>NC_064627.1:868788043-871188043 GCF_023864275.1 Schistocerca cancellata | reverse complement strand
CATACCTCCTTTCTACTTAATTATCTATCCAGATAGATAAAAAATCTACTCACCATGTGGTGGCAGAACATACACATAAAATAAGGTTGTAATTAGGCAAGCTTTCGGAGCCAGTGGCTCATTCTTCAGGCAGAAGGGGTGAAGGGGATGGAGGAGGGGTGAAGGAAAAGGACTGGAGAGCTCTAGGAAAAGGGGACAGATTTTGGGAAAGTCACCCAGAACCACAGATCCCAATAGTCTTAACACACGGGATGAGAAGGGAAGAGTTTTCTTTCCTTCTCATCTCATGTGGTGAGTCTACCCTGACTTGCAGTTCTTGATGACTTCTGCAGTCCTCTTCCTCTACTCCTCTTTCTTGTCCTTCAAGCCTTCTGCCTGAAGGAGGAGACACTGTCTCCGAAAGCTTGCCTAATTACAACCATATTTTAAGTGCGTGTTCTGCTGCCACTTGGTGAGTCGATTTTTTGTCCATCCAATTAAATTATTTGGTCAAAAATTGATTGTTTTCATTGTTTTATAGATCCAGAGGGTTTTTCCCACTTAAAGCCTACATAGGTCCTTTATATATTGTTTCTTAATTCTGAGTTCACTCTCTCATTACATACTATTGCATTAATTATCAAGTTGATATAAAGTCTTCCTTACAGTTCAGTACATCAACTCGTAACTTCGTTATTGCCCTTTCATGCTAGAGTGGTTATTTTAACCAAGTCCCACTTCATCTTCGCAGTCATATCTGCTTACAGTATGGTGTTCGTGTGAATTGTGAATTTTGTTTTATTCATCTCATGACATACATTTGCAATCCATTTAGTTTGCATACAGGAGACATGTCAAAAATTTATAAAACAATTACAATGATTTTTACATTAATAAATAATAGCACTATAATAAATAACAACGCTATAAGGATAATACATTGTACCCAGCTCAAATTTCCGTTTTGTCCCACATGAATTCATCCACTGAGTAATAACACTTCAGTGTCAGTACTTCATATAGCTTTCTTTTAAGTGAACCTAAATTCATCTGCATCAACTTGTTCCCTTTTAATTTATTACAAATTTTCATTCCAATGTATTGAGGTCCCTGTGCATACAGTCTGAGGCGGTGGGTGAGGAGCGAAAAATTTCTTTGTTTCTGGTATCATGTGAATAGACAAAATGGTTTCCTTCAAATAATTCATGTCTGGTGTACAAAAATATAATAATCTCATATATGTATAAGGATGGCAGAGTTAATATTTTAAGTTTTCTAAATAATGGCCGACATGGTTCTTTGTGATTTGCAGCGCACATATTTTGTATGATTTTTTTTTTCTGTATTTTTAGTATCCGCACTATGTTTCTCGAGTTATCCCAAAAAACAATACCATACCTAATAATGGATTTGAAGTAGCTTGTATATACTACTTTTCATGTGTCCACGTCAGTTGCAGTTGATAATATTTGCATAGCAAATGCAAAGCTGCTCAGTTTGTTTGCCAGGTATTCAATGTGTGCCTGCCAGCTCAAATTTTTCTCTACATTTAAACCTAAGAATCTGACTGAGTCAACTTCTTCTATACCTTGGTTGTTGTGTACAATCTTAATCTGCTCACATTTTGACTGTTTGGTTCTGAACTGCATCACGTGTGTCTTAGATATGTTTAGATTCAACCCATTTAGCTGAAACCAAGTTTCTAAGGTACTGAGGGTACTGATCACAGATTTGGGAATTTTTTCTGAGTCCTGATCTTCAACCAAGACATAAGTATCATCTGCAAACAGAACTGATGGGGAGCTGATATTTAATGGTAAGTCATTAACATAAAAGAGAAATACGACTGGGCCTATTATGGAGCCTTGTGGAACACCCTGAGATATTTTTTTTACAGTCAGAAAAATAATATGTGCCATTTGAAGAAATGCTAACTCTTTGATTTCTGTTGGATAAGTAGGGTTTAAGCCATTGTAGGGCACTGCCGCTGATGCCATACTTTTCAAGTTTGTAAACAAGCAATGCATGGTTTATGGAATCATACGCCTTTGTGAGGTCGCAGAAAATTCCTGCCACCTTATTTCTCTTGTCTAATGATGTACTTATTTTGTCAATGAAACTGTTTACTACATTGATGATGTTTATACCCTGCTAAAAACCAAACCGATTGTTTAGAATAACAGAATATTTTGCAGTGAAGTTTTGGATTTGTGCAACAGCAAGTTTTTCAAATATTTTAGATTGGACTGGGAGCATTGAGATAGAACAATAATTTTCCATGATCTCTCTTGATCCCTTTTTGAAGAGTGGTTTGACTTCAGCATATTTCAGTACCTCTGGGAAACAGACCTCTTCAAAACATTGATTTATTATCTGAGCTAGTGGGTTTGCAATTCTGTTGTGTACCACTTTAATATCTTTGATGGGTACTTCATCCCAACCTGCAGATTTTTTGTTTCTTAATTTTAGAATAGCATTTTCTACATCCTCCACAGAAACTTTTGAGAATTTTGTAAAGTTTTCACAGTTTTTGTCTAGGCCAAAGGGATTTACTTTGTTGTGATAATCTGTTACATCTACATCAGACTTTGCTACATTTATAAAGAATTCATCAAAGTACTCTGGTATTTGAGTTGGATTTACAATTGTATTTCCTTCAATGTCAACTTTTGGAATTTCTTGGTTACAGGCTTTAACACCTAACTCAGATTTAATGACTGACCACACAGCCTTTGTCTTATTTTTATGATTTAAAATTAGCCTGTTATTTGCCAGTTGTTTTGCTGCCTTGACAACTCTTTTAAATATGGTTTTATAGAGTCTATCATATTTAATGAAATCAATATCTTTATTATATATTAGTTCCCAGTGCAGTTGCCTTTTCCTTAGACTGGAAATTTTTATGCCCTGGGTAATCCACTTTACTGTATTTGATATTTTACTGCTGCAGAGTCTTGGTGGAAATGTTTCATTAAAGTCTCCGAGAAAACTATTTAGGAATTTCTCAAAGTTTTCATCACTTGAGTTACAATAATCAAAAGGCCATGTTTTACCTCTTAGCTTCTCACTAAATGTAAGCAAGTTTTCTTTGCTGAAGTTCCTGCTCATATGTGTTTGTGGAAGCTCAATGAACAATGCACAATGATCTGAATTACCTAGATCTAGACAAAATTTATACACATCTTCATATAAATACACTCCTGGAAATTGAAATAAGAACACCGCGAATTCATTGTCCCAGGAAGGGGAAACTTTATTGACACATTCCTGGGGTCAGATACATCACATGATCACACTGACAGAACCACAGGCACATAGACACAGGCAACAGAGCATGCACAATGTCGGCACTAGTACAGTGTATATCCACCTTTCGCAGCAATGCAGGCTGCTATTCTCCCATGGAGACGATCGTAGAGATGCTGGATGTAGTCCTGTGGAACGGCTTGCCATGCCATTTCCACCTGGTGCCTCAGTTGGACCAGCGTTCGTGCTGGACGTGCAGACCGCGTGAGACGACGCTTCATCCAGTCCCAAACATGCTCAATGGGGGACAGATCCGGAGATCTTGCTGGCCAGGGTAGTTGACTTACACCTTCTAGAGCACGTTGGGTGGCACGGGATACATGCGGACGTGCATTGTCCTGTTGGAACATCAAGTTCCCTTGCCGGTCTAGGAATGGTAGAACGATGGGTTCGATGACAGTTTGGATGTACCGTGCACTATTCAGTGTCCCCTCGACGATCACCAGTGGTGTACGGCCAGTGCAGGAGATCGCTCCCCACACCATGATGCCGGGTGTTGGCCCTGTGTGCCTCGGTCGTGTGCAGTCCTGATTGTGACGCTCACCTGCACGGTGCCAAACACGCATACGACCATCATTGGCACCAAGGCAGAAGCGACTCTCATCGCTGAAGACGACACGTCTCCATTTGTCCCTCCATTCACGCCTGTCGCGACACCACTGGAGGCGGGCTGCACGATGTTGGGGCGTGAGCGGAAGACGGCCTAACGGTGTGCGGGACCATAGCCCAGCTTCATGGAGACGGTTGCGAATGGTCCTCGCCGATACCCCAGGAGCAACAGTGTCCCTAATTTGCTGGGAAGTGGCGGTGCGGTCCCCTACGGCACTGCGTAGGATCCTACGGTCTTGGCGTGCATCCGTGCGTCGCTGCTGTCCGGTCCCAGGTCGACGGGCACGTGCACCTTCCGCCGACCACTGGCGACAACATCGATGTACTGTGGAGACCTCACGCCCCACGTGTTGAGCAATTCGGCGGTATGTCCACCCGGCCTCCCGCATGCCCACTATACGCCCTCGCTCAAAGTCCGTCAACTGCACATACGGTTCACGTCCACGCTGTCGCGGCATGCTACCAGTGTTAAAGACTGCGATGGAGCTCCGTATGCCACGGCAAACTGGCTGACACTGACGGCGGCAGTGCACAAATGCTGCGCAGCTAGCGCCATTCGACGGCCAACACCGCGGTTCCTGGTGTGTCCGCTGTGCCGTGCGTGTGATCATTGCTTGTACAGCCCTCTCGCAGTATCCAGAGCAAGTATGGTGGGTCTGACACACCGGTGTCAATGTGTTCTTTTTTCCATTACCCGGAGTGTAATTAGTTAGAGCATTGTCAATGCATGTTGCTGATTGCCCATTGTCTCTGGTAGATTCAAAGAAATTCAATTTGAAACCATATTTCTTTACTAAGTCAGCAAAACTTGAAGTGTGGCTACTATCACAATGATATCAATAATTAAAATCAGCAGCTATTACAACTTTTTTCTTTTTTTCTCTGCAAAGGTCTTCTAGCATAATTTGAAGCTTAGATAAGAATAGTTCTGTTGTTGATGTCCCTGGAATTCTGTATATTGAGATTATTATAACATTTGCTAGTGAGTCCACTATTTCTACACAACAGTTCTCGAACACACATTCTTCATTTAAATAACATTTAAATAATTAAAACAGTTTCTGGTCTCATAATTTATATCACTATGTAGAAGTATACATAAGCCCGAACTTGACTTGTTTCTTCTGCAAAAGCTACTTGCTAATCTGAAGTTCCCTATTTTGTTTAGAATTTTAATTGTGTCTTCAGTAAACCAGTGCCCATTTAAACAAACAACTTTAATATTTGCACATTCTGACAGAATGATTTCCAATTCATCTGGTTTGGAGCTTTTACTAGAAGCATCAGTGTTTAAGCCATTTATATTCCAGTGAATAACATACCTACTTTGACTATCACTTACCGGCTTTAGCACATTTCCTGCCAGATGATGGTTTGGTTATGTCTTTCTTAATGCTAAACAAGTTTTTTCATCCCCATCACTACTTACACTTAATGATAAGGTAAACTCATCCATTTCTTATGACAGTCTGCCATTCTTAAGGTTAACAAATTCTTGTTCTGTTAGTTGCCTTCTAGTATTTTTTTTTTATGACAAGTACTTCATACTTCTATTATAAGTGGGACGTTCTGCAACTGAGTGGCCTCTGTGTCCTACTGCCTGTTTGTATGTTTTCACCCTACTTTGTGTGTATACCAACTTTCATGATTTTCATGACATGGTTTGTCATAGTAGTGAGACAGGGATGTAGTCTATCCACACTATTCAATCTGTACACTGAACAAGCAGTAAAGGACTCCAAAGAAAAATTTGGTGTAGGAATTGAAGGTCAGGGAGAAGAAATAAAAATTTGACATTGTAATCATGTAAAAACAACAAAGAACTTTGAGGAGCAGTTGAACAGTATGGATAGTGTCTTGAAAGGTGGATGTAAGATGAATGTCAACAAAAGCAAAACAAGGATAATTGAGTGTAATAGAATTAAATCTAGTGATGCTAAGGGAATTAAATTAGGAAATGAGACACATAAAGTAGTAGACGAGTTTTATTATTTGGACAGCAAAGTAAGTTATGATGGCTGAAGTAGAGAGGATATAAAATGTGGAACGGCAATGGCAAAAAAAAGAAGCATATTTGAAGAAGAGAAATTTGTTAACATTGAATATACATTTAAATGTTAGGAAATCTTTTCTGAACGTATTTGTCTGGAGTGTAGTAACATATGGAAGTGAGACACAAACAATAAACAATTTAGACAAAAAGAGAATAGAAGCTTTTGAAATGTGAGGCTACAGAAGAAGAATGTTGAAGGTTAGATGGGTTGATCATGTAACAAATGAGGGGGTACTGAACAGAACTTCGAAGAAAAGAAATTTTGGGCACAACCTGACTAGAAGATGGGATCAGTTGATAGGACACATTTTGAGACATTAAGGGCTCACCAATTTAGAATTTAGTACTGGAGGGAAGAGAGAGAGAGAGAGAGAGAGAGAGAGAGAGAGAGAGAGAATATACAATGAGCAGATTCAGAAGGATGTAGAGATGATGGGGCTCACACAGGCTAGAGTAGCATGGAGAGCTAAACCAGTCTTCAGACTGAAAACCACAACAACAACAACTTGGCATGTTCTTGTGTATACATGATCTTTTCCTACTTTATTTTCAAACTAAGAAATAGTTCAATTTGAAGCTACACACACACATTATTCACAGTTCTACCTTAAACTATTTTACATTGTTGTTAATTATTATTATTTTCTGCCACTACTTTGCACATATTTTTCAGACACTATACCTATATCTTATTACACTATCCTTATTACAACTTATTAATGATATTTCCTATTTTGACTTTTTACTAATGTGTTTCGTACCTTGGATGTTAAATACGTAGATCTGCTACACCCCATTACAATTCAACCATTGTGTTCTGCAGTTGTCTTAATAGACCTGATGTACTCCTACCTTATGTCTATGAACTACTGTAGTCCACATTATTTTTAGTTGATAATTACTTACTCATATGAATTTGATGTAATAGTTTTATTGTATTATTCGACTTTAAATACCTTATTGTTTTAAGTAACTTTTGAAACCATATGGTGGCCTGAAGAAGGCACAACTGAGGCATTAAAACTAGTAGCCTAAATACAGTTTCCAAAAATAATGGCTGATTGTATATATTTCTACATTTTCTTTTATATATAGGTATATATAGGGTAAACACCTAAAACTTACACCAAAAATATTGCAGAAATGGGATGTGATGTTGCTGTGCAGTTTTCACAGGATGGATTGATTTTCAGGGGCTCATATTGTTAGCCAATAAACAGATTTTTTTTGTGGAATCACCCACTATTTGAATGGAACAATACCAATTGACATTAACAAACTAAAAGTAGGGTAAATCAGTTTTTCAGTAGTGTTTGTTGTAGAATTCTAGTGTGAGTCATTAACAAGTTATCGTATTTTAAAAAATTTCCACACTGACACCTGTTTGTGCCATTCAACCTGCATACTTGCTAGGCACAATGTTGTTATGTCTGCTTACAGTATGCTTTTGTGTTTTTTGAGTGCATTGTGACTTGCTATTCAGTCAGTGTGTGACACTCCAAGCAAAAGGGGGTGATGAGTGGAAAATAGGATTTACCAGTGCAGAAAAAGCTGACATGATCATGGTGTATGGAGAGAGTAGGAAGAATGCAGTCCATTCTTGGATCATATGTGTGGCAAGATATTCCAATAGATGTCAACCATCTCAGCAGTTGTTTATCAACCTCTTCACTCAGTTATGTGAAAGTGTTTGTGTAACACCTAGACAGTGTAACCCAAAGAAACAAGTTGTGACATTTGTCTGCTTTACTTCTTCATTGATAGTCCTCGGTGTCAACGTACTGCGTTGTTGTACTGGCTGAAAAATGGGGGGTGAGAGTTCAACAGTGACTACTATAAATGATGTAGCCAACAGTTTCACAATTGCGTTTCACAGTTATTACACAATTATATGGCCAGTTCACTATTCGTAAATGTTGATAAGCCTCATTAATAGGTTGCATGCAAACATCAGCATACTGCTACAATGGTTTGCTGTTGAACATGTATGAGCAGTAAAAACTTAACCACACAGTTCACAGTTCTTGCAGAATAGTACGGTACATGTGGCACTATTTCTCAAATAAATTGAAAAGATATTGTCATTAATTGTTTTAACACATGTCCTATTTGTGTTACCCTTATTCCACTGTTAAGTTGATGCATAGTTGTTATTTTAACCAGTACATAATTCCTGTCTAAAAATTGGCTGTGGACTGATTGACTTGGAACCTAAAATCGATCCTTTATATATCCTCACAATAATAGGCATTGAAACTATACATTGTTTGATGTTTAAGATAACTCATTCAGTAACTGAATACATAAAAAAATTCCTTCTTTTTAACATTTTCTTCTACCACAAAGGTTAGGCTGAATTATTTGTTCAACTAATGAAATTAACAGATATAGTTATGCAAACAAGACTTTTGACAAACCTGGTAATTATTTTGGAATTAATTAAGGGATGGCTTTGCTAATATGTTTTCGAATAGAGCCAAATAAATACTTTAAGAATCGTAGTTGTTCTTCCTCTAAATTTTTATGATTATTAAAGAATTTATATTTGTTTATAAGTCAACAATAGAATCTAAGTCACAAAACAATTACTGATTTCTTCCTATCACAAAAGTATTAACTAGGAATGGTCAAAATAAATTAGGAAATTAATTACATACACAAAACTAAACTTAAAATTAGACCTGGTGCTATATTCCTTAAGACTGAGGGACAACCTTTCTCTTGTAAGGAAATGCAAATTATACTCATGCATGTAATGAGGCAAAAATGAAAATAAAATGACTGTAAGGAGGCAGATGGTAAGACAAGAGAGGAAGTAAATAGATGCCATCTTGCTTTGTCACAAAGTGACAACAGAAGAAGAGTAGATAAGTGTTCTTGCTGCTGTTGCAGTTGATCCATATGTTAGCTCTCGTGCAATTGCACAACAAAGTGGAATGAGTCAGGCAAGTGTCCTAAGCATTCTTCATTGGTGTAGGTTCCATCCATATCATGTCTCTCTCCATCAAGAGCTGTGTGGAAATGATAATGAGGATTGTGTTAACTTCTGTATATGGGCAGTAAGACATGATACTCCATATTCATCGTGTATCTTGTTTAGTGATGAATCCACATTTACCAATCAAATCCATGTAAACCACCAAAACAGGCACTATTAGTCTGTTGACAATCCCCATTGGCTTCATCAGGTGGAACATCAGTGTCCATGGAGTGTAAATGTGTAGTGTGGTATAGTGAACCATCAGCTCATAGTCCTCAATTTTGGAGACAGAACACTGAATGTGTAGAAGTATCGCAGCCTCCTAGTAGATCCTCTTCCACAGATTCTAGAAGACATTCTTCTGCACACTAGGAGGAACCTGTGGTCCCAACATGACGGCTGTTCAACCCATAGTACACAAAGTATTAAAGCATGTCTTCATTCAAATTGCCTCCAAATTGTTGGATTGGAAGCAGATGACCTGTAACTTGGCCAGCTCTTTCCCTGCATTTGATGCCTTTAGATCTTTTTCTATGAGCAAAGCTGAAAGACACTGTCTACAAGGACATATCAACTATATGTGATGATATACAACAATGTATTACTGAAAACTTCCCTGTCATATCTGCTGAAATGCTAGCCCATGTGCAGCAGTCATTCCACACCAGACTGGAAGTGTGTATGGCTCCTGCCAGTGGTAATTTTGAATGCAAGCTGTTATGGTCAGTTGTATCATTACTGTCAGAATCCACATAACTATGCAAGCACTTGTATTTTTCTTTAGCTTGTGCTACCACAGGTATTGTGCAAGTGTCAGCATGGGAACACTTCAAAATATGATGGCTTGCATATGACTCACAGTAAAATCCTGCAACAAATACCACTGGCATTCTGATTCACCCTACTTTTAGTTTGTTAAAGTCAATAGGCATTGTTCCTATTAAAAAGTGTATGTTTCTACAAAAAATACAACTTCTAAATATTACAATCTGTTCATTGGCTGACAATATGAGCCACTGACTACCAATCCATTCTGTGAAAATCACACATCAGTAGCACTTTCCTTTTCTGCAATATTTGCAGTTCATGTTTTAAGTGATCCGCCTTGCATAATTACAAAAATCACAAATTATCTGTTTGCCAATCTACATATAATCCTCACAACCCAAAAATCTTCAGTCTGTGTTAGAACTGGTCCAAATAATGTGTCTGCATTATCCCTATTACTAACAGCATGTAAATGTGCATCAAAGTCCACACTCAGTTATCATTTCAATGTTAAATTCTGTCTTGTTTATTTTATTAATTTCTCTGTTTCAACAAAAAGAACACTGTGCATTGCTATCAAAACATTGTTTGTGTTCAGTGTCTGTGCAATCAACAACTTTGTGATATTTATATGTGAAAATACTCTGTAAATGTCTTGATACTGTCCAATTGATTGAAAGTGTCTATCAGTGATTGACTTCTATGTGAGATCTTAAGCTGGACATTGTGTTGCTATGAATGAAAATAATTCGAAAATAAGCCAAATTTACTTGATACTTTGTTGCCTACATTACTTAAGAATTTGCATAAAACCAAATTATGGGAGCAATCCATACAGACTGGCCACGTGTGGATGGTGCATCTGCTGTGACAAGAACTTTCTTTTCCAGTATGCTGAAGTCTCACCAAGGCCTTCACAGACAGGCACTATACCCCAGACATAAGTCTGCAAACAGATTTCCTGTGCCATTTCCCCACACACCCCAACCCTCCCACCACCCCCAGTGCCAGCTACAAAAGAGTATCCTCTTCGTCACCCAGAGCCACTCTCTACTGAACCACGTTCTTCCTCAGGGCATTGATTGTCTGTCTATCATCATGACCTGAAATGAGGAAAATCCTACACAAGATCCTTTTCACCCATCCTAAAGTGCTGTCCCGTCACACCCAACCTCCACAACATCCTTGTCCATCCCTATGCTACTCTCAGCCCCAAACCCTTGCCACAGGGATCGTATCCCTGTAGATGACCTGCCCAATCCACCCACACAGCACTTCCTGTACCAGCCCTGTCACGAGCTTGTCTTACCCCGTCAAAGGCCGGGCCACCTATGAAAATAGTCATGTTATGTACCAGCTCTACTACAGCCATTGCACAGCGTTTTATATTGGTATGACTACCAATCAGATTTTAAATCATAAGATATTTCCAGGGACAGATGTGGAATCTGACTACAATTTATTGGTTGTGAACTCTAGATTAAAACTACAGAAATTGCAAAAAGTAGAAAATAAAGGAGATGGAACCTGAATAATTTGGAAAAAAATCCAGAGGTTGTTGTGAGTTTCAGAGGGAGCATTACACAACAATTGACTAGAATAGAAGAAAGAAATATGATAGAAGACAAATGGGTAGTTTGAGAGATGAAATAGTGAAAGCAGCGGAAGATAAAATAGGTAAAATGACAAGGCCCAGTAGAAACCCTTGAATAGCACATAAGATACTGAATACAGATGTAAGGATTTAGAAGCATATTCCACTAGGGGAAGGATAGATACTGCCTACAGGAAAATTAAAGAGGCCTTTGGGGAAAAAGAAGCAGCCGTATGAATATCAAGAGCTCAGTTGAAAAACCAATCCTAGGCAAAGAAGGGAAAGCTGGGAGGGTATAGAGGGTCCATACAAGGGAGATGAATATAGAAATAGAAAAGGACATGTTAAGTTAAGTTAACCGGGGATGTAGAAACATTGGAGAGGCGCCGTCCCCGCCGCAGCCGCAGCAGTCCGCAACCCCTCGATGACTACCACAGTCTACTTCACCACTCTGCCACCTCACACCGAACCCAGGGTTATTGTGTGGTTTGGCCCATGGTGGACCCTCCAGGGAACGTCTCACACCAAACGAGTGTAACTCCTATGTTTGCGTGATAGAGTAATGGTGGTGTTTGCGCAGCAATCGCCGACATAGTGTAGCTGAGGTGGAATAAGGGGAACCAGTCCACATTTGCCGAGGCAGATGGAAAACCGCCTAAAAACCATCCACCGACTGGCTGGCTCACCGGACCTCAACACAAATCCACCGGGCAGATTCGTGCCGGGGACCGGCGCTCCTTCCCACCCAGGAAGCCGTGCTTTAGACCGCACAGCCAACCAGGCAGGCAGAAGAGGACATAGATGAAGATGAGATAGGAGATGTGATACTGTGAGAAGAATTTATAGAGCACTGAAAAATCGGTAGTAGGAGTAATCCACTAAATTACAGGCCCGTATCATTAATGTCAATATGCAGCAGGATTTTGAAGCATATACAGGGCTATTACAAATGATTGAAGCGATTTCATAAATTCACTGTAGCTCCATTCATTGACATATGGTCACAACACACTACAGATACGTAGAAAAACTCATAAAGTTTTGTTTGGCTGAAGCCGCACTTCAGGTTTCTGCCGCCAGAGTGCTCGAGAGCGCAGTGAGACAAAATGGCAACAGGAGCCGAGAAAGCGTATGTCGTGCTTGAAATGCACTCACATCAGCCAGTCATAACAGTGCAAAGACAATTCAGGATGAAGTTCAACAAAGATCCACCAACTGCTAACTCCATTCGGCGATTGTATGCACAGTATAAAGCTTCTGGATGCCTCTGTAAGGGGAAATCAATGGGTCGGTCTGCAGTGAGCGAAGAAACGGTTGAACACGTGTATCTGGGCATGCTGGAAAATTGGCTCATGCCACAACTGGAGACCGACAGCACCGACTCCATCTTTCAACAGGATGGTGCTCCACCGCACTTCCATCATGATGTTCCGCATTTCTTAAACAGGAGATTGGAAAACCGATGGATCGGTCGTGGTGGAGATCATGATAAGCAATTCATGTCATGGCCTCCATGCTCTCCCGACTTAACCCCATGCAATTTCTTTCTGTGGGGTTATGTGAAAGATTCAGTGTTTAAACCTCTTCTACCAAGAAACGTGCCAGAACTGCGAGCTCGCATCAACGATGCTTTCGAACTCATTGATGGGGACATGCTGCACCGAGTGTGGGAGGAACTAGGATTATCGGCTTGATGTCTGCCGAATCACTAAAGGGGCACATATCAAACATTTGTGAATGCCTAAAAAAAACTTTTTGAGTTTTTGTATGTGTGTGCAAAGCATTGTGAAAATATCTCAAATAATAAAGTTATTGTAGAGCTGTGAAATCACTTCAATCATTTGTAATAACCCTGTATTGTGTTCAAACATTATGAGTTACCTTGAAGAGAATGGCGTAGTGGCACAGTCAACACAGATTTAGAAAACATCATTCATACAAAACAGCAGTACCTCTTTACATACACTAAGTGCAGAGTGATATTGACAAGGGATTTCAAATTATTTCTGTATTTTTAGCTTTCCATAAGTCTTTTGACACTTTAGTACAAAAGTGGCTTGTAGTGAAACTGAGTATTTATGCAATATCATCTCAGTTATATGACTGGATTTGTGATTTCCTGTCAGAGAGGACACAATTGATAGTAATTGATGGGAAGTCATTGAATAAAACTGAAGTGATTTCTGGCATTACCCAAGGTAGTGTCAAAGGCCTTCTGCTGTTACTTATCTACATAAATGATTTGAGAGACATTCTGAGCAGCTGTCTTAGGTTGTTTGCATAGGATGCTGTTGCTGATCATCTGTAAAGTCATCAGAAGATCAAAATAAATTTGCAAAATGATTTAGAAAAGGTATCTGTATTTTACAAAAATTGAAATTGACCCTAAATAATGAAAAGTGTGTGGTCATCCACATGAGTGCTAAAAGGAAGCCATTAAACTTCAGTTGCATGATAAATCAGTCAAATCTGTAGGCTGTAAATTCAACTAAATACCTAGGAATTACCATTATGAAGAACTTAAATTGGAAAGAACACAGAAAATGTTGTGGGGAAGGCAAACCAAAGATCGTGTTTTGTTGGCAGAACACTTAGAAAATAAACAGATCTATTAAGGAGACAGCCTACGCTACACTACACTACACTTGTCCATCCTCTTTTGGAGTGCTGCTGCACAGTCTGGGATCCTTACCAGGTAGGATTAATGGAGTACATTGAGAAATTTCCAAGAAGAGCAGGACGTTTTGTATTAGCGTGAAATAGGGGAGAGAGTGTCATTGACATGGGGGGATTTGGGGTGGAAATCATTAAAACAAAGTCTTTTTTGTTGTGGTGGAAACTTATCATTAAATCTCAGTCACCAACTTTCTCCTACAAATGTAAAAATATTTTGTTGATGTCAACCCAGAAACAATGATCATAATACAATAAGGGAAATCAGAGCTTTTGTGGGAATATTTAGGTGTTTGTTTTTTCTCCACACTGTTCAAGACTGATATAGTAGAGAATTATTGTGAAGCTGGTTCAATGAACCCTCGGTGAGGCACAAAAGTGTGATTTGCAGAGTAGCCACGCAGATGTAGATCTAGATGTAGATTATCAGTTTAATAACTCAGGGTTGCAAAATAATAACACAGATTCCTTACAGAAGAATGGAAAATGTGGTAAAAGCCATAAAAGCTAACCTTGGGGAAGATCCATTTGGATTCTCGAGAAATGTAGGAACACATGAGGCAATATTGACATGACCTATGACTTATCTTACAAGACAGTTAAGGAAAGGCAAACCTACATTAATAGCATTTGCAGACTTAGAGAAAGATTTTGACAGTGTTAACTAGAAGAATCTTTGCAAAATTCTAAAGATAGCTGGGGTAAAATACAGAGAGCAAACAGTTGTTTACAACCTGTACAAAATGAGATGGCACCTATAGGAGTCAAGAGACGTGAAAGAGTAGCATTTTTTGAAAAGAGGGTGAGACAGGGTTGTATCCTGTCCCAGATGTTAGTCAATCTATATACTGAGCAAGTAGTTAAAAAACCAAATAAAAATTTGAAGTAGGAATTAAAGTACAGAGAGAAGAAAAAAAAAAAAAAACTTGGAGGTTCATTGATGACGTAATTCTGTTAGAGACAGCAAAGGACTTGGAAGAGCAGTTGAACAGAATGGTCAGTGTCTTGAAATAAGAGTATAAGATGAACATATGAACATCAACAAAAGCAAAACAAGGATAATGGAATGTAGTTAAATTAAATCAGTTGATGCTGAGGGAATTAGATTAGGAAAGGAGAAACATAAAGTAGTAGATTAGTTTTGTTATTTGGGCAGCAAAATAACTGATGATGGTCAAAGCAGGGAGGATATAAAATGGAAATTGGCAATGACAAGGAAAGCATTTCTGAAGAAGAGAAATTTGTTAACATCAAGTACAGATTTAAGTGTCAGGAAGACCTTTCTGAAAGTATTTCTGTGGAGTGTATCCATGTAAAAAAGTGAAAAATGGACGCTAAACAGTTTAGAGAAGAAAAGAATAGAAGCTTTTGAAATGGGATGCTACAGCAGAATGCTAAAGGTTAGATGGGTAGATCACATAACTAATGAGGAGGTACTGAATAGAATTAGGGACAAAAGAAATTTGGGCATAACATACTAGAAAATAGGATCAGTTGACAAGACACATTGTGAGGCATTATGGGCTCATCATTTTAGTACTGGAGGGAAGTTGTGGGGGGGGGGGGGGGGGGGCGAGGGTGGGTAAAAATCATAGAGGGAGACCAAGAGATGAATTCAGCAAGCAGATTCAGAAGGCTGTAAGTAGCAGTAGTTAACTGAAGATGAAGTAACTTGCAAAGGGTAGGGTAGCATGGAGAGCTGCATCAGACTGTTATTTGGACTGAAGCCCACAGCAACAACACAATTAACAGCCAACTGTCCACCAGGTGACCTGCCATGCCAAAGTGTGACCAAGAGAAAAGTGGACCGCCCTGTCACCACAAAATGCAGTTGAACATAACATACTCGATTTCAAATGAAATGATAATCAAATTGACACCCTAGCTGCAAGCAGGCGTTGATACACTTCATTGGGGACATGTTGAAAATGTGTGCCCCGACCGGGACTCGAACCCGGGATCTCCTGCTTACATGGCAGACACTCTATCCATCTGAGCCACCGCGGGCACAGAGGATAGTGCGTCTGCAGGGACTTATCTCTTGCACGCCCCCCGTCCCTGCAGACGCACTATCCTCTGTGCCCGCGGTGGCTCAGATGGATAGAGTGTCTGCCATGTAAGCAGGAGATCCCGGGTTCGAGTCCCGGTCGGGGCACACATTTTCAACATGTCCCCAATGAAGTGTATCAACGCCTGCTTGCAGCTAGGGTGTCAATTTGATTATCATTTCATTTCTAGCAAAGCTGCATGGTCATCGACGGTAACTGTTCTTTCGGGAACAGATACTACCGTCATATATAGTTATACTCGATTTCAACGGCTGCTTCACAACACAGGCCATCTGGATCTTCCCCTCCACCACCAGCTTTTCTGAACTGTGCAGATGGAAGTTATCCTTCTATACTCTCACAATTATCCTAGCCTCAACCTACAGTAACCTACTGTCCCCACATCCTCCAACCTACAGTTTCAGCCCTCTCTGTTATATCACCTCCTCCCTTTTCATGTCCTGTCACCTTCACTGTGTGCCACCCTCTGCCAATGCACCCACCTCTCCCTTTCCACTCGCCTTTTCTTTTCCTCACAGCCCACGTCCTGACACTGTTCCTGCCAGTCTCGTCAGACTGACATCTAGTCCCTGCATGCCCCACCAGACAGCACTGATTCTCTTCCTCCTTCCTGTACCCTGCTATCCCTGCCCCTTTTGACATGTTCCACATCATAATGGCTACTGTACCATGCAATTGATCAATGGAACATGCAGCCAACTAACGAACGAACTTCCCTTTTCCACTTCTGAATGCTGTTCACATGGCAGTCACATTCTGGCCAAAGCTGCTGGTGGTAGTGGCCATGGGTGTTTGAGGTTTTCGATATGAAGAAGTCTTTGGGTGAAAGCTATAATGTGTAACAGTCAGTAGTAGCAATCTATCCTTTTTCCTAATGTTTCTGAAAACATTGGTTATGCAAAACTTAACATCTACTTTTCTGATATGTCATCCAGGAAAGTCATGAATCAAGGCAGTGCAGAGGATGTAGCATTTCTTGACTTATAAAAAGCATTTGATGCAGTACCACACCAAAACTTATGCATGTATGATAATATGTGGTATCAAATGAACTGTGTCACTAGACTAAGGACTTCTTCATATGAAGGTGCAGCTTGTTATCTTGGATGGAGAATCATTGATAGATGTAGAACGAACTTCAGGCTTGCCCCTAAGAAGTGTGTTGGGATCCTTACTGTTCACTTTGTATGTTAGTGTTCTGGTAGACAATATTAATAGTAACCTCAGACTTTTTGCAAATGACGCAGTTACCTATGATGAAGTACTGTCTGAAAGAAGCTTCACAAATATTCAATCAAATCTTGATAAGATTTCAATGTGGTGCAAAGATTGGCAGTGTTCCCTAAATGTTCAGAAATGTAAAATTGTGGACTTCACACAACTGAAAAGATATAGTATCCTGTGGCTACAACATCAGTGAGTCACAACTGGGATCAGTCAGTTCATACAAATAATTGAGTGTAACTATTTGCAGGGAAATGAAATGGTGTGATCACATGGGCTCCATTGCAGGTAAATTAGGTGTTACAGCTTGGTTAATTGGTGGGACACTAGGAAAATGCAGTCACACCTCAAGGGCAGTATTAGACTGATTACAGCAGTTGTTCCCAAACCTTTTTAGACAATTACCTCTGAACAAGATCACATAAAAACCAATACTCCCAACAGAGTTTAGTATCTAACTAAAGCTGAGATCAGAGAAAAATTGTTTCAACATTCTTATTTTTAACATTATGGGAAAATGCTTATTAATTATGTCATTAAAGCTGAACAAAAAAAAAAACATACATGTTTTTCTAGATGTTATATATTAAATCAAGAAGTAATTAAACTCAATGAGATTGTAGGTATTGCTTATATCTAACAATCTTTTTCTGTTTTGTCTCACCCAAGACACATTGTAAGTCATGTTCCAAGTTCAGTCATTTCTTTGCTTTTGTTTTCATTGCCACCCTAATCTAAAATCCACTTTCAAACTTGCAAGTTGTAGTGAGTGGAATCAGTATTCTTCAGGCTTTTTCTGATAACAATACCGAGTGATCCTCTTTACTTCAACCATCATCAGTTATTTTGTTGCCCAAATAACAAATTTTTTTGTTGATGGTTGAAATCCCTATTCAGCCATCCAGATCTAGGTTTCCCATGATTTCCCAAAATTGCTCCAGGCAATGGGCTGTTAAACTCCACTCTTTTTTTCATCTGATAATGATGAATACTTGTCACCAATGTTTCTCAAAAATGAAGCTAGTGCTGTTTCAGAGGAATCTATTTCGGTCCACTGTCTTCACATTGTTCACAAAATTCTGCCTTGGATTGAGCTTCACAATCTGAAAATATCCCTTCATTCACTGAAAATGGTACCTAGGTGTTCTCCACTTCAGGAAAGCAGTCCCTGGTGGAATTTATTACTAATGATTAGTGCTGAGTTATTTCATGTGTAAATGAGCATTTTTCACTGTTGGAGTCAAGCAACACTATCAGTTTTGTGAACATTAAAATGTCTTGAACTTTAGCCTTGTATTGGTACAGCTATAATTTGGGTAGAAAACTGAAAACTTTAACTTATGTTATCAAAATTTGCTTGCAAGCCAAAGTTAAGCACATTTATTTCTACAGAGAAATCAACAAGATACTTTGGCATTTTGGAAATAAATATATTTTATCTTATTTTGGCGTGTAAGTCTTTGTCCTTTTCTGCCTTGCAGCTTCCAGAACAAAGCAGTTCTTGTTGAAGCTCAAACAATCGTGTCACCTGACAGGATGTCACATAGTCATCATACCTTGTTTGGAACAAGAGCATCACTTTTGTAAAAGAATCCCCAATTGCAGAAAGTGCAAAGTTATTGCCCAACTCTGTTTGTGAGATATTGCAGTTGCACAGTTTATGTCTATTATTCATGGTCTAGATCCAACAGATATTCAGACTCTTGGAACAATACCTAACAAAAATTTTTGAATGAAAATTCTTGTCACCAAGCAGTGATGAAAGCTTTTTCCTTTTTTTTTTTTTTTTTTTTTTTTTTTTCAAAAGATGGTGCAGCAGAATAAATGTGGCAGTTGCAATATCTACTCACTCCAGTCGTAAGCCTGGATATGCTCCAACTGAAACCATTATGCATAGTGCAGTGACACTCTATACAGCCATGTTCAAAGCATCATGTGTGATCATTAAACTTTCTTTATTGTACTGACAGCGTGTGGAATGTGTTTGAAGTGGTGTGCTCATTGTGGAAGTGACTTAATGTATTCAGATAATGTTTATTTGGACACTGAATTAAGCTTAAAATTGGCAAACAAATCTTCACAGTTGAGGAAGAGATATGTCTTTTATGAGCATAAAAATTTATTTTGATATGTTAGCTACATTTCATACACAGGAAGGTATAACCTTGTGTACATTATCCAGACAGTAGCATCATTGCTCATAGAAGTTGGTTGATTCATGAGCTTCTTAAAGAAGAAAGCACACATGGGCATAATCTACTTGTACCTTAAAATGGATGATGGAATGGGATTAGGAAATTCCTTGCGGATTACAAGATTTTGAAAAACTTCAAGACATGATTGGGGGTGGGGGCACTTTACAAAAAGTAACAATTTCATATTGTCAGTTTCTGCTCCCCATAGATTAGCAAACACACTTTGTACTCATAATTCAGTGCAAATTCTTCAAGGAAAAGAAAACCACTTCACCATCAAGCTGTAATGTGAGAATCTATAAGATGCAAAAGAATCAAATGTTTTTACTGAATTGTTTCCCTGTAATAGTTTGAGAATGATTCTATAGAACAACAAATACAACTCTAGAATCTGGGGTTTTTAATTTTTTATGCAAAAAGTAAAATGTTTTCCAAAAGTCTACTTCAGCAAGGGATACAGCTTTGCTTCATTTAAATACAGAATTCTCTTTTTTTTTTCAGTGGGGTAGCAGATGACTCAGCTTTCTGCTTTCTTTCGTTGAAACAAACCTAGATGTGCACATGATTCTTTGCATGACAAGGTGAACTATATATAAAAGAATCCAAGACTAAGAACTGCAGCATTGAGTGTGAACAATGAATCAGTGTATACTAAGCTTTACAAGAGGAGTGTTGTCTAGGGCTACATGTGTAGATCAGGCATGTTCAGGAGGCATATCTTTGATCACATTCAGAGCCATTCACCACACTGTGATGATAGCATGCGTTTTCTCTTGTTATTTTAATGATAATATTGTACCAAAACACACCTCATAGGTTTCTATATGGATATTCCTCACCCTAAATTTTTCCAGCCTCACAAGCTTGCAGCCACTATTATACCCATGTTTGAAATCAAATACCTGTGTCTGCAACTTTTATTCTGCAGTGAAAATGCTTGCTTGAAGCACTTGCAGAACTCAGTTCCATCCTTGCTGTGAAGTAATTTTAGACTGTAACTATGTACATCATTTATGGTGAACTTTTTGTAAGTGCTGCTCAGTTGCAACACCACCACAAATAAGAAAGAAACATACACAACTACTTACATACTATCAAACCACCTAATTATGTTCAGTAGTAAATGAAAGGCAGTGCTGCAAATGAGAAATTTCTTACTCAATAGTTTACACTTGAATAGGGCAAATTTCACTCACCTGCTTCTGTTTCTCATTTAACGTTCTTAAATACACTGAGAAGATAGTGCAATTGGAGGCAACAACAATGCACTCACTTCATGTATCTGCGGGCTTTGTTGAAGAGCAAGTGAATGAGTAATGGAAGATGAATGTGTTGCACCAAACAAGGGACCAGATGTGGTTAATTTTCATTGCTGACTGCATGCAAATTTCTGATAATATTGTTAATATGCCCCCTGTGACCTCCAACCCATTGAGTCATGCATTGCTACTCATATTTAACAAATTTAAAATTAGTTGTCTTTTCAAAATTATTTCTTAAGAAGATATAGTACTGCCTTTTTCAAACACTTTAGCTTCCTGTCTGAACTGTAATTAAACCTTCTTGTTTTTATCCCCCAGAAAAATTCATTTTATCACTCAGGGGGTAACTACCCCCAGGTTGGGAACCATTGAATCACATGATGCACAGAGGCATTTAAACAGGTGCAATTCTTATTCACAGTAAATGAAAGCAGCAGGAGGATATCTTAATATGTGGTACAATGGGAAGCATCATCTGCAATTACCTCCACAGTGATTTCAGAAGATGGATGTAGATGTAGAAAAAGAAAGTTGTAAAAGGTAGGAAGGAGGTTATTTATGATCAGAGATGATTTTCCTCGAATATTTAAATCTGACAAAACATTAATATTATGTTGTGGAGCCATAACTAACACAGTTCAGAGATGGTCCTTACAAGTTGTCACTAATTATAGTGCTCTTCTTGGCAAACATATCCAGAATAATTACCAGTTTGTAAACTTAATGATTTCTGTAAGCTTCACAGTGGCAGTACATTTGAAACTGTCTGGCAGTGGTATATACAATGTCTGCTACAGTAAATCTAATGTTCCTGATCTTTGATAAATGTAAATGTTTGTCACTACAGTGAGGAAGTAATTATTGAATTGGTATTTCACTGGCTTTGTTGTAGCTGTTATCTGGGAACTCATTTGCCTGCTTCTTTGTTTCTCTGTTAATAAATCTCCAGATTGTTTTTGCCTGATTCTTGGAATAATTCTTTTGTTCTGTACTTCTTTTTTTGATCAGGTTCAGGATTTTAGAATACTGAAGGTTGTAGTGTTTCATCTCTTGATTAGAGATAAAATTTTCATTAACATCATATGTTTGAGTCTCGGTCCAGCACATGGTTTTAATCTGCCAGGAAGTTTCATATCAGCACATAGTCCACTGCAGAGTGAAAAGTTCATTCTGGGAACATCCCCCAGGCTGTGGCTGAGCCATGTCACTGCTGTATCCTTTCTTGTGGAAGAGCTAGTCTTGCAATGTTCACGGGAGAGCTTCTGTGAAGTTTGGAAGGTGGGAGGTGAGGTACTGGTGGAAGTGAAGCAACGAGGACAGGCCATGAGTCATGCTTGCGTGTAGAGCACTTGCCTGCGAAAGTCAAAGGTTCCAAGTTCGAGTCTCAGTCTGGCACATGGTTTTAATCTACCAGGAAGTGGGTAATCCACTTTACTGTATTTGATATTTTACTGCTGCAGAGTCTTGGTGGAAATGTTTCATTAAAGTCTCCGAGAAAACTATTTAGGAATTTCTCAAAGTTTTCATCACTTGAGTTACAATAATCAAAAGGCCATGTTTTACCTCTTAGCTTCTCACTAAATGTAAGCAAGTTTTCTTTGCTGAAGTTCCTGCTCATATGTGTTTGTGGAAGCTCAATGAACAATGCACAATGATCTGAATTACCTAGATCTAGACAAAATTTATACACATCTTCATATAAATACACTCCTGGAAATTGAAATAAGAACACCGCGAATTCATTGTCCCAGGAAGGGGAAACTTTATTGACACATTCCTGGGGTCAGATACATCACATGATCACACTGACAGAACCACAGGCACATAGACACAGGCAACAGAGCATGCACAATGTCGGCACTAGTACAGTGTATATCCACCTTTCGCAGCAATGCAGGCTGCTATTCTCCCATGGAGACGATCGTAGAGATGCTGGATGTAGTCCTGTGGAACGGCTTGCCATGCCATTTCCACCTGGCGCCTCAGTTGGACCAGCGTTCGTGCTGGACGTGCAGACCGCGTGAGACGACGCTTCATCCAGTCCCAAACATGCTCAATGGGGGACAGATCCGGAGATCTTGCTGGCCAGGGTAGTTGACTTACACCTTCTAGAGCACGTTGGGTGGCACGGGATACATGCGGACGTGCATTGTCCTGTTGGAACAGCAAGTTCCCTTGCCGGTCTAGGAATGGTAGAACGATGGGTTCGATGACGGTTTGGATGTACCGTGCACTATTCAGTGTCCCCTCGACGATCACCAGTGGTGTACGGCCAGTGTAGGAGATCGCTCCCCACACCATGATGCCGGGTGTTGGCCCTGTGTGCCTCGGTCGTGTGCAGTCCTGATTGTGGCGCTCACCTGCACAGCGCCAAACACGCATACGACCATCATTGGCACCAAGGAAGACGGCCTAATGGTGTGCGGGACCGTAGCCCAGCTTCATGGAGACAGTTACGAATGGTCCTCGCCGATACCCCAGGAGCAACAGTATCCCTAATTTGCTGGGAAGTGGCGGTGCGGTCCCCTACGGCACTGCGTAGGATCCTACGGTCTTGGCGTGCATCCGTGCGTCGCTGCGGTCCGGTCCCAGGTTGACGGGCACGTGCACCTTCCGCCGACCACTGGCGACAACATCGATGTACTGTGGAGACCTCACGCCCCACGTGTTGAGCAATTCGGCGGTACGTCCACCCGGCCTCCCGCATGCCCACTATACGCCCTCGCTCAAAGTCCGTCAACTGCACATACGGTTCACGTCCACGCTGTCGCGGCATGCTACCAGTGTTAAAGACTGCGATGGAGCTCCGTATGCCATGGCAAACTGGCTGACACTGACGGCGGCGGTGCACAAATGCTGCGCAGCTAGCGCCATTCGACGGCCAACACCGCGGTTCCTGGTGTGTCCGCTGTGCCGTGCGTGTGATCATTGCTTGTACAGCCCTCTCGCAGTGTCCGGAGCAAGTATGGTGGGTCTGACACACCGGTGTCAATGTGTTCTTTTTTCCATTTCCAGGAGTGTATTTAAGTTTCTCTGTTATCCAGTTTACTCTGTTTGTCTGACAGAATTTTCCAGTCATCAACATTCTAAGCCTTAGACACTGGATACTATTAAGATGTGCAAGGTACCAAATATATGTTGGTATTTGATGAGATACATGCGTATATTACTTTGCTCGTAATTTTATAGGAATCGCTAGTAAGTAAATTATTTGGTGATGAAAGGTGAAGTTCCAATACAGCAGCAGTATTTGTATGATTAGCATATAATGAAAATTGTCTGTTTTTAATGTCAGTTACTGGAACTGTAGTGCAATAGTTCCAGACATGAATTTAAATCTGCCAATTACTAAGTATTCCTTTATTGAATAATTTGTTCATTTATTATTATAGATACATAATTTGTACAGACTGAGATTTCAGTATTTGCAATGTGCATTACTAAATTAAATAAAGATTATCAAAAACAAAGTATACTACTTTAACTAAACAGATGTAAATTTGTAGTATAACATATACAGTTACAGAAAATTATCCTTAAAATGTCATTGCTCAGTCATTCAGAGAAGTCATATTATGCAAGTTAACCAATATCTGTGTGCATTATTTCAATTATTGTCCATTATTAATTCAATAGTATTGATGGAAACAAGAAATGAAAACCTCTTCATGGAAAACATCAATTAATAAGAACAACATTGCATACTGAGCTGGGTCCTTTCAGGAAACTGAAATGAACAATTTTGAAATGTATTTAAAGGAATATGGTGGAAGAAGGAATTTGTAAAATAAATAAACTGATGGTTGTGATGAAGACAAATAATTTTTATTTGAATTAGAAGAATTTTAGTTTCTTTGCATATGCTATAGTACCTGCATTTCTATTCTGTCAGACATCCAATCTCCAGATATTAAAACTATGTGAGGTACAGTAGGTGAATACTGAAGTTAACATTTCACTTACATTACTAACATTATTTGACACAAGTAATTTACAGGTACTGTGAACTGTACACTTTGACTGCAGCTTTGCTTTGCCTATTATATTTCTGTGGAATGTTTCACTAATTTTGAATGAGGAATGTGGATCAATAGGAGATCTAGCTGATAAGCACACTACTTTTCTTGTCTGTAAACTAAATAGTGTGAAAGAACTGTACAAGTATAATTGTTGGTACTTTTTCATGTTAAAGTTACTTTCAACAGAGTTCTGTAACAAGAACATACCTATACATTTGATACTAAAATATAACATTTTACAGTATTTTATACATCTTAATGCAAATTAAGTTACATCTTTATAGCAAAAAACATCTACGGAGGGTGTTTCTGCCTGATTTATGCTGTTGATAAGTGAACTGGAAAAAATAAGACCAATAAAACCTATTGAAATAAAATATTGTAGGCCAAATTCAGTTGTAGCTCATAATTTGCATAGATTTTCATTGACAAAATGCAACATAGAATTTTTCTTTTGAATGGGTTCTACAAAGCTACTTATGTAATATATGTAATTAACTTCTTCACAACATACATGTTTTACAGTGTTAATACATGCAAGGCTTACATACAATAATGCCAAAATGTTGAACTACAGGTGTTTATTTACATTTTTCCCATTACAATGCTACCATGGCAGAATGATTTTTTTTTTCTTTTTTTTTTAAGTGAAGCATGTTACTGCAAGAAAACACCCTCACAGTAGTGCCTGAAATACTGCTTGTAAGAAGTAGCTCCAGCAGTTAGGGCAATGAAGTAGCAAATTTTATGAGATCCGAGTTGACTAGCTGAAAACATGAAAGAACATCCAGCAATCCCATCTGTGGCAGATTTCAAGAATGCTGTAAAATTCAGACTGATATAAATATTGTTGTTAGAACATACACATTTTAAATAGTCACAAAAATTTTATACTGAAAGAAAATGTTACTTGAATATATTACAAATGAACATAAAAACTGAATATTAATGTTAATAGTGGAGAGAAGAATCTGATTGCCAATCCTGGAACTCAGGCATCTGAAGTAGAGCTACTACAATAACATGGTTGAATGTTTAGGCTCCAGAATTCAACACAGAAAATTATCCTCACAAAAGATAATAGTAGGAAAGAGTTACATCTAAATTGCACCACATGAAATTAACTATATTCACTGTTGCTTTAAATCATTTCTGTCAGTTAGAGATTCAACTTTTTTATTTTATTTATTTATTTATTTTTTGGTCGTCCTGGCAACTAGAGATGATTCTCCCATGTGATTTATTTTAAAATTTTCTTCACATAAACAGACAATATCATCTTTATATTAGAAGGTGTATCATAGATTTTGATTCATTTGATTCTCTGTTTTTAATGTTGAAAATATTATGTGAAGTTCGTTTTTTACTTTTTTTTTCTAAAGCAGGAATTGTGAGTAGAAATTTTTCACAAGTGATTTCCTTATAATGAACTGTCCAAAATTTTTCACCATTTCTTGGAATATATTTGTTAATAACACAGGTTAACATAATTTAAAAATTATTCCACACAGATGTATCAGTTCAGAATATTTATTAGTTAAATGTGGCACGTCATTTTAAAAATCAAAACACAAGTCAGATTAATGCTATTGAAATTATAAAATAACAATTACAAACCGTTATACCAATACACATCTTACTGAATAAACTGAAGAAAGTTGCTATAAACCCACCTTACGACTGGCGCACTGTGAATTGGTTGTTCCAGCGCGAATCTGAACTGGCCCAGTCCTTCGAAATATCAGATGCAGATCTGTAACATATTTCATAAGTCTGTTCTAGTACATATTTTACAGTGCTGTGAATACATTGGACATTATAAACACTATGAAAGTATTTATGTCATCAATGTTATTATACCTTAATATTCTTTGAATCATGTGAATTAGTGATGCAGAAAGTATTTGGCATAGTTCTAGTACATCTGTTTTTGATAAGTATAAGCTGTATCAAATCTCATTGTAGTGTCATGGTTCTGATGAACAAAATACTAATTTTACCTTTATTGGTCTAAGGTATTTTAATATTTAGCAGAATGTGGTTTCTTGAAGTTTGGCAGTAATAGAGTGCAACAGTTAAATGTGACAAACTAGTTGTACACAAGGGGAGGGTTTTGCAGTGTGGTGGTTGGAAGACTATGATGCTTGGAGATGATTAACAAGATACAGTTTAACTAAGGACTGGAGAAATTCTTTGTGGAGAGCAGCAGGGTGGGACGGAATCAGTTGTAAACAGGGGTAGTGGTAGGAGGAGAAAAAATACAACCTGGATACTGAGGCCAGGAAAATTATTTTGCTTATTTGTACTCCTACATTTCTCCAGTTCCTGTTGATATATCTACATAGGAATTCACCCTCTTCTTTCACTTCTTTTTCCTGTGGTCCCTCTTTAGCTACAAGAGAAAGAATTGTTATGCCACTACCTTTTTAAGCTGGCTCCACAACCTGCACCTAGGCAGTTTACTAAATTGAGTTGCGGGCACTGGAAAATTTTGAGCCAGCATGGTGAAACCCTCTGCTCTGCCCCTCTGGTAAATGCAAGTTATCTCCATCTGGGCTTCAGATGTGACTGGAACTGGTGCCTTTTCGTAATGAAACTAATGAGCAACAGCATAAAGGCTGGCGACCCAGACCCAACCACACTACCTACATTGAGAGGTACTCCATGCCAGTTGTCAACCCAATGTGGATTATCCAGTCCCAGCTACAACTATTTGTTGCCTCTACTCTATCCGATTCCCAAATGATGATGGTTCACGCAGGTTGAGGCACAGACAGGGAGTGCAGCATGCACATGGAGTATGCACATATGCGTGCTTGTGTTTGTAGAAAGCATGTCTGCTGCAAATTGTCTCTCTCTTGCTTGTGTAAAATTTTTTGCTTACCCTCACTATCAGGAGACAATGAGCAACAAATGGAATAAAAATTCACTAAATAACTCACTAGTCAGTTGTATTGGCTATGGTGTTCAGAATACTACTGAATAATTGGTGTAGGTGAGCAGGACAAGCCTAAACTCAACCATCATCATTCCTGTCTCCAACTATAACTGCTGGTCTCTGTGCTGGGCCTAGCCCTAATCCTGCCATGAGCTGAACTGGTGCCTCCCAGTCGGGGCCTAGTGCTGGCTGACATGAACAGACTCCAGAGTGCCTTCCAGTGGGCCATTGATTCACAGTCCACTCTCAGGTGCTACCTGCACCTGACTTTCTACCAAGCCACCATCTTCCTCCACTCTGCTGCCACAGACTCACATCTGTGGGCCACTGTTGCTGTGTTCTTTGCTGGGATCCCAGGTTTAGGGCGCAGTGCACTTAGTCTCCATGCTACCATATGGCACATCAAGCTTCATCCTTCAGCACATTGCACAACCAGTAGTGCGACCAGCACTGGGCTGTCTGTATTGCATCAGCACCTGAGGTAACACTAATGCTGAGTGGCCCTGGTTACAACATAAGCCCATCACAATGGAGTGAATTGCCAATTGAAATTACTATGATTACCACCACACACTGCCTTGTTTTGTGGTGTTCACTGCCACAACCCATTGTCAGCAAATGACACTGGTATACTGATTACATTGGCTGTACAAAAATCTGCTAAATGAATTGCATTAATGTTTCTGCTGCCTTTGTGGTTCCACAGTGTCCAAAGACCTGGTTCTTCTTACCTGCACACAATTCAACCTTCCTGCATCATGATCATTATCATGGCCTGTTATGACATCAATAACACTTAGACCATTCTAACCATTCTAACAGTTACTGTCACCAGAAGTTCCCCATATTTTGTGAGACGGCACACAACATTGTCAGTGCAATAGGGTGAGCAGAAATAGGGTGTTTGTTTCTGAATTTTCTACATTGAAATAGTGTGCAGTGGTAGAGTTTGGGCAAACTCTTTGCCTTTACAAATGTCTGCTTGTGTCTGTGTATATGCGGATGGATATGTGTGTGTGTGCGAGTGTATACCTGTCCTTTTTTCCCCCTAAGGTAAGTCTTTCCACTCCCGGGATTGGAATGACTCCTTACCCTCTCCCTTAAAACCCAAATCCTTTCGTCTTTCCCTCTCCTTCCCTCTTTCCTGATGAGGCAACCGTTGGTTGCGAAAGCTTGAATTTTGTGTGTATGTTTGTGTTTGTTTGTGTGTCTATCGACATGCCAGCGCTTTTGTTCGGTAAGTCTCATCATCTTTCTTTTTAGATATATTTTCCCACGTGGAATGTTTCCCTCTATTATATTCATAACAACTGGAATTTCTATCAGATGTTTAAAAATGATCTAAAGGGCTACCGAGCTCCAAGTATTTACTTCAGAGATGAAAATGGTAAATTAAGCCTAAGCAGTATCCAGAACTGTATAACACTAAGAAATTACTTTGAACAACTCTTGAACTGTGAAGAAGTGAACTGTGAGCTACAATTTCCAGATATTTATGACAACACAGAAGCAGATCTTCCACCTACAGCTGAAGAAATTAAAAAGCAATAAATACCCTGAAAAACAATGAAGCCAGTGGAGAAGACTGTGTTACAGCTGAACTTATAAAATGGTATCAGCCAAAGATTATAACTAACCTTAAAGTCATGTTTGAACAAATATGAGAAACTGGAAAGATGTCAGAAGGCTAGAAAGTGGTTCTTATCCTCCTGCACACTAGAAAAGTGACAATCATGATGTATATAACTACAGAGATATATCTTAGTTGTCATTGGGTTACAAAATATTTTCAACAATATTACTAAAAAGGACAGAAGAAACATTTGATAGCCATTTGGGCAAATATCAGAGTGGATTTAGAAAGGACAGATCTTGCTCAGAATAGATCTTCAACCTTAAATCCATAATCTGCCACAGACTCACAAACTCTAAAGATATAGTTGTAATATTTGTAGATTTTAAGAAGGCATTTGATTCAGTTGAGAAGGAAATACTACATAAAGTGATCTGAGAATTTGGCATTAATCTTAACTAGCAGACCTTATTCATGAAATACTCACAGACACCAAATCAAAAGTAAAGTTTTGGGATGATAAGGTGATGGCCTGTCTCCACTCCTCTCCAACTGTGTCCTAGAGAAAATAAGAGAATGGAAACAAAAACTCAAAGAACATTAGCAATCACCAGTAAGACTGGCGACTAAGAACAAAGGCACTGAAGTTCACTGTCTAGTATTTGTAATCATTTGCAGTACCACCCTGTACCAGCAGTGGTGCAGCATGCTATGAGTGGTTTTCATGAGCAATAAGAATGGTGGATATGATTTTTATGTTGATCTCTATTCAAATTTTCTGTACAGTTTCCGGAACTCTTGGAACTGAGGTGATGCAAAACTTTTTTTGATGTGTTTGTTTACTGGACAGATACAGGCTATCCATTGGCTCTCAAAGACAAGCCCTGTATATAAGTGTCACTGCTTACTACTATAACCTGGGTAAAAAATTTAATATCTCAGTTCCTTAAACCTTGTGAGGGCTATAACACGTGTTTATGTTAACTGCTTCCGTGGGTGGAACTTGGTTAGATGCACAATGATCTGGGCAGGTGCCCGGTAAAGTTATTAACTTTCATTGATTTTAGGCAAGTCCCATTAAAGGTTTCCTAATTCCTTCTAATTTAAATGTTGCTTACTGCTTGGAATTTTTGATGATCTTTCCTTGAATATTGTTAATGGCCTTGCCGCAGTGGTAGCACCAGTTTCCATCAGATCACCAATGTTAAGTGCTGTTGGGCTTGGCTAGCACTTGGATGAGGTACTGTCAGGTCTGAAAAGTGCTATTGGCAAGCGGGGTGCACTCAGCCGTTTTGAGTCAAACTGAGGAGCTACTTGACTGAGAAGCAGGGGCTCTGGTCACGAAAGCTGACAATGGCAGGGAGAGCGGCTTGCTGACCGCATGCCCCTCCATATCCACATACAGTGATGCCTATAGGCTGAGGATTACACAGTGCCATTAGGGTCTTCCAAGACCTGTTTGGACAGAGGTTAGAGTGAGTTTAGTTTCTCTGAATATTAATGGATTGGTCTTGGGGGCTGTACGTGTGTTAATGTTAGTTAAAGACTAGAAATTCAAAAGGGGCAAAGTACAATTTTTTGAAAACTGAAATTTTGCTGTTGATAGGTGGTCTGCATCAAGGCCATTACCTGACAAGAGCTGTGATGTCCGTACATGCTCTAGTTAGTTTTCTGTGGCCGTTCGTTGATGGCGTTCAACCCATGAGGAATGTTGACAGGTGCTAAGTCTACGTTCTATCACTGGTGCTCTGCTGTTCACCAATTGACATTATTTTGTTAATGAATATGGCTGAGGTTATGATGAGTTGTGAGTCTGAATACTGTAGTGCTCCAAAAGCAATGAAGAGACATTGTGAAAGTGAATAATAAAAGAGTGTCTTATCATACAAGACAGGAAAAGAAAGATGTCCCAAGCAACAGCCAAGCATGCAGGTACGGGATCAATACATCAAACGTCGATGCTCCACAATAAGAATATCTAAGTGAGACTCTTATGATTGCAAACAAATTATATAATATTGCAATATTGTAAATTGTCACACTATTTGGTTTTAGGTTACTGGCAAATGTAAGTATTATTGTCACTCCTTGACAGAGGAACATAGACAAACTTGTTTACGACACTCTATCAGCAAGATGAGCAAGCACAACATATGTTCTTAATGGGGCTAATGGACGTTATTCCAGTAGAATGCCAGCAAAATGGAAAGGACGCCAACAGAAAGTCGCCGCCAGTGTACATTGATTTTCATGGTTCCTGATGATGAGGGTGCACATAAACAGGCATGTAAGAAGACATTTATGGATGTTTTCAATAGTTCAAAGTAGAAAAAATAAAGATCATGGCACAGAAGAAAAAGATCAGTGACAATGTTTTCAAAGACAAAAGGTGTGGAGCATTTAACAGAAAATACACAGATGAAGATCAGCATATTGTTTGGGCCCACATTCACATGTTGTCTAGAGATGTGAGTCACTGCAGTAGAAATCAAATAAAGAAGGTATGCTTAAGACCCGATCTCACTGCGTTCAAAGTAAAATATCCCAATAGTACTGTGACATATAAATCTTAAAGAAAAGTTTTCCTTTAGGAATTTCTGAATGTAACCTTCAGAAAGACACAATCAGATACATGCCAAACATGTGATCGATTAGTTCTAGAAGGTAAGGCAAACCACCAGAATGCTGACAATGCTAAGCAAGAACTTGAACTGCACCATCGCAAAGCAGAAAAGCCACAGTACAGTTAAGAACTGACACATTTGTTGCAACGTTACCAAACAGTGATACTTGCACGCTATCCATGTATCCTCCAACATTATGTTGGTAGCTTTCCTTACACGTTCAGATACATTCTATCTGATGCAACTCTCATGTTACAGTTTTGGTATATGTGCGCATGACACTGGTGTTGCAACAGTGTGTATGTGGAATGAGACGGAAGGTGGGAAGGAGTCAATGAAATCGCATCCCTGTTTAACTGTATTTCTAAATCAAATACCTAGCATCACAATGGAAAACAAATTGTGTATGGAGTGTCCACCTGCTTAGCTGGGTGGTAACATGCTTGCCTCCCATGCAAGCAGGCCTGGGTTTGATTCCCAGCTGGGTTGGAAATTTCTCTGCTCATGGACTGGGTGTTGTGTTGTCCTCATCATCATTTCATCCCTGTCACCAGCACACAAATCACACAATGTGGCGTCGAATGAAATAAGACTTGCACTTGATGACCGAACTTCCCCGAATGGGGGCTCCCGGCCAACGATGCCATACGCTCATTTCATTTTTGCATGAAGTGACAATTGCTGCGTGCAAAATAAAAACAAAATTCTTCTTTTCATGTATGTCTTCTAGTGTCTAGTGGAATGTTTGAATGTGTAGATCATATAATCTCATTTCTGAACATAGCTTTCTGGGAAGCGATCGAGATTTTGCAACCACTGAAAAGAGAAAGAAGACAGTGAGCTGATGAAGTTAGTGACTTCATCACATCATGCAAAGACATTTGAAGTTCTGGAAATAGATGACTCACACTTGCTTGACGTTTACACAGCAGCAAAAGACTTGATCACAACCAACAAACTGTCGATATCAACTGCATCTGGGTTCGAATAAGTGCTCCTGCAGAGATCAAAATACAAAGAATCCTTAACGAGGTGGAAGAGTAGACAACGTTCAATGTCTTGAAGAAGGGCAAACAAGTCTCTGATTTCCAAAATATGGAACTAAAGTAAGTTGACAACCACTAGTGCTTATTGTGAGGGAAGAAGGACCTGTTAAGTATGATACCATATTTACCCGAAGAACACAAGAAGTTTTACCAGGACAATTGTGGTTAAATGTGTTTAAAATGTCACAAGGTTGTATTTAGTACTCTTATTCCACATTGTCTTGCTATAGTAATTGTTGCAAAAACAACCAAAGAACAATGGACATAGCCCTTTTACCAAATTGTCATTTTCTTTGTGATAGGGGAAGAGTGGGAACAGTGAGACAGTGGGAACATTGAGACATTAGTTTTATCTCTGGAATTTTGGTTTCAGTTGTTGGTACCTACTGTGAATGTGGTACCCATTGTTATTTAGTCTATGGATTCCCATGTTTCGTACTTGACATTCTTGTTGTGATTTCATTGTTGGTATATTTGTGCTCAGAGGTAAGAAAAGTATCTTTTTACTAAATTTACGTAGCTGGTTTCTTAGTAGACCATTGGTATTTTCAAATAATTTCATTAGTCACTCAAAACTATGGTTTTTCCAAGACATATAAATCCCCTTTATTGAAATGTTGCTTTAAGCTGAATGTGTTTGGTGCCATTTCTAAAAAAGTTTGCAACTGGGAACAGTGAGACATGAATAATGAGGGTACAGTGAGACATGTCTCACTGTTCCCAGTGCTTGTTCATAGTGTCTGAAAATGCATGCTTGCTGTATAAAACAGGGATATCTGTAGATTTTAGTGTGCAAACTTTTTTTTTAGGTTATAAAATGAAATGCACAGGAGAAAGAAGACTGATACGGAAATAGGAAGGTTTTCAGAATCTTCAGTGACGGAAGCTGTCATGCTGGTAATCGAAAATAAAATGAGCATCAGGAGTGCATCTAAGCTGAAAGGCTTATCCTTTCAAACAGTTAGTCAATACATTAAGAAATATCGTGAGGATAACACTTCAAACATGTGTCCCAACTACTCAGTGAACCACTTTTTTCCACCAGAATTGGAGCTTAGCTTGTCTGAATATCTAGTTCTGTTTACTAAAATGTTTTTTGGACTTACTATGAATGACTGCCGTACCTTAGCTTATGAATTAGGTATTAAAAATAACATTGTTTTACCCAAAACCTGGACTGAAAGTGAGAAAGCATTGATCGACTGGATGAAAGGTTTTTGATAGAGATTCCCTCAACGGTTTCTTTGTACCCCGGAAGGATGCAGCTTAACTAGAGCTACAGGCTTTAATAAATTTAATATGTCAAATTTCTTTGATAAACTGGAAGAAGTAATCAAACATCATCCAAATTTTGCTGTTGGATCACGTATTTTCAATCTTGATGAAACTGGAACAACAACGGTGCAGAAGTCACAGAAGATTTTGGCCTTAAAGGGCATGAAACAAGTTAACAAGGCAACCAGTGCAGAACGTGGAACAGTGGTTATGACATGTTGTATTATAAATGCTCTCAGTAACAGCCTACCATCCTGCCATGATATTTCCACGTGTGAATTTTAAAGATCATATGATATTAGGAGCACCTGCTGGCGCATTAGGTCTTCCTGTTAAAGGCAGGTGGATGAACTCAGAATGTGTTGCCACATTCATCAGGAACTGTCATAAATTTAAGAACATAGACATTCATAAATTTTGCCTAGAACAGCATATGGAAGCATGTGCAACAGAATTAGAATTTCACAAAAAATCCTTCGTAATATTAAGTGTATATCGAGCACCTGCAAGTAACTTTAATCTGTTTGTAAACCACCTTGAAGCTGTACTGGCCCATTTAACAACCAAAAACAAAGAAATAGTGGTTGCTGGTGATTTCAATGTAGATTTCCTTAAAGACTCTCCCAATAAGAACTTATTTGAGTTAGTAACACTATCATTCAACTTAATTCCCACTGTAAAGTTCCCCACTAGGATAGCCACTTGCTCACAAACAGTCATTGATAATATCTTTATAGAAAAGTCCAATGAACAAAATTATATTACAAAACCAATAGTCAATGGCCTCTCAGACCATGACATGCAGTTCCTTCTGTTAAATGTTAATACTGAACAGGATATAAAATCTGTTAAATCTGAGCTCAAGAGGGTAATCAGTAAGCCAAAAATTGATTATTTTAGGACACTCCTCAGAGACATTCACTGGACTGATGTTTACAGTGCTCATGGCATGAATGAAAAATATAACATTTTTGCTAATAAAGTGCTTACCTTATTCGAACACTGCTTTCCCCCAAAACTTACCAAGGTTAGAGCAAAGTCTACAAAGAAGCCATGGATTACTCGAGGAATAGGGGTATCTTGTAAAACAAAAAGAAAACTGTAACTGTCAATCCGAAACAGTTCCAATGTTGATGCTATAGCACATTACAAGAAATACTGCAAAATATTAAAGACTGTAATATGGATGTCAAAGCAAATATATTACAAGGAAAAGATAGTCATATCAGATAACAAAATAAAGACAATATGGGATATAGTGAAGGAGGAGACCGGTAGAACCAGACATGAAGAGGAACAAATAGCATTAAGAGTAAATGATACATTGGTGACAGATGTGTATAGTGTTGCAGAACTTTTTAACAAACATTTTATAACTGTTACTGAAAAGATGGGGTTGTTAGGTTCGTTAGATGCTGCTATGGATTACCTTAGACCAGACATATCAAGTAACTTCCATAATATGGATTTGACCCTCACTACCCCAACAGAAATAATGTCCATCATAAAATCTTTAAAATCAAAAACATCTAGTGGGTATGATGAAATATCAACAAAGTTAATTAAAGAATGTGATTCTGAGCTAAGTAACATATTAAGCTATCCATGTAACCAGTCATTTATCAGTGGAATATTTCCGGAGTGGCTGAAATATGCTGAAGTTAAGCCACTGTTTAAGAAGGGAGATAAAGAAATAGCATCAAATTTCCGTCCAAATTCACTGTTGCCAGCATTCTCAAAAATTTTCGAAAAAGTAATGTACAGTCATCTTTATAACCATCTTATCTCAAATAACATACTGTCAAAGTCACAGTTTGGATTTCTAAAAGGTTCTGATATTGAGAAGGCTATCTACCCTTACAGTGAAAATGTGCTTAATTCATTAGACAAAAAATTGCAGGCAACTGGTATATTTTGTGATCTGTCAAAGGCATTTGACTGTGTAAATCACAATATCCTTTTAAGTAAACTAGAATATTATAGTGTAACGGGAAATGCTGCAAAATGGTTCAAATCTTATGTCTCTGGCAGGAAACAAAGGGTGTTATTAGGAAACAGACATGTATCAAGCTATCAGGCATCATCCAACTAGGAACTAATTACATGTGGGGTCCCACAAGGTTCCATTTCAGGGCCCTTACTTTTTCTTGTATATATCAATGACCTTTCATCAGTAACATTACCAGATACCAAGTTTGTTTTGTTTGCCGATGATACAAACTTTGCAATAAATAGCAAATCAAGTGTAGTCTTAGAAAGATCAGCCAATAAAATATTTGTGGACATTAATCACTGGTTCCTAGCCAATTCTTTGTCACTAAACTTTGAAAAAACACACCACATGCAGTTCAGAACTTGTAAGGGGTGTCCCAAGAGTATATGTCTAACATATGATGACAAGAAGATAGAAGAAGTGGACAGTGTTAAATTCTTGGGATTACAGCTTGATAATAAATTCAACTGGGAGGAGCACACCACAGAACTGCTGAAGCATCTTAACAAATCTCTGTTTGCAATGCGAATTTTGTCAGACATAGGGGATTTAAAAATGAAAAAGCTGTCATACTATGCTTATTTTCATTCCCTAATGTCATATGGGATTATTTTTTGGGGTAATTCATCAAGCCAAGCTAAAGTATTCTGGGCACAAAAACGTGCAGTAAGAGTTATATGTGGTGTGAACTCAAGAACATCCTGCAGAAGCCTGTTTAGGGAACTAGGGATACTAACTACTGTTTCCCAATATATTTATTCCTTAATGAAATTTGTCATTAAAATATATCACTTTTTCAAACCAATAGCTCAATTCATGGAATCAATACTAGAAATAAGAATAATCTTCACAAGGATTTAAAGTCACTTAGTCTTGTACAAAAAGGTGTCCATTATTCAGGAACACACATTTTCAATAACTTGCCAGCAGCCATAAAAAGCTTAACAACCAATGAAATTCAGTTTAAGAGAAGCCTAAAGGATTTATTGGTGGCCAACTCCTTCTACTCCATTGATGAATTTCTTAGTAAAACCAACTGATTTGTATATAAGTACAACATAACTTCTGCACAATTTCAGTGCAGTATTGTGTTCATTGAAAATTTGTGTGTGTGTGTGTGTGTGTGTGTGTGTGTGTGTGTGTGTGTGTGTAAGTATAATCTAACTTCTGCACCATTTCAGTGCAGTAATGTGTTCATTGTAAATAAGTATTACAGTAGTTGTATTACATGTTTATTACCTTATAAATAAATAAAAATCTTTTTTATTTTAAATTCAGTGCATTAGTATTTGTAAAATGACTCTTAGTGTTCATTAAAAAATGACGATCATTCCACTTGGGACCTGTGGAATGGTACATTAGCTTACTTGTTTTAGTTGTAAATATTTGTCGTGTATTGTTGTTTTTCTGACATGTTCCACATCCTGGAGGACCTCCTCACTACGGATCAATTGAAATGAAAGTAAATCTAATCTAAAAGGTCATTCATCACTTCATCAAGTTCTCTGCCAGCTCTAAAGAAAATCCATCTCTGTTACTGATGGATAATCAGAGAGCCACCTCTCAATAGAGGCAATAGATCTGTACAAGGAGAATGGGATAATGATTCTGACAATTCCACCTCACTGCACCAATTAACTGCAGCCTCTTGATGTCAGTGTCATGAAACCTTTCCATACATTTTATGATGCTGCTGTAGATACATGGATGAGGTATTATCCAGGTGAAACATTTTCTATTTACAATCTTGCTCACTGCGTGGGGATAGCATATCCCCGAGGAATGACTCCTGTCAATATCATCGCCGGATTTAAAAAGACAGAAGTATTTCCTTTAGATCGCCATTTGTTCAATGAGGATGATTTTCTTCCATCCTCTGTTATTGACAGACATCTAAATGAAAGCCTGGAAACACACATATCACCCAAAGAAGACCTTAAACCCGAAACTGACGTGGGACACCCATCATATGATGAAAGTGAAGCACAGTCTGTAGCATCCAGTTCTTCACAACTACATGGAAAATCTGCACCAATGTCTTATCTCTCTCCCAAAGACATATGTGGTTTCCCAAAGGCAAAACCAAGAAAAAGTTGCAGTCGCCGACGGCCTAAAGGAAGAATGATGATTGCGACTGACACACCAGAAAGGAATGAACTACAAATGAAAAGGAAACGAAAAGACGTTAAGGGACCTAAAGCAAAGCGAGCTTTATTCCTGGTTAATGAAACTGATGCTGACGAAAGTGAATTAATTTTGCAAGATTCTTCAGATGATGAGACCTTTGATCAGACACAACTGATTCTATAACCGGAAATGGTTAACTTTGAAAACTTACAACGCTCATCCAAAGTGGGTGGCTTTGTTTTAGTAGAGTTTGGGGCAAAAAAGAAAATATATTATGTGGGAAAATTTCTTTCCTTTGTAGAAGAGTCATCCGAATGCAAAGTTACATTTCTTAGAAAAAGTTTGAAACTAGAGAACAAATTTGTGATGCCTGTAGTTCCAGATATTTCGTTCGTTGACACAAAATGCATAAAAAATGTTATTGTCTAACCCTACTACAACACATAGTAAGACAAAAAGATAACAATCTGCTGTTTCATTTGAGATTAACTTTGCTTCTTACGATGTTCGTTAGAATTTAAGGCACTGTTACACTGTACCCACCATTAAAAATTCATGGGTACAGTGAGACACTTTCACGATTAATTTTTTTTAAAGGGAAAGACAGTACATTAAAATACTATTGTACCACTTTGAACATACTTAAGCACAGTGTTCATGGTTACCATAAGATATTAAACCAATAAAGATTTTCTTAAAAGTGTAATTTGGATTCCAATTTTTGCGTCTCACTGTTCCCACTCTTCCCCTACTACGGGGGTACTAAAGTGTGCGTCATTTATGACGGCGGCCAAGTTTAGGTTCGTTCTGTGCATCTGACGTCACAAAACACAGTCAGCCAATGAACACAGAACAACTTTGCCAGAGCTCGACTGCAGTACAGAGCGCGGACGAGTGTCTTCAGTTTTAGAAACGTTCAGTCATAAATAAAGTAACTGAACAAAAGCAATGTCTTGATAGCAGAATTTCTTTTATAGAAAGTTTGGAAAAAAGCTTTCTTTATACCAATTGCTTCATATTCTATTAATTAAACCAAACAAGCAATAAGCCTCCTAATTCAGGCGATAGCAAGGAAAGGTGTTTGTATCATTCTCACTACCCGCTTTTTCGCAATAAAGAACAGCGGTAATTGTTTATTTTCTAGTGTACTTCGACGAAACGTGAGTAATTCATAGTCATACCAAAAGTGTTTGTCGGTATTTTGCGTCTTCGTTTAAAGTCCTCCAGGAACTATGCCGAATGATGAGCTCCGTTAGCGCAATGGTAAAAGTGTTTGGCTGATGGGCGAAAGGTTGCAAGTTCAAATCTTGTTCTGTGCTTAATAATTTCTTTATTTAAAAACAATATCGAAGTGTCTTACTTCATGCAATTTTTTGAAATTTCTAGTGGCAACTGAAATCAACCATACGGAAAATATATGCTATGGACTTTTACCTCTGCAAACTCTTCAAAATTTCGTGCAGTGGTTTACTACATTTAATGCTGTACAATAACTGCGTTGAACATCGAAACAAAATTAAGTCATTTATGGGGGGAAGGTATCAGTCAAGAAGGGTGTAAAAATCAAATTTTTGAGCCAAATAGTTTTTGTGAAATCGAATGATAAGTGTGTCAAAGCAGTCGCAACACCATGTGTCTGAACAGGCGAGCAGAGCAGTGGTGACAAAATTCGGACAGCGCGGAATGCGGGGAGCACGTCTCTGTAGCAGCGAAAAGGGCAATGCGGCCATGGTGGCTTTACTTCATGAACTACGCGCCCCCCTAAACGTAAGTTTGCTTGGCGTGTGCAACTGGCAACGCAGCAATCTCCCGCGTCTGGGCGGGCATGCGAGAACCGCCAAAATAAAAGAATTCAGCTATTGTCGTTCAGTTAAGTCTCTGTGTTACGTACCAGACCATAGTGGTCTACATTTTGACTTACTAACGTATTATTTGCATCAAGCCACTCTACATGGGATAATTTTTTTTTTTTTTTTTTTTTTTTTTTTTTTTTTTTTTTTTTTTTTTTTTTTTTTTTTTTTTTCAACCATTCAGTTGTTCACGGGGGCACAAACCCAGTGGGTGCGACCAACTGTCGTTTGGTTATTAAAAAAAAAGTTCAGGAGTTAGATTAAGTTTCTGACTGCTGAAAAGGCAAGGCCCGACAAAGTTTCCTAATTGCCAACCTAAATGTTTGAGGCAGAAGCTCGGTAACTTGTTGTTAAAAATACTGGCAAGCTGCGAGTAGGACTCGCACTATGAGCATCCGTATTAGCTTGCTTATGTAGACAAACAGTTCACACGTCCCAGGAGTAGAGAAGCTCTACGACTTTTACCTGGTATCAACAATGATACTTGCAAGATACCGGCCCTGAGAATTCCAAGATTTCCGAGAATGTTGGAAGTTTGAGGATGAATGACAAATGACAAAAAGAAAACTTTTTTCGTGTTATGTAATTACAAATTGATTCTTTCCAGATCAACCCCCCCCCCCCCCCCCCTACTTTTACTTTTAAACCTTGCTGCTTGTCAAATTTCATGATTCTAGTTCAACAGGAAGTGACCTACATGTAGTGATAATTAGGTTTGCGAATATCAAAATATGTGACATAAATGGCCATATCTTTTGATTCCACTTACTTAGAAGCTTAAATTTCTTACAACGCCAAGAGACCATAAATCTTAGTACGTGTCATAAAATTGAACATGATTCGTCTAGCTGTACCTGGGGAAAAGAGTTTTTAACAATCGGAAAGACAGAAAGGCAGGCATACTGACTGGGCTAGAGACCTCCGAGTGTCTTTCTTAATTGTTGTGTTAATAAAAGTGAAAAGCTGATGTTTAAAAAAAAAAGTTCAGTGGCTTCCCACTTAAGGGGGGGTAGGACGTCAAACGGGCCGAATTGGAGCAGGGGAGGCACTACAGAACATTTTAATTTCCACTGTCTATACTTTTACAAATAAATTCTTAAAACTTTGTCAGCATGACCAGGAAGGATTCAGGATTCACACTCATAGCAGTGGAAGTTCGAAAACATCACAAAATAAATTTCTTTTACATGTGAAATTTCATCGTTTTTTCCACTTACTATTGGCTGCATTTGTTGCTACAGGTACACTTTTCTTCATAAGTAAGAGAGATTCCTTGATGAATTTTGCACAGCATACAAACCATACTTACAGGTGTATGAATCTCTAGAATTTATTTATGAAAAAATAAATGAGCTGTTACATTTTAAATAAAAACTCGAATTTTATAGTTACTTATCTAAATGTTTACCATAGTTTTTAAGAGATTTGGAAAATTCTAGAGCTTTGTACACCCGTAAGTATGGTTTGTACGCTGTGCAAAATTCATCGAAGAATCTCTCTTACTGATGAAGGAAAGTGTACCTATAGCAACAAATGCAGCCAACAGTAAGTGAAAAAAATGATGAAATTTCACATGTAAAAAAAATATTTTGTCTTATTTTTGAACTTTCACTGCTATGAGTGTGAATCATGAATCTTTCCTGCTGATGCTGACAATGTTTTATGAATTTATTTGTAAAAGTATAGACAGTGGAAATTAAAATATTCTGTGGTGCCTCTCCTGCTTCAAATCGGCCTGTTTGACGTCCTACCTTCCTCAAGGATAATTGTATCCAAGCAAGCCCACTCAATGGTTAATCCTTTACCATCATTTTCACCTCATACACTGATGGCACGTACCTCTGCTTCCATATTGTCAACTGACAAAAGTGTCATCCATGTATCACAACCGACAGCACTGGTGGGTTTGCTCAGAATATCGCACGAACAATCTGCCATTCATCCGCCTTTCTCTCTCCTAACAGTATTTGTATCTTGGGTGAATAAAATCAAAGGAATGTGGCTTCACTGGTCTTATGACCCCATTAGAATTGCAATATATAGAAGGAAGCACTCTCCATTTGAATCAGTCTACATTCTGAGGAAGGCACCTGCAACGTGGCCGAAATGTCTGTTACTGTTAATATTTTATAATTTTAATATTTTACGCTGCATGACAATAGTTAATGAAAACTGGCGCTTGCTATGGAACAATTGACAATTGGAACCGATTCGTGTGACATTCTGTTTGTATGTTAACGTATCTACGAGGTATCATTTGAGTGATTACGATTGTGGACGAGGAATTCATCAACTCGAACCGGTTAAAGTTTCATTCTCGTAGCCACAGTAATATGAACTGCGACAATAAAGTAATGAAAGTGATTTTTTTTGCAAGATGTGGCAACCCTGCAGGCTTGCGTAGGCACAATATCTTTGACCTTGGTCTATAAGCCGCTTTTAGTCCAAGCGGCACATCAATGCAACTGCTTAGTCATGAGCTGTGCTGTAATAAATTAACATGTGTTTGTCTCTCACGTCACAGAAATGGAATCGCATAATATTGTGCAATGGTATGCCATTTCTTTTTGCGTTAAATTGGGTGAAAACGCTATAACAACTTACGGTAAGCTTCAGAAGGCTTTTGGAGAGGAGGTTATGTCAAGACCTCAAGTTTTTCGTTGGCATAAAATGTTTAGTGAAGGCAGAACGAATGTTGAAGATGAAGACCGCAGTGGACGACCATCAACCTCATGGACAGATGTCAACTTGGCCAGGGTGCGTGAACTCGTACAATCTGATCGAAGATTATCCATGAAAATGATTGCAGAAGAACTGATCATCAGTCGAGAAACAGTTCATCTAATAATACTGAAGATCTTGGTATCAGAAAGATTTGTGTAAAAATGGCCCCCAAAATCCTCACACCACAACTGTGAGAAACACAGAAAAATGTGGCAGCTGATCTGTCAGAGCAAACAGAAATCAATCCAGAATTGTTGAGCCGTGTTATCACTGGTGATGAAAGTTGGTTTTTTCAGTACCATCCAGAGACAAAACGCCAAAATTCGCAATGGTGCTCAAAGGGATGACCTAGACCAAAAAAAGTCAAAAGTGAAATGCATGCTTGTGTGCTTCTTTGATTCCAAGGGAATAGTTCATAAAGTGTGGGTGCCTCCTGAACAAAAAATTAACCAATATTACTACAAAGAAATTTTAGAAAGACTTCGTAAAAGGGTTCTTTGTGTCTGTGCCAACATCGCTGATAATTGGATTCTGCACCACGATAATGCGCCATCCCATACTGCTCTGTCAGTACAGCAATTTTTAACCTCAAAATAAATTCCAGTACTACCACAGCCACCTTATTCACCAGATATAGCTCCGTGCGACTTTTTTCTATTTCCAAGAGTCAAAACAGCGGTCAAGGGACACCATTTTCAAACAATACAGGATGTCCAAAAAGTTGTGACGAGGGTCTTGGGAGGGTATTACAGAAGATGAGTTCCAGAAATGTTACCATCAATGGCAGAAGCGCTGGAAAAAGTGTTTGCAATCAGAAGGGAACTACTTTGATGGAGACAACACTAAACTTGACTAAGTCGGTAAGCATTTTTTTTTTTCACATCAGTCTCATTACTTTATTGTCGCACCTCGTAGGTGTGTGCAAAAGTGCCCGATCGCGATTGAAAAATGCCTTTATAGATGAAATGCTATGAAAAAGAATGGTGGTGGTCGTAGACGGACCACCGCACAGCAAGCATAGTGCTAGTGGCGAAAAGTAACAGACATCTCACTCCTATAGGCAGATCTCTACAGGCATTGCAACCGCTACCGGTACATGAGTCTCCGCCAGAAGCATATCACCGTAATTAAATCACGCTGGTCTGTATGCTCGGATGCCTATTAAGTGCATCACACTTCAACCACGCCATCGTCAAGAAACAGTGTGTTGGTGTAGGGAGTTTGTTAGCTGGGGTGATGTTAAAAAAAACGGTTCAAATGGCTCTAAGCACTATGGGACTTAATATCTGAGGTCATCAGTCCCCTAGACTTAGAACTATTTAAACCTAACTAACCTAAGGACATCTCACACATCCATGCCCCAGACAGGATTCGAACCTGCGACCGTAGCAGCAGCGAAGTTTCCGACTGATGCACCTAGAACCGCTCGGCCATAATGGCCGGCAGAGTGATGTTCTCCGACAAATCCCACTTCACTGTGGCAAGTAATTCTGGCAACCAGTTGGTGTGGAGAGAGAAGGGGACACGTTATACACCACAGTATGTTCATGAACGTTATCGATATGGCCTAAGCTTTATGATATGGTAGCCGTTATGCACAATGGCCGAACACCACTGCATGTCTTTGCACGAGGTACTGTCACAGTACAGCAGTATTGAAAGTGGATTATTCTGGGTCATGTACGTTTGTTTCAGGGTGCGATTTGTGCTTTTACCAGTGGGGAGGATGTCTTAGGGGGTTAGTAGAATTAAATATGTTACTAGCTTGGACCGTGGCGTTACGCATAGTTAAACAGCTATTTATAAATAAATGTTAATGCCGAAACTCACTATTGAGGCGTATGCACTATCAGAAAAGCCATCCCTGTTATATCTTGAAAAGTACATTATAGGTAAAGCTTATTTACAAAATCATCTACATACAGGTACAGATATACGAGAGGAATTCAAAAAGTAGAGGCACATTTGTGAAAAGTTGTACTTATTCTGATGATAGAAAACTGAAACATATTAATAATATTAATAGTAAGACTTATTAAAAACTTTCTGTGTTCGGCTCCACAAATTTAAATTATATGTAAAGTTTTACTCCAGTGCTTGGGAAATAAACATCCCAGGTTGGGATGCATAAACTAAAACCAGAGGAGGGGATGGTCTGATGCAGAGGGGGGAGGGGAAATCTCCCCCCCCCCCCCCCCCTGCAAATCGCACACTGGTCTGTTTAGCGGTGCAATAGGTCCCGACTTTCTGTTTGTGGACTACAATGTCTGGCCACGTAGGACCGCTGAAGTGTAGGACAGTCGGACACAGTGGAAAGAAGATGGTATGGCCTGCATACTCCCCGGCCCTAAAACCTATAGTGCATGTCTGAGTTGCGCTTGACAAACGTGTTTCTCAACGGACATCCCCTTTGCGAACCATTTAAGAAGTGAAACAGCCTTGAGAGAGGAGTGAAACATATTCTTCAAGGACTTCTCTATTGTTTGGTAGCAAGCACGAATAACAAATCAAGATTGTCCATTAGTGCCCGAGGAGGACATATTAAAATGCTTTTTATTCCAGTCTTTGATCACAATATCAATTCTTTTGACGATGACCGGTTTCAGTCAGTAATGACCATCTTCAGATCTTTTCTACTCCATGTCCTAAAGTGATAAGGCCGTAATGGCATCGTCAGAACATATAAATATACTCAGCACAGCATCGTCACATAGATCTATTCTACACCTCATTTTAGATCTTTGTGACGATGCTGTGCTGAGTATATTTATATGTTTTGATTTTAGATCTATGTGACGATGCTGTGATGAGTATATTTATATGTTTTGACGATGCCATTACGGCCTTTTCACTGTAGGACATGGTGCAAAAAAGATTTGAGGATGGTCATTACAGACTGAAACCGGTCATCGTCAAAAGAATTGATATTGTGATCAAAGACTGGAATAAAAAAACATTTGTCAGTGTTGGATCACTGTCATATGCGCGACTATGTCGTAGCTAGTGAGGACATATTCGTCATTTTGGGAGTCTGACCCGTGTCAGACATGACATTTATGTTATCCTGCTTTCCCATGTGGTGAAATCTGTACCATTTTTCATTATAAATATACTACTCTACCTGTTGTTACGTGTGTACTGTGTCTTTCATCTCGTGCTTCATTGTCCGTGGTTATTCCTGTGCAAAACTATCTCTATTCAAAATGGCTCTGAGCACTATGGGACTTAACTGCTGTGGGCATCAGTCCCCTAGAACTTAGAACTACTTGAACCTAACTAACCTAAGGACATCACATACATCCATGCCCGAGGCAGGATTCGAATCTGCGACCGTAGCGGACACGCGGCTCCAGACTGTAGCGCCTAGAACCGCACGGCCACTCCGGCCGGCTATCTCTATTCCTTAGCAATTATGAAGCAGTGTGTAAGATGACGCGACATTACGCCCAGAACGATTTTAATAAGACGATGGTACGTTCTACACACAATCGTTAAAACTACCTGCACGAGGATGACACTAAGACACATGACATGCAAGCTGCCCAAAAGGTGTCAATAAGAACCGCTCCTGAACCACACTAGGCTATCACCACAAGCAGTGCGAATACATCCAACAGTTTCAAGCTTGTCGTACCTGCACGTGCGCAACTGAGAGAATTTCACAGCGACAACCGTGCCGCGCTGTACGTGCGCTCACCTCTCTGCAGCGGCTCGCAGGCCGAAGGGCGGGGCGTCGGCGTCTGCGTCATTGGCGGCACCTCCTGCGTGCGGAGAGCGCTTGCCGATCTGCTGCAGGAAGTCCTTGTTGGCCTTGATCTGTTCCTCGGCGTCACGCAGCCGCCGGCGGGCGATCTCGAGCAGCAGCCGCTGGCGCAGCACGTCCATGGGGTTCACGATGGACAGCGACGGGCCCATGCCCATGCGCTTCACACGACGTGCACCGTCCTCCTCTTCATCCTGCAACCCCATTGGTGCGTTATTACACGTCTGCATACCACTGTCCCATACAACCGTCCGCAACGTAAGGAAAAAAACACGGCACAAAAAAAGAATAACCACCTTCAAACACCATCAGGATACATAACGCCAATACCGTGTAGAAATCACTTCTAGCTTTTAAAACTGCCTCAATTTGGCGAAGAAGAGAGTCCAAAAATTTCTTCAAGTATGCCATATCAAGTCGTGGTTCCAAAATGCTGACAAGAATTCTTTACGGTCCAATGGAAAAATTGGTAGAAGCTTGTGGTATTTTAGCACGATACCACTCTCACTAGCGTCTCACAGTTAGTAATGGAAATGCAGCTTTCCAGTAGACGCCGAATGCAATTGCGCAGGGCCTGACGGATCCAATGATGCGCGCCCGCTAAGCCACTTTTAGTGGCTTCGACTACGAGTGCTCTCTGCCGCTCTGATATGGGATGGACTGTGGCACCTACGCGGCGCATACTTCGTCGCAGTCTTCGACAGTTTCCAGTTTTAATCAGCCTTCGACAGTTCGCTCATGGATTACTAGTGGGAGCCTCACACCCTTGTAATAGCTGGACTTTATTACTGTTTGCTCTTTGTTTTCTTTGCAACACTTGGAGAAAACTACAAGTGAAACGTCTGTTTACTGTGTTCGCTAATGATTTCTGCTCCTGTCCAACTTTCCTACGACGATAGCTGCTGCACCACTCTGTAGCTAACTCACTTAACCATAGTGTACGAAGTAATACACAACAAACCGATCTCAGGGAACATCAGCTTCCCTGGATTCGCTAATTCCGTGTAACAATCACTTAAAGCTTGGATACCGGAGAAAAGTGGGAACACTTAAAGGTAATACTGACTCTACGACTTCTCTTAGAAGATGGGTTAAGAAAGGCAAACCTACATTTATAGTGATTGTAGATTTAGAGAAAGCTTTTGACAATGTTACAGGAATACTCTCTTTTTATTTCTGAAGGTAGCAGGGGTCAAATATAGGGAGAGAAAGGCTATTTATAACCTGTACAGAAACCAGACGGCAGTTATAAAAGAGTTGAGGGGCATGAAAGGGAAGCAATGACTGAGGAGAAAGTGAGACAGGATTGTAGCCTATCCCCGATGTTATTTAGTCTGTACATTGAGCATGCAGTAAAGGAAACAAAAAAAATTGCAGTAGAAATTAAAGTTCAGAGAGCAGAAATAAAAACTTTGAAGTTTGCCACTGACCTTACAATTCTATCAGAGACAACAAAGGACTTGGGAGAGCAATTGATTGGAATGCACAGTATCTTGAAAGGACGATATTAAATGAACATCAACAAAAAAAGGATAACAAAATGTAGTCGAATTAAATCAGATGATGCTGAGGGGTTTAGATTAGGAAGACACCTAAAGTAGTAGATGAATTTTGCTATTTGGCGGCAAAATAACTGATGATGGCCGAAGCAGCATACAAAATGTAGACTAGCAATGGCAAGAAAAACGTTCCTGAAAAAGAGAAGTTTGTTAACTTTAAATATAGATAAGTGTTAGACAGTCTTTTCTGAAGGAAATTGTGTGGAGTGTAGCCGTGTATGGAAGTGAAACATGGACGAGAGACAGTTCAGACAAAAAGACAACAAAAGCTTTCGAAATGTGCTGCTACAGAAGGATGTTGAACATTAGATGGGTAGATCACGTAACTAATGAGATGGTACTGAACAGATGTGGGGGAACATAAACTTGTGGCACAACCTAACCAGAAGAAGGGATCGGTTGACAGGACTTATTCTGAGACATCAAGGGATCGCCAGTTAAGTACTGGAAGGAAGGGGGGAGGGGGGGTAAAAATTTTAGAGGGAGATCAAGAGATGAATACAGTAAGCAGATTCAGAAGATTTTAGGTTGCAATAGTTGATCGGAGATGAAGAGGTTTGCACAGGATAGAGCAGCTTAAAATAAAAAAGGAGCTGCATCGAACCAGTCTTCAGACTGAATATCACAACAACAACAGGTGAAATCGAGCTGAAGCCACGCATGTACATCTCTGTCCCATTCGTGATTGAGGCCTGAGAAGAATGACTGTGGGTAAACTTCTGTATGAGCTCTAATTTAGCTGAACTGTTTCTTCGTGTTCATTTTGCGACACAAATGCGGGATGAAGTCATACGTTACCCAGTCCTCCTTCGGACGTACGCTGTCGGAATTTGAACAGTAACCTTGTACGTGATACACAATGCATCCCTTGTAGAGATTGCCACTGGAATTCCACCCCGTGAAGAAACGTGCCGCTCTTCTTTGGATCTTCTCATCTCTTCCGTTAGTCCTACTTTTAATGGTTCCAGCCTGCCAAAGAGTAGTCAGTAATCAGTCGAACAAGTATTTTGTAAGCCACTTTGTGCGTGGATGAATTATATTTCGGTAAGATTCTTCCCATGGATCTCAGCCTAATATCTACTTTTCTGCAATATGTTTTCTTGGTCATTCCACTGTAGATCGCTACAGGCGGTTACTCCTAGATATTTCACAGTTGTTACTGTTTCCAGTGATTTACCACCAATAGCGTAATCGCTTATTTACGTGCAATACGTTACTTTTATTTACGTTCAGGGTCACCTGCGAGTCCCTGGACCAATCAGCGATCGTCTGCATGTCAATCGGTACTTCATTACAGTCTTCTGGCATTGGTACCTTGCTGTAGACAAAGACATTGTCTGCGAAAAGTCTTATACAGTTTCCGAAGTTGTTTAATAAATCAGTTATACAGTATGTGGGGTGTCTCTCCTAAGAATCGTGAGACACATTTTCTCTGATGTTTCGGTAGACATTTTCTATCTCGTTTCTGTAATGTTTAGTTGGAGTCGGCTCATACAAACACTGCTGTTGAAGTCTATCGTGCTACATCTGCGTTCGACGGAAAGCGTCAGTTTGTTTCTCGTTACGAACAAAATGATTTGTAAAAGGGAATTTTACGTACCCAATAGACAGAGCGGTTCCAAGGTAGTCTAGTGCGGTAATCGTTTTACCGGCAAGCATGAACAGGGACAGTAAAACACGAATAATAACCAGTACTTCATTAGCAACCGAGCAGTGCTTCTGAAGGTCGGTAGCAAGCAGCGCGGGCCAGGGCGGTGTTGTCGCTGCTGAAGTATTACACTGAAGCGCCAAAGAAGCTGGTGTAGGCATGCATATTCAAATACGAAAATATGTGAAGAGGCAGAATACGGCGTTGCGTTTGGCAACGCCTATAGAAGAGATCAAGTGTCAGACGCGGTTGTTCGATCGGTTACTTCTGCTACAATGGCAGGTTATCAAGATTTAAGTGAGTTTGAACTCGGTGTTATAGTCGGCGCACTAGCGACAGGACACAGCATCTCCGAGGCAGCTATGAAGTGGGGATTGTCCCGTACGACCATTTCACGAACGTACCATGAATATCAGGAATCCGGTAAAACATCAAATCTCCGACGTCGCTGCGCCCGGAAAAAGATCCTGTAAGAACAGGACCAACGACGACTGAAGAGAATCGTTCAATGTGACAGAAGTGTAAGCCTTCCGCAAGTTGCTGCAGATTTCAGTGCTGGGCCATCAACAAGTGTCAGCGCGCGAACCATTGTTCAAATATGTGTGAATTCCTAAGGGACCAAACTGCTGAGGTCATCGTTCCCTAGACTTACACATTACTTAAACTAACTTATACTAAGAACAACACACACACACCCATGCCCGAGGGAGGAATCGAACCTCCAGCGGGAGGCGCCGCGCAATCCATGGCATGGCACCCAAGACCACGCGGCCACTCCGCGCGGCGAGAACCATTCAACGTAACATCATCGATATGGGCTGTCGGAGCCCAAGGCCCACTCGTTTACCCTTGATTAGCGCATGACGCCCGTCAACACCGACTTTGGACTGTTGATGACTGGGACATATTGCCTGGTCGGACGAGTATCGTTTCATGTTGTACGAGCGGATGGACGTGTACGGATATGGAGACAACCTCATGAATCCATGGACCCTGCATGTCAGCAGGGCCTGTTCAAACTGGTGCAGGCACTGCAATGGCGTGGAGCGTGTGCAGTTAGAATGATAAGTCTAGATACGACTCTGACAGGTGATTAGTACCTGAGCATCCTGTCCATTGTGCATTCTGACGGACTTGTCAATTACAGAAGAACAATGCAACACCTCACACGTCACAGTTGCTACAGAGTGGCTTCATGAACACTCTTCTGAGTTTAAACACTTCCGCTGGCCACCAAACTCCCCAGACATGAATATTATTGAGCATATCTGGGCTGCCTTGTGACGCGCTGTTCAGAAGAGATCTCCACCCCCTTGTACTCTTACGGATATGTGGAAAGCCCTATAGGATTCATAGTGTCAGTTCCCTCCAGCACTACTTCAGACATTAGTCGAGTCCATGCCATGTCGTGTTGCGGCACTTCCGCGCGCTCGCTGGGGCTCTCCAGTTTCTTTGGCTCTTGAGTGTAGCTACTCTTCGTTTGGCGGCAATGTGTCTTCTGTCGGGGGCTATTGGAGGGGTGGATTTGTGTCAAATTCAGAAAGAGTTGACCACGTGCTTAAATGTCCATTTGTATGAAATTTCGTGTTGTTATTCTCCTTTGTATTCTCTGCCGACAGCTTTGTAATTGTCTTTCTCACGACACACTGTGCAAGTACTCAACCGTTAAATAAATGTGGCGGAATAGATTGTACCTCAGTAACGGTTTCATCGTAAATCACTTTGTCGCTGCACATCACGTACTGTAAGGTCACAGATTCCAAAATTCGAAAAGCTATCGTCACCGAATGACGCTGAAAACCAGGGTACCGTAAAATATTGCAGTACAATGTCTGAGACACTGCGTTGACGGTCAGCAGTCGCATTAAATTAATGATTGACTCGCCAGTCGTGGTTTGGTTCCTCATCAGCTGTAGAATATTTCAAAACAAATGGAAATTTGTGCTGGACAGGGACTGGAAAACAGATTTCTCCAGGGAAACATTGCTTGCAGAAAAATCCGAGAAAGTCACGACGTCAGTTGACTGTGCAAGTGGGAAATAAATTATCGCCGTGTCAAATCATTGCCAAAAAGCGCCTGTGACTTTGTCCTTACAAATTTTCTGCGGCGTGTGATCTGCTGTTTCAGATCCAACCAGCTAGTGGTCAGCTCCTGTGGTGTTTTTTGAAAGAAATCGGAAAAGTTGGATCCTCAGTTTTTCATTTCTTCAGCTGAGACGTGGTTCAGCGAAGTCCAGGCATGTAATCACGCAGAACATGTATCATAGTGCATCACCGAACGCTCGTTACTATATTGAATAGCCATTGAAGAATGTTAAAATGGCGCAATTCCCGGGCCAGTTTTATTTCGACCACCCTGTGTAATTGCTTGAAAGAATTAATGGCTATTAGAATCTAGCATCTCATAGAGGACGACGAATGTTCAGCAAAAACGAAAATAACATTCAGTTTGCCCTAAAAAAATATGACAGGATGGTGCTCTCGTCAATAAATGTAAAGAGATTATTATTACCAGGTTGGATTAATAGAAGAGATAGACATGATCCAGCGAAAAGCAGCGCGATTCGTCATGGGGACATTTAGTCAGCGCGAGAGCGTTACGGAGATGCTGAACAAGCTCCAGTGGCGGACACTTCAAGAAAGGCGTTACGCAATACGGAGAGGTTTATTATCGAAATTACGAGAGAGCACATTCCGGGAAGAGATGGGCAACATATTACTACCGCCCACATATATCTCGCGTAATGATCACAACGAAAAGATCCGAGAAATTAGAGCAAATACGGAGACTTACAAGCAGTCGTTCTTCCCACGCACAATTCGTGAATGGAACAGGGAAGGGGGGATCAGATAGTGGTACAATAAGTACCCTCCGCCACACACCGTAAGGTGGCTCGCGGAGTATAGATGTAGATGTAGATTGTGTAGTATCAGTAGCGCCAGAAATACTGTCAGATTGGTAGGAGATGATGCTGTTGTCTATAAGAAAATATCGTTTCTACGATATTGTAGTGCTAGTGTTGTTCAGAAATACGATGCAATCGAAGGAACAGGCACTGCGGCGACTACAGCCGTTACGAAATACATGAAAAGTATTCGCAGTAGCGAATAACGGCAACCATGAGCTATATAATGGAATGACGACAATGAAAATTTGTGCCGGACAGGTACTCGAACCCGGATTTCCCGCTTATTGCAAGCGGCCACCTTATCATTTGTTTTTCTTTTCATTTTGTTCGATATAGTTCGTTGCGCTTGGTCTGGGCGGACGTCACAAGACATCCGTTGAAGTTGATCGTGGATTCCATGACTCAGTTGTTTTTTATTACAGAGAGCACGCAGCCCTCTATCATTAGGCTATCTGAGCATGTTTAACGGCCAGATACAAACTTCCATAGGTCCTCAACCATGTGTCTGCAATGGATGTACGACTGCAGGATGCAGACATATGGTTGACGATGAAGTTTGGATCTGGCCGCGAAACGTGGTCGGATAGGTAAGACGACCGCTCGTGATCCGCGTTCGACTCCCGGTACGGCACACATTGTCATTGTCATCATCCCGTTACACAAGTGATGATTGTTAATATTCGCAACTACGAATAAATTTCATGTGTAATATCGTTTGTAGATGATTATCAGGAAATGCACGAAGGCATTAGGTTATATTTTCATTCAATGTCCTGAGCGACAGCTCTCTTTAAATGTGAATAACTGGTAAACAGTGCTAATTATCAAGAAAAAGAAACCTAGTAAAACATCAGCTGTACATTTTTGTCTTCTCATACCGTATAAATACTTAAGGGTAGCAGTAAGAACCGATGAAGCGACATAAAAAATCCAAAACCTTAAATATGCACTAGAGCATGCAAGTGGAAAACTCAGATTTGAGGGGTAGATTCAGAAAAAATGCGGCAAACCTGTTAAAGATACGGTGTGCGTGATCTCGTTTTTATGTACTTTAAGGCTTTGCTCGAGTATAATGGGTCCTCTTCTAGCGAATCTGACAGCTGACGTCAAACGATCAGTGAAGCACTGCTAGTATTTTAACAGATTAGTATAACACACGGAAGTGCAACAGAAATACTCAAAAAACGTAAATAGAAATCGTTGCAAGAAAGCGGCGAAATACTGTTTGGTAATTAGGACAGGTAACGGTTAATGTTTATATGAAGTGGCCTCCGCAACGCCGTATAAAGAGACTTGCAAAGCAAATCTGTAGACCCAAAGTTTGATGAGGTCATTAAAGGGATTGTAACAAATTCTGCACGTCTCTTTGACAGAATGGCTTCTCCCTTGCCAAACAGCATGGATTCCATAAACGTCGATCGTGCGATATCCTCTCGCTTTTGTCACATGACGTCCCGAAAACCGTGGATGAAGGCAGTTAAATGAAGCAATATTTCTTGACTTTAAGAAAGCATTTGACTCAGTACCACACCACTGTAACTGCATTGAGAATTTGTGATAGGGAGGACGCATCACGTTATTTTAGACGGAGAGTTTTCAACACATGTAGAAGTAACCTCAAGCGTGCCCCAGGATAGTATGTTGGGATCATTGTGTTCATGCTGTATATTAATGACCTGACAGCAATATTAAAAGTAAGGTCAGACTTTTTGCAAGTGAAGCAGTTATCTGTAATGAGGTAGCCTACTGTCTAGAGAAAGGACTACAAGCATCTTGTCAGATCTAAAAAAATTTCGAAGTGGCGAGAACATTGACAACTTGCTTTAAATGGTCAGAAATGTGAACTTCACAAAAATTCAAAAATTAGTGGCTTGTGACTACGATATCAATGGCAGTGCTCACATAGTCTCAGCTGTCGGGAGAGTACATGGCAGACTACAGTTTATTGGTAGGATTCTGGGAAAATGCAAACGTCTACAGGGCAAAATATTTACACTGGTGCGACCCATCCTAGGTGACAAAAGTCATGGCATTCCTCCTAATGCCGTGTCGGACCTCCTTTTTCCCAGCTAAGTGCAGCAATTCGACGCGACGTGGGATTCAACAAGCCGTTGGAAGTCCTCTGCAGAGATAATGAGCCGTGCTACCTCTGTAGCAGTCCATAATTGCGAAAGTGTTGCTAAAGCAAGATTTTGTGCACGAGCTGACCTCTCGATTACGTTCCATAAATGTCTGTTGGGATTCATGTCGGGCGGTCTGGGTGGCCAAGTCATTCGCTCGAATTGTCCAGAATATTTTTCAAAGCAATCGTAATGGCAAAGCAATGGCGCAGTAACAGTTTCATTGTCGTTTTGGAACATGAAGTCCATGAATGAGAGCAAGGGGCCTCAAGGTAGTCGAATATAACCATTTCCAGTGAATTATCGGTTCAGTAGGACTAGAGGACCCAGTTTGTTCCAAACAAACACAGCCCACACCTTCACGGAGGCACCACCAGCTTGTCAGTGCCTTGTTGACAAGTTGGGTCCATTGCTTCGTGGGGTTTGCGCCATACTCTTACCAATTGAAATATGGACTCATCTGACCAGCCCACTGTTTTGCAGTCGTCTAGGTTCCATCCGTTATCGTCACTAGCCCCGGAGAGGCGCTGCAGCCGATGTCGTGCTGTTGGCAAAGACACTCCAGTCGGTCATCTGCCACCATAGCCCATTGACGCCACATTTCTTCGCACTGTTCTAACGGTTACGTTCGTCGTACGTACCGCATTGATCTCTGCGGTTATTTCACACAGTGTTGCCTCTCTGTTAGCGCTGACAACTCTACGCAAAAGCCGTTACTCTCGGTCGTTAAGTGGGAGCCGTCGGTCACTGCTCTGTCCGTCGTGAGAGGTAATGCCTGAAACTTGGTATTCTTGGCACACTGTTGATACTGCGGATCTCGGAATATTGAAAGATTTCTGAAATGGAATGCTCCATGCGTCTCGGTCTAGCTACCATTTCGCGTTAAAAGTCTGTTAATTCCCGTCGTGCGTCCATAATCACGTTGACAACCTTTTTCACATGAATCATCTGACAAGGGAACCTCCCCATCGCACCCCCCTCAGATTTAGTTATAAGTTGGCACAGTGGGTACGCGTTGAAAAACTGAACACAGATCAATTGAGAAAACAGGAAGAAGTTGTGTGGAACTGTGAAAAAAATAAGCAAAATATACAAACTGAGTAGTCCATGGGCAAGATAGGCAACATCATGGATAGCGTGAGCACAGGAGCGCCGTGGTCCCGTGGTAGCGTGAGCAGCTGCAGAACGAGAGGTCCTCGGTTCAAGTCTTCCCTCGAGTGAAAAGTTTACTTTCTTTATTTTTGCATAGTTATGATCTGTCCGTTCGTTCATTGACGTCTCTGTTCACTGTAATAAGTTTAGTGCCTGTGTTTTGCGATCGCATCGGAAAGCCTTGCGATTAGTAGACGAAAGGACGTGCCTCTCCAATGGGAACCGAAAACATTTGATCGCAAGGTAATAAGGCAACCGATTCCTCTACAGGAAAACACATCTGATATATTCTATACGACACAGGTGACGGCATGTGCGTCACATGACAGGAATATGTTGTCGACCCACCTAACTTGTACACTTGGCGAATGGGTAAAAAGATTCTTCTACCTTGCCCGATTTAGTTTTTCTTGTGGATGAGATAATCACTCCCAAAAAAGTGATGAAAACATAAGAGTTTTTCACATAAACTGAAAATAAGAAATTGAACTTTTCACTCGATGGAAGATTTGAACCAAGGACCTCCGGTTCCGCAGCTGCTCACGTTACCACGGAACCACGGCGCTCCTGTGCGCAGAGTGTCCTAGATGTTGCCTATCTTGCCCATGGACTACTCAGTTTGTATATTTTGCCTATTTTTTCGCAGTTCCACACAACTTCTTCCTGTTTTCTCAATTGATCTGTGTTCAGTTTTTCAAGGCCTATCCACTGTGCCAACTTATAACTAAATCTGAGGGGGGTGCGATGGGGAGGTTCCCTTGTGAGTACAAAAGACAGCTCCGCCAATGCACTGCTCGTTTATACCTTGTGTAGAGGATATTACCGCCATCTGTGGGTATGCATATCGCAATCTCATGACTTTTGTCGTGTGTTGTATTGCTCAAATGTGTGGGACCAATACCAAATAGAGCTAACATGGAAAACTGAACATGCCTAAAGAAGGTCAGCAGGCACAATTAAAGGTTCGTTTGACGCGCGAAAGAGCCTTACTGGAATGCTGAGGACCTGAAATAGAAGACACCTGTTAAGACGTCAACGCACGAAACGCAGGTTTCGTGGTGTCTGGAACCATTATTAAGTAAGGAATCTACGAATATAATGTGATCGCATATGTATCGTTCCCGTAGGTGCACTGAAGGCTGTTTTAAACTAATCACAACGGGCACAGAGGTATTGAAGCAATTGTTCTACAGGCGCTGCATAAACGGATGGAACGAAAAAAAAGGTTGAGATAGCATGCAAGTACCCTCTGGCACGATCTTCACAGAGGTCTGAAGATAATGGAAGTAGATGTAAATGTAGCCCGCCCGGTCAGACGAGCAGTCTAAAGCACGGCTTTCCGGATAGGGAAGGAGCGCCTGGTCCCTGGCACGAATCCGCCCAGCGGACTTGTGTCGAGGTCTGGTGAGCCGGCCAGTCTGTGGATGGTTTTTAGGCGGTTTTCCATCTGCCTCGGCGAATGCGGGCTGGTTCCCCTTATTCCGCCTCAGCTACACTATGTCGGCGATTGCTGCGCAAACAAGTTCTCCACGTACGCGTACACCACCATTACTCTACCACACAAACATAAGGGTTACACTCGTCTGGTGTGAGACGTACCCTGGGGGGGGGGGGGGGGGGGTTACATCGGGGGCCGAACCGCACAATAACCCTGAAAGAGTGGTTCGGTGTGGGCGGCGGAGGGGTGAAGTGGACTGTGGTAGTCGTCGTGGGGTTGTGGAGCACTGCGGCTGCGGCGGGGACGGAGCCTCTCCGTCGTTTCTAGGCCCCCGGTTAAAATAAACAAAGAAGATGTAAATGTAGATACAAAAATGAGTGGTGAGGTTCGCGATGCCCTGTTTGGAGAGCGGCTGCCTTGGTGACTGTGTAAATGTGATGACGATGATAAGCTTAAGGAAGGCGACAGATGAAGCGAAGTGCTTTTGCGCTAACCTCTCGTTAATATTTCCAGCCCGGGCGGCACCACCACAGGACAATAATCTACTTCCGAGTAACTGAAAATCTTATACGTTATAAGAAGGGCTTTTTCATAGCAATCCGTCAATCCCGCTCTTCACCACTTTAAAAGATTTATGCGTTTTCAGAAACGCTGAAGTAAAGGGAAATAAGAACATACTAAATTAGTAACATGTCTGATGTACTTCTCACGTTCTACAGGATAACGTATAGATAAGAAAAATAGTGCTGGTCATTTTAAAGGCTTCCGACTTTAAAACTGTACGGTTTTAGTTTTTGATCTTCCCAGTTGCGAATATGGAAAACCATCAGCTGTGCAGTGAATGACGACAAAGAAAATTTGTGCCGGATCGGGACCAGAACAAGAATTTCCCGGTTATAGCGAGCGTTCATCTTACCGTTAAGCTATCCGAGTACAACTTACGTCAGACCCAAACTTCCATATGTCGTCGATTGTGTGCCTACAACCTACCCGCACATCTATTATGTATATTCCTGTATAGGGACGACATTTTAATTGCAAATCGCTTGCCAAATGCCGGCGGATAAATACCATATTGTTCCTTCGGACATTGCATCGTATTTATGAACAACACAGGCACTGCAATATCTTATTATCTTCCACGCATCCAAGAGCTGCAATGACTAGAAGTAGTCGGAGACTAACCGAGAATTGTTTTGTAGACCAGCAACCACACGTAGAACTGCTTCTGAAGCTGCAGCACAACGGCGCTAGAGACTGGGATGTGTAATTCCATGGAGCATAATGCGGGCTTACGGTTTGGTTACGTCATGGCGCAATTAGGAGCGAGGGAGCGGTGTTAGCCACTGTAAACTTACGCAAGCCAACAGTTTACGGCTTCATAGGGAAGTGGAAATATCGTGGAACGTATAAAGGCCCAACGGCGCTTAGTATGCTAATTCTGAGCACACAGGCTGAAGCCAGTGAATCTTCATCACACGTGAGTTCTAGACGCCGGCGAAGTAAGGATGATCCAGTGTCCCGACTACGTAATAAGCCAGCTATGAGCACTTTTCAGTCGAATATATGTCTTTCGCAGTCGCGATGGTGAATAAGTGTTCATAGCTGTTAAGGAATGCGTTTTAGCGCACATGTTTACTGAGACATTTTTTCTTCTAGTATCGTGTACTTTCAGCTGATGCGTTTACGCGATTCATTACGATACATCCTGGACAAGTGTTATAAACAAATGTAACAGAATTATAAGCGAAATAGATCGTGAGAAGAGTGTGACTGGGAATCTAGTTACCTCAGCAGTGTGGATACCTTTCCTAACAAACTTGCAAACAATAAGGAAGTAGACACAGCACAAAAAGGCGGTTTTTTTCCCCTTCCTCTGTTCTGCGGCACAGCAGTGAGCTCAGTAACATGGAAGGGAAAATGGTTTACAAACGAAAAAAGACTGACGTTCAACAGGCTTGTCCCTTGTGTTACCCTTCATCACTACCAAAAAAATGATCGTATGGCATTGTTAGCCGGGAGGCCCCATTCGGGGGAGTTCGGCCGTCGTATTGCAAGTCCTTTTTAGGTGACGCTACATCGGCGACTTGCGAGTCAATGGTGATGAAAGACACACAACAAAAGACACACAACACCCAAAGTCCCCTGCCGGAAATCGAACTCGGGCCTCCTGCGTGGTAGGCGGTAACGCTACCGCTACGCTACAGCGACGGACTCCATCACTCCTTCCTAACAGAGATGAAGATATTCTTCTCGTGATACATATAAACCGAAACTGGCCGTTCTTAAATTCACACTTTTTTGCAAAAAGTTTATCAATGGTGTGAAGTGGGCTTCTTCCGCGAAGTATGGCTCCTTCCTGTGTCCTGGGGGCACCCCCCCCCCCCCCCCCCCCCCAATTACTCTTCCTATATCGGGAAAGTATAAACAATGATGTCTTATATTCTAAATATAGCGCAATGTTCCATGTTCCTTAGGAAGAAAATAACGGTAAAAACCTTAAATAAACCAAACATAATAAAATTTGCAGCAAGTAGTAGGGAACCCACAGCATTCTTGTTACTTTCAATCGTTTCTCATACCAAATTTCGAATTTACCTATTCACATTTTCTTAGTGATTTGTTCAAATACATTTAAGTCAATATATTTTATTATTTTCTGTCATTGTTTGCTTGAAATTCTCACCTTACCATTAATAAATGGCACATGCCATTCATGATTTTCCTGTTTTTGCCTTCTTCATCAGTACAACATACTTTCTGTTTGGATGAATGCTTTTCTTTAGGTAATTTTAAATTTTCTCTATTTACATATAGCCTTCATTTTCTAAGCTACCGAACTTGTTACTTAATTTAATCTGGAATGGTTTCCTCATCTTCAATAAATTCTCTTAATCTGAATTTGTGACGTCCCGCCTAATGAATACTTCGTAGCTAGTTTTAGTCATCATTGTAAGTGTCTATGGGCACTTGAAGTACCGCTCATACACTGAGTGACACAAGTCATGGGATACTCCTAATATATCGGATCTCCTTTTGCTCGGGGTAGTGCAGCAATTCTATGTGGCCTGGACTCAACTAGTCGTTGGAAATATTGAGTCATGCTACCGTCCATAATTGTGAAAGCGTTGACAGTGCAGGATTCTGTGCAGTCACTGACCTCTCGATTATGTCCCATAAATGTTCGATGGGACTCATGTTGGGCGATCCGGGGTGCCAAATCATTCGCTCGAATTGTCCAGACTGTGACATAGCGAATTATCATCCATAAAAATTCCATCGTTGTTTTGGGACGTTAAGTCTATAAATTGCCGCAAATGGTCTCCAAGTAGCAGAAGATGAACATTTCCTGTCAAGGATGGGTTCAGTGGGGCTAGAAGACCCAGTATATAGTAAACACAGCCCACACCAATGTGGAGCGAAGTGCTACCAACTTGCGCAGTGCCTTGTTGACAAGTTGGGTCCATCGCTTCGTGGATTCTGTGCCACATTCGAAACCAGCCATCAGCTCTTAGCAACTGAAATCGGGACTCATTTGACCAGGCCAAGGTTTTGCAGTCATCTAGGGTCGAACTGATGAGGTCAGGAGCCCAGGAGAGACGTTGCAGTCAAAGTCGCTCTGTTAGCCAAGGCACTGACGTCGGTCGTCTGCTGCCACAGCCCATTAACACCAAATTTCGCCTCACTATCTTAACGCTTTCTCCGTATGTCCCCCATTGATTTCTGAGGTTATTTTACGCAGTGTTGCTCGTCTGTTAGCGCTGACAGCTCTGCGTAAACGCCGCTGCTCTCGGTCGTTAAATGAAGGCCGACGGCCACTGCGTTGTCGGTGGTGAGAGGTAATGCCTGAAATTTGGTTTTCTCTGCACACTCTTGACACTGTGGATCTTGTAATATTGAATTCCCAAACGATTTCTGAAATGGTATGTCCCATGCTACTCGCTCCAACTGCTATTCCGCGTTCAAAGTCTATTAATTCCCGTAGGGTGGCCATAATCACGGCGGAAAGCTCTTAAAATAAATGACAGTTCTGCCAATGGACTGCCCTTCTTACTTCGTGTACGCGATACTGCGACCATTTGTATATGTACATATCGCTGTCACAGGACTTTTGTCACTTCATTGTGGCTTCGTAGCTAGTTTTAGTCTGCATTTTAGGTGTATATGAGCACTTGAAGTACAGCATATAGTATGGTATTCTACTGGACAGTAAAATTGCAGCACCAGGAAGAATTTGAAACAACGAAATTTGAATTAGTGTGCATATAAAGTATAATACAAAGACTACCTTATCAAATTTGTAGGTGATTTCTAGATATACAGGGTGGGAAATTTAGTACACATGCGTGCCACTTCTGGCAGCAACATAGCAGTAATACGGCTGGTGATCGAGTCGAACTTGGATGATATGGATACGTTATTCCACGCTGATTCAACTCTATGCAACAGTTCACCAGCCGTAGTGACTGGGCAGTGGCGGCGTGTTGGTCTCTCAGCAGCAAATGGCCAGATGTCTTCAGTGGGTGGGAGATCTGGAGAACTTGCCGGCCAGGGCGACAGTCGAACACCCTCTGCATCAAGGCGGGTCAGGACAGCAAGGGCAATATGTGAGCTAGAGTTATCTTGTTGAAATATAAGGTCATGGAGGCCTGGAAGATAGGACAGAACCACCATCCTTAACAAGTCAGAAAAATAACGGCTGCCGTCCAGATTACCGGCTATGCGAACTAGAGGTTGTATACCCAATGACAACCCAAAGAGTCATACTTGTCATGGGCCTGTGTGACGATTATGAAGGCAATGTGGAAACATTGCCTTGGAGCCTCCACACATGGATACATTCATCCCAATCCTGGTACACAGAATCACGATTTCTCTGAAAAGACGACTTTATCATACCCCGAGACGACAGTTATCACTGGGTGAACCACACACAGCGTAACTCTCTGCTTTTGCATCAAAGTATTATACATCGATGATAATCGACACCACACCAAGGGCGTCAAAGTTGGCAGCAGAATTGCAAGTCTCCGTCAGATGCTGACAGTAGTCACAGGGAACTGGCGGACCCAATGGGGCGCATTCGCTGGGCCGCGCCTCCAGCGGCTCCCTACCAACGGCGCCCTCCGCTGCTGCGATATAGGATGGCCCCACTCGCGCTCGGATCCGCTTCACAATGCAGACGCCGCCTAGTCTGACAATATCGTTCGTGCTTAGTTTACAGAGTCGCAGCCTTGCTAACAATGTGACTGGTGGGCTCTGTTTCGTGCTGCATTATTTGTAGATTAGATTAGCTTTTCGTTCCATAGATCCGTGCTGAGGAGATCCTCGTGGATATGGAACATGTCATTTTTTTTACAGTATTAATAGTATGAGTATATACAATACATCATTTGTAAGCTGAAATAATAATACTAATAGTATGGGTATATGCAATACATCATTTGTTTCTATTAAAATATTCGTCAATGGAGTAGAAGGAGTTGGCCACTAGTAAGTCTTTCAGGCTCCTTTTAAACTGATCTTTATTTGTAACTAAATTTTTTATGTTTGCTGTCAAATTATTGAAGATGAGCGTTCCTGAATAATGGACCCCTTTTTTAACTAAAGTAAGTGCTTTTAAGTCCTTGTGCAGATCATTTTTGTTCCTGGTATTTTATGTATGAACTGAGCTGTTTGTTGGAAAAGAGATATATTATTTAGGACCAATTTTATTAAGGAGTAAATATACTGAGAGGCAGTAGTTAGTATACCCAATTCTTTGAAGAGTTTTCTACAGGACGTCCGTGAATTTACTCCACAAATAATACGTATTACACGCTTTTGGACTCTGAAAACTTTTGTGTGACTTGAAGAGTTACCCCAAAACATTATACCACATGACATTATAGAAAGAAAGTAGGCAAAGTATGCAAGCTTTTTCATTTTTATGTCGCCTATGTCTGCTAGCACTCGAATTGCAAATACAAATTTGTTAAGGCGTTTCTGCAGTTCTGTGGTGTGCTCCTCCCAATTGAATTTATTATCAAGTTGTAATCCCAGGAATTTAAGACTGTCAACCTCTTCTATCTGCTCTTCTTCATACTTTCTGCATATGCTGGGTGGAAACCACTTACAGGTTCCGAATTGCATATAGTGAGTCTTTTCGAAGTTTAATGTCAGTGAGTTGGCTTTAAACCATTTATTAATATCCATGAAAATATCATTAGCAGATCTTTCTAGAACTACACTCGACATACTATTTATTGCAATACTTGTGTCATCTGCAAACAAAACTAATTCTGCTTCTGGCAGTGTAACTGATGAGAGATCATTAATGTACGCAAGAAAAAGCAATGGCCCTAAGATGGATCCTTGTGGGACACCACATGTAATCTTGTGTGACACCACATGTAATGAGTCTTTCTACACTTGGAGGACGACAAATTAACTAAATCTTCTGTTTACTTTTTTCAATTGTTCGCTAATCATTTCTGCTCCCGTCCAGCTTCCCTACGACGACAGATGCCGCACCATTCTGTTGTCTACCTCTTCTTACCGTACACAACGAAGCCGTACACAACATCTGCTCTCCTGCACGGCCGAGTGAACAGTATGCCTGTCCTCTCGGGCACTGGTCGGCGGCGATCAGTATGGCCCTTCTGAACACATCGACTTCGTATTTGTATGACAACTGTGGCCGAAGACTTCCGACATAAGAAGTCAACCTCATTTTGCCTACGGCCTTGTCAAAGAGGGCGGAGGAGCGGACAGAGGTTCAGGGCACTCTTTTGTCCTTGGGGCGGCAAACTACCCCTAAAGGCGGAAGAATTAGCAATGATCAGCGGCATGAGGGTGCAGAAGGCAATGGAAACCACTGCGTTAAAGACACGTAACATGTATCCATAGGACATTTGGCCTGGAATTGAAAAAGTGTCATGATGATCTCTCCATTGGCAAAAGATTCCGGAATAGTCCCTCATTCTGATCTCCGGGAGGGGACTACCAAAAGGGAGGTCACCATGAGAAAAAGACTGAATAACCAACGAGAGGGTAGCGTTCTACGAGTCGGGGCATGGAATGTCAGAAGCTTGAATGTGGTAGGGAAGCTAGAAAATCTGAAAAGAGAAATGCAAAGGCTCAGTCTAGATATAGTAGGGGTCAGTGAAGTGAAATGGAAAGAAGACAAGGATTTCTGGTCAGATGAGTATAGTGTAATATCAGCAGCAGCGAAAATGGCACAGCCGCGCGGGATTAGCCGAGCGGTCTTCGGCGCTGCAGTCGTGGACTGTGCGACTGGTCCCAGCGGAGGTTCGAGACCTCCCTCGGGAATGGGAGTGTGTGTTTATCCTTAGGATAATTTAGATTAAGTAGTATGTAAGCTTAGGGACTGATCACCTTAGCAGTTAAGTCCCATAAGATTTCACACACATTTGAACATTTTTAGAAAATGGTACACCGGGAGTAGGATTCGTTATGAAAAGGAAGATAGGGCAGGGAGTGGGTTACTATGAACAGGTCTGTGATAGGCTTATTCTTATCAGAATCGACAGCAAACCAACACCGACAGCGATAGTTCAGGTATACATATCGACGCCGCAAGCTGAACATGAAGAGATGGAGAAACTATATGAAGATATTGAAAGGGTAATACAATACGTAGAGGGAGATGAAAACCGAATAGTCATGGTGGACTGGAATGCAGCCGTAGGGAAAGCAGTAGAAGAAAAGGTTACAGGAGAATTATGGGTTCGGGCAAGGAATGAGAAGAGAAAGCCTAACTGAGTTCTGTAATATACCTCAGCTAGTAATAGCGAAAACTCTGTTCAAGAATCACAAGAGGAGGAGGTATACTTGGAAAAAGCCTGGTGATAAGGGAAGATTTCAGTTAGATTACATCATGGTCAGATAGAGATTCCGAAATCAGATTCTGCATTGTAAGGCGTACCCAGGAGCAGATATAGACTCAGATCATAATGTAGTAGTGATGAAGAGTAGGCTGAAGTTTAAGAGATTAGTCAGGAAGAATCTATTCGCAAAGAAGTGGGATACGGAAGTCCTAAGGAATGACACGATACGCGTGAAGTTCTCTAAATCTGAAGATACAGCAATGAAAAATAATCCAGTTGGCAGTACAGTTGAAGAGGGCAATTACAGAAGCTGGAAAGAAAACCATGGGTACAAAATAGGTAACTGCAAGTATACCATAGGTAACAGAGAGAATGCATCAGCTGATAGATGAAGAAATGAATTACAAAAATGTTCAGGGAAATTCAGGAATACAGAGTGCGAGTCGCATAAGAATGAAATAAACACGAAGTGCAGGGAAGCTAAGACGAAATGGCTGCACGAAAAATGTGAAGAAATCGAAAAAGGAATGATAGTCGGAAGGACTGACTCAGCATTTAGGAAAGTCAAAACAACCTTCGGTGAAATTAAAACCAAGGGTAGTAACATTAAGAGTGCAACCGGAATTCCATTGTTAAACGCAGAGGAGAGAGTCTATAGGTGGAAAGAGTACATTGATGGCTTCTATGAGGGGGGAGATTTGTCTGATGTGATAGACGAAGAAATAGGAGTCGATTTAGAAGAGATAGGGGATCCAGTATTAGAATCAGTATTTAGGAAACCTTTGGAGGACTTAAGATCAAATAAGGTAGAAGGGATCGATAACATTCCATCAGAATTTTTAAAATTTTTAGGAGAAGTGGCAACAAAACGACTAATCACGTATTCACGTGTAGAATGTATGGGCTGGTAATATGCCCTCTGATTTTTGGAAAATTATTGTCCACAAAATTCCGTAGACTACAAGAGCTGACAAATGCGAGAATTATCGCGCAATCAGCTTAACAGCTCATGCAGCAAAGTCGCTGACAAGAATAATATGTAGAAGAATGGAAAAGAGAATTGAGGATGTGTTAGATGACGATCAGGGTGGCTTTAGGAAAGGCAAAGGCATCAGAGGGGCTATTCTGCCGTTGCGGTTGATATGGAAGCAAGACTAAAGAAAAATCAAGACACGTTCATAGAATTTGACGACCTAGGAAAAGGTTTCGCCAAAGTAAAATGGTGCAAGATTTTGGAAATTCCGAGAAAAATAGGGGTAAGCTGTGGGGAAAGACGGGTAATATACAATATGTACAAGAACGATATGGGAATAACAAGAGTGGACGACCAGGAACGAAATGCTCGGATTAAAAAGGTTCTGAGACAGGGATGTAGTCTTTTGCTCCTACTGTTGAATCTGTACATCGAAGAAGCAATGATAGAAATAAAAGAAAGCTTCAGGAGTGGAATTAAAATTCAAGGTGAAAGGGTAACAATGATACGATTCGCTAATGACATTGCTATCCTGAATGAAAGCGAAGAAGAATTACATGATCTGCTGAATGGAATGGACAGTCTAATGAGTACAGATTATGGATTGAGAGTAAATCGAAGAAAGACGAAAGTAATGAGAAGTAGCAGAAATGAGAACAGCAAGAAACTTAACATCAGGATTGATGCTCACAAAGCAGATGAAGTTAAGGAATTCTGCTACCTATGCAGCAAAATAACCAATGACGGACGGAGCAAGGGGGACATCAAAAGTAGACCAGCACTGGAAAAAAGGGCACTCCTGGCTAAGAGAAGTCTACTAGTATCAAACATAGGCCTTAGATTGAGGAAGAAATGGTTAAGAATATACGTTTGGAGTACAACTTTGTATGGTAGTGAAACATAGACTGTGGGAAAACCGCAACAGAAGAGAATCGAGGCATTTGAGATGTGGTGCATCAAACGAATGATTAAAATTAGGTGGACTGATAAGGCAAGAAATGAGGAAGCTCTGCGCAGAATCGGAGATGAAATAAATCTGTGGAAAACACTGATAAGAAGAAGGGACAGGATGATAGGACATCTATTAAGATGTGAGGGACTGACTTCCATGGTACTAGAGGGAGCTGTAGAGGGCAAAAACTGTAGAGGACGACAGAGATTGGAATACATCCAGCAGATAATTGAGGACGTAAGTTGCAACTGCTTCTCTCAGATGAAGAGGTTGGCACAGGAGAGAAATTCGTGGAGGGCCCCATCAAACCAGTCAAAAGACTGATGACTCAAAAAAAATGACGATTGTGGTTCCAGACCAAAGCGATCAGAAATATCGGGGAACGATAACTCGCAGTCTCGACACGCCACGGCCACTATGCTGCCGCTAGTAAGCGCTTCTACTTCTTACACAAGGTGTAAGACGATCTTCTTACTAACGACAGCATTGAAATGCGATTTCACAATGGCAAACCCGTTGTGTATAGAACAGGCTATTACGCTGAAATGCTAATTATGTCGATATCCAGGCTTACTATACACTTTATACCAAATTTGAAGTTTTTTGCATGCCACCTTCATGTTGCTGCGCTTTTAATAGCCGGCAGCATAAATTCTCTAAGTAAAATAACCCTTACGAGTGTAAATTGACGTTCTTTCGAGGAAAATTAAACATGATTGTAAATATAATCTAAACAAGAACCACACTTTTGTATGAAGGCAACAAACATCAGTCTGACTGTAGAAAGTTTATTAAAACCACGACCAGTTCCACACCGGTTTAGGCGCACCCTCAGCTGATCTAAACAGGGACCAAAAAGGAAGTATTTTACAATTTTTTCTTTTTTTACACAGGCTTAATGGATACTGCGCCAACGGCCTTGCCGCAGTGGTAACACCGGGTCCCGTCAGATCACCGAAGTTAAGCGCTGTCGGGCTGGGCTAGCACTTGGGTGGGTGACCATCCGGTCTGCCGAGCGCTGTTGGCAAGCGGGGTCCACTCAGCCCTTGTGAGGCAAACTGAGGAGCTACTTGATAATAGCGGCTCCCGTCTCGTAAAGTGACATACGGCCTGGAGAGCGTTCTGCTGACCACATGCCCCTCCAAATCCGCATCCAGTGACGCCTATGGTGTGAGGATGACATGGCAGCCGGTCTCTTGTTTGGTTGTAGGAAATCGAAGAAAGCCGCATCTGGCGACACCGTCTCTGGCGAGCCGCATGAATTTGCAGGCGCGACGACCTGATTGACTAACTTCAGTGCTAATTAACTCGAAAACAGCGTAACGTATCGAATTCTTTTCCTACCAATTATTTCTTAGCACAGCCTACCCTGCAACTCCCTTATAAGCTTTTCAGACTGTTTCTGACCACCCTGTATGTGATAGGAAGCGATTCATTGGTTTATTTTTCTAGGAATATACACTGTCGCAATTTTAATCATAAACCAAGTGGTGCTCTGAGATGAAAAGGTTGGCACAAAATAGTAATTTCTGACAGATCGCATCAGACCAGCCAGAAGACTGACGACTAAAAACGACAATGTGACTGAAACAATTAAAAAATCAACTGTGATGGATAATTTAAAGTCTTGACTAATGTTTATTATGTTAGTCATACCGTGGTTCCAAAATCAAGGTGCATGGCATCTGTTCGTGCCTAAAGGAAGGACACAAAATTTTGTCAGACAATACGTTCACATATTATTTGGAAGTAAAGTACACTTTGTGATCGAAAGTATCCGGACACCTGGTTGAAAATGACTTACAAGTTCGTGTGGCGCCCTCCATCGGTAATGCTGGAATTCAGTACGGTGTTGGCCCACCCTTAACCTTGATGACAGATTCCACTCTAACAGGCATACGTTCAGTCAGGTGCTGGAAGGTTTCTTGGGGAATGGCAGCCGGAGTGCTGCACTGAGGAAAGCTATCGTTGTCGGTCGGTGAGACCTGGCACGAACTGGGCGTTCCGAAACATCCCAAAGCTGTTCTATTGGATTCACGTCAGGACTTTGTGCAGGCAAGTCCATTACACGGATGTTACTGTCGTGTAACCATTCCGCCACAGACCGTGCATTATGAACAGGTGTTCGATCGTGTTGAAAGATGCAGTCGCTATCCCCGAATTGCTCTTCAACAGTGGGAAGCAAGAAGGTGCTTAAAGCATCAATGTAGGCCTGTGCTGTGATAGTGCCACGCAAAACAACAAGGGGTGCAAGCCCCCTCCATGAAAAACATGGCAACACCATAACACCACCGCCTCCGAATTTTACTGTTGGCACTACACATGCTGGCAGATTACGTTCACCGGGCATTTGCCATATTGCCAACGGATCGCCACTTTGTGTACCGTGATTCGTCACTCCACACAACTTTTTTCCACTGTTCAATCGTCCAACGTTTAAGCTCCTTACACCAAGCGAGGCGACGTTTGGCATTTATTGGCATGATGTGTGGCTTATGAGCAGCCGCTCGACCATGAATTCCAAGTTTCCTCACCTCCCGCCTAACTGTCATAGTACTTGCAGTGGATCCTGAAGCAATGTGTGACGGTCTGGTTAGATGTCTGCCTATTACACATTTCGACCCTCTTCAACCGTTGGCGGTCTCTGTCAGCCAACAGAAGAGGTCGGTTTGTACGCTTTTGTGCTGTACGTGTCCCTTCACGTTTCCACTTCACTATTACATCGGAAACAGTGGACCTAGGAATGTTTAGGAGTGTGGAAATCTCGCGTACAGACGTATGACACAAGTGATACCCAATCACCTGACCTCGTACGACGTCAGTGAGTTACGCGGAGCGCCACATTCCGCTCTCTCAGGATGTCTAATGACTACTGAGGTCGCTGATATGGTAAGTGGTAGCACAATGCACCTAACATGAAAAAAGTATGTTTTTGGTGATATAAGGATACTTTTGATCACATAGTGTAATACAGGTAAAAAAATATGAATACAATTAATAAACTCGGGCCCCAAAGTGCACCAGTGCTACGGGCCTCACGCGACTTTTAACTAGCCACGAATGGAACGCAGAAGATGCGTCTTTCTCGCGCAATGCTCAGACAAAATTTGAACCGTACTCATTTGCTTGCGTCCCTTTGAAATTGCGTTCTGGGAAGGGGCGCTCTCCCGCAGAATGCTGCAACTTGCGTAGCGAGCCTTGCAGTCAAAGACTCGACCCGGCCTCCTTCGCTGCTGCCTTTCGACGGCCCATTACCCATGCGCCGCTCTTCTCCGTGCCAAAGAGCAATGCTTTTCAGCGCTTGCGGCGTTTTCAACTTCTCTTATTCTCGTCTCACTGGTTTTCCTCGTCGACTACCCAGGCATTCGGAACCTGACCTCATACACTCTTGTCGTTTCCTGCTGACCGACACGGTCTAGAATTCAGTGCTTCGTACGTTTTTCTGCTTGTGATACGTGTACTGATGAACATTAAAACCCCGGGATTGGTGATTTTTATATATTTTACATTTCACGGAGAGTGGTCTGTAGTATGTGGAAAGAAGTCAAGGATGTGTACTCCATTGAATTTGAGCGTAATGCAGTGAAATGACAATGAAAAGACTGTGTTACAATGCTAATTTTAATTATCAGATACCCTAAAACACTATATTTCAGAGTTTCTATGAGAATACTCTTTTATGGGGTAGAAGAGGTTTACTAACAGAAAGGTCTTTAATTCAGCCTAAAACTCCATCACATTATCTTCATGATGTTTAATGTGGTCTAGCAGGTTCTTGAATACGCGATTAGTCGTATAACTGACTCCTTTCTGTACCATTGCTAACCCCTTGAAATCGTTGTTAGTATTTTTGTTCCTAGTTCACTATTCTGTGTGAAAAGAGAAATTGTACATTAGTTGTCAAAATACCCGGTTTTTTGAAGAGGACACTGCAGAATGTTCTAGAGTCAGCAACAGATTTTATAATACTTATATCCACATACATATGGTGCATGGTGGAAGATACCTTGCGCCACTGTTAATACTGTGTATTTCTCTTGAAAATTATTCTACACGTCATTAGTGGAAGGGAATATGCAAAATATCTAGTTTCTTCGTTTTCAGATCACCAGTTATGCTGATCAAGCGTACTGAAAGCATAACTGAATTAAGGAACGTGATTAATTCGAGCCAGTAGTTTTTCCAATTAAGTATAGTCTTTTTACAGTCTAAAAATGTGACTCCACTTGCTGCATTTCATTGTCTGAAAAAAATTATTCTTATGCCTTGTGGAGAACTGTGAAAAGTACTGAATGCGTGTTTTCAATCTTGTCGGAAATCAATGACAATCTGTTCGCAATGAACCATCTGTTGATGTTTTCGAGTAGTCCATCAACTGCCTATTCAGAACAGGGACTGGTGCTACTTTTTACTCTCGTATTTGTATCATTTGCAAAAGAAACTAAATTTGTGTCTACTGAAGCTGGAAGAGGGACATATTTAAATATATCAGGAACAACACGGCACCCAAAATCGAACATCGTGGTACATCATGCAAGATTGTTTCTAATTCTGAGTGCCTATTGTTACATGTTTGACATGGAACTGATACTTATTGCTTTCTGTCATTCATATGAGATAAAAACCATAAACCTTCTGAACCTTCTGTTCTGTAATGTTTACACTTTTGCATTATGGTATCATGGTGCACACAGTCAAAAGCATTAGCTCGATGGTATTGTGGCAGCACGTCCAAGTGAACGGTGTGCAATTGTGTCATGTTGTCGTTTGGAGGAAACAGATGAAACAGAGGAGTACAGGAAAAGAATGTGCGTCGCCTACTTTTTTTCAAAACTTTTGCTGTGTATGCTATGAAATGTATGATTCTGTGTTGTTTAATACTGTTAATCGACCACTGTCATAATATGAATTGTACATGTTCCATAACCCATTTTAGGTTAGACATGCAGGGAAAGAATGTGCTACTCTGTCTCTCTATAAGGAACAAATGTGCTTAGTCCAGTGTTATGCGTTCAGTTTTAGATTGCTTGTGGGTTGGCGAACAGCGTTAAAGAAACCAAAAAAAAAAAAAGAACCAGAGAATTTTCCTTTATTGCTTATTTTAGGTACTTGTGAAAACCGTTGCTTCAGTTTGAGCATTTTGTTTATCAGTGCAGGTGTTGTGTGTGATACACTACAGGCTTGATAGTTTACTATCTAAAATAAATAATGAGTACTTCATCTGACGATGAAAGACAGAGATTTTATCATTCTAAGTGTGTTACGAAAAGGCAAGTACGAGGGCGAATGGGTACATTCATAAAGAAATTAAGGGTTCGCTCTCACGAACTAGGAGAAAACTACCGCTGTAAGTAAAGGTGTTTTGAGCAAGCAAGTGCTGAAGAAACATCAAATATTGTAAGAAAATTTAACGATGTGGTAGACTGGAATGAACAATCATTGCATGTGACAGGCCTCAGTTTACAGAAGTAGATTGACGAAGAGTGAAGATGAAGTACAGTTTCGAGAGTGTAATTTAACTACAGTGTGAGACTGAAATGTGACAACACTGAGCATGAAATTCCCATATGCAGAAAAGCCTCCGTAGCAGTACAAGGAATAACAAAGCGACGATAATTGACAATTCAGAAACTTACGAAGTTGGTCGAGTCTCCTAGCGATGGATAGTGTAAGCATGAAAATAGGCCATGGAAAATTAAGGAAGAAGTAGGAAATGCAGTTTATGATCACACTGATTCGTGTAAGGGTAGATCAAGGCATTTAAGCAATGACTAGGCCCAAAGTTGTATCTCCGAGAGGAACTTTTGGTGAAAAAAATGAAATGTTACAGGAAAAATAACCGAACTTTGATATTTCATATGAAACGTGTAGAACAGTCTTCAGCATCAAATTAAATATGCCTTTTGGATATCCAAGAAGTAATACATGCTAACCTGTGATTTGTACACCACTGGAAACAGTGTGCTGAATGCAAAATATTGTGAAAATTTAGATGATGACATGAAGACACAAGTATTGAAAAAAAATTATAAGCTCACTAGTGACCACAAGGTACACAAAGACAAAGCTGAAACTTTTATTTTAGAAAGAGAAATTCTCGTTCAAGAATACGAAAGTCCAATGGAATAGAAGCAATCTACATGGATTACCAAAGAAATTTATGCTTACCAAACTTAAGTACTAATGTTGTTTAGTACAAAAAGCACTTGCCTGGAATGAGATTTTCACTCTGCAGCGGAGTGTGCGCTGATATGAAACTTTCTGGCAGATTAAAACTGCGTGCCCGACCGAGACTCGAACTCGGGACCTTTGCCTTTCGCGGGCAAGTGCTCTACCAACTGAGCTACCGAAGCACGACTCGGTCGGGCACGCAGTTTTAATCTGCCAGGAAGTTTCATATCAGCGCACACTCCGCTGCAGAGTGAAAATCTCATTCTGGAAACATCCCCCAGGCTGTGGCTAAGCCATGTCTCCGCAATATCCTTTCTTTCAGGAGTGCTAGTTCTGCAAGGTTCACAGGAGAGCTTCTGTAAAATTTGGAAGGTAGGAGACGAGATACTGGCAGAAGTGAAGCTGTGAGACCGGGCGTGAGTCGTGCTTCGGTAGCTCAGTTGGTTAAGCACTTGCCTGTTTACTTTTTCAATATTCGTTAGCTTTCAAATGCAGCTTCGGTGTTCTATACTTACAGTGAAAGACTGGAAGAAAAGGGATCAATGAAGTTACTTCCTTTTCAAATTTGTTTGCGACAAAATTATTGGACAAGAGAGTCAAACTTCTTTAAGTTTTTTATGATTCGTGTTCAGACCAGAACGTTAATTACACTGTCTATGGGATCTTAATTATGTTGTGAGTGAATCGAAAGTTTTAGAGGCAGTAAGAGTAGCTTACTCTGTTAAATGGCACTCTTTTATGGAGTGTGATAAGTGAATGATCTACGCAGAAGCAGTAACAGAAATTGTAATGGACTGAGTATGCTTCATAGTTGCAGGTAGATGTAAACCTAAGTCTTTGATATTGTGGTGGTCAGTCAAGATACGATTCAAAACTGAGAGTCATTTTTGGAAAAGGAATATTTGAGGAAATGAACATTCCTAACAAGACCCATCAGAGAGAAAATCATAAAAAAACATCCCTGCCTCATTAAACATCGAGAAACTTATAATGGAGACTGGATTCCATTGGTGGTGAGAGTTTCTTAGCAAGAGAGCAACATTATGGAGTATACCCATCTCCTGCATACAGAGATAATTAAATATTATTTTAGAATATTTTCATAAAATGCTAATAATAACAATAATTATAATTATTATAATAATAGTAATAATCTTTACAGGTCCTCTGGCAATATCGAAAGGAAATATCAGCACCTCCATGTTTTGAAGGTGTATTGTGAATAAGAAGCTAGAGTGTTTTACACAAATCTTCTACACTAAGCTGAGAAGTGCATGTTGGAACAAAGTGAGATTATATTTTATTCTCAGTGCAAGTTAAAAAAGACAAATTATCTAACAAGATGTATCTTTATTATTTCAAACAAAGTTTTTCACTACAAAATATTCTGATACGTAATGTTTAACAAAAAATACAGTTCTATTTGCAATAACTTCCATTCCGCTATATACAGTAGCATGTTTTTCCCTTGTAATGCAAAACGTTACTTTAAATATCAGACCAATAAACTACAATTTAAATATTTAAGATATCAATTTATATTAAATTTAATCCTTGTAACATGTCCTTACAAATGACTTAGTATTCATTAATTTTATCCATTAGTACCTATGAAATTCGGTTTTAAACCTTAAAATTGCTCGCCTGAACAGTTTGACAATGTGGAAAAGCACGTTTTTTTCCCCTACGCTCATCTGGCGATGAACAATTTGCTGGCCCCTGCAATAGGAAGCTGTATTATTTGATGACCGATTTTGTTTTGATATCTACCTTTGGGAGATGATTTACGTTAATTGCATTTGTTAATGATAGATAGTGCAAGTAACTGTGGCAAATTTCAAGCAAAGAGACTAAGTAAAGTAATTCCTTTAAGCTGAAATTAAATGAACGAAATAGCTGTACCTTTCGAGAAATTGTAGTTAACCATATAACGAATGTTCTTATTTCTGTAATATTCATCTGGTTACAGTTAAATTTATGATGATTCTCTTTTACTAAATTACTTCTTTTACTAAATTACTTATGAATGTTTAAGGAAAACGTATTTCTATCACACACTAAGATTTAAAAGCAGTACTATGCCCTTTTAATAATTGGTGATCACAGGGTCACTTTCATGGTGTTAGTTATTAAGGACCCTGAGACAAAGTGACGATTGGCAGGTAGGCGTTTACTGGTGTGCTTTAGCGAGCTTAATTACTCTGTGGTATGCTACATTCAAGCGACTTGTGGGTTTCACGCTGCAGGTATGAAAATGCAGGTAACAGAAGTCGTGTGTGTGTGTGTGTGTGTGTGTGTGTGTGTGAGAGAGAGAGAGAGAGAGAGAGAGAGAGAGAGAGAGAGTGCGTGGCTGGCTGTGGCCCAACTGTGCTGGACCAAACATGCAACTCTGTTTGTCGTTTCTTCGGCTTACGACCAAAACCAGTTTCCTGATTCAAGGTATATGACGTCGCTGTAGGATCCTGCTCTGCCGAGCAAACAAGACGTCTGTACTCTCAGGTGCTAGTCACATGGAGCCGTTGAAATCCGCCCGGAAATTGAGTGTGATCGTTCTGAAGCCATCGATTTCATATTCGCATTAGTTTCGAACAAGACGTCTGTACTCTCAGGTGCTAGTCACATGGAGCCGTTGAAATCCGCCCGGAAATTGAGTGTGATCGTTCTGAAGCCATCGATTTCATATTCGCATTAGTTTCGAGAGACCCCAAACAATACGAGCAGAAACATCGTGGAACAGTGAACTGCAGTCTCGATAGGACACAAAACTGCTACTGTCTAATTTCAACACTTGCTGATATACATATTTCCTGAAGAAAGTCACTAACAACTACTTGTTTATAGGAGAGCTACCAAAGCGACAACCAACCGAAGCACGAGTCTGCTCACACCTATTGTCCTGTGCACAGTTGACACATCGCTCTGCTACCTCAGCCGCTGGCTACCAGTGACCTCCACGCGGCCCGCATCTCGTGGTCGTGCGGTAGCGTCCTCGCTTCACACGCCCGGGTTCCCGGGTTCGATTCCCGGCGGGGTCAGGGATTTTCTCTGCCTCGTGATGGCTGGGTGTTGTGTGCTGTCCTTAGGTTAGTTAGGTTTAAGTAGTTATAAGTTCTAGGGGACTGATGACCATAGATGTTAAGTCCCATAGTGCTCAGAGCCATTTGAACCACCTCCACGCGACAATTGCGGTCTATAACATAATTGTTGTGATTTGTTCTGATGTGCTTTCTCCATGCGGTGTTTTTCTTTTACGCTATATGTGAAATTAAGTATAGAATTACCTAATGAGAGTGATAACACTGTTATGATCTTACAAAGCTATCTCAACACTCCATGTTAACGGCAAACGTATAAACGTACTCAGCACGGAATTGCACGGCTGCTGTTACCGTAACCATATTGCGCTTGCGTGAAACGACGGTTCAGTGACATCGCCCCCTCCCCCCTTTCCATACTCAACTGTCTATTAGCTCGTTATTCTGATGCAAGTACAGTACATATCATGCCAATCTGACGTGTGTTGCAAGCCACCTTCATGGTGTTGCAGTTTTTGTTGGTAGATGGGTAGCAGTGTATTTACATACTTCAATGAATAATGAAAACAGCTATAATTAATTATGTATATTCAGTATTAAGTAAATAGCATTTATTTACACCACATAATTAAGAACTTAGTAAATTTCTTTTGTAATAGTTGTTGAACTACTGGATTCACCATAATTATAATCTCAATATTTATTTTATTAAAACACAGGCGCTACGAGTGATTGTGTGATTGTGGTAGAGGAATGGGACGCTTCTACCCAGCTCATATTAAATAATAAATATGACCCAGAAGGTACCCAGACACTGAGGTAAGGAGAGGGAAACTCATGTTAATTTCGTGGTGAATGACGAAATAGTTTTGAGATTTTAGGGCTAATGTGCACTTGCTACTAGCCACTGCCCATTGAATGTTCTGGCATGGTTAAAATTATAGTGAGGTAATACGTCCGTCTATTTGGTGGAGCAGGATGAGATTTCTGTTAGATTTTTTCCCCCCTACGAATGGCACCTTTTCTTCCGTCTCCTTGTTGTGTAATTCTTGAAAATGACTAATTAGTCCCGTAGCCGTTTGTGCACATGTGTCAGGTTTGTCTATGTTTTGAAATTAAGAAAACTGTTGAGTAAAGCAAGTTGAGCGTCATAACACAATCAAAATTTTTCCGTGCAGTGTCCCTCAAACTATTCAGACACAGTTTGGGAACGATGGGCTGGTGCATTGTCTTCCTTAACGTACAGGTCGCCTGGAGAGTGAAGGGGTCAAACAAACAACTTTTACAGACGATACGTTTCTTTTCCAATCACAGATGACAGGCGATGATAGTTGCCAGTGACCCCAAGTAAACATACCCCAGACGTGAATATCACCGCCACATGCTTGAACGTTGGCAAGAGGGGCTCCTCATCCAGTTTGTTTTTCTACATGCTCGTAATGCTGCCAGTAGCGTGTGCCAACATCTGCAGCGACTCACCAGTACAGATGATATTTTTCCTTCCGTCAAGCCACTGGCCTATACGAATGTCTATACAACGTGACGTACTTTGAGGATAGGTACACTTGACACGCAATGGGATCTCTAAACCAGAGCGAGCAAGTGAATCTGAATGGTACGGCTGCTCCACAGTTGTTGTCCATCAATGAACTGGTGAGTGATTTGCTGCACTGTGATCCATCAGTCCGTTGACTGTCGAAATCAAATCTTGTTATCAACACATTACGGCAACGGCAATTGACTGTTGGCGGTAGTTTTTGCCGAAACGAGAAATTTACGTCACATGCTTGACACAGTGGCTCTTGAAAAGCTCTGTGCACGACCTTTGATGTGGAGGGCCCCATGGTCAGTCATCCGCGAACGGGCCAAAAACTGAGGTGAAATCAAGCATCTTGCACATCCTGCACTCTACGGTCGCACCTACAAGGTCTGACGACATTCCAGTAAAGTGACAATCCGAACTACACCGCCTGAAAAAAAAAGAAAAGAAAAGAAAAAAGAAATTGAAGCATCCACTTAGCCACTATGAGCGGCTGTGTAAATAATTGCAGTTGGAATTCCCCGTGACAAGTAGAAGGGCCGACAGGGTACATTAGTGTTGTTCGAGTTTAATGTTGTTACCAGACTTGTGGAAGTACAGGGTCTAAATTTTAAGTTGACAAACCAGAATAACTCGAAAAATAAGGCCTCACACGAAAAAATGTGTAGAATCCAAAATTGATTATTTTCTAGGGGGACATCTGCTGGTGCAAAAATTAGGCCGCCACCCCAGCCCCCTGGGGGTAGGGCGGGAGGCAACTTTAAAACTTCAAATGGGAATTGTGGTGTCACCGCCAGACACCACACTTGCTAGGTGGTAGCTTAAATCGGCCGCGGTCCATTAGTACATGTCGGACCCGCGTGTCGCCGCCATCAGTACTTGCAGACCTAGCGCCACCACATGGCAGGTCTAGAAAGACGGACTAGCGCTCGCCCCAGTTGTACGGACGACATTGCTAGCGACTAGACGTACGAAGCCTTCCTCTCATTTGCCGAGAGACAGTTAGAATAGCCTTCAGCTAAGCACATGACTACGACCTAGCAAGGCGCCATTAGCCTTACCTACTTTGAGAGTTATAGTATAAATGTCTCAAGAAGAACGCTGTATTCATCAGAGAATAAAAGTTAAGTATAAAGCAACTACGTACTTTTCTTGCTACCATTCAATAGTTATCCTGTTCCAGAATTCACGCCCGTCTGCATTACATCGCGTGCCTTTCGGCTACCTCAGAGTGGCGTGGCTCTTGCTACGCCACAACAGTTTGGCGACGAGGATGGGATCCGAACCCACGCGTGCAAAGCACGGAAACGCAGATGCGTTGTCCCGTTTGCCTGTTGCCGAGGATAAAGCATTTGATTCTTCCGAACTTGCTTGCATGTTCATTGATGCGGAAACCGATGACGTGGTCGAATCGTTTCCGATTGATTTTCGTCGTGTAGCTACCGCCACAGCTGCTGACCCTGTCCTTGCTACCGTTTTGCGTTTTGTTACTACGCAATGGCCCTTGTCGAAGTCACGGATCGAGGATCCGATGGTTCGCCGATTTTTTGCTCACAAGGAGAGACTTTTTGTACGACGTGGTGTTTTGTTGTTGCGTTCTGATAATGATCAGTCTAGGGTCGTGGTCCCACGTTCGTTACAGTCATCTGTCTTAAAGCTTCTCCACCAAGGACATTGGGGTATAGTGCGTACGAAACAACTTGCTCGTCAGCACTGTACTTGGTTCGGAATCGATGCTGCGATTACGAATATGTGCTCTTCTTGCATGGCGTGTGCCGAACAACAATCCGCACCGCCGCGGAAATTCTTTGCTTGGCCGAAAGCCGCTTCCCCTTGGCAACGCTTACACATAGATTTTGCTGGCCCATTCTGGAATGCTCGATGGTTGGTTGTTGTCGATTCCTTCAGTAATTTTCCTTTTGTTGTCCGGATGTCTTCCACGACGTCCTCTGCCACCATCCAAGCGTTGTCTGCTATCTTTTGCATTGAAGGTCTTCCGCAGACTATTGTTTCTGACAATGGTCCACAATTCATGTCCGCAGAATTTCAGTCATTCTGCAAGGCCAATGGTATTCAACATCTGACATCCGCGCCGTTTTCGCCTCAGTCAAACGGTGCCGCTGAACGTTTGGTCCGGACTTTCAAGTCACAGATGTTGAAGTTGAAAGAGTCGCATTCTCGGGAGGACGCGTTGTTGCTCTTTTTGTCTTCGTATCGCTCTCAGCCCCGCGATGGTCGCTCGCCGGCTGAGTTGCTTCACGGTCGTCCTCATCGAACCTTGATGTCTTTGCTGCATCCGCCGCATCAGGTTCCTGTGCAGCGGCAGACTCCTGCTTTTGCTCCTGGCGACGTGGTATTCTATCGCAACTATCGCGGTTCACGGCGTTGGCTCGCAGGGCGCATTCTTCGCTGCCTCGGCCGCGCGATGTATTTGGTTATGGGGGCCTCTGGTGAGGTGCGTCGGCATCTCAATCAGCTGCGCCTCTGTCGTCGCCTGGGTTCTGCCGCTCCCCGTCTGCTTTCAGCGACGGAGCCGTCCGGTCAGCGCCCTGGGGACCCATCTACTGGCTCGCCTCATCCCCAGGTGTTACCGACGATGCCTTCCATTTTGCCTCATGGCGTCGCGCCGCCGCCGCCGCCGCCGCCGCCGCAGCAGCCGCCGCCGCTGCCGCCCGCCGAGGACGCTTCGCTGCAGCCGCCAACCGCCTCCCTGGGTCACGCGCCGCCGATCGCTTCCCGTGACCAGCTGTCGTCCGCCCTGGACCTCTTGCCCGCTCCGGACCACATGGCGTCATCGCGCGTCGGATACCCCGACGCAATGGAGGTGGACCCTGTCTCATTACGGGCGCATACGCCGCATGTTGACGTGCACCCTGGAGTAGGTTTCCAGGCGTTTCCTAGCTCCCCTCGGACCGAATGGCCGGGTGCGGGTGGCACAGCCTCGCCTGTTGTTAGGCTCCCCACCTCATCGCATACGTCAACATGGGGCCCTCCCCACGGCGGGCGGAAGCCTTATAACACGACCGTTCGCCGATTTGCGGGGGAGGAATGTGGTGTCACCGCCAGACACCACACTTGCTAGGTGGTAGCTTAAATCGGCCGCGGTCCATTAGTACATGTCGGACCCGCGTGTCGCCGCCATCAGTACTTGCAGACCTAGCGCCACCACATGGCAGGTCTAGAAAGACGGACTAGCGCTCGCCCCAGTTGTACGGACGACATTGCTAGCGACTAGACGTACGAAGCCTTCCTCTCATTTGCCGAGAGACAGTTAGAATAGCCTTCAGCTAAGCACATGACTACGACCTAGCAAGGCGCCATTAGCCTTACCTACTTTGAGAGTTATAGTATAAATGTCTCAAGAAGAACGCTGTATTCATCAGAGAATAAAAGTTAAGTATAAAGCAACTACGTACTTTTCTTGCTACCATTCAATAGTTATCCTGTTCCAGAATTCACGCCCGTCTGCATTACATCGCGTGCCTTTCGGCTACCTCAGAGTGGCGTGGCTCTTGCTACGCCACAACAGGAATCCTCATTTTTTATAGCAGAATCAGATTCTACATAAAAAACTCCGTATATTTTGTCTTAAACATTTGTTTTGATTCTTGGTAGGCGGCGCAGTAGTTAAAGAAAATCCATGTTCTCATTTTTGCGTGGAAAATGGTGACGGATAAATAAAAAATACTTATTTACTTCGTAAATTTAGATTCGCTAAAACAAAGTCTCCCTCTCTCCCCATAGGGTGGGGTTTGAGAGAGAGGAATTAGAGTTTTACAAGTGTTGATGCAAATATTAATTTTTCCGCAGATTCGGATAAGTTTTGTCAATATTTGTAAAACTCTAATTCCTCTCTCTCAAACCCCACCCTATGGGGAGAGAGGGAGGGTTTTAGTTGTAGCGAATCATAATTTACGATGTAAATAAGTTTTTTTAAAATTTATCTGTGACCATTTTCCACGCAAAAATGAGTACATGGATTTTCTTGAATTACAGTGCCAACTACCGAGAATCAAAACAAATGTTTAAGACAAAATGTACGTAGTTTTTTATGTAGAATCTGATTCTACAATAAAAAATGGGGGTTCCTATTTGAAAATTTTAAAGTCGCCTCCCTCCCCACTCCCAGGGGGCTGGGGTGGCGGGCTAATTTTGGCACCAGAAGATGTCCTCCTCGAAAATAATCAACTTTGGATCTACACATTTTTTCGTGTGAAGCTTGTTTTTCGAGTTATTCTGGTTTGTCAGCTGTCTGGTTTGTCAGCCTGTATATAGGGGGACGCGAGCAGCGTCAGATATTGAGTGGTCTCGGTGAAGGACTTGCAGATGCGCTTGCTTGTGTGAGATAACACTATCAGCACCTAACAAAATTTGAAAGGGGCCTCCATTTGGCCGACTGGCAGAATCGTGCAGTGCTGATTGATACTGATCCGGCCGACGACGCCTGACCACCACAAGGGATGTTTACCGTACTGTGCCCAGAGCACATCGTAACCCTTTCACATCTGCGCCTGCTGTCAAAGAACAATTATGGACTCCCTGCAACATTCTGAGTCATCCCGCACCATTGGCTGGAGAAAAAAAGCAGCCGAACTAGGGAATTACCGTCCGATGAGTAGGCTGCTATTACCACCAGGGCCAAATGGCTGTGTATGGAGTGGTGTCATGACCGGGAAGATGGCTGATGACGAATGGGACCGCATGTGTTTAAAGATGAATCACAGTTCTGCACTAACCCAGGTGAATACCATCAGCGAGTATGGTGGCAAGTTGGGGAGGGTCCCATTCTTCCAATATTTTGAAGAGGCACAGCGGTGTTACTCCTGGAGTCATAGTGTGGGGGACCATCGGGTATGTCTTCAGGTTACGGCTAATAGCTAATGAGGGAGCTCTGAGGGTACAACGGTACGTCATGGACATCCTGCGCCTATTGTGTTACCTCTCATGCAATAATATCGTGATGGCATTTTTCAACAGGAAAATGCTTGTGCACACATGACACTTGTGTCCATGAACTGTCTGTATGTTGTTGAGGTAATTCCGTTGCCGGCAAGATTCCCAGATCTGTCCCCTAAAGAACATGTGTGGAACCAGATGGGACGTCAACTCCGTCCCAGTGTCTGTGCTCAAGATATCAACGACGAGAATGAGATTTTCTCTCTGCAGCGGAGTGTGCGCTGATATGAAGCTTCCTGCCAGATTAAAACTATGTGCCGGACCGAGACTCGAACTCGCGACTTTTGCCTTTCGCCGGCAAGTGCTCTGCCAACTGAGCTACCCAAGCACGACTCACGCCCCGTCCTCACAGCTTTACTTCTGCCAGTATCTCGTCTCCTACCTTCCAAACTTTACAGAAGCTCTCTTGGTAGAGCACTTTCCCGCGAAAGGCAAAGGTCCCGAGTTCGAGTCTCGGTCCGACAAACAGTTTTAATCTGCCAGGAAGTTTCATATGAGCGCACACTCCGCTGCAGAGTGAAAATCTCATTCTGGAAACATCCCCCAGGCTGTGGCTAAGCCATGTCTCCGCAATATCTTCTCTTTCAGGAGTGCTAGTTCTGCAAGGTTCGCAGGAGAGCTTCTGTAAAGTTTGGAAGGTAGGAGACGAGATACTGGCAGAAGTAAAGCTGTGAGGACGGGGCGTGAGTCGTGCTTGGGTAGCTCAGTTGGTAGAGCACTTGCCTGCGAAAGGCAAAGGTCCCGAGTTCGAGTCTCGGTGCGGCACACAGTTTTAGTCTGCCAAGAAGTTTCATCAACGACCAGTTACAACAGTTATGAGACAGCTGGCCACAGGAGAGGACGCAACGGCCTTATGACACACTTTCCAACCGAATCGGTGCAAGCATCCAGGCCACGGTGGTGCACACTGCCAAGTTCTGTGTTAGTTTTATTCGATTTTGTAATCATTACAATAAAATACAAACCTCTCAACCCGCTAAGTTTCATTACGTTTCCTCCTTCCCTTCTGGGTGCTCGACTTTTTATATATCAGTCAGTGCGTATCATTCGCCGTGGATACAGGATGATTCTCTCTCAACTGAACCAGCTGTCTCTAATTCAGTTGCTCATTAAAGTAACTAATTCAATGATCAAGCCCTGTAAACTATAGGATGCTTATCAGCCGCAGACTCAATGTCTGTGAATAGCGTCATTCAGTGTAATAGTGAGAGGGATCCGGTTAGCACATAGCTCCCCCAGCCGTTGACAGCTCCCCAAATTTGGATATGCGACTTCCGTATTAAAGTAGCTTCTTCATTAGTCTCACGACGCTGAAACCCATTCGAGTCCTCTCACCGAGAAAAATTCCTGCACTATGGCGAATCGAACCGGTGTCCCCCGCATGGCAGTCAGACATATCGGTGTACAATAAGCACATAACTCTAAAATCTCAATGGCCACTGAGAATAAAGTAAGCGACTGGTGACGGACGATACGCACTTGTTAAAAGCGACAGAATACGAAATAATGGTAATACCGATTGATGTCGTCAGTGTTATACGGAAGCAGGACCACACACAAGAAAAGCTCTTCAAAATGGTTTAAATGGCTCCAAGCACTATGGGACTTAACATCTGAGGTCATCAGTCCCCTAGACTTAGAACTACTTAACCCTAACTAACCTAAGGAAGTCACACACCTCCATGGCCGAGGCAGGATTCCAACCTGCGACCGTAGCAGCAGCGCGGTTCTGGACTCAAGCGCCTAGAACCCCTCGGCCACAGCGGCCGGCAAAAGCTCTTCGTAGGGTTATTCTGGCTTAGTGTAGTTCATCCAATAAATGTTCTTCACAACGGAAAACCAAATAATAACGCCTCTGTTTATCTGCTGTATCATTACCAAGAACTATGGTACAGATTCTGATGGTATTGAGAAACAGATGAAATCGCTATAAATCAAGACCCCATTGGAATCTTAGTGCAGCTGATATAAAAAAGATCCTCAGATATTAAATAAAAGTTTCCTGCGTATGGTATTGCGTCATATTGTAAAAAAAGCTAACAACAACAACAGCTATTGCTGATGAAACCAACTTTTTTTGTTTCGGCCACTGTTACAGTGGCCTTCTACTGAACCACTAACCACAAATAATGGCTACTGTAAGAGTGGACGAAACATTGGTTTCACCAGTAATAGCTTTCGTTTTTAACAATATGACGAGATACCGTACCCAGAAAACTTTTGTGCCTGCAGAAATACTGACCATATGAAACCAGACTCCTATGTTTCGTACATCATCTACCACAAAGTACAGACTGAATTAACTTGGTGGATCCGATGTTAGTTGAGTTTTAGAAAGCTTAAGATTCGGTATTGCACTGTAGACACCTAAATGCATTGATGGGCGACACTATTTACAGTTTCTTCCCAGTCGGAAACAAACGCTGTCGTCGGCGGATAGCCATCAGTAAAAAGGAAGAAACTTCTACGTTTTGTTCACATATGTCTTCATCCCGCAGCACAAATTCGGACTGGGCGAGGCAAGGAATCCGCCATAGCGTGCTTCGCCTCGAGTAATTTACGGAAAGTACGGGAAGCGCAAATTCTTCACTGAATGCATGTCCAGTGGCTTAACCATCACGCCATCTCGCGTGGTAACAAAGATAGGCGTGATTCCTGGATTTTCAGAGAGCAGTATTCCAACGACCCAGCTCTTTCCACGTTGTTTGTTAATACCTAGGAGGATATTACTAGCTGAAAGCTCATCCTGTTCACATGCTAGAGGTATGTCCGCGGATGTTTTATGCGAAACTTTTTTCGGAAATGTCCAGTCAGCTAATGACAAAATATTTCAAACTGTTAAAATTGGTATTGGATCTAAATGTAGAGAAAAGTTAAGTTGGCAACTTCAGGAAAAATTAAAAAAAAGAAAAATTTCTGCAGCTTTTGACAGTCGAGGTTTGGACCCGCAGTATCAAGTCATACAAAACTTTTGGGTGTAATAAACACAGGGCACTATCCCTTGTAATCAGTCATAGGTGGATCAAATGACTCGCTTCGATACATGAATAGGGTAGTGGGAAACTAAAAGTACTAGGAAAGTTAAAGTAGTAGGTATGAAACTGTTTATTAGATGTTTCTATTATGAATTTTTCACTATTGTTGCGGACTGTGCGCTGCTTGAAACTTACTGACAGGTTAAAACTGTGGAGCAAAGGACTCGAACCCGGAAGGGTATGTGTTCACTGGCTATATTACTGTGCTTTTCATAATTCCCGGATTGTATCTGTTTAATATTTTTGTTAAAAATATAGACCTCTTTTAGTTTTCATTCGTTGTGTGTCTTCTGCGATCTGAATCTCACGTTCAGTGATTATGTGTGGGCTCTATTTATGTCCGCTTGCTCTCCAGTTTTCATAATTTCTTGATAATGTCTAAGATTATTCTAAGCAAACAGAGTGCGTTTTGAGTTTTTATTTATTTCGTGTCTTCTGCGATCTTAACATTACGTTCAGTGAATATCTGTCTGGTGTATATATTCTCGCGGTTACGTCCACGTGCCGTCTGAAAGTTAGCTGCCCAGCTCGTCGGAGGAATTTTCCAGCTCGCGTACAGCAAGGTAGCACGACCCTGCTTGATAACATTTTTTTAGACAATGTTGAAATTTCCCATACTTAGAGTTTGGAAGGAGCGATATGTATTTACTTTTAAGACACTTTTAATAGCCAAGACCGCATTCAGTACTATTTATAAATGCTGTGTATATGACAGATTTCAAGTGTTTTAGGTCGTCATTTTCTGATCTCACAAGAAACTTGTTGTTGTGGGTCCTGTTCCATTAGGACTGTATCACACATGTCATACTGCCATTACAGTGGGATAGTGTGAACCACATTTCACACAGATTTGCTATGAATAAAAACAGGTTTGTCAAACAATATAATTGAAAAGCACCTTATGTGATATCCAGATATTAATACATCAGTCAGTCAGTTGAGCTGTATACTTCAAAGAATGTAGAGCCATGATGTATTTAAATCGTCATGTAAACTTTCAGATGTGCACAAATGTGCACTGTTACGCAATTCGACGTCTAACAAGCATCAGTGGAAGGCATGTGTGATACAGTCACGTTTATTAGGTTAGAGCCAGGATAGAGACAAACAGTCTTGAAAGAAATTATAACAAAACAGGACTTTAGCACATGTAAGAGTTCATAGAAAAACATAATTAGTTTTTTTCATTAGAACATTAGGGGGCTGATAACCAAGATATATGAGTCTCTTGGAAGTCTAGGAGATGTGGAAAATTCTGAAATGAGATGTCCTGTGACTTTCTGAATATGATGCAACCACAGTGGTAGAAAAGATAAATATCAGGGTTTATAAACTAACATCATTTTCGTGTGGGGCTAACATGGAAAACGGGGTTTTAAGATATGTAAGACCTGTACACATTCCAAAATATTGATACAAGGAGTTTTCTGTGGATCGGCACCAAGAAGCACGTGCTTGTGACTTATGACCACAGAATACTCCCTCTAGCCAACTTTCAGCTATTTATGAGAAATCTAGATGCATTATCGAGCAAACTGCTAGATAATAAAGAACAGTTAATAGGTTGTGGAGATTTGAATGTAGATTTCTTAAAAGATTCTGTCGGAAAACATGAAATCGAATCTTTATTTGGTTGTTCCAATCCGAATTCAGTACTGAATTTTCCAGCTCGCGTACAGCAAGATAGCAGGACCCTGCTGGATAACATTTTTTTAGACAATGCTCAGGCTGAAATAGTTGTACCAAATTGTTAATGATGCACAACTAATGATAATAAACAATGTACCGCCTTACAGCTAAAAGGCATGTTTGTACAAAGCAGTGAGGCTTATTAATGAGAAAGTATTCACTGTTTCAAGAATAAGTTAAAAGAGGTGGCACTGATGAGGTATACATAAAAAGAGGTACCAATGTAAAATTCAATATTTTCTACAGTAAATTTATGTCTGCATTTGAAAGCAAACTTCTTAAAACGTCATCCAGAAAATCCATTAGAAAAAACAAGTAAGCCATGGATAGATGAAGGGATTAAAATCGCACGTAAGAGGAAAAGAAAATTTATATAAAGGCTAGAATAAGTCAAGATCCAACAACACCTGAATTCTATGAAAAATACAGTAATATTTTAAGGAAAGTCATTAAGATGTCAAGAAATACGGATGTCCAGACAGAAGTCAATAATACAGATAATAAGATAAAAACTATATGAGACATTGTGAAGCGTGATGCAGGACAACTATAATTCCCAAGTTGTGAGTATATTTAACAATCACTTCCTAAATGTAACAGCAAAAATAGGCTTAAATGGTTTAATTGAACAAACAAGAGAACATAATGAAAGTGTCATTCCCAAAAGTATCAGTAACTCTAAAAAACAACAGGTCATACGGTGTTGATGGAATTTCAGACAGAATTCTGAGAAGTTGTTCTTGCATTACTGGCACAGTTAATCTTTACAGACAGATTACAACATGCAATTGTTAAAGTTCTTCATAAGAAAGATGGCAAGAAATACTTAAACAATTATGATCTACTTTCTTTCCTGACATCTTTTTCCAGAATTTTCGAAATAGTAATGCACTCAAGAGTAGTCTCACATTTCAACAGAAACAATTGACTTAGTATATCACAGTCTGGATTCAAGAAGGGTCGCTCGACTGAAAACGCTGTTTATACATTCAATCACCAAGTGTTAAAATCTTAAATATTAAAATATAGCCAGTTAGTGTTTTTGTGACCTTCCTAACCCGTTTTTATTGTGTAGATTATGTTACTATCGTAGAAAACACAAGTTTTATAGACTTTTGGATTTTCAGGAAACTGGTTTGAATCATACTTAAACAGAATGTAAACAGTTGTTCTGAATTGTAGATATAATATTGGAAAAGCAGAAAATATTAGTGACCATGGAGAAATCGCAAAGGAAAACCCAAAAGGTTCGATACGTGAATAACATTCCACTTTACATTCATCAAGCAGAATTGGTACTTTCTGCGGGCAATAACAGTGTCATAATAAATCCCATTAGAGAGAAAGCAGTAGAAGATATTGTTAATGATGTTTTACAAAGAATTTTAAGTGGTTCTCTGTGAATGTACGCTCCCTTAATTTCGAGAAAAGACGCTATATTCTCTTTTGTACAGTAAACAGACTCATACCAACAATTAATGTAGTACATGAAGAGCAGTCACTAATGAGGGTAGATTTCTCCAAATTTTGGAATATACACACTGATGAATACTGGGACTGGACGAATCATATTACTGACCTGCTCAAATAATTAAGTTCAGCTACTTTTTCTCTTAACGTAATTGCTAGTTTTCGAATCAACCTCCTGACGTATTTTGCACATCTCCACTCAATAACGTCTTATGGAATAATTTTATGCGGTAACTCATCGCTTAGAAAGAAAGTATTGATTGCATAAACTGTGTAGTAAGAATAACATATCATGTTCACCCGCGGTCGTCATATAGGAATGTCTTCAAGGGGGCAGGCATTTAAGTGCGCCATCACAATACATACATTCGTCAATGATATCCGTCATAAATAATTCACCACAATTTGAGAAGAATAGTGATATCCATACCTACAAAATTAGAGGAAAAATGACCTTTAATGTCCATGACTAAAGCTGTCAGTTGCTCAGAAAGGACTTCAATAAGCAGCAACAAAAATTTTGGCCATTTATCCAATAACATAAAATATCTAGCAGGTGGCAAAGTTAGTTTTAAATCTAATCTAAAAGCATTTCTTCTACACAACTTCTTCTTGAGGGACGAATTTTTATTTAAAATCGGGTAGCCTGAAACTAGAACCCTACTCCTTAAGTGTACCTGCATGAGTGCATATTTAGGATTAGGAAATAATATTTTCATTAATATTAACACTAATGATGTATACATATCCCGTAAACAGTCTCGTTCCGTATCATTTCGATAACAGAATCGTTAAAACGATGTTTGGAACACCGCGGAAGATCAGATTTTTTTTCCAACCAGAAAACAGATTTTTAAAATTCTGTAAGGATAAAGCCTGCTTGTACATTCCGATACCCTATGAGCTGTGAAGAAAGAATTAGACTATTAACAACTCGAACATCTGCATAAAATCAAAGATTATATAATAGCTGCTGCCTTGAATGTGAATGGAAGGATACTTAAGCCACAATAAAAATTAACCTTTGGCGCATACTTTTTGTTTTTTTAAGTGTATAATATAAATTCAGACGTTTACGTAGATTCGATTACGTGAAGTGGAACTCGCTGCAAGAATTCGTTTAGCTCCTCTGCCCTAGCGGCGGATGGAGTCAATCTTCTCACAAGGGAAAACTCAATTTCTGTCTCTTGTGGAAGACTGTGTCTCACTAATGAATTACAAATGGTTACACGTTGTATGACTACATGAACGCGTCCCACGAGAACGATTCTATTTTTGTCGGAAACCGCCTCTCACGCGATCCTGTAGTTAACGGAGCCATCATGGCTATCTTCCACCATTTTCCTTTTTGTTTTATGACGTCACGCTTCTGTGGGGAAATTAAGGAGAACCGTTCTTACACAACATGAAAATTTGCACGAATCACGAAAGCGCTGTCCCTGAGACATTAATGACAGCAGTGTATTGTACAGGAAGAAAAGCATTAGTTATTCTGTTCTGTGACAGGTATCGTACGTCCGGCGACTGCTTTGCACAGCACATACTTTTCCGTCGTCCACAATCTCGCGTCATCGTCTTTAAGTCTGCGTATCAATTTTGAACAACAATTACATAATAGAAATCTCTTATTCATATTTTATTCATTTTCGTTAGTTTCTTCTTTTGTTTTTCACTTGCAGCACATTTAAAATTTGTTGAGCCTTGATGCCAAGTAAATCACCCCACGTTTTCCCTCTCTTTTTGTTTTAAGCCCTTGTTCATCAGCCTTGTTACTGGTTTGATACTGTCCGCCACGATATTTTATCCTCTACGAACCTCTTTATCTGACAGTAAGAACTACATCCGATGCTCTCGGTTATTTGTTGGAATGTTGGAAGTTAAGTGGACCGAAAAGGTAAGGAATTGGGAGGTTCTGGGCAGAATCGAAGAGGAAAGGAATATATGCAAAACACTGACAAGAAGAAGGGACAGGGTGATAGGACGTCTGTTAAGACATCAGGGAATAACTTCGATAGTACTAGAGGAAGCTGTAAAGGGTAAAGAGTGTAGAGGAAGACAGATATTGGAATGCATTCAGGAAATAATTGAGGATGTATGTTGCAAGTGCTACTCTGAGATGAAAAGTTTGCACAGGGAGAAATTCGTGGCGTGCCGCATCAAACCGGTCGGAAGACCGAACTGTCTTCCCCTACAGTTTTTGCCTTCTGAGGCTCCCTCTAGCAGCATGGAAGTTATTCAATGATGTCTTAACACATGGCCGACCTTCTTGCCCCTTCGTCTCCTTCTTCTTCTCAGTGTTTCCCACAGGCTCCTTTCTTCACCGATCCTGCGGAGAACCTCCGTCATTCCTTATCTTCTCAATCAACCTAATTTCGACATTTTTCTGTAGCACCACATATCAAACGCTTGGATTCTGTTTCGTTCCGGTTTTGCCACTGCCCATGTTTCACAGCCATACAGTACTGTGCTCCAAATGATCATTCCCAGAAATTTCTTCCTCAAATTAAGCCCTATGCTAGAAGCCAAAAGATTTACTTCGTCGAGGTATTCTCTCTTTACCTGTGTTAGTTTGCTTCTTAGACCCCCTTTGCTTCGTCCGTAATGTGTTATTTAGCTTCAAAATGGTTCAAATGACTCTGAGCACTATGGGACTTAATATCGGAGGTCATCAGTCCCCTAGAACTTAGAACTACTTAAACCTAACTAACCTGAGGACATCACACAGATCCATGCCCGAGGCAGGATTCGAACCTGCGACCGTAGCGGTCTCACGGTTCCAGACTGAAGCGCCTAGAACCGCTCGGCCACACAGGTCGGCATTTAGCTTCAGAAGTAATATTATTGTTTCACTTGGTCTAGTATGAGAGCTCCAGAAAGAACTTATTCAAGGTATTCCTCACTGTGGTAATTATTTGGACGACATCATTGTCACGGGTGGAGCACCGCAGGAACTGCAAATCCCTCTTCAGACGGCTCCAGGAAAAAGGCTTATGCTGTCAGTAGAGAAAGTGCAGTATCTTCACCCAAGCGTCAGTTATCTGGGGTACATACTTAGTCACAGTATCACGTCAACATGTGACAACACTGACGCAATCACAAGTATGCAAACCTTTACTAACCTTAATCAGTTGCAGTCGTTCCAGGGTAAAATCACGTGCTGTGCCAAGTTTATTCCCTAGTGGCGCTAATGGCACACCGCACAAATTAGCTGCTCAGGTAGGGCATCAGATTTGTGTGGTTCGCCGCCTGTAAACAGGCTTCCATTGCCTTAAGGATGGTCTCAAGGTGGCACCATGTCTGGTTACATACGCACTGTGTCTGCCGTTGACACTCGTGACGGATACGTCCCAGTATGGAACTGCGGCGATTTTGTCCCACATGTTGTCAGGTGGTTCTAAACAGCCGATCGTTTTCGTCTCCAAAATGCTGACTCCAGCGCAGATCGAGAGTTCACAAAGTTACAAGAAATATCATGTGTATTTGTATGGCAGTAAATTCCACTTGTGACGGGCCACAAACCCTTGATTTCGTTGTTCGACCGTCGTTCTAAGATCCCAGAAAAGAAGGTACAGCGTCTGTAGCGCTGGACGATGTTTTTAAGTGGGCACCACAATAAAATCCACTTTCGCCTCACTGCTCAACATGCCAATACAGATGCCACCATCATCTCTGCTAATCTTAACCAGGACGTGGAATTGGATCACCAGGAAAGGGTTTGTTTCGTTCTGGATCAATATCTGCAACAAACTCTGAACGAATTCCCACTGACCATGCATAGTGTGGCCACAGCATCGTCCCTTGACCCGGTCCTGTAGAAAGTTCTGTCTGCAGTACAGAAGAGTTGGTTAGAGCTTCTTTCTAGTCAGACCGACTCAGTCTTTACTCATCATTTCGGGTTTCGGTATCGACTCAGTGACACACGGGGTGTATTAACGTCGGTCACAGAAGACTCTTCATGCTGGGCCATTATTTCGCCACCTCATCTCGCTCTGGCCCCACATCCTTCATCTCTATCATTCTTGCCGGCCGGTGTGGCCGTGCGGTTAAAGGCGCTGCAGTCTGCAACCGCAAGACCGCTACGGTCGCAGGTTCGAATCCTGCCTCGGGCATGGATGTTTGTGATGTCCTTAGGTTAGTTAGGTTTAACTAGTTCTAAGTTCTAGGGGACTACTGACCTCAGCAGTTGAGTCCCATAGTGCTCAGAGCCATTTGAACCATTTTTCTATCATTCTTCACAATGGGAGATCACATGCATGGAGGCACTGTCCCAGCAAAACGTATGCAGGCCTGTTGCCAATGCCGACAGTGAACATGCATGCCACTTCTGTCGTGCTGCTCCTTCAGTCAGGTGGCCTCTGCTTATTACTACTCACCATGGCCCCACCCTCAACACCGAGAGACAGCTGTCCGCGTTGATTTTTCCAGTTCGTGAGCAGTGTGGCTATTAGTGCTGGACAACTTCTCTCGGTTTTCGTGTACGTGGTGCAGATTGCGCCCACTACCATCTATGCCGTCTTGCTGATATTGCCATCGAGGGACTGCCATGAACCCTGGTATAAGTTATCGTAGTTCCAGGTCTTCTGTCACCGTAACGGCGTCAAACACCTATCCATTGTCCCCTTTCAACCTGCCTCTAATGCAGAGACTGAGTGGATTGTTCGTACATCCAGAACACAGGTGCAGATCTTGTAAACGTTATCAACCTAGAGTATCCCACACAGTTTTCTCGCAAAGTATCAGTCCATCCTCATCAATGGGGCCAAAATGCTGCAAAGGTGCTGTCATAACACCATTGTCTACCAACTGCATCCCAGCAGCATGTCTAGTTTGCGCACAGGCTCAACTATGCGCCTGTGCCTGGACATGCAATTTCGTCTGGTGTATGGGGTGGAACCGGGGGCCAAGGATTCGTCGTCAGCCACAGAAAGCTCCAGTTATTTGTCACAGCTGGGTGAACCCATTTGACCAACCACCACAAAAAGCACCAGCCACGACACAGTTTCAGACAGTATACCTGCTGCCACCATCTCCTCTGGCTCCCAGGCTGGGGTTATCACCAGCCATGCCTCTCGATCTCGTCCCATGCCTCCTGTGGCTCAGTACAACCTATGCCCCTGCACTCCCATTTGACAGAGGTCTGATAACAGGAACATGGTGTTGAAGCCAATCGAGATGTAACCTTTCTCTCCTCGCTGACGTTCCCTATCCCCATTTTACTGGTGAAGTCTGCTGCTTTCAGTGCTCTGCCAAATTCGACCGCCCCCACCGCCCCCTCTCTCCACCCCCCACTGCTCAGGGTGGCGAGCACCAAGCCCATGGTTTTGGGTTCCTCTTTGGTGGGGTTTTCTGCACCGCTCGACCTCCCCCCCCTTCCAGCATAGGCCGGCAACATTTCAGGGGAGAAGCGTTTAATATACCCATCAATGGCTAATACTGATAGTGGGTCTTAGGCACTCACTACAGATTGCAGTTGACGAAGGCCATCAGGGTCGTGAACGACATGAACACAGCAACGGGCAAGGAAGGTAGCTGTTATTTCAGGCTATTGCAGTCAGCTGCATGAGCTGCTATCCTCAAGTCATTCTCCTTCATAGGTTTTATTCCATGTTCTGCTCTCAACGAGCATGGTTTTGTTTACAGATCCCACCTTCATATTGGGAGCCGACAGAAACTCTGCAAGGGAGCGAAGCTGCCTGTTTACGTGATAGAAGAAGAAATGAAAATCGATTTGTGAGAAACATGGAATCCAGTTTTACAGTCAGTATTTTACAGGTCTTTGGAAGATCTGATATTAAACAAGGCAGAAGCACAGATAACATTCCTTTTGAATTTCTAAAATAATAAGGAAAAGGGAAAGCAAATGATTATTCAGGTTAGTGTGTAGGATCGATGAGACTAGACAGATACCACCAGACTGCCGGACTAATGTCAGCCACACAATCCCACAGATATCAAAGGCAGATAAACGCGAAAAGTATTGCACAATCAACGTAACAGCTGACAAGAATGGAAAAGAAAAGTGAGGATCTGATAGGTGACGCTCAGCTTGAGTTTAGGAAGGTTAAAGGTGCTAGAGAGGCAGTTTCGACATTAGTCTTCATTATAGAAGCAAGAGTTTTAAGGAAAATCGATATTCTTTCAAAAGATATGTCAACCTAGAAAGAAGAAGTTTGGAAAGATAAAACGGAGTGCCGGTGAGAGTGGCCGAGCGGTTCTAGGCGCTTCAGTTTGGAACCGCGCGACCGCTACGGTCGCTGGTTCGAATCCTGCCTCGGGCATGGATGTGTGTGATGTCCTTAGGTTAGTTAGGGTTAAGTAGTTCTAAGTTCTAGAGGACTGATGACCTCAGCTGTTAAGTCCCATAGTGCTCAAAGCCATTTGAACCATTTTTTTAAAACGGAGCATGATGATGACTGCAATCCATCAGAAACACCAGCGACCCAGTCTTTTTACTCTAGTGTTTAATCTGTATATCGAAAAAGCAATGTAAAAAACTAAACAAATTATTATTACTGATGAAAGGATATCAGAGATAAGATTCACAGGTGATATAGTTATCAGTGAACGCGAGGAAGAAGTACAGTATCTTTTGAATGGAATGAAATGTCTAATGGGCACAGAGTTTGGGTTGAGAGTAACTGAGAAAGGATGAAAATAATGAATAGCAGCAGTTCAGTCACAGTGGCCGCTCACACACTATTGATCATTGGGGAAATGACGCCTTAGTCGTGAAGTAGTACGAGTTTCGCTTTAAGAGGCCATCTAAGCGTAAACCGTAGCTGGGCGAGTTCGACAAAAAAAAATTTAGCACCACTGAAGGCTTCATAGAGATGTGGGCAGTAAAATTCCACGCACATTGGTGCGTTGGTTCAAAACTATTCCCACCCTCGTCAAGGTCAGAAAAAGGCACCGTTTCGGTTACTAAATTGAGTTGGTGCACTACCTTGAAACCAGCAATGGCTAAAGTGTCTAAGCCTACAATTTTATCACTGGCACGGGAGAGCACAACTAAGGAGGTTAGTACGCGTTCGACGTTTTTGCACTTAGCTGCCAGCGGCAGTTATTTGAGGAGAGGAGTGGTCTGTGGCCGTAAGACGTGACCCGCTCCTGGATCTTTACATCGAAGGAGAGACGAGCCGTCAATACGTGTCCTCTTTGATTAATGACACAGCAGCGCTGGTGTCCAGCTGGAATTTTACGGAGCGGCTTGAGAGTGTCGAGTCTACGTAGCTTCAGCGGCGGCAGTTGAGCAGCCTGCTCTGCAGCTGTGACGGTATGGACCGATGCGATGCCACGGAGCCGGAGCTGAGTTCGCGGTCGTTGGGCCACTTGTTGAGACACTGGATTGAGGTGGCCCCACTTGCTGCCGGTCCAAAAGTACGCTCCGCGGTGCAGACAGCTGCTTCTGGAACGCACGCTGCAGCAGTCAGGCTAGGATTGGAGTTTCTTCGAGTTATGTGAAGTACGTCACAATACCATCTGAACTACCCAAGCGCGACTCACGCCCCCTCCTCACAGTTTTACTTCTGCCAGTACCTCGTCTCCTACCTTCCAAACTTTACAGAAGCTCTCCTGCGAACCTTGCAGAACTAGCACTCCTGAAAGAAAGGATATTGCGGAGACATAGCTTAGCCACAGCCTGGGGGATGTTTCCAGAATGAGATTTTCACTCTGCAGTGGAGTGTGCGCTGATGTGAAACTCAGATGGTAGCGCACTTGCCCGCGAAACGCAAAGGTCCCGAGTTCGAGTCTCGGTCTGGCATACTGTTTTAATCTGCCAGGAAGTTTCAAAAAAATGGTTGTTGCACATCATGGAATATGGCTGACGGAATATTGCTGATTCAGCCCCCGTAGTTCCATGAAGTTCCGATAGGTGGCGGCGCTATTCGCAGCTTTCAAAATGGCGTCTGTAACGGTGGTGTGTTCCAAGCAGGTAGCTGTCATTGAGTTCCTTTTGGAAGAAATCCAGAACATTACAGATATTTACAGGCGATTATAGAACATCTACAGAGACCTGGCAGTGAACAAAAGCACGGTGATTCGCTGGGGGAGGCATCTGTCATCATCCCAACAAAGTCGCGGAAACGTGTTCGATCTCCAGCGTGCCGGCCGGCCTCACGCAGCTGCCACTCCCGCAACGCTGGAACGTGCGGACACTCTCGTTCGAGGTTATCGTCGTATCAGAATGAAACACTTCTCTGAACCACTGGACGTCTCTGTTGGTAGTGCTGACACACTCGTCCACCAGCTGGGGTACTCAAAGATGTGTGCCAGTTGGGCTCCCCGACGACCAACAGAAGAGAATAGAGAGCAGCGAAGGACAATTTGTGTGGAATTGCATGTGCTTAACGAGGGAGGTTATTGAGGCAGCAAGACATTGGCTGCTACGTCGACCAATAGAGTGGTACAATTCGGGCGTTTAGGCGCTCCTAGTAAGGAGGCGAAAGGCCGTGGCATTGAACGGAGATTATGATTAAAAAAAAGGTTTTTGTAGCCAAAAGAGTGGGGAATAATATGGTGCATTGAAATCCTGAATAAAACCAACTTGCTTTCAGAAAAAGTGTGTAGCTTTACTTATTGAACGACTCTTGTACATTACAAAAAAGGTCATTCGACGCTGAGGATAGAACAGAATGACCTACGTACTCATGGGACGTTGGTCATTAGGATAATTGTGAACTCTAGTGAGACATAGCAGGCAGAAAAGGAGAGGTGGAATCGTCAGCTGAATGCTATTCGCGATGGCGAGGAATAACTGTTGACTCATGAATTTCATTTGTGAAAGCATACTGAACTTCAGAAGGAACCCAAAAGATGTAACAATTTGAAGCACTTTATCAAGACTAAGTTCGGACGTGGCCGAAGGTTTTGCTGTAACCTCCGTTTCGGGGCAAGGGGCGCTATCAGATCCTGAATCGATGATTACACAATCCGAAAGTGATATTTCTGTCATGAGAAACTACACTTGCGTACGAGACTCTGCAAGTCGGTAGCACTTGATGCGTACGTTTGTCCATGTTGTCTACGACACATATTAAACTGTAGCTTAGCCGCAACAAGGTGCCTCTCTTGACGTATTTGGTTAACAGGACACAGTAGTCAACGGAAGACAAAGCAGTAGGGTTCGGTAGTGGTTGCACTTTCTGCACCACTTCGTATAAATGACTGCTAGGAGACAAGAGCAATGCAGTTAATGCCTGTCAGGAATGCCATAAGCAAATCAGTACAGTTGAAAACGACGAAGGTCGACCTCCCAGCTCTCCGAAGACATGTAAAAGGCAGCGAATGTCGGTGGACGCGTTGCTGTGACCGCTGACTGACGTCGTCGCTGCTGAGGTACGAGCTGCACTTATCATACAAGGACTGGGTCCGCACTTTTCTGTCAGTTCCCGAGATGAAGGTGGAATCTATAAACAAAACCAAGTCTGTCGAGACCAGAACACGGAACGAAACCTAATGACGAGAACAAGAAAACCCAGGTACGATGGTGGGTGGAAATCGAGTAAGCAGAACGGCGTGATGGATAGTGGCTGCCGGCCGCTGTGGCCGAGCGGTTCTAGGCGCTTCAGTCCGGAACCGTGCTGCTGCTACGGTCGCAGTTTCGAATCCTGCTTCGGGCATGGATGTGTGTGATGTTCTTAGGTAAGTTAGGTTTAAATGGTTCTAAGTCTAGGGGACTGATGTTAAGTCCCACAGGGCTTAGAGCCATTTGAACCATTTGATAGCGGCTCTTGCAATGGACTGTAAGAAACTGAAATCACGGCTGCCTGCCCGGCTCTGCTGCTGCGAGTGGCCCGGCCCACGCGACATGTCATGCATATCCCTGGTGGAGTCGGTCAACCAGGATCAGTAGCGCTTCTGAGTCGCTATCGATATCGGCCATTGGTGGGGATATTGAAGTAGAGACGGTCAGTTCACTCCATCTCACTCCTTCATGATTATCAGTGGAATTCTTTCTGTGTTGACGCCTTTGCTTTTAATTACATCGAAAGTTATTTTGACTTTGCTATAAACTGAAACAGTTGTTTCTACGGCATTTTCCTTTTAGATTTCTTCACATTTTTGTTTTTAGTATTGGGATTTGGCCATCGCCATATAGCCATCCATTACATTTACAAAGTGCCTTTCTTAGTGGTTATTCTACTATACACTTCGTTAATTGCCATTTACAAAAAATTTAGGGTATGAATAAGTCATTGATGTACGTCACAACTATAAATCACTCATGGCGTGATTATATGACAATAGCAGATTCAGAAGGATGTAGGTTGCAGTAGGTACTGGGAGATGAAGAAGCTTGCACAGGATAGAGTAGCATGGAGAGCTGCATCAAACCAGTCTCAGGACTGAAGACCATAACAACAACAATCAAAAAAGAAACATAACATACAAAAATCCACACGTCATGTCCATTCTGTGTCTAGATAGTAAGGTCGCATACATTTAAGTGGTTGAACATCACATTTAGAACTAGTGCACTCTTTTGGGCTGACAACAGCACTGTAGCCGATGTTCGATGAGGAGCCTTTGCGTTAACCAATGAGCTGATAAAGGATTTTTTGTGTGTCTTGTTTCTTATACACGGTAACAGTAGGTGATTCACGTCTCCTTCTTCATTTCATAAATCACATAAAGGAGATTTCTTCAGTCCTTTTCGGAAGAGTTGGGTTGGGAATTTGCATTAAGCGCATGCTGGTAAGAGTTGTTATGAATCGTCTGCCCCTATTCCAATCAGTAAACCAAGGGGATAACACTATTCTAGGCTGCATCTGGGCATAATGGACTCTTTTTGATATCTTAGTCGAATCCCATTGCGTCTGCCAGTCGTTTCTCGCTTTTTCACTGATTAAGCTCAGCAGTTTTTGGTAAGGAGGTCGCTCATGTAAGCTTTCACCTAAGTTCATGCTCGCTTCTCTTCACATTTTTTCTCCAGCCATTTTCTTTAAGTTCCCTGCACTTTCTACTGATTATATTCCCAGATCAATGCGTTACTGTACTTCTTCCTTTTCCAGACATCTTTGTATTTGCTTCTCTTGTAGCTCAGTTGAGGTATTTATTCTAGCAGACGCGATTTCTTCACATTTATCTTCCTTTTGTCTTAAATACTATCTTGCGACAGAGGAAATGAGACTACTCACTTTACTAAGCAACCATCTGTCATGTCATAGTACAGAGTGACTGATTTTCAGCTTTGAGCTGTATCCTTACGCTGTGAGATGTGGCATTTATTGTAGATCGGTCGACTCTGTTCTTGGCCTTTGTCGCAATATTTCGTACACTACATCATCAAGTAGAAAGAACGAGAGCTGTGCTGCACATATACGTACCTACCAAATATAAGGGGCAGTCAAATTAAAACGAGACAGATGTAAAAAGTAATGAAATTGTATGTTCGGTTATAACAGATTTTAACAGCTGTTGCGGAAGACGGCCACGCAAACAAACATTAATTGTATGTTACTTCAAAAGTAATCGCTGTAACTGTTGACACATTTATCACACTCAGTGTCTGGGGTGGACCCACAAGCTGTTTCGACTATGCTGCAGGTATTTCGCTGGGAAGCGATCTCTCCCCACGCGATTTCCATTTGTTTGTAGCCCTGAAGAGAGACATTCGTGGCCTTCGATTTGCTTCGGAGGAGGTGCACGCCTGGACGCAATAATGGTTACGTAGGAAACCACAAACATTTTACCAAGAAGTCATTGACCGTCTTGTCTCACAGTGGAATAAATGTATTAACAGTTGTGGCGATTACTTTTGTAACAGTGAAGTTTTCTTACTTTTTTCCCCTCTGTCTCGTTTTTCATTTGAGTATTCGTTATAAGTTGAGTCTGATCACAAATGGCTCTGAGCACTATGGGACTCAACATCTTAGGTCATAAGTCCCCCAGAACTTAGAACTACTTAAACCTAACTAACCTAAGGACATCACACACACCCATGCCCGAGACAGGATTCGAACCTGCGACCGTAGCAGTCCCGCGGTTCCGTCTGATCACATTTGCACTTGTTACTTCCACGGCTCCAAACGTTTCAATACCTTCTCCTTGAGATGGAACAGCAGAACACAATGTTTGTGCCTTTCGAGGAAAGCTTGAACACATCTGTAGTAAAGCACCTGTCCATTGTCACTGAACTATCGGTTTCGATTAAACTTATCCCACAAAACGGAGCCAGTTAAGGTCGGGAAACAACGGCGTCCTAATACATTCCTTTTCTTAGCATTAAGAGCAGTCGCGATTTTTTTGTAGCGGTATAGCGTAAGCCATTGTTGTTTTCAGGCAGTTAATAATTGCCAAAGACGCCAAATATCATTACATTGGTACTGTGCGGATACATTAGACGGATCTCTTTCTGGAACCGACTACTGCAATAAAATTCTCGATATTGCATCTTGGTTTACGAATCATAATACTGCAAGGCACCTTAGACCGCGCAGCAGACGATAAAAAAAGCCATTATTTAGGCTCTGTAAAGCAGTAAGTTACTGCATAATAAGTTTAACAACGTTTCGAATTGTCTACTATGAAGTTCAACGGCCTTCTGTTACTACGAGATGTTCGATCGTACTCAGCGCAAAGCTAAAAAAAGGGCTACTACTTTTGCTACAGATCAACCGTCTCTAGTGAGAATGAGCTCTTATCTGAGATGGAAGATATATTGTGGTTGAAGGAGACTAAGTTACGCGTCCAGTCGGGCAGTTTCTTGACTGCAGAGTGAGATCTTTTAATTCTTGGCGTGGCTGTCAAACAAGCGGCTGTTTTTCTTAGGTAGCGTCAATTGTAAGCTATATTTACTGTGTGTGTTAAAGTGCAATGCATGGGGAAGAATAAGTCATTCACGTTCCTGTTGCATTCACGCGTTATTAAATACAGTCTCTTCTTTTTACCTTTAAGATCCACAAGCGATATTTATCACAGTAACAATTTATCTGAAATAATGATTAACTTAATCATTGAAAAGGTGATCATGACAATAATGCCACCTTATTTGAATAATATCGACTTTTTCTTAGAAAAGTCGCCGAACCACTATAGTGTCGACTAGACCAACCGCTTACGTAACTCTTACTACTCTCGGTATTCCTTTGACATCTTCCTTTTGGTCAAGCTGGTTAGGATCTCAAACTTGGGATCAGTGTTGTAAGGTGGGCTGCGGGAGTGTGTTGGAAGAAGACTCCTTAACAGATGCTATACACTTTCCACGATTCTCCAAGCAGGTCAACGTCCTTTTTGCAACTGAACATCTCTCTTTTTAAACATCTCTGTTTTTATCCACCCCAGACTGTTTGAACTCGACGTATCACGCATCTTCTGTGGATTCTACAATGAACAATAACGTGAATTATGAATCGAGAGCTACACTTGTGTTATTACATTTGTAATGATCACGAGCGGTAAAAGGCTTCGCCCAGTCACTTCGTGAGAGGTTAAACACACATTGCTATCACTCACACACGTATATTGTGACTAATTCTATCTATGTCTCTGTTGCTCGAACAGTTCACGGGTGTACTGCCGGTCCATAGTGTCCAAAGGGCACAATATTTCGGCGATCAGGCATGTCGCCATCACCAGGTGCGCTGACGAACTGAGCTCCTGAGGGCGGGCGGCCATCGTTGATCCCTTTTCCCTGTGAGGCGTTCTCTCCGCGGTCCGCGCCCGCGGTCACGCGTCGGCTGTGGCTGAGGCGTTGGCGTCGCCGTCTGTGGTGGCGTCGGTGTTACTGCCTCGTCCGCCCCGGTCACCCATTCGTTTTCTTTGCTGAGTGTCTTTTTAATTAGACTCAATGCTGGTTCCTATGCCTTGCTGAGGTTATAGCAGCAATCTCGGTTGATCAGTCCGTCCCCGGCACGAATTTCGATAGCCTTTCTAATGACGCTGTCCCAGTATTTAGAAGTCTGTGCCAAGACCCTGGTATGTTGGTAGCCCATTTCGTGATTTTCGGGCAAACTGTGCTCTGCGACCGCCGACTTGTTGGGGTACCTAAGTCGCGTATGCCGTTGATATTCTCGGCAACGATCTTCGATGTCGCGCACTGTCTGTCCAATGTAAGTCTTCCCACACTGGCACGGAATCTGGTATGAATTTCTTCTTTTGTGGTAAATGAGGATGATGCTACTCCATGGACTGCCTTTTTGTTTCCGGTGCAAAGTGGTGCACCCAGCTTTCGCCCCCCGTAACCATCCGTGACGGAAAGGCCTCTCCGTCGGTCTCAAAACGCTCCAACAATTCAGGTGAAATGGCTTTTCTTTACATCTTGTGGTCAGCTGTGAACATTCGTAGAACCCATAGAGAGTCTCGTTCATTGCAGACGCACTTACAATGCTGACCGACAACTGTAGAGCTAATTGGCGAGTTGTGTTACGCCGATCGGCACGAATAATGGCCTCCACACGATTTAGCATGTCTGGAGCAGTGGCTGTGACAGGACGCCCGAGCGTGGCTGATCATGGAGCTCTGTTTCTGCTTTTCCTGAAGTTTTAACTTTCTTTACCCACCGCACAACTATACTCCTATCAACTGCAGCATAGCCATACACTGCACACAAACGTTTATAGATGTTCACCACGGTTTGTTTTTCTGCACACAAGAATTCAACAACAGCACGCTGCTTGTAACGTGAGTCGTACGTAGACGCCATTTTGACGCCGTATTACAGTTCTGCCATTCGCCAGAACGGTTCGAAACTTCACTGGCGCACGGAACAAACGTCAAATGTGAAGCACTATCAAGGACGTTTGTCTATGTATATCAATGGCCTTTAAAGAAATCTGGGGCATTACTTGTATAACGACCCTCGTATATTTAGTAAGTGTGAGAGCTCAGCCAACTTCAGTGGTGAACAATGCAATAGAGGCGTTCTTCGTCACTGGGTGGTTTACTGTTCAAGTTCCGAGAGCATGCTGCTAGAAGTGTCAACCAATATACTGATTCTTTCTACGTATATCTCAGGGATAGACAGTGAATGTAAATTAAGAGAGATTCGAGCCCACACGGAGCCACATCGGCAATCGTTCTACCCGAGAACCATTCACCACTGTAATACGAAAAGCAAGAAGTGACAGCTGTACACAGAGTACCCTCTGCCACACACCATAAAGTGGCTTGCGGAGATTGATGTAAATGGAGATATTGTAGATGTGATGGCCGTGGTAATGCTCTGTTTTAATTACGACAATGTTGAACTTATCGAAAGTGAAACTTCCTGGCAGATTAAAACTGTGTGCCGGACCGAGACACGAACTAGGGACCTTTGCCTTTCGCGAGCAAGCGCTCTACTACCTGAGCTACCCAAGCACGACTCACGACCCGGCCTCACAGCCTTAATTCCGCCAGTATCTCGTCTCCTACCTTCCAAACTTCAAAGAAGCTCTCCTGCGAACCTTGCAGAACTAGCACTCCTGGAAGAAATGGTATTGCGGAGACATGAATTAGCCACAACCTGGGGGTTGTTTCTAGAATGAAATTTTCACTCTGCAGCAGAGTGTGCGCTGATATAAAACTTCCTGGCAGATTAAAACTGTGTGCCGGACCGAGACTCGAGAACTGTGAGGAGACTGTGAAGACGTGGCGTGAGTCGTGCTTTGGTAGCCTCAGTTCGTAGAGCACTTGCCCGCAAAAGGCAAAGGTCCCGAGTTCGAGTCTCGGTCCGGCACACAGTTTTAAATCTGCCACGAAGTTTCATATCAGCGCACACTCCGCTGTAGAGTGAAAATTTCACTATCAAGTGTGGGAAGAAATCATGCACTGACGTATAAGCCATCGATTTATTTTTAGGCTCTCATAGACGTTGGAATATCGTTGTGGCCCTCTTCCTCGATGAAAAAAATTGCCAGTCACAACTAAATCAGAAACGTCGTGCAGCATGTTTGCTATTTAGCTTTCACAAACATTGAACTGACAAAAGTCGTGGGATAGCGATATACATATATAGAAATGGCGGTAGTATTGCATACACCGGGTATAAAAGGACAACGCACTGACGGAGCAGTTATTTGTACTCAGGTGATTCATGTGAAGAGGTTTCCGACGTGATTCTGGCAACACGACGTGAATAAATAGACCTTGAACGCGGAATGGTAGTTGGAGCTAGATGCATGGGACATTACATTTCGGAAATCGTTAGGGAATGAATATTCCGAGATCCACAGCGTCAAGAGTGTGCCGAGAATGCCAAATTACATCTCACCACAGACAATGCAATGGCCGACGGCCTTCACTTAACGACCGACAGCAGCGGCGTTTGTGACAAGTTGTCGGTGCTAATAGACAAGCAATACTGTGTGAAATAACAGTAGAAATCAATGTGGGACGTACGACGACCGTATCCGTTAGGACAGTGCGGCGAAATTTGGCGTTAATGAGCTATGGCAGCAGACGACCGACGCCAATGCCTTTGCTAACAACACAACATCGCCTGCAACGCCCCTTCTGGGCTCGTCACCATCTGTTTGGGCCATAGACGACTGGAAAACCGTGGTCTGGTCAGATTAACCCTGATTTCATTTGGTAAGAGCAGATGGTAGAGTTCGAGTGTGGTACAGACCCCACGAAGTCATGGACCCAAGTTCTCAAATAGGCACTGCGTAGGCTGATGATGGTCCCTTATAGTGTGGGCTGTGTTTACATAGTCTGGGCCCTCTGCTCCTACTGAATCGATCATTAACTGGAAATGGTTATGTTCGGCTACTTGGAGACAGTTTGAAGCATCTCGTGGACTATATGTCCCCAAACAACGATGGAATTTTTATGAATGACAATGCGCCGTGTTACAGGGCCTCATTTGTTGGCGACTGGTTTGAAGAACATTCTGGAAAATTCGAGTGAATGACGCTTGACACGAATCCCGCCAATCATTTACAGGAGATAATGGAGAAGTCATTTCGTGCACAAAATCCTACGCTGGCAACAATTATGGACGGCTATAGAGGCAGCATGGCTCAGTATTTCTTCATGATACTTCCGACCGACTTGTTAAGTCCACGCCACGTCGAGGTTCTGCTGTACACCGGGCGAAAGGATGTCCGACACGATATTAAGTGGTATCCCATGTCTTTTGTTGTCACCTCAGTGTACTGTCTCAGTAAAAACGTTCTCGGATCTGCATATCGGGTCGTTATCACTATCGACTTTTCTACATCTACATCCATACTCCGCAAGCCACCTGACGGTGTGTGGCGGAGGGTACTTTGAGTACCTCTATCGGTTCTCCCTTCTATTCCAGTCACGTATTGTTCTGTGTGGGCTCTAATCTCTCTGATTTTATCCTCATGGTCTCTTCTCGAGATACACATAGGAGGGAGCTAGTGCTAGAGACCACGGTGATGGTATGTTCTCGAAACTTCAACAAAAGCCCGTACTGAGCTGCAGAGTCTTCCACTGGAGGTAATATCATCTCCGTAACGCTTTCGCGGTTACTAAATGATCCTGTAACGAAGCGCGCTGCTCTCCGTTGGATCTTCTCTATCTCTTCTATCAACCCTATCTGGTACGGATCCCACACTGGTGAGCAATATTCAAGCAGTGGGCGAACAAGTGTACTGTAACCTACTTCCTTTGTTTTCGGATTGCATTTCCTTAGGATTCTTCCAATGAATCACAGTCTGGCGTCTGCTTTACCGACGATCAACTTTAAATGATCATTCCATTTTAAATCACTCCTAATGCGTACTCCCAGATAATTTATGGAATTAACTGTTTCCAGTTGCTGACCTGGTATATTGTAGCTAAATAATAAAGGATCTTTCTTTCTATGTGTTCGCAGCACATTACACTTGTCTACATTGAGAGTCAGTTGCCATTCCCTGCACCATGCGTCAATTCGTTGCAGATCCTCCTTTTCCAGACAAATTCGCTTGATAACTCATTATTGCCTCCAGACACCCATATTCTATTGGGGACTGGCGATTAATTTCGCACATAAAACCTGGAGTTTTAGCTGGTTATTTCTCTGCAGGCTGTGTACCGGTTATGATTTCTATCTTGGTCTCTGCAATAAACCTGCTTTCTACAGAATCCGTAGGAAAACAATTCGACTGTATTTTTTCCAAAAATTAAACTATCACGTCCTTGTGTCTTGTGTCGCGGAGCTGTTTGCTCCACCTGCAGATTGACATTCCTAGAACAACATGTCTTCCTGACTGGGATGTTAATGGCCATTGAACTTTAAAAAGCTTTGTTTACGTCCATATTCAACCACACAACAGCTACAATCAGCCGGTGACATCACTGTGTTCACCAATAAGAGCAATTTTTGACTTTTGCGATGGAATGTCATTATGTGTCAGAGTTGCATCTTCAGATGAATCTTCCCGCCTAATGTAATTACACTAGATAGTGCTTTTGTAAGTTGATCTGCGGAGCAGATGTTGATGATGAAAAAAGTAGGTTTTTAATGTACTTGGAGACAGCTAAACGATGACGTTTTTAGTATTTACGTTAAACTCGTGTCTGTCTATTTCACGACGCAGTTTACAAATCGCTGGCGGACTCACACCGAATCCAGCGCTTGGCCAGTGAACAGGGCATGCGCAAAAGGCTGCTCGTTGGCACGAAATATTCCGACACGTTGTGAACAAGCTGAGCCGCAAATGCCACGAATACCCGCGGCTTCCGCGCTGGCGATAATTGTTTTCGCTGCACTGAGCTGTAGAGATATGCAGCCCCGGCTTGAATTCGTTTTCCCTGGTTAATTCCGTTGTCGGCGATTTATGATATTGCTTGTTGGAAAAACGAATGGTGCGGTATTTAAATATTGCTTTTATTTCTGTAGCCGAGGTATTTATAATGGTTCGCGAAATATGAACGAGCGGTAACGGAGTAAATGGGAAGTGTAGATTCAGTTTTTAGCTACTCTGTGGGTATAACGTATCTAGGTTTTACGTACTTATTTTTCATAGGAACTGAAGACTATGCTGTTCTGTACTATAAACGTCAGAGTCCCTCCTCAAAAATACTTCGTTGCTGGCTCAGTATGAAAACTGTAGTAAGTACCAACAACCGAGGAATTATAACACTGGACAAACATAGTACTAGTTTTTGGACGATCAATCTCTTCGAACAGCTTGTTAAAATGAATACCTGGAAAGTCATCCTTACGATTGTCTGCAGTTATAAGGAATTTTAGATAACTACTGTAATAATAAAATGTTTGAATACGTAATGTGTCTTTTGTCATCAACGGTACAAAGCTGCATGTTTCAAGAACTATGTGATATTTCCCAGGATTTCTCACAATATGGGATTACCATACATCTGCCTGTGAATACCACACTGGAGCAGTTTACTGCGCATATAACGTTTCTTTTTAATGTGATTTATAAGAAGGATATCCCATAAATCAAATATGATGTAAATAAACTACTAAGTGGAGTTCATAAATTTTTGTGGAATCAAAGGAAACAGAAATTTAATGATGATTGTTAATTTTCAGCAGTATGATACACAGACGACTGAAAAATTTGCTTTGAATTGCCTTTTCGGCGGGATCCACGAGGTAACATTTTCTGTCTTCTCTGGTTTGTGCAGTGCTTCCTTCCGCGTTATTTTCGTCCTCATTCATCAGGAAATGACTTAATAGGCAGACGAACAGATTTGCCAGCTATATTCACGAGAATCGATAATAATTATTAAGGTCTTAATCCACTTTCCTGATGCTGCTGAAGTGAGTCTTGCTTGGACGGAGAGTAAACCATAAAATTTCGCTTGAATCACTGCTTGTATTCCGATTTGATACCAGTTCGTCAAATTTTGTGTGGAACAATGAATCATAAGTCTCGTTTTATATCGCGAGAAAAACCTCGCAACGTGTAAATCTGTACATCGTTAGGAATCTAAGTGTTAGTTACAGCCAGCCGGTGTGGCCGAGCGGTTCTAGGCGCTTCAGTCTCGAACCGCGCGACCGCTACGGTCGCAGGTTCGAATCCTGCCTCGGGCATGGATGTGTGTGATGTCTTTAGGTTAGTTAGGTTTAAGTAGTTCTAAGTTCTAGGGGACTGATGACCTCAGATGTTAAGTCCCATAGTGCTCAGAGCCATTTGAACCATTTTTGCTAGTTACAGGCAACACTGAGTGTTAAACCACAGGAATGCAAATCAGTTTCTCTCTACTTACTTTTGCCCGAATTGCCTATTTGTACACCAAGCGGAATAATGAAGGCAATTTTATGTTGTAACGTTGCTTCTATGTATATGGCTCTGAGCACTATGGGACTTAACTTCTGAGGTCATCAGTCCCCTAGACCATAACTTGATGCAGAATGCCTCTCTCGCAGGGTCTGCCAAAAGAGTTATATGAACATCTCCGTAACGCTATCGCGGTTACCACGTGACTATGTAACGAAACGCCCTACTCTTCGTTGGATCTCTCTATGTCCTCTATCAGTCCTGTCTTGTAACGATCATGTACTGACGAAAAGTTTTACAGTATTGGTCGAACGAGAGCTTAGCAGGCTACATCCGTTGTTGAACGAAGTTTTACAGTATTGGTCGAACGAGAGCTTAGCAGGCTACATCCGTTGTTGAACGCGCTACATTTCCTGTGCATTCTTCCAATGAATCTCTGGCATCTATCTGATTCGTGAATAATCTTATGTGGGCTTTCCATTTCAAATCGCTCTGTACACATACTTTTACATGTTTCAGCTGTTTTCCGTGATTGTTCTGTAATTTCGTAATCGTACAATAAAGGATCCTTCTGCCACGTCTTCACAATGCGTTACAGATGATTATGTTGAGGGCCAATTGCCACTCCCTGCGCACAGGGTCGCTCCACTGTAGGTCTTCCTGCATTGCATTACAATTTCCTAGCGTCGCGACTTCTCTGTATACAAAAGCATCCTCCGGGAACAGCCTCGTGGAACTTCCTGTGCTATCCACCAGGTCATTTACAAATACTGTCAAAAGCAATCTCCTCTACCACTCCCCCGGAGCACGCCCGAAACTATTTACGTCTGAAACACTCTTTCCGTTCTTTTATGTTTGCTAGAAACTTTCAGTCCATTTACACAGTTGATCTGATATTCCGTACGCTCGTATTTTGTTCATTAGGCGGAAGTATGGAACTGTATCGAACGTCTTCCGGAAGGCAAGGAACACAGAATCTACCTGGGCGCCTGCATCTACCGCTTTCTGTACCTCGTGAACGAACAGAGAGAGCTAGGTTTCACACGATCGTTATTTTCAGGACCCATATTGGTCCCTACAGAGGGGAAATGTTATAATAAGCGAACATGTACAGGTAACTCGAACTCGTTTCAAAATTCAACAACAAACCGAAGTTACAGATATAGACCTATAGTTTTGTGCGTCTGTTCGACGACCTTTCTTGATAACAGGAATGAGCTGTGCTTTTTTCCAATAATTAGGAACGATTTGCTCCTCTAGAGACCTACAGTACACTGCTGCTGGAAGAGGGACAAGTTCCTTCGCGTACTCTGCGTAGATGATGATGATGTTTGGTTGTTTGGGGCGCTCAACTGCGCGGTTATCAGCGTCTGTGCAAATTCCCCACCTTTGCTCAGTACAGACTCCCCACTTTCATGAATGATGATGAAATAATGAGGACAACACCTCATCTCGAGGCAGGTGAAAATCCCTGACACCGCCGGGAATCGAACCCGGGACCTCGTGCTCGGGAAGCGAGAACGCGACCGCGAGACCACGAGCTGCGGACACTCTGCGTAGAATGTAATTGTTATTGTGTCAAGTGCAATGGCCTTTCGTCCATTGACCGATCTCAGCTGCTTTTGCATTCCTAGGTCACTTATTTCGATACCTGTCATTTTTTCGTTCGTGCGACGATTTAAAGGAGAAAGCACAGTGTGATTTTCCTCTGTGAAACAGATTTGGCAAAACATATTTAGTTCTCGGCTTATTCTGTGTTATTCTCTGCCTCAGTCACAGAGTGTCTAGATAAAAGGCTTCGATCCGTTTACTGATTTCACGTAAGACCATAACTTCCTAGGATTTTCTGTCAAATTGATACATAGAGCTCTGCTTTCGTATTCATTCAACGCTTCAAGCATAGCCCTCCTTACGCTAATTTTGGCTTCCTTAAGTTTTTGTTTGTCTGTGAGGTTTTGGCACGTTTAAATTTAAAGCTTTCCTAGCAGCTTCCTAACACGCTTGCTATAACACGGTGGGTCTTATCCATTCCACATAATTCTGCTCGGTACATACTTGCCTAAACCGTGTTGTACAGTGCTCTAGAACTTTGTCCATTGATGCTCAACAATGTCAGCGCTGGACATGAAATTTTCATGAATTGCCTAGTAATCTGAAATCTGTTTCTTGTTGCTCTTGCTAAACAGAAAGATATTCTTGTCTTTTTTTTTTGTTTTTCTATAGGCAGCCGTATTCAGTGATGCTGTAACGGCCTTACGGTCAATGATTCATTGTTCCAAGCTGTGTTCAGGTCTTTTTGTCACCAGTAGGTCTAAGACGTTATCGAAACTTTGAGAAATGCTACTAGATTCATTAACAACTCTGTCAGAAAATCCCACGTTCACGAAAGTAAAAGCTACTTGGCTCCCGGGCTCTGCACCTTTCAGAGTGTAGCAAACGGCATTGAGTGAAAGGCGAATCTGTGGCGACATAGTACTGGGACTTCTCGACCAGGGGAGAAATCTCTGATAGAAAATCAAGTGCTCCAGTGAAGTGGTGTTTTTGTAGGAGTGGCAACAATGTGCAACATCACAAACGAATGTACGGATCTTACGGAACAAACTGTCAGAGCTAACTGAAATCAGAGAAGAAACGAAATGGCTCACACTCGTAATTATTATGAGAAAAAGAAAGAAGAAACAAAAATGAGTTATGGTAACGTCTTTACGATTTATAACGGAAATGAATAAACTGGAAGAGTAAGCAATGCAATGGTCGTATTTGTTAAAAATAAACTGGTAACATGAGTAAGAAACGACAAAAATTTTTAATAAACTAAATGTAAATAATCAGCTGTCATTACTCGAGTCTGTACTCCAGAATAGCGTGACCTTGTTACAGATAATGAAGAAATAGTCGTTTCCTATAAAAGCTGCAGAAAGTAATAAACTCTTAAATAAAAACGACTAGGTGATACTAATATGTTATTTTAACGTAAGCGTCAGCGATTTATCTATTCTAAGGCCTGTAGAAATCCTTCGAGAAAACATGACTAGCTACGCTGACCACAATGTAGTCGTATCGACAAATACTGTGGAAAAGAACTAACTCGACATTTGAATGAAAGCAAGAAAAGTGCAATTTTCAAAACGTGCTTTCTGGAAGAACTGCGTACTACGTAAACCCTCTAATTTTGACGTAAGGGATGACGTAGAAGCGGTACGGGAAAACCTGTAAATTTTTTTAAATAGGCTACTTATTAAGTTACTGAAACAAAGGTATGTGCTACAGTTAGAAAACTGTAAAGATTTTTTTTTTGTTATGGTTTTAGGGCGCAAAACTGCTACGGTCATTAGCGCCAATCTCTAAAGATGTGACGTATACAGATTAGACTAGTACTCGTAATATCAACTAAACATGAAGTTTATAAGAAACTGCTAACAAACAACTCTCTGAATAATCAAGCCACGTAAGCGCAAGAAGTCACGCCAATGTTATTATACTACTGTCACAACAAGTGTTACTGGATACAATTTGTAATATTCGAAAAAGTCGATCTAGAGAGTACATCGGAGTCGATGGACGCAGCATATCGACGATCTCTATGGTCTTAAGGCAGAGCTTCTTTTGTTCTAAAGCGAAGATCGTGGGTTTGGAAGGACGGCAACATTGGTTGTTGAACTATTGGCCAGAAGCGGATAACTTTTTTTTTTTACTTCATTCATTTTTTACTTGCGACAATGGATCATACCACCGCAGTAATAACAGAGGTGGAGAAGCAGAGGTCAGTGTAACATTTGTATGTATGTGTGAGGTGGATGGATGCCTCGTATAGTTGGATCATAGAGGTTGGGCTAATCCCCATATTTTAGTCTACTACGAGCTTTCGTTTAGTTGATTAAAATGTGGGGATTCCCGGTTAGTTTTTAGTCAAAAATTGACACTAGGTACATTTTTTTGAGAGTAGATACACTATGGCATTAACAAGTTAGAAATTATCGTGATTTCCGTTAAACCAAATATTTGTGTGATAAAGCCTACATCTAGCGCAGGGCTACACCTGCGGAGAGAAGCTGGCAATAAAAAGTCTCCATATTCCTAGAGACGTCCTTTCAGGACTAGCTACAATGGCCGAGTTAGGTTGGTCACAAAAAGTAGTGTCACACTGGTCAGTCGTCAGTTTTTCTCAGGACCGAATGATCTAGACAGGACCCGAGAAGAGCAGTTACTCTCACTTTTTAGGTGGTCTTCGAGAGCACGAGACACGCGTCCGCGACGTCTGTAGTCAGCACTCGGACTACTCGGACCTGCAGCTTAGGCATCATGTCTGCAGAATTTCGGCTGCGGGTTGAAGTCTCAGAAACTTAAGCAAAGTTACTGGGTTTCAAAGAGTAAACATTTTAATTATTTGATTTCTCACTAGATGTTATAATTCGTGTAGCTAAATTATCTATGATAACTTGAAAATACGATTGTCACCAAGCAATGAGGTCATCCATGCTGCCACTCAGAAACTACAAATGTTATAATGTGGATGTACAGTTATTTATCATTATTTGACGGCCTCTCTCTAGCTCGCTTTTGTCATATAGTGTGGCAGCAACCTCCCTGCTGAGAAGTTACTTATGACATTGAACGAGAAAGGAGAAGGGCTTGCATTTGTTAATTTTTTTATATGCTACTTGGGTTTAAACTACCAATTTTCAAAAATCAAATGACTCTGAGCACTATGGGACTTAACTTCTGTGGTCATCAGTCCCCTAGAACTTAGAACTACTTAAACCTAACTAACCTAAGGACATCACACACATCCACGCCCGAGGCAGGATTCGAACCTGCGACCGTAGCAGTTGCGCGGCTCCGGACTGAGCGCCTAGAACCGCGAGACCACCGCGGCCGGCCTACCAATTTTCAGATTGCCCTTCTAACAGCTATCAAAACCGCGCCTCCTACTTGCAGAAAATGTTTATGCGTATTGTAAATTAGATCATGATAGTTATCATTCGGACCATGGGTGCAAGAGATCTCATACCAAAAATACTTGTATGGACACCGACAAATTTATTGAGGAATTTAGTAGCGATCATATTGGGTGGAGAAACTAGCACATCAGAACCATGTGCAACAGTGAAACGATTCATCTAGCGGTGTGAACAAGAGTGCATTGATTTAAGGTACAGCATGATTTAATAACTTCAACATACACACTGAAGATCAATTTAACAGAGAAAACACTTCTTCGGAGCACCTTGCCAAATGCCTTTCGTAAGCTTAGATGCTGCATTATGCGCCATTGATGGATTACAATGACGAGTCGGGCTAACCTAATCGTGGATACATTCATTCGGTAATCCTCGAACGTAACATATAGCGCGCACGTCCCCTTGTAACGAAACAGCGTTACATTTACATTTAAGCAATGTGTTGCCAGTTTCTGATATAATTTATTAATGATTATTTCAAGAGAAATCTGATAAGAGAGATGTTGTAATGATTATAAAAGTGTATTGTGATTAGTAATACAACATTTTACTCGTATTTCATTGTTTTATACTTAAAGATTTAAAACAATCATATTTGTGAAATCTGTTCTCTTACTGAGGATTCTATTCTGCAGTGTGCTTACACTGCGCAGCCGGCCGCTGTAGAGTGAAAGGGTTTATATTCAGCACACGAAATGGATAAGTCATTTGGCCTGAGGACTGCCAAGCGTTTTCCTTTCTCTTTCCATTGCTTCAACCTTTTATCAACGAGAGAAAATACGCATAGGCTGACCCAGTGGGCAGTGTTGGCAGGTGGGTCATGTCGTTTCCGTTTTTGGAACGCCTTTTCTATGGAACGAGGCATGCAGCAGACGGACTGAACTGGAGAAGGTAGTCAGCTAGCAGTGGTCGAGTGAGGTTACATGATGGTGCGCTCTTCAGATTTTAATACTCTGTGTTAACAGTGAGGTAATTTATGGAGATAGGCAATAATAACTTGTTTCATGTAAAGTGTAGCTTTAGATGCAAGACATTTCCAGGATAAAGAAAATATGGTGTTGCAAGAATTACACCCTCTTACTTCAAGAATGGTTCCGAAACGTAGACAATATTGTGTGTTTGGTCTATGTAAATAATACGAGAAATGAAGAATCTACCGAAGCGTTTCTGCGCCATATTCTCAGCTGCACTGCTTTTAATAAGGTAAGCTACCGACAGTTTAATTAGCAATAGAATTTGTCATTATTCTTCTAAAGAAAAGGGACACTAGTGTTAAACTGTGAAGAGAAGTGCTTTTGCCTAAACATATTGTCAGTTTGAGAAGTGCTTTTGCTTTAATATATTGTCAGTTAATTCTAAAAAGTATTACCATCTTATTACCGGCCGTTGTGGCCGAGCGGTTCAAGGCGCTTCAGTCTGGAACCGCGCGACCTCTAAGGTAGCAGGTTCGAATACTGCCTCAGGCATGGATGTGTGTGATGTCCTTAGGTTAGTTAGGTTTAAGTAGTTCTAAGTTCTAGGGGACTTATGACCTCAGATGTTAAGTCCCATGGTGCTCAGAGCCATTTGAGCCATTTGAACAACCTTATTTCAAGTACCTGTCATTTACTTTGCTTGAATTTTATCTTAAAATTATTGTTTGTTAAGTGGAAACGTAACTTCAGGGCTATTACAAATGATTGAAGCGATTTCATAAATTCACTGTAGCTCCATTCATTGACATATGGTCACGACGCACTACAGATACGTAGAAAAACTCATAAAGTTTTGTTCGGCTGATGCCGCACTTCAGGTTTCTGCCGCCAGAGCGCTCGAGAGCGCAGTGAGACAAAATGGCGACAGGAGCCGAGAAAGCGTATGTCGTGCTTGAAATGCACTCACATCAGTCAGTCATAACAGTGCAAAGACACTTCAGGACGAAGTTCAACAAAGATCCACCAACTGCTAACTCCATTCGGCGATGGTATGCGCAGTTTAAAGCTTCTGGATGCCTCTGTAAGGGGAAATCGACGGGTCGGCCTGCAGTGAGCGAGGAAACAGTTGAACGCGTGCGGGCAAGTTTCATGCGTGTATCTGGACATGCTGGAAAATTGGCTCATGCCACAAGTGGAGACCGACAGCGCCGACTTCATCTTTCGAAAGGATGGTGCTTCACCGCACTTCCATCATGATGTTCGGCATTTCTTAAACAGGAGATTGCAAAACCGATGGAGCGGTCGTGGTGGAGATCATGATCAGCAATTCATGTCATGGCCTCCACGCTCTCCCGACTTAACCCCACGCGATTTCTTTCTGTGGGGTTATGTGAAAGATTCAGCGTTTAAACCTCCTCTACCAAGAAACGTGTCAGAACTGCGAGCTCGCATCAACGATGCTTTCGAACTCATTGATGAGGACATGCTGCGCCGAGTGTGGGAGGAACTTGATTATCGGCTTGATGTCTGCCGAATCACTAAAGGGGCACATATCGAACATTTGTGAATGCCTAAAAAAACTTTTTGAGTTTTTGTATGTGTGTGCAAAGCATTGTGAAAATATCTCAAATAATAAAGTTATTGTAGAGCTGTGAAATCGCTTCAATCATTTGTAATAACCCTGTACATTTAACGTGACGATGGCGTGGTTCATTAACGTAAGAAAGTGGAACACCATTTGCCGAAACTCACAAGACTAAAATAAACTCATTCTGATGACAATAACTAAATTAATTTTTCTTTGCGAATAGTGTAAAGTATTGTTTGACGAGGAATTAATTTAAGTTCTTTTTAGTTTCATTCTGATACTTAAATCAAAAATTATATTTGTTAAAAAATAAAATCATTAACCATTCCAAGTTTAATCAACAGACTTACTTTCAAAACTAATCGTCTTATGACTGAGGATCGGTACTAGAAGGCAGAATTAGTGATTTTCGGGAGGAAAGTTCTCAAGATGCTCAGGGGTAAGTACTGATATTGTGCTTTAGTGGTAAACATTAATTATCAAAACGATAATTAAAGGTAAGATATGTAGTAAAGTTTATACTTTTATTTTGGATACAATGATCTCCTAGTTTACCACGAAAATCTGCGGAAGAAGCATTAAAGACTGAAGTGCAGCTGTAATCTGTCAACGCACCTCTTGCAAACAGCGTGACACAAATTGAAGATTTCAATATTTCTGTTGACCTGAGTCTTAATACGACTTTTATGAGTAGTTTTGGAAGCTCCTGACCTGTCCTTTATTCTAATAGTATATTTTATCATGTTAATTTTGATTGAGCAAACGTCTGTGGTTAATTACGCCTGCCAGTAGGAAATGAAAGCTGATGCCTACTTCATGTTCAGAAAAAGGAAACAACTGCGAAGAATTATATAGTACTGTTCCCGTGTTCTGAGTGTTTATCAAGTAGGCAGTATTACAGGCATCTAACGAATTCAGAAGCGTACTGCTAGAATGCTTACAGGCCGATGTAGTCCGTACTAAAGTGTAACAGAAGTACTCGAGAGGTTGGAAATGGAATTCCTCCGAAGAAAGACCCTTTTGGATAAATTTAGAAAATCTTTATTGTAGGAAGTCCGTGCGACCGCTATGCTGCGGCTCTCGTTCATGTCGCTTAGGGATCATGATAACAAGGCTTAGACAGAGACATACAGAGAATCATCTCTACTTCGTGAATGGAAGACGAAAAAAAAAAAATCGGTAATATTCGTACGAGGTACCCTCCGCCACGTACTGTACAGTGGCTTGTGGAGCGCGTAAGTTGATGTAGATACAGAGAATTACCCATTTAGCAAGACCTGATACGACAGGGAGAAAAATACTGATGTTTAAGGACCATAGCGAGTCCTACTTTTTGACGGTACGTTTTTGAGTGTACCTAAGGATGAATGGACAGTTGTGACTTGTTATATTCTGGCATGCAAAACGTAAGTATGAAAGAAACTTTCGCAAGATGTGTCATTTCTAAGAAACCTACCTCGATAAAACTTAAACTATACTTAGGAAGAACTGCTACAGCGTAGTACAGAAGGTAATAAAAGAAATACGGAGTGAGACGAGCAGAAATATTTTTACGCGAAGACAGTAATTACGCTGAACTCACTTCGATTTATGATGGCCCCCGGGCATTACAAACGGCTGGACATGGTCCTCAATAAACTGTGACGTAACCGCGGACATCAGCGAAAGTTCTGCAACGTGCTGGCACGCTGGCCATAACGTTCGTAAGGAGTTCTCGTGATAGGGTGTTCCATTCTCCCCCCAGCGCGGTTAACATCTGCTGAATGATCATTGTGCACGTGGACGTGCATAGATACGCCTCCACACAATCTCGATAGGATTTAAGTTGGAGAAACAGCCAGGCCATTTCATTCGCCGAATATCCTCTCGTTGCAAGAGCTGCTCTACCTGCGCTGTTCGATACGGTTGAGCATTGTCATCCATAAAAAATGGAATCAGGGCCGAATGCACGCCTGAAAAGACGCACATGCGGAAGGAGAACAGCGTCACAACAATGATGTCCGTTGATTGTACAGCGTTCAAAGACTTGCTTCTCAGTGCGCCTATGCAACAGTATGCCACCCCACATTATTACACTTGGACCGCAAAAGGATCATGTTCGACAATCTACCCGGATGCACTACGTGTTTCCACTTTTTGCCATATGACGGACACGTTCAGAATCACTACTCGGACTGAATCTGCTCTCATCCGAAAAGAGCTCGCGACCCCACACCTCACTGCTGCAGCCCCTACGCTCTCGACACCATCGCCGATGTACGGTTGTCAACGGAACACAAGGTACAGCGACATCCCCCCCCCCCCCCCCTTTCCCTCCCTCACCGCAGCCACTGTGTCACTGAAGAGCGTGAGATTATGTGGCTTAGAAGTCATGCTAAATGTGTTTGCAACTGCAGCAGTTATTTGACGTGGTTCCGTTGTGGACTATTGCACTATATAGCTGTTATCTGCTGCTGTATTTGACTTTTTCGGGTAGCTGTGCCTGTGTCTCGGAAGCCTCCCCATACACGTAAAACAATGCTGTGAGCTTACCGAACTCCTGGCTACGCTCGTAACACTTCTTCCACTTTCCAGAAGATTCTTTCCCGTGTATTGCCTCCCAAATGTTGTCTCTGGGCCATTTTGGAACAAAGACCACCACCACCATGCATCGTAACAGCTCGCTGGTTGACACACGGTGTGTTTTTCCGTTCCGTAAACTGCCTCGTGCTGCAGTCGCGCTGCCCTCGCACCATGTGAAGTCCAACTTACTGTGCACAACGGGAGACATCTGGCAACATGCTCCCGTACCTTCATCCATTGCCAACGAGTAATGTTTGTTGTTTTATCTAGCTGATCCTTAAGTTATTCGGAGCAATGTATTTTGGAAGCAGAATGCTTGGGTGGTTTTATCACTAAGTGGCAGGCGCGTGATGATCACTTGTGGTTCGGGATGCGGGAAGGCGTCTTCACCATCCTCGTTGCGGAGGATTGGACACTGAAGAATCTTCAAGGTATTACCCCGGGAAAGCCTGGCATACATTATGAATTACAGGGTGTAGACATAACACGTAGGGAGTGTTGGACAGAGTATCTGCGGTCACACACCTGGTACTGAGCGTCTGCGGCGGCCGCTGCTGCTGCGGCGAACTCGTCGATGGCCTGTCGCCGCTGCTGGTGGGGCCAGGAGGCGGCGGCGGAGGCGGCGGGGGCGGCGGCGGGGCCGGCTTGCAGCAGCAGGCGCTGGCCGTCCGGGGGTGCCTCGTAGTAGGCAGAGCAGCCGCCCCCGCAGGACACGGCCAGCAGCGCTGCCACCAGAATTCTCACCGGCGACATTATTCTGCAGGCACACACCGAAAGATATCAGTGATGGAAATTTTCCTATTTCGGTACTTAATTTTCACCTAAAAGAGACAAGAACAACTTGAAACACCCCCACAGCGGTCGCGCTAATTTGCACGTTCTCCGGTCTGTCTCCGTTCTGTACAGGGTATAAGAAAAAGGTATGGCCAAACTTTCAGTAAACATTCCTCACACATTCAGGGTGTTTCACAATTCATGCTACACGCTTCTAGAGGCTGTAGAGGGGACTTAGTAGATCAAGTTTTACGCAGCAACCCGTGTCCGGTAACGGTTCGTTTCCATGTAACAAGGAAAAGAAGAGCTACTCGATCGCGCGCTTGATGTTTCTTAAGCAGTTCGCCTGTTACGGTAGGCTACCCACATTCATGGATAGTTTTCTAACAAACATGGAGCAGTATGTCGTCCTGAATGGGGTGACTTCGACAGAAACAAGCGTAATTTCAGGTGTGCCCCAGGGCAGTGTAATAGGTCCGCTGCTTTTTACGATTTGCATAAACGATCTGGTTGATGGTAATGACAGCGGCATTACACTATTTACCGATGATGCTGTAGTCTACAGGAAACTAGTATCATACGAAAGTTGTGAACAAATCAGTGAGGATTTGCAGAAAATAAATGCGTGGTGTGCCCGCATCTCGTGGTCGTGCGGTAGCGTTCTCGCTTCCCACGCCCGGGTTCCCGGGTTCGATTCCCGGCGGGGTCAGGGATTTTCTCTGCCTCGTGATGGCTGGGTGTTGTGTGCTGTCCTTAGGTTAGTTAGGTTTAAGTAGTTCTAAGTTCTAGGGGACTGATGACCATAGATGTTAAGTCCCATAGTGCTCAGAGCCATTTGAACCATTTGAAATGCTTGGTGTAATGACTGGCAATTATCTCTCAATATTAGTAAGTGTAACTTACTGCGTATAACAAGGCGAAAATCCCCATTAATATACGAGTACAAAATAAATGCCCAGACTTTGGAAGCGGTAACATCCGTCAAGTATCTGGGTGTGACTGTTCGAAATGATCTCAAATGGAATAATCAGATTAAACAAGTAACGGGCAAGGCGAACTCTAGATTGCGGTTTATTGGTAGAATCCTGAAGAGATGCAGTCCTTTAACAAAGGAAATGACTTACAATACGTTAGTACGTCCAGTCTTAGAGTATTGGTCGTCTATGAGGGACCCTTACCAGTTGGGCCTGATTCAAGAGATTGAGAAGGTCCAAAGAAGAGCGGCAAGATTCGTGACTGGTACATTTAGCCATCGCGAGAGCGTCACAAATCTCATAGAAAGTTTGAAGTGGGACACACTTGCAAATAGACGGCACGCTAAGCGGAAGGGGCTGCTCACTAAATTCCGAAATTCAGTCTTCGCCGAGGATGTAGAGCATATATTATTACCACCAACTTTCAAATCGCGCAATGATCACCATTCAAAGATAAGGGAAATTAGAGCTCGTACTGAGGCGTTCAGACATTCGTTTTTCCCTCGCGCGATTCGCGGGTGGAACAGACCTGGGGAAATATTATTTTGGCTCGAATTGTGCCCTCCGCCACACACCGCTTGGTGGCTAGCGGAGTATATATGTAGTTGTAGAATGGTACGATGAGGCGATGTCACGCGATACCCTCTGCTTCCATCTGCCCTGTTTTCATGCTTCCTGGTGCTCCGTCAGTCGACATTACGGTGACTAGTACTGCGGTAACAGGATGCCTGAGTACACGTTCGCAGAGTACGCCGATATGTTGTCAGTTTACAGTAAAGCTCGCCGTAATGGAAGAAAAGCTCAACGTCTCTACCGTGAGTACTTTCTATATCGTCTGACTTCATATCATCCCATGTTTGCCAGAGTAGAACAGCGGAAAGCGGGAAATTCACAAGCGGTAGAGCAAACTGTGGTGCTCCAAGAAGGTGGTGCACTGGAAGAGGAAATGCTTCATCTACTTGAAGAGAACCGCTCGAGGAGTACTCGAGTCATTGCACGTGACGCGCATGTGTGTCATTCGTCTCTCTGTCTGGCGTGTCCTGCTGAACAGCAATTTCACTCATATGACCCTCAGAAGGCACGCACCAAGTTCCCGTAGGATTTTGGGCCACCTTTAAATTCCTGTACTTGGTTTTTACACCATTTGTGGATTTTCCTTAGTTTCCAAAGCGAATTTTCTTCACCAACGAAGCGCATTTCAACGGGGAAGGAGTTTTGAACGCTCGAAATGCCCTCATTTAGGATTTAAAAAAAAAACCCAAAGGCACCTGTACACGAAGATTTGATTACAAATTCAGCACCAGTGTCTGCGCAGGTATCTGCGACGGTCGTGTGATTGGATCTTACATCCTTCCTCCCACCCCCTACCGAACGGGTGCCACGTAGTTGATATTCCTGCAACAGGTGCCGGCGGAGATTTTGGAAGGTGTGCCAATGGACTTTCGGGACGAATTGTGGTTCCAGGATGATAGTACGGCAGTGTATTTTGTATTGTGCGTCAGAAACTATCTGAACGTAGCCTATAGGCACAGGTAGATCGGCCGAGGTGGACCACGTGCTTGGCCACCAAGATCTCCAGATTTAACAAAAAAAAAAAAAATGGCTCTGAGCACTATGGGACTCAACTGCTGTGGTCATAAGTCCCCTAGAACTTAGAACTACTTAAACCTAACTAACCTAAGGACAGCACACAACACCCAGCCATCACGAGGCAGAGAAAATCCCTGACCCCGCCGGGAATCGAACCCGGGAACCCGGGCGTGGGAAGCGAGAACGCTACCGCACGACCACGAGATGCGGGCCCAGATTTAACACCTTTAGATTTTTTCTCATGGGGACACATTGAAGAGTCTTGTTTACGAGACCCCTGTCGAGTCGGAGGAAGATCGCTTTGCTTGGATCATGGTTGCAGCAGAGGTAATTGACGATACAGCACGCATGTTGGACAGAGTTTATTCGAACTTACTGGGCAGATGCGCTGTGTGCACCGAGGTTGGTGGCCATCACATCGAACAGCTGCTGTAACACCACAGTAAACAGGAGTGAATCTGTATATCTTGTTTTCCTTGTAACATGGAAACGGATATTTGTGGACAAAATTTGATCTACTAAGTCCCCTCTACAACCTCTAGGAGTCTGTAAAATGAATTGTGGAACACTCTGTAGAGGGTTAAATTGTGTTATATGGACATGGATACGAAAACGCGTTGTTTCCATGTTAGAGCTTACTTTATACTTCTTTTCATAGCCACATTAATCGTGGGAAACACAAATTGTTGAAATCATACTTAAGAAACAAAGCAAAAAGTTTTACTGAACAATTCAATGTTCGAAGGAGAAAAAATGCTAGTCATAAGGGAGAAATCAAGAAAGATGTCGTTCAAGGTCAAATTTTAGGTATTCCTTATTAAGAGATGTGGAAAATCTTCATGGAATTATGCTGTCAAGTCACCAACATGATTTTCTGTCAACGGTTGTTGGCCAGGGCACCAGTCGAACATTTTCTGTATCCAGAAAGGCCCGTACTGGACCTGCAACATACCGTCGTGCATTATCCTGCTGAAATGTAGGGTTTCCACCTAGACTCACCGGAGAAACTTACCATGCCTTATTAGAGAATACTCTACTTGTGGTTCTAAAACGTGTGCCTTTACGACTGCGACAAAAAAAAGTTCTACATGCACGATCGAGCGGCTCCTCATTTCATTCTTAATTTTGGTAGGCTTCTAAATGACAGATTTAGTGATAGATGGATAGGTAGAGGTGGGCCAATTCCTTGCCTTCCACGCTCCCGGGACGTAAACTCACTAGATTTGTTTGTGGGGACATTTGAGAGCTCATCTATACGGAACTCCGGTACAATGTGTTCAAAGTCTTCATGTCCGTATTGTGGAAGGCTGTAAAACACTATGCAGTTCTCCAAGTCTTGTTGCATGTATGCTTGTTAACGGAAGGCATTTTGAACATTTCATTTCGGAAATGTTTCGTACTATGCTTTTCCTATGTGTCTCACATGAGCAATATGTTGAGGAGTTGTAGAAACTGAGTTCTAACAAGGAAATAAAGGGCTTCTAAAACCATGTCCATATAAAAATATTTTCATCCTTTACGAACGAGCGAGATGGTGCAGTGATTAGCATACTGGACTCGCATTCGGAAGGACGACTTTTCAAACCTGCGTCTGGCCATTCTGATTTAGTTTTTCCGTGATTTTCGTAAATCGCGTCAGTCTGGGATGGTTCTTTTGAAAGAACACGGCCGACTTCCTTCCCGATCCTCCACTAATCCGATGGGACCGATGACCTCGCTGTTTGGTACCTTCCCCCGAATCAACCAACCAATCATCTTTCTTTACGTGTGAGGAATGAAGCTTTGGCAACACCTTCTTGTTGCACCATGGATAAGACGGCGGAGGACGTTGCAAATAGGAAGACGATGATTACCATAGCGTGTATTGCTGATTTGAGTCTTCCCTGAGTTTCGGCTGGATGATCGTGTCTGACTGGCAAAATAGTTTATCGACATACGTCGTCGACATCATTAGATGCTTTTTATATACTGAGCTGTCGTTAAAGGGCGACTGATGTCAAGCTGGAGGGATGGTTGTGTGGTGGGGGGAGGCTTGTCAGGAGGGACGCTGAATATCAACCCAGCAATGCATACGGCTCCTGTTGAAATCGCTGAAGGAAAAACGGAATCTACAAGCAGTGAACAAAGTCTGTGACCGTGAAAATGAAATTAGTTCTTCCTCGGCGCTGACTCCGATGGCAGTGGAGATATCACACACTCAGGCAGCGAGCGATCGCGAGCGCGGACGAAGGCACCGACGTCTTGATGATACATCGTCGACTAGTCCACAGGTGTCGGAGGTGCGGTGGGGGACAGGTATAGGGTTGGACGCGGCTCTCGCGACAGCTCCGTACTTCTGAAGCAGCAAACGATGCCGGGAAGGTTGTTGTTGTTGTTGTTGTTGTTGTTGTGGTCTTCAGTCTAGAGACTGGTTTGATGCAGCTCTCCATGCTACTCCATCCTGTGCAAGCTTCATCATCTCCCAGTACCTACTGCAACCTATATCCTTTTGAATCTGTTTAGTGTATTCATCTCTTGGTCTCCCTCTACAATTTTTACCCTCCGCGCTGCCCTACAATACTAAATTTGTGATCCCTTGATGCATCAGAATATGTCCTACCAACCGATCCCTTCTTCTAGTCAAGTTGTGCCACAAATTTCTCTTCTCTCCAGTTCTATTCAATACCTCCTCATTAGCTATGTGACCTACCCATCTAATCTTCAGCATTCTTCTGTAGCACCACATTTCGAAAGCTTCTATTCTCTTCTTGTCCAAACTATTTATCGTCCATGTTTCACTTTCATACATGGCTACACTCCATACAAATACTTTCAGAAATGACGTCCTTACACTTAAATCTATACTCGATGTTAACAAATTTCTCTTCTTCACAAACGCTTTCCTTGCCATTGCCAGTCCACATTTTATATCCTCTCTACTTCGACCATCATCAGTTATTTTGCTCCCCAAATAGCAAAACTCATTTACTACTTTCAGCGTCTCATTTCCCAATCTAATTCCCTCAGCATCACCCGATTTAATTCGACTACATTCCATTATCCTCGTTTTGCTTTTGTTGATGTTCATCTTAAACCCTCTTCTCAAGACACTGTCCATTCCGTTCAACTGCTCTTCCAAGTTCTTTGCTGTCTCTGACAGAATTACAATGTCATCGGCGAACCTCAAAGTTTTTATTTCTTCTACATGGATTTTAATTCCTATTCCGAATTTTTCCTTTTGTTTCCTTTACTGCTTGCTCAATATACAAATTGAATAACATCGGGGATATGCTACGACCCTGCTGTCTGCCTTCCCAATCACTGCTTCCCTTTCATGCCCCTCGATTCTTGTAACTGTCATCTGGTTTATGTAAAAATTGTAAATAACCTTTCGCTCGCTGTATTTTACCCATTCCACCTTCAGAATTTGAAAGAGAGTATTCCAGTGAACATTTTCGAAAGTTTTCTCTAAGTCTACAAATGCTAGATACGTATGTTTGCCTTTCCTTAACCTATTTTCTAAGATACGTCGTAGGGTCAGTATTGCCTCACGTGTTCCAACATTTCTACGGAATCGAAACTGATCTTCCCCGAGGTCTGTTTCTACCAGTTTTTCCATTCGTCTGTAAAGAATTCGTGTTAGTATTTTGCAGCTGTGGCTTATTAAACTGATAGTTCGGTAATTTTCACATCTGTCAACCCGAGCTTTCTTTGGGATTGGAATTATTATATTCTTCTTGAAGTCTGAGGGTATTTCACCTGTCTCATACCTCCGGAATATTTTACGCAAGGGGACGCCGTCATCATTAAACCATACAGTAAAGCTGCATGCTCTCGGTAAAAATTACGGCTGTAGTTTCCCCTTGCTTTCAGCCGTTCGCAGTACCAGCACAGCAATGCCGTTTTGGTTAGTGTTACAAGGACATATCTGTCAATCATCCAGACTGTTGGCCCTACGACAACTGAAAAGGCTGCTGCCCCTCTTCAGGAACCACACGTTTGTTTGGCCTATCAACAGATACCCCTCCGTTGTGGTTGCGCCTACGGTACGGCTATCTGTATCGCTGAGGCACGGGAAGGTATCTCGGCGAATATTGTCCCCGTCAGACACGACCACCCAGCCGAGAAGCCGAGAAGACACAAATGACGATGATTATTGATTATTAAGAGCTTCTCCATTATTTTCGAAGGATTTTTCTGTTTGCGGGTCCGCAGCCGATAAAATATTTGGTTTGGAAGTAGAAGTTTCGTTGCTACCCCTTAATGTTTTTATTTTATTCGTTTCATTCTTCCTGACTACATCGGACTTGAAGGCACATTATCAAGCACACATGAATAAAAATAAAAGATAAAGAGTAAGTCTCATTATAAAGATATAAATTTCGCTAAATTGGCGTTCCACTGCCATTTATGCTATATATGTAATACACAACGGAAATCTTTTTTAAGAAATGGCTCTGAGCACTATGGGACTTAACATCTATGGTCATCAGTCCCCTAGAACTTATAACTACTTAAACCTAACTAACCTAAGGACATCACACAACACCCAGTCATCACGAGGCAGAGTAAATCCCTGACCCCGCCGGGAATCGAACCCGGGAACTCGGGCGTGGGAAGCGAGAACGCTACCGCACGACCACGAGCTGCGGACATTTTAAGATTTATTGGCTTTCGTGACATGCTCATATAGACATCTCAATAGTGAAATGTCAATCATGACGATGCGAACTTAAGAACAACACAACCCCGAGTCCCCAAAGAGAGAAAATTACCGGCCCAGCCGGGAATCGAACCCGAATCCCTTCGGTTAGCAATGCGTTGCGCTGACCAGGCAGCAACTGAGGCAGACACACAACAGAAGATTAACCGTACTAAAAACTCGTTGTCGAGCGCCCGTAAAACACACACACAAACACACACACACACACACACACACACACACACACACACACACACACACAAACGCGCGCGCGAGAGAGATTAATCCCTATAAAGCATAAAATGTAATGTAGGTCACAAACAGTTACGTGATATGCAAACAAATAGCCCTGCTTCCACGTAGGAAGAAAAAAAATGTATTATGCATTTGAAACGCCAATAAGGAATAATAATTGTTAAGTACTCCTGCAATCTAAATAAATATGTAACCAAAATTTGTTATTCAGAGCAGAACTCGTGTATCATAGATATCTCTTCTAGGCAAATTTGAGAGTCATAGAATGCACCTTTTATCCAGGCTTAACATCAATTACTATGCGGGATAGATTGTAAAGCGGCGTGGTCAACACGTTGTGAGATATAAAATTTTGCCCTACAATCCACTAAGAAAGGACCAACACTGCCAAGCATTGAGGTACAGGCAAAGATGATCAGAACTGAGTCACTCAGAATGAAGGAAAAGAATACTTCAAGTACACACAAATGATAAGAGATGTATTTTCACTGACGCGTGTAAGTGAGGCAAAGCCAACCGACATACACAAGTGATTGTGTGTAACGCTTAAATCACAGTGACAGTAACATAACCCCCCCCCTCCCCCTCCCATGAACCATGGACCTTGCCGTTGGTGGGGAAGCTTGCGTGCCTCAGCGATACAGATAGCCGTACCGTAGGCGCAACCACAACGGAGGGGTATCTGTTGAGAGACCAGACAAACGTGTGGTTTCTGAAGAGGGGCAGCAGCCTTTTCAATAGTTGCAGGGGCAATAGTCTAGATGATTGACTGATCTGGGCTTTTAACACTAACCAAAACGGCCCTGCTGTGCTGGTACTGCGAACGGCTGAAAGCAAGGGGAAACTACAGCCGTAATTTTTCCCGAGGGCATGCAGCTTTACTGTATGGTTAAATGATGATGGCGTCCTCTTGAGTAAAATATTCCGGAGGTAAAATAGCCCCAGTCGAAACAAGGCCCCTGGAGTAGACAACTTTCCATTAGAACTACTGATAGCCTTGGAAGAGCCAGCCCTGACAAAACTCTACCATCTGGTGAGCAAGATATATGAGACAGGCGAAATACCCTCAGACTTCAATAAGAATATAATAATTCCAATCCCAAAGAAAGCAGGGATTGACAGATGTGAACATTACCGAACTATCAGTTTAATAAGCCGCAGCTGCAAAATACTAACACGAATTCTATACAGACGAATGGAAAAACTGGTAGAAACCGACCTCGGGGAAGATCAATTTGGATTCCGTAGAAATGTTGGAACACATCAGGCAATACTGACCCTACGACTTGTGTTAGAAAATAGATTAAGGGAAGGCAAACTTACGTTTCTAGCATTTGTAGACTTAGAGAAAGCTTTTGACAATGTTGACTGGAATACTCTGTCTCAAATTCTGAAAGTGGCAGGGGTAAAATACAGGGAGCGAAAGGCTATTTAACAATTTTTACAGAAAGCAGATGGCAGTTACAAGAATCGAGGGGCATGAAAGGGAAGCAGTGGTTGGGAAGGGAGTGAGATAGGGTTGTAGCCTCTCCCCGATGTTATTCAATCAGTATATTGAGCAAGCAGTAAAGGAAACAAAGGAAAAAAAAATCGGAGTAGAAATTAAAATCCATGGAGAAGAAATCAAAAGTTTGATGTTTGCCGATGACATTGTAATTCTGTCAGAGACAGCAAAGGACGTGGAAGAGCAGCTGAACGGAATGGATAATGTCTTGAAAGGAGGATACAAGATGAACATCAACAAAAGCAAAACCAAGATAATGGAATGCAGTCGAATTAAATCGGGTGATGCTGAGGGAATTAGATTAGGGAATGAGACGCTGAAAGTAGTAAATGAGTTTTGCTATTTGGGGAGCAAAATAACTGATGATGGTTGAAGTAGAGAGGATATAAAATGTAGACTGGCAATGGTAAGGAAAGCGTTTGTGAAGAAGAGAAATTTGTTAACATCGAGTATAGATTTAAGTGTCAGGAAGTCGTTTCTGAAAGTATTTGTATGGAGTGTAACCATGTATGGAAGTGAAACATGGCTGATAAATAGGCTAGACAAGAAGAGAATAGAAGCTTTCGAAATGTGGTGCTAGAGAAGAATGCTGAAGATTAGATGGGTAGATCACATAACTAATGAGGAGGTGTTGAATAGAATCGGGGAGAAGAGAAATTGGTGGCACAACTTGATTAGAAGAAGGGATCACTTGGTAGGACATATTCTGAGGCATCAAGGAATCACCAATTTAGCATTGGAGGGCAGTGCGGAGGGTAAAAATCGTAGATACTAAAATGTAAACTTTCACGGGCGGAAATATCATGTCCATTATAATTATCCGGGCTGTTATGCTGTGGTCGGTTGATGAATTCTGTGGTGATTCCCAACGTTTGCACCGGGATTCGAAACACCACCCACAACAGAAGCGGGGTGTTATAAAGACGTTAGCGGACAGAGCTAGAAATATTTGTGAACCTGACTTGCTCGACGCTGAGATGGAACATCTCCACAATGCACTAACGAAGAACGGATATTCGTCCGCCGAAATAAAACGTGCGTTGAGGCACCCACGCAGAAATCATACTGACGTACAGGCTACTGCAAAATCTAAGGTTTTCCTGCCGTTTGTTAAAAATGTAACGGAAAGAATAGGGAGGATCTTGACGAAGCGGAATATTACCGTAATTTACAAGCCCACCAGGAAGATACAGGAATACCTTAGGCATGCCAAGGACGCTCGCAAACCATTGGAAAAATCTAGAGTGTATAGGATCCCATGCACCTGCGGTGATGTTTATGTGGGTACCACCAAAAGAACTGTTTCTAAACGTTTGGAAGAGCACAAGGGAAATTGTAGAAGAGGAGAAACGGAACGATCAGCTGTTGCGGAGCATGCTTTCCAGCCAGGGAACCACAATATTCGTTTCGAGAAGACGCAAGTACTAGCGGCCACGAGCGGATACTACGAAAGGCTCTACAGGGAGGCAATCGAAATCGCTAAACACCCAAATAATTTCAACCGAAAGGAGGAGGGCGTCAAATTAAACGGTATATGGATGCCGGCGTTAAAGTAGATGTGTACCACTCGTCCACTACTGGGTGATGGCAACGGCGATCGACGGCGACGGACAGCGGCCAATTGCACTGACGTTTTCAAAACACGTGACGTCACGCCGCGGCGCGGGGGCGCGCGGACACGGAATTTAGCGGCAGTCAGTAGCGAGCCACTGTGTGTGTGTTGGACCTTCCATCAAGCTACGGACCCCCTTGAAGATGTCTCCCGCAGTCGGAGACGAAACGTTGGGAATCACCACAGAATTCATCAACAGACCACGGCATAACAGCCCGGATAATTATAATGGACATAAAAATCGTAGAGGAAGGCCAAGAGATGAATACACTAAACAGATTCAGAAGGATGTAGGATGCAGTAGGTACTGGGAGATGAAGAAGCTTGCACAGAGTAGTATGAAGAGCTGTATCAAACCAGTCTCCGGACTGAAGACCAAAACAACAAACAGTAAAAATCATTATATGTAATCTACAAGGGATTGGACAAAGATAAGGAAACACCAGAAACACATCACCATGTCTGATACGGTATAGGGACTCCCTGGCATTCAAAACAGCATCCAGTCGTCTCGAAATGGATGAATAAAAGCCCTGTATGGTCTTCAAGATCTACCTGAAAAATAGTAGCAAGGTCAGGTAAGGATGATGTAGGTAGATAGTGATCATACACCCTTCTCTCCACATTAGGCCACAAAGACTCAATAATACTGATATTTTGTGTCTATGGTGGCCAGGGAACATCCGATATTTCTTCCTCGTGCTCACAAAACTAGTCCCGTACGATGCGAGCTGTGTAAACAGGGCCCTGTTGTCTTGCATCACAGAATCCTCACTGGGAAAGAAACGTTGTATCATGGGATGGACCAGATCAGCTAAAATGATCACGTAATCCTTGGCAGTAAAGTTGTTTTGCAGAGTAATCACGGGATCCATGGAATATCACGGTGTGGTTGTCCAAATCATCACCAAACCCTTGTCGTGTATCAATGTTGGTACGTGAACTCGGCCCTAGGTTGGAAACAATGTGACTCATACGACCAAATAAGTTTCTTTCATTGCTCCATTGTCCAGGTTTTATGGCTTCTGGACCACGTTTCCTGTTAGCGGACATTTGCATGACTGCCATTCTCTGCTTTTGGAGTTCCCTTAGTGTTGTTTTGGTCCTGACAGTGTGAGGGAGTGCGACATTCAGTTGTGCAGTGATTTTTGCAGCTGACGTCCTTTACTTTTTCGTCACAATCTTCTTCAACGAACATTTGACACGAAGACGCTTAGCACACATTTTTGTCCGTTTGTGACGTAGCTGATGATGTTTTCCCGCTTTCCATGTACGCGGCGTAAATCTTCGATTCGGTGCCTTTTGAAACACCTGACACATTGGTTACGTTGGTTACAGGAGCACCCACCATACAAGCAGCAACAATCTGCCCACGTTCGAATTCACTTTGCTCCGACATAATGCATTCATAATTACACGCAATACTGCCCTGACCGCCACTGACACTTGCAACGTATTGAGGACGCTGTAAACGTGCCGTTCGTCGTAAATTACAACAACTTGCAGGCTTGGCTAGCATCTGTGCTTATGTTCAAGCTTTCATTTCTCGCAGTGTTTCAACACCTTTATCCAAACTCGTATATATTGTGTAATACAACTAAAAGGTCTACAATTTATACGTCACTAGCTGGCGTACCCGCTTAATTCAGGAAGTTGATATGAGATTATGTGGTAGTTGGAATAGAAGGACAAACTTTAAAGTATAAGAGGTAAAATTTTTTTATTGAAAACATATTCTAACTATTTACAACCCTTGTTTATAAACAACGTTTTTCATTTTGTTATTCGCGGTATATAGACAGTCATGAGAAATCATTCGCTCTTGTACTGTTTTGAATATGCGAATCATTGATTGTATTCCTGTAAGATCCTCTGTACATCTCGGCCTGCTTCTCGTCTCAATCCACTGATACATGTGCATCGTTGATCAATTTCTGTTTCTTCATTCCCGATTAAATTACTTGCAGAAATTTATGGTCTTTGTTAGGTAGTGAAGGTAATGATCTCACGTCATGATAGATTACAACGTGTTTGTGTTTGTTATATTCTTTCATCGGGTTGTAGTGGAATCCCTCATTTGTTTGGTTGTACTGTTTACTTGTCCGCGCTTCTCTTAGAGTGATATTTTCGTGGCTGGCTTGAGTTCGCAGTCTTTTGTTATAACATTGTGACGCAATTCGTGATTCTCCAATCCGTTCATTTCGTTGTTCTTCGGTTTCTCTGTTTCTCACTGTGCTCATACTCGTTCGTTGGGGACTTAAACGTGCTTCGCGCTCTTCGTATGTTTCGTTTTTTGATGTTACTTTTGTTTCCGCCGTTTTGCTTTAGAACTGGCAATATCACCTCCTCCTCTTTTACGTTGGGGCATTGTCTAAAATATAAATCAAATCAACTTTTTAATAACAAATATACCAAGTACACTTTCACACTTTTAACACTTTATTTTCGACTTATATTCAGTCACTGTGTCACTTTGTCTACTCACACTTCACTGTTTGTTTTTATTCACTCACTGCACTGCTTCTTCCGTTCGTCCCTTCGTCACTGTGAAACCTTCGAACCTGCGACGGATCTTGCTTTATATACCCCTACCAGTGGATGGCCCCACCAGTGGCGAATTACAGAACATACCAAAACGGCTTCGAATAGTCCACAATCCTCCAAAACATTTCACAACATTCGACAGTGTTCTGGAATGTTCCACAATGATCTAGAATGTTCCTGGATGTTCCCGAACATTATGGAATCTCCCTGAAAGTTCCAGACTATTCCCGAACATTTCAAAACACCCATGATCATTTTGGAACATTCCGGAACATTCTGGAATACTCTCGAACAATCGTGAATGTTCTCGAATCCTCTCAAATGTTCTGGAATGCTCTAGAAATTTCTAGCGGGTGAAACTTCCCAGCCCGTATAGCTTCAAAAGCGCGCCCTTCAGGTAAAAACGGGAACCTTCTTCATGGCAGGGGATAGAGACCTACAACACCATACAAAAAAATGGTTCAAATGGCTCTGAGCACTATGGGACTCAACATCTTCGGTCATAAGTCCCCTAGAACTTAGAACTACTTAAACCTAACTAACCTAAGGACATCACACACACCCATGCCCGAGGCAGGATTCGAACCTGCGACCGTAGCAGTCCCGCGGTTCCGGACTGCAGCGCCAGAACCGCTAGACCACCGCGGCCGGCCAACACCATACAACTCCCTTGATCGTTCCGGGACTCGTTTCTGAGTTTTAGCGGCATGCACATTGCACACTTACTTTTCTAATATATACTGATTAGAATATTCGGAAATATTACGCATTTCACGTGGATTTAGTTTTGAGCAACCACGAAGATACCCAGTAAGATCGTCATAGATGTATTGCGTTTGTGTGCTCTTGCATTTTCCTGCTGAAGGAATCGTAGGTATTTTCGTTGGTTGCAGTTCTCCGAACGCAGGCTGCAGTGTGGTGTTGTGCTGTCTGTCACAAGTTACGATTTGGTGGAGAAGGATCAGTCTAACGAACTGTTTTGCACTCACTGCACACGACACTCCCGATATCACATAATTCAGAGGCTTCTGGTGTAACTGACGAGAAATTTATGAACACCTGTGTCTTTTGTAGTGTTAATTCTCATGTCGCGATAAATGGCAGCCATAGTGAGATGCCCTGCTAAACCCGCAGGACAGGATAGGTAGTTTAAGTTGTGGAAAGGGGCCAAAATAAGCGGCTGTCAGTTACACTCGAACATACAACCTTTTATTTTGATCAAACGTTACAAGAGCCATGAAGAATTAAAAGAAAGACACAGATTTATTTTTGGAACATAATTAGCGGCTGAATGGGCTGTACAATCTCATGCATTAAGGTCAAGACCACTTTAATTAAAAAACGGCTGAAAGCCAATAACTTAAAGCTCAACGAAAATCAGAAATTTAAAAGGCAAAGCCTTATCTTAATTAGGCTGAAGGCCCAAGACTCTGACGCTTTAAGATCAAACAACTTAAATTAAAAATCGGCTGAAGGCCCAACACTTAAGACTCAATAACATTAATTTAAAAAATGCTAAAGCCTTTACGTAAAACAGTTCTTAAATTAGGCTGAAGGCCCAAACCATCTGATGCCTTAATGGCAAAACAATCTGAATCTAAAAATCGGCTAGAAGCCATTCAAGTACAAACAACAAGAACAAACAAGAAAGGGCAGTACACACACGGATGTTCAGAAGTTCCTAGGGTCGGTCTGGAATTCAAAGACTAACTCTCGCATAGGTGAGACAGGCAGTCGGCCCAACCATTGTCGATCTGATGGCAACCCAACCGAGAGAAAGTCAACGGACCCACCGACAAGATAACCTCTGCTTCACCCGACCAGTACACAACAGGGAGTTCAATGGAACAACGTAGAAGGTATTGGAGCCCACAACCAATTATTCATTGAACTGTCAAACTACACACCGTGCTGGACAGCGACAACACGATGAGGAAAATACACTGCCTGAATTTATGTCAACGGTCAGGGCAGGAGATTCCGCTGGTGCACTTCAATTCAAATAACAAAGTACAGTTAAACTCCACTGCAGGGTGGCTAAAATTTGCCAACTTGACAACACATGTTGTAGCTCGTGGCAATATCCCAACAGCCGACAACGAATTCCAAACGACACAGTGTTAACAGTCGTGATTTGTTGGTAAAGACTAACTCAACCTTCATGTCCAGAATCGGTGAGCCACGAACCTCGTAGCAATGGGAACAGCACCACACACTCCGACACTGCATCGTGGATGCCAGTGGGCCTCGGTCAAACTACGTTCCACGGAGATTTCCTCACTGCTCCACGCCAACCGACCAACTGCACAGGCTCCGAAACGGTGAGAGGACCAAATATACAGGGTTATTACAAATGATTGAAGCGATTTCACAGCTCTACAATAACTTTATTATCTGAGATATTTTCAAAATGCTTTGCACACACATACAAAAACTCAAAAAGTTTTTTTAGGCATTCACAAATGTTCGATATGTGCCCCTTTAGTGATTCGGCAGACATCAAGCCGATAATCAAGTTCCTCCCACACTCGGCGCAGCATGTCCCAATCAATGAGTTCGAAAGCATCGTTGATGCGAGCTCGCAGTTCTGGCACGTTTCTTGGTAGAGGAGGTTTAAACACTGAATCTTTCACATAACCCCACAGAAAGAAATCGCGTGGGGTTAAGTCGGGAGAGCGTGGAGGCCATGACATGAATTGCTGATCATGATCTCCACCACGACCGATCCATCGGTTTTCCAATCTCCTGTTTAAGAAATGCCGAATATCATGATGGAAGTGCGGTGGAGCACCATCCTGTTGAAAGATGAAGTCGGCGCTGTCGGTCTCCAGTTGTGTCATGAGCCAATTTTCCGCGGGCTACGCGTGAAACTTGCCCGCACGCGTTCAACCGTTTCTTCGCTCACTGCAGGCCGACCCGTTGATTTCCCCTTAGAGAGGCAGCCAGAAGATTTAAACTGCGCATACCATCGCCGAATGGAGTTAGCAGTTGGTGGATCTTTGTTGAACTTCGTCCTGAAGTGTCGTTGTACTGTTATGACTGACTGATGTGAGTGCATTTTAAGCACGACATACGCTTTCTCGGCTCCTGTCGCCATTTTGTCTCACTGCGCTCTCGAGTGCTCTGACGGCAGAAACCTGAAGTGCGGCTTCAGCAGAACAAAACTTTATGAGTTTTTCTACGTATCTGTGGTGTGTCGTGACCATATGTCAATGAATGGAGCTACAGTGAATTTATGAAATCGCTTCAATCATTTGTAATAGCCCTGTATGTCAGCCGATGAGACGAGCAACCGAATGACCAACCAACGGTCGTCCGGCTCCAATCTCCGTCCGTCGGACAGTTTATGTGGGTCGCCAGCGGTCGGCGAGCACTGGCTGTCGGTGCCTCACCGGCACTCCGCCTCCCTTCTTCACTGCTGCTGGGCCCCGACTGCACCGCTGGTCCGTCCCAAACTGACTGCCAGACACACGACGACCCGTAAATATAGAATAAATGTAGAGATAGTATGACAGTGCACTTATCGATACGCGCTGCTGTTGCCGCACACGGGCAAGTAAGGCAGGAAGTTAGTGACGCCAGTAAATGGAATAAGAAAACGAGGAGGCAGTACTGTAATAGAAGATGACAAACAATGAATGGGATAAACGCGAGCCGTGCACGGCTCACGTACTTCAGCAGAAAAAGAGAACTCTTCAGAAGCCAATTTATTCATCACGCAGAGAATGGAATAGCCAATTGCAGTACTGAAGTCTAGCGACAGTATCTGTACTGGTTAGCCTATACACTACCGTAGCGTTTTAAGGTTTCAGTCTGAATTTTTTTCACAGCTCTGTGAGTAGGCTCTATTGACACGGCAATCTGAAGTGCCGAGTAGTGTGACGATTTTTTCCTTTTTAAGCCGCTCTTAACTAGTCTGTTCTCGAATTTTAGAAAACTTTTTCTATCCAACAACAGATCCAGTTTTCGCTAATCTGTTTATCAACGGATCACTAGAAATTCGTACACCGGGACGTTTCACAGAAGGCAAGCCGGCATTTTACGTAGGTCTGTATTGTTATACAGGGTGGTAAAAAAAATCGAATCTCTCCTGTTAACTCGTTCACTTGCTTTAGTTGATAGCAAACAAATGGAAACTCAATTAAAATGCACGCTGGTCATTTAGTCAACTGTCTTCAGTTGAAAGTGTGTGTGTGTGTGTGTGTGTGTGTGTGTGTGTGAGAGAGAGAGAGAGAGAGAGAGAGAGAGAGAGAGAGAGAGGGAGAGTACAATTTTCAATATGGATACATATAGTAGTACTGCGCCGTAATACGTTGGTTGGTTGGTTTATTTGGGGAGGGGACCAAACAACGAGATCATTGGTCCCATCTGATTATGGAAGGATGGGGAAGGAAGTCGGCCGTGACACTTCAAAGGAACCATCCCGAAATTTGCCTGAAGAGATTTACGGCAGTCACGGATTACCTAATCGGGTTTGAACTGTCGTCCTTCCGAATGCGAATCTGGTGTGCTAACAACTGCACCACCTCGCCATGGAGCGATAAGGTCGTTTCGATAATCTAGTCCAGCCAGTTAGACACATCAGTAGTACTTTACTATGGTATGTTGTGTGTATTAAAGGCGGTCCTCGACTAAAAGCTGCACCATCATTACTTTTCCTTTATTGTGGTTGACTGAATGACCAGTGTGCATTTTGCTTCAAAATGTCAGTTTCGTGTTACTTCGTTAATAACGTCGTTTTTACATGAATGGTACACTGTGATACGTTTCTGAACAGGTCTTGAGGAGAGGAAATGGATTATCGAATAAAAAGTACACTGGGGGCCGAACCGCACAATAACTCTGGGTTTGGTGTGGGGCGGCGGTGGGGTGGGTGGACTGCTGTGACCTGTGTGCGGTTGTGAACCACTGAGGGCTACGGCAGGATGAAGCGTCTCCGTCTTTTCTCGGTCCCCGGTTCAAATACCCTTACGCAATACCTTCATATCTTGGTACTGAACAATGTTACAAGAAAGCCAGTTATGCTGGTTAAATTCAACCCGGTAGCTAAACAATATTTGCTTGACACATTTTTTTACTTCGATTCTGGACAAAAAGTTATTAGCGGAATCTAGATAAGAGGGACAGACACCCTGTATAATTAAATACAAGGATCGTCTTTCATGTATACCAAAGTACGCAAAAAAACATACTCGATCGGATAGCAAACGAAGCACAGCAATTACCACACAGTCCGAGCGACGGGGGGAGCGCCATGTGGTGACGCGAGATTGTTTCCGGGGCGTATTGCTTCTCATGCAGCAGAGGCAGCTACTGCGTTGTACGCGATATCCTTGGCAATCTCTTTCCATTTCTGCTTTTCCAAGGAGTTTCATCTGGTCAGTCTACTGTTTGAAAAATCATGTGAATGAACCGCAGGACGGGAGTCGCGTATTGACTGCTCAGCTGCAAAACGATCTGCACGAATCCGGTAATAACGGCCGTGCGCGCAGTGACCGCCCTTCTATCTATTGTGCCGGACTCTGAGCAATAAAAGTCCGTGGAGCGTTCTGCATTCCGTTCAGCAAACAATGGCGCAGTGCTGATGCTATCGGAGGGCGGATGTTTAAAATATATCTGGGAAGGACACGGAGTGACTAATAAGTATAACGCGCTAATGCCTGTGATTTCTAACTGATGTGCTAATAAATACTGAACAGCTTTGCTGTTCAAAAGGACTAAGCAATCAATCACGGTGTAATGATACAGCATGGAGAAAAATGTCACGTCTAGGACAGCTTGGATTAGAGCATCTCGCTATTTACTGCAGTGGAACAATAAGGCCTTTCCGATAATCTAGTCCAGCCAGTTAGTTACATGAGTAATGAATGAGGTAGTATTGAAGTAATCGAGCTTAAAAAGTTTATATTCTTTGGTGCGGTACTATTCATTTGGATGTGAGTGAAACTTTGCCTCAGCAAAGTGATTCAAACGAATTTATGGTATGCAAGCCTTCACCACAATAGTGGCTGGTCATTCACAGCTAGGTTTAGAAAATTGCAAGGTATGAAAATAATAAAAAAAATGCCTGTTCACCATACATTTTTCTTCCATCCAATCAGACCTCTACACAGTAAGTTGTGTACTTAGGTCCTTCGTTTATATACTTGATTACTGACTGTAGTAGCCTACTTTGTGTGTACAAGACCGATGTAAATGTTTGATGTTCTGAACAGCAGGAACGTCATTCTAACAGCGGCAGACTGGAGTAACTGATAACACATCTGAAAGAAGTAGTCCGAGAACTCAGCAGAGGACGGCTGCATGAGTCCGTCTGGAAACAAAAATAACTGAGTAAAATTTGCCGAAACACCATCAAACCAAATTAACTTCATTTTAAGGAAATGTACAATTTAATATTGTGAAAACACGACCTGTCACAATCACTAAGTATCAGGTCAAATGTGGCAAGTCCTGTAATTCTCCCTCACATTCACTGACGATAACGAAGACGTCAGCGAATTTTATTGTGTGACTTCGAGTAACGAGGCAAATACTGCATGTCTGCCTTACAGCCTTTTTAATCTGACCACATTTGTCTTGATGTACCATATGTTTCCTCTTGGTTCCTGTACATAACATGTACTACCAGACTGTCTCTATTTTTCTGAGACTCTCGAACATCTTGCACCAGTTTACTTTGTCGTATGCTGCTTGTACGTCGATAAATCCTATGAAGGGGTCTTTTCAACATCCTTCTACAGGAGAGCATCTAAAACGCTTGTTTTCTTCCTTTACTGTTTGACACAGGCCAGGTCCATTTGCGCACAATTCTCAGAAACTGTTTCCTCTTCTTAAGGCCGATGTATGATAGATAATACGAATATCCATTTTTCTACAAGGAATGCCCTCTTCCCCAGTGCTTGTCTGATTTTTAAAACATCCTTTCTTCGCCCCTCACGTGTTAATGTTTACTTGCAATGTAGCAAAATTCATTCACTTCATCTACTTATGGGTCATACGTTTATCGCTAATCTCATTTCTGCTAATCGTAATTACTATTGTTGTTCTTCGTTTTATCCGCAGCTCACATTCTGTACTCGTTATAGCGTTCATTCCCTACAACAGGGCCTGCAGTTCTTCCTCGCTCTCACTAAGCACACGAATCTCATCAGTGCCTCGAAGATTAGAATATCCTTTGCTCCTGAATTTTAATTCCAACCTTTAAGCTTTCTTTTATTTCAGCCATTCGATGAATGGCTGGATAAGTAGTGGCGAAAGACTGCTTCAGTCATATATCCTATTTTAATCCGAGCACTTCATTCTTGGTCCTCCACTCTTACTGTTTCCTTGGTTTTTGTAAATGTTGCATATTACCCGTCTTTCCCTGTAGGTTAAACCTATTTTTCTAAGAATTTAACAACTGGCAACATTTTACGTTCTATAAAGCTCTTTTACGTCGACTGATTACATAGAAGTGTGTTTATTTTCGTTAAGTCTTGTGTCTTATCAAGCGCAACGTCAGAACTACCCCTTTGCTAAATCCAAACTGATAACCATCCAGTAGATCTACAACTTTGTTTTCCATTCTTATCTATATTATTTTCACTAGCAACGTAGATGCATAACCTGCGAAGATGATTGCCTGATAGTATTTGCATTTATCTGCCATTGATATTTGTCAGATTTTGTGTATGATATTCCTCCGAAAGTTTGATGACGTCTGTCTAGTCTCATGGACAATCTCTGGAAGAATCGTTTGGCTACCACTTCCCTCATTGTTTTCAGAAATTCCAAAGGAATGTTACCGTGCTTTCTGCCTTGTTTGTCCGCAAGCTCTATCAACCTCTGACTCTGATATTGAATCCTCTATGTCTTCCAAATGCGCCGTTTCCGTGGAGCGCAGTTTTGGGACGGGCAAGAAAAATGAAAGGCAGTAAAACAGAGGACGAGGGGAGGAGGGAGAAGAAGAGGAAGAAAGCAAAGGACTGGAAAGCATTAAAACGGGAAGGGGCGTAGATTTATGAAAGGCAACCGTGAGGAGATTCAGACTGGATTTTGTTGAGGGATGGACCAATACTACATATTTGTGGTATGGAGACACTTGTTTCTTGTGTTTCGGTACTAAACTGAGCTATGCACGTTATGGCAAGTGAGCCAACGGAAGGAGTATATTAATTTTTCTGTCGGACGTTTTGTTACCTACTACTTTGCATTGAATGACAATGAAAAAATGAAAATCGAATAGTGAAGTTGTTGTAAGCAACATATTGTTGGATTGTGTTGTTTGAAGTATTGAATTTTATCATCTAAAAAGAATTAGCGAAACAGATACCTTTTACTTCACTCTGAAGTCATGTTGATATCAATAAACGAATAAACAGGTTAAGTGGCGATGAGAATTTAAAAAAATGATAATGAGATGTTTGAGAGGGCGGGGCGGAGGGGGGGATGCTCGGCAGTTACTGTACTATGTTCTAATACGGGGGTTGAACGAAAAGTAATGTCTCCGCCTTCGTTAATTGGGTTTGGATGGGAATATTTTAATAAATCAAAAGCAGAAATAATCCTTAGAATGTGATCTTTAATTACCAATATTCACTCTTCCACATAATCACCAGCCAACCGGATACATTTATGCTAACGATGAACAAGTTTTCTGAAGCCGTCACGGAAGAAGTCGACACTCTGTTTCCGCAAACACAGTCTCACAGTTCTCTCAACATCTTCATACGAAGCTTAATGATGTCCCTGTAGATCGTCTTTCATTATTGGGAATCCCGGCCGTTGTGGCCAAGCGGTTGTAGGCGCTTCAGTCCAGAACCGCGCGACCGCTACGGTCGCAGGTTCGAATCCTGCCTCGGGCATGGATGTGTGTGATGTGCTTGGGTTAGTTAGGTTTCAGTAGTTCTAAGTTCTAGGGGACTGATGACCTCAGATGTTAAGTCCCATAGTGCTCAGAGCCATTTGAACCAATCATTATTGGGAACAGATGGAAGTCAGACGGTGCTAAATCTGGACTGTATGGAGGATGCCGTGCGGTGGTGAGATTCAGTCTCTGAAGTTCTGCTGTGTTGGCACGTGAAGTGTGTGGTCTGGTATTGTCATGCTGCACGAAAACATTTCCCTTTTACTCTCGAACCCTTGTTAGCCGTCGTTTCAGAGTTCGCAGCGATCTGATGTAACGCTCGGAATATATTGTTGATCCACGATCAAGGAAATCAACATCGATAACACCATCTGCGTCCCAGAACACTGCGGCCATGATTTTTCCAGCCGAGGGCTACGCCTTGAATTTCTTTTTCTGGGGCGAGTCTTTGTGTTGATATTCCATAGACGGACGTTTCGTCTACAGGTCGTAACGGTGTACCCACGTTTCGTCTCCTGTCACAATTGAATGGAAAAAGGCGTCACCTTCATTCTCGTAACGCAAGAGGAGTTCCTGGCAAATTTCAAGTCTGTGCGCTTGCATTTCAGGAGTCAGCATCCGGAGTACCCATCGTGCACAGATCTTCCGATAGCGAAGCAAAGCAATAATGTGACCCACGCGTTCTTGTGGAATGCCGATTGTGCTTGCAGTGTCTCTCTGAGTGATACGACGATCGTCCTGAATCAATCTGTCAACACTTTGCTTGTGAAACTCGGTGGTTGCTGTCACAGGACGTCCAACTCTGTTTGTCACGCAGGTCAGATATTCCTTCCTCAACATCTTTAAACTTACTCGCAGAACGACGCACAGTACTCACATCATCATGATCACCAGAAACTGCTTTCATTCTTTGATGAATCCCCTTTGTCCTGTCAAGAATTCAGTGACTGCACGTTGCTTAAATCGCATTGACCGACCGTCTGCGCAGGGTTCCTTACTTTACACTGTAACAACACAACCGTTGAATGCTAAGGCTTCGGGCCAATTGGAGCTGTAGAGAAGAGGCTGCTGAACAAGCCAGTATCTGCCGCATACCAATGCTTCTAACTGTTGAAAAGTTACGAAGGTGGAGGCATTACTTTTCAGTCAAACCTCGTACATAAGCCCTGCCACGCGCTGTACAATAATTCGAATTTTCTGGCAAGTAATTAATGTAAAGTAGTTAATTTTCATGTTGTACCACGCAGAGAACCAATAATATTTATTTGTATTATGATGGATTTGGCTATTTATGTTCAGTTGTTGTGCAGCACAGATCTCCTCTTGACTAAGAATACACCAACCGTCTAAAAAGTTTCGAGAATCATCTTAATCGTGGCGTACAAGCGACGTTAGCGCAGTAACTACGGTGGCGGCTTGAACTAATAACTGGACGAGAGATGTACATTCGACCAGTCAGTTGTGAGAAGGCAGTGTTAGGCAGTGGACGGGTGACGTTAATGTGTCAACGTTTACAAGTCACAGATCTCACTGCAGCAACATCTCTAAATCAAGTGTTAAAGACATTCTGCAGAACATTTTGAAAAAGAAGGAGGCGACTGCAAAGTTTGTGCAGCACACCTTGAATCTCGAACGAAAGTGATGACACGAGGATGCCTGACTTTAGAGAAACACAAAAAGCTGACAGTTCTCTTCTGGAAAAAGATCATGGGTGACGAGACTTGGTGTTATCAATACAATTCACCAACTTTGATTCCATGAGAAACCATTGTGCACAGCGACCGTAGACTATAAGGGAGCAGAGGCACACAGTCGCAATCCCATTACCTTCTATTATTCTTGAAAATCTACATTTCGGCTATACATAACCTTCTTCAGCGCATTTGCGTTATATTTGAACAGACTCGCAGCAGTTCATGTCACCATACATTCTTACAGGCGTGTGGGCAGGAGGACACTGAGGCGATTATAGACGAAATCTAGATTTGCAGGAGTAATAGAAGGTAATAGGATTGCGACTGAGGGCCGTGTGCCTCTCCTTTCTTCGTTATCAATAGAAAACTACTACAGAACGACGAAGTGTAAAAATTCACACATAGGGTCAACGCCTTGACGATGTAAATGATAATCAAGCCAGTGTGACAAGCGAGTTGAACAACATCCCAAACAAGGACTTTTCTGATAGTTCCACATGGTTGTACGCATGTTCTGAGCGTTTTACTCAAGTGAGAGAAGGCTATGTAGAGCATCTCAAGTATTAACACCACCATATCGACTTTCTCAATTTTTTTTCTTTATTAATTTTGAAACATTTTGAATAAACGTGGTTTGTTCGGCTGAAGGGAAGTGTTCGTTATATTTTCTTCTCGTCAAGTAAGTTGTAATCGAGCAGTAATCAATAAATCTGCGTTACATCTTTTACTAGTTGTAAGGTACACAACACTGCTGACGAAACTCTCTGGATGTTGGCCCAGCGTGTTGAAGAATTGCCTAATGGCTCTGCGAAGAGTGACTAAGAGTGCACGTCCTTGGTGGGTGACGTTATTAGCAACACGTCGATGCTGTCTCGGCTTATTGCTGTCCTTTTCTCGCCGCCTGCAGGGTAAATTGGTTTCCGCCTTCGCACAGGCAGCGGTCTGACGTTCTCCTACGGTGCATGTGGAATGAGGGCGCGTTCTTGCAGAGGGCTTAAGGCTGTATCCTTCGCTGCATGTACGAAAAGAAAGAAGGTACAGGTTTAACGTCACGTCGCACTGAAGTCATTAGAGAGAAGAACCAGCTAAGATGCGCAAGACTGTGGAAAGTCAAAATATTCAAATGTGTGTGAATTCCTAAGGGATCAAACTGCTGTCATCAGTCCCTAGACTTACACACTACTTAAACTAACTTATGCTAAGAACAACACACACACCCATGCCCGAGGGAGGACTCGAACCTCCGCCGGGAGGGGCCGCGCAATCCGTGACACTGCGTCTTAAACCGCTCGGCCACTCCGCGTGATTGTGGAAAGTCACTTTCCTCGATTGTGGTCCAGTGTGGCGCACAAATGTACACTGCTGGCCACTAAAATGACAATACCATGAAGGCGATGGTACAGTTTATTTCGCTGTATCATTATGAATCTGATCGCAGCAATGGCATGTGGTAAGTTCCAGTAAAATGATGGTTTTCTTTAAGTAGCGTTAAAATTTTATATAAAACTGCACTATGTGTGTATTTGTTTGTTTTTTGTTTCACGAGGGGTGCAGCAACTATGTGGCAGCCGAAGACGATCTTAAACGGTATACGAGATGCTGGCGTCACAGTACTTACAAGGGGAGGCCATGGCGTTGGTATCACGGATTTACATCAAACTTTGTACACCTTTATGAGGCCATTAACGCAATATAATGTGCAAGTACTACGGTGCAATACTCTGGCAATTTCGAGGAAATCGCAAGATAAGTTTTGCGCGTCTATCACGTAACTGATGTATTTGGGCGAAGGCACCACCTGCAAGAAGTCATTTTGTTTAAGTGGTTAGGGTTGGCGCTTAGAGAGAAGGTCGTGAACGAGGCAACAATTCGAATCTTACTTTTAATCTATATTTTTTATCATGGTCACACTTTTTATTTTTATGACATTTGAGAGGTAATATAATGAAAGAAACTCACGTGCACTTTCATGAAGCTGTAGTGAATTTCATATGTTATTTTACTATTTACTATTTGTAATTAAATTTTCAAGGACGAGGGACAGGCTTGGAAAGCCTGACACAAACCTCGATAAATAATGATGCGAAAGACGTTACTCACAATTAGTATTATAGTAAGCCACAATGTGCCAGAACACAAGAGTAATGTACAGTTACTCGTCGGATGTGCTGTCGACATCCCATTTTGCAGGTGGTGTTTGTCATATAGAAATGGAAAACATAAACTGAAACTTCATGCAAATACACGTGATTTTTTTTTCATTACGAGTATATTGCCTCTCAAATGTATAAATTAAGTAATATGACAAGTGATGGATGAAAAGATTAATACTTAGCTTAGAGCCTCATACACGTGCGTCTTACGAACCTTGAACACTAATCGCTTGACCACCACGAAGTCTAACGGCAGGCACCTTCGCATAAATACATTAGGCACATAATACTCACGTAAAACTTCTCTTGCGATTTTCTGGGAATTTCCAGAGTAGTGCACCTTATTACTTGCATATTGTGTTGTTGCAAAGGCCTACTGAAGGTGTACAAAGTTTGAAGTACACCTGTGATTCCAACGTCGTAGTCTCCCCTTGTCAGCTTTTAACGATCTGCGGGAAAGAAGATGGTGCCGGAGCTACATTTATTAGCTATGTCCACTGTTTTTAACATTGTAAAGCATTTTTCTCCTTTATTGCATTTGCAATTCCCCATCTGGGACGGGCTGGCAGCAGCATAGGCGCTGCTCTTCAGGCAAGAGACATTAGAAGTAGACAGGAAGAAATTCAAAACAATGTAAGGAAGACAACATGACGGAACACAGAAAAAAGGCGGAATGTAAGAGAAGAAAGCATACAAAAAGCGGCGACTGTAAAACGAAGGTAAAGATCAAAAAAGTATTTACACGAAAAACACACACACTGTAAGGATTAAAAGGCACCAGGCAAAGTACGGCCGGAGCAATAAAAAGTCGCAGAACGATTAAAACAGCTGTGTGACGGACGGTGTAGCACAGAACGATCGTGGACTATATATCTACATCTACATCTACATCCATACTCCGCAAGCAACCTGACGGTGTGTGGCGCAGGGTACCCTGAGTCCCTCTATAGGTTCTCCCTTCTATTCCAGTCTCGTATTGTTCGTGGAAAGAAGGATTGTCGGTATGCTTCTGTGTAGGCTCTAATCTCTCTGATTTTATCCTCATGGTCTCTTCGCGAGATATACGTAGGAGGGAGCAGTATACTGCTTGACTCCTCGGTGAGGGTATGTTCTCGAAACTTTAACAAAAGCCCGTACCGAGCTACTGAGCGTCTCTCTTGCAGAGTCTTTCACTGCAATTTATCTATCATCTCCGTAACGCTTTCGCTATTACTAAATGATCCTGTAACGAAGCGCGCTGCTCTCCGTTGCATCTTCTCTATCTCTTCTGTCAACCCTATCTGGTACGGATCCCACACTGCTGAGCAGTATTAAAGCAGTGGGCGAACAAGCGTACTGTAACCTACTTCCTTTGTTTTCGGATTGCATTTCCTTAGGATTCTTCCAATGAATCTCAGCCTGGCATCTGCTTTACCGACGATTAATTTTGTATGATCATTCCATTTTAAATGACTCCTAATGCGTACTCCCAGATAATTTATGGAATTAACTGCTTCCAGTTGCTGACCTGCTATTTTGTAGCTAAATGATAAGGGATCTATCTTTCTATGTATTCGCAGCACATTACACTTGTCTACATTGAGATTCAATTGCCATTCCCTGCACCACGCGTCAATTCGCTCAGATCCTCCTGCATTTCAGTACAATTTTCCATTGTTACAACCTGTCGATACACCATCATCTGCAAAAAGCCTCGGTGAACTTCCGATGTCATCCACAAGGTTTATGTATATTGTGAATAGCAACGGTCCTATGACACTCCCCTGCGGTACACCTGAAATCACTCTTACTTCGGAAGACTTCTCTCCATTGAGAATGACATGCTGCGTTCTGTTATCTAGGAACTCTTCAATCCAATCACACAATTGGTCTGATAGTCCATACGCTCTTACTTTGTTCATTAAACGACTGTGGGGCCGAGCACACAATTAAAACCACATCACTTGATGACAGTGTATAACGGTACCGAACACAACACTAACGCAACACACTTGATAGTGAATAATACCTGGGAGTACCTGCCAGAGGTGGGAGACAAGGGAGAAGGGAAAAGGAGGCGAGAAGGAGGGGAGAGAAAGGGGGATGAGGTGTTGCGAGCTTCGAAGGGTGGCCGGGTAGGGAAGGGACGGTAGAGGAAAACAGCCGAGGAGGGGGTGCAGGGACTCAGAGGGAGAAGGAGGAAAATCCGCTCTGGCAGGAGGAGGGGAGAGGAAAAGGGGGGCCCTGGGGAGGGAGGGGAGACAAGGCCAGGCTACAGTTGGTAGGAAGGGTAGATGTCATGGCGAAGTTCAACACCCGGGAGGGGGAGGTGCTGGAAATCGCCCTGATCAAGGAGATGGAGGGTGTGGAGGTGGAGAGAGGAAGGGATACAGCGATAGAGGCGCAGCAAAAGGGGGACAGAGAGAAAGGAGAAAACCAGGGGGTGGGTGGGATCAAGCCTGTGTACAGTGTAAAGCATATTGTAAAGTTGTGAGGAAAATGTTATATGAAACGATGAATTCTCACTACTTATTGAGCTTTGTATCGATGAATATTTGTATTAGCCACAAATACTTCAATATACCAGATAACTGAGTTCAGGTTTTACGTGGAAAAGATAATGTTTTCAGTAATAAAACTGCTGAAAATGTTTAAACGAACTTAAACTTTCGAGGCATAGCGTTTGATATCACACCTGTGTTAAGTAAGGCTACGTTCAAGTGGCACCGACAACGGTCGTGAGACACTGTCGTTGGAAGTCGCCTGATAACTTCGGCCGACGCCTCTGTGCTTCGATACGAGAGCTGCATAGCAGCTCCTGCTATTAAAGAGACGCCGTAAGCAAGTGAAAGAGCTTTCCTCTCACATAAAGAACGAAGCAAGTACTATGCAATGTGTTCTTTGTTATCAGAATAACCAGATAAGTTTTACGAATATATGAGATGACGGGAGAAACGTTCTGTTACTTACCAGTGATAATTTGTGGTGACCTTGAAAAGCAAGTTATAAACACTCTATTTCGCTGTATTTAATTAAAGATGGGCAGACGTACGTCAATTAACCTTCAATGACTGTCATTTAGCACACCAGTGCATAAAGTGTAGCATAAAATACGCTGCAAACCTAATGCACTTAAAAGTGGAAATACATACCATACATCACATTTGCAAACCACTTCATGTTAACAGAGTCACTACCCTACTGGACATAAAACGCCAGTAATCAGTAATAATAATTTGTAGACAACTAAAGACAACCTGCCACAAAAAAAGATCCGGTATTGTAGCTATAAGCATATAAGATACAACACCCTTTTCACTTGAACAAATTATTTTTTGAGGTTATAAGCTGGGCTTCAAATTCCAATAAAGATTTTGCCCACTTGAAGTTTCAAACTAACCTGCGACTTCAGTCCTTAAATTCCTAATTACATCCCGATTGTGATATTTTCATCCCCAAGATGCCACAAACTCAATATTTCTTGGCCTAAGCTTATCAGTTTCTCAGGCTCCATATTTCGTGTGCGTGGAAGCCAATGAATTTGACGGTAGAAAACAGACTGATATAAATTTCACCGATTGTCGTCCGATGTCTGTACGTTCGGGAGATGAATCGTCTATAGTGTGAGCACGCAAGTAGTGGCATACTGATTTGAAAAGATCGGCCGTCTCCGACCGATGTCGGTCGTCGGCGGATTGCATCTATATCAGAGCTACTGCGACCGCAGCCTAAGTGACGGTAGGGGGCAGACAGCTTCAGACATTGAGTCATGGTTATCGCATGACAGATGCGCTGTGATCCAGAGGATAACTGCAAATACTTACGACTGTAGCCGAAAGTGGTCAGCTTCTTACGGACTGAAATTATCAAGTAGTTAAACCACATTTTGGAAACAAAACTGCAGCTATTGTGATTATTACGACTGTCATTAATTATTGATAATTTATTATTAATGTGAATGATGTTGTGAATGGTTCAAATGGCTCTGAGCACTATGGGACTTAACTTCGAGGTCATCAGTCCACTAGAACTTAGAACTACTTGAACCTAACTAACCTAAGGACATCACACACATCCATTCCCGAGGCAGGATTCGAACCTGCGACCGTAGCGGTCGCCCGGTTCCAGACGATGTTGTGAATGGAAAGTAGGATTCAACATGTGTTCTTAAACAATGATCGTATGGAACCCAGCTCACTCTTGTCGTCTACAAGGCCCAGAAGCTGCGTTCCTTGTCTTCCGTGAGCTATTCAATACAGTTCTACGCTGACGCCTAATGAACAAAATACGAGCCTGCTTAATATCAGACCGATTGGGTGATTGGATTGAAGAGCTTCTAGCAAATGGAAGACAGCATGTTATTTACAATGGAGAGAAATTTTCAGACATGAAAGTGACATTGGGCGTACCTCAAGGGAGTGATTACTCCATTACCGTGATTAGATCCATTACTTTTCACAAAATATACACTAAAGAGCCAGAGAAACAGGTACACCAGCATAATATCGTGTAGCGGACCCCGAGCATGCAGAAGCGCCACAACACGACGTGGCATGGACTCGTCTAATGTCTGAAGTAGCGTTGGAGGGAAGGGACACCGTGAATCCTGCAGGGCTGTCCATAAATCCGTAAGAGTGCGAGGGGGTGGCGATCTCTTCTGAATAGCACATCGGAGGGTATCCCGGATATGCTCAATAATGTTCATGTCTGGGGAGTTTGGTGGCCAGCGGAAGTGAGAGTGTTCGTGAAGCCACACTGTAGCAACTCTGGACGTATGGGGTATCGTATTGTACTGCTGGAATTGCCGAAGTCTGTAGGAATGCACAGTGGACAAGAATGGATGCAGGTGACCAGACAGAATGCTTACGTCAGAGTCGTATCTACACGTATCAGGGGTGCCATACCACTCCAACTGTAGGCGCCCCACACCATTACAGAACCTCCACTAGCTTGAACAGTCCCCTGCTGACATGCAGGATCCATGGATTCATGAGGTTGTCTCCATACCCGTACACGTCCATCCGCTCCATAGAATTTGAAACGAGACTCGTCCGACCAGGCAACATGCTTCCGGTCATCAACAGTCCAGTATCAATGTTGACGGGCCCAGGCGAGGCTTAGAGCTTTGTGTCGTGCAGTTGTCAAGGGAACACTAGTGGGCCTTCGGCTCCGAAAGCACATATTGATGATGTTTCGTCGAATGGTTCGCACGCTGACACTTGTTGATGGCTCAGCATTGAAATCTGCAGCAATTTGTGGAAGGATTGCACTTCTGTTATGTTGAACGATTCTCTTCAGTCGTTGTTAGTCCCGTTCTTGCAGAATCTTTTTCCGGCCGCAGCGATGTCGGAGATTTGATGTTTTACCACATTCCTGTTATTCACGATACACTCGTGAAATGGCCGTACGGGAAAATCCCCACTTCAACGCTACATCGGAAATGCTGTGGGTGTGCAACACCACGTTCAAACTCACTTAAATCTTGATAACCTGCCATTGTAGCAGCAGTAAACGCTCTAACAACTGCGCCAGACACTTGTCTTATATAGGCGTAGCCGACCGCACCGCCGTATTCTGCTTGTTTACATATCTCTGTGTTTGAATACGCATGCTATACCAGTTTCGTAGGCGCTTCATTGTGTATAAATGACGCAGTATACAACATCGGAGGTTCCATTGGGCTTTTTATGCACGATGCTGTTGTATACAGAGAAGTTGTAACGATAGAAAATTGTAGTGAAATGTAGGAAGACTTGCAGAGGATCGACACTTGGTGCAAGAAGTGGCAATTGACCCATAAAATAAGCAAATATATTGAAATGCGGATACATAGACAGAAAGAACGATTATTGTGTGATTACTTGGGTGCAGAGCAATAACTGGAAGCAATTATTTTCATAAATACCTAGGAGTATGTGCACAGGTCGATTTTATGTGGAACAACCACATAAAACCAACCGCAGGAAAGGCAGATGCCAGACAGTTTCATTGGAAGAATCATTAGAAATGTAGTCCGTCAACAAAGAAGGTAACTGAAGGGTCCGGATGGTGACTGGCGGTGGCGACGGCCCAGTTCAAACACTGTTGATAACAAACGTCTTTTTTAGTTTCGGTACATATTGCAAACACTCCTCTCCTCGTTGACCCCGGCTGGCAGTGATGTATGGGCGGCGGTGACAACTCGGAATGCTGTGTCGGCACCCAGCCATGTTGACGGAAGGCATGTGGACAGTCGGCAGCCTTAAGGCCATAGATGTGACGTCAGCGGCGCACTGCTTTTCCGCGACCGTGGCGGCGGCCACTCTTGACGCCCCCCCCCCCCCTTCCCCACTGCACGGTATTTACCGTGGGGGGGCGTGGAGACTACTCTGCTCAGGATTCGACCCGCCGCCCACGGGGCAGGAGTCGGACGGCAGCTAATGCCGTGGCACCGAGGCCCCCTTGCAACTGGATGCTGGCGGCAGCACGCAACGGCGGCAGGCTGGCAGCGCTGGTGTGCTAAGTCCCACCAGGAACTTAGCACGAAGAGGGTGAGTGCAGTCTGGCCTCGACTCCGTAAATGCTGCTGGTGATGCTCCGTCGTTCCACAACCTAGCGAGGCCCCGGTGTCATGGTGGTGCTGCATAACTCGGCGGTAATACGGAGTAGACGACTGGATGACGAATCTGCCTTACTTCAATGTACTGCACAATTTATACCTCTGTTTAGCACATTTGTTTCTCTAAAGCTCGTGCCTAGTCACGTCGTTCATAACAGAGACCAGTTCTGGTATGGGGACATCGCCTCTACATCTACACCCACGTGATTACTCTGATATTCACAATAAAGTGCCTGGCAGAGGGTTCAATGAACCACCTTCAAGCTGTCTCTCTACTGTTCCACTCTCGAAAGGCGCTCGGGAAAAACGAGCACTTAAATTTTTCTGTGAAAGCCCTGATTTCTTTTATTTTGTCGTGATGATCATTCTTCCCAATGTAGGTGGGTGCCAACAGAATGTTTTCGCAATCTGAGGAGAAAACCGGTGAAGATCCCGTCGCAACGAAAAAAGCCTTTGTTTTAATGATTGCCAATTCACGTATCATATCTGTGGCACTGTCTCCCCTATTCCGCGATAATACAAAACGAGTTGCCCTTCCTTGTACTTTTTCGATGTCGTCCGTCAGTCCCACTGATGCGGATCCCACACCGCACAGCAATACTCCAGAATAGGGCGCACAAGCGTGGTGTAGGCAGTCTCTTTAGTAGACCTGTTGCACCTTCTAAGTGTTCTCCCAATGAATCGCAGTCTGTGGTTTGCTCTACCCACAACATTATCTATGTGATCATTCCAGTGTAGATTATTTGTAATCGTAACCCCTTAGTATTTAGTTGAATTTACAGCCTTCAAATTTTTGTGACTTATCGCATAATCGAAATTTAGCGGATTTCTTTTAGTACTCATGTGAATAACTTCACACTTTTCTTTATTCAGGGTCAGTTTCCACTTTTCGCACCATACAGATATGTTATCTAAATAATTTTGCAATTCGTTTTGTCATCTCATGACTTTACAAGACGGTAAATGATAGCATCATCTACAAAAAATCGAAGACGGCTACTCAGATCGTCTCCTATGTCGTTAATATAGATCAGGAACAACAGAGGGCCTACAACACTTCCTTGAGGAACACCGGATATTACTTTTGTTTTACTCGATGACTTTCCGTGTGTTACTAAGAACTGTGGCCTTTCTTACAGGAAATCACGAATCCAGTCGCACAACTGAGGCGATATTCCATAGGCACGCAGTCTGGTTACAAGACGCTTGTGAGGAACGGTGTCGAAAGCCTTCTGGAAATCTAAAAATATGGAATCAATTTGACATCCCCTGTCGGTAGCACTCATTACTTCAAGAGTATAAAGAGCTAGTTGTGTTTCGCAAGAACGATATTTTCTGAATCCGTACTGACGATGTGTCAATTAATCGTTTTCTTCGAGATACTTCATAATGTTCGAATACAGTATAGGTTCCAAAACCCTACTGGAAATCGACGTTAGTGATATGGGCTTGTAATTCAACCGATTACTCCTACTTCCCTTTTTGGGTATTGGTGTGACTTGAGCAATTTTCCACTCTTTAGGTACGGATCTTTCTGTGAGCGAGCGGTTTTATGGAGCTATTGTATCAGCATACTCTGAGAGGAACCTGACTGGTATACAATCTGGACAGTAGGCCTTGGCTTTATTGAGAGGTTTAAGCTGCTTTGTTGCACCGAGGATAATTACTTCTATGTTTCTCATCTTGGCAGTTGTTGTTGATTGGAATTCAGGAATATTTACTTTGTCTTCTTTGGTGAAGAAGTTACGGAAAACCGTGTTTAATAACTCTGCTTTAGTGGTACTATCATCAGTGACTTCACCGTTGTTATCGCGCAGTGAAGGCATTAACTGCTTCTTGCCACTGGTGTGCTTTATGTATGACCAGAATCTCTTTGGGTTTTCTGCCGGATTTCGCGACAGAATTTCGTTGTGGAAATTATTAAAAGCATCTAGCATTGAAGTACGCGCTGTATTTCGAACTTCTGCAAAACTTGCCAGTCTTGGGGATTTCGCTTTATTTTAAATTTGGCATGCTTTTTTCGCTGTTTCTGCAGCAGCGATCGGACCCGTTTTGTGTACCGTGGAGGATCAGTACCATCGCTTATTAATTTATGTGGTATATATCTCTGTCGATACTAACTCTTTGAAATCCTTCCACAACTTTTCTACGCTCGCATGATCAGATCGGAAGGAGTGAAGACTGTCTCTTAAAAAAGCGTTAAGAGCATTTTTATCAGCCTTTTTAAATAGATATACTTGGCGTTTCTTTTTGATGGTTGTAAGTATTACGATATTCATCCTAGCAGCAACTGCATTGAGGTCGCTAATCCCTGTATTCGTCATGATAGTAAAATTTTTCCAGCATATCGAGGGCAGATTGAAGTCACCACCGACTATAATTGTATGTGTGGGGTACCTATTTGAAATGAGACTCAAGTTTTCTTTGAACTGTTCAGCAACTATCTTCTGAGTTGGCGGTCGGTAAAACGATCCAATTAATCGTTTAGTCCTATTGTCCGGTATAACCTATACCCATACTATTTCGCAGCAACTATCTACTTCAATTTCACTACAAGACAAACTACTTTTGACAGCAACAAATACTCCACCACGAGCTGTATTTAATCTATCCTTTCTGAACATTGTCATATCGTTTGAAAAAATTTCGGCTGAACTTATCTCCGGCTTTAGCCAGCTTTCTATACCTGTAGCTATTTGACCTTCAGTGCTTTCTATTAGGGCTTGGAGCTCTGGTTCTTTGCCAACACAGCTACGACAATTTACAACTACAATACCGATCGTTTCTACAACTATCTTACTGTGTTTTACTTGCCCCCTTTTAGACGGACGCCCTTTCTGTGGTTCCCTGAGACTCTCTAACACAGAAAACCGCCCAGTCTCTTCCACACAGCCCCCACTACCCGTGTAGCCGCCTCCTGTGTGCAGTGGACTCCTGATATATTAAGTGGAACCCAGAAACCCACCACCCGATGCCGCAAGTCAAGGAATCTGCAGCCTAAACGGTCACAGAACCTCCTGAGCCTCTGATTGAGACCCTCCACTCACCTCTGCACCAAAGGACCACAGCTGGTTCCATCGACGATGCTGCAGGTGGTGAGCTCCGTCTTAATCTCAGAAGCAAGAGTGGCAGTGTTTACCATTTCCGCTAGCCGCCCGAAACCAGAGAGAATATCCTATCCTCCGATCCAAAGTGACACACGTCATTGGTATCGATAAAAGTCATCACCTGCAGTTGGCTGCAACCTGTACTTTTCATTGCATCCAGAAGCACACTTTTCACATCCGGAATGACTGCCCCCCGGTATGCATACGGAGTGCACACTGGCTTCCTTCCCCTCCTTGGCAGCCATGATCCTAAGCGGCCCCATTATGCGCCTAACGTTGGAGCTCCCAACTACCAGCAAACTCATCCTCTGTAAATGCCCAGACCTTGCGGGCTGAGAAGCTTCCTCTGGAACAGGGTGGACAACTGCATCCAGCTTAGAGACATCGTCAGCCATAGATAACGCCTGAAACCTGTTCGTCAAATTAACCAGGCAGGCCCTACGATCGGCCTCTCGGAAAGTTTTTTGCTGCCTGCCAGACTTTGGAATGCTCTCCCATTTGACCAGGGGTGAGGCATTAACCTCAGTGCAGGCAGTACCTGGGGTGGCCACTGCAGTGGACCGATCGGGGGACACGTGGGACATGCTCGATGTCCCTCACATCCCCGCATCCAACCCCCTACAGTAATGTCCATTGACAGCAGCCTCAAGCTGTGTGATGGAAGCCAACACAGCCTGGAGCTGTGAGCGAAGGGTCGCCAACCCGGATCCATCTGTACACAGCATCATAGTTCCTCGTGCTGTTTTCTGCTGTGGCCGGCTGCTTTGGCTACACAACCTGCTTGCCTATCTGTCCTAATTGTCACCAAAATGGCAGCTCCCAGCCTTTGGTGGCTAATGTAATCCTTCTTATGGCTAACTTACTGCTGCTCATTACATTTTTCGCTAAACTTAGACTGTGGCACTGCACAACTTACAAAACCCTCTTTCAAGCAGTATTTGAATATTGATCGTCATTAAGGAATCTGTACCAGATAGAATTGATAGAGGAAATAGTGAAGATCCAAAGGAGAGGAGTGTGTTTCTTCACAGGTTCATTTAGTAAGTACAAAAATATCAGAGAAATGATCAGTCGACTCCACTGACAGATGCAGCAAGAGAGGCGTTCTGCATTATGGTGTAGCTTCGAGAGCATAATTTTCTAGAAGAGTCAATAATATAATGTTTCCACCTACTTATATCTCGAGGAAAGACGCGAAGAAAAAAAATCAAAGAGATTGAAGTCAACACAGAGGCTTGTCGGCAATCGTTTTTCCCGCGAACTAATCGCGACTGGAACAGAAGAACAGGGTAGGGACAGTGGTACACAAGGTACCTCCACCACATACCGTAAGGTTGCTTGCTGAGAATAGATGTATATCTACATGTAGATGAAAGAGCTTTACAGCACTTTGATGGAATCGGAGTCAGAGACAGCATCATCGAAACTTATTTCTTCCCCCATATGAGGTCCTATTTTTCCTGGCTACTAGCTGACAAACCCGGAACTATATGGGTATTCATTTCACCAATTTTCTATAGAAATAGATACAAAAAATGAACTGTGTTTCTATTTTGATTTATTTCCATGTATTTGTGAAAACACCTTTCAAATTATGAAACTTCTCTGCACGGGGACTGGGTGTTTGTGATGTACTTATCATTTCATCATCATCATCATCATCATCATCATCATCATCATCATCATCATTGACAGCGGCTAGACTGGATTGTATGAAAATTGGGACTTAGTATGGACGCTGATGACCGCGCAGTTGAGCGCCCCACAAACCAAACATAATCATCATCAAATTATGAAACAGTCGTACAAAGAAATATGCATAAGGTAAAAATGTGGAAGTACAGTATCCAAATTAAGAACCATAGTATACAAAAGAAAACTAATGACATATTTAACTCTCAATTAGATTTTAAACAATATTTGTAGTTGCATGTCCAGCAGCTACAACGTGATATTGTTAACGACTGTAAGGTAATGCCTCTTTATAGATCTGTAGACGGCTATTGGTTTCGCATACAGCAATTTGCACTTCGCAGGGGAAAGGTGCTGTCAGGTGTAAGGGAATTCCGCAAGTTGACTCGACTGTGGTAGTCTCTTGGAAGTAAAGAATAAATGCTTTAAAAATTCATGCATGATGCTGCATTTTTCACGCATCTCAATGTTTATGGCGTCATATCTCATGAACTGTGATAGGTAGATGTTTCTTACCTATACAGGGATTGTTGCCTGACAGTAAGGGGTATATGTACCAAATTTGGTTTAAATCGGCCCAGTGGTTTAAGAGGAGATATGGAACATACACACATACTTTCATCTATTTTTGTATTATGTATGGATTAGGCACTGTAGGCCACAAGTGTTAAACTCATTTGTCTTGCACAAACTGAATCTCTAAGGCTCAATGTATTACATTTAGAGTTATTATAGTACTTTGTGGTCAGAGTCCCCGGTCTTCACCACCGCTTCTTTTTCCGTTGCGCTTTGCGAAAGTTTTGCCATCTCCGGAATAAGGTTGGATTATTAATGGGTCACGTTCAGTGTTCAACGTTATACATAATGGCAGAATTCATATTCATAACTGTATATGGATACAGTGGTTCAGTTTCAAAATGAGTGGCAGGCTTTCAGGACGAGCTATTCTTACACAGATCGTGCATCAGTACTACCGTCAGCGCACAAACTTTAATTCAGCGGTGAGCTTGTCAGCACATAGCTTCTCGTTGTCTGGAGCTGACGACGTTACGCTAGTTGCGTCGCTGACGGGGAGGTGCAAGCTCTCAGGTTTGGGTGGTTGGACCAAGGCTTCTGACGCAATAACGAACCAACAGTACATTAGTACCTGGTACACAAACAAAATAAATTTGGAAACTAGACGACTAAGTGTTTGATTTCACATACTGTGGCGAACAGCGCGTCCCACACCATCTCTGAAAACGTGGACATACAGAAACTTAGTATTTAATGTTGACGGTAATGGTGAAAGATTTATGAGTATTAGAACTTGCACCGGTTTGCTGGTGTAGGGGATCAGTACGGCCATGTCTTGCAGGAGAACCATTCTCGAGATGGAAACTATAGAGGAGACACGTGGTCGAGGACCACGACGTCGCCTTGAGAGCCGCCGGAGGCGCGGAAAACGGAGTTAAGATCATCCACTCGAGATATAGATCGCTACCTGCAGTGGGTGGGGAAATGGAATTTGCTGGGGAGACGACAACAGAATTACCTCCACCGGCAGCCTGGAGTGGCAGTAAAGGTGTGACCGCAACGGTCGCTATGTTATTTCTTGCGACAGACAGTTTCGTCTGTACTTTGTAAAAGTTATGCCTACTTGTAACGTAGGAAAAAAGCGTTTTTGTGAAAGGCATAGCTAAATTACAATTCAGTTCTTTTTTTGGTTAGGAAACTTCTACAGCAGATATGTAGTGTAGACAACAAGAGTGGATAAATCGGAGTGTCTAAAAGGTCTGGGAGTCTTCTTTGTATGGGACTCAGCTCATCTAGGGCTGTTCTACAATGACTAGGTAGACTAACTGGTCGTGGAGACAGTGTTTGTGGCCCTGCCTCTGCAGTCTATAATCCTCCGATTTCCAGTATTGGATGCGGGAGCTGGCCGAAGAAGAATGACCAGTGGATTGGCGCCTTTCAATATGAAATAAAGGTAAATAATAATCAGCGATCCAACCAGTAATTAGAAGCACTCCATGGTTTGGGAAATTTCAGGCGAATGGGAAACTGATAACTACCTTGGTACGAATGGTTCAACTCCTTCGCTCTTATATCGTAACAGCATGAAGGATAATCCTTTGTGCAATTGTCGGAAGAAAGGAGAAAGATATGTTAAACAGTTGCGGTTTTCTTGTAGTTTCTTCGAAGCACACCACTTTCTACAAAACCCTGTGAAATTGAAGATTCTCATTCCAACAAGAGGGCTTGTTTTATAATGTTATAGAGATACTCAAATATAAAAAGTTCTTTTTATTTATTCTTCGAGATTTTAATATGCACATCTGAAATTCGATGGCTTTTTGTGGTTGTATAAATACTGATCTCCAGGAGTATGCTTCCCAATCTCTGTTCTCTATTTTATACTCTATTTTATGTATAGTTGATATCTCAAAATTCCTTAACTATAAATGATAAATCTATTTGAAAATTGTAAAATAATTTAAAATCGTTGTTCAGACTATTTATCTTGTGATGTCTCTGATATCTCTGTCTACGCAATCTTATATTTGTACCAAATCAAGCCAAAAAAGAATCTTTTCGCTACCTAGCGATTCCTTGGTATAGTATGCACCTAACTCACACATTTGCTGCATTAATTTACAGTTGCCCTCTGATATTTAAAAGCTGTACTGAAGATGTGTTTTCTAACCTACCAGCTTTTTTTTTTTTTTTTTTAAATCGACAAGGAATGAAAAGCCACTGTTTCTTTAGAGGTTCCGAACTGAGGTGCTCATGTTGAGATTGCAATATATATATATATATATATATATATATATATATATATATATATATATATATTGGAATCTCAACATGAATACTTGCTCCGCACGCCACGCCACCGTATGATATATGGCGGAGGGTACTTTGTACCGCTAACTGTCATTTACTTTTTTGTTCCGCTCGCAAACAGAGCTAGGAAAAAACGAGTGTCTGCATAACTTCGTGCGAGCCCTGATTCATCACGTCATCGTGCACCTTGCGTGAAATATAAGTTCGTGGCAGTAGACTCGTTCTACAGTCAACTTCAGAGGCAGGTTCTCTAAATTTTCTCAACAAATGTTCAATTGGTTCAAATGGCTCAAAGCACTATAGGACTTAACATCTGAGGTCATCAGTCCCCTAGACTTAGAACTACTTAAACCTAACCTAAGGATATCACACACATCCATGCCCGAGGCAGGATTCGAACCTGCGACCATAGCAGTAGCGCGGTTCCGACTGAAGCGCCTAGAACCGTTCGGTCACAGCGGACGGCTTTTCTCAACAGTGTTTTGCTAAAAGAACATCGCCTTCCGTCTAGGGTTCACGAAATATTTCCGTAATACTCGCATGTTGATCGACCGGTAACAAGTCTAGCTGCCCGTCTCTGAACTGCTTCGATGTGTTGCTTCAATACTTCCTATAAGGGCTCCCAAACACTCTACCGGTACTCAAGAATGGGTCACACTAATGTTCTGTACGCGGTCTCTCTTACAGATGAACCACACTTCCCTACAATTCGCACAGTGAACCGAAGTCGTCCATTCTCCTTTCCTACAAGCGTCCTTACGGGCTCGTTCCATTTGATATTGCTTTGCAAAGTTACGCCTAGATTTTTAATCTATGTAGCCTACTACTAATAACTCGTTCGAACATTGCTGGATCGACTTCCCTGCTAATCTTCATTAACTTACATTTTTCTACATTTAGAACAGGCTGCCATTCATCACAACAATTAGAAAATTGTCTTAAGTCATGTTGTAGCCTCCTACAGTCACTCAGCGGCAACACCTTTCCATACACCACTGCAGCATCAGCAAAACAGACACAGATTGCCGCTCACCCTGTCCGTCAGATCATTTATGTATACAGATAATCAGAGCGGTCTTGTCACACTTCCCTGAAGCGCTCCTGACGATGCTCTTGTCTCTGATGAACACTCACCACCCACATATATGGGTACTTAGAACTTAATTGGTATGCTCGATGCTCGTACCTTCTTTGACAGTCCGCCGGCGGTGGGAGCGTGGGAGCGGTGGAGGGGGGGGGGGGGGATTCTCTTGTAAGGTCGGTAGTAGGACAGCTTGCACCAAACATTAATTTTCTCATTTGCATTAATCCTCCTACGATTCCTTGTGTACAGTGAAAACGGCTTGTCTGTAGTAACAACACACGTTCCATAATTGCGGTTAGGTATAACACCAACTGCAAAAGTGCGATAAGAAATAATGTCTCTCTCATTGTAGGCTTCCAATCCAAGAAGTGGTGTGTCAGCACCTCTCAAAACAGCAATTGTTAACCATGCATTGCCACTAACTACTTCTGTTGTAGTACAAGAAAATTGAATCTTGCAACCAACAAAAGTAATAGGTCCTTGTAGCAACTCCTGTTGACCAGTCTCATTTGGTGTTATTGTAAATGTATCCACTGTCTTGTATACTGGCATTCTGCTCCTCCTTGCATATCTTCTACGGCGGTAAGGCATGGCTGTGTGCTCCGTGCGGCTGCCTCGAGTCGAATGAGCATGCTGCTGCCTCAGAACAGGATGCGAACTTCCTGCCCCCACTCGCGCGCACAGCGCCAGCGCGCCTTATCAGTGTTGCGCAACTTCCGCCAACTTGATTTTTCAGCAACACGGGCCTAGTAATACTAGGGCCCGTGTTGCGCTCTCTCTCGCACACTCGCGTGGCTGCCTCGCTCAGCGGCTAAGTCCGCTTCAAGGTCATGCGCCTATAAGGCGACACACACAGGAAGGGCAGGAAGTTCGCATCCTGGTCTGAGGCAGCAGCATGCTCATTCGACTCGAGGCAGCCACACGGAGCACACAGCCATGCCTTACCGCCGTAGAAGATATGCAAGGAGGAGCAGAATTCCAGTTTACAAGACAGTGGATACATTTACAATAACACCAAATGAGACTGGTCAACAGGAGTTGCTACAAGGACCTATTACTTTTGTTGGTTGCAAGATTCAATTTTCTTGTACTACAACAGAAGTAGTTAGTGGCAATGCATGGTTAACAATTGCTGTTTTGAGAGGTGCTGACACACCACTTCTTGGATTGGAAGCCTACAATGAGAGAGACATTATTTCTTATCGCACTTTTGCAGTTGGTGTTATACCTAACCGCAATTATGGAACGTGTGTTGTAGTACAAGAGTTTCTTGGAAGAGTTCCAGAGAAGCGTAGCTCGCCTGTAATGGATGTCGCGTAAAGGACACTAGAACGACAAATTCATGAGCACTGCTCGATAGTTTGGGATACCTGCCAGGTCGGATTAAAGGAAGACGTCGAAGCAATTCAGGGATGTGCTGCTACATTTGTTACCGGTAATTTCGATCAAAGCCTGACTATTACAAAGACGCTTTATGAACTAGAATGAGAATTCCTGGAGGGAAGACGACGTTCTGTTCGGGAAACAATATTGGGAACATTTAGAGAAATATTTCAAGAATTGAGGTGTGTCGTTTGGAATGGGAATGATATTACAGATAAGGACGTATGGATTGTCACTTGGTAGATTAAGGAGCTGTGACTTTCGCCATCTTGTATTGTTTAATTTCCCTTCACCGCCAGCGACTCCGGCGCCGACTAGGTGCAGAACTTGATTTGTGCATCAGACAGCAGCTTGTTACACTGCTATTGCCGCTATTCCACACTGCAGCAGTGACAAATTATAGAGCTGCACGGGAAAGGTGTAAGGCGCAATTCGAGCATGTTGTTCCCTTCGGTAACAGTTAACACTGGGCAGACTGCCAAGTGTTGGATCGTGCGCTGTGCAAGCCGTGTCAGACGTGTTGTACGTTATTATGTGCTGAAGTATGCAGAAATTAACTGTTTCGAATCAAAATTTAAGTGCATAAAATACATAGAAAACATTGCTACAATAATGCGAACTATTTCGCTCGTTTCACGTACCTCACGGTCTACGTGGAACCTATTATATAAATAGTAGGTTTTTGGTACATATAACCTGGCTGGAAGTGGAGAGCTGTAACCCATAACTAGTAACTAATAATAGTGCACGTTCCTTCACACGACGAGAAGTAGTCCAAGTTTTAATTATCTCCGCGAAATAATAAAGTTACGCACTTCATTTTTTTATTCGTTTACGGACACGTGTCTGCAATTCTGGCGCACATTCAAATCACCGCGGCACAGTACTGCAGCACGGCGCTAAAACAGCCAAACCAAAATGAGGCAGTCCATCAACAAACTGGAATACTCAACGATAAATCGTTTTCGGGTGCAGTAGAAGTATTGCAGTAGTGTCAGGCCAATCCAGGCTTCTACAGAAGACATTTGGATTGAGCATAACAGTTTATTGGACGGGCATCCACAGCTAAACTTTAGCATGTTGAATAAAATCCACTGCAATTGTTGTAAATCGTTTATGAAGGGCACGACCGGTTTCGTATTTTAAATCACATCGTTAGGCGCGGAGAGAAATAAAAATAAGAAGGAGACCGTAAACAGTATTAGGCAAAGGCCATATCACAGCGATAAGAAGTGTCCAAAAGACTAAATACTTACATTATAGTGGACGGGCAACTTTTACAGTCTGAGACCAAGTCTTTCTTTAAAATTTGTGGAACCTCACAAAAAGCGATAGTCATAGATTAAAACGTGGCAATGAAGATGGAACCTATGAACAAGTTGGACGAGGGAACAGATTATATAAAGCACCGGAGAGGGGGGGAGGGAAATATGGGAGGGGGGGGGGAGAGATAGGAGACGAAGTATAGAGTAAACAGTACCTTTGGGACAGAACGCTGCGACTGCCATACACGAAATGATAGGATATCAGGATATAAAAACGTAGGCCGGAGCCGCGCGGTCTTAGGCACCTTGTCACGGTTCGTGCGGCTTCCCGCGTCGGAGGTTCGAGTCCTCCGTTGGGCATGGGCGTGTGTGTTGTCAATAGCGTATAAGTTAGTTTAAGTTAAATTAAGTAGTGTGTAGGCTTTGGAACCGATTGACCTCAGCAGTTTGGTCCCATGAAACCTTACCACAAATTTCCAATTTCCGTAGGCCGAAGGGCATGTGCGGAAGCGTAAATAACATGCGATACACTTTAGGGAAACGATTGGGAACTGGGTGTACAAAGATAGACATATCCATAAATATTTCAAGTGTCAAGTGAATAACTCATAGACATAGGAATAAAATCTAGAACACGTTGTGGGCCATTTGTGAGCAAAAAACATGGCATTAAAACAGTCTTACAAACTATTACCATAAAAAAGTATTTGGATTGACTCAACACAGCAGAAACATTTCCGCTACTGCCAATTGTAATTTAACGCACGAAACTCCGCGTTATAAACGGGTGCGCTACTTTGTTCTGGCTAGTCCAGCGCCGTACGGTACTATCGCAGGGGATTTGAATGTGCGCCACAACTGCGAACAAACGAATAATTCATGACGTAACTTTATTTTTTCTGTGTGATGGTTACAACTTGTATACGTACATCTATTACAGTCGCAGATGGACTTACGACACAGCTCTCATATGCGTGAAAAGGTCCCACTGCGCCCAAAAGAAGAATATCCTTCCCACAGTTCTCGGGGTCTTCTTGCCAAAAATGCTATAATACTCTTTAGATATGTGTACATGGGCCTTATAAAGACGCATATTTCCGATGGTATAATATGCCAATGTTGTCTGGCATCATTGTGGTCACTCGAACTATAGCTGGGTATGCTGCAACATTATCGGCTACGATTGCCTGGTCATGGTTGCAGAAATAGATTTCCGGTCGAAAAGTAGTTAGAATGGCCACATTATTGCCACGAAATGGACGAATGCGAACTAGTGGAAGTAAGTGCAGCTCTACTTTTATGTCACACAACGAATCAACTTAGAAAGGACAAGAGAAATCGGACTTGTCGATGCTTTCTTTCTGAAGATTTTTTGGAACGTTATCCTTGGGAAAACAGTGATTGTTAAAATTGAATAAACATTATTTCACTAAAACAGTCTAGATCTTGTGTAATACCGATTTCGGTCTTTTATAAGGCCATCATTAGACAAATTTTTATTCTGTAAACAAGAGTATCATATATCGTAAGCGACTGAGGAATGAATATAAGGTGATTCAAAAAGAATGACCTGATTTCAGAACTCTGTATTTATTCATCAGAACATAACAAACATGGGATTAATTGCAAAATACTCACAAAATCTTAAAGTTTTAGCTATGCTGTTACATATGATATGTGTGTCCACCAGCACAGCATGAACAACATCTAGAAGACAGCTAAATTCGTCACAAACTTTAGACAATGTATGTGCTTTTACAGAACTTATGGCGACTGTTATTCTGTTCTTCACTTCCTGTACGAGGTGCATTCAAGTTCTAAGGCCTTCGATTTTTTTTCTCCTGACTGGAAAGAGATAGAAACATGCGCATTGTTTTAAAATGAGGCCGCGTTCATTGTCAATACGTCCCAGAGATGGCAGCACCGTACGGCAGATGGAATTTTACCGCCAGCGGCGAGAATGAGAACTGTTTTAAATACTTAAAATGGCGACGTTTTCCTTACTTGAACAGCGTGCAATCATTCGTTTCCTGAATTTCCGTGGTGTGAAACCAATTGAAATTCATCGACAGTTGAAGGAGACATGTGGTGATGGAGTTATGGATGTGTCGAAAGTGCGTTTGTGGGTGCGACAGTTTAATGAAGGCAGAACATCGTGTGACAACAAATTGAAACAACCTCGGGCTCGCACAAGCCGGTCTGACGACACGATCGAGAAAGTGGAGAGAATTGTTTTGGGGGATCGCCGAATGACTGTTGAACAGATCGCCTCCAGAGTTGGCATTTCTGTGGGTTCTGTGCACACAATCCTGCATGACGACCTGAAAATGCGAAAAGTGTCATCCAGGTGGGTGCCAGGAATGGTGACGGACGACCACACGGCTGCCTGTGTGGCATGTTGCCAAGCAATGTTGACGCGCAACAACAGCATGAATGGGACTTTCTTTTCGTCGGTTGTGACAATGGATGAGACGTGGATGCCATTTTTCAATCCAGAAACAAAGCGCCAGTCAGCTCAATGGAAGCACACAGATTCACCGCCACCAAAAAAATTTCGGGTAATCGCCAGTGCTGAAAAAGTGATGGTGTCCATATTCTGGGACAGCGAGGGCGTAATCCTTACCCATTGCGTTCCAAAGGGCACTACAGTAACAGGTGCATCCTACGAAAATGTTTTGAAGAACAAATTCCTTCCTGCACTGCAACAAAAACGTCCGGGAAGGGCTGCGCGTGTGCTGTTTCACCAAGACAACGCACCCGCTCATCGAGCTAACGTTACGCAACAGTTTCTTCGTGATAACAACTTTGAAGTGATTCCTCATGCTCCCTACTCACCTGACCTGGCTCCTAGTGACTTTTGGCTTTTTCCAACAATGAAAGACACTCTCCGTGGCCGCACATTCACCAGCCGTGCTGCTATTGCCTCAGCGATTTTCCAATGGTCAAAACAGACTCCTAAAGAAGCCTTCGCCGCTGCCATGGAATCATGGCGTCAGTGTTGTGAAAAATGTGTACGTCTGCAGGGCGATTACGTCGAGAAGTAACGCCAGTTTCATCGATTTCGGGTGAGTAGTTAATTAGAAAAAAAATCGGAGGCCTTAGAACTTGAATGCACCTCGTATATAACGAAGTAAAGTGGAGATGAGGACACTCTCCTTCACATTTTCCCATAAGAAAAAATCGCATAGGGTCATGTCTGGAAATCTTGAAGGTTAAGAATACAGGGCAGTGTCTCGTGGTCCCGTGCGCCCTATCCAGCGTTGAGATAGAGCGTCAGTGAGAAACTGATGTAGGTTGTTGTACCAGTGTGGCGGAGTCCATCCTGTTGGAAAATGAAGTCATCGGAGTCCTCCTGAGGTTGTGGAAAAAGCCAGTACCGCAGCATTTGAAGATAGCTCATTCCAGTCTACGTTTTTCTCAACAAAAATGTACTGTACACTTTTCCAGGAGAAACGTCACAGAAAACGTTCACTTTAGGAGAGTCTATTTCATGCTGAAGAATGTCGGGACCTCCAGAATGTCGTGGTAAAACGTGTCGTCTTCCATGTCCTCTAGCAGAGAATTTGCTGAAGTCAATCCATTTCCTTTTATCACCATCCTGAATAACTTGCGCTAATTTTAGTCTGTATGGTTTATAGACAAAACGACGCTTTAACTCTTGCCAGGCAATCGTATGAGGCACTCGCAGTTCTCTGCTTGTGTGGCAAGTAGGCTATAGTGGATTCCGCTCAAACGTTTGCCGAATTCTTTCCTCCAAGTCATCAGAAGTGTGAGTTCGACCTGGATTTTGCCTTTGCACAAGCATCCTGTCTCTTCAAATTGGCGATACCAACGACGAATGTTTTCAGGTGCAGGCGAGTCAGTGCCAAAACGCCGACGAAAAGCACGCTGGACTGAAAGCACTGACTCATTCACTCTTTGCAAGCTCCAGCACATAAAACGCCTTCTGTTGAGCGTTTCTGAAACTCTAGGCCACTCCCATTTAAACAACACATATTTCCTTGATACACGTGCTATGTTTCGCTATTTTTAGACACAAAAATAATATAAAATAAATGGCTGAGTCTGCCGGAGTGGCCGAGCGGTTCTAGGCGCTCCAGTCTGGAACCGCGCGACCTCTACGGTCGCAGGTTCGAATCCTGCCTCGAGTATGGATGTGTGTGATGTCCTTAGGTTAATTAGGTTTCTAATTCTAGGGGACTGATGACCTCAGATGTTAAGTCCCATAGTGCTCAGAGCCATTTGAACCATTTTTTTTTAAATGGCTGATATGGCCTTGGTGACAGCTTTGCAAGAAAAGCTCCGCCCGCCGCCTGCTCGATAATGTCACCAACAGACAATCTTACAGAATCGCTACTGTAATCTGTGAGTAAGTTAGTCAAAGAAAAAAGTTATAAAGAAACAATTAGGGATGTTATGAATATGCATAAAAGACACTCATTATAAACTGTTCATAAATGGAGAAGATTGTCTCTCTCAGTGACAATGGCTCATTTCAATATATGTATCAACGTCAGCGTGGCAAAGATGTCTGATAAGACTCCAAATGGTTACCATGGTGACGAATGAGAGTCGATATCCTCTGCTGTGAGCCAAAGACGTTGCAGCATGCAATTGAGGATGGTACAGAAGTCGATGAGTATTGCGTTCGGTGGTGTTATCTGCAGTAGTCTTTCACGTATACATAAATGTTTAATTACCTGTTGTTCAGTTAGCTGTTTTTTAAAATAACTGTAAAATTATCCTTTACAAGGCCACGCCATTTCTACAAAGGCAGTCACTAAGGTGTTACGTCCTGGAGACGAATTACAAAATGTAGTGCACATTTTGTGCAGATGAGAAACAATATTTACGTCTTTCCCACACTCACGTCGATACAAGCACCTATAGCCGGCAGCATATATTGAAATGAATCAGTGCGAATCAGCGAGACCTTCCTCTTTATTTAACAACAGTTTATAATGCACCTCTTTTATGCATATTCATAGCAGGCGTAATTGTTTCTGTATGATTAACTTATAATAACGTAGTTTACAAACAGATCTCGTAGATCACAAGTGGCTGTCTACCATTGGCTATTGGTGACATTATGCAGGAGGCAGTGGACGGAGCTTTCGCTACAAGACCACGAGCGACTGAGTTCCACTCAGCAGTGTTCCATACACCTCCAGAGCAGACTGCTCCACGCCTCTGGCTGCTGCTGTCACCGCACTATACCAGCCGTTTATGTTATGTTATTTTACTTCTGTGATTATATTCATTTCTAGACCACTTAAAATATATAATACTCTTGAGTACAGAGTAAAAAATGGTTCTGATGATGGTCAAGACTGAAACCGGTCACCAAACGGAATTATAAACAGCTTACACGCGATCTGTTTTAAGTAAGCGGAAAACTTCAGAAAATTTAACTAGTTAAGTGATGCCGTTCCAGAAATTTACCAGGATGTCGAAACACGATTTCGAATATCCTGCTCAAGCAGAATTGCAACAACAGATACAAATATGAAAGCATTTAACGCGGTATCCCACTGCAGACTATTAACTAAGGTACGAGCATACGGAAGAAGTTCTCAGATATGAGAGCGACTAGAAGACTTCTTAAGTTGTAGAACCCAACATTTAGTCCTTGACCGTGAGCGTTAATGAGAGACAATGGTATCGTCAGGAGTGTCCCAGGGAAGTGTGGGATAGGGCCGCTATCATTTTCTGTGTACATAAATGATCCGGGCAGCAACCCGCGGCTGTTTGCTGACGATGCTGTGGTGTGCGGTAAGGTGTCGAAGCTGAGTGACTGTAGTGGGGATACAAGATGACGTAGGCAAAATTTATAGTTGGTGTGATGAATGGCAGATGGCTGCAAAGGTACGAGTTAATGCGGATGAGTAGAGAACACAAACCCGCAATGCTCGAATACAGCATTGGTAGTGTACCGCTTGGTACAGTCAGGTCATTTAAATATATGGGCGTGACGTTTCAAAATGACACAACATGGAACGAGGATATGAGGATTGTGGCTGGGAAGACGAATGGTCGACTTCGGTTTATTGGGAGAATTTTAGGCAAGTGTGAGGAGACCGCATATAGAACGCTAGTTCGACCTATTCTTGAGTACTGCTCGAATGTTTGGGATCCGCATCGGGAAGGATTAAACGAAGACTTCGAAGAAATTCAGAGGCGGGCTGCTAGATTTGTTATGGGTAGGTTCGAACACTATGCAAGTTTTACGCAGTGCTTCGGAAACTGAAATGGGAATCCATGGAGGAAAGGTGACGTTCTTTTCGAGACACACTTTTGGAAAAATTTAAAGAGCCGCCATCAGAAGCTGACTGCCAACCAATTCTACTGCCGCCAACACACATTGCGCCTAAGGACCACGAAGATAAGATACGAGAAATTAGGGCTCATGTGGAGGCATGTAGACAGTCGTTTTCCCCTTGCTCTATCTGCGAACTGAACAGGAGAGCAACGACTATTAATGGTACAGAGCACTCTTCACCACGCACCGTACGGTGGCTTCCGGAGTATGTACATATATGTGGATGCTGAATGTATACCAGTTACAACACAATTTGCTACTGGTTATTCGTAAAGAAATTTAATGTATTTCTGTAAAGTTCACTACTCACATATAAGCCTCGTGGTACCAGAAGTAACTAATGCTTTGGTAGAAGGACTGAAAGATTTCATTAAGAGAAGTTTCAAATAAGAACACAATTTTTATTTCATATTTGTTCGCCAAGACGCAGTGCCGTTTACGTGGTCGATTCCTGGTTCAAAATGGTTCAAATGGGTCTGAGCACTATGGGACTTAACATCTGAGGTCATCAGAACTTAGAACTACTTAAACATAGCTAACCTAAGGACATCACACACATCCATGCCCGATTCAGGATTCGAACTTGCGACCGTAGCTGTCGCACGGTTCCTGTATGAAGTGCCTAGAACAGCTCGGCCACAGCGGCCGGCGATCGATTCCTGCTTCGGGTACGTCTCCAGATAAAACAAAACTTACGGCTTCAAATACAAATCATGTAGATGAAGAGCCACGTGGGCTGTCACAGTTCCTAAGTAAGGTTTTTGCCTTAGCGTATGGCATAGGCTCGAATGACTTCGGAATCTTTTATATGCCTCATAAAGCGTGTTTACGAGCTCATCGGCAACAGCCTGCTATTTTTTTCCTGGTTGTGAACTTTGTGTACATTACTTTACATAACGGCACAGGCGAGCCCCTGTTAATCAGACGCATTTACTGGATATCCAGCTGAAATACACTGCCGAATAACTGGCACCACACAGGGAAGCCGTACCGTACACTCCATGCAAACAAGCTCCACACATCCCCCACACAGTGAGATGATCTATGGCCGTTCTCCCACTACTGTATAACGATCTTGATTGTTCCAGGAAAGTAGCAGCCGCAGCAACTGGGACACATCGCCATCGCCTGTCACGGTAATGATGCATGATACCTATACTAACAAATCCAACCTTGCATGAACTATCGCAGCTAGTAAGCCACTACTGCTCTTACTACCCATCCCACTGTCGCAGAGGTTTTTTTCCCACGGCACGAGCCATGGCACTTTTTTCCCTCTGCTCTTCAAATCGCTACCCTCACTCGCGTTTCGTCCACTATCTATCACCTGATGGACCGTGTTAATGCGTAGCCTTACCCATCCTGTGATCCACCTACTAGATAACTAACATGCTTACGGAGGTGACAGTAGAACTTTTGGTTTGGTCACCACGTTGGTGCGGGCGTGGAGGGGCCCCATCTCTAATAAACTTTCGACCCGTGACATCTTTGGTCGTAGATGCAGCGCATTTACAAAATTCACAGTTCCGTCATTTGTCCATTTCTCCATTGTTGTATACAACGATTCCACGAGAACAAAGTCCAAAACAAGTGGTTTATATGTATGCGAGTAAACTTTCGAACAAAAGCGGAACGACATTGTTTCGCCCACAGACATGTTACTGCACCGCTCTCGGTGAGAGAAGTAGGAAACAAAGGCGAGAGTTAGAGAGATATACTACCCTGCAATACGAAATATTATTCACTATTGGTAGACAACACGACATCCCTGCGGCAATACGTTGGCACCTACACGCAATAGCCAGGAGCGTCAGCAATATTGACCAGGCATATGCCAGAACTGCCGTTTATTGCAGTGGCATTGCAGCATTGTTGACGACAACGCAACTACGACCAATATTGCCGTAAAATATTGGCCATCTAAGCAAATCTTTTTCCAGTGCGGATTATTCTGTGAAATATATAGTGACTGGTTCTATAAAAGCAGCAGTAGCCAGACGTACACCGAGCGACAGGAAGCGGCTTCGGTAACGGGCGCAGAACTGACGAACGCTAATGAAACGCAACGCGACGCCGGCGTGTCGCTGTCAGCGCGACAAAAGGCGCGTTATCGCGGACCCGTGTTGGATGCTGGCGGCCCACGCCGCGGGACAAATCGGCTCTTCTAAGCCGCGCCAGCCACTCCCTCTCTGTCACCAGCGCCACGTAATGCCGTCCAGCGGGCGCCCGACTCGAGTTTTCATAAGCATGACGAATTAGCGTACTCTCGCTATGCTTGAAACGCGTACATACATTCATTCCCAGCAACAGCTGACTGAATTATTGAATGCGAAGGGATTATGATCGACTGATACAGAGTACTCGGTATCTGTCGATACAGTTCTTAATTTAGTTGCGGATTATTTAAGTGAGAACGCAAATAAATAAAAGAAGATACAGTAGGCAGATGCTATTAACACCAGATTTTAAACTTAACAATGTGGTCATATTTTTCATATTGTTGGCGGAGAGCTTAACTGAGCACATTACTTCAAATTTGCGGTTGGTATCAGTCAAATACTTACGCAAATTGTTTGACGGCTAAAACGCTTACAACTGACTAGTCATTATCAATCAATAACTCATGAATGTCTTTTGGGTAATGGCTTCGTCAGAGCATGCTACGGGTCAACATTTCTATGAGGCCTCTGCTTGAGAATATGGGACTCCTAATAGCTGGTCATACAAGAGTGGATTTTAGCGATGGGCCACCGATATTTACGATGGATGCTGTAAAACCCGCAGGCCCCATCTGTGTGTTACTGGAGACACGGTCTCCATTCAGGCCGTAACCTGCAGATCGGATATGCAACGATCGGATATGCAACGATCGGATATGCAACGATCCAACCTCCGCAGCTGGGCACAAGCGAACGAATTTCTGCAAGGGCCAAGTTCAGAAAGTCCATGAACTCTCATGTGGCTTTCAGGCGAAGAGTTTTAGTTGCTTCAAGCATGGTGAAAGAATAGACCAAGGACCATATCGAAAAACTTACACAATTGTACCACGAATGATTTCGTTTGTGGAAACTGGTATAGCCTTCTGAAAGAAGCAGAGAGGGGTGGTGGTGGGAGGGGCGGGGGGGCTGGACGGGAAGGAATAATTTGTCGGATGCATTGTGCAAACCTGCACTATGGTGAGTACCAATAAAATTTTACTTGTGCAGTGCTCTTTAGTGTATTAACCATAACTGTTTTACGTCCATTACTTTACGGGTATTACGAGTTACTATAAAAAAGATCAAGAACGCCCTCAGCCTTGCATATCGAACCTTCACGACTTTCAGAGAAAATCACACGATTCTCAGAGCCATATGACGGAAATGTGGTCTTCCAAGTCAATTTTTTCACACACCTTGTGCTATTTTCTTTCGAGAAATAGTTAATGAGCCCATAGTGCACAAACCATCAGTGAACTGCTACAATTTTCTTCCTACTATCGTCCATACTTGCTTCCTCTTGAAGATATAACCAAGTTTCACAATAAAAGAATGTAATGCAATAAAACAATGCCTAAAGTTAGCTGCACTGCACAACTTACTTTGGACGAGGCACAGCGGCAGCTACTGCAATCCGTCGCTTGTATCTCCTGGCCTGTCGATTACCCACCGCAGTCCAAGGTCCTTGGATAAATCATGAATATCCGCTAATTTACCCATGCACGAAGGGACCCTGCCACAGGGTGATCTCCAAGGACTGCGTCCAATGGGCAGGATCTGCACGTTAGTAAGAAACGACGGGCCTGAGATGGGCGGATCGGATCCGTCAAAAATATCCGCGGAAATGGTCCGCGGTTCTGGCCCATCGCAGAAATCCATTCCTGTGTGGCCAACTACTGGTTTGCCGTAGTCCTTTAGCAGGAGCCTCAGAGTTGCTGATAGTACCTAGCGTACTCCGACTCAACCAGTGCCCAAGATGCATTTATGGTTTGTTGATAATTGGTCAGCTCTATTGATCTTTAGAGTTGAAGACTTCCCTACAGCGTGTCACTGGTTTCGTGTGTAATGTCTCCAAAGCCCCTGTGGCACTTTTATGATGGCGTAGAACCAAAAAAAAGAACACATTCTGTTATTTTTGCTACTTACAGTTGCACTAACAAATTAACTGGCGTTTTATGCAATCATTTCTATTTTCTGTCGATAATGTTACACGGTGACCCGCTGGAAGAGGAGGAAAAGGAGGAGAAGATTAATGTTTAACGTCCCGTCGAAAACGAGATCATTAGAGACGGAGCACAAGCTCGGGTTAGGAAAGGATGGGAAAGGAAATCGGCTGTGCTCTTTCAGAAGAATCATCCCGGCATTTGCCTGAGCAATTTAGAAAAACCACCGAAAACCCAAATGAGAATGACCGGATGCGGGTTTGAACCCTCGCACTTCCGAATGCGATCAAATGTGCTAATCACTGCGCCACCTCGCTCGGTAGCAATCAGTCGCCTATTTCGTTTATTGACGGCCTGTTACTTATGAACTCATCATTTCATTGGACATTTAAAACTGCAATTTCTCCACAGCCTAAGTTGATGAGTCACTAAATCAGTGTTAAAATGTCGGCTCCACTGTCTCTTTACAGTGCAAAAAGCACTAGAATTATCGCGTTTCAAAGGTCAAGCCTTCATCATTACTGTAAAAGAGTCTCCGAATACGAGCAGTACAAAACGCAGACAAGATCAATAAAATTAAAAGAAACTGGCTACTGACCTTGCACCTGTGGCTTCTTAAGATGTACATTCACATCACCTACAATAGACACAAGTTTCAAAAATGGAATGGAAGATGTTGCCCATGGGTATTTTGTCAGTTGACGGTAATCTGGAAGTTGTAATATTTCTGCTCCGGTTCAGAGTTAATCATTATAAATATTTACTAATGAAATAGATGAGAACACCAATATTCTAAGAAAGACGAGATGTTCTGATAAAGAGAATGGAACCAATGAACGTTTTACTTTAAAATCGGCATAGCTGGTTTTCATGGCCAGTTAATAGGGTGATGTTAGATTAAGTATCGGTAATAAAGGTTTGAATCACCATTGCTGACGAGCAAAAACATGCGTACAAGGAACTGTAATCGTACTTAATAAGTCATGAAAAGATAATGAAGGCAGGTTATATAACTGCTACAATGAAGGCCGATCAATTGCATCACCTTATCAAGACTTCCAAGTCGCCTAGTCTCAAAGTAATGCTGTAACAAAGAAATACGTGGTAGGACAAGACAGATACAATGATTAATTTTAAATAAGAAAATTTCAGAGTTTAAGTGATATACTGACATAAAATATACAGACATTAAAAATATCGCACTTCCTGTCAAAGCGGGAGTCTACATCGGAAACTAAGACAGACGAGAGTGAGGGAGACAATATCCCTCGCCAAAGAAACTACAATAATTTCTTTCAACGGGGTTTAGTTTACATTTGAAGAGACACAGATCAAATTTTCGTAATTTTCTTACTACGTCGCGTCATTCCATCTGTGGAGTGGTCGGTATCCAATTAATTTAGAAGACGGGATCTCACAATGCATACCTTAAGAAGATGCCGCTTCAGGGGAAGTAGCCGCGCGGGATTAGCCGAGCGGTCTTAGGTGCTGCAGTCATGGACTGTGCGGCTGGTCCCGGCGGAGGTTCGAGTCCTCCCTCGGACATGGGTGTGTGTGTTTGTCCTTAGGATAATTTAGGTTAAGTAGTGTGTAAGCTTAGGGACTGATGACCTTAGAAGTTAAGTCCCATAAGATTTTACACACATTTGAACATTTTTTTTTGAAGTAGCCACGTTATTTAATTTTTATTGCTCTTGTTAATGTGTTATACTGATCGCCTTTAGAAGTTATTGTACAGTAATACTGATGATGAAGACTTGACTTTCAAATCGAGGAAGTTCTAATGTTTTGTAAAATGTAAATAGGTGGTTGAGCCGTCATTTTAAGACTGATTTTTAGAAACACGACCTCATATCCTTTATGGATAAAATCAAATGATAAGCAACGAGTTACGTATATCTCTGAATTGGAGATACAAGTCTAGCTCCTTTCAAAGAAAAATAAGAGTCGCAATACAGTATACGATTATTTAATTATAAATATTACTTTGACCTGTGTTGACAACGTAGGTTATTCGACTATATGGTACTAATTCATTGCATTTCTTGTAAATGTTTTCTTTCCTAAATGAAAGGCCTTCTGGAACTAAGAAGATTGAAGTACCTATGAAACAGGTTCAAGGAACTACTACCCAGTTTCACCTGACAATTTATTGAACAAACATAAAAATAATAGTATGACATTTGGTTCGTGCCTTACGTATAAGCCTTGTCCAATTCCTTATGTACTTTTTAAGAACGTCACCTAAAAGTGTTGCAAAACATTACCTGAAAGTGAATTTCCTGTACCATTTGTGTATCTCTATTGTCTTTGTAATATAATTACTTATTTTTCAATTCTTGTAGAAACATTGTTGATTAACATAACTACAACTTTCATAGTAGAATTTCAGGTAAAATATTTTAACGTTTATAGGCTTGTAAATTAATAAACCAAATGCAACGAACAAATAATACCTGACTTCAGGGTCTTTAATATTTAAGCAGTGAGAATACGGAATAAAAACATATCGACATTGATAGATGGGGTTCCTGCTATTACACAGAATTTGGAAAAAGTATTTTAATTTTGATTTTTTATTTTAATTTCCGAAGATTGGAATGGCTTGTCAAAGTCTGCAGAACGGTTATGGACAAGGGAATGTAACCTGCTTGTGTCGTATCACAGTCAAAATATGGTAATTTAAGACTGATACGGAAACATTTGATATTTGAGTTGCAGACATACGTACCCGCAAACGTTCTCAATTCTGATGATTCGTAGTATCGGATTATCCGCCATAGATATGTCTGGATAGCGACTGTGAATAATGGAATAATATTTTGCGCTAAGAGGAGTGTTATTTATGTATGCAGTATTGTAAGAAAACAAATCCGTGTTATAAAATTGAGATACAGGGTGAGTCAGGAGGATAGGTAAATGCTTTGAGAAGTGACAGTATTAGTGATTCTGAACACAAAACTTCATATGGTCACATGCCCTGTTCAGAATGGTTTCCGAGAAAGAAATATTTAATATCACTTCTATACGTTTTTCTTGGATATCTGTAAAACTGCACGCTCTAGCGAAAACGTGTCGCATTACAAACTTAAACTACATTAAATTTTGCTACAAAAAGGTGCTACTTATTCTTTCTCTATGATTAACAGTTTGGGCGAAGAGAACGTTAGAATATTGAAACTCTCACTCGACCTACATGCGCTGCAGCTTAAGTAGTTTTTGTACGGCAATTTGAAGTAATCTCCGGACTTGATAGATTGCAAGTGTGATACTTGAAGCCGTTCGTCCCGAGTTCCTCTTCATTACTGTGTACGAAGTAAACAACGGCAGTGTTTGAGTAATACAGGAAATAAATTACAATACACATTAAATGAGTCCTATCTTGGACACCATTCGGAGTAAGGGATATATCCAAATGAAGTATTTTGTTCAGAATCACTAATACTATCACCCCTCAGAGCATGTACCTTTCCTCCTGCCTCACCCTTCATAATTCTTATCATAAGTTCTGCACACAGAGCACCATTTCAGTGCTAAGGTCGAATTGGAAATTTAGTCGTGAGCTGTTCCGAGAGTAATGCTTATAAAAATTTGTAACGAAAATCGACTTTTCTGATATCAGAAAAGCACGCATTCCACCTATCATAACGATAACACTATACCATAGAACAGATTGTGTTTTAGAAGGATAATGGTAATTAAAAGAAGACTTGGTTGGTCAGAAATAACGCAGGCGATAAAACATTGAATGAAATGGAGACTGAACAAAGCGTAATATACCCAGCATCAAAATGATCTAAAACAAAGACTATTCACAGGCAGAAGTGCATGTTATGAACATTGTACAAAAAAGAGAGTACGTTAAAATACAGCGACTGAGGGATACTCCGCAATATGTGCCTCTGCGGTTCTGCAATATCAGGTTGGGGTGCAGAACGCGTTATTATTAACAAATACTTTTAATCGTTTATCGATCTCCCAATTACTGAAGCTAATAGCCAATAGGTAGGATTTGTTGTATTGGAAACATGTTATTCATACATAAAGTGGTTACTCGTAGTTCATTATTATGCCTGAAAAAGCTAGAGAAAACGCAATTAGTGATGGGCAGAATAATTCTTAGTGTCACCTCTTTAGCAACGGAAATGTGGAACAGAATCAGATGTCTTAGGGCACTGAAATGAAGTGTTTTCGACGTCTCAACGCCCCATATCTTTTAAGGGGGCTGTTACTAGAATCGTAAAGATATCATTGCCTCTCTTCATCAAGCGCAGAGACGGAGACTCTGAATATGAGACTGGCTTCTGCAGATTTTTTACTCGGGAAAAAGTCACTGCAGGGTGGTAGCTATGTAAGAGATAATAAACAGCCTACATTCGCGAAAATTACAGTACACAATATATGTACATTAAGCAGATGCCTCTCGGTTGCGGTGTCGTCAAGATTTTATTTAGTAAACTGATGTCGAATGAGACATATCTATCTGTATCTGACAGAAAACGAGCTCTCGAAGGTTTTACAGCAGGAGAGGTTAGAATTTAAGATGCCTCACGAACCGAACAAATTAAAGTTGCCGTTAATGAAATACGTCATGTGATAATATTCTTGCAGACATTAACCTCATACAGTATAACTCGTACATTTTACAAACAAGGAAGTAAGAAAAGTCATGGGATACCTTGAAATACCGTGTCGGACATTCTTCTGCCCGGCGTAGTGCAGCAACCCGACGTGGCATGGACTCAACAAGTCATTTGAAACCCTCTGCAGAAATATTGCTCCATAATTGCGAAAGTGTTGTGGTTCAGGACTTTGTGCACGGATTGACGTCCCGACTATGTTCGATGGGTCCATATCGGGCGATCTGGGTGGCCGAATCATTCTCTCGAACTGTCCAGAATGTTATACAACTCAATGACGAAAAATTGTGGGCCGGCGATATGGCGCATAGTCATCCATAAAAATCCCATCGTTATTTGGGATCATGAAGTCCACGAATGGCTGCAAATGGTCTCCAAGCAGCAGAACATTGTCATTTAGAGTTAATTATCTTTTCAGTTGGACCAGAGGACCCAGTCCATTCCACGTAAACACAGCCACACCATTGTGGAACTACTGTCAGATTGCACGCTGCCTTGTTGACAACCTGCGTTCATGGCTTGTGAGGTCTGTACCACATTCGAGCTCTACCATCGGCTCTTGTCAACTGAAATCGGGACTCACCCGACCAGGCCATCCAGTCATCTGTGATCCAGCCGATGTGGTCACGAACCCAGGAGAGACGCTGTAGACGATGTCGTGCTGTTGGTAAAGGCCCTCCCGTCGATCGTCTGCTGCCATAGTCCATTAACGCCGCACAGTCGTAACTGATACGTTCGTCGTACGACCCGCATTGATATCTGCGGTTATTTCACGCATAGCTGCTTGTCTATCAGTGCTGCCAACTATACGCAAACACCGCTGCTCTCGGTCGTTGACTGAAGGCAGTCGGCCATTGTGTTGTCCACGGTGAGAGGTAACACCTGAAATTCGGCATTCTCGGCACACTCTTCACACTGGATCTCAGAATATTGAATTCTCCGACGGTTCCCGAAGTGGAGTGTTCCATCTGTCTACCTACAACTACGATTCCTCATTCAGAGTCTGTCAATTTCCGTCGTGCGGCCCAAATCACGTCGGAAACATTTTCACAAGAATCACCTGAGTACAAATGGCAGCTCCGCCAATACACTGTCCTTTTATAAAACGCGTACACGAAGCCACTGCCATCTACGAGGGCCGTTCAGAAAGTAAGGTCCGTTCGGTCGGGAAATGAAAACCACAGAGAAAATCAAAACTTTTTTTCTGTTCGCATCAGTCAGCCACACCTTCCAGCTACCTCTCTAAATAGTCGCCGCTCCGACTTAGACATTTCTCGTGGCGCTGTACAAACTTTCCAGTACTCTCCTCACGGAAAGCAGCCGCCTGTGCTTTCCGCCAATTCTCTACACTGGTGTGCCTTTCGTTGTTTGTGCTAAAATGTTCTTTTACGTGGCCAGCGGTTCATGTGAGCGGAGATGAACAACGGAGAGAGCCAATTAAGGGCTGTATTGTGGGTGATCAAACACGCTGCAGTGGCGTCTTCATTGCGCCTGCTGAATGCGGCTGAAAATTGTCTCGAAGAAAGAAACGAATGCCGTTTATGTTATGTGGGCTGCATAGCTTCAGACTATCTCTCTCGCCAGATCCACATACTTGGCCGGAGATACTTGTTTTAGGCATTTCTACGTGTTCACTTTGCGCTCTGAACTGAAAAGCGTGACGTGAAGCGTTCGACAGACACACTAAAGACACTGCCCAACACATCTGTGCAAAGCTCCATCGGATTTTCAGAGTGGTTTCCTTTTCGCGCTAATCGGATCTTACTTTCTGAATACGCCTTGTATATATGTGCATATCGCTATCTCATAACTTATGTCAGGTCTAGATTTATGATTTATGATGCATGCAGAGGGAAAAAAGTTTTTGTTACGGCTGCCACAGCGGAAAGAGTTGTTCACGTTCTGTATTCTTTACACTGTTTCTACTTCACTGTCACCTGTTTGTATTGTTTTGTGGCAAAATAAACGTAATTTCACAAAATTTGTGCTGGTTGCTTTACTTTTGGACACCAGTGTACATCTCAGTAATTTACTTACAGAAGCTGGCAGATAATTTAAATGTCGATTATTTTCACTCGTGTAAATTTAATATAGGCTTTCCTTCTCAAGCGGATAATTACTCCGTGGTCTAGGGAACCGTATACAGTCGCATTTTTTGTGATATTTGCAGTTAAACGTCATTGCAATATATCTTTTTATATTTAAAATGAATTACTATTATAGAAACAGAAGAACCACAGCAATTTTCCTTACAGTTGGTTTTTGATGAAGTGCGCACTATTCCCCAGCTTCCCTTACATGGAAATGATTCCACCATGACCTTATGATGGAACCATATCGACATAAAATGATTTAAAGAACCCATGGAAAACTCAAATAATGATGAAAAGGCCGATAGCGGTGTTGTGTATTTAAACCAGGGATCTAGAAACGATGGAGAGGCTTAATCCCGCCGTAGCCCTCAGTGGTTCACAACCCCACAACAGGCTACAGCAGTCCACCCGTCCCAACACCGCCCCCAGGATTATTGTACGGTTGGCCCCCAGTGGACCCACCCATCCCCCCCCCCTCCCACCCTCCACCCCGCTCGGGAACGTCTCACACCAGAAGAGTGTAACATAACCTCGAATGTTTGCGTGGTAGAGTAATTATGGTGTATGCATACGTGGAGACAGTGTTTGCCAGCAATCGCCGACACAGTGTAACTGAGGCGGAATAAGGGGAACCAGGCTGCATCGCCGGGGTAGATGGATAACCGCCTTAAAAACCATCCACAGGCTGGCCGGCTTACCGGACCTCGACACAAATCCGCCGGGCGGATCCAGAACGCCTTCCCGCTCGGGAAGCAGCGCGTTAGACCGCGAGGCTAGCCGGGTGGGCCCGATAACGACAGCACCGTCCTTGCAATGGCGAGTTCAACATCTCAACCGCTACAACACTTCGATCGGCCCTGAAGTCATACGATGGCTTAATGCGACAGAGAACAGGCAGCATTTGACGATCACTGGAGTTGTTAGAGGTCTGAGTGTACTGTTCAAATGGCTCTGAGCACTATGGGACTTAACGTCTATGGTCATCAGTCCCCTAGAACTTAGAACTACTTAAACCTAACTAACCTAAGGACAGCACACAACACCCAGCCATCACGAGGCAGAGAAAATCCCTGACCCCACCGGGAATCGAACCTGGGAACCCGGGCGTTGGAAGCGAGAACGCTACCGCACGACCACGAGATGCGGGCGAGTGTACTGTTCGATTTATCCCTGTACATGGTGCGCTCGATGGCTGCGTGCGATGTCATCCTGTGATAAATGAACCTCAAACATTAGGTCGCAACAGCGAGAAATGTCATTCTTTATGTATGGATCAGAGAAGTCTACGTTTATGCTACACAAACAAGCACCACAATCTACAGCCACAGCCACCTACCTACACAGAACACTATACGTGATAAGACCAAATCCTTAAGTGGTATGCCCCCTGCAGCCATTTCAGTACTGTGGGTTACCTAAGACAGTTCCTCCACTCTTGCATCACCAGTTTGACTTCACGTAGCTTCTACATCTACGTCTAACTCTGCAAGCCACATTGCCTGTTTCATTCACGAACTGTGTGCGCATCATTTGTATCCTTGGCACCCACGAACACGAAAGACACACTGTGACGCAGAGCACCACTCCTGCAATATTCTGTACTTGAAAGTGTGTGTGTGTGGTGGTCTTCAGATTATTTTTTATTTGTTTGGTTTTAGAAATGAAGAAATTTCGATTGTTATTACTTGAAAATATTTTATAATAGTTTTAGCAATGATCCATTGAACCAAATTTCTTTTGTAGCTGGATAAGTAACGTAGAAAATACTAACTCTCTCTTTTGTTTGAAAATTTTTCCTGATACCAGTGAAACTTGAAACGGACACTATCAGAAAGTGAACAGGGTTTTCTGAATGAGAAGTGAACGTATACAGTCTTCGAGATAGAAAAACATGTGGACAATTGTGACGTGTTTCTGGACAAATCTTGAAATTCACCAAGACATTTTGCACGTTCCATTAATACCCTTATAGTAAACAAGCTAACGGTGAATTTTAGCAGTTTTTTCAGTTTTAGTGAGCAGTAAACGATCCGCAGAATTAATTTAGCCCCTGATGGGATTTGGAATCGTTTCGATCATACAGAATGACGCCATATTTCAGGTGTAATGAATTGTGTGAAGTGGTGCAGGCAACAGATGAGACTCTGAACAGAATACAAACGAATGAGGAGTGTAGTGAGAAAGACAGTGGATTCGGATTCGGGAAAAGTGGTGTTCAAATCCCCTTCGTGTCATCAACGTCCAGGTTTTTCCGTAGTCTCCCTACACAGACTAAGTTATCGCTATTTGAAAAAGACATTACCTACATCCTTCTCCAGTCTGACATCCGTTCTTAATGGCTTGGACATCTACGGGACGTAATCTTCCATCCTTCCTTTTGTTCACGTTATCGGGAAATTAATTATTAGAACTGTGTATTTAATTTGGTGACACTCATCGTATCATGTATCACGACTCATGCAACTTTTATGACGCTTATATCGTTCCCCTTTAACGCCCCATATCCACACAGAATTGTAGCTCGTAAGTCCGTTTTATACCCTTTTAAAGCGTCATAATACGGTGTAATAACACCACTAAGACTCATTTCGTTTGTGTATCCAGAACATTCGCAAATTTCTACTTTTACAACAGATATGGCGTCCGCTTATTCGTGAATTACACATTGAATTTCAGACGTCCATAACAGCTTAGTTCAGTAATAATATATGTTCACCTGCTGTGCGTATGACCTCTGAGCGACGTTCCACAACGATAATTACGCATACGCACGGTTAATATCTTGTGGCTATACGGGAGGATAATTTGTCTGCAGAAACTCCAAGATGACCCGAAAAGAGCCCTTGAGACAAAGCAGACGTCGTTCGCCCTGAGAGAATTTCGTAACAGCCTAAACATACATATCTTTAAACAGTTCAAGGTCATACAACAATGATACCTGTCTTTTTTCCTAGTGGAAAATATGTTTTTGGTAAGGTCTATAAAGTGCTTTGCAGCTCTTAGTGAGATGGTTTCTCCCCGCACAATTCTGGAAGCTATGTTGCTTATGTAGATATTCCAAGAAATTACTATAGCTGTCTCTAAATGTCATCTTTGTACGATCACCTTAAGTATCCTCTTCGTTCTTGACCTACTGTTCTTGCGAGTATTATTGCTTTCCCTGTTGAGTATTCTCTATCTTTACTTCCTATTCCTCAAAAAATAATGAGAGCACGTCAATTTTTTTCTGCTACGACAAGGTGATAATTTTTCGCAATTATTAGTATTCACGCCAATTTATACGTCTAGTCATGTTTTCCAAAAGCTCAGTATTACGGGTTACAGTGAATTCACGTGAAATAAACATTTAATGTATCTGGAGAAACTTGTCTAATTGTCATGAATGCTTGATAAGAACTCCAAACGCCGGCACAGTACTCAAGAACTGTTAGAGCTCGTGTCTTGTACACGATTTACTACACAGATGTACCGCATTTTTCCATTATCCTACTGACAAATCTTTCATTCGAGTTCCCTTGAACTTTTTTTGGTTAGTTACATGTTGCGTAGACCATTTGAACAATTTTTGTTTTCGAAATTACGTGGAACGACGCAGTTTACAGTATATGTGCATACGACTAGTGTTAACATTATTGAAAACGTTGCTTCTTATTCCCACTCATACAACTATACTTGAAAACAAGTTTTTATCAGGCAACCAGTTTTCAAGTATAAATTCGCTCATGGAACAAAAGGAGTGGTCCAGAAGAGATGGTCTTGGGTAAGATTTAAAACTTGCTTTGCTAAGTGTCAGACATTTTGTATTATTGGGCATATTATTAAAAGTTTTTGGAGCTGCGTATTGGACTCCTTTGCGGGCCACTGATAGCATTAATAATGGTTAAAACTATTTTTTTCCTCTGGTGTTGTTGGTGTGGAAATCACTGTTCATCTCAAGTTGTGAAGGATTGATTAAGACAAAATTCATTACCCGAATCCAGGAAGCAGCGCATTAGTGCTCTCAGATACCCTTGGCAGAGATATATATATATATATATATATATATATATATATATATATATATATATATATATATACCCGAATCCAGGAAGCAGCGCATTAGTGCTCTCAGATACCCTTGGCAGATATATATATATATATATATATATATATATATATATATATATATATATCTGCCAAGGGTATCTGAGAGCACTAATGCGCTGCTTCCTGGATTCGGGTAGGCACGCCGGCCCCGGATCGAATCCGCCCGGCGGATTAACAAAGGGGGTCGGTATGCTGGCCAGCCTGGATGTGGTTTTTAGGCGGTTTTCCACATCCCGCTAGATGAATACCGGGCTGGTTCCCACGTTACGCCTCAGTTACGCGACTCGCAGACATTTGAAAATGTTCGCACTATTTCATGGCTTACACTAGATGCAGACAGCTGGGGTACACTAATTCTGTCCCGGGGGGTTTGGGGTTGCGACAGGAAGGGCATCCGGCTACCCTCTGCCACTGACATCGCCAAATCCCTAGTAACATGGCCCACCCCACGTTGAAGCGGGACAAAGGCCCAAAGAAAATGATTATATATATAGTCGAGTCGGCGTAAGTTGATCCCTGACAGCTGGCATGGCTGTCGCCAGCCTTAAACTACAAACAGCAAACAGCTGCAGGCGAACACAGTTGCTGTGTATAGAGCTCCGGTAACACTGAGGCGTTGCGATAGAGACATTTACAGAAGCGCGAACAGTGACTGGTTGCAGCAGGCGCGCGAATCTGGTGCGTCTGGCCCACTGCAGCTGTCAGGGATCTTATTGCAGCGACTCGACTATAACTCCTTGACGACGCAAGTAAACACCACATTATTCTTACCGTTTGATTTCGTACAAACAGTAGTTTCTTTCTAAGTGGTGAGTTACCCCCGACAACTATTCCTTCAGACAACACTTAGTGGACATAAGCGAAATGTGTCAAGAGGTTGAATCGTTTCCAAGACTACCAATTATACGAAGAGTAAAAGTAACTGATGAGCTCAGTGATATGCTTCTTCCAATTCAAGTTTTCATCAATATGTATACCCAAAAATTTGGAACGTTCTACCCTATTTACTGACTCCTGCTCATGTGCTACATCAATTGTTGGTGTGACTATTAGTGTGTTTTTTCTAAATTTAGAGAGAATCCATTTTCAAGAACCGTTTAATTATTCTTTCTAAAACCTCATTAACCATCTCTTTTGTGTCTCTCTCTCTAATGGGATTTATTACAATAATCGCATCATATGCAAAAAGTGCTAATTCTGCTTGTTGAATGTGAAGTGGAAGGTCATTCACAAATATCAAGAATAGGAGTAGACACAAAATTGAACCCTGCTGGACTCTCTTTGCGATTTTTTTCTAGTCGCAAAATTTTTCTACACTTCCGGTATTGCCAGTTGTTCATCACAAGTGAATATGATTCAAACCAATTTTGTGTAATGCCATCGATTGCATAAAACTTGAGTGTTTCGAAGAATTTAACATTACCAACACAATCAATTACCTTGGAAAGTTCATAAAATATACAAATTGGTGGTACTTTATTATTTAAGGCTTTTTATATTTGATGAGTGATGTGTAAAAAGCATTTCCAGTCGAGCAACATTTCTGGAATCGCTAAATAAATTGTTTCTACTTAAATATGAGACTACTTGAGTACATTACTTTTCCGAATATTCTGGAAAAAGATTTCCGTAAGGAGATTGGAAGATAATTATTTAAGTCTACCTCGTCACCTTTCTTACGAAGAGAATTAACAATTGGAATTATTCTCTCTGGCTTTACGTGATCCTCCGATTTCATATCACTTCATAGTGTTACCCCTAAATAGTTATACGATGTCAAGTGTTCAAGATGTTCATCGTTAAACATTAATCGTAAACTTTTGGACTCTTTCTCTATGCTACGGAGATCAGTTTGCGTTTACCCACATTTAAAGATAGCTGCCATTCAATACACCAAGAATAAATTTTGTCAAAGTCTTTATGCTTTTTTATAATTGTTCTTTGGTAGATCTCTAGATGCGCCAGGATGAAGAGACAGAAAATGTAAACTCACTATCCGTTGGTTAACTCTTGGTTCAAGTAGTTCAGCATCGGAGCCGAGTGTTACTGCCTTTGTGAACACCTACAAGCTAAAATGGCTTTATGCTTTTGACTTTGATCTTGGTCCAGATGTGAGCCAGCGGAGCCTGGAGTGCGGAAGGCTTGCACGGTTCTGAATTATGTTGTAGATAGCCAGACAATTGTGGTAGTGGAATCATGTTTTGAAATGATTTCGTTTCGGTCGTGACTGAATGTCATCCGCTCAGTTGATTGACTCAGAAGACTTTATATTGCACATCTGTTCCGTCTTCTGTGGTGGTTATTCTGTATGGTACCTTATTGAGGAGTAGGTGTACTAATCCTTGGTTAATCTACTAGTGGTGCACCTCTATAGTTTGCTGTTTAGGTTATTGATTTGATTATTGATTTGACCCTAATTATTGATCTGGGTACGGTCGCCACACCATAGAGTTGGCCTGATTATTCAACGCAACCGGGCATCGTACACTTGAAAACTTATTGCTGTGCGATGTATTTAGTGGCCGTTCGCCTCGGTAGCTGCGTGGTCAGTCCACGGATTGCTAACCAAAGGGGCCCAGCTCCGATCTCCGATTCCTGGCCGGGTCGGAGATTTTCTCCTATCGGGGTCAGGGTCTTTGTGTTGTCCTTACGTTCACATCGTATTAATTGACATTCCACTAATGAGATGGCTGTATGAGCACGTCCCGTAAGCCAGTAAAAAAAAGAAAAAAAGGCAGTGAGGTTGATCTGTTATCGTAATCTGTCTGTGGACCTATTTTGTGGCCACGTTGCGGTGGCGGTGTGTAGTGTCAATTGAGTAATTCTGTGCTGCCTAGTTACCTTCAGAAGTTACCGTTATCATCGTGATATTTTGTTAGATTTTAAACAGAGTAATATAAGTTTTGTCACTAGTTTGCCACGGCAGCTTTGGTTATTTTAAGGTTATCTAATAATTGACACTTAAGTTAATCTTTTTAAAATTTGGTTGGTCAAGTCATTATTGCAGCTTTAAATTGGTTGACTAGTTTTTATTAGATCTGTTACTGAGTTACAATGCGCCGTTGCATCTGCAGTTTTATGACACTTTCTTAAATAGTAATCTCACTTACAGTGACTGCTAGGTTTAAGGAGTGTTGCATAGTTCTCTACATTCACGCATAGTAACTGTTTTGATTAAGGGAAAGATATTCTTAAATAACCTGATCTTACAATGGGAATGTGTTGAAAGGCAAAATAAATTGCTATTAGTGAATTTTCTTTAATTGTTGTGTTAGTCGTGAGGGTCTGTACTAAACTATCACTAAGACTGTTTTGGTGATTTATGGTGATAGTTCCAGGCGTTCCTGTGGTGATACGTTGGCGATTCTGCAGTGTCCAATCCTCCGCAACATGGTGAAGACACCTTCCCGCATCCCGAGCAACAAGTGGTCATTACGTGCCTGTCACCGTTGAGAGCTTCAACTATTATATTCGTCAGAACTAACGTTACCAATTAACTGCTTAATAGCTTGTTACTTTGGAACGAAATACATCACCGAATCTGTATATCAGGGATCCGACAGTTCGTCGGTAAGTTTGTGGAGCTTTGTGGCATTAGGTGTCTACGTACAGGTCGTGTAATTTGTGTTAATAATGGGCCATTGATTTGCGTAAGCGGCGATGGCGCCTGACAGCGACCAAAATGGATCCAATAGGATTTCCATCAGGCGAATTTAGTCGCCGAGATATCAACGTGAGATCACTATAATGCTCCTCAAACCAATGTAGGACTGTTCGGGCTCCGAGACAAGGACTATTATACCGCTGAAAGATTACGTCGCCGTCGGGGAAGGCATCAAGCATGTAGGGAGGGAGGGCGCTCGCAGCTGTCAGTATGTCTTCGATTATTACCACAAGTCTCACGCGAACGCAGGAGAATGTTTCCCAAAGCACAATACTGCTCCTAGAAGCGTGCGTCTATGGCGCGCTGCTCGTTTCGACCCGCTGTTCACACGATGACGAAAAAATGCGATTCACCCGAAGAGCCGACTAGTTTCCATTGCTTGACTGTCGAATCCCCGCGCCCACTGCAATTGAGGTTGTCGCTGGGTCAATGTGTGAACACGTGGGTATGGTTTGCTGCGGAGCTCCATGTTCAACAATGTACGATGAACGGTGTGCTCCTAAATGTATATGCGTGCACCAGCAATATGCTGTTTCAGCAGAGGTGCCACACATCACCAACTATCCTACCCTGTAGGTTGGTTGGTTGGTTGATCTGAGAGGAGGGGACCAAACAGAGAGATCATCGGTCCCATCGGATTAGGGATGGATGGGGAAGGAAAGCGGCATGCCCTTTCAAAGGAATATCCCGGAATTTGCCTGAAGCGATTTAGAGAAATAACGGAAATTTTAAATCAGGATGGCAAGATACGGATTTGAACCGTCGTCCTCCCGAATTCGAGTCCAATGTGCTAACCACTGCGCAACCTCGCTCGGTTAATCAACGGAGCAGACAAGTCCCTGAACCCCACGTTTTGTGGAGAGTCGTAACGTCCAACCATATACCGCCTAGTGGCAGTTTCACTGTCCATTTACCTCTCTGCGTAGATGCTCACGACATTAGCACATGAACATTCGACCAGCTTCGTCGTTTTCCAGATCTTCACAGGCTCTGCATAATAATAATCTGCCCTTTATCAAAGTCGCTTATCCCAATAGATTTGTTGATTTGCAGCCCACATCTTCGCTAGAATGATCCCCCCGTCCGAGTCAGCTCGGAATACATACTCCTGTTACCGCGTCACTTGCCCGCAAAGCCACCAGGTGGCATCCAACATGGCGGTGCTTAGTGGTCATAATGTTTTGGCTTATCACTGTTTGCCGATTCATCAGTAAAACAAATGTAAACTTGAAGCTGGTAGCTGCCTTCCAATTTTTATACAGGGCGATTCAGCTGTCCCTTCCGTTGTCGTATTATGCAACCCGCAATGTTACTGCTGGCCTGCATAAACCACGTGCGAGATTTTAATTCTGTCGCTCACTACGCACAAGTAATTAGTCCTACAGTAAAAAATGAGCACGACCTTTTCGTAGGAAATTTAAACTGGTTAGATTTTGTACTGCGATACATTTTCATTGGAGGCCATGGTTTTCGAGTTATTCAAGGAAAACGTACTAAAGCGGCCTTCAAACGCAACTCCACCACACACATCCCTCATCAGTACTTTTGTTCATGGCACTCCCTCCTACCACGTACAAAAATTTTCGTCTACATAAACTATTCCAGATATTCGACCTTTTTTTAGCTTCTGTTGATTGAGCTATTACGCCACCGACATTGTTCGCTATTTTGCGAACATTATTAGTTTAAGTGAGAGTAATGACCCGAAAACGACTTCTATAAACTTCACACTAAAAGAAATTACGCGGACAGTTCGATACAAACTTAATCGTTACAAGCACAGTAGTTTCGTGGCCTGAAGACCTGATGAATAACACAATGTAATAGTTAAAATTCACAAAACTGTGAAGTAAAACTTGCACAAACATAAATTTTACAATTTGTAAGTGCTCGACTAAGGCGGTTAGTCAAACAGGACGAATGTGGGAAATAATCTGTGCAGTCGCAAATATAGTACAGTGGTAGGAGGGAGTACCATGACCAGCAACTAGAAATTCTGACTGGTGCGGACAGAATGTGGGACTGGGGTAACGTTTGAAGGTCACTTCCGTACGTTTTTTCTTAAGATTATCGGAAACCTCCAGCGAAAACGTATCCCAGTGGAAAAATTTAACGACACTAAACTTCCTACAAAAAGGTCCTGCTCGGTTTCTCTGTACGACTGATAATTCGAGCTTAATGAGCTAAAGAATATGAAAATCTCGCTCATGATTTACGACGGCCAGATATAACATTGCGGGTGGCATAAAACGACAGCGGTAGGGGTGACTGAATTATCCTATACATGATCTGTCTGTTGCAGGAAAACCTTATGTGATACTGGTTCTTCCCGCGTGTGTCGCTGGAACCAGGGAAAGAGTGTGGACATCTACGTTCGGCGGAAGTGGTGAGACTGACCTTTCTTTGTTAATTACAGTGAACGAAGTCATTCATAGCCCACTGGGTTATTAGGTCGTCTTTCTTCTACTGCTGAGAGAAGGGTAGAGAAGAAGTTCGGACCGGGCTGTTCGCTCTTCAGAAATCGATGCGAGGACATCGTCGATGAGCTGCGTGGCGGCGGAGGAGGCGGCAATTAGCATGGCGACCCAGCCAGGAGCGCCAGCCTTCTGGACACCCCTCACGCTTCACAGCTTCCACTCATTTCATCCTCAAAGACAGCCATGGCGTAATTAGGTCGTTTTACAGAGGATTTAACTCTGAATACAAGGAATATTCAACATATTTCGCACGCCAGCAAGATTTTCTTCCTAAAAGAATAAAAGGTCAGTGATGTACAAAGCGTTTCAAAGAAATCCGTCCGATTTCACAAAAAGGTCCATCCAATTTAATAACACTATACCTTCTACATGAATGAAGGTAACTTCTACATGAATGAAGGTAAAAATTTGAGATGAATTATAGCTTGCGCACCGAAACAAAAAGCTTAACAAGACCTCAGTTGTTAGTCGCGTGGTTGTCGGTAAGAGTCTTCCCGTAAAAGGATACAGCTATGGCCAGTATTGTAACTAGCCGAGTAGTTAATACTCCGATGGAAAAAAAAATCGCGAGGGCGAAAAATAATTAATATAGAGTAATGAAATTTTGGGAACACTCTTGTCTAGCTAACATATTTAAGTGATTAACATTGCAACATTACAGGTTACAGCAAGCGCGAGATAGGTCATTATAAATTTGAAATACTGGTACATTAACAACCTGCATAACCGCCAGAAAGTTGAATGCAAGCATGCAAACGTGCATGTATCGGGTTGTGCAGGTGCCGATGTCAGCTTGTGCGATGGAGTTTGGTGTCTACTGCACTGGGTCGTTCAATACAGGGACGATTAATGCTGTTTGTGGATGGCACTGGAGTTGTCGTTCGATGACGTCCCATATGTGCTCGATTGGTGACAGATGCGTGATCGAGCAGGCCAAGAAGACAGGTTACAACACTGATATGTGGGCGGCCGTTATCCTGTCGGAAAACACCCCTGGAATGCTGTGAATGGCTGCACAACAGGTAAAATCATCAGACTGACAGACAAATTTGCAGTCAGCGTGGGTGGGATAACCACGAGAGTACTCCGGCTGTCATACGATATCCCAGCGCAAACCGTAAATCCAGGTGTAGCTCCAGCGTGTCTTAAAAATGGTTCAAATGGCTCTCAGCCCGATGGGACTTAACATATGAGGTCATCAGTCCCCTAGAACTTAGAACTATTTAAACCTAACTAACCTGAGGACATCACACACATCCATGCCCGAGGCAGGATTCGAACCTGCGATCGCAGCGGTCGATCGGTTCCAGACTGAAGCGCCTAGAATCGCTCGGTCACAGCGGCCGGCCCAATGTGTTTAGCAAGCAGACAGGTTGGTTGTAGGTCCTCAACTGACCTCCTTCTAACCAAGACACAAGCCATCGCTGCCACAGAAACAGAACCAGCTTTCATCAGAAAACACAACAGATCTAAACCCTGCCTTCCAATGAGCTCTCGCTTGACACCACTGAAGTGGCAAGTGGTGATGATTTGGGGTTAGTGGAATGCACGCCACAAGTCTTTTCACTCGGAGCTACCCTTCAAGTAACCGATTTCTAACAGTTCGTTGTGTCATTGTGGTGCTAACTGCTGCCCGATTGCCACTGCAGATGCAGTACGATGCGTCAGAGCCATACGCTGAAAACGATGGTCTTCTCCCTCGGTAGTGCCACATGGCCGTTCGGAGCCCCGGTCTTCTTGCGACCTACATTCTCGTGACCACCGATAGCAGCAATCATGTAAAGTGGCTATCATTCAAACTCAGTGGGGTGTTCATAATGGGGTCTTTGTAACCTTGACTGACAACAACTCGCTACATCCAATGTCAAAGGTAATTAATGTTGACGACCGTTACAGAGTGTATTCAAAACAAGCCTGATTTTTCATCCTCAAAGCAGCGCTACTAGCGCCATTCTTATGCGCCTGGAGGGAACTATGAGTAGACATCATCTTTCATACGTAGAAACACGCCTACCAACTTTCGTCTATATCTCACAACTACTTGGTGCTCCGATTTTTTTAGTCAGTATGTTTCTTAATCTGAAGTGACGAAGTGGTCAAAGAAGTCATCGATGGGGGAGGTATAGAATGAGGGGCAAGGAATGGCAGACAAACGGCATGTGTATCCACTGAGGAGAACATCACGTCGGTATGACAGGAGTTCATGGTTCGACGTGCAGATGTAGAAAAGAAACACCCATAGTCTAGTTTCTAACGGACGAGGGAGCAGTAAAAACGGAGGAGGGTGGTCCGATCTGCTCCCCAGGAAGTACCGCTGAGGACACTCACTGAGGGTCCGGGGACAGCTGGAGGGCAGGTAAGACACGTGGGCTGATTGAGAAAGTTTCCTATCGAACATGAGCCCCAGGAATTTCGTAGTTTCAACTAGCGGAAGAGCAACAGGCCCAAGATATAAAGGCAGTGGAAGAAACCCATTGCGTCGCCAGAAATTCGTACAAACTGTTTTACCAGTGGAAAAGCGAAAGCCATTGTCGATGCTGCACGAGTAAAGACGACGCTGAAGACGCCGCTCAAGGAGACAAGTCCGAGGAGAACTGTAATAGATGGCAAAATCGTCAACAAAAGGGAGCCGGAGCTGTCCGGTGGGAGACCGCTCAGAAACGAACCTGAGGCTCACCGTTTTCCTGTATAAAGGTGTCCAACAACGCAGATACCACACGTACCTTGAAAACTCAGTCTCTGAAAAAATTCTGAAGGAAACGGTCCAGGTGGTCTAGGAAGCCTGACATGTAGAGAGTACGGAGGATATCAGTCCTCCAGCAGATGTAGTATGCTTTCTCCAGATCAAAAAACACGGCCACAGTCTGGTATTTCGGCAGAAAACCACTCATGAAGTTGGTTGACGAAGTGACTTGATGGTCAACTGCAGAATAGCGCGCTCTAAATCAACATTGTTTAGTGGTCAGTAAAATGCGAGACTCGAGCCACCATACCCACCAGACATGAATTAAACTTTCCATCACCTTGCAAACACAGCTGGTGAGAGAAATGACGCAGTAACTAGAAGGAAAGTGTTCGTCCTTGCCGCGCTTAGATATGGGTATGACACGCCAGCGTCTGGGAAAGCTGCCCTTTGCCCAAATGCGATTGTATGTATGGAGGAGAAAGTGCCTGCCCACAAGAGAAAGGTGCTGCAACATCTGGATGTGAATGTCACCCGGCCCTGGGCTGGAGGATCGGGATGAAGTGAGAGCATGATATAGCTCCCTCATAGTAAAAGCGTCATTGTAGTACTTACTCGTTTCCGGTGGAGAAACTTAGGGTGATAGTGGATGGAGCTCGAAATCGCTGCAGTGTAGCGGCCCAAGGTGTTGGAGATAGCAATAGGGTCCACAATGATGTCAACTGCTACGATCACGCTGGAAAGTGGGAATGGACCTTAATCCCAGATAGCCGTCGAAGGTTAGCCCACAAGACGGAAGAGGAAGTGGAACTATAAATGAAATTCAGTTAGCTTTTTTGCTACCTGGAGGAAAGCGAAGACACTGCACATGCAACTGTTTATATAGAATACATATCGCCGTCGCAGGATGACTCTTAAAAACGAGGAGAGCACGTCTCCGCGCACGAAATGCGTCGCGGCACGCTTCAGTTCACGAAGGGACCGAAACACTGCGCGGTAAAAATGAAGTACGAGGAACGGAAGATTCTGCGGTGGTGAGGATAATGTTGGTAAGGTATTCTAGCTTGTCATCACACCTGGGGAAAAGTTGTTCTTCGAAGGACGCCAGGGTAGAGTAGAGCCTCCAGTTGGCCTTAGAAAGCTGCCATTTGGGTTTGTACGAAGGTGGGTTAGGAGTCAGAAAACGGATAGCACACGGGAAATTATGGCTGGAGACCACATGAGACGACAGGAGAGCCAGCAGTGCAGAATGAGAGGTCGAAATGAGAATAGGTGTGCATGGAGTCAGATAGGAACGTAGGGGCTCCAGTATGGAGGAGGAGAGTTGACTGAGAAGGTCAGCGAAGAGGGCACCTCTGTGACAAGTTCTGGGAAAGCCCCAAAGGGGATAGAGCGTGTTGAAGCCACCGAGCAGCATAATGGGGCGAGGGAGTTGCTCAACAAGCTGGAGGAATTCCGCTCTGGTGACACCGAAGGACGGAGGAATGTAGACGGTACATAGGGAAATAGAGGCAAGTGAGGAAGGAAAATGCGGACTGAAACAGTGCAACAAGGTGTTCAGGGAGGTGGTTTGACTATGAACCTCATCCCAGATGAGCAACATGACTCCCCCTTAAGACGCAAACAAAGCCGTCGCCGGGGGGGCGGGGGGGGGGGTTCTATTGAACCGGGAGGTAATACGAGAGGTCAAAGCGGTCGTGCGGACGTAACTTTGTTTCCTGGAGGCAGAGAACAAGTTGATGCTGTAATTCCAAGAGCCGCCGTAATTCCTCCTTGTTGGCTCTAAGGCCGCGAACGTTCCATTGCAGGAGAGTCACAATGAGAAAGGGGAAGGGGGGAGAAGTGAAGGGGTGTCATCTCGGTGGCTGCCGAGAGCCAGCCTTAGAAGACTCTTTGCTACAGGGCACTGAGACTGGAGAATCTTTCTCTATGAGAGCCACAGAGGCTGCGGCATTCTCCCTTGGTTGGTGTGCCGAGTCCAAGGCAGGAAAATGGTTGGCGGTGCACACCGGCAACACAGAGGTAGGCTGGGTGAGACACCGTTGACGAGGATCTCTGACTCGGCGAAGGAGGAGACTGTTTGCCCTTGTTTGATTTCTTGGAGCCTTTGCGTTTGGCTGGAGGGACATAAAAAGTCTTCGCGGGAGCGTTTCTTCTGTGCTTTCCGGCCTGTAGCGGGTAATTTCGCCCGCATGATGCTACTGTCACACTGCGCGATTTTACGACCGTGGCGCTGAAATTGAGGTCGCATGTCTGCATGGCCATGTCCTTCACTGAGCGAGTTGTAGCAAGAATGGTAGTGTAAGTGCCGGATAATAAAGCACAGAATTTACGACTAGCCAACAACTTGCGAGCGACAGGGTAAGGCACTTTTTCCTTCATCCGGATCTCCTGGACGGCCCGCTCATCGAGATACACGGGACAATCTCGAGAGGAGGCTGCATGGTCGCCATTGCAATTGATCCAGAAGGGAGAAGGAGGCGTACAATCGCCCTCGTGAGCATCCCTACCACAGGTTACACATATGGCCGGCTGTTGACAGGACACGAGTGCGGTTGTAACGATGACACTGGTAGCAGTGCATTGGGTTCAAAATACGCGGTCGGACTGTGATAACTCCATAGGCTGCTTTGAACTTTGATGGGACCACTAATCCGTCAAACTTGAGAAAAATGGTGTGTGTGGGCACTAAGGACTCATCTACCTTTTTCATCACCCGATGGACTGCAATGATGCTCTGATCAGAGAGGTAAATTTCAGTTTCTACCTCTGTTAGACCATCAAGCAGCCTAGTGTAAATAACACCACGTGTAGAATTTAGCGTTTGATGGGCCTTGACATGAACAGGATAGCCATGGTCGAGCGAAGCTGCAAGCAGTTGTGCTTGAGTATCACAAGTAGTCTCCAAAAGCAAAGCGCCATTGCATAGACGAGAGCCGGATTTCACAGGGCCGGCGTCTTAGAACACAGCATCACCATTGGAGAACTAACGTTGTACCATCATATGCATCTGATGACCCAAAATGGTCACATAAAACTTGGAAGTAATGCAACCTTGCAGAGTAACCATGAGATCCTTGGAATACCACGATGGGACTTGCTCACATCATCACCGAACCCTTGCCATGGTCCAATCTTGCGGTGTAAACTCGGCAAGAACTTGGAAGCAGTGTGAAAGTAGACTCATCCGACCGAATGGCTCTCTTTCATTGCTCCATAATCCAGGATTTACGCTTCGGAAACATTTTTTCCTGTTATGGACATTTGCACAGTTGATTAGTGGTTTTGGCATTCCCGTTATTTCCCAGCTTATTGAACTCCGTTCGTGGCGTTTTGACGGGGTTTGCGAATACGACGTTCAGTTCTGCAGTGTCTTTTGCAGCTGTTGTCCTTTTATTTTTCGTCACAATCCTCTCAAATGGCCGTCTGTCACGATCACTCGACACGCACTTTCGTACATGTTATCACTTAGCGATGATATTTTACCGCTTTTCCAGTATGTGGTATAAGTGTTCGATACGGTGCCTCTTGAAACATCGAACTTTTTGGTTACCGTTGATTAAAGAAGCATTCACAATACGAATACCGACAAGTTGCCCACGTTCTAAATGACTTAGATACGACAAATGTACTACACACAACGCTATTTTGATCACGACTCATACTTTCGACGTATTAAGGACACTGGACAGATGTCGCTCGTGCTCAAATACACCAGTGCAACCTGGGGCTCGGATAGCGTCTGCATTTAGTTCAAGCATGCATTTCTCCCATTGCTTCCATATTTTTGTCCAACCCCTGTGTATTAAGGTAATATAATCACCATAGCTTAGGGCATTTAAACTGACTTGGTGATGTTTGATGTTATGATCTACAAGTTTTGAGAATGTGAACCAAATATTCGAAGAAATGCCGTTCTCTGCTCGACCTTAAATGTTGTTTAAGGGCTGTGTTATCCGGATTAAACTGTTCGAGCTTGTCTTGTCACTCTTTGTCAAACTGTACAATGCTTCTGCTTCTTCGCTACTATTTTCCTGATGGCTATCAGGCCCACTTACCTCTCTGAAAAATCGCAAAGCAATTTAGATTTGGTGTTAGGTGATATCAGACTTATGCACGTTATTTCAGCTACCTTTGAGATCATTGTTTGTAATGTTACACTTTGTAACTTTTATTTTCTCTTCTCTTTTTCTTTTTTCAACATAAATCTGAAGATGACCTGCAGGGCAGGTCGAAATCGATAGTCGTTAATAAAAGAAATTGGTATCACACGCTGTTTCTTCATTTATTGTAACAACTGAGATCACTGTTTGTATGACATGAAACCAGTTGTGAGATACGCAGTTTCGTTTACTACGAATATTCGCCATCGCCACCATCAGAACAAGTCTTCGAAACTCGTAAAAGAAATCTGTGTGTCAATTTCAGTGTCATTTTGTATAACTGGCACTGAACATTATTTTCCGAGATCGAAGTTTAAACCTGATGATATTAGAAAGCGAAACATCGTAATAAACTGAAATACATTAGGCCATCTAGACCTTATTACATACAAAATAATAATCTATAATTTATTCTTGCACTTTATTGCGGGAGTACCGCAAGGAAGCGTGATAGGACCTTTATTGTTTACAATATACATAAATGACTTAGTTGACAACATCGGTAGCTCCGTGAGGCTATTTGCAGATGACACGGTTGTCTACAAGAAAGTAGCAACATCAGAAGACTCGTACGTACTCCAGGAAGACCTGCAGAGGATTAATGCATGGTGCGACAGCTGGCAGCTTTCCCTAAACGTAGATAAATGTAATATAATGCGCATACATAGGGGCAGAAATCCATTCCAGTACGATTATGCCATAGGTGGTAAATCATTGGAAGCGGTAACGACCGTAAAATACTTAGGAGTTACTATCCGGAGCGATCTGAAGTGGAATGATCACATAAAACAAATAGTGGGAAAAGCAGGCGTCAGGTTGAGATTCATAGGAAGAATTCTAAGAAAATGTGACTCATCGACGAAAGAAGTAGCTTACAAAACGCTTGTTCGTCCGATTCTTGAGTATTGCTCATCAGTATGGGACCCTTACCAGGTTGGATTAATAGAAGAGATAGACATGATCCAGCGAAAAGCAGCGCGATTCGTCATGGGGACATTTAGTCAGCGCGAGAGCGTTACGGAGATGCTGAACAAGCTCCAGTGGCGGACACTTCAAGAAAGGCGTTACGCAATACGGAGAGGTTTATTATCGAAATTACGAGAGAGCACATTCCGGGAAGAGATGGGCAACATATTACTACCGCCCACATATATCTCGCGTAATGATCACAACGAAAAGATCCGAGAAATTAGAGCAAATACGGAGACTTACAAGCAGTCGTTCTTCCCACGCACAATTCGTGAATGGAACAGGGAAGGGGGGATCAGATAGTGGTACAATAAGTACCCTCCGCCACACACCGTAAGGTGGCTCGCGGAGTATAGATGTAGATGTAGATGTAGATGTAGATAAAAAGTACGCTCTGCTCCAAATGAGGAAGAGCGACAAATGCAAGTTCTTATGACGGACATGCTTCGTTTTTATTCGAGGCATTTTACAGCTGACAACTCGAAGTAGTTACAAGGAAAGCACGAACATTATTAATGAGCAGCTTGCAAGTTCCATTCCAGGAGCAAATCTCCAACATTCGTCAGTAACGGTTATGCATGTTTGCACTCGTGTTGTTCAGAAGACAGACATGGAGTAATTGATCGCCTTTTGTAACTCTTCAGAGTGATACGAGTGACTGTCAACAATCACAAAATATATTTAACGAGGAGGTAATCGCAATAATTATTTATTTAAAAGTCTGCAACTTATACACCACTCGTTCCAAACTAACTAGCGTGACTCTGTACTTTGTCTTTCGTGTGTTGTATTGACTGACAACCGAGTGTTTACAGATGATATATTTAATCTAGTGGCCGGCGGCGGTGGTCTCGCGGTTCTAGGCGCGCAGTCCGGAACCGCGCGACTGCTACGGTTGCAGGTTCGAATCCTGCCTCGGGCAAGGATGTGTGTGATGTCCTTAGGTTAGTTAGGTTTAAGTAGTTCTAAGTTCTAGGGGACTGATGACCACAGATGTTAAGTCCCATAGTGCTCAGAGCCATTTTTTTAAATCTGTTTCCCGGACTATTGAAGGGAGCGCATACATTCTGCTTCGTTACTTGCACGCAGTGTTAAACAACAGTTAACAAGGTAAAAGGGTGAAACAATTACATGTTGTGGAAAACTTCATTGCCCTGGCAACAGGCGCGACATCGTACTAGTGGCCTTGTTAACATTACTGAAATACTAACAGGAGGACAAACGTGCACACAAGCGTGCAAGCCACTGCGAAACAGTATACGAGGATATGTGTGACCGTGCAAAGGTAGAAATGTTACGGCTTCTCTCTTTATAGCTGATACCCGTCATATGATGGACCAGCGACAGAGCGCCGCGCTACGAGACAAAACAATTGTTCTAAGAAATTCAGTATTATCAACGTACAGTTATAAAAGTAACCCTGTCAAGCAAATTATCAACTCCTTCTTTTTCTTTCTTCAGTTTCTAACGATGTGTGTTGGATGAAGTAGTATATAAATGCATCTACACGAGGAGTCCCTTCTTCTTGGATTCATGGTACGCCATTTGATTCGTCACTACAATTGCAAATACACTACTAGCCATTAAAATTGCAACACCAAGAAAAAATGCAGATGATAAACGGGTATTCATTGGACAAATATATTATACTAGAACTCACATGGGATTACATTTTTACGCAATTTGGGTGCATAGATCCTGAGAAATCAGTACCCAGAACAATCACCTCTGGCCGTAATAACAGCCTTGATACTCCTGGGCATTGAGTCAAACACAGCTTGGATGGCGTGTACAGGTACAGCTGCCCATGCAGCTTCAACACGATACCACAGTTCATCAAGAGTAGTGACTGGCGTATTGTGACGAGCCAGTTGCTCGGCCACCATTGACCAGACGTTTTCAGTTGGTGAGAGATCTGGAGAATGTGCTGGCCAGGGCAGCAGTCGAACATTTTCTTTATCCAGAAAGGCCCGTACAGGACCTGCAACATGCGGTCGTGCATTATCCTGCTGAAACGTAGGGTTTCGCAGGGATCGAATGAAGGGTAGAGCCACGGGTCGTAACACATCTGAAATGTAACTTCCACTGTTCAAAGTGTCGTCAATGCGAACAAAAGGTCACCGAGACGTGTAACCAATGGCACCCCATACCATCACGCCGGGTGATACCCAGTATGGCGATGACGAATACACCCTTCCAATGTGCGTTCACCGCGATGTCGCCAAACACGGATGCAACCATCAAGATGCTGTAAACAGAACCTGGATTCATCCGAAAAAATGACGTTTTGCCATTCGTGCACCCAGGTTCGTCGTTGAGAACACCATCGCAGGCGCTCCTGTCTGTGATGCAGCGTCAAGGGTAACCGCAGCCATGGTCTCCGAGCTGATAGTCCATACTGCTGCAAACGTCGTCGAACTGTTCGTGCAGATGTTTGTTGTCTTGCAAACGTCCCCATCTGATGATTCAGGGATCGAGACGTTGCTGCGCGATCCGTTACAGCTATGCGGATAAGATGCCTGTCATCTCGACTGCTAGTGATGCGAGGCCGTTGGGATCCAGCACGGCGTTCCGTATTACCCTCCTGAACTCACCGAGTCCATATTCTGCTAACAGTCATTGGATCTCGACCAACGCGAGCAGCAATGTCACGATACGATAAACCACAATCGTGATAGGCTAACAATCCGACCTTTATCAAAGTCGGAACGTGATGGTACGCATTTCTCCTCCTTACACGAGACATCACAGCAACGTTTCACCAGTCAACGCCGGCCATCTGCTGTTTGGGTATGAGAAATCGGTTGGAAACTTTCCTGATGTCAGCACGTTGTCGGTGTCGTCACTGGCGCCAACCTTGTGTGAATGCTCTGAAAATCTAATCATTTCATATCACAGCATCTTCTTTCTGTCGGTTAATTTTCGCGTCTGTAGCACGTCATCTTCGTGGTGTAGCAATTTTAATGGCCAGTAGTGTATGTAGTACTTTGGTGTAAACGTAAGTGGCGAGACGATCACTGGAAGTATAATCCTTGCACAGTACAGCCAATTTCCCAACTACTGTCATAATGTGAGCGGACAACGTGGAGTGTGACCATCAAGGACAGCGCTGGATGACGTGGTTTCTGTGGAAGGAGGCATCGGTCAGTACGAATATTCACAGGCGACTGTTGGCAGTGTGTGGAGAGTGTGCACGAAAAGTATTCTCGCAATACAGTGCTCGTCCCCATACGATTCGGGAAACCACGGCTGCAATCGCTGAAACTGGGTTCCAGGTTCTGCAGCACTCACCGTATTCTCTGGCTTGGCCCCTACAATTTCTGTGGGCCCTCCACGAACCACATTTCTGGAGTCGGTCGCATCCACCGAAGGACAGATGCTCGCAGTTCCTGGAAGTCTGTGAAATGATGTCCGCTCAGAGGTTACTTTACAGCCTCCGGTAGGTGGCAATCAGAAAGGAACCCCATTTCAGTGGTGGCAGTTGTGGTTTTACTCGACTCATATGGGGGTGAGCGTTGTCGCGTTACAAGAGCTCTTTTTCGTGAAAATGCACACTATCCACACAGTGCCCCAACCGCCTGTAAACGTCCGTAGTGTTTCGACCTTCCTTCCACAGAAACCACGTTGTCCAGCGCTTTCCTTGATGATCACACTCTGTGTTGTCCGCTGACGTAATGACCGTAGTCGGGAAATTGGGCTGAACTATGCAGCGATTACACTTCTTGTGGGTGTTCTGCCAGCTACGAGTAGACTGAAGTGCTGCATACTTGCAACTATAATTACGAGTTAAAAGGAGCACCATTAGTGGCGGGAAACAATAAACTATGAGTGAATATGGAACGCCAATCGTATTTTGAAATGAACCATTTTGGTCATATTTCTCTTAATTTTTCTTCTGTTTCTAGACTGTCGATTGAAGATGAAACGAAATAATTATAGCCACAGTAGATCGTACTAGGCGTAATTATGTGTATAAAATTGTATAAAAGTAACAAGACAGAAAAAAATAGACTCAGTCATCATCACATAACATCGGAAAGTATTTTTAATGATGAGCATAGCTGGATGCTGCTTTTCAGAACGGAGTAACAGGTGCTCGCCCCTATCACGTAAATTAATTCTATATTTAAGGTGAAAAATATTATGTAGCAGTTTATAACTTAAAACATAGCTTACTGCTTAATATATGCAATTCTAACTTAACCCGCCAGGGTAGGCGCGCTGGCCCCAGATCGTATCCGCCCGGCGGATTAACGACGAGGGCTGGTGTGCTGGCCAGCCTGGATGTGGTTTTTAGGCGGTTTTCCACATCCCGCAAGGTGAACACTGGGATGGTCTCCCATGTTGCGCCTCAGTTACACGCGTCGCAGACATTGGAAACACGCCCGCACTATTTCACGATTTACACTAGACACAGACAGTTGGGGTACACTGATTCCGTCCTGGGGAGTATGGGGTGGCGACAGGAAGGGCATCCGGCCGTCCCTAAAGCTAACATTGCCAAATCCGTTGTAACCACGCCGACCCTGCGATCGCTGCAGGACTATGGCGTAAGCAAAATAAATAAAGAAAGAAGAAAGATATGCAATTCTAACTTAACCCTCGCTGGTCCAAAATGAGGACCCAAAGGAAGGATGGAAAACATGCACTTTAATTCGAAGCGTCTAGTCTCGTGTCCGATCACTTACACATAGTTCTTGTGCAGTAGAGCCGACGTTTTCGTACCGCATGAGGTAGCACCATGCGGATCGCTGGCGTTAAAGCGTTTCGTCCCTTTGACAGTAAGGCCAGAGACAGAGCGTCAGATCGCACTGGACAAGATTGGGTACTGTAGGGAAGTGAGTCTTGTGCTTTTCAGTGGAGGCATCCGTACATTGACGTTAACCAGTTTTACAGAAATCACGGGAAACTTTTAACCCTAGATAATTAGACGAGAATTGTAACCACGCTCCTCCAGTACCTGATCTACGGCGCCACCTCGACCTTGCGGAAAGTTCAGCCTCTCTCCTATCCTCCATCACACACGCATGTGCTGCATTTTTTGTCGTCTGTTATTTCTTGGAATGAGTTTCAGTTTTCATTCAGTACCACATTTGCAGGTAGTGGTCCAGTCTGGTGGTCTAGCGGAGCTCATGGAACGAAAGAAAAACAAAAGCGGTGAATCGCCTGCCTGAAAACCGAGAGATCGTGGGATAGAATCCTGGTCGGCCCACGAAAATTTTCAGGCTGCCCTTAGTCCAGAATTCATCTCGCAACCTTCTCAGGAGATGACAAGAACGACACGTTATTCGGCTTCCACGTTAAACTGTAGTTCTCCTTTCCCCTTTTGGATAACTGGGATGGATTAAGCACACGGAATTGGCCGAAGTATCGTCCCATTGAAAGATTTGCACTAAACTATTGAGCCACACGCAATTATTGCTATAATCGAGTCAAGCGCATTAGTTTTTGAAACCCACGTGTTACATCCGCATCAAACCGAATACGTAAATTTTACTAAAGTCCTATGGATTTTCTAAGTATCACCTCCAAATTTATTTACAGATATTTGCAGTACATGGTCAAAGCGACGGTCTCTCTCGTAATTTTCAGATGTCTAGGCACGATGAATATAGCACTCCGTCTTCAGGCCACAAGTGGCCCACCGGGACCATCCGACAGCCGTATCATCCTCAGATGAGGTTGCGGGTGGAGGGGCGTGTGGTCAGCACACCGCTCTCCCGGTCGTTGTGATGGTTTTCTTTGACCGGAGCCACTACTATTCAGTCGAGTAGCTCCTCAATTGGCATCACGAGGCTGAGTGCACCCCGAAAAATGGCAACAGCGCATGGCGGCTGGATGGTCACCCATCCAAGTGCCGACCACGCCCGACAGCGCTTAACTTCGGTGATCTCACGGGAACCGGTGTATCCACTGCGGCACGGCCGTTGTCTACGATGAATATAGGAGCTACGCTAAATTCGATGGACCATTGCAGCGTTGGTTGCATTTCACTACAAGGATTATCTTACGAGACGTCATGAAACTAGTCATTACGTCTGAGACGCTGTGAGAATAAAACAAATATTAGAAACATATTATGCAAAAGCTATTAAGTTTTATGGCTGTCCGAAATCGGCCTCACTTAGTAATGATCGGAATCGTCTTGAGAGGGGGGGAATTAGTTTCATTAAAGCGAACACGTCCTATATCCATCCCGATTCCAGTCCAATTTGAAGTTGTGTTCAGTCTCTAATGCTCTCATTGTTGAGACTAAATCCTAATATTCCATCCTCCTGATAGTTCTCTGTATCTTCTTAGGGCTCGACTAATGAATGCTTTTGGAACGTGGAAGAACTGTGTATGTGAGCGTTCAATTGGTGTAAAGAACAGATATAGCTTTCTGAAAAGTTTTTGACAGCTTATTCGAATTTCGATAACGTGACACCTCCATGCCATTTCAGCAATTGGCCCCTTCCCTAGTTTTCCATTTTGCTTTAGTATGCAGTGCTGAGCTAGTGTGACAAAAATTATGTTCCATTTTCGAGGAAAAGAAGTGGACTAGGAACTTACAACATGCGGGGAACTGAATATTTAGCAGTAGGAGAAAGAAATTTAGAAGGCACTGACCGGACAAAAATCAACGGATGTGATGCTTTAAGAAACTTTGAAGTATCTCTGTCGTTCAACAGCATAAGTACAGTTGACATAAATTACAAAACAGATTACGGAGAATGCAACTTTTTTCTCTGGAATGCCAACATAACAAAAAGGACGAAGCAAATCATCTGTAAATCCGTTACTGAGAGGATTGCTACATAGAGTACAGAGCCACTGTAGCTGAACAAGATGCATCTACAGAGTCTGCTGGCACTGGAAATGTTCTTTTGGAGAAGACGTTGTGGCATTTCGAGGACATACCATGGGGAGAATAATACAGTAAGAGCGATTATGGGCGACAAGGCGACAATCAGTGCAGTAGAATCAAGACAGCTATTGTAGCTAGGTTATCTGGAAATATAGGTGACAACGTGGCCAAAACAAATTTGGGACTGGACGCCAATAGGGAGTGAAGAGAGTACGCACACCATGAACTCGGGCGGAAGTTGTCTGTGAGGTAATGGCGGCCGGAGGCTTCCAAAAAGGGACCAAATAGAAAGAGGAGGAAAATGGGAAGTCAGAAGCGGCGACTGCCTTAAATAGCACTCGCGATGCAATGACTTGTGGTTCAAAAAATGGTTCAAGTGGCTCTGAGCACTATGGGACTTAACTGCTGTGGTCATCAGTCTCCTAGAACTTAGAACTACGTAAACCTAACTAACCTAAGGACATCACACACATCCATGCCTGAGGCAGGATTCGAACCTGCGACCGCAGCGGTCGAGCGGCTCCAGACTGTAGCGCCTAGAACCGCTCGGCCACTCCGGCCGGCACTTGTGGCTCCTGTTCCACGTTATTGTAAGAACTAAAGAATATTTACCTCACTTGTTGCCAAATTTTCTATAATGTTTGGCAATTTGAATGATCTTACTGAATTCCTGCTAGTGGCAGCAGGCAAATACTGAGTCAAAAAATAACTAACGCTTCTGTAATTTGCTAAAAGCCCGGAAGTAATTAGTAGACGATCTATCATTCTTGAGGGCACTCCGGTAAGCGATTTTGATTTAACAGCCAAAGGAATTTTGAAGCAGAAGTTCTGAGCAGCATATATTAGTTTGGTGCGTAAGTCTGTAGCATTTTTGTTTTGCATGTTGGTACTCCTGTTGCTATGGGTTTATTTATCGATCGTTATTTTTCACTTGTAGTTCACTGTTGATATAATGTATTGTCATTTGGAGGTAGTGACTGCAGCTGTGGACACTAGAAAGTGGGGTGCCACGTGGAACCATCGGAACATTTCCAACATACTCTTCCATTTGAGTTCAGTTGAGGGATGACAACAGGGAAGGCAGCCAGAAATATTTGTGTCGTTTCTGGGGATAATGACACTGGACACAGAACGTTAAGAAACTGGTTTTCTTGTTTTAAGGAGCATCGTTTTGACATTAGTGACTCTCAGCGTTCAGGAAGACCTTCGGGGTTTGATGTAGATCGTTTAAACGCATTAATCCACAACTATTCACGTCACTGTACTCGAGAACTGGCAAATGTGATGAGACGTGAGCACTCCGCCATCGAGCGACATTCGCATACAATGGGGAAGACTAAAAAATCTGGTGTATGGGTACAGCATGCTCAAAACCAAAATCATCCAAATCAGTGGGTGGCCATATGTGCAACTCTGCTTGCTCGTCATCAGTTGGTTCGTGAACACCGAAAATTCTTATCGTGCATCGTTAATTGTGACGAGAAATGGTGTCTTTATGGTAACGTAAGAAAAAGAAAGGAAGGGTGGATCCAAAACAAAGCAGCGACTGTTGTAAACAGTCAAGGAGAATAAGTTATTGATGACTAAAATCTCTGTCATGTGTATCTGTTGTTTTCTAAGCTACAAACTTATGCACCAGACTAATAGTATCCCGGCACCTTTTGATATCAGCTACGAAACCGTGTGGGACAGTGGCTGTTAGTAGAATGCGTTAGTGCAGCCTTTTATGAAGTTCTTCTACATCTGTAAAGAGTAACTCCAAAAAATGTTCGTCCGACCATTCCGCTTAGTATACAACAAGCACTATCACGTAACTAGGAAACTATTTCATTACATAGCTTAATATCTTCGTTTAGAAATAAAATACTAATTGAGTTCACATGTTACTAAATTTGTGAACAAATTCACGTTGTTTAAAATCATACCCCAGTTGATGTAGTATTCGTGTGGTAAACAAGATCCCAGGTATGGTGTTTTCCTTTCCTTATGCAGCTGTTTCATCCACTGTACTGGATAGTTCCATCTATGTTTTCAAAGCCTTTGAGTGATAGTTCAGTAGCATGGGTCGAAAACGTCGCGAAACTACAAAAGAAGAGAGAGAGCTCTGGATTAGGTTGTTTCGAGAAGGTAAATCATTTCAAGATGGGATAAGCCACTGGCAGACCTACAAGTGGAATGAAGACTATTATTACGCAGGTTTACTGACGAGGGTCGGGATGAGCTGTTTAAGTCAAATGGACTAGTAGTAGAATTGTGGACTTGAGGAGAGAAATATAACAGCCTCAGTTAAACATGGAGGAAGTTCAGTACCTGTATGGGGGATTTTTGTTTTATTGCTGAAATTGTGGACCACAAGTTTTACTAAACACCCTAAAAATACATATCCAGTAGTGCGAATGATATGGGTCTTTCTAGGGATTATACGAGGGTTGTCCAGAAAGTAAGTTCCGATCGGTCGTTAAATGGAAACCACAGTGAAAATCAGAAACATTTTATTTGCAACAGTTAGCTACACTTCCCAGATACTTCTCTACGTAGTCGCCACTTCGACTTAGATATTTGTCGGTGCGTTATACCAAATTTCCAACACCGTCGTTCTAGAAGGCAGGCGCCTGTGATTTCCGATAATTCTCTACGCTGGTCTATAGCTTGTAGCCTGCGCCCAAGTGTTGTTTTCGTATCCAGCGTTTCATGTGAACAGAGATGATACCCAGAACGAGCCAATTAGGGCTGTGTTGTGGGTGATCGAGCACTTCCCATCGAGAAAGCTGCAGGAGCGTCTTCACTGCCCCTGCAGAGTGCGGCTAAGAATTGCCATGAAGAAGGAAGTGCATGGCAGTTGTGTTAGGTGGGCTGCATTCATTACGGCGAAGCCTCTCAGCGGCCCCTCCTACTTGGCGGGAGACATCGTTGTTCTAGGCACCTTTACTCGCTCACAGTGCACTCACAACTGAAAAGAGTGTCTTGGTGCGATCGATAGGCATACTAGAGACACTGCCAAAAACGTCTGTCAAAAGCCTCGTCGGATTTTCACAGTGGTTTCCATTGTGCGACCGATCGAAATGGCTCTGAGCACTATGGGACTTAACATCTATGGTCATCAGTCCCCTAGAACTTAGGACTACTTAAACCTAACTAATCTAAGGACAGCACACAACACCCAGCCATCACGAGGCAGAGAAAATCCCTGACCCCGCCGGGAATCGAACCCGGGAACCCGGGCGTGGGAAGCGAGAACGCTACCGCACGACCACGAGATGCGGGCAAGCGACCGATCGTTCCTCACTTTCCGAATAGCCCTCGTATATACGCAGGTTTACTGGCGAGGGTCGGGAAGAGCTGTTTAAGTAAAATGGACTAGTAGTAGAATGGAGAAAAAAGAGTTGTGCACTTGAAGAGAGAAATATAACAGCCTCAGCTAAACATGGAGGAAGTTCAGTACTTGTATGGGGGATTTGTGTTTTATTGTTGAAATGTGGACCACAAAATTTACTAAACATCCTAAAGTACATATCCAGTAGGGTGAATAATATGGGTGTTTCTATGGATTATATTTTCTTTCAAGATAATGATCCGAAACATACAGCTGCAGATGCAGGGCTGTAACTGTAGTATAACACTCGTTGGATGGCGACAACCTCGCAACCACAGACACTAATCCAACAGAGAATTTGAGGAATATATCTGGCAAAAATATGAGAAATCCTCACATGTCCCACAGGAATGATCTAAAGGACGCTCTAATAGAGGAATGACGTAAAATTACAGTGCGAACAACAGAATCTCTGGTGAAATCCATGCCAAGCAGAATGCTAGGGATTATTGCAGACTTGCACTTATTTTGTATGATACATTGCCTATATTTACTTTTGAACATTTAACTGTGTTTACGTAAATAGAAATTTGTGTTTCTTTATGCATTCTTCTTCTAAGTAATTAATAAGCAAGTCCCCTAGCTTTCTGACCAGTTCTAATCACGTACTGTGCGGGGCGGGGGGGGGGGGGGGGGGAGAGCAATACTGCTGCTCATGTGCCTCTGCACGTGTTTTAATTTCTGTATACTCTCAGGAGTTTAAATGGAATCTCTCTCATAAGCTGTACCTTTTTTGAAACCGGTCTCGTTATTCGGGCAAGAGGAAAAAAATAAAACATTGGAAGGCCTGGTTCATCGCCCATGTCTGATCCTCCTTGTCAGCTCCCTTGTCTGCTGCTTTGGTAATACGCGCAACAGAAAACAACTTATTAACGAGCAGGTGGCGGGAGGTGACGGGGGGGGGGGGGGGGAAGATATAGCACTCTAATCGTTGATACATTCGGCTTATTTATTTACTTAGGCGTACTGTGCGGGGCGGGGGGGGGGGGGGGAGAGCAATACTGCTGCTCATGTGCCTCTGCACGTGTTTTAATTTCTGTATACTCTCAGGAGTTTAAATGGAATCTCTCTCATAAGCTGTACCTTTTTTGAAACCGGTCTCGTTATTCGGGCAAGAGGAAAAAAATAAAACATTGGAAGGCCTGGTTCATCGCCCATGTCTGATCCTCCTTGTCAGCTCCCTTGTCTGCTGCTTTGGTAATACGCGCAACAGAAAACAACTTATTAACGAGCAGGTGGCGGGAGGTGACGTGGGGGGGGGGGGGGAAGACATAGCACTCTAATCGCTGATACATTCGGCTTATTTATTTACTTAGGCGTGAAAATATAATCCCTGCTCTTTCTAATAATGCAAAACATATAAGGAAAGAAATCTCGGAAACGCTTTTGCTTAAGTGATGAAATAGTTGTATGAATTACTAAGACACAGTCACCCCACTGAATACACCTTGTAAAACCATGGTAAAAATCACAGATAATGAGTACATACAACCAAAAGAACTTGACGCACAGTGGATTGGTCCCCCTAACACAATGACACAGTAAAGATATCGGAAACGCATTCATCTGGGGAAGAAGCGACGGAAATCTTTGCGGGTAAGGTGGAAAAAATATTACTTTCTCGCATTCCCTCGCAGGCGTACCTAAGAATAATGCTCCTCTGCTACTTACCGTTTACTACTGCGGTACTGGTGACAGAGTAACGAGAACCGCGATATGGCCCAGAAGTTAACGACTGCGATACTTTTTTTGAATCCAAAATCATTATCAGGCACAAGGACGACAATAAACGCCCTCCTAAAGTGACTTAACTAAATAAGAGTAGCCTAATGTGAAAGAGCATGACGTAAGACCAAAGACCATCCCACCACGAGCAACAGACGCGTTCCGGCGATCACGTCCGTGTGTACTCCATCTTCGCCAGCCAGACGCAGCCAGTGCCCACCGATCACTGTCGCAAAAACACTTCCACAAATGAAGTCATTCTGCTGTTCTTAGGAGTTGGAGACGGCAAGATTCGTTAAATCTGAAAATGAGTAGTTAGCCTCTCTCGCTACTACCATAACTACTTCACCCCTTATATGAATGTGTGGGCGTCTGTTCTTTCTAGACTTGCCAAAGGAACAGACGCCACACATTCATATTATTGATTCGCCTCGATGGGCAATGAATTCATAACCTTCAGTGTGGATGCACGTTTACGTTTGACCTCCACTGGGCATATAAAATTAGCAAGCATGGAGGACATCGATGGGTGCTGTGGATGGGGATACTAGGTAGGAATGTGAGTCGGCTGGGGAGCGTGCCGAGGTAGTCTGCTTATTTGCGTGTTGAAGTGGTTAACGCAACCGCCTAGTAAGCAAGAGATCCCGGGTTCGAGTTTTGGCCACGCACACATTTTCGGCGCTGATTCTGTATTAAGTGCCGATGCAGCTGATGTCGTTAGTTCCTTTCCTTTCCTTTCTACCCCTCCACCTTCAATCTACATGATATTTCACCCTTATTACAAACTGTATCTTCTCCTCTCGTATCCATCCCTTCACACCTATGAGCATGGCTTCACTGTTCAAAAAGGTGGGGTAAGAGCAATGGCGACTCGTGCAAAATTTGTTCAATGTGCTGCAATATGGTGGCCTACGAGTATAGCCTTTCGACTTACAAGGGTACTAATGGTAACCAAACTGAATATATATATATATATATATATATATATATATATATATATATATATATATATATATATATACATTTGTGAACTGTTTAAATATATTTAAATTTTTTAACATTGCGAGGAATAAAAGAAAATGAAATGAAGGTAGCAGTGGAAAGCGAACCCGAACTGACAAATTGTCAGTTATTGTGCTTGACCACTGCACCAATAAGTAAACTGCGACTCAAACAGCCCTCATACTCTATGTGTAAATCTTTACAGAATATTTTACGTTTTCCTACGGCCCTCTTAGGCGAAGTATCTCGAAACTTGAAAGGGGCACCTTCTTGCTCTGACTACTAAAGATGTGCTTTCTACATTCCTTGCTGGGAGAAGCCTTGTTATCACTGTACTGCTTGCCTAATACTGCTACCTGGACTGAGAGATGGCATTCCAAGCCCTATTAAATACTTATCATCTGATTGTAAGAAAACCATTTGGTGAAAAAATTTGATATGTGCACATCTTACGCTGTGATATCTTCTCATTAAAGGACTGAATTTCTTTTCATTATTCGTCATAGTTACTGTGCTTCATCAAATTAAGTAAAGATTTATACAAAATTTTAAAGAGTTAACGTAGGAAAATACGCGTTGTGTAAACTTTGCATATGGTTGATTTTAAGCTAAACATTGGTGCGTATGAAATGTAGGTAAGATATCGACATTTTTATTTAAAACTCAGAGCAGAAAAATTTCTCATATCTTTCTCGAAATAATGGTCTTTATAGCCATCAGACATTGCAAATTGGTAATTATGTGGTCGTAACAATCGTTAAGTTTCATAAGCATTTCAAGATATCGAAATGAAGATTTTTGCAAATGATAGCAAGCAAAAAGGTAAGCATATTTTATGATAAATACTCGAAACATTTTTATTCGCCGAGATATGGAAGTAACTCATCTTCGGCAGCGAGAAGGTGGGCAGAACATGACACGTAACCAAGCCAATAGTGCTTAAGTTCTCTGAGCGTATATATGGGGATTTTGGTAAACATTTTTGGAAGCAGTGATCAATAGAGTATTATATTTTAACTAAAGTTCAGTCTTGATCACAACACTTATATCTCAATAACATAGGTGCCCGGTTTAGTTTATATTTATACAACCATTTTCAGACATGTGAATTAATTTTAGAAAATACTAGAGACCAATCTTAAAATAAAATGAAAAGAAGGACTTTTACATCTTTGATTTAACTGACACTGTAGTAGTATTACGGTTGCCCATAGAGGGCACAGCTATTACACATCGTAGTTTATCGTTTTTATCTAAAATATAAATAAGTTTTACACATACTAACTATCTGTTAATAAGACATTTTAAATGAATCAGTTTTATGTTATTAGTGTATTTCGTACTTCTATACATTATGAACGCTGATTGGCAGTTGTGAAGTAGTGTGAGAGGAAGTAGGTGGAGTCTCTGCATATTTAAGCTCATGCTCAGCACTCATAACCATCAGTTGACTTCGTAGCAGCTGAGGAGAGCTCCGCCTACCATCCTACAAGGAAGCCATGGGTATAATAAGTTTTATTTTATCTTGTTAAAATTTTGTCGTCGTTAGACACTTTTCATTTTATTTTAAGATTGGTCTCTAGTATTTTCTAAAATTAATTCACAGGTCGGAAGATGGTTATATAAATATAACGGAAACCGGTCACCTATGTTATTGAGACATAAGTGTTGTGATCAAGACTGAACTTTAGTTTAAAGTATATTTGGGGGATTTTCGTCTATTTGTTCACACATCAGTTCTGTAGCCTACTGGCTAAGTGCATGGACTATCAGTTCATTGGTATTTCTGATTCCCAATCCTCCTATTAACTTCCTTTTTTTAATTTTATTCCTTACAATGTTAAACGATTAATTATCAAATTTAAATATATTTAAACAGTTCAGTCTGTTTAGATAAAATTAATATATTCAATTTAGTTATGGCTACTGCCTTTGTTAGTCAAAAGGCTATAGGCTACCACATTGTAACACACCGGTAAAATTTTGCATGAGCCGTCACTGATAAGGGGAACGCAACTTGCAGTGATCTTCAAGATATGTGCTGCAGCGACAAGTACTTAGAGACTTTGCTTCAAATAGTAATTTTCAATTCAGTATGTGTTAGAAAATATAGAGTGCAGTAACATCTGCTTTGCATCTATCACCTATTAGTTACACATTAACACTGATAGGGTGCATTAGTGCAGATGGAGTATTAGGGCTGCAATTTATCTTAATTTATGTTAAATGTCCTTTTATTTCTGTTGCGCTTTGGTAGTTGGTTCACCACTGTGAATGTAACTAAAAGTAGCCAGATTGTGTTATTGTTGATTCGTGTATCAAAATTCACATACGGCGAATGTTTTCCGGGTATAAAAGCCAGAGACACAATACGTTATGCACTCACAGGTTAAAATCTCTGAAGTACTCACCGCTTTCGAAAGGTGGTACTTTGTTCCCCTTACAGTAAGAAAAGATCCTTGACAGTTGAAGTGGACTTGGTACTACTACTTCGCGCGTCTGCAGTGACCAATCGTGTGGCGCGATTTTGTTTACTTTCCTGTGGGAACGTCTCAGTGTTACCGCGTTGTTAGACATCTATGGCTCTCAGTCGGTGTAGCGACAACTACTTACACTCCACGGTTGAAAGCTGGCAACTCCGCTGCTAGCTGTGAAGGACTATCTTTCGCTACGTGGAGTATAGGAAGTGATGTGATCTTATCTTACTTCGACCTTTGAACTGACTCAGCAGCCAGTTTTCGGGTGACGTACGATTTAACTCGGTCTATGAACCATGTTGCAACCCGGTATTGTTTCACGTTCATCGACGTTTGAAGAGGGCCGCCATTCATTACGCCAAGTGTAACTTTGGTGCCATTGTTTTTGGAACACCTTACACTCTTCCGACGGCCTTAATTTCCTGTAGAGAGCACCAGAGAACAATGTGATAGTGCTGCAGACCCAATCTGATGACAGCATTAGATGTCCAATTAAACTTTCTAGGGGGGGGGGGGGGAGGGAGATCCAGTGACACGTTTTTGTCGAAAATTTGGCGTCCAGCACAACGTATTGGTATGCGGTTCTCAACCAGTTCATTTAACCAATAAGGTGTCTGTGATACTGCTTATGATAGCGCTTTGATCATTACTCAACGCTGTGATAAGATGTCGAAGGTCTTTCGGAAGTCTATGAATAAGGTAAGTACCTGTGACTTCCATCTACTGTTAACAAGACATCACAAACGGAAAAACAAACCGTGTTTCACAGCAGCACGGTCTGTAGATTTCGTTACTGTAGCTGTAACGCGCTAGAATAATCCATTAGCTGCACTAAACTCACAAAGGAGTAAATGAGTAATTAATTAGCAGTTTGATTAAAGCTATGAAGAAACTGTGTAAACCGCGACAGGCTGAATTACAGTGTCACTGCAATTAATGTGATCGCAGTACGAAATAAGTAGACGCCTATGGTATGTCAATAGTATGCTAGTACGCTCCATTAATCTGACTGTAATGTGCAATTAATTAACTGCCTGAAAAGCACAAAGGAACAAAAACTCTCAACAGCGCAGTTAATAATGCTTCTGCTGCTATTTCCAGCATGATCATAGTGTCATCTGTCTTTCAATTGTCTTGATGGTAACAGAACGTTATAAAACGCCGTCAGTCTTACAACAAATTTAATATGAATGCCCATAATTTCCTTCTTCAACTTCACTATTTTAAAAGTGATTTGCATCAGGCATCAAGCAAGGCGATCATTGACTGTCCTTTTCAGTTGCGCGAATGTTCCAGAACCGAAACGCTGCATTATCTGACTAACTCCGGTATAAAACAGCGAGAAAAAGTTTATAAATGATGTGAAATTGTGTTTAAAGTTTGATGGAAGTCGTTAAGTGGTATCATTATTAAAACAGTGTATGAGCATAGTTTTTCTTAAAACGGAACGTAAATTTCCCAGACTAGTCTGTTACGCATCTCAGTGTTAATGACGCCATGTTCCTGACCTATATTTCAACTTTAGACTCTGGCCTACGATTTGCTTTCACTTAGTTTGTTTCTACTTTGACGTACAAGGCAAACAATAATCACGGTAACCTCATATTCCTCAGACCTCCTCTTTTATTAATCCGATGGGGTCTTTGTAGATATCCTATATTTCATCCCTTACACGGTCGTACGCTTTTTCTCGCTCTAAAAAAAAAAAAAAAAAAGGAAGCTACGATTATAACGAAAATCGTCAACAATTAAACTTTTTACGACTACTGCAGAGTTTGCTCAATAGCAGTGCCATAGAGTTATATAGTTTCAAGTCTATTTCATTTATCTACATACCTAAAAGTTATATTCAAAGTGCCTTTCACTGTTTAAAATCTTTTGACTGAAAACTGTGTGCACTATATGCATTTCAGTTGAGGGGGTATGGAAATGGAAATCCCGTGTGGCTAGGGTCTCCCGTCGGGTAGACCGTTCGCCTGGTGCAAGTCTTTCGAGTGGGCACCACTTCAGCGACTTGCGTGTCGATGGGGATGAAATGATGATGGTAAGGACAACACAACACCCAGTCCCTGAGCGGAGAAAATCTCCGACGCAGCCGGGAATCGAACCCGGACCGTTAGGTATGACATTCCATCGCGCTGACCACTCAGCTAACGGGGGCGGACAGTTGAGGGGGGTCAAAACCAAGGATTACAAGTGACATACCCCACAAAAATGACAGAAGCGCATCTAGAGCAAGGTAAGACTTTAAAATTGTTACGGCAAAGGGTTAAAAGTGAAATCTGACTCTGTGCTACTGCTTGATGAACGAAAAGACAACTAGTTACAACATGTTACGAAAAAAAATTAAGTTCACGATGCGTTATACTGATTTTTTATGTTGTGCATTATCTAAATAAACTTTGTATGATACATGAGAAGAAGGAAGTGACCCAGGTGGTGTGAAATGTTTTCAGTAGTTGGATAATGCTTACTGCTGTAAGCCACAAAAGGCGTGGTTTTCACGTAGCATTACATAAACGTTTTCTTATAACTCTGAGTAGCAAGTGTGTCACAAATATATCATTGCAGAGAAAACATAACTCTCATTCTTCTTAATTCACAGTGTTCTGGAAGCAAATGGATAAAAGCGCATGCACACTTTTACGAATTGTGATATAAAACTGATCATTTATACTTACCTGCTGTTACGAAGTTCTACAAAGTATTTTTATGTCTAGTACATAGAGAATATTTGAAATTCTATTTTGGAATCTCAAGAGAATTCTGAAATCTTGTGAACTTTAACTTCAGTTTTCTCGAAACTACAGGAAGTGTTCTTGTAACCTTTGATTCTGTCCCCCTTAGTTGACTAGAGGTTTGTGACCCAACGCCCTTCCCCATTACCTAAACTACCGAGAAAAGAACTAATACACCTGGAAAGACGACGTCGATTTTGACCCGATGATTGCATATTTGGGAGATAGTATCTGTACTGATAATGGTTTCAGCGCCACCAACAGACAGAACAGTGGCATTGCTACCGGAGTGCCGCCTGTGTCTACTCTTTAATAGGAAATGCTCATAGCCACAAGACTCAGTGTGATGCAAACGTGTGAAGCAAACATGCCACGCAGATGCACTCGTGCTTCCTCCAGTCAACTGAGCGAGTTTGGAAGGGGTCAAATTGTGGTCTTCCGAGGACGGGATAATCCTTTCGGGGAATTGTCACACAAGTTGGACGTGCTGCTTCAGTTGTACAACGTTGCTGGTATCAATATTCAAATGAACATTCTCACAGCCGTAGACGGGGTTCTGGACGTCCATACAACACAGACGCGCGCCAGAATCGTATTGTAAGGGCAGTAGTAGCAGATCCTATAGCTATCACAACGCACATAAGAGAACTTGTGAGCCCAGGTGTGTCAGTACGAACTGTTGAGAAACGGTTATTAACAGTGAGCCTAAGGCACGCACACCTCTAACCCGTCTTCCACTCACGCCGCAGCATCGGCGCGCACGGTTCCACTGGTGTGTGAGAGGATCATTTGAAAGATACACTACTGGCCATTAAAATTGCTACACCAAGAAGAAATGCAGATGATAAACGGGTATTCATTGGACAAATATATTATACTAGAACTGACATGTGATTACATTTTCACGCAATTTGGGTACATAGATCCTGAGATATCAGTACCCAGAACAACCAGCTCTAGCCGTAATAACGGCCTTGATACGCCTGGGGCGTGAGTCAGAGCTTGGATGGCGTGTACAGGTACAGCTGCCCATGCAGCTTCAACACGATAACACAGTTCATCAAGAGTAGTGACTGGCGTATTGTGACGAGCCAGTTGCTTGGCCACCATTGACTAGACGTTTTCAGTTGGTGAGAGATCTGGAGAATGTTCTGGCCAGGGCAACAGTAGAACATTTTCTGTATCCAGAAATGCCCATAGAGGACCTGCAACATGCGGTCGTGCGTTATCCTGCTGAAATGTAGGGTTTCGCAGGGATCGAATGAAGGGTAGAGCTACGGGTCGTAACACACATGAAATGTAAAGTCCACTGTTCAGAGTGCCGTCAAAGCGAACAAGAGGTGACCGAGACGTGTAACCAATGGCACCCCATATCATCACGCCTGGTGATACGCAAGTATGGCGATGACGAATACACGCTTCCAAAGTGCGTTCACCGCGATGTCTCCAAACACGAATGCGACCATCATGATTCTGTAAACAGAACCTGGATTCATCCGAGAAAATGACGTTTTGCTATTTGCGCGCTCAGGTTCGTCGTTGAGTACACTATCGCAGGCGCTCCCGTCTGTGATGCAGCGTCAAGGGCAACCGCAGCCATGGTCTCCGAGCTGAAAGTCCATCCTGCTGCAAATGTCGTCGATCTGTTCGTGCAGATGGTTGTTGTCATACAAACGTCCCCATCTGTTGACTCAGGGATCGAGACGTGGCTGCACGATCCGTTACAGCCATGAGGATAAGATGGCTGTCATCTCGACTGCTAGTGATACGAGGCCGTTGGGATCCAGCACGGCGTTCCGTCTTCCTCTCCTGACCCCACCGATTCCATATTCTGCTAACAGTTATTGGATCTCGTCCAACGCGAGCAGCAATGTCGCGATACGATAAACCGCAATCGCGATAGGCTACAATCCGACCTTTATCAAAGTCGGAAACGTGATGGTACGCATTTCTCCTTCTTACACGAGGCACCACAAAAACGTTTCACCAGGCAACGCCGGTCAACTGCTGTTTGTGTATGAGAAATCGGTTGGAAACGTTCCTTAAGTCAGCACGTTGTAGGTGTCACCACCGACGCCAACCTTGTGTAAATGCTCTGAAAAGCTAATCATTTACATATCATAGCATCTTCTTCCTGTCGGTTAAATTTCGCGCCTGTAGCACGTCATCTTCGTGGTGTAGCAATTTTAAAGGCCAGTAGTGTAGAATGGCGCGCCGGCGATGAAAGCAGATTCTGCCAGCACGCAAGCGATCGTCCAACTCTCATTGCAGCCTACCAGAGGTCGGTACGTGCAGAATGTTTTAGACCCATTCTTATGCCGCTCTTGCAGCAGGAAGGTGATGTGTTGTTTCTACAGAATAACGTTCGCCCATACCGTGCCTGTGAAACTCAACGTGCTCTGCAAGACGGGCAGCACCTCTCCTGGTCAGCACGATCTCCAGACTTGTTTGCAATCGAGCAGGTGTGGGATATGACGGGACGAGAAGGGACTCGTACGACTGGTCAACCAACAACTCTTACAAAACTATATGAACAGATAGAGCAGGCGTGCCACAACGTATCTCATATTAGCCATTTGTACGATCGACTGGATGCCAAATTCAGCGTCTGCATTGCTGTCCGTGAAGACTACACCACTTACTAATATGGGTGCTTCAGCACAGGTCGGTACCCGCTACCTCAGAACTGCTTGTGCCACTGGTCTGTAAACGTAATCATTTTATGTACTCCATATGCATTATTGCAACAATAAAGCGACCGCTACGGTCGCAGGTTCGAATCCTGCCTCGGGCATGGATGTGTGTGTTGTCCTTAGGTTAGTTAGGTTTAAGCAGTTCTAAGTTCTAGGGGACTGATGACCTCAGAAGTTAAGTCCCGTAGTGCTCAGAACCATTTGAACCATTTTTTTGCAACAATAAATATTGAGTGAGTTGTAAACATTTAAAGGGGTGTGCTAATTTTTTTCCGGCAGTGTATGTTAAAGACTGACTTGTATTCACTTGTTTGCATTTCGTATGCAGTACATCACGTGTATACAAACCTGGAGGAATAGTTCAGACATGATGGAAAACAGATGTTGGAATTGAGTGACACATGAGTGTTGGAAATTAGAAGGGACGATTAGATAACTAGTGAGGAGAAACTGTTTCAAACTGCAGACAAAAAATTGTGTCACAACTCGAATAAAAGAAGGCCTCAAGGAATTGTCTGCTTGGTAAGGAAAGAAGTGAGAGGGTTGGAAGTTAATGAAGGAGATTGAGTACAGCAAGCAGGCGCAAAAGATGTAGGCTACAGTAATTTGGCAGAAATAAAGAAGTGTGCGAAGGATAAACTAGGGGGGAGAGTTGCTTCAAACTATTCAGTCTTCGGACTGAAGAGTACAATAACAATGTTGTTACTAGCCATTAATAAATATTTTTAAAAATTATTGGTAAAAGCAGACAGTACATTAACAGAAATAAAGTAAGGAGTACTGGACGTAGGTTGATGGATCTGTTATCGTCCTAAAAATGATTTAGTTCTCTTTTGATTCCCATTAAGTATTCTTTTAAGTGAACGAGCATGTCGTAAATTATTTTGACGTTCGAAGATAATTGGAGATATTATTGTTGTCTGTACTTAGATTGTCAAACAGTGTGTATTACGAATCTCTATTCAGTCAGTGACATACATAGAACGTATTCAACTTTTCCTAACTCTTTCTTGTTTCCTATTTCTTAACGCTAGGTGAAAGAGTTCTACAGCGAATGCCATTCTCTTAACTGACTACTTCACGATGAGAAGTGAGGAATTGTTCATAAGCATCATCAGTATTTGACTGGCTCATCTACCATCTGGCAACTAAAAGCGCCACTAGTGACGTCATAATGACGCTGCTAGTCTCGGCCTGTTGCGGCCTCTTCTTAAAGTACTCCTTTTCGGGCCCTCTGCAATCCGCAAAACTTTGACATTGTGGTCTGCGATACTCCGAATACACTCAGTTGCCCATGGGATGCTGCATGGGGGAGGGGTGGATATAATTGGAAGAGGCAGTTTGATGTCAATCTATAGGAATTACGAAAAGGAGCACTGAAGATCCAATTCCGCTGATGAGTGCTCTAATGGCGACTGTGGTGGAGAAAGGTGCGCAGGAGGCAGAGGTCCTGACTCACGTCCCCACCGCTTTTCATGCTTGTAAGGAAATAATAATTAGCTAGCTCGTATACACACACACACACACACACACACACACATACTAGTGCGAGAGACGCAAATTAAAAGTAATTTTCACGAAAATGACAAGTTATATAGGAAACCAAGAAATAATTACACTGGAGGCTTTCAGAAATCGGGTAATTGGGGCAATAGCTGATAGAAACAAAGTAAAGTATTATCTAATTAACAGTTGGAAAGAGAGACTAGATTAAACAGTAATACTCAGATCTTTATTCTTTTAATTAAGCTTAACGAAACGGAAATTCATTTCACAAAGAAATCTTAATAAAGAAAGAGGCAGATAATTTATTGCATACCAGTTATCGCGTCTGCCATCCGCCAGATGGGCCCATTTTACTTCTTGAAAGAGGAAAAAATTTAATATGCGAGAGGCTGCGTTGAAGTCAGACGCATTCACAAACGATGGACAGACGACAATATTAAAAGTTATGTAAAAACGATTCATAAATGAAAGAATGTTATTTCCTAAGCAGAGTACAGCAGCAGCGTAGTCGAATCTCATATTTAACTGAGTTATTATATTTGTTTGAAACACGACTAATAGCTATTTCAGAGGGTTTCACTGAGTTACTATGTCTTTAGAACGTATACCTACGTATTTTTTCATTCCGTAACTATGGCCTACGTTTGCTGGATAGAGATCGTCAGTAACGTATCAGATATACGCATAACATAAAGGCGGCATATTTTTTGTCAGGATAAACAGTTATCCTAAGAAACGTTCTGGCAGAGTAAAACTGTGTGTCGGGCCAGAAACTTGTCTTCCATGGGCAGTGTTCTTACTGATTTAGCTATTCAGACAGGAACCGCGATTCGTCCTCGAAGCTTCACGTCTGCTAATACCTTCCTTCAATGGTGATTTTTGGAAGTGATCTTCTATTGTGGATTTGTACGTAGTGCACAGTCTAGATAACATATAATCGGTTTCAGCCTACTTAGATCGCCATATCAGAAATTATATTAGAATCACGTATTTTGTTTATATGACCGATTTCGGCCAACATAGCTAGGCGAAATCAGTCAGATCAATAAAATAAGTGATTAAAAAATAATTTCTCACATGAAATTATTTACGTCTCACATTCAGTTTAACCTTCCAGAACAATCGTCAGTCATCTTACATTCATTCAATTTTAACTTCCCTTGTATGTCCGTCTTTATACTACCCATGGCATAATTTCTAAATGGTCCCCAACCTGGAAACGGTTGCACGCAGACGGATTAAAAGAAAAAGCCAATAAAAACGACGAAAATATTCAATAGTTTCATAGGAAAAGAAAAGTAGAACACTGTTGGCGTAATGAGAAATATAAAAAGTCAAATAGGGGCCTTAGAAATTACTAAACGGGGATTCATTAACTGGTTTCTGCACTTATCTCCCCTCTTGGCTTTTAGAAGGCATATGTAGATTAATTGGTGCAATGTCGCACGATTAATTTCGCTTCTAAAGCGCTAATGAACTCGCTTTGAGTTCACACAGCATCTTTTAAGAATAGCACTACTGCACCCAGTTGATAAGTAATTTTATAGTTAAGTACAGTCCGAAGCACGGCGCATGTGACATTTTTCCATACTCGTAGAGCACAGCTATAGATAAAACTCGTGTTAACCTGAAATCAAACAGCCAGTACTTGCATCACTTCTCAAAAACTGATGACCAGAATAAGACTCAGGAGAGTATAACGAATCACTGTTTATTTTATTAATGTAGACAGGTTTCAACCTGCCCAACATAGTATCTTCATATCTGGCACCACAAGTTTGTCAACAGCGGGATGAATGACGTACAAGAGTTATATGTTATTCATACCACTGTTGACAAATTGCTCCTTGTGGCGCCAGATCTGAAGATTGTCTGCTGGGCAATTCGAAAGCGGTCATCATTATTAAAAGAAATAGTAACTCAGACGTTGTTTTTTTTTATTCATTATGACAGCTGACGTGACAGTTCCTCAGAAATGGCGTCAGTTGCGACAGGGAACAGTAGTACCTCATGACTGTTCTAAATCAGCACCCGGCGGACAATGACTTTTCGCTTCTGTGACATCCCGTAAGTCCCACGTGTCCTCTGGATGATGCTAAAGAATCGTCGTTTAAAGGTAAATACCTAAAGCCAAGAAGCAGAGGCAGCCAGATAATCTCAAAGATCTCCTAGCTAAAAGGAATTTGTCACAAGACATGGATTCACACCGTTTTTCTCAGGACCCTGCAGGTATAGGGCCTAAACTTCGGACTTGTTATCAAGATCTGTCAGATCAGTACTGGAGGCATAAGTAAATCAAAGTCTCTAGTGCTACAGAAGATTTTATCCAAGTATAACATCGACGTTGTTGCTGTTCAGGAAGCACGTACTGAAAATAAGGATGAAATGAACGAGACAGGAAAAATTCCTGGCTTTGACCTGCTAGGAGCAGCGTACCATCGTGCTTACGGAGTGGTAATATGTGTACGATCTTCAGTCAAGAATGCACATTTATGCTCTGTATATGATCTCAATTACATCCACGAAGTTACAGAAAAATTGGAGAAGTACCAATAATTAATGTATACAAAGCTCCGGCTATCTCTTTACCTCCAAATGTCACACCGTGCCATATATCTCGGATATTTTAACAATCACCATACTCAAAGTATGTATAACGAAAATGATGAAAATGGTGAAACCGTTGTAAAATGGACAGAAGACAGTAGCTTATATTTGGTGCTTGATGCAAAGGATGAAGGAACAAATAACATTTGTATCGGCAGCTTGGAGACAGGAGTACAATCCCGAGCTAATCGTTTTAACAACTAATGAGAACAAAGTTCACCGTTTGTATTACAAGACTTCCCACACAGCCAACACCGTCCAATCATAAATGAATCAGGGACACGTAGCCCACTCGTATCATCCAGCTGTACTAGGTGGATAGATACTGTTGAGGCACACAGTTTTCAAACATCAGGTAGAGAAGCACGGTTATTACTAAGGAAGTCGCGTGGAAACAAAATCAAAGTGTGAACACTCGTATATCAGCTAACAGGATTGCATCACATTTACTACCCACATTAAGAGCACCAAGGAATAAAACTCATACAGGAAACATCAGGCGCAAACTTACATTGCTCAAAAAGAACACTAATGAATAATCTGAGTTCTCGAGAACTTTCTCTGTATCTGAAATTTCTGTAACACTAAAAACTCTAAAACCTGGAACGGTACCTGGAAATTATTAAATCTATCCAAATTTCTTCTGCATAGTGGGAACTATGCAAAAAGATGACTGGTGGATTTCTTCACTAACATTATGATATCTGGTTCAATCCCAAAAAAATGAAGCAATAAAACTGGCTCTAAGCACTATGGGACTTAACATCTGAGGTCATCAGTCCCATAGACTTAGAACTACTTAAACCTAACTAACCTAAGGACATCACACACATCCATGCCCGAGGCAAGTTTCGAACCTGGGACCTAAGCAGCAGCGCGGTTCCGGACTGAAGCGCCTAGAATCATTCGGCCACAGCGGCCGACGAAGCAATAAAAATCATAGCAATACTCAAGCCCAGCAAGGCATCAGACCAGCCTAAAAACTATCGACAGTCGCGCTATTGAGCACTATTTATAAGTTCCTCGAAAGAATTCCTTACACTCGGATCTGTCCAGTGATCTTTCAGAACATTTCCATTCAGCAAGCTGGATTCCGACCATGACGGAGTTTCGCTGATCAGCTCTTATATTTAACAACATTTTCTGAAGCAGGAAGCCAAACGAAGCAGAAAACATCAGTTACTTTCGTTGATCTAAGCGCAACGTATGACACTATTTGGAGGCATGGACTACCCTATAAATTATTACAATTTGTCACATGGAGACGGACAACAAAACTAATTGACAACATGTTAGCTGGAAGGACATATACATTAACTACAGAAAAATACACTACCTGTCCAAAAGTATTGAATACTGACTTACCACAGATATCAGTCCTTGCTCCTCTCCTGTTTAATTTGTGTGTATACGTATAAGGTATTCCTCTAACACAGTTCAGAAGGTTTGGCTATGCGGACGACTGTGCAATAGCCGAAGCACAACCTTTTAAACAATTGAAGAACTCCTAACTTCTGATGTAATCTTAAGCCAGTATTTCCATAAATGAAGGTTGCAATCGAACTCAAATAAAACAAAACTGGCATGTTTTCATCTGTCCAATAGATTTTCATTCACAGTCCTTGATGTCTATTTTGAGGGAGGCGAACTTCGTCATAAGAAGCATCCAAAACACCTAGGGATCACGTTAAATAGGACACTTTCTTTTAAGGAGCACTTGACACGAACATCTGCTGAGTTCAAAGGTAGAAACAACATTCTCCGTAAACTCTATGGCACTCTTTGGGGATCGTCAGCAGACACTCTTCGAGTATCAGCACTCGAATTGGTATACTCAGCAGCAGAGTACTATGTGCCTGCCTGGCTTAGTAGTCCACGCGTTAAAAAGATAGATTGTTGGGGGATCAATACGATCTACTGTTACCATCTTCAGTCACATTTCACGTCCTGGCTTTAGATAGAACAACGCGCTACTGAGTGAATACCAGAGGACTTCTGATAACACCGGCCTTCCAATACTAGAAAATGACTCTTATTGCACCCAGGATTCTCACAGAAATCGAATTCAATAACATCGAAGAATGGAAACGCTGCTGGTAACGATACTGTCCACCACAATGCCTGAAACTACCCTGCATGCACAAGAACCCCCAGGATTTGACCACCCTCGGGCAATTTGGACTACCATGAACCGCATCCGAACGGGCCATAGATGATGAACAGACACTCTCCACAAGTGGGACAAATCTTTGTCACCATCGTGTGGCTTTGGCGTGGAACAACAGACAGTTTCTCCTGTTGTATCAATATGTCCCGCACTTGCCTACAAGGGTCGTTTCGGAGATTTCCTGACAGCGACGAGTGGTGTTATAAAATACATAAATAACCTTCACGTCCATGTACAGCTGTTGTCATTTGTGTTATTTAATGCTGAATAGATATAAATAAACCTAGAGGTAATCCGGGAAGCTCTTAGACTACAGACGCAGTGGAGGAAACACAAGAAAAAGTTTGATATATTAGTGATGTCGTCAAAAGGAAGGAGGATCCGTAGACCGGCTGCTGATACATGAGTTTAAAACTTACAACGAAGCTGTCTGCAGTTTTTGGCCTCATTTGGCTTTTAAGCAGACGAAGAGAGGCTTACCAAGCGACTGGTGGCCAGAAAAGCGGTTCTTAATTACACAGAAGAGGAAAACCAAACTAAATAATGTGAGAAATAAATAGCTACAGGAGCAGAAACAAGGGGAAGGAGCTACGAATGACATCTTCGTATTACTGAACACATCTTGTACGTAGTCAAGATCTACATGGATACTCTGCAAATCACATTTTAGTGCCTGGCAGAGGGTTCTACATCTACATACATACTCCGCAATCCACCATACGGTGCGTGGCGGCGGGTACCTCGTACCACAACTAGCATCTTCTCTCCCTGTTCCACTCCCAAACAGAACGAGGGAAAAATGACTGCCTATATGTCTTTGTACGAGCCCTAATCTCTCTTATCTTATCTTTCTGGTCTTTCTGCGAAATATAAGTTGGCGGTAGTAAAATTGTACTGCAGTCAGCCTCAAATGCTGGTTCTCTAAATTTCCTCAGTAGCGATTCACGAAAAGAACGCCTCCTTTCCTCCAGAGACTCCCACCCGAGTTCCTGAAGCATTTCCGTAACACTCGCGTGATGTTCAAACCTACCAGTAGCAAATGTAGCATCCCGCCCCTGAATCGCTTCTATGTCCTCCCTCAATCAGGCCTTGATAGGGATCCCAAAGGCTCGAGCATTACTCAAGAATAGGTCTCCTTTACAGATGAACCACTTCTTCCCAAAATTCTACCAATGAACCGAAGACGACTATCCGCCTTCCCCACAACTGCCATTACATGCTTGTCCCACTTCATATCTCTCTGCAATGTTACGCCCAAATATTTAATCGACGTGACTGTGTCAAGCGCTACGCTACTAATGGAGTATTCAAAAATTACGGGATTCTTTTTCACATTTATCTGCATTAATTTACATTTACAATTCTCTAATATTTCAATATTGTATAGCGCGCGGAAAGAATGAACACCTATATCTTTCCGTACAATCTCTGATTTCCCTTATTTTATCGTGGTGATCGTTCGTCTCTGTGTAGGTAGGTATCAACAAAATATTTTCGCATTCGGAGGAGAAAGTTGGTGATCGGAATTTCGTGAGAAGATTCCGTCGCAACGAAAAACGCCTTTCTTTTAATGATGTCCAGACCAAATCCTGTATCATTTCTGTGACACTCTCTCCCATATTTCGCGATAATACCAAACGTGCTGTCCTTCTTTGAACGTTTTCGATGTACTCCGTCAGTCCTATCTGATAAGGATCCCACACCGCGCAGCCGTATTCTAAAAGAGGACGGACACGCGTTGTGTAGGGAGTCTCCTTGGTAGCTCTGTTAAATTTTCCAAGTGTCCTGCCAATAAAACGCAGTCTTTGGTTAGCCTTCCCCACAACATTTTCTATGTGTTCCTTCCAATTTAAGTTGTTTGTAATTGTAATACCTAGGTATTTAGTTGAATTTACGGCTTTTAGATTAGACTGATTTTTCCGTTATTTAGGGTCAACTGCCACTTTTCGCACGATGCTAGTGAAGAAAGAGAAAAAAAAAACATATTCCCAAACTAATATGATTTTGCTAGTTCCAAATAGTGATTTTATGTAGTTACAACAAAAACGATTCCACATTAAATTAATTTGACATCAAGCCCGTGGACATAAGTCATGAAGTAGAGGGCGGCAGTCTGACACGGCGGAGTTGGCGTGCTGCAGGTATTACGCAACAGCGTGTGGTCGCAGTCGCGAAAATGCCACCGCCAGCTGTCCTGCCCCTCCGTTACATCACGGCGGATGACCACGATATATGGAAAAACACTTTCATACGTACATGGTGTTCATCAGCATTACCTGTGTTCTTTCCATTGTAGTAGTAGTCGATGATCGTACTTTAATGGCTTTGTTATAATGAAGAGTGACAAGAATTCAATCGTTAAAGGAGTAAACGAAGCGTTAGAAATACAAAAGATTACTGAATTAAACTAAATGGTACACAGAGTAGGCTACAGCAGTGCTGTACAGGATAAGACAGCTAATATATCTACAACGACGAATTACACTGAAGCGCCGCCGCCCGGGGTGGCCGAGCGGTTCTCGGCGCTACAGTCTGGAACCGCGCGACCGCTACGGTCGCAGGTTTGAATCCTACCTCGGGCCTGGATGTGTGTGATGTCCTTAGTTAGTTAGGTTTAATTAGTTCTAAGTTCTAGAACCATTTGAACACTGAAGCGCCAAAGAAACTGGTATAAGCATGCCTGGTATAAGCATGCCTATTCAAATACAGAGATATGTAAACAGGCAACGGTGCTGCAGTCGGCAACGCCTGGAGCAGTTGTTAGATCGGTTACTGCTACGATTGGCAGGCTATCGAGATTTAAGTGAGTTTGAACATGGTATTATAGTCTGCGCACGAGCGATGGGACGTAGCATCTCCGAGGTAGCGATGAAGTAGGGATTTTCCCGTACGATCATTTCACGAGTGTACCGTGAAAATCAGGAATCCGGTAAAACATCAAATCTCCGACATCGCTGGAGTTGGATAAAGATCCTGCAAGGACGGGCCCAACGACGACTGAAGAGAATCGTTCAACGTGACGGAAGTGCAACCTTCTACATCTACATCTACATCTACATCCATACTCCGCAAGCCACCTGACGGTGTGTGGCGGAGGGTACCTTGAGTACCTTTCGGTTCTCCCTTCTATTCCAGTCTCGTATTGTTCGTGGAAAGAAGGATTGTCGGTATACTTCTGTGTGGACTCTAATCTCTCAGATTTTATCCTCATGGTCTCTTCGCGAGATATACGTAGGAGGGAGCAATATACTGCTTGACTCCTCGGTGAAGGTATGTTCTCGAAACTTCAACGAAAGCCCGTACCGAGCTACTGAGCGTCTCTCCTGCAGAGTCTTCCACTGCAGTTTATCTATCATCTCCGTAACGCTTTCGCGATTACTAAATGATCCTGTAACGACGCGCGCTGCTGTCTGTTGGATCTTCTCTATCTTTTCTATCAACCCTATCTGGTACGGATCCCATACTGCTGAGCAGTATTAAAGCAGTGGGCGAACAAGTATACTGTAACCTACTTCCTTTGTTTTCGGATTTCATTTCCTTAGGATTTTTCCAATGAATCTCAGTCGGGCATCTGCTTTACCAACGATCAACTTTATATGATCATTCCATTTTAAATTACTCCTAACGCGTACTCCCAGATAATTTATGGAATTAACTGCTTCCAGTTGCTGACCTGCTATATTGTAACTAAATGATATGGGATCTTTCATTTTATGTATTCGCAGCGCATTGCACTTGTCTACATTGAGATTTAATTGCCATTACCAGCACTATGCGTCAATTCGCTGCAGATCCTCCTGCATTTCGGTACAATTTTCCATTTTACAACCTCTCGATATACCACAGCATCATCCGCAAAAAGCCTCAGTGAACTTCCGATGTCATCCATAAACTCATTTATGTATATTGTGAATAGCAACGGTCCTACGACACTCCCCTGCGGCATACCTGAAATCACTCTTACTTCGGAAGACTTCTCTCCATTGAGAATGAGATGCTGCGTTCTGTTATCTAGGAACTCTTCAATACAATCACACAATTGATCTGCTAGCCCGTATGCTCTTACTTTGTTCATTAAACGACTGTGGGGAACTGTATCGAACGCCTTGCGGAATTCGAGAAACACGGCATCCACCTGGGAACCCGTGTCTATGGCCCTCTGAGTCGTGGACGAATAGCGCGAGCTGGGTTTCACACGATCGCCTTTTTCGAAACCCTTGCAGATTCCTACAGAGTAGATTTCTAGTCTCCAGAAAAGTCATTACACTCGAACATAATACTTGTTCAAAATTCTACAACTGATCGACGTTAGAGATATAGGTGTATAGTTCTGCACATCTGTTCGACGTCCCTTCTTAAAAACGGGGATGACCTGTGCCCTTTTCCAATCCTTTGCAACGCTACGCTCTTCTAGAGACCTACGGTACACCGCTGCAAGAAGGGGGGCAAGTTCCTTCGCGTACTCTGTGTAAAATCGAACTGGTATCTCATCAGGTCCAGCGGCCTTTCCTCTTTTGAGCGATTTTAGTTGTTTCTCTATCCCTCTGTCGTCTATTTCGATATCTACCATTTTGTCATCTGTGCGACAATCTAGAGAAGGAACTACAGTGCAGTCTTCCCCTGTGAAATAGCTTTGGAAAAATACATTTAGTATTTCGGCCTTTAGTCTGTCATACTCTGTTTCAGTACCATTTTGGTCACAGAGTGTCTGGACATTTTGTTTTGATCCACTTACCGCATCGACATAAGACCAAAATTTCTTATAATTTTCTGCCAAGTCAGTACATAGAACTTTACTTTCGAATTCATTGAACGCCTCTCGCATGGCCCTCCTCACATTACATTTCGCTTTGCGTAATTTTTGTTTGTCTGCAAGGCGTTGGCTATGTTTATGTTTGCTGTGGAGTTCCCTTTGCTTCCGCAGCAGTTTTTAACTCGGTTGTTGTACCACGGTGGCTCTTTTCCATCTCTTACGATCTTGCTTGGCACATACTCGTCTAACGCATATTGTACGATGGTTTTGAACTTTGTCCACTGATCCTCAACATTGTCTGTACTTAAAACAAAACTTTTGTGTTGAGCCGTCAGGTACTCTGAAATCTGCTTTTTGTCACATAAGCTAAACAGAAAAATCTTCCTACCTTTTTTAATATTTCTATTTACGGCTGAAATCATCGATGCAGTAACCGCTTTATGATAGATAAATCCCTGTTCTGCGTTAACTGTTTCAAATAGTTCGGGTCTGTTTGTCACCAGAAGGTCTAATATGTTATCGCCACGAGTCGGTTCTCTGTTTAACTGCTCAAGGTAGTTTTCAGATAAAGCACTTAAAAAAATTTCACTGGATCCTTTGTCCCTGCCACCCGTTATGAACGTTTGAGTCTCCCAGTCTATATCCGGCAAATTAAAATCTCCACTCAGAACTATAACATGGTCGGGAAATCTACTCGAAATATTTTCCAAATTATCCTTCAGCAGGTGCTCAGCCACAACAGCTGCTGAGCCAGGGGGCCTATAGAGACATCCAATTACCATGTCTGAGCCTGCTTTAACCGTGACCTTCACCCAAATTATTTCACATTTCGGATCTCCGTCAATTTCCTTCGATACTATTGCACTTCTTATCGCTATAAACACGCCTCCTCCTTCACTGTCCAGCCTGTCTCTGCAAATTGCTGCAGATTTCAATGCTGGGCCATCAACAAATGTCAGCGTGCCGAACATTCAATGAAACATCATCGACATGATACATTTGCATCTACAATAGATTATCCCGCACGTTATTTCCGTCAGTAAGAAGTGGATACAGCTCTAGCTATAAAGTCTTCAGAGTGGTCATTAATTTGGCTGCAATGCACGTTTTCCGCATTTCGTTGTGCATTGGTGAGAGATGTTAATAAAGACGAATAGAATCGAAACGTGGCCACCGTCGGCAACGATTCACTTGGCGAAACGTGAGAGCAGAAAGCGTTCAATGTCAGGTCCATAATGTTTATGGGGATAAGGCTGGGTGAGAATGTTTGCCGTGAGGAACGAAGGCTGTATTATTAATATTGATAAGGAAATGGATGATCCCGTTGATGCAACTGGTAGAGAGAGTGGTTGTTGATGATGAAGACAATTCTATGATTCGTGCGGTTGCACTTTCCCATTAGAGAAAATTGATTGCAAGTTTCAAATACTTATGAATATATTAAAGGTGGAAATTTTCTGCGACCAGAGCATTTTTTATATATTATTGATATTTTCCGTGAGAATTTCGTATGTAACTACTGATCATACTCAGGCGAAATGGCCGCAGCAGTAGTTTCAAAGGAACAAGTTTGCAATAGCCTTGTTTTTACGATACCTGATACTAGAGAGATGGCTAAGTTGAAACATTTCGAGGCCAACTTTTCACAGTAATAAATTACAAAAGTTTTTCTTCATTAGAAGCAACTTTAAAAGGAAGAGCGTGCTTTCAAGTCATTACGGCCAACAAAGGCAATTTCAGAGCATTATAACCAAGCGATTGCCGCTAGGAAGCCATTCTCACTCAAGTGTAAACAGGAAATATGCTGGGTAAACTCCCCAGGTGGTTCTTTTGCATTTTGCAGTGTGTCACAGCAAAACTTCTGCTCGAACAAAGCGTTATGTAATGAAATATTGTAGCGGGAATTCTAAATGAAACATGAGTTATATTAGACTAGTGCTAACTGGGCACTTCATCTTCGTAAAAGAACAGAATCAGAGACCCGAATTTGGCTGTTGTCTGGTCCTACTGCATGCTCTACTACTGCTGATTTATCCGTGTTGCCCAGACGACGATTGCTATGCTCTTCAGGAAGGATGCTGATGCTTCTTTTAGTAGTTCCCATATACACTTGACCGCATGAGCAAGGGATTTTATGTACTCCTGCCATGGCAAGCGGTGGGCGTGGGCACCTCTCAGTAGCCAAATATTCACTCGCCTTTCTTGTGTTTAAACTGACAAATCGCAAATACAGAAACCACTTCAAGAGAAAAGAAAACAATAGACAAGTTTTTGGGCTTAGTGCTATACAAAGCAAACAGCACCAACTCGTCTGAGGTAGAAGGTCCTTAAAAGACGACGGTAAGACTTCGCCATGTGTGGAAGGGGCTATGACGTCGCTACTCGACTTTGCTGGTGTACGTTGTACCAGTTTGGTAATACACTGGCGGAAAAAATAACACCAAAAAATAATACATGTAGTGTTATGAAATTTCGGGAATACACTTGTATAGATAACTTATTTAACTCATTGACAAAGAGAGATCACAAGTTAATGTAAGCTTGAGATAACCCGTTAAAGACGTGAAATGCTGGTGCATTAATAACCGGTGTAACCGCCAGGATGTTGAAAGCAAGCATGCAAACTTGTATACATGGATTGTATAGGTGCCGGATGTCATTTTGTGGGATGGAGTTCCATGCCTGTTAAATTTGGTCGGTCAGTAGAGGGACAGTTAACGCTGTATGTGGATGACACCGGAGCTGTTGTCCGATGGTGTACCATATACACTCCTGGAAATGGAAAAAAGAACACATTGACACCGGTGTGTCAGACCCACCATACTTGCTCCGGACACTGCGAGAGGGCTGTACAAGCAATGATCACACGCACGGCACAGCGGACACACCAGGAACCGCGGTGTTGGCCGTCGAATGGCGCTAGCTGCGCAGCATTTGTGCACCGCCGCCGTCAGTGTCAGCCAGTTTGCCGTGGCATACGGAGCTCCATCGCAGTCTTTAACACTGGTAGCATGCCGCGACAGCGTGGACGTGAACCGTATGTGCAGTTGACGGACTTTGAGCGAGGGCGTATAGTGGGCATGCGGGAGGCCGGGTGGACGTACCGCCGAATTGCTCAACACGTGGGGCGTGAGGTCTCCACAGTACATCGATGTTGTCGCCAGTGGTCGGCGGAAGGTGCACGTGCCCGTCGACCTGGGACCGGACCGCAGCGACGCACGGATGCACGCCAAGACCGTAGGATCCTACGCAGTGCCGTAGGGGACCGCACCGCCACTTCCCAGCAAATTAGGGACACTGTTGCTCCTGGGGTATCGGCGAGGACCATTCGCAACCGTCTCCATGAAGCTGGGCTACGGTCCCGCACACCGTTAGGCCGTCTTCCGCTCACGGCCCAGCATCGTGCAGCCCGCCTCCAGTGGTGTCGCGACAGGCGTGAATGGAGGGACGAATGGAGACGTGTCGTCTTCAGCGATGAGAGTCGCTTCTGCCTTGGTGCCAATGATGGTCGTATGCGTGTTTGGCGCCGTGCAGGTGAGCGCCACAATCAGGACTGCATACGACCGAGGCACACAGGGCCAACACCCGGCATCATGGTGTGGGGAGCGATCTCCTACACTGGCCGTACACCACTGGTGATCGTCGAGGGGACACTGAATAGTGCACGGTACATCCAAACCGTCATCGAACCCATCGTTCTACCATTCCTAGACCGGCAAGGGAACTTGCTGTTCCAACAGGACAATGCACGTCCGCATGTATCCCGTGCCACCCAACGTGCTCTAGAAGGTGTAAGTCAACTACCCTGGCCAGCAAGATCTCCGGATCTGTCCCCCATTGAGCATGTTTGGGACTGGATGAAGCGTCGTCTCACGCGGTCTGCAGGTCCAGCACGAACGCTGGTCCAACTGAGGCGCCAGGTGGAAATGGCATGGCAAGCCGTTCCACAGGACTACATCCAGCATCTCTACGATCGTCTCCATGGGAGAATAGCAGCCTGCATTGCTGCGAAAGGTGGATATACACTGTACTAGTGCCGACATTGTGCATGCTCTGTTGCCTGTGTCTATGTGCCTGTGGTTCTGTTAGTGTGATCATGTGATGTATCTGACCCCAGGAATGTGTCGATAAAGTTTCCCCTTCCTGGGACAATAAATTCACGGTGTTCTTATTTCAATTTCCAGGAGTGTATGCTCGATTGGAGACGAATATGGTGATCGAGCGGGCCAAGGCAACATTTCAACACTCCGTAGAGCAAGCTGGGTTTCATCAGTGGTATGTGGGCGAGCGTTTTCCTGTTGGAAAATAGCAGCACAATAGGTCGAATAACCAGACTGACGTACAAATCTGCAGTCAGGGTGGGTAGGCTAACCACGAGAGTGCCTCTACTGTTATGCGAAATCGCACTCCAGACCATAACTCAGGTGTAGGTCCAGCCTGTCTAAGAATGAACACAGATTGGTTGCTGGCACTCAACTGGCCTCTTTGTAACCAACAAACGGCCACCACTGGTACCGAGGCAGAACCAGCTTTCATCAGCAAACACAACAGACCTTCACCCAGCTCTAGAATGAGCTCCCGCTTGACACCACTGAAGTTGCAAATGGTGGTGATTTGGGATCAGTAGGACGCACGCTATTGGGCGTCTAGCTCACAACTATCCTTGAAGTAACCGATTTGTAACAGTTCGTTGCGTGACAGTGGTGCCAACTGCTCATCAAATTGCTACCACAGATGCAGTACGATGCGCCAGAGCCGTACGCTGAACACGATGGTCTTTCCTCTCGGCAGTGTCACGTGGCCGTCCGGAGCCTGGTGTTCTCGCGACTGTACGTTCCTGTGACCACTGATACCAGCTAGCTGTCCTGTACAGTGGCTACATACCTGCAAAGCCTTTGTGCAATATTGCAGAAAGAACATCCTGCTTCTGGTATCCCAATAACATGACTTCGTTCAAACGCACTGAGGTGCTGATAATGGCGACTTTCTCGTCTTACAGGCACTGTTGACTAATATCAATTCACTACTTCCAATCTCAGAGGTAACTAACGCTACGACCGTTACAGCGTGTTTTTAAAGCGAACCTGACATGTATCCTCAAAGTGGGGCTACTAGCGCCAGTCTTATGTGATTGAATAGACATCATCTTTCAGATCTATAAACACGCCTACCAACTTTCGTTTTTGTCGCGTAACTCCTTCTTGGTGTTAAAATATTTTTTCCTGTCCGTGAAGTTCAGTAGTAGATGCTACCCATATACATTTTCATCAACATAAACACTCTGTAACCACTTTAAAGTATCAGAGGGTACTTAGCTTTCTACTAATTGCACTACTCGCATGATTCGAATTATGTCCGTATTTCTGATGGCGTGAAGAAATAATAAATACGAAGAAAAAATCATGACTACTTCTGGTGATCCCGTAGCTGGATGATCCCCGATAAAAAAAACAACATTTCCTATCCTCTGCGATAATTTTGCTACTGTCATGACGGCGGGAAGTTGACAACATGAAGCGGCGTTACTGCACTCCCGACACAGTCTTCGGAGAATGCCTATCGCCGATTAACAGGCGCTTAAAAACTGTGAGACTAACAGCATCAATGTAGCTGCACGTCATGCAGGACGAAGCAATGTAGAATAGGAGAGGAGTACACAAGAAGAAGGAATGAAGATTAAGGTTTGACTTTACGTTGACATCGAGGTCATTAGAGACGGAGCTCAAGCTTTGATTGTTTCAAGGAATTCGGGCAGGACATTGGCCTTACCATTTTCCCTTTTTAAAAAAATATCCCGGCATTTGTCTGGAGCGCACTAGGGAAATCACGGAAAACCTAAATTAGGGTGACGAGATGATGAGCTGGACCGTCGTCCCCCCGAATGCGAGTCCAGTGTGTTTGTCCTAACCACTGCGCCATCTCGCTCTGTGGGACTGTAGGATGTTCAAATGTGTGTGAAATCTTATGGGACTTAACGGCTAAGGTCATCAGTCCCTAAGCTTCCACACTACTGAACCTAAATTATCCTAAGGACAAACACACACACCTATGCCCGAGGGAGGACTCGAACCTCCGCCGGGATCAGCCGCACAGTCCATGACTACAGCGCCGGCTAAGGTCATCAGTCTCTAAGCTTCCACACTACTGAACCTAAATTATCCTAAGGACAAACACACACACCCATGCCCGAGGGAGGACTCGAACCTCCGCCGGGATCAGCCGCACAGTCCATGACTACAGCGCCATAGACAGCTGGGCTAATCCCACGCGGCAACTGTAGGAAAGATTAGGAAACTCATCATGAACAGAGAACAGTTTTGAAAATGCACAAATTTAGTTAAATGCCACCGATAGCTCAGAATAATCAGGAACATAAAAGAACAGACGTGTGGTGAATAAAATTAGAAACTGTGGGAAATGGAATCGATTTGGGACTATCGGAACAGTAGCGCAGCCCACGTGTAGCAACTGAGGAGTCAAGATTACCGTTAAATTTTAGGCAATATATCCCGCAAGGTAAAAGATGCATTGGGAGACAAGCGAAGGACCAAGTGTAGCTGCAACAGGACGAGCCAGTTCTAACCGCTTAAACCACGATAGAAGAAGAGGAGGTGGAACCTATTAGCAGATACTTTATGCACAATATAACTTGGCCCTTTTGTAGGAGCGCAGGAATCCATTGAAGGAGGATGTCTTCGGGCCGGTAAAGATTGTTCTTGTCTGTTGCCAATCTCAACTAGGAAATAATACAGCGCCATAGTAACACAGTGAGGTAACAAAGCCATGGTATAGCGATACGCTCATATACAGGGTTATTACAAATGATTGAAGCGATTTTACAGCTCTACAATAACTTTATTATTTGAGATATTTTCAAAATGCTTTGCACACACATACAAAAACTCAAAAAGTTTTTTTAGGCATTCACAAATGTTCGATATGTGCCTCTTTAGTGATTCGGCAGACATCAAGCCGATAATCAAGTTCCTCCCACACTCGGCGCAGCATGTCCCCATCAATGAGTTCGAAAGCATCGTTGATGCGAGCTCGCAGTTCTGGCACGTTTCTTGGTAGAGGAGGTTTAAACACTGAATCTTTCACATAACCCCACAGAAAGAAATCGCATGGGGTTAAGTCGGGAGAGCGTGGAGGCCATGACATGGATTGCTGATCATGATCTCCACCACGACCGATGCATCGGTTTTCCAATCTCCTGTTTAAGAAATGCCGAACATCATGATGGAAGTGCGGTGGAGCACCATCCTGTTGAAAGATGAAGTCGGTGCTGTCGGTCTCCAGTTGTGGCATGAGCCAATTTTCCGCGGGCTACGCGTGAAACTTGACCGCACGCGTTCAACCGTTTCTTCGCTCACTGCAGGCCGACCCGTTGATTTCCCCTTACAGAGGCATCCAGAAGCTTTAAACTGCGCATACCATCGCCGAATGGAGTTAGCAGTTGGTGGATCTTTGTTGAACTTCGTCCTGAAGTGTCGTTGCACTGTTATGACTGACTGATGTGAGTGCATTTCAAGCACGACATACGCTTTCTCGGCTCCTGTCGCCATTTTGTCTCACTGCCCTCTCGAGCACTCTGACGGCAGAAACCTGAAGTGCGGCTTCAGCCGAACAAAAGTTTATGAGTTTTTCTACGTATCTGTAGTGTGTTGTGACCATATGTCAATGAATGGAGCAACAGTGAATTTACGAAATCGCTTCAATCATTTGTAATAGCCCTGTACAAATGGCGGTAGTATCGCATACACAAGGTATAAGAGCGCAGTGCATTGGCGGAGCTATCATTTGTATTCAGGCGATTCATGTGAAATGATTCCGACGTGGTTATGACCGCACCACGTGGATTAACAGTCTTTGAACTCGAAATGATAGTTGCAGCTAGAGGCATGGGACATTACAGTCAGGAAATAGTTAGCGAGTTCTGTTATTCGTGATCCGAAGTGTCGAGAGTGTGCCGAGAACACCCAATTACAGGCATTACCTCTTACTACAGACAACGCAGTGGACAACGGCCTTCACTTAACGACCGAGGTCAGCCACGTTTGTCTAGAGTTCTCAGTGCTAACAGACAAGAAACACTGCGTAAAACTTCCGCAGAAATCAACGTGTGACGTACGACGAACTTATCCGTTAGAACAGTGCGGCGAAATTTGGCGTTAACGGGCTATGGCAGCAGACGACCGCCGCGAGTGCCTTTGCTAACAGCACGACTTTGCCTGCAGAGCCTCTCCCCGGTTCATTAGCGTATCAGTTGGACCCTGTTGTTGTTGTGGTCTTCAGTCCTGAGACTGGTTTGATGCAGCTCTCCATGCTACTCTATCCTGTGCAAGCTTCTTCATCTCCCAGTACCTACTGCAACCTACATCCTTCTGAATCTGCTTAGTGTATTCATCTCTTGGTCTCCCCCTACGATTTTTACCCTCCACACTGCCCTCCAATGCTAAATTTGTGATCCCTTGATGCCTCAAAACATGTCCTACCAACCGATCCCTTCTTCTAGTCAAGTTGTGCCACAAACTTCTCTTCTCCCCAATCCCATTCAATACCTCCTCATTAGTTACATGATCTACCCACCTTATCTTCAGCATTCTTCTGTAGCACCACATTTCGAAAGCTTCTATTCTCTTCTTGTCCAAACTAGTTATCGTCCATGTTTCACTTCCATACATGGCTACACTCCATCCAAATACTTTCAGAAACGACTTCTTGACACTTAAATCTATACTCGATGTTAACAAATTCCTCTTGGACCCTAGACGACTGAGAGGAATTTGTTAACATCGAGTATAGATTTAAGTGTCAGGAAGTCGTTTCTGAAAGTATTGGACCCTAGACGACTGAAAAACCGTGGCCTGGTCAGGCGAGTTCCGATTTCAGTTGGTAAGAGCTGATAGCAGGGTTAGAGTGCAGCGCAGTTCTCATAAAAGCACTGAACACGATGTCAGTGGCTCCATAATGGTGTGGGGTTTGTTTACATGGAAAGGACTGGGTCCTCTGGTCGAACTGTACCGATCATTGACTGGAAATTGTTATTTTCGGCCGCTTGGAGACTATTTGTAGCCATTCATTGACTTCATGTACGCTAACAACGATATCATGTTAGCTGTCCACGACTGTTCGCGGCTGGTTTGAAGAACATTGTGTGGACAATTCAAACGAAGACTTGGCCACCCAGATCGCCCGACTTGAATTCCATCGAACATCCTGTACCGGCAACAGATGCAGTAGTGGACGGTTATAGAGACAGCACGGCTCAATATTTCTGCTGGGGACTTCCAACGATTTGTTGAGGCCGTGCCACGTCGAACATCGTAGTTGGCACTGTGAACGCAATATTGGTTCCAGATTACTACTTGTACTGCGTGGAGGAGACGGGCTTCATCTCGTGTTCCCATCCTGCCTCTCCCACCCCCCCCCCCCCCTGCCCCCTCACCCTTCCCCACTCACTAAAGTTTTACAATGAAAGCAGATGATATTCTCAAAGAATTTAGAATTAAATCATATCCAACATATTCATCTAAACTTTCGGCATTCGAAGCATAAATAAAAAGAATGTCAACTAACGATATAATTGAAAAATCAAAAAGTAGTAAGTGTAACCTACTGCACGTCGTAAGTAAGAAGAACGGTAGTGTCTGAGTTGTCATTGATGCACGTGCATACAACACAATTATTGTACTAGAGCCTGATAATGAGAACTTAGATGGATTATTGCAAAGATTCAAAGCTGAGCGTATTTAACTTGTTTGGATTTAACTTTCTATTACTGACGCCTGAGTTAGATGAGAGTAGTCGAAGAACTGATCTAACGGAGTAAGTCATCAGTTCGTTGTCATACCGTTCGGATTAGATACCCTATGTGGTCAAAAGTACCCGGACACCCCAAAAACAAACGTTTTTCATATTAGATGCTGCCACCTACTGCCAGGTACTCCATATCAGCGACCTCAGTAGTCATTAGACATCGTGAGAGAGCAGAATGGGGCGCTCCGCGGAACTCACGGTCTTCGAACATGGAAACGTGATTGGGTGTCTGTAGGCGAGATTTCCACACTCCTAAACATCCCTAGGTCCACTGTTTCCGATGTGATAGTGAAGTGGAAACATGAAGGGACACGTACAGCACAAAAGTGTACAGGCCGACCTCGTCTGTTGACTGACACACAACGCCGACAGTGCAAGAGGGTCGTAATGTGTAATAGGCAGACGTCTGTTCAGACCATCACACAGGAATTCCAAACTGCATCAGAATCCACTGCAGCTACTATGACAGTTAGGCGGGAGGTGAGAAAACTTCATGATCGAGCAACTGCTCATAAGCCACACATCACGCTAGTGAATGCCAAACGACGCCTTGCTTGATGTAAGCAGCATAAACATTGGACTATTGAACAGTGGAGAAACGTTGTGTGGTGTGATGAATCAAGGTACACAATGTGGCGATCCGATGGCAGGGTATGGGTATGGCGAATGCGTGGTGAACGTCATCTGTCAGTGAGTGTAGTGCCAACAGTATAATTCGGAGGCGGCGGTGTTATGGTGTGGTCGTGTCTTTCATGGAGGGGCTTGTACCCCATGTTGTTTCGCGTGGCGCTATCGCAGCACAGGCCTACATTGATGTTTTAAGCACCTTCTTGCTTCCCATTGTTGAAGAGCAATTCGGGTATGTCGATTGCATCTTTCAACACGATCGAGCACCTGTTCATAATGCACGGACTGTGGCTGAGTGGTTTCACGACAGTAACATCCCTGTAATGGGCTGACCTGTCCAGAGTCCTGACCTGAATCCTATAGAACACCTTTGGGATGTTTTGGAACGCCGTCTTCGTGCCAGCCTCACCGACCGACATCGATACCTCTCCTCAGCGCAGCACTCCGTGAAGAATGGGCTGCCATTCCCCAACAAACCTTCCAGCACCTGACTGAAAGTATTCATGCGAGAATGAAAGCTGTCATCAAGGCTAAGGGTGGGCCAACACCATAATGAATTCAAGCATTATCGATGGATGGCGCCACGAACTTGTAAGTCATTTTCAGCCGGGTGTCCGGATACTTTTGATCACGTAGTGTATAGCAGCTACAGAATTTGTGTTGTGAAATAAACTGTCAAAAAACATTGCAGTTTATATCGACAACATTTTAATCACTACTGCTATATGGGATGAACGTCTATAGATATTGACTGATGCATAACAGTATTTTGGAATTCAAAAAGGATGATGCTATTAGTCGTTTTCAGTTTCTTGTCGCAGCTGCTGCCAAGGAAGCTGCTACTAAGGACTGCGAATACACACTACGTTTTATATCTCTGTGTGCAGAAGCGTGATATGACTATAACTGAATCTAATGTGATGTAAAGAAATTACACTTCTTAATAATGTGTTTGGCAAAACAGGGATTATGTCATATTGCCTGAAAATACTTCGGCGTTAGAAATCTGCAAATACACTCATCAAAAATGTTAAGCATATTTCCAAATTACACGCCAATAGTTCCTATGAACGTTCCTTTGGTGTTTATGAAGGAAGGTGGTTGTGTAAATAACACCAACTCGTTCGTCGTTGGCACTCTGCCTCATCAGGGACCGCGCCATGATGTGTTGTAAACAAACGCAGTACACCAGGGCTAAGTTCTTGTGCATACACAGTTGTCCGTGTGCCCCGTAGTGCAGCACAATGTCTCGGAACAGCCTCTCCATTGCAGACCGTATCAAATTCCTTACACTGATGGAACAAAACATGAGAGAAGTCGACGTTGCGAATATTGTTCAGTTAATCAAAGTGTTGTGTCCGGAATGTGGAAGAAGCTCCAGAAAACGAATTCAATAGCGGATAGAAATCGCGAAGGCCGTTCACTCGAAACTATAGCAGCTCAGGGCTGGTTTGTAACGATATCTGCACCCTACAGAGATAGCGACTACTTTGCAACACGAGCTTCGAGAAGCCTTGTGCAGCCAAAGACCACGAAGGCCTTTTTAAGACTCCAAGACTCCATATCACAGCTGTGCTAATGTAACATGGGTTAGAGCACATGAACATTGGACACGAGGCCAATGGACCAAAACACGGTTCACAGAAGAAGCAAGGATAAGCTCGCACCTTGTTGCACCTTGACAACAACTCTGTTCGCATATGGAGGCGAACAGGGGAACGCAGTCATCCCTCAATGAATGTGGAACGTCACCAACAATCCAGTAGCTCAATGGTATTCTGTGCCTGAGGGTTCATGGAGAACCTACACGTTATTGAATAGTGCAGTGAACTGACTGTTTTACGTTTCTTGATTTTGTGAGACATTGCAAAATTTTGTTTTTTCAAATAATGTTCCTTATTCATTTCATAATCTGTTCAAAGAGAGCATATAGTGTAGTTCTCCGTTGCCTAATATTGTGTATTATAAAAAATATAGTACAAGACATCTATCTCATTTCAAGTTACTATTTTGATGGTGCATTTCAGTTTTTTCGAATGCTGCTTGTACACTTCTTCCTGATAAAGGACACAAAAAATGTACTTTCGGAAAATTACAGTTCTGTTAAAAGTAAAGTGTAGTGGCACCACTGTTTAGGATAGGGAAAGTTAGTTTTGTGCGATATTCTGAGCACAAGTTACAGCCAGGTGCTGGCCAGATTGCAGTAAGTTATGCTGACAAGCGGTTGCGAAGTGGAATGGAGGCCTCAGGGCTGTCGAACAACTGAAAAGAGCAAATGCAGCGGTTTGCATGAAGCAAGCTATAGGCAGAAGGGGCCCATTGGCGCAACCAGGGTGTGATGCGTACATTATGCGAAGCAATGCATTAGTGAAACAGAGGCGCGCAGCCGAGTATAAATAGGTGCCATTTTCTAACGAGATTCATTGAAGTGTGACAGCTATCCTGGATGGAGGGGCGTGTTGCACCACGAGCTACACGCGGCAATAGATAGGGCGACAGCGTCCCAGTCCACGGCGGGTCGCTGGTTCGACCCTCTGAGGCTGACACAGGGTCTGCAGCAAGCCAGCAGCGGGCCACTCTTCGGCTTGCTACCACGGGCAGCTGTCTTGGTTCCCGACACACACTGGAGATGAGGGCCGCAGATATGGACGCCGGATCGCGGGTGGTCGTTGCCGCCATTTTCCCAGCTATGCTGGCCGAGGAAGAAGCAGCAACAGGGCCGGACTATGGCTCCTGGCGGAGCAGCATGGAGACAACGAGGACAGTGGTCGCTGAGTCAGCTGCTGACGCAGCACAGCGTTGCATTGCACAGGCTGTTGGGGTGCTACCTCAGCAATGCGGGGCTGTGATGCAGGCTGAGGTGAACGGAGCAGTGTAGTGGAGACAAATAAATCATTTGGCAAGTTCTCACTGAGTTTTAATACAGCACCTCCTGGCACCCATCCACTACATTTGGTGTCAATACACCGCATCTGGCGTCTGATACCACAACAAAAGTAAGTTGTATGGGGCATTCTTTGTACCAACTCATTGCAGGCCCCTTGAGTCATATTGTTCCACTCCTCAATGCAGCATTCCTGAGAGTTTTAATCGTTAATGGAAGATGCTGACGACTATAAGTCGCACTTTTGAACAAACTCCATGCCTGCTCGATGGCCTACACGACTGTCACGTTCTGTTCATATACACGTTTCTGAGAGGGGTGTTTTACTTTTTTTTTCCCCAACTTCAACTGTTTCTGTATTATAGTTAGGAAAAGTTTCGATATATACACAAATATTATAAAAAAGTCTGATACCATTCATAAAGTAAACATCAACAGAACTACTGTTAACGGAAGCAAAACACATATAAAATAAATTTAAACAGTACAACATTCTGGTTTTGAGTTCTCTTTATGTTTTGTATACTGAGTCATCAGTCTTCTGATTGGTTTGATATGGTCCACACGCATTCCTCTCCAGTGCCAACCTCTTCACGTCATAATACTGCTTGCACCTTACTTCCTCAATTATGTGCTGGATGTATTCCAATCTCAGTCTTTCTCTACAGTTTTTGCCCTCCACAGCTCCCTCTAGTTCCACAGTATTCATTCTCTGATGTCTTAACAGATTTCCTGCTATCCTGTCCCTTCTTCTTTTGAAAGTTATCCACTTGTTCCTTTCTTTGCCGATTCTGCGGATAACATCCTTACTCCTTAACTTATCAATCCACCTAATTTTCAGCATGCTTCTGTAGCACCAAATTTCAAACCCTTCGGTTCTCTTACGTTACGGTTTTTCCCATAGTCCGTGATTCACTGCCATATCAATGCTATGTTTCAAATGTATAGTTTCAGGAATTTCTTCCTCAAATTACGACTTATGTTCGATACTTGCAGCCTCATAATTATTACAGCATAACGTCGCTTCAGCTGAAGTTTTATTTTGCAGGATAGTTATCGAGTCATACACAGCCCTTCCCTGTCGCCTTGATGCTCTGCGCTGGACATAATGCTACAGCATGCCACGTCACATTACCTCAGAAACAGATTTACTTAAATGAATTAAGTAACTCAGACGATGGTTAGCTTTTCTCTGATGTGTTATGAGCTTACCAGAATCTGATTCCTAAACAAGAAAATTGGCAGCATCGGTTGTAAAAGATTTGAAATCATTTACTACAGCAAACTGATTTCAGTCACTGTTTGCCATCTTCAGTGCAAATATTAATATCTTGAATACTTAAGTTGTAAATGCACATATTACAACTTGAACATAACGTAAATACAGAAGAACGTAGCAGCTAACGAAACAAATTTTGAAATGAGTTCACAATTCTTACGAACGATGCTGCCAATTTCCTTATTTACAATATTGCAATCGTTGAGCAGATGGTTCCCAATGGAGTTCAATCTTAAGGAGAAACTGATCTAAAAAATTACCATCAAGGACGAACACTACACATTTGATACAATTGTAACGCGTTGCTGACTGTTACACTCCGGTGCCATGTTTAAATGAAATGTGGGGAAAGTGAAGACACATGCCTGTAACACCATACTGGCATTTATCAGTATGCGAATGAACTGCTTCCTGAGAGATAAAGCTTTATACTAACGGAGCGTTCGTGACTTATTGTAAGAGGTATATCGTAGTGTTGCAGATAGTCAGATCTCTGTTTAGGTATCTGTTCCTTCCAATTACCAGCCAAAACAATTGATTACCACATCGGAAATGTTCCAAAGAGCGTTACGGATCCGACCAACAACGCTCGTGAACTCCACATTCTTTTAAATTACGACAGAAAGTGTATTCTGTTACCTAAATGGAAGAATCGTGTAATCGAAACAAATAATTCGAGTGATGTATCAGTCGAACGCTGAAGAATTGTGGATACCAATTGTGCCTCTCCATTAGTTACCGAGAGCTAATGCACAAATGCCTCTACATATTCATTTGACTAATGCTCTCAGAATAAAATGGGCGTAACTACGAAATGAAGTCCGCAAACAGTTGTGGAGACCTACTGAAACATTAACTGAATTTTCTGCCGGTGCTTGGCGGAACATGTTAATAATATGAAATAGGGAAACACTTCCTAATATTTATTTGCTCACGAACAAAAAATCTTACAATGTAAGTGGCCACTTTACCTCTGAAGACGTTTCCCGCAGTCGGAGAGGAACCGTTAGGAGAAAGTTTTATACATCGACCACGGCCTAATAGCCCAGAAGTTTTAAGCGATGAGAGATAAAAAGGATGTACGACTTACAGACATTATTTGTAAAGAACATACATTTTTTTGTAAAGAAGATACACTTTTTTGTCTCGTAGAAAGAACTGCGTTAACTAAAAACGGATGAAGGGAAACAAAGTTTTTATGTGGAGTTACATTTAACAGCTTACGTGAAATAATATGAAATAGAATCTGAATCTAATATTTGTTACTAAAACTTAATCTAACAAAGGGAAAAAACAAAACTGAATTGGATCAATGAATATTAAGTTACCGTTCTGTGTCATGTGTTTGTTAATTTCCAGCATTTCCGGTAGGGCCATTATTCTGCTTTTCTTAGCAGAATGTAAAATGTAAACCTTCATATCGTATGAATGATTTTCTGTTAGAAGATGACCACAAAGGTTGAATCATTCTTTTTTAATCCCCAGCTTCTCTAATGTTCGAATAATGTAATTGCCGTGGTTATGCCTGACTGGCCGATAAATACTTCTCGCACTGCTTGCTTGTGAGTTGTCTTTACTATTGAATAAAAATTTTGATATGCTGTTGTTATTCTAAACTGCAGGACTGTAGTTGCGAGAATTTAACTTTTTTGCAAGGTTATCTGAATAGAGCCAATGTACGGGATTGTGTACCCGGTTTTGTAACTAATGGCTGATAGCTGTTGGCCATGTTACAGACGTGATGTAATTTTACCCATTTTATTTCTCGTAGTGTACTGTCAGTCACGGCAGAGCTATAGCTGTTGCTGGAAGCATACGTTGGATGTTCTGTAGTTCTGCACGAAAGGCTGATTCAGATAATGGAAGAAATATGAGGCCATGCGCCATCGAATGGAAAGCTGATTTTGCGTGGCTGTGTGGATGGTGGGAACTATGTCTTTGCTGTAAATGCTGAATAAGTGTCTTCTTGTGCTAATTAAGGTACAAGAAATTTATTGAGGAACCTCCTAGTTCCACTGTAAATTGAATTTTCTTATTTTGCGAGTTTAAAAGTGCTGTAGTAATATGTTAAATTGTCTAGTGGTACTGGTCCATAAAACACAGCAAACTATCCACATATCCGAACCAATACTTAATTTTGCAGTTTAGTGGCTCTTTCTGCAAGAAAATTTGTTGGAAATTGTCCTTGAAAATTTTAGATAGTACAGGGTCACTCGCCGTAAGGTACCTTGCAGAATATTGATGTAGACGTCGATGTAGAATACGATTTTGGTCTACCTTTGGACACGTCCTTGGAAGGCTTTCAGAGGTGTGGCACCAGATTTCTACACAAAGGTCATGCAATTCCCGTAAATTACCGGTCGGCGGTTTGGAGGCGCCGTTTTACCATCTGGTTCAGATCAGGCGAACATAAAATAACACAAATAACAACAACTATACGTCGATATCAAGGTCTTTTTTTTGCTCCCCAGAGAATACATCGTTCAATATTGGAAAACCGGTGTTATCAACACTCTCCTGATATTCACTCAGTGGCGCACTCTTCCATCTGAAAGCAGGAGGCAACCATAAAAAAGCTGGAGTAGTGGGGTTTAATAGCATTGCAATTAAAAAGAAAATATTACGGTAAAGTAACACAGTATCATAATACACCGAAGAGACAAAGAAACTGGTACACCTTTCTACATCGTATAGGGCCCCTTCGAGCACCCAGAAGTTCCGCAACACGACGTGGCATGGATTCGACTAATGTCTGAAGTACTGCTGGAGGGAATTGATACCACGAATCCTGCAGGGCTGTCCATAAATCCGTAAGAACACGAGGGGGTGGAGATCTTTTCTGAACAACACGTTGAAAGGCACCCAGATATGCTCAATAATGTTCAGGCCAAGGGGAGTTTGGTGGCCACCGGGAGTGTTTAAGCTGAGAAGAGTTCTCTCCGAGCCACTCTGTAGCAATTCTGGACGTGCGCGGTGTCGCATTGTCCTGTTGGAATTGTCCAAGTCCATCGGAATGCACAATGGACATGAATGGATGCAGGTGATCGGACAGGATGCTTACGTACGTGTCACCTGTCACTCCAATTGCCCACACGCTCCACATCATTACAGAGCCTCCACCAGCTTGAACAGTCCCCTGCTGACATGCAGGGTCCATGGAGTCAAGAGGTTGTGTCCATGCCAGTAGACGCCCATCCGCTTGGTACAATTTTAAGCGAGGCTCGTCCGACCAGGCAACATGTCTCGTCGTCAGCAGTCAACGTCGTGTTGACGGGCCCAAGCGAGGCTTAAATCTTTGTGCTGTGCAGTCATCAAAGGTACACGAGTAGGCCTTCGGTTCCGGGAGTCCATATCGATGATGTTTCGTTGAATGATCCGCACGCTAACAGTTGTTGATGACCCAGCATTGAAATCTGCAGCAATTTCTGGAAGGTATGCACTTCTGCAACGTTGAAACATTCTCTTCAGTCGTCATTGGTCCAGTTCTTGCAGGATCTTTTTCCGACCGCAGCGATGTCGGAGATTTGATGTTTTACCGGATTCCTGATATTCATGGAAATGGTCGTACGGGAAAATCCCCACTTCATCGCCACCTCGAAGATGCTGTGTCCCATCGCTGTAACACCACATTCAAACTCACTTGATAACCTGCCATTGTAGCAGCAGTAACCGATCTAACAACTGCGCCAGACACTTGTTGCCTTATTTAGGCTTTGACGACCGCAGCGCCGTATTCTGACTGTTGACATAAGTCTGTATTTGAATACACATGCCTCTAACAGTGTTTTTGACGCTCCAGTGTAAGACGCAAAATGTGAAGCCACAGTAGGAGTTTGTAAACGATGTCATGAAAGGCATTGGAAGAGAGTAACGTACGAAGATTTTAAGGACTTTATCTATTGAAAATACGGTATACCACATATGATAATCAACATTTTATTAATTCTGTAGTTCCTGTTTCAAGATAGTTCTAATTACGAGTTTTGTATTTTCTTCAGCTCAACAATTTGTTGGCTGAATATTTATGATGGCATACAACTGGTCGTTATTAATAAATCGTTTTGAAGCAACGTTGCGGTTTTCATGATTTGAAATGTATCATCACAGTTTCAGTTGTTCATCACAGTAAATGATTTTCAAGACACAAAGGAATTAATGACATCAGCTGCAACTGGTCATTGATTTAAATCCATGGGGAAAGTAGAAAATTTTTTCCAGACCGGGATTGCTTAACAGGCAGATGCGCTGATCTCTGCGCCATTCGGACACAGCGGTCATCGCAACTGCACGGACTACCCCAGCGCACCTACCGTCAGACCCAAATTCCCAACTTATCCACACTACTGACGTAGTGCTCCTTGCCCATTATCCTCATTTGTCGCGGCATTGGGCCTATTCCTATAAGAGATCGAGCCTGGTGTGCATCTGCGCTGAAGTGCCTGAAAGAGCATACATCCGATATACAAGTGATTTTCGTTCAGTCCTTGGACTAGAGTCAATATGACTTACACTGTTTCTGAAGATGAGGGTCCAGCGTTTAACCGGCAACCAGGTAATTAGAGACAAAGCACAAACTGAGACTGGGCAAGAAAAATCTTTTGTTCTCAAAGCAACAACCTAAATCTGGAAAACCTAAATCTGGATGGCCGCATTTGAAGCGTCGTTCTACCGAACGCGATTCCAGTGTCTTAACCACTGCTCTGCCTTCCTCGGTGTTTGAAGAACAGTTTCCTCTCTTAAGCAGAGTGAACATGCGGAGTACGGTTTTTGTGACCTGCAGAAAGATTTCTGTACAGCAAACAATAATTTCCAAACCGTATGCCGCTCTTTGTGAACAAATTCCATTCGGCAGAGTCGGCCGTTCACGCGCAGTGCTTTGTGCTGCCACTTGTCAGATGCATGCGTCCGGGCTTTCCATTGCTATGCTGCTAACCACCTCACCTCGCGTCACACATTTCTAAAGTGAAACGTTATTTTGCCGCCGAACGTGTGCTGCATGGGAGATAAAGAAAAATCATTTTCATTTTGAACTGTATTTCTCTGGTATAACCAAGAATACAAATCTGGAAGCAAATAACAACTTTAAAAGTTAGTCTCATGCAGTGCACTAACTGTTTCAAACATTTGTTTTCCAAGGCAGGTATGCGGCGGTAAACTATCAAAATAAAGCTCTACAACACCCATCGATGATGTAGCATTTTGTCCTGTTACTGCTTAATCAACAACGGGGTCATAAAACCGGGAGCAATTGTTTGGACTCAGAGAAGAACGCTTCTATTTTCCTAAGAAGGTTTCAGAGTGATGTACACTTTTAACTCCAAAATGTTTGTTTATGACTGTCAGCTTTATTCATAATCACCATGATGTTAATTTAAACTATGATGTCGTCTTCAGGAGTAAAATTTTTTGTCTGTGTATATGGGGAAAAATGTAAACAAACTCTAACGTCTATAAACGTTTCATTCCACAGTGAACGAACACTATGACATATTTATATGCGATAGGGATTGTTTAAATATTTTCACTTGTGCACACACAAGAAATTTTCCACATGAAAATGGCATTAAGGTGGGAACTGTAGTTGTGGTGACTGGAAATAAGCTGATAGTCAAAGGTGAAAATGTTGTCTATCACGCATCAGGATTATGTAGTAATTCACTATATTTAAAAATAATTAATTTTCGTTAATTGATGAAAAAGGTCGTCGGAAGTGCAGATTAAGTATATAGAAATGACCAAATAATCTTCCGCGAAATTAAAAGCAAAGGAATCAACATTAACAGTGGAAAAAGAATAATATTATTATACGCTAGGGTTTGTAGGGGGAACGAGTATACCGAAATGGTAGGAGATGAAATGTGTGTTGATGGGATCCGATATCAGAGTCAGAATTTTACAGAGATTTGGAAGACTGTCAAGTAAGGCCCACAGGATAGGTAACATCACCGCGGAATTTTTAAAATCATTGGTCGACGTGGCAAGTAATCTATTATTTTCCGTTTGGAAACGGCAAAGTTACAAGAAAGGCGGTTCTGACATTATACTACTTTCCTAGGACTGGTCCTCTTATTGTTTCTTCTTTTCCCTAGCGTTTGTCCCGTATAGTGCGGGGTTCGTTTTCTCAGGATTTGGCAAATTTTTATTTTATTATTTGACTTTGTGGCCGGATGCTCTTCTCACGCCACAATCGTCAAGGTAACCTGAGGAAGACGAACAAGGGAAATCAGAAGGAAAAGGAAATACTTTGCTGCCACGCTCGAAGTGAGTTATTTTGGATTGTACTGGAGCGCTGCTCTAGGCTGAAACGATATGATCACTGCTTAAATTTAGACTGAATTAACAGCAGATACTCGTGGAAATGACTCTGATATTATGATTAGTAGACTGGGCAGATTATTAATTCATTCTTAATCATAGATGTTGACTGCATTACAATAAGTTATGAAATGGCTTTGTAGAGGCTAAATGCGATCGATCTAGTCATGGTCAAAAACAGACAAATTTTGTGGATATATAAACATTACGATGTATTTGAATTACATTCTTGGGGCTGGCGCAACAAGTCTATTTATTATTAATGACTGAATCTGTTCAACTTAGTCGCATTGTTCACAAATAACAAAAGCAATTAGTGCAAATCAGTTTATCAATCTTGACAGCTTACAAAGCTGTCACTGTCAAATGTAGGATTAAGCAAAGTAACACTACCGAATTGAGCAATATACCGCCGCTAGTCAAGACACTGTGTTATCTGCTTCGCGTATCTGAAATAAAGGATTCTGTAAATTTTATTCAGAAAGATTTCTTATTGTAACTGATAAACAACTTTTATCGAGATTCTGTAGGCAATTGGATTGCCATGGAGGGCTGATTTACTCTTATTTGGAGGACTGTGAAAATATGTTATGTGTTAACATCAAGAAATGCAGTCGTATTATTCGACCAAGAATTTCATTAAAAGACATGCATACAATCTTATCGATACCATAAAGGCCCGCCATATTTTGCTCACTAACCTTGTCCAGTGTTTTACTGCATTTCGTGTTTCGTAATGAAACATTCAACTGTCGAATACCTGGAATTTAAAATGTCATCCGCTAGAAATAGAGAAAATAGACATGCATGTCATTACATGCAGCCTGTAGAATGCTCTCGACCGATTCAGTACATGAGGAACATGATTTCATAAACAAAATAAGTGGAACTCAGAAAACTGCAGAATTAAAGCCGGAAAGTTCGTTTTTGAGCCTTAAATGAGAGAGCCTAACATGTGCCAGTGATGTATTTAAAAATTATCAGGAGTGATAAACTAATTTACATTAGTTACATTGCGGAAGTCAATGGACATGGCACCAACCTGGGTGCCGTTGTCTAAAGACGAGGCGCAGCGCTCGTCGTTGGATCTTCTCTATCACTTCTATTAAGTATGTCTTGTAAGTGTCCCAGATTGATAATCAGTACTCAAGAATCATTCCTCCAAGTGTTTTCACAGGCAATTTTTCGTAGATCAGCTACATTTCCTTAGTAATATTCCAAAGACTACTATCTACTTTTCCGAGTTCAATACTGTCATTCCATTTTAGGTCGCTCCTGACTGTTACTGATAATTATTTTATGGTTGTATTATTTCATGTGATTTATCGCTAATAGTTAATCGAAGAGTAACGGATCTCTCAGTCTATTACAGAGGGTTAACTGCCACTTCCTGCATCAATCGTCGATTTATGAGGACTTCCTAAATTTCGTTACAGCTTTCCTACAGTCAAAAGCATTGTCTACGAAGGGCCTGAGGCAGATTTTGTCGTTATCCACTACATATTGTGTATCTGTTGTGGACAGTAACGGTGCTATAACACTCCCTTGTTACACCCATGAACTTACATCTACATCTGTCAATTTCGCCTCGTTAAGAACAAGTTCTATCTGCTTGGAAGACGTCAATACTGTCAAAAATCTGGTCCAGTAATATCTTCAGAAGACCTCTGGCAATACGCCATGAACGTGAGCACCTCTGTGTACAGCACACTAGCCCTAGTGGTCGAACAGAGCGAGCTCAGTTTCCGAAGATCTCTGTCTGTGAAAGCGATTTCGATTCCTATAAAGATTTTCGTTCTCCGGAAAGGCCGCAGTGCTATAGCATAAAAGACTTTCTATTGTTCTACAAGAGAACGATGTTAACGAGATAGCCCTATAATTATACGCATCTATTCCAAGACCTTTATTAAAGACGGAAATGACCTGTGCTTTTTTCCCCTTCGTTTCCCCAGTGACAATTTTTGTCTTACTGATGTGGATTATTCACTGCTAAACGAGTAATAAGAAGTCAAATACTCTCTACCGGACGTGTCTTCCTTACCACAATTTGTGGTAAGTTCCTACGGGACCAAACTGCTAAGATCATCGGTCCCTAGGCTTACACATTACTTAATCTAACTTAAACTAACTTAAGCTAAGAACAACACACACACACACACCCATGCCCGAGGGAAGACTCGAACCTCCGACGGAGATAGCCGCGCGAACCTGTCAAGGCGCCTTAGATCGCACGACTACCCCGCGGGGCTATGTACACTACTGGCCATTAAAATAGCTACAACACTAAGATAACGTGCTATAGACGCGAAATTTAACCGACAGGAAGAAGATGCTGTGATATGCAAATGATTAGCTTTTCAGAGCATTCACACAAGGTTGGCACCGGTGGCGACACCTACAACGTGCTGACATGAGGAAAGTTTCCAACCGATTTCTCATACGCAAACAGCAGTTGACAGGCGTTGCCTGGTGAAACGTTGTTGTGATGCTTCGTGTAAGGAGGAGAAATGCGTACCGTAACGTTTCCGACTTTGATAAAGGTCGGATTGTAGCCTATCGCGATTGCGGTTTATCGTATCGCGACATTGCTGCTCGCGTTGGTCGAGATCCAATGACTGTTAGCAGAATATGGAATCGGTGGGTTCAGGAGAGGAAGACGGAACGCCGTGCTGGATCCCAACGGCCTCGTATCACTAGCAGTCGAGATGACAGCCATCTTATCGTCATGGCTGTAACGGATCGTGCAGCTACGTCTCGATCCCTGAGTCAACAGATAGGAACATTTGCAAGACAACAACCATCTGCACGAACAGTTCGACGACGTTTGCAGCAGCATGGACTATCAGCTCGGAGACCATGGCTGCAGTTACCCTTGACGCTGCAACACAGACAGGAGTGCCTGCGATGGTGTACTCAACGACGAACCTGGGTGCACGAATGGCAAACCGTCATTTTTTCAGATGAATCCAGGTTCTGTTTACAGCATCATGATGGTCGCATCCGTGTTTGGCGACATGGCGGTGAACGCACATTGGAAGCGTGTATTCGTCATCGCCATACTGGCGTATCACCCGGCGTGAAGGTATGGGGTGCCATTGGTTACACGTCTCGGTCACCTCTTGTTCGCATTGACGGCGCTTTGAACAGTGGACGTTACATTTCAGATGTGTTACGACTACGATCCGTGGCTCTACCCTTCACTCGATCCCTGCGAAACCCTACATTTCAGCAGGTTAATGCACGGCCGTATGTTGCAGGTCCTGTACGAGCCTTTCTGGATACAGAAAATGTTCGACTGCTGCCCTGGCCAGCACATTCTCCAGATCTCTCACCAATTGAAAACTTCTGGTCAATGGTGGGCCAGCAACTGGCTCGTCACAATACGCCAGTCACTACTCTTGATGAACTGTGGTATCGTATTGAAGCTGCATGGGCAGCTGTACCTGTACACGCCATCCATGGTGTGTTTGACTCAATGCCCAGGCGTATCAAGGCCGTTATTACGGCCAGAGGTGGTTGCTCTGGGTACTTATTTCTCAGGATCTATACACCCAAATTGCGTGAAAATGTAATCACATGTCAGTTTTAGTATAAAATATTTATCCAATGAATAGCCGTTTATCATCTGCATTTCTTCTTGGTGTAGCAATTTTAATGGCCAGTAGTGCATATTACTATTGAGAATAAAAACTATTCACATATTATTCAGTCTCCACTCAACTGTTTAATATGTTTATTTGTTTGATATCGATTTCGAAGGAATTATGTCTTCTTCTATGGACATTATAGTTCTGTGGTCCTTGTGATATAACCATAAGTATATCTGGATAATGTACTGCAGCATCCCGTGGAGTTATAACCATAAGATTTGGTTATCTGAGAATGCGACGCTTCTGCACTACGCTCCAAATTGTCTAACTATTACAGTGAAACGTAATTCTTCTTAAAGAGCAGATAATCCGTCTGTTTAAAGTAAAATTATAGATAAAAATTAATTTCATGACAGCTGATTAGTCGACAATAAATCAGTATGGTCTGGACTCGATATTGTTAGAAGCTGTTGGGTGCGACACTGAAGAGCAAAAAAACCTGCGTTTTCAAATACAGAGATTTGTGAACAGGCAGAATACTGCGCTGCAGGGGGCAACGCCTACATAAGACAACAGGTGTGTGGCGCAGTTGTTAGATCGGTTACTGCTGCCACAGTGGCAGGTTATCAAGATTTAAGTGAGTTTGAACGCGGTGTTATGATCGGCGAGCGAGCGATGGGACACAACATCTACGATATAGCGATGAAATGGGGAATATCAGGAAACCGGTAAAACATCAAATCTCCGACATCGCTTCGGCCGCAAAATGATCCTGTGAGAACGGACCAACGACGACTGAAGAGAATCGTTCAACTTAACAGAAGTGCAAACCTTCCGCGAATTGCTGCAGTTTTCAGTGCTGGGCCGTCAAGAAGTGTCAGCATGCTAATCAATCAATGAAACATCATCTATATGGGCTTTCGGATACGGAGGCCCTCTCGTGTACCCTTGATGAATGCGCGACACACTTTACGCCTCGCCTGGATCCGTCAACACCGGCACCGGAAACATGTCGCTTGTCGGACGAGTCTCGTTTCAAATTGTGTCGAGCGGATGGACGTGTACGGGAATGGAGACAACCTCATGAATCCATGGACCCTGCATGTCAGCAGGGGACTGTTCAACATGGTGGTGGCTCTGTCATGGTATGGGGCGTGTGCAGTTGGAGCGACATGGGTCCCCTGATGCGTCTAGATACGACTCTGACAGGTGACAAATACGTAAGCATCCTGTCTGATAACCTGCATCCATTAGATCCATTGTGCATTGACCAATTCCAGCAGGACAATACGACACCCCACACGTCCAGAATTGCTAAAGAATGGCCCCAGAAACGCTCTTCTGAGTCTAAACACTTCCGCTGGCCACCAAACTCCTCAGACATGAACGTTATTGAGCATATCTGGGATGCGTTGCAACGTGCTGTTCAGAAGAAATTTTCACCCCATTGCACTTTTACGGATTTTTGGACAGCCCTGCAGGGTTCATTGTGTCCGTTTCTTCCAGCACTACTTCAGACATCAGTCTAGTCCATGCCACGTTGTGTTGCGGCACTTTTGCGTGCTCGCGGGAGCCGAATCAAATCAAATGGCTCTGAGCACTATGGGACTGAACATCTGAGGTCATCAGTCCCCTAGAACTTAGAACTACTTAAACCTAACTAACCTGAGGACATCACACACATCCATGCCCGAGGCAGTATTCGAACCTGCGACGGTAGCAGTCGCGTGGTTCCGGATTGAAGCGCCTAGAACCGCTCGGCCACAACGGCCGGCGAAGTTTCCTGCATTGACTGTTTTTTTTTCTATGCATTCTATTTTTGATTTTTATACTGCCGTGTCGGGACACGTGGTCCATCAGCCGAAACGGGGATAGGATGAGGAGAAATGGACTGAGAGAGGGCTTAGGAGGTGATTGATACAGAGAGGGAAAGGAGGAGGAGATGGACAAAGAGGGGGGGGGGATGGTGGAGATGGAACAAGACACCGGGGGATAAGAAGATGTATATTAGAGTCACATAAATATTAAGAAACGTGTGCTTTCGCTTTCCTTTCTTTTCCATCTCAACAGACTGTACCACAGCAACGTGTCGCAGCGAACAGCTCGTACCGAGTAAAGTTTACTTGCATATATACCTGGGAGCTTGTTCTTGCTTAGTGAGTCCTTGCAGGTCACTTCATAAAGTACGTCGTTTCAGTTGTGTTACCATGTTCAACAAAAATGTTTAACCACCTAAGCACATATGTTTTGGGTCGCAATCATACAATTTAAGGGCAGTACGTGATTGGCCAGGCTTGAAAACCTGTAGCCATGGTGTCCAGTACCGCACAAACTGCAACACACAGACAATCCATTTACTAGTGCGACGGAGCACAGAACTGTGTGTAGCGACTTCTCGTGGCAAACAAGTATGTTTGAACGGTCTCATTGTGTACCGTATTTTGTAGTATATTGTGAGATCGCTGTGTCGCTAAGTAACTGCTATCAGCTTAATGTTACGGTCGTCTGCAAACGACTCCTATGTCGAGAGAATCTGGAGACATTCAATTGCTTTTGGGGATGTCATCAGAGTCGGTCACGTCCAGCCATTGACACCCCGTCTCAATGAACGAAAGCTATGAGGCCATTTATTTGTCCGTCAGTTCGGGCGTTGTCGAGATTCGGGAAAATGTAAGGGCTGGCGGAGAAGAAAAGAGAGAGGGAGAGGGCGAGGGAGAGGGAGACAGAGACAGAGAGAGAGAGAGATAGAGAGGGTGGAGGCAGCCGACAATAGGTCCCGCCCGGTAGCGGACTTCCGCGCCGCGGACAATACTCGCGCTAGCTGCGTGCCGTCCGTTGTGATCGCAGGACGCCGTTGGGGCGCCAGCGGGCATTCTTGCCCACCCCTCTGCCGCCCCTGATGGCATCCACGTGGCGTGCCGCCCGGCCAGGAATCTCTGCAGGACTCGCGTGTCCGTCGCAGATCTCTGTTTATCGGCGCAGGGTAGCTTCCCTACATGGCCTCGGCTGACTGTGACGGACAGGGACCCGGGAGCGTGTCGGCGGAATCGCCGATCAGGGCAGCGGGCTGGGGCGATCTACGTCTCCCAATACGGGCCCGTAGGAGGCGGAATTACTTCCGGTGTATCACCCGTGGCCTTCTTCCGGCGCTAGGGTGTCAACGACGACGCGAAATGAGAAAAAAACAATACCCTGTTCTGTGAATGAAACGGTTACGATCGAAAATGAGAAGCGAGCGTGAAATGTGACGCAAAAACAATCTGGTCCCACAGCTACATTTACATAAACACCAATATACAGTGGATGGCGAAGGGTACGTCGTTATACTATTAGCCATCCCCTAGCCAACTGTATTTGCGGAAGGAGCGTGCCTCTGCCGGCACCCCTGCCTCGTATCTCATAATTACGCATGATATCTGATGGAAGCAGTAGCGCTGTTGCACAGTCTACCGCCTGAAATACTGGTTCTCTGAAAGGTTTTCCCAAGAACAGTGTTACCCGCCATCTGACTGCTCCCATTCAATTTCCTGTGCATCCCTGTAAGACCTATACCAATACTTAGTTAGGACCCGGATATGCAGGTTTTATCCTTACAGAACTTCTTATGGCCTAAACTGTACTTAAATGTCTAAAAGAGGCAAAGTAGGATTTTCAAAGAAAAAGTAAGGGATAAAGACGACTTTCGTTGAAAAACACTCTTTTGATAGGTTTTTCTGAATTAATAGTAAGGGAAATCACTAATGTGAATTTGCAAATTTTAAGGAAAGATACAATAAATAAATTTATACACTACACTGCAGTAAAAATGTGTACGGCGCAATGTAGTGTGTCCTCATAACTCGGTAATATCTCAGCACGCTGCTGCGTCGATGAAACTTCCATGTACTTACTTTTGTAAGTTCAGAAGACATAAGAAATGTACCCCGAACTTAAATCAACGCTGTGTGTGACACATTGTCGCTCTGGGAATATATCCAAACGTCACTAGTTGGGACAAACCCAGCCATCCTTTTCTTAAATGACCTCCGAGAACAGAGAGGTACATTTATTTTTATAGTCACAAAGTAATGTTACATGGTGTTTTGACGGCACTGAGTAGTACGCATTTGGTGTAGTTTTGTAATGCCTAAACAGAAATTTTCAAAAACTAATCTTTTCCGGGAGTGGATTGACGAAGACTACAATTTCGCAACTGACGGCCGAGTACTTTTTTCCAGGTCCGTCAAAAACAAGAGCTGTAAAAAACCATTCAACAGCTAAGAGCGCATAAAATATTTCTTTATTTAATACAGCCGGTTTCAACAGACTTTGTTGTCATGTTCAGGTCTTAAAATCTTTTTGTTGTAAAACATGTTCATTTTACGCTGAACCTCACGCATAAGATGTCAAGTGGATACGAAGCAGCACGTTATAAAGGTTTGCCATAGCTAAAATATTTAAAGACATAAAGCACCTGGTACAAAATGCCATGTCCATATACATATTGCTCACCGATGCTTGTTACGTCGTACAAACACGGTACACAATAGCACATCTGTTTACCCGTGCTGGACATATTCTGAACACTGCGAATCCACTTTAAATTGCGTATAAGGTACAACTGTATGAGCAATAAACAATGTTACTATACACTGAGTATGACGTTCCTACGTGTCTGAACATGAAAAGTTTGTCTTCAAAATTTTACTCTGGTGTAATGACTCATGTCACTTTTCGTATTACTTTGTTTATTTACATTTTTAAGTATTTCTTACGTAATGTGTCACCGATTTCTAACATCCAAAACTTTTCCTGTTGTTACTTTCTAGTACAAGCATGACAATGTGCATCCAGTCTTGTGATTGGACACTGCAACCACTTTATTAACTGCTATGTATTTGCCTTCTTTCAGCTCTGGTTAAATTTGTCAGTGTGCTTTAGACTATTTCCCCTTTGTGCGCAATTTTCTCCACTACTGTAGTTCTGAATATCGCTAAATGCTCAACTGAAACTAGAGAAATCGATGATAGTTAAAATATATGGATATAATGCTATGTTAAACGTTTAACGCAATAAATCAAGCATTAAAGTTAGAAAATTTGTGTTTTTCTTGTGGCAGCTAACTCACACGGCGAAAAAAAAAGTGGTGAGAATTTGTTGAACTTTTTTCTGTGAAATAAAATTAATTGTAGCAGATTTTGTACTACTATGATGATTTATTTAATCGTACGTAGCGGAGACTGCTGGATCATTCTTTGTCACTGTACATTACTTTCTGTGTCAATGTATTTTATTGTGTAATGATTGGCTTGACTTAATATCTTGGCTATATACTCAGAAAACCGAGGTGATAGGAATTAATGCCATGTTACTTAAATGTGAAACATAGGAACTCTCAATTATGTGAATAAGGATAAATATACATTCTAACTTGGAAGTTTTATTATTCAACTTTCTTTTTTTCCAGTATCATGTGTGGCTGTGCTACCATTACTAACCTGAAATAATTAACCAGCTGTATAATACGATTATAGATCAACATTCATTTTTATGTAGATGGGAAAGGAACATTTAAAGGGGCTGTACCCAGGAAAAATCAACATGGTGCTGGAGGGAGCAATAAGAGCGGAAACTTGGTAGATACAGAAAGAGATTACAATATGCAAAGCATAATGTAAGGTATAGTAGTTACGTAGAGATGAAAAGATCGGCACAAGGTAGAAAAAGATGGACAGGATCAAGCCAGTCGATAGACCGACCACCTAAAAAAAGACGACAACTATCTTTTGCCACTTTGCCGTGGAGTTACATAGCAATAATAAAGGATTTGGATATTTTTCTGTGCGGCTGCAACAGAAGAAGAGTTCACCGTTAAAAGTACATAGGCACCTAAATGATTCAGTCGAAATGTGACCACATTTCACAGCAATGAGGGCAGGGTGCTGCGGTCTTTGACATGCTATACTATAAAATTTACACAAACACTCATTTGTAACAAATGAATATAGAGTAACTACAGAAAGGATTTACGTTACGAGCATCTAACTTGGATGGCTGATAATACTGCGAGATTCTTGGCATTAAATTCCTTTGCCCTACAATAGCAGGCTGTAATATACCGACACGATTGATATCGCAATAAAGCTAACACGCAAACTGCCACTCAACATGCAAGGTGTTGAGCTCCGCCTTCTGTGTATGCAACATCGTAAACGGCCGACCGGCGACCTTACAACCGAAGATGCTTGAGGGATGCGCTAGTGGCGCTTTGGCTGGAGGGGGTCAAGGTGGGGGGGGGGGGGCGTTGGGCGGCTACAATCTCATCCTTTCTCGCACTGGTGGTTCGTGGAAACTTTTGGAGGTGACAGATGACAGGATCTGCAGTGTCACGTGGAAGCGCTCTAAGAGGGGCAACCCGAAGTGGATCTTAAAATCCTCTTTGCGCCTCACAAGAAGGTATTTTGCCTCTTCGTTTTAAAGACCCTTCGGCAGCGTTGCGCCATAGACTGAGCATACAATTGCCTCAGGAGGAGCTACTTTAGGCTCAGTGATTTTTTTTGAGAAAATGGTTGTTAATGAGTTTTATACAATTCTTCAGTTTACGGTATTCTCAGTAGAATAATTTATTAACATGTTTGAATGTGCTCAAGTTTTCGGAATGCTTCTAAATGTAAATACTTCGGAAGTGACAGTACAATGCATGCCCGAGGGTATATCGACCAATATTAACAATTTTCTTTCCTAGTCCAGGGCAAAACGACTAACGCTCTCAGTACGCGTCCAAATACTTATTTTTCTCATAATCTCTGTACTAGATATATCCCGGTGACTGTATAATGGTCACACAGTTTCTCTAAATTTACGCAAAAGGGTTTCACGAGAATTACGTTTTCTTCCAGTTATTCCCATTTAAGCTGCCCGAGCATTTATGTCACATTTTCGTGTGGTCTAAACAGACTTTTTACGGTCCTAGGAGCGCATCTCTGGATACGTTCTATCATGCCTCCCTGATAAGGACACAACCGCAGGTTCAAAATGGCTCTGAGCACTATGGGACTCAACTTCTGAGGTAATTAGTTCCCTAGAACTTAGAACTAGTTAAACCTAACTAACCTAAGGACATCACACACATCCATGCCCGAGGCAGGATTCGAACCTGTGACCATAGCGGTCTCGCGGTTCCAGACTGCAGCGCCTAGAACCGCACGGCCACTTCTGCGGGCAGAAACGCAGGATATTCTAGAATTTGTGGCACAAGCCTCTATTAAGAGATTGTGTTTACAGAGGCACAATATTTTACCAGAACCTTGACATAAACCATAGTCTAATATTCGCTTTTCCTGGTTCTGATTTTTCGTGATCGTTCCTTTTAATGTCTCTGCGTAGTATTACTCCTATGTATTAATACGCTGTGACGTGGTCAAGACATTCACCATTAGACTTGCATTCAGATACTACATCGTTCCTTCCTTTTGTTACGGGCGTTATCTTACAGTCATGCATATACACTAAGGTAACCAGAGTCATGGGATAGCAGTACGCACATATACAGATGGCGGTAAAATAGCGTACAAAAGGTATAAAATGGCAGTGCATTGGAGGATCTGTCATTTGTACTCAAGTGATTCATGTGACAGGAGTCCGACCTAACTATGGCCGCACGACGTGAATTAAGTCTTTGAACACGGAATGGTAGTTGGAGCTAGACGTATTGGACATTCCATTTCAGAAATCGTTGTGTTGTTGTTGTGGTCTTCAGTCCTGAGACTGGTTTGATGCAGCTCTCCATGCTACCCTATCCTGTGCAAGCTTCTTCATCTCCCAGTACCTACTGCAACCTACATCCTTCTGAATCTGCTTAGTGTATTCATCTCTTGGTCTCCCCCTACGATTTTTACCCTCCACGCTGCCCTCCAATATTAAATTGGTGATCCCTTGATGCCTCAGAACATGTCCTACCAACCGATCCCTTCTTCTGGTCAAGTTGTGCCACAAACTTCTCTTCTCCCCAATCCTATTCAATACTTCCTCATTAGTTATGTGATCTACCCGTCTAATCTTCAGCATTCTTCTGTAGCACCACATTTCGAAAGCTTCTATTCTCTTCTTGTCCAAACTATTTACCGTCCATGTTTCACTTCTATACATGGCTGCACTCCATACAAATACTTTCAGAAATGACTTCCTGACACTTAAATCTATACTCGATGTTAACAAATTTCTCTTCTTCAGAAACGCTTTCCTTTCCATTGCCAGTCTATATTTTATATCCTCTCTACTTCGACCATCATCAGTTATTTTGCTCCCCAAATAGCAAAACTCCTTTACTACTTTAAGTGTCTCATTTCCTAATCTAATTCCCTCAGCATCACCCGACTTAATTCGACTACATTCCATTATCCTCGTTTTGCTTTTGTTGATGTTCATCTTATATCCTCCTTTAAAGACACTGTCCATTCCGTTCAACTGCTCTTCCAGGTCCTTTGCTGTCTCTGACAGAATTACAATGTCATCGGCAAACCTCAAGGTTTTTATTTCTTCTCCATGGACTTTAATACCTACTCCGAATTTTTCTTTTGTTTCCTTTACTGCTTGCTCAATATACAGATTGAATAACATCGGGGAGAGGCTACAACCCTGTCTCACTCCCTTCCCAACCACTGCTTCCCTTTCATGTCCCTCGACTCTTATAACTGCCATCTGGTTTCTGTACAAATTGTAAATAGCCTTTCGCTCCCTGTATTTTACCCCTGCCACCTTTAGAATTTGAAAGAGAGTATTCCAATCAACATTGTCAAAAGCTTTCTCTAAGTCTGCAAATGCTAGAAACGTAGGTTTGCCTTTCCTTAATCTTTCTTCTAAGATAAGTCGTAGGGTGAGTATTGCCTCACGTGTTCCAGTATTTCTACGGAATCCAAACTGATCTTCCCCGAGGTCGGCTTCTACTAGTTTTTCCATTCGTCTGTAAGGAATTCGCGTTAGTATTTTGCAGCTGTGGCTTATTAAACTGATTGTTCGGTAATTTTCACATCTGTCAACACCTGCTTTCTTTGGGATTGGAATTATTATATTCTTCTTGAAGTCTGAGGGTATTTCGCCTGTTTCATACATCTTGCTCACCAGATGGTAGAGTTTTGTCAGGACTGGCTCTCCCAAGGCCGTCAGTAGTTCCAATGGAATCTTGTCTACTCCGGGGGCCTTGTTTCGACTCAGGTCTTTCAGTGCTCTGTCAAACTCTTCACGCAGTATCGTATCTCCCATTTCATCTTTATCTACATCCTCTTCCATTTCCATAATATTGTCCTCAAGTACATCGCCCTTGTATAGACCCTCTATATACTCCTTCCACCTTTCTGCTTTCCCTTCTTTGCTTAGAACTGGGTTTCCATCTGAGCTCTTGATGTTCATACAAGTGGTTCTCTTATCTCCAAAGGTCTCTTTAATTTTCCTGTAGGCAGTATCTATCTTACCCCTAGTGAGATAAGCAGGGAATTCAATACTCCGAGATCCACAGTGTCAAGAATGTGCCGAGAGTACCACATTTCAGGCATTATCTCTCATCAAAGACGACGCAATGGCCGACGGTCTTCATTTAACGATCGAGAGCAGCGGCGTTTAGGTAGAGTTGTTAGTGCTAACAGACAAGTAATACTGCGTGAAACAACACCAGAAATCAATGTGGATCGTACAACCAACGTATCCGTTAGGACAGTGCGGCGAAATATAGCGTAATGGGTTAGGGCAGCAGACACCGAAGCGAGTGCCTTTGCTAATAGCAAATCGACTGCAGCGGCTCTCCGGGCCTCGTGACCATATAGATTGGGCTCCAGATGATTGGAAAACCGTGGCCTGATCAGAGGAGTCCTGAATTAACAAAATTTTCTCGGGCTTCCAGCCGCGTCAGGCGGTTAAAATCCCACGAGCTTTCGACCGAGCTCTCCTCAGTCAAAGTCAAGTGGTAAGAATGATTGCTGCGTCGCCGTGGCGGCATCGTTATATAGCCGCACTGCTGGCTGTGACGTCACTGCTGCTCTCTTACTCGCCATATAAGGTAATGTTTTCATTCCGCGTCCGTCGCACCCGTTTTAACCTCGCGATGGCCGGGTCCCAGGCTGTGCTGAGCTGCAAACCGCCGTCCTTGTTGATGGTGTTTTCAGAGATTTTTATTTCAATAGCTTCTGTTTTGACGCTATCCAAAAATCGCTACGTCCTCGTAACGAGAGATGTTTCGTTGAATAGAATTCGGTGTCCGTTTTCTTAGGCGTGTTCTGCCACGGCTGATTTTTCTGGATAGCGTAGGCGTAAGCACCTCTCGTGTTCCGTCCGGCGTTGCTCCACAGTGCGTACTGTTTGGCCGACATAGTAACAGTCACACTGACATGGTATCTTGTACATTCCTGGCGTTCTAAGCCCTAGATCGTCCTTCACAGACTTAATACGCCTGGAGTGTACAAGATACCATGTCAGTGTGACTGTTACTATGTCGGCCAAACAGTACGCACTGTGGAGCAACGCCGGACGGAACACGAGAGGTGCTTACGCCTACGGTATCCTGAAAAATCAGTCGTGGCAGAGCACGCCTAAGAAAATGGACAGCGAATTCTATTCGACGAAACATCTGTCGTTATGAGGACGAAGGGATTTTGGGATAGCGTCATAAAAGAAGCTATTGAAATAAAAATCTCTGGAAACACCATCAACAAGGGCGGCGGTTTGCAGCTGAGCACAGCCTGGGACCCAGCCATCTCGATGTTAAAACGGGTGCGACGGACGAGGGATGAAAACATTTCCATATATGTCGAGGAAGAGAGCACTAGTGGCGTCATAGCCAGCAGTGCGGCTGTATAACGACGCGGCCACGGCAACACAGCAGTCATTCTTACCACTTGACAACTACCGAGGAGAGCTCGGTCGGAAGCTCGTGGGATTTTAACCGCCTGACGCGGCTGGAAGCCCGAGAAAATTTTATTAATTCATATCGCCGCGAAACCATGCATTCATACAAGAAGAGCCCTGATTTCAGTTGGTAACAGCTGATGGTAGGGTTCGAGTGTGGCGCAGACCCTACGAAGCCATGGACCCAAGTTGTCAAAAAGGCACTGTGCAACTTGTCAGCAGTTTTTGCGCAATCTGGTGGTGGCTGCATAATGGTGTGGGCTGTGCTTACGTGGAATGGACTGGATCTTCTGGATGTTCGACTATTTGTAGGACATTTGCAGCCATTCATGGACGTTATGTTCCCAAACAACGATGGAATTTTTGTGGATGACAATGTTCCATGCACTGGGCAATAGTTATTGGCAGCTGGTTTGAACATTCTGGACAATTCGAGCGAATGGTTTGGCCACCCAGATAGCTTCACACAAATACCATCGAACATTTATGGGCCGTAATCGAGAGGTCAATTCGTGCACAAAATCCTGCACCAGCAACACTTCTGCAGTTATGGAGGGCTATAAGACAGCGTGGCTCAATATTTCTGCAGCGGACTTCCAACGCCGGCCGGTGTGGCCGAGCGGTTCTAGGCGCTTCAGTCTGGAACCGCGCGACCGCTACCGTCGCAGGTTCGAATCCTGCCTCGGACATGGATGTGTGTGATGTCCTTAGGTTAGTTAGGTTTAACTAGTTCTAAGTTCTAGGGGACTGATGACCTTAGATGTTAAGTCCCATAGTGCTCAGAGTCATTGAACCATTTTTTTGGACTTCCAATGATTTGTTGGATCCATGCCACGACTAGCCGCTGCTCTACGCCTGCCAAAAGGAGATCAGACACGATATTAAGAGGTATCACATCCCTTCAGTTGTCTCAGTGTATGTTTTCTTTTGCTGGCAGTTTCAAGAAGCGGATAATGGCGGCGTCGACTGAGAACAGTTGTTAACGAATCACAGACTGTATGATTTATTACCGAAATTATTGCTCATTTCAAACACTTTAATTACACCCTATGTTTTAGAAACATTCCACATGCCACAATACGACAATAATCGTTCCACAATGAAAGTTTAAGACCATCAGAATACGGCATGGATAATTATATTGTCAACGCATTTAGCAAGCAAGTCCACTCAATGGTGACTCTCTCACACACACTGTATTGAACTCAACTGCCAGATTGGCTCGAGCCAAGCAACAACAATCACTCCTTCTGAACGCATTGTCAGCGCGTTAAACCAGCGATAGCTACAGTAACATAGCACATAATCTGCAATGAAGATGATCGACAAACCTACAACAAATATCACAAAGGATGAAAATACAGGGACTTGATAGAATATAGGATCCGTGGAACGTTTGTGTTGTACCTGCTGTACAACTACAAAATTCAGGAATCTGAAGAGATTTATGTGAGGGCTGGTGTACTGAGGGCGTGGAGGTGAATGGTGAGAGGTGAATTACCACTTTCATTGGGTGAAGTTTCTTTTCTACTTCCCCTATTGACTATTTATCTAATGGTTGTTATTCTGTGATATTTATGTGGCTTTCTGCCTCATTAAAACTGTGTGCAGGACCGTTGATCGAAACAAGGCCCTTATTTCTGCAGGCAGTGTTCTTACGTCGACCCAACTCCTAAAATCTTTTGAAAGAGAACCTTGGTGGAATTTGTAAACTAGAAGAGATGTTATAAATTGCAATAATGAGACAATGCTTCAGGTATGCTTGAACAGGCGATGCGCTGTGGAAGCGTCGGGGTTACTGTCCAATCCAATTCAATGTTTTAATCTGGCGCGAGATCCGTAGTAGCACAGATCACTGTGCTGCAGAGCAAAAGCCTCATTGTGGATGCTAGCGTACGAATTAATGGCCGAGCTTTTTGAATAAGCATTATTTGTATCATCATCGAAGAAATTCATTATGTCTTGGAATCATTGACCAGACAATGTTGCGTTCGTAAGAAAATGCACTATGCTGTCACTGTCTTCTATAGTTACTCGAGTGGTGCGTAACAGATTAACACGTACTTCAAAGCAAAGCGAGGAGATGTGTTTGGTCGATGAGTGAATAAAAAACAAAACACACACACAGAGCTAGAGAGACGTTAGGGAGGGGGAACGGTGGAAGCTAAAAGATAAATCCCTGTGTCAGAGTGAGGCAGCTGTTGGCATTTCCAGTTTTCCCATCCCCAACTCTTCACGTTTCCGCTTTCCTGAAACGTATGTCAGGGATATCCGCCGTCCGTCGAATCCGTCTCTTATCGAAAGCTTACCCTCTGAGACCGCAATAACAACTTCTGCGGATAAAACGTGCTGCAGCTGACGTGTAATGGGACACGTTTACACAGGAGCTTTTCCCCCTGTCGGAAACACACACCAGACGATATTTTTCAGAGCAGAAATTGCGGATCGGTTATGTAAAAGCAGCGTAAGATGCCAAATTTGAGAGACATAGAAAGTATTTGTCATTTCTCGGTCTTTTTCGTAAAAGTGCTGAAAGTGAGACCAGTGCTCACCAGTATTGCGCACACTATACTGTTCTGGTAAACGAGTAAAGTTCGACAGATACGTGCACTTAAATGTTTTAATTAGACCAATTGAAGTTTATTATTATTTATTTTCACTTAGTTGTCCGCGGTCGTGGTCTTGCGGTAGCGTTCTCGCTTCCCGCGCACGGTGGGGTCAGGGATTTTCTCTGCCTCGAGATGACTGGATGTTGTGTGTCTTTCATCATCATTTAATCCTCATTCACTCGCAAGTCGCCGTAGTGGCGTTAAAGAACTTGTGGAGCGGCGGCCGAACCGCCTCGCGAGGGGTCTCCCGGCCACCAATGCCATACGCTCATTATTTATTATTATTTACTTAGTTATTCAGTTTAATCTACAATGGTTTCGAAAAGTAACTCGCGTGAAAATATATGTCTGTAAAGGTAGCATCATTGCTTGATAAACATGTCGTTCTCCCAAGAGAAACGAGTTTTCACTGTTAAACAGAACGCACATATTGCAGACAGATGTAATAGTGCCGAACGGTTCGACAGTAACGAGATTAATCGCCCATTTCCAGAAATGTGCACCAGTTGTGGACAAAAAAACCGGGAGGTCGGTCATTTTGACGGACGCTAAACTCCTGAGATGAGGGAGTGCGATGATGCGTTCGCCTTCAAAAAGTTTGCAGAGACTACGTTCAATCTTAGAATTCGTGCGATAGTGCTCAGAAAACGATGCGGAAGTTACAGATGCGTTAAATCATCGTAATGCAAGGAAATGGATTACAGAAAAGTCTACTTTACAATATATGATTTCTGTCATTTGTTGACATTTACAGATTTGCACAACTGGGCGCGTTTTCTTCACCGATGAGGCTTGGTTTCGGCCTAGTGCATACGTGAATAGTCGAAACAAAAGATTTTGACCAAGTGAAAATACACATACCTTTCATGAAAATAACTTGAACTGTCGAAAAATTGGGGTACGATGTGCCGAAAGGTGTCACTGAAAAATAAGCTATACTTTGTTGTTCTTACACTTTATTTCGCTCCTTGACACACATGAACGTTATTGCTGGTTGCTGCAGGACGGTGCCCTTTCTCACACAGATAATGAAACAATACTTTTCTTAAGAGAATGTTCTGGCTGTCACATTCTCCCAATTTAACTTATCTTGCGAGGCGTCTTAGACGAAGGGTGTATAAAAACGAAGCTTAACGACATCAGAGTCAACGCGTTCCATAAGGAGGCTTTAAACATGGTGAAATGCGTTAGTGCATGACTTACTGAACAGCACTACCATTTTGAGTATATGTTGCAAACGATGTGTGTGAGGTTATCGCGTTGCTAAGACGCGTGCATTCCTGTGAGCTTTTCACGTATATCCGTTGTATTAAAATGAAATGGAAGAGGCCACAGACACTCTAAACCATATGATGTACTTTTGTTTTGTTTTCAGATATGTCAAGCTTAGTATTATTAAGCGCTAAATGAAAATAAATGAAGAATTTTATTAGTTAAGACGTCGATCCTCATCCGTACCTTATTGTGAATGGTGCCCATCCACTAGCATGACGACAAAGTTCTTTTAAGAAATAGAATATATTAACCTGATTAAAAGTGTTTACCTACTGTGACCCACGAGGAACGAACGGCGAGAATGTAGAGTGAGCTAACAAGCTTCAGTTACCTCATTGCCTTCAGAAATGTGACCCTGAGCCGTAGCGTCTTCTTCGGAAAAGCTACATCTACATGCGTGCTCTCCAGATCACATCAAAGAGTATGGTGGTGTGCAGTTTTAGTAGAACTGTGCGGTTTCCATCTCTTAAATTCAAGGGTTAGCGTGTAAAGAAAGACAGCCTCGCGTATTTACGCTATTTCGTTAGGGTTTTACAAGTTTCTGCTACACTTTCCCACCAATGCCGGCTGGAGTGGCCGTGCGGTTCTAGGCGCTACAGTCTGGAGCCGAGCGACCGCTACGGTCGCAGGTTCGAATCCTGCCTCGGGCATGGGTGTGTGTGATGTCCTTAGGTTAGTTAGGTTTAATTAGTTCTAAGTTCTAGGCGACTGATGACCCCAGAAGTTGAGTCGCATAGTGCTCAGAGCCATCTGAACCATTTTTTTCCCACCAATGAAACAAACAGCATGATGTCTGCTCTTAGTCTAATGGTTCAAATGGCTCTGAGGACTATGGGAACATCATCAGTCCTCTAGGTTCGACCGTAGCGGTCGCGCGGTTCCAGACTGAAGCGCCTAGAACCGCTCGGCCACTACGGCCGGCTGCTCTTAGTCTGAGTTGATACATCAGCACTTTAGATAAACACGTTTTATAAGCAGTCTATTTTGTAGACAAATTACAGATTAATATTTCTCTAGAATTCTATCTATGCATGTAGCCTTGCTATTTACTTCACCTACAACAAAGCATATCCGATCATTCCAGTTCACATATCACTTTATTATCATTCATACATTGTTTCATCAGATGCTCATATAGTTTCATACTCAGTGAAGTAAATAACTTTATATATTTCTACATCTAGGGCTAGTCTTTGAACTAGTTCGATATTTTCTCAATACTGACTGGATAGTACTGTAATCGAAAAAGGTTCCTCATAAACAAGTCTCATCTACACTCCTGGAAATTGAAATAAGAACACCGTGAATTCATTGTCCCAGGAAGGGGAAACTTTATTGACACATTCCTGGGGTCAGATACATCACATGATCGCACTGACAGAACCACAGGCACATAGACACAGGCAAGAGAGCATGCACAATGTCGGCACTAGTACAGTGTATATCCACCTTTCGCAGCAATGCAGGCTGCTATTCTCCCATGGAGACGATCGTAGAGATGCTAGATGTAGTCCTGTGGAACGGCTTGCCATGCCATTTTCACCTGGCGCCTCAGGTGGACCAGCGTTCGTGCTGGACGTGCAGACCGCGTGAGACGACGCTTCATCCAGTCCCAAACATGCTCAATGGGGGACAGATCCGGAGATCTTGCTGGCCAGGGTAGTTGACTTACACCTTCTAGAGCACGTTGGGTGGCACGGGATACATGCGGACGTGCATTGTCCTGTTGGAACAGCAAGTTCCCTTGCCGGTCTAGGAATGGTAGAACGATGGGTTCGATGACGGTTTGGATGTACCGTGCACTATTCAGTGTCCCCTCGACGATCACCAGTGGTGTACGGCCAGTGTAGGAGATCGCTCCCCACACCATGATGCCTGGTGTTGGCCCTGTGTGCCTCGGTCGTATGCAGTCCTGATTGTGGCGCTCACCTGCACGGCGCCAAACACGCATACGACCATCATTGGCACCAAGGCAGAAGCGACTCTCATCGCTGAAGACGACACGTCTCCATTCGTCCCTCCATTCACGCCTGTCGCGACACCACTGGAGGCGGGCTGCACGATGTTGGGGCGTGAGCGGAAGACGGCCTAACGGTGTGCGGGACCGTAGCCCAGCTTCATGGAGACGGTTGCGAATGGTCCTCGCCGGTACCCCAGGAGCAACAGTGTCCCTAATTTGCTGGGAAGTGGCGGTGCGGTCCCCTACGGCACTGCGTAGGATCCTACGGTCTTGGCGTGCATCCGTGCGTCGCTGCGGTCCGGTCCCAGGTCGACGGGCACGTGCACCTTCCGCCGACCACTGGCGACAACATCGATGTACTGTGGAGACCTCACGCCCCACGTGTTGAGCAATTCGGCGGTACGTCCACCCGGCCTCCCGCATGCCCACTATACGCCCTCGCTCAAAGTCCGTCAACTGCACATACGGTTCACGTCCACGCTGTCGCGGCATGCTACCAGTGTTAAGGACTGCGATGGAGCTCCGTATGCCACGGCAAACTGGCTGACACTGACGGCGGCGGTGCACAAATGCTGCGCAGCTAGCGCCATTCGACGGCCAACACCGCGGTTCCTGGTGTGTCCGCTGTGCCGTGCGTGTGATCATTGCTTGTACAGCCTTCTCGCAGTGTCCGGAGCAAGTATGGTGGGTCTGACACACCGATGTCAATGTGTTCTTTTTTCCATTTCCAGGAGTGTACTTTGAGATTCTACGTACGCTATCTGCAAGTAGCATGAGAAGCGTCATATGAAAGGTGCAGAGCTCCATGAGCTTTTGATGTGAATATATTTGCTCATGAATGTAGAGGTTATTAGGTATATCTGACAGCAAAGTGCACTGAAGTAGTAGTGTGCCCTTATATATTACTATTTGGTAAATTTTTTGCCCGTACTTATTATGTGCTATTTTCGGATCATCACTCAAGAACTCGTGTATGTTAATAACAAGTAGTCATCATAATGTTTATATATTATGCATAATACGACGGCTATTCAGAATGTAAGGTCCGATCGGTCGCGAAATTGAAACCACAGTCCAGATCAAAAATGTTTTATTTTCAGCAGTTTGCTACATATTCTAGCTACTTCTCTATACAGTCACCGCTCCCACTTAGACATTTGTCGTAGCGTTATGTCAACTTTCAAATACCCTCGTCACAGAAGGCGGCCGCAACGTCTCTACGCTAATCTGCAGTTCGTTGACTGTGCCAAAATGTTTGTTGTCTTCATAGCCAGCGGTTCATTTGAGCGAAGATGAACACCAGAGGGAGCCATTTCCGTGCTGAATAGTGGGTGATCAAACACTTCCCATCGGAAACACAACAGGCGCGTCCTCATTTTCCCTGCAGTGTGCGGCCGACAATTGTCGTGAAGAAGGAAACGGATGAGAGTTACGATATGTGGGGTTGCATACAATCAGGCGAAATCTCGCGGCAGGCACTCATACTTTGCGGGAGACACTTATGTTCCAGGCATCCTTACGTGCTCACTGTGTGATCACAACTGAGAACAGCGACATCACGTGATCTTGAGTTCTACTGGAGACATTGACCAACACACCTGTGCAAAGATACATCGGATTTTCACTGTCGCTTCCATTTGCGACTTATCGGTTTTTGCTTTACTAATAGCCCTCGTATAGTAAGGAAAGTTGTTACGTTAATAAAATCCACTGAGGCACTTGCTTAACACTCTGCTAAAATATTTAATTCAGAGGAACAAACCATTTCCGTTCATTGTTTCTTTTTTTCAAATGATATGCTGTCAACCATTAAGTCCACCAAAAACGGCACCACTTAAATTTAAGAGGTAAGGAACATGTATTAAGACGAACCCCTACAATAGAAATACACACATGTAGTGGCTGATGTTGAAATAACAGCATTGGAAACCATTTAAAACCGTATCACGTACCTACAGGAATGAAGCATTCATAATTTCTACTGGAAAGTGACCATGTTGAAAGTGTACAATCGTAGAAGCAAAACCGTTCCATTAAACGTGGGTCCAGAAATGATCCATTTGTCAGGTGATTACGAATGTGTGGCTTCGAACCGCTACTAAGTGTAGTTTGAAATATTTTTCTAATTAGTGGAAACATATTTGAATCGTAAACTTTTTGATTAATTCACCATTTAATTGTCTCAAATTTCAGCCAGGGCGTGTTACAGTTTGCTGTAAACTCGCCCCCTTTGAAAGCATGTTCCACACGTTGTCTTCGCGTTTTCATTCAATAGTGCACTTTTCCCTACAGTGAGTTACGAATTCATTCAAATGCCCCCGGATCCTCTCGTAAATCTTGACAAGACTGCACAGTTCACTACTCCAGTTTACCAATCGTATCAACAGGAGCACCGCACCCTGAACGTCTGAGATGATCCCAGACAGAAAAGTCTAGAGGACTCAGATGCGGTGATCTTGGTCGCAGGGATACAGATCGACCTATCCTTCTTAAAAGGTATTGCAGTTACAGTTAGTTACTTATTCCGTAGATCGAATTCACCATGAAAGTTATGTTGTGCAACGTATCAACAGAACAAACTTACAATAGCTACAACAATTAAATAAAAATTATTTATATGTATATGACCGCATGCTGCCCATTTTCAGGACTTTTAAATAACGAATTATCCATTCTCAAGAGTTTCTTTATGGGACAGAATCATTTGAACACACTTCTCCTATCTGTCAGATATTTTCTTTCCATGGGGGTAGATTGTCAGAGAGTTTTACCGTTGCCTATTTAACCCCTTTCTCTACCAAAGTTAGATTCATTAAGGGATAATGCTGATCATTTTTTTCTTACAGTGTTTTATTTGTGATTATCTCTGTTACTCTCAAACTTAGATGGATTTTTAATAACAAATAACGTAACATAAGTCAGTAAGAATGTCTTAAGTAAGTAAGGGTACAGCGAGGCTACGGTTAATACTCCCAGCTGCTTAACGAGATACCTTAAAAGAGGCTTGTTTGTGAATTTCACATATAATTTTAATTACTTTCTTTTGTTCAATGAATGCTTTTTGTCTAAATGAGTAGTTACGCCGGAGCACTATCCCATAAGACATCAATAAATGAAAATATGGAAAATATGTTAACTGACTTCTGTATCCTCAAAGTTGGCGATTATAGTCATTGAAAAAGTAGCCGATCCTAAATGTTCCAGTCGGTATGCTACACGGTTTTTCCAGTTTGTTTTCATCAACATGCACAACTAAGAACTTACAGTTTTCTACCTTGTATATTATTTATTATTAATAGGCTGTACTAGGTTAGTAGCAGGTGGGATATTTTTGACAGTACAAAACTGGAAGAACTGCATTTTTTCTAAGTTTATAGCTACCCCATTTGTGAAAAACCGTTCAGTGACTTTCGCAAAAACATTATTTACTGTTTTCTATGTTGATTCTTCTATACTTGTCTTCACAAAAATACTTGTATTGTCTGCAAAAAGGAGTAATGCTGCCTCTTGACCCAAATAAAATGTCAGATCATTAACACAAATCATGAACAGTAGTGGGTCAGTGATCGAACCCTATGTAACTGCCGTTGTAATTAGTTGCCAAAAGGATGATGTGGCGTCCCTGTTTGTAGTATTCGAACAGCTTAGGACAACTCCCTGCATTCTCTTTGTTAAATAACAGTCTGCTGAACTACGAATTCCATAAAAAGTTAACTTCTCTAATAGAATATTATGACTGACATAATTAAATGCCTTCGCTAAGTCACAGAAGATCTCAACTGGTGCTGTTTTGTTATTCAAAGAATTTATTATTTGCTCAGTAAACGCATAAATACGTGACTCAGTAGCGTGGCCGTTTTGAAATCCAAACTGTGATTGGATAAATACCCTGTTACTGCATGTGGGGACATTAGCTTCTTAAAAATTTTAGAGAATGGTATAAGGAGTGAGCATGGCATTATGTAAGTGACTAAAAACGTTACATATTATAGGATCGCAACTTTTTAATGTCTTAGTGGAAGTATTATCCACCACATATGAACTTTTCCTTTTTAGTGACATGATGATCTACCTTATTTCAGTTGGAGATGTGATATTAATTTTTTGTTGACTAACTGTTCTCTGTATTACTTCTTCGGTGTATTGCTCTGCTTTTTCTTGTTTACATCAGCAGCAAAATGTGCCGCTGTCCCAAACATGCATGTACCAAGTTCCCCAACCATGAGGTATGGGTGAAATCTGAGACCAACTGGAGGGGGACTTCATTAAAAGGTTTACTTTTCAAATACATTTGTAATGACTAGGACAATACTTCATGCCGAAGTCATCGGCACACATATCCAGTTATCTCGGAAACGGTTCGTTTGCAGACCCATCTGTAGTGGAACTTTTTTCCTTTATTATCGTATACTTTCATCTGGTCAGTTTTTCCTGTTTCAGCACATTGCTACACATCATGTGTATTCTACGCTTTACGCTGTATCGTGGTGTACAGTGTGTTGACATAAATACGAATGTAGACTTGCTTATCACTTGACGGTGAAATAGAGAAATACAGATATATAACCATGGGCTTCTTCTGCTAAAAGAATGATTCGAGGAGGGTATCTCATTGTGGTGCGGTCGTGTCTGGAGCACCCGAAGGCGTCTCCACAGACACGCCGTGCTGCGCTGAATGGGAACACAGGGTGTCAACAGAGCATGGCGTGGCACGTTCCCCCCCTCCACGGGGACCACCGGTTGCTAACCGCCACGCGTAATTGGTGCGCCGAGCTGCTGATCCGATTATCCCACGCAAACGCGCCCACTCCATTGAACCGATTGTTTATTAACGCGGACGCGTTTGCTCGGCTAAGCACGAGCAGACGCCACAAGTGCCGCTGCGGAACCTGTGGGCCGACACCGGAAACACGGCATCAGTTAGACAGCTGCACAAGAAGTGATCGGCGATTTGCAGGTGGGCTGGAGTACCGATTACTTGGGCTATTGACGGTCATAGGATTGTTACTTGCATGTTGGAGTAGTGGGCTAAAGAGCCAGTACTAAAAGTATGAGGACTGAGCGATATCTGCCCCTGATGGTCCAAAATGTGTTGGAAGACATTGGCTGTGAGTTTTATAACATGTAAACGCACCATATCTACCTGGGACCTAGTTCTTCAGCAGACGGATATTTGTTGGGCATTGTAGTGCTGACAATGACTGTTTTACGATTCGAGTGCGTGCTTGTTTTCAGGCACACAGGTGGAGGCAGTCAGGGTTTCGAGGAAGACATCTGTTGGACGTTAGGTAATATTAAAACTGAAATACATGCCGACGATAGTCAAGCAGTGTGAATGTAACTAGCGGAAGAATAGTAAACAGATAATTCAGAGGAAAACATGTCAGTAAAGCGTTACTAAGGAAGTGGCAAAAAAATGGTTCAAATGGCTCTGAGCACTATGGGACTCAACTTCTGAGGTCATTAGTCCCCTAGAACTTAGAACTAGTTAAACCTAACTAACCTAAGGACAGCACACACATCCATGCCCGAGGCAGGATTCGAACCTGCGACCGTAGCGGTCTCGCGGTTCCAGACTGCAGCGCCTAGAACCGCACGGCCACTTCGGCCGGCAAGGAAGTGGCACTCGGGTTTAAAGTGGATTCAGTGTTTCAGGCTAACAGTCGCATACGAAACAGTAACTGACCTACACGACTGTTCATTTCAGCTTGAGTAGTTTTCATGCGAGGATTCCCTGAATATAGTTAACGTTTCTGAAAGTGCTAGCGAGTGTTGAGCGCGGTCTGAATCTTTGAGTTGAAATTTTTGTCTAATAAACAGTGTCTAATTAAAAGTGCTGTTCGTTAGAATTATTGAATATTAACTTACCCCTCCCCCCCCAATGAACCATGGACCTTGCCGTTGGTGGGGAGGCTTGCGTGCCTCAGCGATACAGATGGCCGTACCGTAGGTGCAACCACAACGGAGGGGTATCTGTTGAGAGGCCAGACAAACGTCTTTTCAGTAGTTGCAGGGGCAACAGTCTGGATGATTGACTGATCTGGCATTGTAACACTAACCAAAACGGCCTTGCTGTGCTGGTACTGCAAACGGCTGAAAGCAAGGGGAAACTACAGCCGTAATTTTTCCCGAGGGCATGCAGCTTTACTGTATGGTTAAATGATGCTGGCGTCCTCTTGGGTAAAATATTCCGGATGTAAAATAGTCTCCCATTCGGATCTCCGGGCGGGGACTATTCAAGAGGACGCCTTTATCAGGAGAAAGAAAACTGGCGTTCTGCGGATCGGAGCGTGGAATGTCAGATCCCTTAATCGGATAGGTAGGTTAGAAAACTTAAAAAGGGAAATGGATAAGTTAAAGTTAGATATAGTGAAGTTCCGTGGCAGGAGGAACAACACTTTTGATCAGGTGAATACAGCGTAATAAATACAAAATCAAATAGGGGTAATGCAGGAGTAGGTTTAATAATGAATAAAAAAATAGGAATGCGGGTAAGCTACTACAAGAAGCATAGTGAAAGCATTATTGTGGCCAAGATAGACACGAAGCCCATGCCTACTACAGTAGTACAAGTTTATATGCCAACTAGCTCTGCAGATGATGAAAAAATTGATGAAATGTATGATGAGATAAAATAAATTATTCAGGTAGTGAAGGGAGACGAAATTTTAATAGTGATGGGTGACTGGAATTCGAGAGTAGGAAAAGGGAGAGAAGGAAACATAGTAGGTGAGTGTAGGTGAGTATGGATTGGGGGCAAGAAATGAAAGAGGAAGCCGTCTGGTAGAATTTTGCACAGAGCATAACTTAATCATAACTAACACTTGGTTCAAGAATCATAAAAGTAGGTTTTATACATGGAAGAATCCCGGAGATACTAGAAGGTATCAGATTTAGGAAACAGGTTTTAAATTGTAAGACATTTCCAAGGGCAGATGTGGACTCTGACCACAATGTATTGGTTATGAACTGTAGATTAAAACTGAAGAAACTGCAAAAAGGTGGGAATTTAAGGAGATGGGACCTGGATAAATTGAAAGAACCAGAGGTTGTACAGAGTTTCAGGGAGAGCATAAGGGAACAATTGTCACAAATGGGGGAAAGAAATACAGTAGAAGAAGAATGGGTAGCCCTGAGGGATGAAGTAGTGAAGGCAGCAGAGGATCAAGTAGGTAAAAAGACGAGGGCTAGTAGAAATCCTTGGGTAACAGAAGAAATATTGAATTTAGTTGATGAAAGGAGAAAATATAAAAATGCAGTAAATGAAGCAGGCAAAAAGGAATACAAACGTCTCAAAAATGAGATCGACAGGAAGTGCAAAATGGCTAAGCAGGGATGGCTAGAGGACAAATGTAAGGATGTAGAGGCTTATCTCACTAGGGGTAACATAGATACCGCCTACAGGAAAATTAAAGAGACCTTTGGATAAAAGAGAACCACTTGTATGAATATCGAGAGCTCAGATGGAAACCCAGTTCTAAGCAAAGAAGGTAAAGCAGAAAGGTGGAAGGAGTATATAGAGGGTCTATACAAGGGCGACGTACTTGAAAACAATATTCTGGAAATGGAAGAGGATGTAGATGAAGATGAAATGGGGGATACAATACTGCGTGAAGATTTTGACAGAGCACTGAAAGACCTGAGTCGAAACAAGGCCCCGGGAGTAGACAACATTCCATTGGAACTACTGACGGCCTTGGGAGAGCCAGTCCTGACAAAACTCTACCATCTGGTGAGCAAGATGTATGAAACAGGAGAAATACCCTCAGACTTCAAGAAGAATATAATAATTCCAATCCCAAAGAAAGCAGGTGTTGACAGATGTGAAAATTACCGAACAATCAGTTTAATAAGCCACAGCTGCAAAATACTAACGCGAATTCTTTACAGACGAAGGGGAAAACTAGTAGAAGCCGACCTTGGGGAAGATCAGTTTGGATTCCGCAGAAATATTGGAACACGTGAGGCAATACTGACCTTACGACTTATCTTAGAAGAAAGATTAAGGAAAGGCAAACGTACGTTTCTATCATTTGTAGACTTAGTGAAAGCTTTTGACAATGTTGATTGGAATACTCTCTTTCAAATTCTAAAGGTGGCAAGGGTAAAATACAGGGAGCGAAAGGCTATTTACAATTTGTACAGAAACCAGATGGCAATTATAAGAGTTGAGGGACATGAAAGGGAAGCAGTGGTTGGGGAGGGATTGAGACAGGGTTGATGCCTCTCCCCAATGTTCTTCCATCTGTACATTGAGCAAGCAGTGAAGGAAACAAAAGAAAAATTCGGAGTAGGTATTAAAATCCATGGAGAAGAAATAAAAACTTTGAGGTTCGCCGATGACATTGTAATTCTGTCAGAGACAGCAAAGGACTTGGAAGAGCAGTTGAACGGAATGGACAGTGTCTTGAAAGGAGGATATAAGATGAACATCAACAAAAGCAAATCGAGGATAATGGAATGTAGTCGAATTAAGTCGGGTGATGCTGAGGGAATTAGATTAGGAAATGAGACACTTAAAGTAGTAAAGGAGTTTTGCTATTTGGGGAGCAAAATTACTGATGATGGTCGAAATAGAGAGGATGTAAAATGTAGACTGGCAATGGCAAGGAAAACTTTTCTGAAGAAGAGAAATTTGTTAACATCGAGTATAGATTTAAGGGTCAGTAAGTCGTTTCTGAAAGTATTTGTATGGAGTGTAGCCATGTATGGATGTGAAACAAGGACGATAAATAGTTTGGACAAGAAGAGAATAGAAGCTTTAGAAATGTGGTGCTACAGAAGAATGCTGAAGATTAGATGGGTAGATCACATAACTAATGAGGAGGTACTGAATAGAATTGGGGAGAAGAGGAGTTATGGCACAACTTGACAAGAAGAAGGGACCGGTTGGTAGAACATGTTCTGAGGCATCAAGGGATCACAAATTTAGCATTGGAGGGCATCGTGGAGGGTAAAAATCGTAGAGGGAGATCAAGAGATGAATACACTAAGCAGATTCAGAAGGATGTAGGTTGCAGTAAGTACTCTGAGATGAAGAAGCTTGCACAGGATAGAGTAGCATGGGGAGCTGCATCAAACCAGTCTCAGGACTGAAGACTGGAACAATAACAACAACTTACCACCCGCTAGTTCACTCAAGACTGTTTGCTCCGTACAGACTTCTCTTGTTTTTCTTTAATCGAATGTGTATTTTGTTGAGCCCATTATTCATGTTTAAAATTACGCACTATAAAAGACTTAATAACCCTCTACATGGCTGCGCGTCTATACATAACTGAAGTGTTCCAACGGGCTTAATGTAATTCCATATAGCGATTTAAAAAAAAAGAGACAAATCGAATAGTTATTAGCGCCAGTCTTACACGCGGTACTGAATTTTCGCATCAAACGGATATTCCAGTACTTCGATTCACTTTTAAACGTGGTATCTACGCGAATTTTGTCATGAGTAATGATTAGTTTGAGTGGTAATTACAACAAAAATAATTTTACAAACATATATCAGGCCTATATTAGGCCTACTGAAAAATTAATGTATTAAACATCATTTTATTTTTCTTTGCAATTCTGACAAGGCCGATTCGTTGCGTTGACCGTTGAATAACCTTCTTTGATTTAGTTCACAAATTGCAACCCCTTTTAAACTTTTCACGCTAGTTAAAGCCATAGAAATATGGTGTTTTCGGAATGTACTTCTGACCAAAAACCTATTCTACTTTTATAATGAATTATTTTCATAAAACATTTCATCTCCATTTCAGTAACTTAAGAACTGAATTTCAAATAATGCAGAAAACGTTTTTTTTTATTTCTGATCGAGAAACCAAATATCAATTTTCGTAGTTCTAGTTTCAATATTGCTTTAATAGCGACATACATTGAAAAAACCTGCCATCTCCTATTTCACCCCATTAAGGGTGAAGTTTCTAAAAATTCCCTCTTAAGCCATGGTTACATTATAAGATCAACATCCTCTTCAAATTTCGAGTTTCAACCCTTGCCGATTTGGGCTGGGCGACGATGAGTTAGTCAGTAAGGACATCTCCTTTTATAGAGATAGACCATGTCAGTTCTATTATCTGTCAGTTACAATGAACAAAAGCAGAACTGTCTTAAAATAAAAACAGAAACACTGGGTTGGTACTAGACACACGGTCGCAGTTCTTAACATGCCCGTGTTATTTGTATATGAACTGTTCCCCTCTCCCTCCACCACTCAAATAATTCCTCTTCTCCTCAATTAAATTTCGATTACCTTCAATCAGACCTGCGACCGCTAATACCCGTTCATTTGTAAGAAAGCGGGCGTGGAGGCTTGCAAACAAACCTCCTGTGCCATCCAGTAGCGCAGTACTAATCATCAGAACCTGCCGACAGAATCACTATAGTTGAGAGCAGAACAGCCCTTTGATACTTATCTCCACATCTATACCAATAAGCGGCTAAAACGATGCACGGTTCATGGGTCCAGTTGCAGGTTGTCGATCTGAACGTCTCCAGGGGTAAAAATATTGATTTTAATCATTTTTTAATAATTAATTCCCGAAATTAAAATTTTAAAATGCTGGAATAAATTGCTCACTAACAGGTATAATCTTACGATAAACGTTTAACGTAATAAGACCAGTGGACCTGTTACAGTTAGAGACTTCTAGAAATCTATATAAACAATTTGAAACCTTTTCTTCGCTGACATCTCCAAAAGATAATGATAGGAAAAAAGTTTTTCGCTCACTACATTATCATTGTTCATGTATTAAAACTTCAGTAAGCATTAGTCTTGGAGTTTCAATTTATTACTTGTTTATTACTGTCTCTATTCAGTGCAGACAGTACCATAGATACCGTTAAATGTTCCCTGAAGATTATATCACTGTATGATATACGGTTCGTGAGATACGACATTCTAGACATGGAAGTTCGATTCTTGGAAGAACTGAGGTCCGGGGTTAACTGCTTTTATCTAATATGTGACATAGGCTTACAACAGGATAGTAAATTCTAAATGATGTGTGTAACAGATTTATTGACTGTTTCTTTCTTTTTGAATGTTAATAACAAGAAATAGCACTCTCAGTCCTGCATATTAAAGACTGAAACTGAAAATGATGCATATGGGCAAAGGTCGTCCAACAGTGGCTGGAGTACTTATAAAATTTTTGGTTGAAGGAAATCTAAGTTTGACATTTTATGAATAATTCAATCCAGCATCTTTTCACTTAGAATCGTTCCGAATTTCCAAGAAAAAGGAATACATGAAATAAGAGTACTGAATTAAAATAGTACCTTATGAAATTATACAGGTTGTCTCAATTAACAAGCTTTCCGAGAGGTGATTTTAATTCACAAAAAAAGTACGGTAATACTAGGATGTCATATTTAACCACTCTGATCTTGCAGATACGATATTAATAACATATTGTTTTTCAGAAAGTGTAATAATTGCAATACTACAAAAGAAACACAATCTTTATTTATCCTAATAAAACTGGTTTTACCTTAGGAAGAGATAAATAATTTTGCTACGAATATCTTTTATCAGTTATTCAAGAATATCAGATGATTTAAAATTGAAAAAGTTAACCTGAATGCGAGCTGAAAAAGTTTATTTCGGGTATCTCGTGTTCGTTAGAAGAACTTTCAGTTGGGAACTAGTATCCTACGTAGTACAAAAGAATTAAGTAGGAATTTCTGTCAATAAATCAAATACATTTTACTGTTGCACAGAATCATCTGTAAACAGTCAGCACGCTGCAGTGTTTAAATGAGAGATAGTCCATTGGTAGTAAACTGATTGTTCATACTTTATTATACTATGTCGGGAAAATCAACGTAGATCATGCACTTCACTACGTAACCAACTACGTAACTAACAAACTAACGCAGATGTATATAAATTTTAGAGATTTTGTTAATGTACAGCTTTATCAGAAACTGCTTGGCCATTTCCATGACTTATTCGTCATGGACCTACTGATCCTGTGGGGTTTTATCCTTCTTGATTATATTGAGTGTTTATTGTGTTCTAATTTCAGTACCATTTTCATGGACTTTTCCGCTGAAACTGTTGAAGCTGTTGAATATGTATGTCTTTCTATTATAGTTCATAGGTATTACTAAAGCTTATATTTACAAAAACATTGGACACTAAAACGTTTTGCTGGAACATATTCATCATAGATTGGTTTCATTACGAGTATAAGCTTTTAGTAGTCTGTTATTCAGTATATCACTGAACAGCCGACGAGTAATTTATGGAAGTATCTTCACTAATCGAGGAACGCAATGCATTTGTAATATATCGATATCAAGATTTTTCAGGGTAAATTACAGGAATCGCAGGAATTATTCTAATCGAAATACACAGAAACAGTCATAGAACATCCGGTGGAATGTTGTCCTTCCAGTCAGATTTAAGCCTGTAATAGGGGTATCCTTGCTAATGACTTGCCAGAAAGGACTGCTCTAAATCTCAGTGCAGCCCCCATGAATGGCATTAGAAGTAGCACGCTAGCTAATATTGTTGTATCAGTTGCCTCACTTTACAGCTAACGATTTAAAACGCTGGGAATATGTTTGGTAGAGATCTGGTACGGTGTTTGTCATATTTACTGTTTTCAGATGCTTTTCAATTTAATAACTGCAATAAACCTAAGAAAAAAGCAACTATGCACAAGAAACATCTGAGCAAGATCAGTGGAAAGGTGCTTTATCAGTAAAGTAGTTTTGATCTCCAACGACAAACGACGGCAGAATGAAGTTAACTGCTGGAAGCCAGTGAGAAAAAAACATATGGTTGTGTAGAGACGAATTTAAAAAAGTTATGCAGATCCAGGGTAATCTGAATGTCGCCGAGACACGGGCTGTGGGAGTATATTAGATAAGCCCTGGCACTACACCCTCTCCTCGTCCCAGGGCAGCTCCGGCGCTAGGTACTATAGCTGCCATACCAACGCCATATATGAGGCACTCGACGGCTTTCGAGATGTTATTATGCTACCCTATCTTGCTAAGTACGGAGCTCCGCCAACTACTGAACACGTTAGTGATGGTAACTTTGGCCGACATCTATAATATGAGCCGTGGAGCATAGCTTGCCAAGCTGTTCAATAGAGCGTCAAGAGCTGTATGATATTGCATTAATCGCGTCTTTAGGTTGTTTGTTTTCCTGTAGTCTCCGTATGCGAGTGCCCCGCTGGCACATACAGTATCCAGATGACTTTCATAAACTTCTCCTTGACAGGACTTTAATGGGGAAAAGTCAAACTCGTCAACATCAACATCTACATCATACTCCACAAGCCACCGAACGGTGTGTGATGTAGGGGACTCCTTGTACCAATAACTAAGACCTCCAATCCTTTTCCACTCGCGAATAGGGAATGGGAAGAATGATTGTCAGTAAGCCTTTGTATTGGCTCTAATTTTTACAATTTTCTACCTATGGTCATTACGAGGGTGTATGTGAGAGGAAGCAATATGTTGTCCGACTCTTCCCGGAAAGTATTCTCTCTAACTTTCTTAGTAAATCTCTCCGAGTCGCAAAACGCCTCTCTTGTAACGTCTGCCAATGGTGTTTGCCGAGCATCTCCGTAATGTTCTCGTGTTGACTAAACTATCCTGTGGCGAAACGTGCCGCTCCTCGTTGGATCTTCTTTATCTCTTCTATCAGCCCTATCTGTAGGGATGAACAATACTTAAGAATAGGTCGAACAAGTGCCTTATAAGTCACTTCCATGTGCTTTTCCCACTACGCGTTTTGTGTGGTCATTCAAACTAAGGTCAATCAGCGTAGTTACTCCTAGATATTTTACGTCAGATACTGTTTCCAGCTGTATGTCATCAATGGTTAGCTATACAGTAGTGAATTTCTTTTCCTGTGTATACGAAATACGTTACATTTATTGACGTTCAGGGTCAACTGCCACAGCCTGCAACCTTCATAAATTCTCTGGGGGTCATTCTGCAAATCGTTACTATCTTCTGGTGTTGTTACTTTGTTATAGACAACCGCAAAAGCAGCCTACAGCTTTAGAGATCATCCGACGCTTTCTTCTAGATCATTTATATATATTGTAAATAGTGACGCTCAAATCACACTTCCTTGGGGGTACATTGGAAATTTTCTTTTCATCCGTCGATTTTGTTCCGTTGAGTGCGACATGCTGAGTTCTGTCTGCAAGGCAGTCTTGAATCCAGTCGCAAACCTGCTCCGATAGTCGATAAGCTCGTATTTTTTTTCACTTAATGGCAGTGCGGGACGGTGTCAAATGCATCAAACCGAGCGCCGTTGTCCACTGCGCTGTGGATCTTATGGAGGAACAGAGCGAGATGAATTTCGCAAGAACTCTGTTTGCGGAATCCATGTTGATTTTTATAGAGGAGATTTCCCTTTTCCGAGAACGTCATAATTTTTTATCATAGAACATGTTCAACAGCTCTACAGCAGATGGACGTCAACGATATAGGTGTATAACTGTGTGCCTCTGTCCTACGGCCCTTCTTAAAAACGGGAATGACCTACGCTTTCTTCAAGTCGCTAGGTACCCTTCGTTGCTCAAGCGATCTAGAAGCCGAGCAAATTCTTTCGCTTAATCTTTGTAGAATCTTATAGGTATCTCATCTGGTCCTGACGCCTTTCCACTGCTAAACGATATAGATGTTTTCTGTTCCGCTGTCCCGAAAAAATGGTTCACATGGCTCTGAGCACTATGCGACTTAACTTCTGAGGTCATCAGTCGCCTAGAACTTAGAACTAATTAAACCTAACTAACCATGAACCATGGACCTTGCCGTTGGTGGGGAGGCTTGCGTGCCTCAGCGATACAGATAGCCGTACTGTAGGTACAACCACAACGGAGGGGTATCTGTTGAGAGGCCAGACAAAAGTGTGGTTCCTGAAGAGGGGCAGCAGCCTTTTCAGTAGTTGCAGGGGCAACAGTCTGGATGATTGACTGATCTGGCCTTGTAACATTAACCAAAACGGCCTTGCTGTGCTGGTACTGCGAACGGCTGAAAGCAAGGGGAAACTACGGCCGTAATTTTTCCCGAGGGCATGCAGGTTTACTGTATGATTAAATGATGATGGCGTCTTCTTGGGTAAAATATTCCAGGAGGTAAAATAGTCCCCCATTCGGATCTCCGGGCGGGGACTACTCAAGAGGATGTCGTTATCAGGAGAAAGAAAACTGGCGTTCTACGGATCGGAGCGTGGAATGTCAGATCCCTTAATCGGGCAGGTAGGTTAGAAAATTTAAAAAGGGAAATGGATAGGTTAAAGTTAGATATAGTGGAAATTAGTGAAGTTCGGTGGTAGGAGGAACAAGACTTCTGGTCAGGTGACTTCAGGGTTATAAACACAAAGTCAAATAGGGGTAATGCAGGAGTAGGTTTAATAATGAATAGGAAAATAGGAATGCGGGTAAGCTACTACAAACACCATAGTGAACGCATTATTGTGGCCAAGATAGATACGAAGCCCACACCTACTACAGTAGTACAAGTTTATATGCCAACTAGCTCTGCAGATGACGAAGAAATTGAAGAAATGTATGATGAAATAAAAGAAATTATTCAGATAGTGAAGGGAGACGAAAATTTAATAGTCATGGGTGACTGGAATTCGAGTGTAGGAAAAGGGGGAGAAGGAAACGTAGTAGGTGAATATGGATTGGGGCTAAGAAATGAAAGAGGAAGCCGCCTGGTAGAATTTTGCACAGAGCACAACTTAATCATAGCTAACACTTGGTTTAAGAATCATGATAGAAGGTTGTATACATGGAAGAACCCTGGAGATACTAAAAGGTATCAGATAGATTATATAATGGTAAGACAGAGATTTAGGAACCAGGTTTTAAATTGTAAGACATTTCCAGGGGCAGATGTGGACTCTGACCACAATCTTTTGTTGTTGACCTGTAGATTAAAACTGAAGAAACTGCAAAAAGGTGGGAATTTAAGGAGATGGGACCTGGATAAACTGAAAGAACCAGAGGTTGTACAGATTTTCAAGGAGAGCATAAAGGAACAATTGACAGGAATGGGGGAAAGAAATACAGTAGAAGAAGAATGGGTAGCTTTGAGGGATGAAGTAGTGAAGGCAGCAGAGGATCAAGTAGGTAAAAAGACGAGGGCTAGTAGAAATCCTTGGGTAACAGAAGAAATATTGAATTTAATTGATGAAAGGAGAAAATATAAAAATGCAGCAAATGAAGCAGGCAAAAAGGAATACAAACGTCTCAAAAATGAGATCGACAGGAAGTGCAGAATGGCTAAGCAGGGATGGCTAGAGGACAAATGTAAGAATGTAGAGGCTTATCTCACTAGGGGTAAGATAGATACTGCCTACAGGAAAATTAAAGAGACCTTTGGAGATAAGAGAACCACTTGTATGAACATCAAGAGCTCAGATGGAAACCCAGTTCTAAGCAAAGAAGGGAAAGCAGAAAGGTGGAAGGAGTATATAGAGGTTCTATACAAGTGCGATGTACTTGAGGACAATATTATGGAAATGGAAGAGGATGTAGATGAAGATGAAATGGGAGATACGATACTGCGTGAAGAGTTTGACAGAGCACTGAAAGACCTGAGTCGAAACAAGGCCCCTGGAGTAGACAACATTCCAGTAGAACTACTGACGGCCTTGGGAGAGCCAGTCCTGACAAAACTCTACCATCTGGTGAGCAAGATGTATGAAACAGGCGAAATACCCTCAGACTTCAAGAAGAATGTAATAATTCCAATCCCAAAGAAAGCAGGTGTTGACAGATGTGAAAATTACCGAACTATCAGTTTAATAAGCCACAGCTGCAAAATACTAACACGAATTCTTTACAGACGAATGGAAAAACTAGAAGAAGCAGATATTGGGGAAGATCAGTTTGGATTCCGTAGAAATACTGGAACACGTGAGGCAATACTGACCTTACGACTTATCTTAGAAGAAAGATTAAGGAAAGGGAAACCTACGTTTCTAGCATTTGTAGACTTAGAGAAAGCTTTTGACAATGTTGACTGGAATACTCTCTTTCAAATTCTAAAGGTGGCAGGGGTAAAATACGGGAGCGAAAGGCTATTTACAATTTGTACAGAAACCAGATGGCAGTTATAAGAGTCGAGGGGCATGAGAGGGAAGCAGCAGTTGGGAAGGGAGTGAGACAGGGTTGTAGCCTCTCCCCAATGTTATTCAATCTGTATATTGAGCGAGCAGTAAAGGAAACAAAAGAAAAATTTGGAGTAGGTATTAAAATCCATGGAGAAGAAATAAAAACTTTGAGGTTCGCCGATGACATTGTAATTCTGTCAGAGACAGCAAAGGACTTGGAAGAGCAGTTGAACGGAATGGATGGTGTCTTGAAGGGAGGATATAAGATGAACATCAACAAAAGCAAAACGAGGATAATGGAATGTAGTCGAATTAAGTCGGGTGATGCTGAGGGTATTAGATTAGGAAATGAGACACGTAAAGTAGTAAAGGAGTTTTGCTATTTGGGGAGCAAAATAACTGATGATGGTCGAAGTAGAGAGGATATAAAATGTAGACTGGCAATGGCAAGGAAAGCGTTTCTGAAGAAGAGAAATTTGTTAACATCGAGTATAGATTTAAGTGTCAGGAAGTCATTTCTGAAAGTATTTGTATGGAGTGTAGCCATGTATGGAAGTGAAACATGGACGATAAATAGTTTGGACAAGAAGAGAATAGAAGCTTTCGAAATGTGGTGCTACAGAAGAATGCTGAAGATTAGATGGGTAGATCACATAACTAATGAGGAAGTATTAAATAGGATTGGGGAGAAGAGAAGTTTGTGGCACAACTTGACCAGAAGAAGGGATCGGTTGGTAGGACATGTTCTGAGGCATCAAGGGATCACCAGTTTAGTATTGGAAGGCAGCGTGGAGGGTAAAAATCGTAGGGGGAGACCAAGAGATGAATACACTAAGCAGATTCAGAAGGATGTAGGTTGCAGTAGGTACTGGGAGATGAAGAAGCTTGCACAGGATAGAGTAGCATGGAGAGCTGCATCAAACCAGTCTCAGGACTGTAGACCACAACAACAACAACAACAACCTAAGGACATCACACACATCCATGCCCGAGGCAGGATTCGAACCTGCGACCGTAGCGGTCGCTCGGCTCCAGACTGTAGCGCCTAGAACCGCACGGCCACTCCGACCGGCGCTATCCCGAAGAAGTATCAGCTCCTACTGTTCTTTTCAGATTTTTCTTGTACTGGTCTCTTACCACTAACTACAAAATGCAGCATTATACGTTGTAGGCAAAATGAAATCGGCCCATTAAATATTTCATGCACCTTAAGCTAGGAAACCCAACTTACATTATCCACTCCAGATGTGAATGATGTAAGTTGCACTGGCTAACGTAACGTTTTTTCTGGGCTGGTCTTATTTTGTCTACCCAGTGTACTGGGCTTTAAAATGGTTGTTAGGGTAGAGATAACAATACCGCTACGACGTATCGAAATTTACTCATTCCCATCTCTGTTGGACCCAAAAACACAACCGGAGTGGGATGCCCAGTGATTTAGGGAGTGGAGTGAGCTTTTGGCACGTATCAAGTTAGTCTGTGAGGTCGATTAATGGAGAGAATAAGTACGAGTGAGGGAACGGAAACGTTGGTGCGAACAGGCAGTTTTTCGCAAATCTCATTGTTTATGACGTCATATCTTCGAACTAGGTGTCGTACAATGATATAATATTGTAGGTATGTTCAGCGACATACGTGTATACTGTATGCGAAATTTATTACGAATAGAGTTAGTAGCAAAGAAGAAATAAATTTAAACGTCATGCCATTGTTCATGACGTAGTATCTCCTGGACTACGTCTTGTGCAATGACATAATTTTGCAGTTACATTCAGTGCTATATGTGCATACTGTCTGCAAAATGTGTCGCGAATGGAGTTAGTGGTAAAGAAGTAATGATTAATAACATCACGTCTCATACGTTTCTTCTGCTGCAAGAACAGTGGAAAAGTAGTAAGCGATAAACTTTTTCCGTTTCAACATTTCGTAGGAGCTGTCGGCGAGAAAAAAATTTCATACAGGTTTGAAATTACGTGTAACGTTTGTCGCAAGTCATTAAGTACTCTCACTCTCAAATACTGGGTGAATAAAATCTGAGCAGTCGCACGTCGCAGACTACGTTTCTTTTTCACCCCCTCTCCCACCCCTTTCTTTGATAGCTAGGTGTTTTTTATCCCCACAGCCATTGTTGCCTGACGGGAAGGTATATGTGTACCAAGTTTGGTTGAAATCGGTTCAGTAGTTTATATATTAAGTACCGTAAAGCGGAGTGACTTTGACCATTTTAAATTCATTTTTGTGCATTAAACAGAAACTTCTGAAGATATTGACATGAAACTTTTTTGGGAAGTTGCAAGAGGTGTTGCTGAATGTGAAAAAGCGCATTGCACATTTTTATCCCCCACGCCTAGTTTATTTTTTTAAAATTTTTCACTGTTCAGTTTCACCCCATGTGTCGGGGTCACTTTGAACATGGGAACATTTGCCTATTCTGTGGGAGTCATGTTAATTACTGTTAAATGACACCACTATCATATGAAACAGCATGATATTTTGTATATACATATAGTTTTGAAAGTAACTTATTTAGAAAAAATTGAATATTTTTATGAGTTTTCTTTAATCACCTGAAACTGTTCGTATGATTACGGCTTAATTTTGCTAATAGTGGAAATGGGTGCTGAGCTTGTAATGAAATAAGAAGATTATATAAAAATAGATCTTTTCAAAACAGTCTCTATGACTTTAATAAAGAATTACATCTGTAAACACTCTACAGGAAAGGAAGTTGCCACGAAAGAGAGTCCACTCTGGCAGATGTCACTGACATTTAATTTAATCTCAAAAGGAAGCCTTCCCCTCCTATCTACCTTAGAATCATGTAGAATCCTACAAATGTCATCTTTCTCAAAATGTGACACATTGGGAACGTTAGGCCACACAAAAAACCTACATCTGATTCCACCTTGGAATGCCATTTCCTCATAAGTGTAATATCATCATCAGTGATAACATATACAACACTATTTTATACTTTTCTTTAAAGGAAACTTCACTAAAACATGTTTTCCATGGAGCTGATGTGTCAAAGAGGTGCTGTTCAAAGTCACCCCTTGAAAGACTAGCCTTCATATTTTTTGCGTCCCCGAGGAATAAATTCAACATTTCACGATTCCTGTAAGAGATCATTCAAGTGTTAACCTTGCCCATAAAAACTCGTTTCAAATTCTAAACTCAAAAATGGTTCTAATAATAGGCAAATGTTTTTGCAGTTGTGAAGGACCTTACATTTCCAGAAAATTATTTTCTGGCGTTAGTGTACTAACCAAAATACGCTCATACGTAGCATTTTCACAGATAAGTGATTAGGCCGATTTCACAAATAGGATCTAGTATTTGAAATTAGTCACTGAATGCTTCACAGAAGAATAACATCCAGCGTGCCACAAGAAATAGTAATAGGACTTATAACGTTCTCAACATACGTAAACGAATTTTCAGACAGCATCAGCAGATCATCAAACTCTCTGTGAAATACGCCATAGAAATTGCCGTCGTTGAACGATCGTAAGGAACTGAAACGGACAAAATTTTCGCTTTGCGTAATGAATGCCAGCTCTCTCGCTTGGCAGATGGCAATCTTGGCAGTCGGTTGCTGTCTTCATGTGCTCTGGCATAAGCATCAGTAGTTACTGAACGTTAAGGGTTGTTTTGGGCATGCTGCAGTATTTTTCATAATTTCCGGGTACTGTCTGATGAATCTGTTGTTAAAAATATAGTTCTTTTCTTAGTTTTCATTCGTTGCTTATCTTCTGTAATTTAAAGATTGCATTCAGCGGACGTCTGAACGTTGTTTACATTCTCGTGTTTTACGTCCACCTGCCACCTGGAAGTTAGCGACTCAACTCACCGAAAGATAAATTTTAACTCATTATTGCTTTATTACAGTTTAAGTGTATGGTAGTACTATTATAGTTTACTGTAAAATTAGCGTTATACACTCCTGGAAATGGAAAAAAGAACACATTGACACCGGTGTGTCAGACCCACCATACTTGCTCCGGACACTGCGAGAGGGCTGTACAAGCAATGATCACACGCACGGCACAGCGGACACACCAGGAACCGCGGTGTTGGCCGTCAAATGGCGCTAGCTGCGCAGCATTTGTGCACCGCCGCCGTCAGTGTCAGCCAGTTTGCCGTGGCATACGGAGCTCCATCGCAGTCTTTAACACTGGTAGCATGCCGCGACAGCGTGGACGTGAACCGTATGTGCAGTTGACGGACTTTGAGCGAGGGCGGATAGTGGGCATGCGGGAGGCCGGGTGGACGTACCGCCGAATTGCTCAACACGTGGGGCGTGAGGTCTCCACAGTACATCGATGTTGTCGCCAGTGGTCGGCGGAAGGTGCACGTGCCCGTCGACCTGGGACCGGACCGCAGCGACGCACGGATGCACGCCAAGACCGTAGGATCCTAAGCAGTGACGTAGGGGACCGCACCGCCACTTCCCAGCAAATTAGGGACACTGTTGCTCCTGGGGTATCGGCGAGGACCATTCGCAACCGTCTCCATGAAGCTGGGCTACGGTCCCGCACACCGTTAGGCCGTCTTCCGCTCACGCCCCAACATCGTGCAGCCCGCCTCCAGTGGTGTCGCGTCAGGCGTGAATGGAGGGACGAATGGAGACGTGTCGTCTTCAGCGATGAGAGTCGCTTCTGCCTTGGTGCCAATGATGGTCGTATGCGTGTTTGGCGCCGTGCAGGTGAGCGCCACAATCAGGACTGCATATGACCGAGGCACACAGGGCCAACACCCGGCATCATGGTGTGGGGAGCGATCTCCTACACTGGCCGTACACCACTGGTGATCGTCGAGGGGACACTGAATAGTGCACGGTACATCCAAACCGTCATCGAACCCATCGTTCTACCATTCCTAGACCGGCAAGGGAACTTGCTGTTCCAACAGAACAATGCACGTCCGCATGTATCCCGTGCCACCCAACGTGCTCTAGAAGGTGTAAGTCAACTACCCTGGCCAGCAAGATCTCCGGATCTGTCCCCCATTGAGCATGTTTGGGACTGGATGAAGCATCGTCTCACACGGTCTGCACGTCCAGCACGAACGCTGGTCCAACTGAGGCGCCAGGTGGAAATGGCATGGCAAGCCGTTCCACAGGACTACATCCAGCATCTCTACGATCGTCTCCATGGGAGAATAGCAGCCTGCATTGCTGCGAAAGGTGGATATACACTGTACTAGTGCCGACATTGTGCATGCTCTGTTGCCTGTGTCTATGTCCCTGTGGTTCTGACAGTGTGATCATGTGATGTATCTGACCCCAGGAATGTGTCAATAAAGTTTCCCCTTCCTGGGACAATGAATTCACGGTGTTCTTATTTCAATTTCCAGGAGTGTATGTGACAAATGTGGATGTTGCCTTGGATTAGTTAGTATGGGGAAAGTATGTCGGGAACGTGAGTAGATGATCCCCTGGGCGATTGTAGGAGGAAACTAGTAAAGTTTCAGGCGAGGTCCTCCCATGGAGTTGTAAATTGTTAAGTCGAGGCAAGAAAGTCGTGTGACAGGGAAGAAGGATTTGTGCCCTCCAGGCAAAATTAGATATGTATCTGAGCTAGATAGACTGAAGGGGGAAAGAGACAGTGGAAGCTGGGAAAGGTGACGAGTAACATGCTAAAGGAGATAACGTCAGAAATCACATTTCGAATTCCACTTAGCAGTCAGACGTGTTGCCCGAAATACGAGAAGAGCCTCAACTAGTTTTTGAGCAAAGCAGAGTGCAGCAGACTTGTAGCAGTAACTTTAAGGCTAGGTCGGTGGAAAAGCAAAGTAGAAAGACACGAGTCCTGATGGAAGATAGCAGTCACAAGAGGGGCGTATGTCCAATGTTACAGGAAAAGGCAGGTATAGAAAACCAGGTCACAAGTATCGTCGAACCTAGTACCTAGTAACGGACAACATAAGTCCCGTGTGCAGAGATTTTTATGGAGAGGATCAGATATTTATAGCAAGTGGAGCAGGATACAGCCTGACTAGCAACTTAGAATGTTAAAGGTGAATTGGAGGAAATAGCTGCAGCAACAGCACACATTCGTGTGGGTTTTTTGGGGGGTTCTACAGCGCCATGACTAGCACTAGGTTTACACGCCGTTAGTCGTGGCAAGGCGCCCCAGACCGCGCAGCTATCCCGCGCTGCTAGGTGGAAGAACAAGAGTTAATATTGCATATAGTTCCAAGCTACGTTTAAAATTCAAGTCTCTGGCTCATTGGGATGTTAGTTTAAAAGCAAATGCAAAAATTGTACCAAAGAGATAGACTTTTACAGGAAAGAGATGAAATTAAAATGTGGTAACAAGGCACTCTTCGGAAATAGTTACCCATTTCCGCTCGACGAAAGTCTACCCAGGTCACCAGTTACGTTAGTTATCCCGTCCCGTTGTGGACAGCACACGTGTGTGTCTCACTACGCAGTGAAGGAGTCACATGCAGATGATGGTGGTTGTATAGGGTGAATCATCTTAAACTTGTACCGCATATATTGCGGAAATAGAAAATGCTATTAATGAGCGATTTCCACAGAATGAATTTTTGTGCAAACACATACTTCTTCGAATGGAACAATGCCCACTGACATCAACATACTAAAAGTAGTGTAAATTAGAATGGCAGCGTTTTTTGTTGCAGGATTCTAGTGCGAGTCGTTTACGAGGTATCGTATTTTGGGAAGTTTCCACACCGACAATTGCTTGTACCATTCCTGCGTAGTTACTAAGTAAAATGTTATGTTTGCTTACAGTGTGCTTATATATTCCTTGAGTGCGTTGCGACTTGTTAGTCTGTTAGTACGTGAAAGTCCAAGCAATAAGTCGAGTGCGAACTATTGGATTTACCACTGCGGAAAATGCTGACATGCTCATGGTGTATGAAGAGTGCAGGAAGCATTGTTGTACAGTGTATGCGGCAACTGCCGTCAACCATCTTAGCAATTACTTATCGATCACTTCAACTAGTTACATGAAAGTAGTAGTGTAACACCCAGACATCGTAACAAAAGGAAACAAGTGACGACAGTAGAGGAGGAAATTACTGTTCTTGCTGCCGTTGTGGTTGATCCTCGCGTTAGCTCCCGCGCAAACGCACGAGGAAGCAACAAGAGCGAGGCAAGTGTCCTACGTATTCTCCAACGACATAACTTTCATCCCTATCACATATCTCTCTATCAAGAGCTGCATGGAAACGAGTATGAGAATCGTGTTAACTTTTGTACATTGGCATTAAGACAAGATACTCCAGATGTACGATCACGTATCTTGTTTAGTGATGAAGCTACATTTACAAACCATGGCCAGGTAAACCGCCGAAAAATGCGCTATTGGACTTCTGACATTCCCAGCTGACTTCGTCAGGTGGAAATTCAGCGTTCATGGAGTGCAAATATAAGGTGTGACATAGTGAACCATCAGCTCATAGGCCCGTTTTTGATAGACGCAACACTGAACGCGCACAAGTATCACAGCCTCCTAACAAATCGTCCCTACTAACAGACCATCTTCGACGGGAGCTAGAAGACGTTCCTCTGCATACTACGAGGAACCTGTGGTACCAATATTATGGTTGTCCAGCCCATAGTGCACGAAGTACTGCAGCATGTCTTCACGATTTTTTTCCAGATCGTTGGATTGGACGCAGAGAACCTGTAACTTAGCCGGCCGTTTCCATAATTCGACACCTGGAGACTATTTTCTGTAGGGAAAGCTGAAAGACTCTGTCTACAAGGACACACCAACTACGCCCGATGATATGCGACAACGTATTACTGTATCCTGCTCGAAAATATCCGCTGAAATGCTGGCACTAATGCACCAGTCGTTCCATACCAGACTAGAAGCGTGTACTGACGCTGCCGGTGGCCATTTTGGGCACAACCTGTGACGATGCTCGAGTGTCTCGTTAAGGGCCAGAGGCTACATTACCAGTGCGTGCCGTTGTGTTGTCTGACAAATGTCAGCGTGGGAACTTTTAAAAATACAATATCTCGTACAGTATTCGCACTAGAATCCTGCTACAAACACGACTGACATTCTAATTTGCCGTACATTTTGTTTGTTAATGTGAATGGGCATTGCATGTGTTGTTACCCAAGGAATATGCTTTGTAAGTATTATTGAAACCTGTATGAAGATGTTATCTGTTCTTTCGGACATGTCAGTGACCATGCAGCTCGTTAGAATGAAATTACAATGAAATGAATACCCCTAGCTGCACACATGCGTTGATATAAGTCAACGGTGACAGTTGAAAATGTGTGCCTCGACCGCGACTCGAACTCGGTATCTCCTGATTACATGGCAGACGCTCTATCCTTCTGAGCCACCAGGGACCCAGAGGATTGTGCGACTACGGGGACTTATCACTGGCACGCCTCCCGTGAGACCCACATTCCCAACTTATTGTCCCACACTATATTCATAGTGCCCCTGCCCATTATACTCATTACTCACGGTTTTTTTCCGATTCCCGTAAGAGTTCGGTCACTGTTTGTGCATCCGCACAGAAGAAGATGGTCAATGGCCGGTGACCCATAAATGTATATATGAAGATGGTATTTGTTCTGTCGGTCATGTCCGAAAGAACAGACAGAGAGAAGATGGTATCTGTTCTTTTGGACATGTCCGACAGAACAGATACCATCTTCATATATACATCTATGGCTCACCGGCCATTTGACCATCTTCTTCTGTGCGGATGCACAAAGTGACCGAACTCTTACGCGAATAGTAAAAAAGCCGCGTGTAATGACTATAATGGGCAGGGGCACTATGAATATAATGCGGGACAATAAGTTGGGAATGTGGGTCTGACGGGAGTCGCACTGTGGCCTCGGTGGCTCAGATGGATAGAGCGTCTGCCATGTAAGCAGGAGATCCCGGGTTCGAGTCGCGGTCGAGGCACACATTTTCAATGTCCCCGTTGATTTATATCACCGTCTGTATGCAACTACCGGTATTCATTTCATTGCACTTATTGAAATCTGTTGTTTGGCTAAAAATACGAGCCCTTGATTGCCAATCCATTCTGAAAAACCCGTATGTCAATATCACATTCAATTTCCGCAATCCGCCTGCTTAGCTGAGTGGTAACCTGTTTGCCTACCGTGCAGCGATCCCGGGTTCGATTTCCGGCCGGATTGGAGATTTTCTCGGCTCGTGGGCTGGGTGTTGTGTTGTTCTCATCATCATGCCATCACCGACACGCAAGTCGCCCAATGTGACGTCACCTGAAATAAGACTTGCAACCCTGCGGCCGAACTCCCTCCTATGGGGCGTCCCGGCCATCAATGCCACACGATCATTTCATTTACATTTCCGCAATATTTGAAAAAAAAATGTTCAAATGTGTGTGAAATCTTATGGGACTTAACTGCTATGGTCATAATTCCCTAAGCTTAGACACTACCTAACCTAAATTATCCTAAGGACAAACACACACACCCATACCCGAGGGAGGACTCGAACCTCCGCCGGGACCAGTCGCACAGTCTGTGACTGCAGCGCCTAAGACCGCTCGGCTAATCCCGCGCGGCGCAATATTTGTGGTGCAACTTTTCGGTGATAAGCCCCGTATAGAAGTAAGATTTCAGTGATAGCGTGAGTACAAGAACCTGAGTATTTTAGTGTTGAGGAGAGACAGTAATGAAATCTGAAAGAAATGTAGAAAACTACATTTCAGCACTTCAGAGCTTAAAAGCTACAGTGGCGGGCGGAAGCGGCCTGAAGAGGGCGTGTATTTTAGCCGCAGCGGCGGTACGCCGACGCGCAGCGCAACTAAAGCGCCTGGGCCCGGGGCGCCGGTGGCGAATATTTGCGAAGGCGGACCCTTTTTGCGGTGCAAAGCCGCGTCCAACCCGATAGAGCACGCCGGTGGCCGCAGGGCTGCAGCGCGGCGTAGCGATGCGGAGCCGGGCCGACAGCGCTGCAGAGGTCCGCCGGCGCTGATTTACGGGGAAATGCTGTCACAGCGCTGGCCGCAGCGGAACCGCCGCCCGTCCAAAACGGTACACAGCTTTCCACTTTACCTATTCACGACTCGTTTCATAGCGTATACTCGTGTACACGCTTCTGTTGTCAGCCCAATATATCTGCTCAGAGAACACACGACAAAAACGTCATGTATTCCACCCTGCTTTACGCATTAGTGCACCTTCTTCCACAAGGATTTTTCACTGCTCATCAAATTCCCCTTCGTCCTCATTCGCGCTGAACGCCTCCGTGTATCATACACAGTCTGCCATATCGACACAAGTAGCCCAGTTACTTCCCATGCAGTTTCAAATGCTGGTACTCGTGTGTTGCTGCGCCTGAGTCGTTACGTCCAACGAGCCCTCTCATAACGAAACTTCCAGAGGTATGATGTTTTAGGATGAATATCCCTTCTCAGACACGCTACCATAAGCTACACCTATACAGCGTGAACATTAATAAAACCGACAAACTGCAGGGTTAGATTCCTAACTGGAAACGGAGGGAAAAAGATCCCGTGAACATGTGTCCGGAAATGCATCGTTGCCACGGTAGATCGCGCTAACGACTGAAACTTCCTCTTACCACGTGCCGTGTGTTCTTTGGGTGTTGCAGACTGAATAATTGACGCAGTGCACTTTAAGCAGTAGAGTGGTCCGGCATTCATGTCGCCGGCCGCGGTGGCCGAGCGGTTCTAGGCGCTTCAGTCCGGAACCGCGCGACTGCTACGGTCGCAGGTTCGAAACCTGCCTCGGGCATGGATGTGTGTGATAGGTTAGTTAGGTTTAAGTAGTTCTAAGTTCAAATGGTTCAAATGGCTCTGAGCACTATGCCACATAACTTCTGAGGTCATCAGTCGCCTAGAACTTAGAACTAATTAAACCTAACTAAACTAAGGACATCACACACATCAATCCCCGAGGCAGGATTCGAACCTGCGACCGGAGCGGTTGCTCGGTTCCAGACTGTAGCGCCTAGAATCGCACGGCGACTCCGGCCGGCAGTTCTACGTTCTAGGGGACTGATGACCTCAGATGTTAAGTCCCATAGTGCTCAGAGCCATTTGAACCATTTATTCATATCGGGGACAAGCCGAGATGATGTTTGTGTACCGCCAAGCAGATGGAATTGGTCGAGAGGCAGCACGGCTACACCAAAGCAAGTACCCTCACAGACACCAACCACAGCACACTGCATTTCAAGCCCTTTTTTGGACGTTGGTATGTTCTTTGGTACGTTCACACAAAGACGAAAGTGCAGAGAGGCGGCGAACTGTGCGTACACAAGATTTGGAGATTAGAGATTAGATTAGATTAGATTAGTTTTTCGTTCCATAGATCCGTACTGAGGAGATCCTCGTGGATGTGGAACATGTCACTTTTTTTAAGCTGAAATAACAATACTAAAAGTATGAGTATACACAATACATCATTTGTTTCTATTAAAAAATACGTCAATGAGGTAGAAGGAGTTGGCCACTAGTAAGTCTTTCAGGCTTCTTTTAAACTGATCTTTATTTGTAACTAAATTTTTTATGTTTGCTGGCAAATTATTGAAGTTGAGTGTGCCTGAGTAGTGGACCCCTTTTTGAACTAAAGTAAGTGCTTTTAAGTCCTTGTGCAGATCATTTTGTTTCCTGGTATTGTATGTATGAACTGAGCTGTTTGTTGGAAAAACAGATATATTATTTAGGACAAATTTCATTAAGGAGTAAAATACTGAGAGACAGTAGTTAGCATACCCAGTTCTTTGAAGAGGTTTCTACAGGACGTCCGTGAATTTACTCCACAAATAATACGTGTTACACGCTTGTGGACTGAAAACTTTTGTTTGATTTGAAGAGTTACTCCAAAATATTATGCCGGCCGAAGTGGCCGAGCGGTTCTAGGCGCTACAGTCTGGAACCGCGCGACCGCTACGGTCACAGGTTCGAATCCTGCCTCGGGCATGGGTGTGTGTGATGTCCTTAGGTTAGTTAGGTTTAAGTAGTTCTATTCTAGGGGACTGATGACTTCAGAAGTTAAGTCCATAGTGCTCAGAGCCATATTATACCATATGATATTATGGAATGAAAGTAGGCAAAGTATGCAAGCTTTTTCGTTTTTATGTCGCCTATGTCTGCTAACACTCGAATTGCAAATACAGATTTGCTAAGGCGTTTCTGTAGTTCTGTGGTGTGCTCCTCCCAAATGAATTTATTATCAAGTTGTAATCCCAGGAATTTAAGACTAACAACCTCTTCTATCTGCTCTTCTTCATACTTTATGCATATGCTGGGTGGAAACCTCTTACAGGTTCTGAATTGCATGTAGTAGGTCTTTTCGAAGTTCAATGTCAGTGAGTTGGTTTTAAACCATTTATTAATATCCGTGAAAATATCATTAGCAGATCTTTCTAGAACTACACTCGATATACTATTTATTGCAATACTTGTGTCATCTGCAAACAAAACGAACTCTGCTTCTGGCAGTGTAACTGATGAGAGATCATTAATGTACACAAGAAAAAGCAATGGCCCTAGAATGGATCCTTGTGGGACACCACGTGTAATTTTTTCCCATTCTGATGATGACTGATGACTTAATTCACTAGTTCCTTGCCCTGACACCCTTTGTTTCCTGTCAGCGAGGTATGACTTGAACCATTTTGCAGCGCTGCCCGTGACACCATAGAATTCTAATTTATTTAAAAGGATGTTGTGGTTCACACAAACAAATGCCTTTGGCAAATCACAGAAAATACCTGCTGCTTGTACTTTGTTATTTAATGAATTATGTACATTTTCACTGTAGGTGTAAATACCCTTCTCGATATCAGAACACTTCAGAAATCCAAATTGTGTTCTTGATAATGTGTTATTTGTGATCAGATGGTTGAGAAGCTGCCTTTACATTACTTTTTCTAAAATTTTTGAGAATGCTGGCAAAAGTGAAATCGGTCTCTAGTTTGACGGTATTTCTTTATCCCCTTTCTTGAATGAGGCTTAACATCTGCGTATTTTAGCCAGTCGGGAATTGAACCAGTTATAATTGATTGGTTACACAGGTAACTTAGAATTGTACTAAAGTCACAAGAACATGCCTTAATTTTGTTGATATTTCATCGTAACCACTAGAATGCCTTGTTTTTAAAGATTTTATTGGAAGTTATTTATTTTGGTGAAGTGAGTGGCATATTCATGTACCTGAAGCTATTTGTAAAGGCTAATTTCAGATATTCAAGGGCATTATTTACTGATCCTGACAATCCCATTCTATCAGTAACGGATATAAAGTACCTGTTAAATAGATTTGCCACACTATGTCCATCGGTTACTAATGTGGCATCTACCCTTAATGCTATTTGCTCCTGTTCCTTTCTGGTTCTACCAGTCTCCTCTTTCACTATATCCCATATTGTTTTTATTTTGTTCCCTGACATTGCAAACTTCTTCTCGTAGTGCATTTGTTTAGATGTCTGAATTACTTTTTTTAATATTTTACAGTATTCCTTGTATTTAGCTAAATCATCAGCATTGGAGCTATTCTTGGTCGACAGATACATTTTCCTTTATGTCTTACAGGAAATCTTTATCCCTTGTGTAATCCATGGTTTTATTATAGACTTCTGTTTAATTTGAGTAACTTAAAGAGGAAAACAGTTTTCAAACATAGTACTGACATTGTTCACGAATGTGTTATATTTTTGATTCATGTCATGAGCACTATAAACATCTTTCCAGTTCATATCTTTGGGCAGGACCGGGTTCTGCCTCTCAAGCGTTTCCGTCTGTGTGGCTGTATACAAAAATCATCTCAGCTTGTTCCTGAAATGAATACCGGACCGTTATGTTGCTTACAGTACGCCGCGTCAATCGTACAGCCTGCAACACACAAGGAACGTACGGTACGTAGTCAGAGAAACTTTCATTGGTCAGCGCCATTTAGCTTGGCAACGATGCATTTCCGGACGCATGTTCGTAGGTCCATTTTTCCTCCATTTCTAGTCAGCAATCCGTCCGACCCTGAGTAGACGGTGGTTCGAAAGTCATGTCCCATAGCACAAATGGGGCGAATCAGAACACCACCTACAAACTTTCAGAGGTGATAGTATGCACCAAACCAAGAAATAAAGTCTAGCAAACAAAGGCGGCAAGGTGCACACGTTAAGAGCTATAAGCAATTGTTCATGAGCTGAGACGTATTTCATTTTTGTAATTAGACATGACTGTCTTAAGGAGCGCGATTAAATGTAAGTAACACCTAAATTCTGTATCTTGTTTGAAAGAAGCAAAACTATTTGTGTAATTTATCAAAGTACGTAAGCTTCGACTGAATTGCGTAAATTGGTGTCGTGTTGAAAATATCCAAATTACCTGTTTTATTTTTCAAAAATACATAAAGCATTTGAGTTACAGCGCTTACGGTCACGTTCAGATTTCCCCGAATGATTCTGAACGATCCCTGATGGTTCCACCCTGTTTACTAGAGCAAAAATTGTGGTCGCGTTAGACTCCAAAGGCGTCAGATCAACTTCAGTGGAATTGCAGCCCCACGATATCCTAACAGAAGGGCTGAATCGTCCGTAGTGGGAGGAGATGGAGGGGGGAGGGGGGTGTCAGCAGTGTCGAACATTGTCCAGAGCGTCGTCCTGTTATACAGAGAAGTGTCATTTTCGAACGCGAAATGGGTTGGAATCAATGCCCCAAGTGAAAGGGTGGTTGCATTGACGCCATTTATGCCACCGGAATTGTGGTTAAATTTGGTGCCAATGTAATATTATTAACCCACCTTACGTCTCACATGAGCTTGCTGAGCTCTGGCTTTTTTTCACATGTGTTCGAAACGAGGGTGACTTCGCAAGGCGCCAAGCTTTTGCACCAATATAGAGGGATGCTGTAGGTACCTTTGAGCTAATTTTAAACTTATGCTTCGCAATGAGAGACAATTAAGGTGTTTCATCCCAAGAAGCGTGCTGCGCAGTGTACACAACAGTTCAGTCTAAATAAAACTCATTTTATTGCTACGAAGTACACATGAATTAAAGAAATTACTTTGCATTGTAAATAGCAAGAAATACGAGGAATTTTCGCCTATTGGTTTATTTTATCAGTTTCATCATTCGCTATTTGTATACCTGTATGTGGTTTCAGAGTTTTCCAGTATGGAGATTTGTCTTTTGGTATACCTGCTGTCAACATTGCATCCAGAAACATAGGCGGCTTTATGGCGGTCAAAGAAATCGGCGTAGACATACCGAGTGTGGTAATTTTTTTAAAGTGCTTTTTAGTCAGCACTCTTCTGACTCGTTTGATGTGGGCTATCACGAACTCCTCTCCTCTGCCACCTTTTTCATTTCAGAGTAGAACTTGCAACCTATGTCCTCAATTACTTGCTGATATATTCCAATCTCTGCCTTCCTCTACAGTTCTTACTGTCTACAGCGTCCTCTAGTGGCATGAAATTTATTCCCTCATGTATTAACAGATGCTCTATTATCGTGTCCCATCTTCTCGTCAGTGCTTTCCATATATTCCTTTCCACATCGATTCTGCGTAGAACCTCCTCATTCCTTACCTTAGCAGTCCATCTAATTTTCAACATTCTTCTGTAACATCACATCCCAGATGCTTCAGTTCTCTTCTGTTCCGTTTTGCCACAGTCCATGTCTCACTTCCGTACAATGCTGTGCTCCAAACATACATTCTCATAAATTTTTTCCTCAAATTAGGACCTACGTTTCATAGTAGTAGACTTCCCTTGGCCAGAAACACCCTTTTAGCCAGTATTGCTGAGCTTTTTGTCCCCTCCTTGCTCTGTCCGTCATGGGTTATTTTGCTGCCTAAGTGGCAGTACTCCTTAACTTCATCTCTTTCGTGACCACCAATTCTGATGTTAAGCTTCTCGCTGTTATCATTTCTGCTGCTTCTCATTACTTTCGTCTTTCTTCGATTTACTCTCAATCAGTATTCCATACTCATTAGACTGTTTATTCCATTCAGCAGTTCCTGCAATTCTTCTTCACTTTCACTGAGAATAGCAATGTCATCAGCGAATCTTAACATTGACATCCTTTCACCTTGAATTTTAATTCCACTCTTAAATCTTCGTTTTATTTCCATCATTGCTTCTTCGAGGTTGTAATGGTACTTGAATTACGTAACCATTACGGCACCTCACCTCAGCCTCTCGATACCAGCAATATTCTACTGTGTTTCTGTAAAGTAGTTAACAGATTTCTGAGACAACATTCAGATTTGATTTCATTAGTGTAGAGGTACTTTGATACATCGATATGTTTATATTGCAATGCTATTATTCTTATGTGTATTTTTCTGTCACTATGATCTTTGACGTACTTGTAACTCTGATTTTTGGGCGCGTAAGCGGTTATTAGTGAGTCAAGTCTTGGTCGTCATGTTGAAAAGACGAAAATTGTAGTCAGTTTATGAAATGTGAAGTTTAACAGTGAGGAGGATATTTTCAAGTATGTTTTATATTGTGAAGTGATGTTTCGTGTATTACGTGATATTGCAACAAAAGTAATAAAAAAGAAGTGTAACTTAAATTCGGAGTGCTGATTACTTTTTTTACATCAACATTGTGCTAACTTGCAAAAGTTTAATCTTCAAGAACGGTTTATGAAACACATCTATAAAACTTTTGAATATCGCAGAATAACACCTAGGCCTCTTTGCATCCGAGCTTGGAATCATCACTACCTAGATTTTCGACGATTGAGCCATGAGTTCCCAACGAGACCAGCGTGGGAAACACGAAAAGATGAGTGCCTAGTTTATCCATTATTTCATGAAATGACTTTATTAACTGTGCTCTAACGACACCTGCCACATAATATAACTTTGTTGTTGCCCGAAAATGCAATATTTAGCAGCGTGAGCAACACTACAATCATGATTAATTTTTGACCTTTGTTGTGGTAGGGTTGTTAGAACGTATAAATTGAATATCAGAGGCGAAAGACTACACCACTGTCTTACATCCCTTTTAACCCGTGCACTTCATTCTTGGTCTTCCATTCTTATTTTTCCCTGTTGGTTCTTGCACATATTGTATATTACCCGTTCTTTCCCTACAGATTACCCCTGTTTCTCTCGGAATTTTGAACATTCTGCACCATTTGACACTGCTGAATGCTTTTTGCGGGTCAATATATACGAGGTGCATTCAAGTTCTAAGGCCTCCGATTTTTTTTTCTCCGGACTGAAAAGAGATAGAAACATGCGCATTGTTTTAAAATGAGGCCGCATTCATTGTCAATACGTCCCAGAGATGGCAGCACCGTACGGCAGATGGAATTTTACCGCCAGCGGCGAGAATGAGAACTGTTTTAAATACTTAAAATGGCGACGTTTTCCTTACTTGAACAACGTGCAATCATTCGTTTTTTGAATTTGCATGGTGTGAAACCAATTGAAATTCATCGATGGTTGAAGGAGACACGTGGTGATCGAGTTATGGATGTATCGAAAGTGCGTTTGTGGGTGCGACAGTTTAATGAAGGCAGAACATCGTGTGACAACAAACCGAAACAACCTCAGGCTCGCACAAGCCAGTCTGACGACATGATCGAGAAAGTGGAGAGAATTGTTTTGGGGGATCGCCGAAGGACTGTTGAACAGATCGCCTCCAGAGTTGGCATTTCTGTGGGTTCTGTGCACACAATCCTGCATGATGACCTGAAAATGCGAAAAGTGTCATCCAGGTGGGTGCCACGAATGCTGATGGATGACCACGTTGCTACCCGTGTGGCATGTTGCCAAGCAATGTTGACTCGCAACGACAGCATGAATGGGACTTTCTTTTCGTCGGTTGTGACAATGGATGAGACGTGGATGCCATTTTTCAATCCAGAAACAAAGCGCCAGTCAGCTCAATGGAAGCACACAGATTCACCGCCACCAAAAAAATTTCGGGTAACCGCCAGTGCTGAAAAAATGATGGTGTCCATGTTCTGGGACAGCGAGGGCGTAATCCTTACCCATTGCGTTCCAAAGGGCACTACGGTAACAGGTGCATCCTACGAAAATGTTTTGAAGAACAAATTCCTTCCTGCATTGCAACAAAAACGTCCAGGAAGGGCTGCGCGTGTGCTGTTTCACCAAGACAACGCACCCGAACATCGAGCTAACGTTACGCAAAAGTTTCTTCGTGATAACAACTTTGAAGTGATTCCTCATGCTCCCTACTCACCTGTCCTGGCACCTAGTGACTTTTGGCTTTTTCCAACAATAAAAGACACTCTCTGTGGCCGCACATTCACCAGCCGTGCTGCTATTGCCTCAGCGATTTTCCAGTGGTCAAAACAGACTCCTAAAGAAGCCTTCGCCGCTGCCATGGAATCATGGCGTCAGCGTTGTGAAAATGTGTACGTCTGCAGGGCGATTACGTCGAGAAGTAACGCCAGTTTCATCGATTTCGGGTGAGTAGTTAATTAGAAAAAATAGCGGAGGCCTTAGAACTTGAATGCACCTCGTAGTATGAACGTGTCTTGATTTTTCTCCAGTCTTGTTTCCATTGTCAACCGCAACGTAAGACCTGCTTCTCTTTCCTAAAAAACAAACTGATCGTCACCTAACAGATCCTCAATTTTCTTTACCATTCTTCTGTATATTATTCTTGTCAGCGACTTGGGTTTATGACCTGCGGTAATCCTCGCACTTGTTATCTCTTGCTAACTGCGGGATTGTGTGGATGATGTTTCTCGGAAAGTAAGATCGTATATCGCTAGTCAGATAGATACACACGCCAACTTGAATAATGGTTTTGTTGCCACTTCCCGAAATGATTTTAGAAATTCTTATGGAATGTTATGTATCCATTCTGCGTTACTTGATTTTAATTCTTCCAAAGCTCTTCTAAGTTCTGATTCTAATACTGGATCCGCTACCTCTTCCCTGTACTCTCATGTGTCTTCTTCTAAAATGTCATCAGATAAGTCCTCCCCCTCCTCCCCCCCCCCCCGCCACCATCTTCAACCTAATCATTGAACTGTTCAGAGTAACTCGCTCTCTGCGCTACCTTCCTATTCATATAAATCCGACTCCCTTTATACCATTTTCAGCTGCTGTTGATGCTCCCCTATACTCTTCGGACCAGAAATCCTTGTCTTCTTCCCATTTAATTTCGCTGGCCCCCCACCACATCCAGACTGAGCCTTAGCCTTCCCCTTTCAAGATTTTCTAGCTTCCCTACCACGTTCTAACTTCTGGCATTCCACGTCACGACTCGTAGAAAGCTATCCTGTCATTGGTTAGTCATCCTTTTTTTCATGGTCACCTCTCCCTTAGCAGTCCCCTCCCCGAGATCCAAATGGGGGACTAGTACGGAAGCTTTTGCCAATGGAGAGCTCATCATGACTCTTTTTCAGTTACAGGCCACTTGTCCTGTGGATACACGTTAAGTGTCTTTAATGCAGTGGTTACCACTGCCTTCTGCATCCTCATGCCGTTGATCATAGCTCTTTCTTCCGCCTTTTAGAGGCAGGTTCCTTCCCCAATGGCAAGAGAGTGTTCTTAAGCTCTGTGCGCTCTTCCGCAAAGCCATTGGTAGAATGAGAGTATCTTCTTATGGCGGAAGTTTTTGGCCGCCATTGCTGATGATTTTTATTCAAAATTTTTAGCGGTGGCGGATTTCGAACCTGGGACTGAGGACGTTTTGATTTATATCAACGACGCTATGCCTCACCCCTTTTTTAAAAGTATGATCCTTGCATTTGGTCGTGGCGGACGTCACATGGCACCGTTGAAGTTCATTGTTGATCCCTCCACTCAGTTTTTTTATTACAGAGAGCAGCCAGGTCTCTGACCGGACACACTCAGCTACCATGCCGACTACCCCTAAAACCCGGGTGTATGTGGTTGTACTGGGTAGTTATAATTAAAGCGCAGCTACTCACAGAGGTCCAGTGAGAGCTGTAATTATCGTGAGGTAGCGACTCTTTAGATTTTCTAATGGGTTAATAGGAAACCGATTAATGCTAAAAAAAAAAAATAGTTCCAGTTTTGGTCACCATGTGCAAATCTGGCTCTGTACAGCATAGCGACCACGTCTCTAGTGCCCATATTGAACAAACTGTTTATGCCGCAGTTAATAATACAATCAACATAATGCCTTTCTCACTTGTTTCATCTTTTCCTTCATTGTCCCGTTCCTAATCCATTATATATGGAAATATTCCCATATATTTTCCTTGCATTCACAGCGACGCCTGGTGGCCAAACCTGGAACTAATTCTTCCCGCGTAAATTAGTTCCACGTCAATGTATTAGAATATCTACCAAGTTTCGCTGCCACCATAATTGCAGCCCTCACTGGACCTCTGTGAGTAGGTGCACTTAATGTATAGGGTGGTTATAATTAAATATAATGAAATTTATATATGAATTTTTATATGAATGAACTTTCGAAAACAAGTCGATTACAGAATCTCCAGTGCTCATAACATTCTCTACAAGGCTTATAAGCATTTATGACATTTAAGTGGAAAGAGTGAAGGGAATCTCAGCTGAATAATAGTAAAGTTAACTATATTTGAAGTCCGATTAGCTATGTAAGTACATTTGACATCGACCATTACAGTAGGATATCATTTTCCTGCATTTGCAAGCTGGCCTATGATGGCAGCAGTTCTCCGTCTGCCAAACGACTAAAAAGTCGTAACCACTATATCCAAAAGGTGCCACATTTGTCGATAGCGCAAGGAAATCTAACATTAAACAATGGCCCGTGTGTGTATCACCCCTGAGTTGGCTAACTAGACATAAAATTGATTTAATTAGTTCAAACCCACAACAAAATAAATGACATTGTAGGGAATGAGAATGGGTGTCGTTGAAAAAATAACAAGGACCTACGATATCACAAAGAGATTTATTAACTAATGTCAAGGTCAAGAGAGAACAAATATATAACCATAAACTTGAACTGTGTAATACTTCATTAACATGAAGCCAGGTAGGTTGGTAACAGATTTGGGGGACCAAACTGGAATTTACATGTAAATGAGACTGGCTACTGTGAGTGGAAGAATGACAACCTAGGCAAGCACAACCTATTGTATCGCTCCACTGATTGGTCTCTCGTGTCAAGTTACAATTAAGCATGCAATGGCACTGTGAGTGACTACTGCGAGTACAAGGCTGGTATGAAAAAAGATGCTCATGAAAAGGATTGATAGGCTTCTGAATTTTCTAAAGCTGCGCAATGTTCCCGATATAGCCGGTGAAAGATGAGACGCCATCGTCTGTGTGCGGGCACTGCTGAAGCATCGTACTGCGGGAGATGACCCCACATCCACCGGTGATTGTCTCACGACCACGAAAAAATAAAGTTTCGCCCGGGTGTCTGGACTTCTTTACAACTAACTGCTCTCTCCATGTAAACGGAAGAGCTCTAGCCACTGTCCATGCGACCATTGAGAAGCAAGTCTCTGCCTCTACCTTTTGCTCAAAACCTCCCCCCCCCCCCCCCCCCCCGATGTTCTCAAATAAACCTATCATGTCCCAGCAGTGGTTACTGTGCCAATCATGTTTTCTAGCAAGGAGACCAGATTTTCCTCAACCAGTCAGTGCAGTGCAGTGCAGTACACATTCTGTTCTCCGAAAAAACGGCACACAGTGCCTGGAGGTCCTGCAGCCAACCCCCGGCGCATTTGGCAAGATGAGGGAAGCTTCCTAGTGAAAACAAGCTCCGTCTCGCCCATAACGCGATTTAGTGGGCGCCGTTTTAGGCGGGGAGCGGCGGCATCTAAGAAACGCGACTTTTGGAGAAATTCGTCGTCCCGCCCCACAGGGTACGCTGTTTTTGTAATTAACACATTAGCTAGGCACCAGCCCGACGCCGCTTTACCTGGATCCGCCCATGGGATAAGGAGTCCAGGTTCGCACACCACCTCCATTCGCTAATAAAGCAGTTAGGCCAGTGCCAGGACGCCCAGCTCAGCCAGTTTCTAAAGAAGGGTTCAAATGGTTCAAATGGCTCTGAGCACTAGGGGACTTAACTTCTAAGGTCATCAGTCTCCTAGAACTTAGAACTACTTAAACCTAACTAACCTAAGGACATCAAACACATCCATGCCCGAGGCAGGATTCGAACCTGCGACCGTAGCGGTCACGCGGTTCCAGACTGTAGCGCCTTTAACCGCTTGGCCACACCGGCCGGCTCTTAAGAAGGGTCATTTCGTATTCAGGCAAGGCGTTCCCAACCTCTTGTTTGACCGCTAGCGGAACAAGGCCGGCTTACAGAATGGCGCATTATAAACCACTGCCCTGCCAGGACCACGGCCCGTTTTCATGACTCCAGAGGAATCCGCGAACTGGCTTGCTGCTCGAGGAAAGTTCTAAAGTTGCCCCTAATGCAATGGTCACCGCCAGAGTCCAAAAATCTGTCTCTATAGCTGAGTTTAATTCTACTACTGCTAATCAAGTCATGCAAATACTGTGAGATCAATCAGTGGTTTACCCTAATAATCCATCAGATTAATATCAGTCAGGGAAAATTTTGATACCCCAAGGCGAATGAAACTGTATGATGATCACCAAAACAAAATGAAAGGGGGGATGCCTGACGGGTATTACTATGGCAGTGGCCTGCCCGGAAGGCACCACTATCTTTCACATTAATCCCTTTTTATTTGCAACAAACACATCAAAGGGCGTTACGCAGTGCATAACGTTTAATGCTGCTGTGGACTCGAAAATAAAAAAAGTATAGCATTATTGCCAAGAAAATCCCGACGGGTAGGTTCAACATCCTACTCAGAAACAGCTTCCTTGCTACTTCCTGTACAATGGCACGTTTCCTCATGGTGTGTGAGTTGGGCACAGGTGTCTGTAATATGTATAGTGTGGTGTCAAGCTTCTGTTGTGTGACAGTGAGACAAGGGAGACGATAAAACACAGTTCTGACGCAAATTTGAACCTCACAAAGAGAACCAAGGGGGCTGCACAACTTAACATCCACATCCGATGAACAGATAAAACCTTGTGGACACTATTACATGCTTTTATTGGTGGATGATCCCGATCCCAATTTTGAGCTTCACGCATCATTCATTCTTGTTTTTTGCATTCACCTAATTTAAAGTGTTTTGGAAGTAGCAGACCTATTATTACTTTGGTTATTCACAAGCGGTATATTAACCTCGGCAGTCATTAGAGAGAAGGGTCTTTTGATTAAAGATATTCTCTCCAATACTTTCCTGTACATAATGTTATTGGAATAAATTGGAAATTTGTAGTAAGGTCTATGGGACCAAACTGCTGAGTTCATCGGTCCCTAGGCTTACACACTACTTAATCTACCTTAAATTAACTTAAACAAAGGATAACACACACACACCCATGCCCGAGGGAGGACTCGAACCTTCGTCCGGGGAAGCCGCGCGAACCATGACAAGGCGCCCAAGACCGCACGGCTACTGCGCGTGGCTAATGGTATTGTCTATTGTTTAATACCGCTACTATAGTCAGCACAAGTGCTTCCATGAGCCCGTGTCCGGAAACGTTTGCTCTCCATGTTACAAGGAAAACAATATGTCTATATTCCACTCCTATTTACTGTGATGTTACAAGAGCTGTTCGATGTGATGACCACTAAGTTCGGTGCACACAGTATATCTGTGCAGTAAGTTCACATCAACTCTGTCCAACGTGCGTGAGGTACGGTTAATGGCTTCTGTCACAGCCATGGTCCGTCCAGCAGGATCTTTCTGCGACTGGACAGGGCTTCGTAAACAAGATTGTTCATCTGGCCCCACAAGAAAAAGTTCGACGGGATTAAATGTAGGGATCTTGGTGGTCAAGCATGTGGTCCACTTGACCGATCCACCTGTTCCCGTAGACTACGTTCAGATGGTTTCGGACACAAAGAGGAAAGTATACTGCCTCGCCATCATGCTGGCATCACAATTCGTTTCGAACGTCCAATGACATATCTTCCAAGACCTCTGACAACACGTGTTGCAAGAGTATCAAGTATCTGGCACCTTTTGGATGGGGAGGAAGGGTGTACAACAGCCCAGTCATACTACCATCGCAGATACCTGCCCAGACACTGATGCCGATGGTGTGCTAAAATCTTCATCTACATGTGGCTTTGAGGTTTTCTTGATCCAAAATATGGCTACTTAGAGCTTTCGTAACACCTTTCCTGTTGATATGCGCTTCGTCAGTAGAAAAAATTTTGCCTTGGAAACTGAGGAAAATCCACACAACAGTGTAAAAACCAAGTACAGAAATTTACATGTTGCAAAAAATACGCCGGAAGCGTGGCGTGTAGCTTCTCAATATGATATAGGTGGAGTTGCTGTTCATGCCGAACACGCCAGCCAGACCAGTCAGACATTTCCAAGTTATGTACAATGGCTGGAGCACTTGCCGGTGGGCCCTCTTCAACTTAATGAAGTGCTTCCTCTTCCAATGCAACAATGCGCCGCCTTCTCGGAGCACCACAATTTGCTCTATCGCTTGTGAATTTCCACTTTCCCGCAGTCGTTGTTCTACTCTTGTAAACATCATGGGACGAGATGGAATCACACGATTTGGAAAGTATTTCTGGTACAGACGTTGAACATCCTAAAGCCAACTGGCGCATCCAGGAAGCGCAAAAAGAGACCGATTGAAATAAAGGATATCGCGTCATCTTGCCATTTATGAATATGGGTAATCCACTGCGAACTGCGTAAGAAACATCTAGGGCGTGATTGAGTAGCTCTTATTTTCCTTGTAACATGGAAATGAACCGTTAACGGACATAGGTTCCTATGTAAACCTTGATCTACTCACTACAACCTCTAGAAGTGTGTAAAGTGAATTGTGAAACACCCTGTAGATAGCTCTAAGAGGGAGGCGTTGATGACCTCATAGTCTAGCGTCCCACAAAGGCTGCAACCACGGGAACAAAAACTAATCGGGCACTGATAGTTTGGAGCTGGTGAGACTCCATTAGGTGCGACTGGACTGTAGATAAACACGACGGCACAACAAGTAGATACGCATTCGCAATGTTATGGTACAAGGGGTTACCTAAAGAAAGTTTCAATGTGTTTCAGATAAATCAGAAAAAAGCTCCAAAACTCAGTTGCTTATATCAACAAACCTATATTTTTTGGTCCAACACCTACACAAACTGCTCAACATCAGTGGTAGCTAATACCCAAGTAAGTGTAAGGACAAGTATCTACTCTTGGTGTTCTGCTCCATTTTCGACTGATATCGCTTCAGCTAGAAGAAGTCACTTTACGGAGTAGACGGAAAGAAAGGAGTTAAGTTTTCGTCAGTCGGCGACGAGGTCAATAGAGAGAGCATAAGCTCTGGCTGGGGAAGGAACTCGACCGTCACTTTCCATCGGAATCGTCATGACATCGCGTCAACCGGTTTATGGAAATCACGAAAAATCAAAATCTGGGTGGTCGGATGGGGATTTGAATCACCATCTACCACAATATGTATACTGTGTCTTACCCCTGTCGGTATAAAACCACTGAAGACTTCTTTTTATTTTTCAAGACATCATGCCAATGTGATTATTTGAACATCAGTGCACTGTAACACTTTTGAATTCTTCTTGACGTACTATGCCAAACTCCGATAAGTAAGGCCACGCAGGACGAGACGATAGTGAACTTGGTGGAAAGTTTCTTGGTACCTAATAAGTAATTTATCACGTTTTAAAACTGTTTGAAAAAGTTCCGGCTTCAAGTACGGTCCGAAAGACACTCAGTTTCAATTTGTGAGGAAGTTTGAAGACAGAGCACAATCCACTGGAGAGCGAAATATTCGTTCTGGAAACAATTCGCTAGTTTTCGGCGGCTAAGACATTTTTCTGCTATATCCTTTCATCCAGGAGTGAAAGCCCTGCTAGATATGTGGGAGAACATAATGAAGTTTGGAAGTTATGAAAGATGCACTGGCGGAAGTAAAGCTCACGGATGTCAAGGTTCCGGGTTCGAGTACTCCAGCACGCACTTCTATGCAGAGTTAAAGATTCTTTCCGGAAACTGAACACGTATATGTGACAGAAAAATACACGCGCCTTATCTCAGACACTTTTTTTAGGAAAACAGAAGAAAGAAGAGACAGCAGACGTACAAATGAAGGTAAACTAGTTAGCTAATAAAGGAGCAAACGCAGCTTCTCTAAAAAACGCACCGCTTTAAGCTGTTGTGCCATGTGTAACATGACGGCTACTGACGTGAAGGTCTTTCCCGAGAAGACAGCGTACACGAATTCTGAGCATTTTGTGTAGCACAACATTTGACCTAACAGTGTTTTATGTGCTCGTGAAAGAGCACTCACAGTGGCCTTACGCGATAACAAGACTATTTTGAAGACTGTGTTAGAAACATGAAAAGCATGAAAGATTCTCCGTGAGTTAATGGGGCGAAGACTAACGATTCTAGAACTATTTCACACGTGATCAACGAGTCACAGTTCACATGCACCTGCATTACTACTTAACCACCTGCTGCTAAATTACACAAAAACATGGTCATGGACGCTGTTAGTTACAAGTCCAGTTTTGATAAGGATCTGACGAGAATTCTGAAAGCATCAGATTACAGGACTGTCTGTCTAGTGTACCAGCTACGTGAAGGGACGATCGCTTGTAATTACTCATTGATCTCAAGGAGAGAGCTTTAGTTCTGCAGTTAGCAGGACCTATGGGAACAGCGATAGCAAATTGGTTGGGACACGTGCCAACATTGGCCTCACTCTGAAAATACATGCGGTCTCAACGGACTGCAATATGATGACGAGTTTTACTAACCGTCAATCGCGCTTGTTCTGTTCATCACTTATCTTAACTTACACTTTGCCATATAAATTTAAATTACTTTGCAAATGTGCTGTGAATAGCGTGTACGTTCTTTATTGTTTCGTTTCTGTTTCTACAAATGCACGTATGCTACACTTTTGAGCTGTTTCTCACTTCTTGGAGCGGTGTACCGTAGGTCTCTAGAAGAGTCTAGCGTTCCAAAAGATTGGAAAAGGGCGCAGGTCATCCCCGTTTTCAAGAAGGGACGCCGAACAGACGTGCAGAAATATAGACCTATATCTCTAACGTCGATCAGTTGTAGAATTTTGGAACACGTATTATGCTCGAGTATAATGACTTTTCTGGAGACTAGAAATCTACTCTGTAGGAATCTGCATGGGTTTCGAAAAAGGCGATCGTGTGAAACCCAGCTCGCGCTATTCGTCCACGAGACGCAGAGGCCATAGACACGGGTTCCCAGGTGGATGCCGTGTTTCTCGAGTTCCGCAAGGCGTTCGATACAGTTCCCCACAGTCGTTTAATGAACAAAGTAATAGCATATGGACTATCAGACCAATTGTGTGATTGGACTGAAGAGTTCCTAGATAACAGAACGCAGCATGTCATTCTCAATGGAGAGAAGTCTTCCGAAGTAAGAGTAATTTCAGGTGTGCTGCAGGGGTGTCGTAGGACCGTGCTATTCACAATATATATAAATGACCTTGTGGATAACATCGAAAATTCACTGAGGCTTTTTGCGGATGATGCTGTAGTATATCGAGGGGTAGTAACAATGGAAAATTGTACTGAAATGCAGGAGGATCTGCAACGAATTGACGCACGGTGCAGGGAATGGCAATTGAATCTCAATGTAGACAAGTGTAATGTGCTGCGAATACATAGAAAGAAAGATCCTTTATCATTTAGCTACAATATAGCAGGTCAGCAACTGGAAGCAGTTAATTCTATAAATTATCTGGGAGTAGGCATCAGGAGTGATTTAAAATGGAATGACCATATAAAATTAATCGTCGGTAAAGCTGATGCCAGACTGAGATTCATTGGAAGAATCCTAAGAAAATGCAGTCCAAAAACAAAGGAAGTAGGTTAGAGTACACTTGTTCGCCCACTGCTTGAATACTGTTCATCGGTGTGGGATCCATACCAGATAGGGTTGACAGAAGAGAGAGAGAAGATCCAACGGAGAACGGCGCGTTTCGTTACAGGATCATTTAGTAATCGGGAAAGCATTACGGAGCTGGTAAATAAACTCAAGCGGAAGACTCTGCAAAAGAGACGCTCAGTAGCTCGGTACGGGCTTTTGTTGAAGTTCTGAGAACATACCTTCACCGAGGAGTATATTGCTCCCTCCTACGTATATCTCTCGCGGAGACCATGTGGATAAAATCTGAGAGATTAGGCATACCGACAGTCTTTCTTTCCACGAACAATACAAGACTGGAATAGAAGGGAGAACCGATAGAGGTACTCAAGGTACCCTCCGCCAGACACCGTCAGGTGGCTTGCGGAGTATGGATGTAGATGTAGACGTATATCTATTGAAGCTACTTGCAAAGATTTTGTTGTATTAAAAAGGTGCTATAGAGATTGTGTGCAAAAACGCTACGGAAAATGTAAGAGGACATTTTGCAATGGACAAAAAAGCGATTATATTGCTTCTCCCGATAACGGAATATTTGTGATTCTACGTAAGAAAGTAAGTCAATTGTTGTACTTGATCCTCCTTGGAAATAATAGCTCTTTTAATGATCAGTGTGACAGTGTATTTGAGACAAAGAAGTTATTTTATCACGAGGAACTAGGAGCAAACGCGAATGAGGCGACGTCTTGGGACAATGGTCTTCACAAAGAATGCTACCCACGGCCACAAGAGGGTGCCTGCTAAGAATAAGAATTTTCTTTTGTTTCCCTCTCGTATATGGTGAGCCGCAAATTACTTCCAAGAATACTACAGTCCTCCCGTATTTCTATGCGCTAAGGAACCGAGGCAGTGACGAAAACGTTAGTAGAAAAGCAAGACGAAATTACATGCAACGGCTGTTAATTTCTAAAAGGGATGAACAGTTTATAACTATGCTGGTGCAGGATGTAGAGGTCTTAATTTTTTGAAAAAAGTCATTTTAAAACTACCAAGAGCTTCTGTTAAAATAATTGTTTATTAACTACAAATATAGTAAATAAATTATTATTTTAACAGCCTCTCTTAGTGGTTATGCAATGTGGCTTTTCTCTTTGTTTACAAATTTGAATTTGTTTGGAAACGTAAGTTCCTTGAAAATATTATTACATATTGACTCATACCTTTACCATTATGTAAGACATCTGTGACACCACCGTATCCAAAACACTGTATTTGCACTAATTTCTTCATGTGGAACGTAATTTCTGAATTACGAAACCATTTTTAAAAAACTGCCGAAGAGTGTCAAATTATATAATGCAAGATAGGCTTTGCTTCACCATGTATGTGTATGACATTACTCGTCAATTTCGGCCTGTGACTGTTTTCAAATGTCTCAAATTACAATAACACAGTAAAAAGGTAACACACGTAGTAAACATCGTTATGCTAACGATGTTTACTACGTGTCTTGCCTTGTTACTGTGTGTCTCATTGTAATTGCAGACGTTTCGAAATGGTGACAGGCCAAACATGGCCAGTATTGTCAGACACATAGAAGGTGCAATACCGGTCTTCTTGCATAATAGAATTTGCCAACCTGCGGTGTTTTTTTAAAAAATGGTTTCATCATTAACATAGTGTATTTGAATATGCATTGTGTTACTTGGGTGAGTAATTAATGGAGAATCATTGATTTACTATATCTAACACTACCTGTGACAGAACGATTTGTTAGATATGAGACATAAATGTAAGTAATCCCACAGCGAAAAACCAGTGACAATTGGTTGGTTGGATGGTTGGTTGTTTGGGGAAGGAGACCAGACAGCGTGGTCATCGGTCTCATCGAATTAGGGAAGGATGGGGAAGGAAGTCGGCCGTGCCCTTTCAGAGGAACCATCCCGGCATTTGCCTGGAGTTATTTAGGGAAATCACGGAAAACCTAAATCAGGATGGCCGGACGCGGGATTGAACCGTCGTCCTCCCGAATGCGACCAGTGACAATTCTTAAGAGAAATATAGCCTATATACACAAAAAGTAAATATTCACAAGTACCAAAAATATCGATATTGAAATAAAAGAAGGTATCTGGGTTCATATTAATGTGGACATTTCGTCGGCATCATGGGTGCTGTGACTACTGATAAATGCAACTAAAACAGTTTCCTGCGTTAGTCATTTACTTTTCCACTACGCGTTTCGACGGTTGACACTATCTTCTTCAGGTGGAGAACTGTTTCGTTCATAGCTCGTGTCAGCGAAGAGCGCAGACACCTTTCTACAACAATATACCAAGAACATGTAGATTATTTTGCGTCTTTTGAGAGGCATTAGAGTCGTAAAAAATGATGTATACTGCTGCTTGTTGTATCTCCTCTCCACAGTACATTATGTTTAGACTGTCGCTACAAAGGTGCATTCTTTGAATTGACAGAGTAAACATCAAACAATGAGATGAAAATAGTCATGGGTTATCTCTCAATGTGGTGTCGGACCTCCTTTTGCCCGGCATAGTGCAGCATACCGACGTGACATGGACTCAACAAGTAGTTGGAAGTCCCCTGCAGAAATATTGAGCCATGCTGTAATTGCGTGGAATGTGATACTGCAATTTTCTAACTGACCTAATCAAAGAAGAAATGCCAAAGTGAACAGATATTGTTACCTGGAAATTAGAGATGATATAATAACTAGAAGAAATATCTTACCTGTTACGAAGTACACTGACGGAAAAAAAATCACAACACCAAGAAGGCATCGTGTAACATGAATGGAAGTTGGTAGGTGTGTTTCTTCATCTGAAAGATGTTTGATGTCTGTAAAGATGTTGCGTCAGTCTCATAAGAGTGGCGCTAGCAGCGCCACTATGAGGATGCAAGTCAGGTTTGCTTTAAATACACACTGTAGCGATCGTGAGTTTTAGTTACCTTTGAGATTAGACGTAACTGATTTTAATCAAAGAATGCCTTTAAGGCGAGAAAGACATCATTATGAACACATAAGAGAGATTGAATGCTGTAGTGTAATAGGGCTACGAGAAGCTGGATGTTCCCTGAGCGGTATTGCAGATAAGACTTGGCAGGAACGTAGCCACTGTACATGATTGCTGGCAGCCGTGATCACGAGACTTTACGGTCCGAGCAAAACGTCCCGTAGTGTGCATACCAATGAACCCAAACCAGCGCCATTTGTTTCTTCAGTAGTGTCAAGCGTGAGCTCACTGGAGGGCAGGGTGGAGGTCTGTTGTGTTTTCGATGAAAGCTGGTTCTTCCTCGATGCCAGTGATGGCCGTCTGTTGGTTACGAGGACCAGTGCTAGACACACTGACCTACAGCTGGAGTTATGCTCTGGGGTATTTCATATGACAGCAGGAACACTGTTGTGGTTATCCGACGCACCATAATACGAAATTCATACGTCAGTCTGGTGATTCGACTTGTTGTACTGACGTTCACGAACAGCATTCCAGGGGGTTTTTCCCAACAAGATAACGCTCGCCCACATACCGCCGTCTAACCCAATATGCTCTACAGAGTGTCGACTTGTTGCCTTGGCCTGTTATATCACCAAATCTGTCTCTTGTCGAGCACATACGGGAAATCATCTGACAACAACTCCATTACCTGTCCCTGCATTGACCGATCGATTGCAACAGGCATGGATCTCCATACCATAAACTGATATCCGGCACCATTGCAACACAGTGCGTGCACGTTTGTATCCTTGCAGGCAACATTCTGGCTGCTACACTGGTTATTAATGTACCAGAATTTTGCATTTGAATTGGCTTATCTTGCGCTTGCATTAACCTGTGATCTTGCAAAGTTAAGCACTTAAATATGTTACCTAAACAAATATATTCCCAAAATTAAATTTCATTACTTTACATTAACTATAATTAATATTTTTATTATTTATAATATTCGTTGTACATTAACTATAATTAATATTTTTGCTATCTATAATACACTCCTGGAAATGGAAAAAAGAACACATTGACACCGGTGTGTCAGACCCACCATACTTGCTCCGGACACTGCGAGAGGGCTGTACAAGCAATGATCACACGCACGGCACAGCGGACACACCAGGAACCGCGGTGTTGGCCGTCGAATGGCGCTAGCTGCGCAGCATTTGTGCACCGCCGCCGTCAGTGTCAGCCAGTTTGCCGTGGCATACGGAGCTCCATCGCAGTCTTTAACACTGGTAGCATGCCGCGACAGCGTGGACGTGAACCGTATGTGCAGTTGACGGACTTTGAGCGAGGGCGTATAGTGGGCATGCGGGAGGCCGGGTGGACGTACCGCCGAATTGCTCAACACGTGGGGCGTGAGGTCTCCACAGTACATCGATGTTGTCGCCAGTGGTCGGCGGAAGGTGCACGTGCCCGTCGACCTGGGACCGGACCGCAGCGACGCACGGATGCACGCCAAGACCGTAGGATCCTACGCAGTGCCGTAGGGGACCGCACCGCCACTTCCCAGCAAATTAGGGACACTGTTGCTCCTGGGGTATCGGCGAGGACCATTCGCAACCGTCTCCATGAAGCTGGACTACGGTCCCGCACACCGTTAGGTCGTCTTCCGCTCACGCCCCAACATCGTGCAGCCCGCCTCCAGTGGTGTCGCGACAGGCGTGAATGGAGGGACGAATGGAGACGTGTCGTCTTCAGCGATGAGAGTCGCTTCATTCCTTGGTGCCAATGATGGTCGTATGCGTGTTTGGCGCCGTGCAGGTGAGCGCCACAATCAGGACTGCATACGACGGAGGCACACAGGGCCAACACCCGGCATCATGGTGTGGGGAGCGATCTCCTACACTGGCCGTACACCACTGGTGATCGTCGAGGGGACACTGAATAGTGCACGGTACATCCAAACCGTCATCGAACCCATCGTTCTACCATTCCTAGACCGGCAAGGGAACTTGCTGTTCCAACAGGACAATGCACGTCCGCATGTATCCCGTGCCACCCAACGTGCTCTAGAAGGTGTAAGTCAACTACCCTGGCCAGCAAGATCTCCGGATCTGTCCCCCATTGAGCATGTTTGGGACTGGATGAAGCGTCGTCTCACGCGGTCTGCACGTCCAGCACGAACGCTGGTCCAACTGAGGCGCCAGGTGGAAATGGCATGGCAAGCCGTTCCACTGGACTACATCCAGCATCTCTACGATCGTCTCCATGGGAGAATAGCAGCCTGCATTGCTGTGAAAGGTGGATATACACTGTACTAGTGCCGACATTGTGCATGCTCTGTTGCCTGTGTCTATGTGCCTGTGGTTCTGTCAGTGTGATCATGTGATGTATCTGACCCCAGGAATGTGTCAATAAAGTTTCCCCTTCCTGGGACAATGAATTCACGGTGTTCTTATTTCAATTTCCAGGCGTGTATTTGTTGATGTTGCGACTTTTTTCATCAGTGTACATCATCGTTCTGAAGGTGAAGTCACGTACTTTATCAAGTAATGCTGTGTCCGTAACAGGACCTGTCGATGTACACTCACTGACTGGACAGTTTTAAACCATCACACCAATTCTGTAGGCTTCCAAACGTTCTTAAACTCAGCCAATCGGTGTGTTAGTAATGTCGGTATTTTAAATTGCACCGCTAACTAGCAGTAGTCCGAAACAATCAAGCTCTTTGTTAATCATAACCTAAATTTTACGTAATAATATTTGGTTTTGATGTAACTTAACAGTTTCAGCTACCACTTCAAACTGAACTTATCTATCTCTTTCAGCATTTTTTTACTTTTATTTGCTTTCTCAAATGTCTTCGTGTAATTCAAGTTTTAGCGTTTGGTTTGCATTTCAGAAATTGTTGACTGTGAGACCTACTCCGTATTCGCAGTGACAGAACAGGTTTTGTAGAGGATAACTTCCATATACTGATTCCACGTGGCCTGATGTGAGAACACTGTTCATTCTTCGATAACTTTAAAAAAAGGTATCTCAACAGCTGAGGTCAACGCACGAGTTGAAATATCTTGATGCGTATAGTTCACTTCATCTAGCACACGATGCTTTAATCAATATTAATTAACTGAAACATCGATAAAAACGCCGTTTCATTTTAGTAATCTGTATAGCTACTGCAATATTTTAGTATAAACCACATCCTGTTTTTTTTAAGTGACTCGTTTTGGTTTCCATTTAGCCCTTCTACTGCAGTATAATCAGTTCAGTCAATATGTTACAAAGGTGATTTGCTCGCGAATACTATCAGCTGTTTGTCAGCACTCCTGAATTCTATTTTCATCCACTGAATTATACTGAAGATCGGCATCCAGTGTCATTTGACACTGTGTAAAAATTGATAACTTGAGACATAAGATATAATACTGACGTAGCGTGTGTTCGACGCCACAAGCATGACGTCACAACCCAGAATAATAAAAGAAGATGCTTCGGGTGAAGGGGGGCCGTCCAGGAGGGATTCTCAGTGAGTCAGGGCAGTTGCCAGCAGAAGGCAGTTTGGTTCGGCAGCCTCACATGAAACTGTTTGTCTTTGACTCTGACAAATATCATGGCGGTAACTCCGACCATGGCCATTATGAAGACGAGTCAATTGTTTTTATTTTGTACTGAATCATAATGAACATATTGGAAAGTTTATGTTAGTTGCTAAACGATTTCAAGTTCATTCAGCCATAATCTAAACCCGTGGACCTACAAATCTGGACAAAACGACTACAAAAAATGCAGATACATTCACAGGAAGCGATGATTTGAAGAACTACTGGATGGGAACTCGACTCATATGCCAGAAACTGAACACAAGCAGATCTTAATATGCATCTCTTTTTTCTGATTTAAGTAGTTCAATAGCGTAACTAATTTTCTATCATATTAGTGATTCTATGTCGTGTCGCAGTGCATAACAAAATTTCTTACACAAAAAAGGGAAGTTTCAGGACATGAATAATAGTTAAGTTAATTTTGTTGCGAAAATTTCTAACAGTAAAGAGAGATTATTGTTCTATCTTCATGGCGGCTTCACTGTACGCCAAAGAATTGTTCCTCTGTTTTATCAATAAATTGAATATCCGCTTATTCAGAATCTATAACGAATATTTTTGTGCATAGACATAGCAGCGATAATTCAAGGTGAAGTACGTTTGTCGCCTTATCACACGTAGATCTTAATATGCACATATTTAATGTAGAAGGTAAACAATGCCTTAATAGTTCGTTTCACGATGATCCACATTTTTACACAGCAGACGGGAAGCTACATGCAGCAACTTTTCCAAGTAAAAGCAAGCAGACCTGATGTGTTCGGAAGTCAATAACGAAAAAAAAATTAGGGTGTTAATCTCGTCTCAGCGATGGTGTATCAGTTAGTGCTGAACAAGGAATCCTATCAGTTCCAATAAAAAGTAGTGACCTTGATGAAGATTGTCTGCAATAGCAGCAGAAACGTTGGTAGTCTTATTACGTAAGACCCGGACACACATTCAGAACGATTTTTTTTTAAGCGGACTGCGGCCGCGAAAGTCTATCCTTTTAAACTCTACTGGTATTCGTTTGAAATGATTTAGGTACGCTACAGAAAACCTAAATCTGGATGCTCGCACCGGGACTCGAACCGTACTCTTCTCGAATGTGAGTCCAGTGCCTTAACCGCAGAGCCGCCTCACTCAAAAAATAAGCCATTCAAGAATTTCTGGGACATAAGCCACTTCTTCAGAGCGTGCCATCGATTATCGCAAGGTTTGAATGTCGAGTGGGAAACAGTTTCTACCGTTGTCATCATGGGCAGAAATCATTCAGTGACGCCAGAATGGTGGAGAATGTAAGGCTAGCTCGTTTTCATGGGACACGAAGTAAATGTTTATTGCAGAGCAGGAACGTAATGTTGTCGTAGATCTGACCACTATACGGGTGTAACTATTGAGTCTCAGAAAATATGATCCTCGTAAACTAGGAACGAGCTTTCGAAGACCCGCTAGACGCTGTAAAGAGAGCTATGGGCGGGAGAATAAAGGAAAAGACATTTTCTTCGACCTCGTGAAGGCGAGCGAGTAACTGGTTCACACAACCTGACGCTGAAAGATAGTAGTGATTCTCCAGCAGAAGGAGGTCCTTACTCATTGGTCTGAAGATGACCACAGTAGTGGTCGAAACCGGTTACCGTAATAAATAAATTTTGATCAAGACTGTTTTTGACAGTAAAAAAAAAAAAATACACTGACATCTCCAGAATAGTCTGCATGTGGTCTTAGGAATGATTCATACATTTTACAATTCCCTTTTTTCACAATTTTTATGTCTTTTTTTTTGCCTAATAGGCCGCAAGCGATTATAAAGTGCCTGGCGCAGGGTACATTGTACCAACATTATCAAATTTTCCTCTTCCTTTGACGAATTGAGCAAGGAGTAAATGTCTTTATGCCTCTACGCTTACATTAACCTGTCTTATCTCATTCTTTTGAGCCCCCCAAGACGTTTACTATGGTCGTAGCATAATTGTATTCTTCGAATACAATCCCAGTACCGTTTCGTAGGACGTGTCGGCCTACTTCCAAGGATTCCCATTTCCCATCGTAGATTTGTTTAAAATGAACTTATTCGACCGACGACGTATCACGTCCGTGTTCACTCTAATGGTTGGCAACTTTCAGAACAAAAAAACTGTATGTGACCAGATCGAATGGAATGCGGTATATGTTTATGCATCACAGAAATGGTACCAAACTCGAATCTGAGCGCACATACTGCGATGTGTATGTCGTTTCCCCACCTTCTCGTTACTGAATAAAGCTACTAGTCGTTGTGAACCACTACATACTGTTGAGAACGAAGAACGAAGAACTGTTGACAGAAGTTTTACGCGTTCCATTACCTTGGGCAGAGAGCAACTTCTATTTTTGGGGAATATGACCCTGTACATATAGCAAATATGGCAAGTGTTAACATATAATGTTTCAACCAAATGTTCACATTTTTGAGAAATAGCACATTTATGACTCTTGTGAATCTGCTGGTCATAACTGTCTGCCACAAGGTATTATTTAGTCAGTGACTTACGTTTTTCTAGTTTTCAGTTTCTAAAATTTTAAAAAATCAAATATACAAATATCAAAAGCTATGATCTTACTAATGGTAGATAATAATATTTCCGTCCTTTGAAGTCGTTTTTGTTCAGTTTTATAGGTTAGAGCTGGGGTCGCTCCTTTATGGTTTTGATGATGGTGCGTTGTGGCATCTAAATACCTATTCTTCTTTCTTCACTTCTTCCATGTAGCTCTGTTTCACTAATTGTGATTGTCAGAGTTTAACAGTTTTTGCTCTTCCTTGCTTACAATTTCGCGTCTTCTATAAAGGATACTAAGATGGACGTGTCCGAGTCTTCTGCGTAACACACGTAGAAATAGTAGGGCTACTTTCAAGCAGAGCAACAATAAACATACAGTTGGTGGATACGCATGGAGTTAAATTCGAATAGTGGCACTTCCCTTGTCGCTTTAAACTGTGGTAGCTGGGGAAGCTGTACGAAAGTTCATGCAGACACAGAGTCACCAGGTTGTCTTCTTCAAGATTCCTGCAAAAACTATGAGCTTTTTCGGCTTATAGCACAGCATTGTATGGTAGTAAAACATGGACTGTGTGAAAACCGGAACAGGAGAGAATAGAAGCGTTTGAGATGCGGTGCTACACACGAATGTTGAAAATTAGATGGACTGATACGATAAGCATGAGGAGGCTCTGCGCAGAATCGGAGAGAAAAGGAATACGTGGAAAACTCTGACAAGGAGAAGGACAGGTTGATAGGGCATCCGTTAAAACATCAGAGAATGACTTCCATGGTACAAGAGGGAGCTGTAGAGAGCAAAAGCTGTAGAGGAAGACAGAGATTGGAACACATGCAGCAAATAATTGAGGACGTATGTTGCAAGTGCTACTCTGAGATGTAGAGGTTGGCACAGAAGAGGAATTCGTGGCAGGAGACCATGTTGAACATCCGTCCAAGTGAAATCAATGACACTCTGCCAGTGAATTTTTAAATATTCATAGCTTTATAGCAATGCCTCGCAACACGATGGTTGCTAACCAAAAATAACTTTGCAGAAAATACATGGATCTTTTAATTAAGGAGTTATTCCCAAATGCTATGGTTAAACTCACAGCTTTCCCTCCTTTCCGTCCTTCTTAAAAGCTTCGCTCAGAGCAATTACTGAGTAATTAATAAGTCTGTTGGTATCGACTCGCCGAACACAGCTCTAAGGCGACGTCGAAAACTAAGTGGAGACAAAAGATATACACGACTGTGACCAGCAAAGACGTTGAAAGAATAAATTAATCTTCTCTTATTGACTTTTTCTTTTTGCTTACATAATAATTACGCTTTAACTTTATAAAATATTGCTGTAACACGTTTGGTCGTTTGTACCCCTGTCTTCGAGCGGCAGTAGTTAGTACACCATGAGTCCAAAAATATCCAAGACTGATTTTATTCCTGGCGTACAAGCCACGTCAGCGCAGTGCCTACGGTGACTGCTTGAAGTAACAACTGTAAGCAACAGATGTACACTATGTGATCAAAAGTATTCGGACACCGTCTGGAACCGCGTGACCGCTACGGTCGCAGGTTCGAGTCCTGCCTCGGGCATGGATGTGTGTGATGTCCTTAGGTTAGTTAGGTTTAGGTAGTTCTACGTTCTAGGGGACTGATGACCACAGATGTTAAGTCCCATAGTGCTTTTATTCGGACACCTGCCTGAAAATTACTTACAAGTTCGTGGTAACCTCCATCGGTAATGCTGGAATTCAGTATGGTGTGGGCCCACCCTTAGCCTTGATGACAACTTCCACTCCCGCAGGCATACGTTCAATCAAGTGCTGGAAAGTTTCTTGGGGAAGGGCAGTCCATTCTTCGCGGAGTGCTGCACTGAGGAGACGTCAGTTGTGAGCAGGCAGTGTCAAATAGTGGTAGAGCGGCCGTAGTGTGTCAAAGTTGTTGAGTCACTAATCGCAATCGACGTACAGGCCGACCTCGTCTGTTGACTGGCTGAGACCGCCGACAGTTGAAGAGGAACGTAATGTGTAATAGGCAGACATCTATCCAGACCATCGCACAGGAATTCCAAACTGCATCAGGATCCATTGCGAGCACTATGACAACTAGGTGGGAGGTGAGAAAACTTGGATTTCATGGTGGACCGGCTGCTAATAAGCCACACATCACGCCGGTAAACAAGTTAAAACAATTTTTTGATTTGTGAGTGGGGAGGGGTGACTGATATTTTCCACGTGTGGACCATTTATCCCCCAAAAACCACTCCTTGTTACATGTATGACGAGGCGTGTAAGAAAAAACACAAATTCATGTGCTTCAAGGAAGTGGTATGCGTCTGCAATAGGAAGTATCCCAGGGTGGGGAAGCACGCACACTAAAAGTTCAAATGTGTGTGAAATCTTATTGGGCTTAACTGCTAAGGTCATCAGTCCCTAACCTAAATTATCCTAAGGACAAACACACACACCCATGCCCGAGGGAGGACTCGAACCTCCGCCGGGATCAGCCGCACAGTCCATGACTGCAGCGCCTTAGACCCACGCATCCTAAACCGTATGTCATATTGCACGACTTTACAAATGCCATGTTGGATGAGATGTGGCGTATGTCATGCTATACGACACGACGTCATATATCGTGTTACTGTACTTGACACGGTGCATTATATTGCATGAAATGGATACTAATATTAACAAGTAAAAAAGGGCGAATATATCAAGATGTTTTGATGTAAATGACTTCGAAGCTGCCAAGAAAGTCGAACAGCTAGTTCCCTTCTTTTGCATCCATAACTCTACGCGGCACACGCTCACCTTTTTTTGTTGCTATAGTCGGACAATTTTTCATTCTGATATTCTGCATATGCTTCATTAGTGTAGGTGTATGGTATTTTATGCAGCTAGTATACAAACACAGTTAACCGATGCTTCTCTCTGATATAGTCTCTCCCAATTCTTAGTCACAACACACTGTGGACTACTGCGCGTTCAACGGGCTGGTCTAGTGGCAGAAAAAAAAACAAAGCAAAGTGACCAAAATCAGCGATGCAGGTTGGGCAAGAATAAAATGTTAAGGAGGTTGCGTGGGTAAGACACATATGCGGCCAGCTAAAGAACAAATGGACATTAAAAATGTATCTCGGAAATCATTCTGAATAAGCCTATGTCCACAAGAAGTTTTCTGCTTGAAATTATCGTTCCTGTGATATCCTTTAATATTGACCATTCCATCTGCGACACAATGTCTGAATCGCGCCTTCTCCTTGAATACAAAGATTACGATGCGGTGAAAACACTTTATTATGCACCGTGGCCTACTCTGGGTGGTACGGACTTCACAACACGTATCAGCCAATCGTGTTTGAAAACACCAGCCGACTTCCGTTTGGTACCCACTGCACGCTAACTTCACTCTGACCAAACCTGTCAGCAGTCCACGAATAGATGTGGGTGGGCTGTACATTTCCGCGGTAGCTAAACTATTCACGGTTTCTCATCCTTAGTTGTGGGCGGTTTTTACGTGCGAAAACAATCAACCTCGTTCGAATTTTAGGTCCCCCTTAAACAACTCCGGGATGGAGCGAGACTGTAGGTTCAAATTTGGTCTACCGATGTTTCGGACGCTGGTCTAAGGTTCAATGGTTCAAATGGCTCTGAGCACTATGCGACTTAACGTCTGAGGTCATCAGTCGCCTAGAACTTAGAACTAATTAAACCTAACCAACCTAAGGACAGCACACACATCCATGCCCGAGGCAGGATTCGAACCTGCGACCGTAGCGGTCGCTCGGTTCCAGACTGTAGCGCCTAGAACCGCACGGCCACTCCGGCCAGGGTTGGTCTAAGGTTTTAACGTTTGAAAAAAGTCTTGCTTCGTTTGGATTTTATGTGCAGAAAAGCAATCTTTTTGTATTTTTTAGTCACCACTTCTATGTTTCAAAGTTGTGCGAATCACTTAAAATTTGGAGCGGAAGTGTACAGCCCACCAACATCTATTGGTGGGCTGCTGACAGGTTTGGTCAGAGTGAAGTTAGTGTGCAGTGGGTACCAAATCCGCTCTGGACGCTGGGGAAAGACTCCGTCCGCTCTCCAAGCGCCCAACATTGCCCGTTATGATTCTCCACACGCTCCTCGGCTCTTCCTCTTTAACCTGTCGCTTGCTGGTGGCGAACTGCGGGACGGGGCGACTGCGTGGGCCAGCAACGCCGAACCCAAAACTAGTGCGCTAAGCACCGCAACACACCACAGCGCCGCTTCAGGACTCGTCAAGCGCTGGAGAGCGCGGCCCACGGCGACGGCCCATGTTGTCGCCCGCCTGCTCCCTACCTCTGACTGGCACATCCGAGACCAGCTCGCCGACGGACAACCCCGATCTTCTGCGCAGTGCACGGCTCCCGACGACCCGGGGCACATTGTTGTCAAGCGATTACACAGCGGCCAAGGCGCTGACCTCCAGATGATGTTGACGATACTTCTGTGCAGCTGACTGCCCCTCCGAACTGTCTTGCTACTGCAAACTGTAAGACGCCAAACGTGCCCTGTGGTTCCACAGCAGCCCCTTACCCACGTGAGCCATCTCGTCAGGTTAAGCAGGATGAGAGCCGTGCTGCGAAACTTAAATGTCACAGCTAAATGGGAAAGCTGGTGCTGTCGTGGCTTCTGCAGAAAGCGAAAGTAACAGCAGTTGTAGCCCCCTCTGTGGCCAGGGGTCTTTGTGTGGGCGATGATTTTACGATCTATGCCAGTAGCAGGAACAAGGACGTAGTAGATAATTACAGAGATGCGCCTTCCTCAGTCAGTAACTTTCACGGCTGTGAAAGCGTTATGATGTTGAATCTGGGACAGTAATATTATTGCAGCCAGCGACTCGGAGAGAGAGAGAGAGAGAGAGAGAGTACTGGGTCTCACAACCGGCGGTGCCACATAGTCGCAGCAAGCAGTGGCTACGCAGCAAGAGGCAGGAGACATTCCCACCTTCTCCACGTTACGGCACGTGGTGAGATCCCGGGATCTTCGGAGTCGGATAAGGCTGCCTGCACATGGAAAACCACTTAGCTCTAGTATTATTTTGGACATGTGTGAAAGAACAGACACCACACACATCATTAAGGCGAGGACGGCCAACGATCACTTCAGTGAGGACGAAATGTTGTGAGAAGTGAGGATAATGGGCACTGGACACTGCATCGTGAGGCTTCTGTAGGGCAGTCCGTGCATTTGCGTTGATCATTGTGTACAGATGGTGCAATGGTCAGTGTATCTGCCTAGTAAGTGAGAGAATTATGGTCGAATTCTGGTCCGGTACACAATTTCAAGTCTCCCCATAGATTAAAACCAATGACCACGTGCAAATAACGTCATTAATTCCACTGTGTCTTGATAAAGGAGAAATGTTGCTACCAACCATCTCGAAAAGTACTTGATCCATTTACGTTGTGTGCGAGATATTAAACATTCCGAACAATGCTGTGCACTACAGCTATTTCGCTAAAAGTCTAACAAGTGAAGTCATCTATTAATCGCGCGAAGAAGGAATTGCATAAATGTTACTACTTTTCTGTTTGAGTAATCCAGTATTTGCAAATATTATTTTTGCGATCAATGCTTTCCAAATTTAAACAACACAGAGAAGCAGAATGTGTAATAAATAGAAAATGATTTTAAACGTTTTATTATTCCTGTAAGAGGACAGGAATAGCTAGGCACAGACTATTTACTGTGACAGTGTTATACTGGAGCCAAGGTAGCCCCTGAGGGCCGGCAACCCATATTACACCACAGAGGACGAGGTTGTCTACGCCCAAGGCTTATCCAAAAGCACCATGGTAAACATGGTATTGGAAACAGACATTCTGAGCACTACTTCCTGCAAGGGGAGCTCGAGCTACGGCCTCCAGGAAGTATCACTATGCTAAAACCTGATTGGCTGGAGACAGCTGTTTAGGGCTTGAAGTTCAGTTCATGCCGGATGCCGACTTCTTGTGCACTGCGACCGTTGAAGATTACGTCTCGGAATTGGACTGTTAGTAGTGTATAAGCGTATTACCACGAACGTTTTGGAAAATTAGAAGTGAACTTTTGTTTGCCTCAATTAGGAGACTTTTTTTATTGTTACCTTTCTGTTGTTGAGTCATCAACTTTGTGAACTTACATCAATAAAAGTTGTGTTTGTGAAAAATTGCGAATTGTCAGCCACAACAAACAGTATCAAGTGCAGTTGTGTCAGTCTTTTTGTTGTGGTCTGTGCTGTGAATATAGCTGTATACTGATGATCGATGAAAAGTATGTGGGAAAAAAATACGAGTACTTAAAATGAGGCTATATATGGAGAAGCCAAACAAAAGGTTGGCTACTATGAGATAATTAACATACCAATGCAAAAAAGGAATGATGGAGGATATGAAATTATTATTGTTATTCCAATTTTAAACATGACTGTTTCTCAGCAACTACGTATTAGTTTCAACATAAGACTATACAGCAAACCGGTTGCAAATAACTGTGTGTTACATTGATTTAGGTTTCCACACCTACTACGGATGTCTTCATCAGAATGAAATTTTGAGAAACCTTAAAATTACATTGCGAGAAAGCAATGGTCAGAATTAAGAGCAGATATGCGCAAGTCAAAAAATAGAGCACATTCCAGCCTTCTATATCTGCATCTACGTGATTACTCTGCTATTCAATGAACCACCTTCAAGCTGTCTCTTAACCGTTCCACTCTCGAACGGCGCGCGGGAAAAACGGGTGTTGTCACATTTGTCTAGCAAGGAACAACATCAGAGTCTGATGTGAAAAAAAGCGAAAGAGAAACAGTGGACAGTCGGATGTTAACAACTGCAACATCGATAGGAGAGGAAGAGTTGCGGTGTCGTGGTTGAATTGGGATGGTGCTGGATTGCTATGCAGACTATCCGGGTTCACAACTCTCGTGTTCTATTTATTTTTATTTTTTTTCACAAAATTATGGACTGTCCGTCCGGTAATTGAAATGTTTGTTTTCTTTCTGTAGTCTTGGCAGTTGTCATACTAGCAATGTTTTAGAGTGTGAGTCATGTCGTAAGAATACATTACCGTCTCAAGTAAATGTGCTGAATAGTGAGAGCAGGCGAAATACCACATAGATGTCTCACAGAAATAAAAACCCAAATAAACGGGTGTGAGCTATGTAACAACAAAGGAATTCAAGAGTCAAAACGTCCAAAACGCTACGCACCTTCATAAACGTTAAAAATGTTTTTTTGACAGAGCAGAGGAAAAACTGTGTGATTGTGAAACCGTTCTGTTCATTTGTTGCAGCTTATGGGACAAACTACTATGTTTTCAACATTTCTTTGGAAGTGATCACATTCACATTCATACGAACACCTAAATCGGACAAGGAGGCATATCTCACTCACTTACCAAGCGTAAAAGTTAGGTGCGTCGGTAAGAGATTCCTATCATATGATACACGTACTGTCACTAATGTCGTATATGGCACACCAGACGTGTTTTACGGCGGAGCATTTGGTTGACTTGTTGCCCTGTCGTCAGAAATTTTCCGCGCAGTTTGAGGCGTCATGTCACGGACTGCGAGGACCCTCCCGCCGGAGGTTCGAGTCCTCCCTCGGGCATGGGTGTGTGCGTTGTTCTTCGTATAGGTTAGTTTAAGTTAGTTTAAGTAGTGTGTAAGTCTGGAGACCGATGACCTAAGCAGTTTGGTCCCTTAGTAATTCACACACATTTGAACATGTTTTTCGTCAAAAATTTGCGGTTCCCATTCGAAAACCACTTCTTTTCGGCTGCTAATACAGCAGTTGTGCGGAATCAACTTTCATTAAGGTCCCTTCCTTACACCTCGCTGTTGCAAACCGGCGTTTCACCACGACACGGACACAAATATCCGAATAACATCGAATAGCGGAAAAAAAGGTACGACGGAGCTTTGAACACGGTTCGCTTGCTTTGGAATCCACTACCTTGACCATTTAACCACGGCGGCGTGGCTGTATGTTGTACGTCTTGTCTTGTGAGTAAGTTCTATTTGTTTCTCGTTGTTTGTTTCTCGATAACTCTTTTCATTCACGTGCTACAATTCAAAAATTAAATACGGCGCGGGCAGCTCTCTACTTAAACTGGCTATTTTTACAATCTATCATCACAAAATATTTTGATTACTAATCGAAGCTTGGCACTAAAATGTAATGAAATTACAATGAAATGAATACCCCTAGGTGCATACAGGCGTTGATATAAGTCAACGGGGACAGCTGAAAATGTGTGCTGCGACCGGGACTCGAACCCGGGATCTCCTGTTAACATGGCAGACCCTCTATCCATCTGAGCCACCGAGGACACAGATGATAGTGCGACTGCAGGGACTTATCTCTGGCACGCCTCCCGTGAGACCTACATTCCCAACTTATTGTCCCGCACTATATTCATAATGCCCCTGCCCATTACACTCATTACTCGCGGCTTTTTGCTGATTCCCGTAAGAGTTCGGACACTGTTTGTGCATCCTCACAGAAGAAGATGGTCATTAATAGACCTATTAGCCACACAGTGTGATCTGTGTGATTGTCAACATCTGTTAGTTTATGTTTAGTAGTATAGTTTGTGTGTATGGTCGTGTGAGTGATTACGAAGCCTGCGACTTGTCATTACTAGAAGCAAACAATAAAATATCCCCCCTCTCACTACCTCTAACTCCACAGTGGCAGCGCTACTCACCCCCCTCTGCCCTTGAGCTAAGCGGTAAACCTTAATTAGCTCAGGTCCAGTTCATCCATGTGAATTAAAATGAAGCACACCTTAAAATATTACTGCCTCTTTAGGTATTTCTGTTTGTTACCGAGCAGTAAAACTACATTCTTAAAAATCTCTCGACGTTAGTTGACGTTTTTGGATTCGAGTGTTAGTTGCTACTTACGTATTGTTATGAAACGCAGCTGAAAGTCGCTGGCCACGTAAGTATTTTATGCGGACCGCAGTCTGACAACCACTGACGTTGAGTGTAGACGACCTCGGACGATGGAACGGACACTGCTAACCGATATACGCATGTGATTTAAAAAGTCCGCAGTAGTTGTAAGTAGGCTGTTTATGTTTTCTTATTGGCAACGTTACGTAGCGCTCTATATGAAAATCACTGGCTGTGCTGTGTGCAGATATATATTATGACTATTAAGGTAAATACATTGTTTGTTCTCTATTAATATCTTTCATTTGCTAACTATCCCTATCAGTAGTTAGTGCCTACCGTAGTTTGAATCTTTTATTTAGCTGGCAATAGTGGCGCTCGCTGTATTGCAGTAGTTCGAGTAATGAAGATTTTTGTGAGGTAAGTTATTTGTGAAAGGTATAGTTTAATGTTAGTCAGGGTCATTCTTTTGTAGGGATTTTTGAAAGTCAGATTGCGTTGCGCTAAAATTATTGTATGTCAGTTTAAGCACAGTCTTGTATAAATTGTTTTAAGGGGGCGTTTCATAGTCACTCTGTAATTGCTGCGAATGAATTCCTCGATCACCCGGACACTGTCGCCTGTGGTCTACACTACTGGCCATTAAAATTGCTACACCAAGAAGAAATGCAGATGATAAACGGGTATTCACTGGACAAATATATTATACTAGAACTGACATGTCAATACATTTTCACGCAATTTGGGTGCATAGATCATGAGAAATCAGTACCCAGAACAACCACCTCTGGCAGTAATGACGGCCTTGATACGCCTGGGCATTGAGTCAAACAGGGCTTGGATGGCGTGTACAGGTACAGCTTCAACACGATACCACAGTTCATCAAGAGTAGTGACTGGCGTATTGTGACGAACCAGTTGCTCGGCTACCATTGACAGACGTTTTCAATTAGTGACAGATCTGAAGAATGTCCTGGCCAGGGCAGCAGTCGAACATTTTCTCTATCCAGAAAGGCCCGTACAGGACCTGCAACATGCGGTCGTGCATTATCCTGCTGAAATGTAGGGTTTCGCAGGGATCGAATGAAGGGTAGAGCCACGGGTCGTAACACATCTGAAATGTACCGTCCACTGTTCAAAGTGCCGTCAATGGGAACAAGAGGTGACCGAGACGTGTAACCAATGGCACCCCATACCATCACGCCGGGTGATACGCCAGTATGGCGATGACGAATACACGTTTCCAATGTGCATTCACTGCGATGTCGCCCAACACGGATGCTACCATCATGATGCTGTAAACAGAACCTGGATTCATCCGGAAAAATGACGTTTTGCCATTCGTGCACTCAGATTCGTCGTTGAATACACCATCACAGGCGCTCCCGTCTGTGATGCAGCGTCAAGGGTAGCCACAGCCATGGTCTCCGAGCTGATAGTCCATGCTGCTGCAAACGTCGTCGAACTGTTCGTGCAGATGGTTGTTGTCTTGCAAACGTCCCCATCTGTTGACTCAGGGATCGAGACGTGGCTGCACGATCCATTACAGCCATGCGGATAAGATGCCTGTCATCTCGACTGCTAGTGACACGAGGCCTTTGGGATCCAGCACGGCGTTCCGTATTACCCTCCTGAACCCACAGATTCCATATTCTCCTAACAGTCATTGGATCTCGACCAACGCGAGCAGCAATGTCTCGATACGATAAACTGGAATCGCGATACGCTACAATCCGAACGTTATCAAAGTCGGACACGTGATGGTACGCACTTCTCCTCCTTACATGACACAACGTTTCACCAGGCAACGCCGGTCAACTGCTGTTTGTGTATGAGAAATCGGTTGGAAACGTTCCTCATGTCACCACGTTGTAGGTGTCGCCACCGGCGCCAACCTTGTGTGAATGCTCTGGAAAGCTAATCATTTTCATATCACAGCATTTTCTTCCTGTCGGTTAAATTTCGCGTCTGTAGCACGTCACATTCGTGGTGTAGCAATTTTAATGGCCAGTAGTGTAGGTCGTTGGCCTTCCTTTCCGGTCATCATCACCCTCGTATGTGCAGCCTTTGTCAAGTTGTTGGCACCATTACACTACAGCAGAACGCGACACTGCATTTATTCCATGTACCGCCACAATTTTACGGCAAATCTGTTTGCAATTTAGACGGTTTGCCAATTATCTCTGGAACAGATTTCCAACTGTTGCACCATTTCACTCGCACACTGTAAAACACCACTCATCCGTACCGCAGCATAACTGTCTGCGATAATCCCAGAACATGTACGACATTCTGACAACTGGCCTTCTTATTGCGGAACGGTCATAGTATGGGTCCACATGTGTAACTTTCTTTCTAATGTCCTTACGTACTTTAGCGACCTTTGTAAGAAGTGACTTCTTGTGTCATTTTATCGCTTGATAAAGTAGATGAAATACAGGACGGCCAGCAGTAGTGCTTCAAGCGACGATAGGGGCTTTTACACGTAGCAGTGAATGCGGCGAATGCAGATGTGCTCTCGCGTCCAGCCACACGTGTTCGAGTAGAGGTACAGGCTGCTACCGTTTATCAGCGGGAAATGTGAGCGGCACAATGGCGGGGCGCCTGAATGGGCCGTCCGCTGGCCACTGGATGGCGCGCCGCGGCGCTGGTGCGCGGCCCGACGTCTCTCCTACTGGAGCAGCGCTCGCCCTCTTTGTGGGCCGCTCTTCCGATCGCTGGCAATAAATCACTCTGCTTTCAGGCCGGCGCCTCTATGCGAAAGTGCCGCCTGTCAATAAACACTGTGCCCCACACACTTTCCCGTGTAGGGGCCAGCAGGTGCGTGTGTGAGCGACAGTTTCGCCGCTCCTCCCTTCCTTTTTCAACATTTACGTCTACATCTGCACTACACAAACCGTCTATAGTGAGTGGAGGGTACTTCCGGGACTACTAATGCTTTCCCCCATTCCTAGTTTTACTCGCGAATCGCGCGTGGGAACTTCGACTCTCAGTAAACCTCCGCATGATCTCCAATTTCTCTCACTTTCTCTAAGTGATTGTTTCGTCGTAGGTTAATGGGAAGAAGTATTACGTTGCCCAGCTTTTCCTGGAAAATATTCTCTCGGCAAGCAATGTTATTATCACACAACAGAATTACACAACGTATGTCCCCCAGAATTGAGCTATTCAGAAGTTTCCATTCCTAATGTACTGAAGCAGTATTGTATTTAATGCGTGTTTTGATCGTCCATCAGCACTTCTCATAAAATCAGATATCATTTAATTTTTTTCTTGATTTTCTGCTTCTCATACGACGGACAATAACCTGACTTATACTTGTAAGTTATTTTTGTATCTGTAGGCTGAAACTACATTGTCTGTTACTCCAATATGGATGAAAACTAGTCAGAAAAAAGAGAAGATAAGGGTTTGACGTCCAAACGATGACGACGTCGTTAGACTGAGGAACACACGCATTTGAGAAAAAAGAAGAAAACACGAGAAGTGCAAGATAAGTCGGCTTCTGCACATACGAGAATAAGGGACAACTCTCTGTCGTGGAATATACTTGAAGCAGCTACCAAAGATATGTCTCCAATTGGATACGACGCAATCGAGCAACAGATTCCCTACGTAACAGCATCAAGTAGGAGAAACTGGGGTACGATCCGGTAGCTAATACACTGGAGCACTTTGGAGCTAAACTATTTCAGTAGAAGTTGTCACATTTAGTAAAAATAGTGACTGTTTGATTGAGTACACTGTATTTGCCCTGAAAAGTCATAGTTTCAGTACTTTTTTATGTGAGAGGTTCTTTTATAGAGAAAGTCAAATCACCCACTCTTATTCAACCAGTGGGGTACGAGCGGGTACACACAACGACTTCATGGGAATACAGAAATCGTGACTTTCAGTGAAAAGCAGTTGAACTGTTTATAGCAATATAATTTAATTAATAATTTTATTCACATGTATACTAACAATCTCTATCATTCGCTCCACAGCAGCTTTTGTTGGACCAGCAAAGACATTTTCGGCATTGAATCCAGTCTTCTCCTTCTGAGTTTGAAAATATGTCGTCACAGTACAAGCAGTTGACGTCTGAAGTGTTTTTACCGTCTCCGTCCATAGACTCATTCTCGAACGCTAGAGTACTGCCCGGTCTTGCCCCGACTCAACGTACCGGTCTTACCCCGGGAGCATATGTTTAAAAAATGAAACAAAAGTTATTGTTGAACCAAATCCCTATTGTTTGCTAGAGTATAAATATTTACTAATCCTATAATGTTTTTGAACGAATGGCGGTTATTAAATACAGTGACTACGAAACAATCGCATTGCCCGCATCTCGTGGTCGTGGGGTAGCGTTCTCGCTTCCCACGCCCGGGTTCCCGGGTTCGATTCCCGGCGGGGTCAGGAATTTTCTCTGCCTCGTGATGGCTGGGTGTTGTGTGCTGTCCTTAGGTTAGTTAGGTTTAAGTAGCTCTAAGTTCTAGGGGACTGATGACCATAAATGTTAAGTCCCATAGTGCTCAGAGCCATTTGAACCATTTGAAACAATAGAAATTTAAAAACGCAACGACAGTATGCAGTTGACACAGTACAACAAACTAACCTTTACAGACGCTGTAAACTGGACAGCACCAACATGTCAGTACGGTCGCCGGACGCTGATAACCACGCAGTTGAGCGCCCCACAAACCAAACCAAAACAAAAAACGAGTACAGTCGCTCTTTCTTTTTGACTAGTGGAGTATAATTCTGTCTCTCTCCACCAGAGGGCGTAAATAGTGACATAAGAAACGCGGTACCCCGTTTCATCCCACTACCTGGACTTACCCCACTTTCCCGTACCCCGCTCTTTTCAAAAAATGGTTCAAATGGGTCTAAGCACTGTGGGACTTAACATCTGAGGTCATAAGTCCGCTAGACGTAGAACTAGTTAAACCTAACTAATCTAAGGACATCACACACATCCATGCCCGAGGCAGGATTCGAACCTGCGACCGTAGCACCAGCGTGGTTCCGGACTGAAGCGCCTAGAACCGCTCGGCCACAGCGGCCGGCCCAGTCTTCTCACTGAGAACAACTAAAAGACAGTTATTCGGGTTCTTCGGATGGTAAATTATGAGGAAAATTTAAAAGTGCGTATATTCTTCGCGGACTTGTAAGGTAGTCACACAATACACCCAAGTTTTCTCTGCTTCTGAGGTACGTACAAAGGAGATTAGCAGGCACTACAAAATTACGTGTTTGTCGTTTGACATGAAAATGTGATTTGTCAGTCACTTTAATTATAAGTTAATATCTCCTTCCATCCTTCCTGCTTATGCTTATAAAACTACGCATCATTGACGGCCGGCGTGGCCGAGCGGTTCTAGGCGCTACAGTCTGGAACTGCGCGACCGCTACGGTCGCAGGTTCGAATCCTGCCTCGGGCATGGATGTGTGTGATGTCCTTAGGTTAATTAGGTTTAAGTCGTTCTAAGTTCTAGGGGCTGATGACCACAGCAGTTAAGTCCCATAGTGCTCAGAGCCATTTGAACCTACGCATAATTAACATCTTTCACAGTATAGAGAATTGATTCTGGCGATTAAAATAAGTTTTTGAAAACACTCAAGCTATGAGGCAAAGGTCGAGGAATTTTCATGGGTCCTTAATTGCGAAATTAGCGTATCACGACATGTCCATGCGTATTTATTTAAAGAAAATCACGGTAGAGTATTTTTTTCCTTTTTCTGTTAGGTAGTGACACAGTGGGGGAGGGGAGGAGGAGGGGGAGAATCACATCTCGACTAGTGTTCAAGTTCCTGCATAACGTCACTTAATGCGCTTTTATTCCATTTGAAGCTAGATGAGTTCAACTTCACGCGGTTATATGACCGGAAGAACCAAATGAACACTTCGACACAAACATTACATACTTCTAAATTAGTATTTACTTACTGGTTGCACCAAATGTAATTTAATTAGTGAAACGAAGAGAAGAAAATCCTTGCACTCTTAGACTGAATACTGATAATTTTTCATATCATTTTCACGATCGAGTTGGTTGTTTTCATTACATTAAAACTAGAGCAACAACTAAGACATTAAAACTAGAGCATCTCCTAAGTGGCACCATTAAATTCATTACGTGTCCTAAACAATGTAACTTCAAGTATGAAACATTGTATTGTCATTCTAAGTTGACGAATTAAACGCTTTCTGAAATATCCAGTATTTTCAAAAATTATGTTTTTCTCGAAACTTAAGACAGAGTTAGGAAGGTGCTGGAAAAAAACAAAACTTAAAAAATCTTCGTTACGTAGTCTTATTACAGAACACGAAAAAATTGCGTTGATGGTCCTACCAGAGGACGCGTTAAACAGCGTGCGCAGTGCGGCCGCGCACCCGTGGAGCTGAGTGAAAGGCGTGGCGCGGCTGATGGGTTTATGAGCGAGAGTTTTTAAACCGGAGACACGGGCCGTCCGGGGCGCTAACCGAGTTAGCGCGTAATCAAGCACACTCCCGGCTCGGGCCCCTACCCCTAACCCCTATCCAATTTCCGCCAACTTCTGTGGCGGCGTTCAGTCGCAATTTTCTGTGTGACGGCGTCGATTGCTGCGAGCAGGCGTCTCGTTAGCAAATTAATTCTTCGCTCGCGGTGAGACAGTGGGGGCGACAGCGAAAGCGGTTGTCGAATCGATCGCAGTCTCGGCACGCGGAGGCAGAACCTGCCACAGCGGTGGTGAGGGGCGCGTAGATTCTGCAAACACTTAAAGGTGTCTCCGGTTTTAATTGACACGCGTAGCAGCGACTGCTCTGCTTACATCGCAGTTACGTCTCATCCCAGTTCCGACTCATCCAAATAAGAAATTCGTTCGCATATTTGCGAAATGTTCAAGTGGTTTTATACCTTCGAAGAATACTTGCGTCAATGAAAACTGCGCGTCGTAGGAACTTCGTTAAGAGACTAGTATAATTAATATTACACTTATTACCGTTGTAAGACTTTACGTTCCTAGGTTGCAGCAAATCAGAGAGATTTAAAGCTATTCTCGAGAGTTAAAGAAATATCTTTTATCTATTGTTGAAACGGATAGGTGAAAAGCAAGGCAATGCAGGAAGTAGGTTATAGTGCAATTGTTCGCTCACTGCTTGAATACTGCTCACTGGTGTGGGATCGATACCAGATAGGGTTGATAGAAGAGATAGAGAAGATCCAACAGAGAGCAGCGCGCTTCGTTAGAGTATCATTTAGTAATCGCGAAAGCGTTACAGAGATGATAGATAAACTCCAGTGGAAGACTCTGCAAGAGAGACGCTCAGTAGCTCGGTACGGGCTTTTGTTGAAGTTTTGAGAACATACCTTCACCGAGCAGTCAAGCAGTATATTGCTCCCTCCTAGGTATAACTCGCGAAGAGACCATGAGGATAAAATCAGAGAGATTAGAGCCCACACAGAGGCATACCGACAATCTTTCTTTCCACGAACAATACGAGACTGGAATTGAAGGGAGAACCGATAGAGGTACTTAAAGTACCCCCCGCCACACACCGTGAGGTGGCTTGCGGAGTATGGATGTAAATGTAGATGTATAGATTTAAGCTGACACATGTTCACAAGTTATATTGAAATAGTTGCCAATGTAATTGTATTTTTTTCGGATTGTTTCAGTCGGTTCGATGAGACCGACTATTATAATAAATTTCAAGCTCTATTTCAGTTCCTGCTGAAAAGAATAACATCCCCTTCCTGAAATTAAACAATGTTTATTTATTTCTTTTCAAATATGATTCACCATTTCTGGACCATAATCAGAGGGTGTCTCCAATTTCTTCTCAAAATATATACATGCATACAGTTCATGACTTAGATACTAACTGTACCAAAGTTGTTTACGTCATTCTTGTGTGTGTTGGACCTGCTATTACATTTTGTAATTGTTACTGAATTATAGTAAACGCAGAATATGAATTTGCTATTATATCTATGCACGGAAGGTTCAGGGGTGTAATAGAGGGATTGTTAACATCTACTTCCAGTGATTTGTGTGCCTTGAGATATGAATGTCTGTTCCTATACAAGGGCTCGACAGTCAACCAAAAAAGACGTAAGCGGACCGTTGTGGCCGAGAGGTTCTAGGTGCTTCAGTCTGGAACCACGCTGCTGCTACGGCCATGCCTCGGGCATGGATGTATGTGATGTCCTTAGGCTAGTTAGGTTTAAGTTGTTCTAAGTCTAGGGGACTGCTGACCGCAGATGTTAAGTCCCATAGTGCTTAGAGCCATTTGAAAAATACGTAACAACTAGCTGCCAAACAAAGTCACCGGTAATATAAAAGAAACTAAAGGAGTTTTTAAGTCTTATTAGCAAAGCCGCAACAATAAGGACTGCCAACGAGTTGTTCTCAAGGCGAACTACAGGTATTAACTTACTGACATTTACTTTTCCCCAAAGTGCAAAAGTTGACAACATAAAAAAATCGAAAAGTACTCCACCTCCCTTACTTCAAAGTGGGCTCCTACACAGCAGTGGGCTAAGTACGGTAGTAGATGTGTACCGAAGTTTCGCGTTATTATGTTTCACCATGTTAGGATGTAGATCTAAATTTAACCCGCCTTTTGGTTAAGCATCCATGTATTGCTGCTGGTGCTGTGGTAGAATAGATGTGTTCCTGCAGCACGTAATCAGTCACAAGAAATTCTAAACATGATATAGGGACCTACAGACTGAAGTTCGGATACAGTATTACAAGTGGCACAGTCAAGTCGTTTAAATATCTGGGCGTAACGGTGCAAAGTGATACGTGGTAGAATGAGCATGTGAAAACTGCGATAGGGAAGGTTAAATGTCGACTTCGGTTTACTGGGAGATTTTTAGGAAAGAGTGGTTCATCTGTAAAGGAGGTCGGTATAGGAACTGGTGCGACCTATTCTTGAGTACTGCTCCGGTGTTTGGGATCCGTACCAGGTCGGACGAAAGGAGACATCGAAGCAATTCAGAGGAGGGCTGCTAGATTTGTTATCGGTAGGTTCCAACAAAATTTAATTGTTACGGAGCTACTTCGGAAACTCAAATGGGAATTCCTGTAGGGAAGGCGACGTTCTCCCCCTATTGAGAACATTTAGAGAACCGGCATTTAAAGCTGACTGCCGAACGATTCTGCATCCGCCCACATACATCGCGCGTAAGGACCACAAAGATAAGAACGATAAGTTAGGGCCCATACGGAGGCCTACAGACAGTCTTTTTTCTTCGCTCTATTTGCGAGTGCAACAGGAGGGGAGATGACAAATAGTGGTACAGGATACCCTCCGCCACGCACCTTACGGTGGTTTGCGGTGTATCTATGTAGATTTAGATGTAGAAGTGTAATGTAAGGAGCAGAAAAAAATTTCTCCCCAAAGATTTTAAATTTACAAACTACTTCAGTCTAACACATACAGCCACGACACTCCTGGTTATCTTTATTACACACTGTGACAGCAGTACTTCAAGCGGAGAGTAAGCTAGTGTTGAATGTGATATCGGATGAGTGCGAATAGTATCGTTTATAATGATGGGTAACATAATTTTTACAAAAGCGAGTGTATATAGTGCAATAAAAAACTTCAATTATTAAGAAATTACATCACATTTGTCTCTCTTTAGTTTCCTAACGATCCTGGAAGGTATGAAACGGTACATTACTGGACAGTTTATTCACGATTCTCTTATAACGTATGTATATTTACTGCCGAAAGTCGTTTTCCTTAAAAGAAAAAAAACTGCTAGTAAACAGCAGAGGAACTGATCTTTCGCAGTAAGACGTCGAATATCCACTTCTGTTTTGTACACACTGAATGTGAATGTAGGAAACTTGTATGGAATGCAGTACTTACGTTATTTAACACTTAAATTAATCCACAGATACTGTATTTTGCGAAAGCATTCGCGTAACTGAAATTCTGGTGAAGTGTAAGAAATACGAATTATAAGGCTTGTAACGGGACGTCCTCCTCTAGCATTACTTTTCCTCAACAGTAGTTGTCGATATCAGTATTATTTTTCAAATTTTGGACAGGTCAATATTATCTCAGTTGCTTTTCTGAAAAGTTTCATAAAATTTTATTCACAGTATGTTATATTTCAAACTTAAATTTGTGGAAACGAATTACTTTATAGAATGTTTTAGTCTCGATTTTATAATCGATAAGTACTACTTCTGAATGTACAAGCAAAATTATTTCTTTAGAACCATTTGAAATTATAAATTATTGGGACACTTAAAATTTCTATTATTAATTCAAATGTGTGTGAAATCTTACGGGACTTAACTGCTAAGGTCATCAGACTCTAAGCTTACATACTACTTAACCTAAATTATCCTAAGGACAAACACTCACACACACCCATGCCCGAGGGAGGACTCGAACCTCCGCCGGGACCAGCTGCACAGTCCATGACTGCAGCGCCCGAGACCGCTCGTCTAATCCCGCGCGGCTATTATTAATTGCGCAGTTCTGTATTGGTTACTATGTTTATTTCCGGATTCAATTATGAAATAATAATAGAAAGTAATAATGTAACGGAAGCTAATAGAAATTCATTCGTCAAGAAAAACTGTAAACCCTCTGGAATATTGTAATTTCCGCTGAGTGAGACAATAGTAAGCATAACTCTGGTGTGATCGGACGTATTTTTGTATTTTGTGCGAACAATGTAATAGCAGCTTTGTTAATGTAAAAATTCAAAAGACTGTATGATATACTAAAGTGTGACAAAATATACTAACGTTCAACAAAAATTCTGGAACGACAATCTTCAAATTTATTTAGATCAATGCAACCGTGAGGACACAAAAGGTGACATTTTCAGCTTCAAGAATCAGACCGCTTGACAAGAAGTACTGGAGACAACTCTTCATGAAAAGCTAAGTAAACTAGAAAGTTTATTGTAATCTTCGCTCCTCTCAAATTTTTCATAAGAAAAAATGGCTCTGAGCACTATGGGACTTAACTGCTGTGGTCATCGGTCCCCTAGAACTTAGAACTACTTAAACCTAAGGACATCACACAACACCCAGTCATCACGAGGCAGAGAAAATCCCCAACCCCGCCGGGAATCGAACCCGGGAACCCGGGCGTGGGAAGCGAGAACGCTACCGCACGACCACGAGCTGCGGACTTTTTCATAAGAGACTTTGCTTATTATGGATAATAGCTGCAAGTAGAAAGGAGAGGGTAGATTACAGGCTCCATACAAAATTGTTATGAGTCAAGAAAAGTGCCTCTCATAATAGGATCAAACAACAACAAAAATATACGGTACTCATACATGAAAAACTTTGTTTATATTCTGTTGCTTTCAGTGGAGGAACCTGTCATTATACACATATTGGAAAGTACTTATCCATTAGTAAGTTGTAGCTTATGTCACTAAATCAGTGAGATTCGCTTCTTTTTACGGTCATTTTACGATCATTCATGCCTCTTGATACTGTATTGATGCTTGGAACACAAAAATTTAATAAATATTTCTTTAGTTAAGTAGAAATGTAATTATAACCAAACAGTCTTATAGCTGAGGTTCTCACCGATAGGGGCGCTAGTGTTGCAACAACTGTCAGGTGATGATAACTTTCACAGCAGTGAGTGTCGCAACTGTTTATGTTGGACTGTGATATTACCTATAGCACAAGTAGGCTGTAAGCTTTTGTCAATAATCGATTTTCCCATCACGATTAGTCAGCTTCCTGTTTTTTCCATATTATTATTTCATTCCCTCGCACTTCACACGAGAGCACTAACAAAATGTAGCAACATAGTTACTAAAAAATTAAAAATATGAAATAGGTACATGCCTTTTTTCAAGATTTTAAGTGAAATATTGTCACATTTCAAATGTAGTCATCTGTAGATAGTCCATATTAATCATTTACTTTGCTGGATTTCACAAGTAATGAGCAGTAAGTTAGAATTATTAGAGTAAGAGTGTTCTGGAAAGATTTTGAGATGGAGGAGTATGGGAGGGGGGATACTGGGGGATGTGCGGGGCGTAGGGTTCAGGGAGGGAGAAAAATGTCCCTTGCATGTAAGGGAAGAATATTTGGCTGAAAATGGTGGCATCAGTGGGTTTTAGGCGGTATTTCTTGCTCAGCCAGGGAGAGGCCGTTAAAGCTTTGTTCAGACGGTTGGTGTCAAGTTTGTGAGGAAATTCCAAGATGTTCGTCATGGTGGAGGAAAGAAGGAACTTAATAAATTCGAGTAGAATCGTAGTCGGTAGACGGTTACGTAAGGCTAGCCGGCGTTGAGAATGTGGAGAAAGTTTTAACTATTAGGTAATGCTTCTGATCTTGGAGGCCGTTGTGGAGAAATAGCCAACCATATCTTCTGTACAATGCGGATGACTGCGAATATTTGCGGAAGGAGCCCGGTGCACTGAGTGTGCTTCCTGTGACAGTTGTAGGACCAGTTGCCACCCAAGTCTAGCCACAGACCCGTTTCTGCCAATTATTTATGGTTCGCGGTCCGACTCCGACCGCGACGCATTCTGTCGGCGCTCTCCGCATCAGCCGTAGCGAGCCTCCCAGGGGTCAGGACGCAGGCCCGCGCAACACAGCTGACTCAGAGGCTAATACGCGTCAGTAACGTGCTGGTCATCAGCTAACTGTGAAAGAGTTGTGTAATGGTAATCATTTAGTCTTGTATTTACGACATCATGCAGCTTTCATGTAGTTGATAAATCTGTGTAAGCAGTCTCTTTAGTAGACCTGTTGCACCTTCTAAGTGTTCTGCCAATGGCTCTCCTCATAGCATTATCTATGTAATCGTTCCAATTTAGGGTATTTATTATTGTAATCGCTAAGTATTTAGCTGATTTGTTTTAGTACTCAGTAATTCACACTTTTCTTTATTCAGGGTCAATTGCCACTTTTTGCGCCGTACAGATATCTTATCTACATCATTTTGCGTTTTGATCATCTGATGACTTAACAAGACGGTAAATGACAGCATCATCTGCAAACAATCTAAGACGGCTACTCAGATTGCCTCCTATGTCGTTAACACAAATCAGGAACAATAGAGGACTTATAACACTTCCCTGGGGAATGCCGGATATTACTTCTGTTTTACTCGATGACTTTCCGTCTATTACTACGAGCTGTGACCTTTCTGACAGGAAATCACGAATCCATTTGCACAACTGAGGCGTTGCTCCGTAGCCACGCAGTCTGGTTAGAAGACGCTTGTGAGGAACGGTGTCGAAAGCCTTCTGGAAATCTAAAAATACGGAATCAATTTGACATCCCCTGTCGATAACACTTATTACTTCATGAGTATAAAGAGCTAGTTGTGTTTCACAACAACGATTTTTTCTGAATCCGTGCTTACTATGTGTCAATAAATCGTTTCCTTCGAGGTACTTCATAATGTTCGAATACAATATATGTTCCAAAACCCTATTGCAAATCGATGTTAGTGACGTAGGCCTGTATTTCAGGGGATTACTCCTACTTCCCTTTTTGGGTATTGGTCTGACTTGAGCAATTTTCCAGTCTTTAGGTACGGATCTTTCTGTGAACGAGTGGTAGTATATAACTGCTAAATGTGGAGCTATTTTATCAGTCAGGAACCTGACTGGTATACAATCTGGACCGGATTGGAGAGATGGGAACACGTAATGCATCCAAGAACGCTGTCGAACATGATCGTTTTGATGATCCACGTGCTATGTTGTGGGTACACCCACCGGTCAACGTTGTTGTGACACGTTACTAATCCCCTTTTCAGGGGCATATTTAGTCCTGACTTCATTTATGGGTGACATTGCGCTGCCACATCGAACTACACAAGTGGAAGAGCTCTTGGAACGAGAAGATCATGGACTGTGCGGTTGGTCCCGGCGGAGGTTCGAGTCCTCCCTCGGGCATGGGTGTGTGTGTTTGTCCTTAGGATAATGTAGGTTAAGCAGTGTGTAAGCTTAGGGACTGATGACCTTAGCAGTTAAGTCCCATGAGCTTTCACACACATTTGAACATTTTTTTTTGAACGAGAGGATGTCGAATGGACTGTCCTACCCGTTCCCCCGACTTAAATCCCGTGTGTGATGCATTGGATAGATCTGTTGTAACAAGTTCATATGCACCAACGACCATCGAGCAATAGTCAAGACCACTGGTGGAGGAAAGGAACGGCCTATCGCAAGAACTCCTTACCAGTTATATGGACAGCATGAGGCCATATTGCGTAGCATTTATTGCCGTCTGAGGCGATGACCCATGTCCCACCTTTTTTAATGTCCAGGAGACCATCACGAACGGCAATGGCTTCAGAGTAATTATTGTCTTTGAGTAAGAGAAACATTTCTACTGGTCTCAATGGGTATTTCTTTCAGTTGCCTTCTGTATTAAACTGCAGCGGTTGTTTCCATCTGTGGTCCAAGTTTCATCACGCGCTAACTTTACTTGGCAAGTCATGCGAAAATTACTTTGGTCCTTAAGTTTGCAAACCAGCGTAGGTTGCCCGCACACTTTTTCCTTCGCTCGCTCGCTCACACTTTCATTATCCAATGTGTCTCCAGTCGAGATATTTATTATGCAGCGCGTTCTGCAATTCAACAAGTGCAATTTACGCTGAAGTGACAGAAGTCGTGTGATAGCTATATGCATATACATGGTGTCCCATTTGTTCTTGACCACCCTAAATAACTGCTTGTCCAGATGCAAATTACAAAATTGAGCCGTGCGCGGCTCGTGTTCATGCCGTTTATTGTTTGTGATCTTCTCTTACGGTACTGCCCCCTAGTTTTCTTATTCCATTTACTGGCGCCACTAACTTCCTGCCTTACCTGCCCGTGAGTGGCAGCAGTAGCGCTTATCGATAAGTGCACTGTCGTACCATCTTTGGAGAAACAGATAGTATTTCCGGGTCGTTGTGTTTCTGGAGTCAGCCCGGTACGGGAGTGCCGTCGGGGACGGACCAGCAGTGGAGTCGGGACAGAGCAGTACTCGCCGACCGCCAGCGACATACATGAACTGCCCGACGGAAGGAGATTGGAGCAGGACGACCGTTGGTTGGTCGTCTCATCGGGTGACTTGTATTTGGTCTTTTGACCGTTTCTGGGCCTCGTCAGTTGGCCATCTTGCCGGACGTGGGTCGGTTCCTTCCTTGTGTACATATGTCTTGGCCAATGGGCGAGAGTCGCCTCTGCATGGTTGGGTCAGAGCCAGTGTGCCCGGGTCGGCGTGTCTCCGAGTTCCGAACGGACATGGAGTTGAGTCAGGTTGGATCTGTGGTCAGCTCCGGGCAGTCAAGACTCGCCCGACCGTTGCCGACACACGTAACTTGAGTGGGAACGACCTGGGTTGGTCGATCGGTCAGTCGTCTCATCGGACGACGTGTATTTGGTGGCCGACCGCTTGTGGAAACATTCTGCGTGTCGAATTGGTTTGTCCTTGTTGTTCCACAGTGATTGCTTTTACGATTGTTCGATTTCTTGTGCAAGTGTGTTTATGTGGAACGGTGTGTAGCTTCTGTGATTTCCACTGAGCAGATGAATGCTGTCTGCGTACTGGAGTAGGCAGTTGGTCGGTTGCAACAGAGCGAATTGATTAGGTTGTTGGTTGGTTATTCAGCCGTCCCTAGGTCGTGCTGCCACCCGATTGTTTAGGGTACGCTTGGCTGTCTGTCTCACCTAAACTGTTGTTAGAGTTTCCTCCCCAGGATGACCCTTGGAACACTTCTGAGCACCACTATTTGTTGTTTGTGATTGTCATTTTATTTGGTCGCAGGTACAGTGCGACGCCTTCAGCCGTGTATTAATATTGTCTCTTTTATGTTTAGTACATGGCCTTCAGCCGAAGTTCGTGACAACTACGAGTATTTTAAGATTAGGCCTTCAGCCGTGTTTCATTTAAAATTCTCGTTGCTCTATATTTAGGCCTTCAGTTTGTTTCAGAATCTGTGGCTTTAATATGTGAATCCTTGTCTGTAAGCTTTCGCTTTAATTATCTTGAATTCTTGAAACGTCCTTCAGCCGTGTTCTGTAAATGTTTATCTTAAGATGATCTTTAATTGTTCTTGAGTAATTGTTTGGGCCTTCAGCTGACAAGATACTTCAAGTTTTCTTAAGATGTTTTTCTGTTGTACTGTGTAAAAGCTTATCTTTAAAGCCTGTCTTTATTGGTGCAAAAAAAATTTTATTGGTCTTTCAGCCGAAGAATTAATTTGAATTTTCCTTAATATGGCCTTTGGCCGAAATTTGTAAATGCTTGGCTTTTAAAGAATATCCTTAGCTGATATGGAAAATTATTTCGGCCTTTAGCTGAGAAGATACTGTAATTCTACTTAAGTAAGGTCTTCAGCCGTTACTCTAAACCCTGATCTATTAAAAGCAATCATTTAAACTTATTCTGGAGAAGTTACTTGAGCCCTCAGCCGTGAACTGATCTTTGTTGTTTTAAAGAGAAAACTGTGCATTGGTTCGAGGAATGAAGTTGTTTGTTCATGTGTAACTAACAGTAATTGACCTTGACCCCTTTCCACAAACTGATCCGCTCTGTCCTGCGAAACCGGATTTAAAAAATGTTTCAAGCAAATGTTCTTTAGCCGTCAGGGGGACATTAGTCAGCATGATTGCCTTCGTTGTAGCTTTGTTTTTTACAAAGATATGAGCAGCGCTATGACATTTTTAAATGGTACCCTGTTTTTTTATCCGGTAATTCATTTCCTCTCCTAAAGACTTATCCAAAAATGTATCAAAGTGTGCCATTCACTGAAACACAATCTTATTAATTATATAACACGACACTGACGTTGACGCTCCCAGCATTTAGTGCAGTAATGGAACGCATCCACGGGCTGACGTTGACAGAGGATAAATGTAAACATAAGTAGAATGCACACCCGTCGTTTCGTCAACCATTGTCAGTTGAAGATTTCTGTGAGTGGAATGTACACCAACGAAGAGAAGGTAGAAATGCTACTCATCTATGGGGAATGTACGTTAGCAGAACAGCAATTCCAATACTGTTTTCTTATGTGTCCGGTACATTACAGTAATTTAGTCCTTTTAAATACTGTTGTGTAGAGTAGGCATACAGTAAAGGCTGTCCTTCCTACAAACTGCATCGATATAACGTTTCTTTTATTGCTGTTGTTGAAGGTAGGCGAAATGCAATCCAGGCAGTGGAATTGTACAGAGAGCGATAACCTGACAAGAACACACCTTCCCGATGGATGATTTCTCGTCTTGTTGTGACGCTTCAGGAAACGGGAAGTTTCAACCCACGACAACGCAATCGTCGTAGCACTTGCACAGACGAAGGTGCCGAAGTTCCTGTTCTCGCTTCCGTTGCTATGAATCCACATGTGAGCACACGACAGCTTGAACACGAGGTTGGCATTCATAAAACCAGTGTACATCGTATTCTTACCCGTCACCGGTTCCATCCTTACCATGTACACCTACATCAAGAATTGCATGGCAATGATTTCCAGAATCGTGTACAGTTCTGTCAGTGGTCACAGCAGCAAATCCTCGCCAACCCGAACTTCTTCTCCAATGTTCTATTTACCGATGAATGTTCCTTCTCAAAGAAAGTACAGGTAAATACAAGGAACATGCATTATTGGTCCAGCGACAACCCACGATGGCTTAGACAGGTGGAACATCAGCGTCAGTGGAGAGTTAACGTCTGTTGTGGGATGCTTGGTACTACAATTATTGGCCCTTATTTCATCAATGGTAGTCTAAACGGCGCAGCGTATGCAAACACCCTCAGATGAATTCTTCCTCCTTTCCCGGATGAACTGCCACTAAGAACCAGTATGCTTATGTGTTATCAACACGATGGATGTCCAGCAGATAATGCCTTGCGTTCACGTCGTGTTCTGAACCGAAGGTATCCTGCCAGATGGATTGGATCCAGGAGGAACAGTTATTTGGCCTGCTAGGTTTCCTGATTTAAATCCTGTGGACTTTTTTCTTTGGGAATGCATTAAAGACGTTGTCTATCGCGGTATTCAAACTCCAAAGGACATACAGGAACGTATCGTGCTTGCTTGTAATTTTCTTCAGCAGGCAACACAGGAAGCAGTAAATAATTCTTTCATTCAACGAGTACACCCGTGTATTGGTGTCCAGGGTCACCACTTTGAGCACCTTTGAATGTTCTACTCCTGGGCAATGGTACAAGAGAGTCAAAGTCAATTTTGTGTTATGTTTTTACTTGGTTTTCATTTGTTTTCTGACAACTCCAGCAAGTGGACGAGTTTGTGATCCCAGGCTCAAAGTGTGTTGTGTTATGTAATGAATAACGTTGTGTTTCAGTGAATCGTACACTGTGATACATTTTTGAATAGATCTTTAGGAGAGGAAATAAATTACCGAATAAAAAATACAGGGTGCCCTTTAAAAAAGTCATACCGCTGTTCATATCTTTGTAAAATAACAAAGCTACAACGAAGGCAATCATGCTGATTGATGTCCCGCTGACGGCTAAAGAAAATTTGCTTGAAACATTTTGTAATTTGCATCTGGACAAACAGTTATTTAGGATGGTCAAGATAAATGGGACACCCTGTATACACAAGGCGGCAGTATCGTGTACACAAGGTACAGAGTGCGACAGTCAAACCTGCATTTATTATTAGTGTGCGGAAGCGTTGGAAGTAGTGGGGGGCGAGTAACCAAGGTCACCACTGTGTTCCCCAACACAAAGCATTTCAGTAGCCATGGAGCTGAGGGCTAAGCAACAACGGTCGTTCGCATTGCAAGAGCTCTACCAAAGCGGCAGCTATGTAGCCGCTCAGCGTAGTTACCGGGCGCATTTCCAAATTAATCGTAATAGGCCGCTGCCTTCGATTAATTCAATAAAAACTTGGGTCGAAAACTTTGAAAACATCGGTGAAACGACAAGGAAAAGAGGTGGCAGAGCCAAGACAGTGCCTATTCCCGAGAATGTCAAACGTGTAAGAACTGCTGTGGGGAGAAGCCCCGGAGATCAGCGCGTTTAGTGTGTTGCGCTTGGAATTTCTGAGAGGAATGTCCGAAGCATTTTGGGATTAGACTTACATCGCCACCTATACAGAATCCAAGTGGTTGACGCTTTGAATAATAACGACTTCGTGGTCCGACAGCTTTTCTGTCAGTCTTTTGCTAATGAATGAAGAAAACGAGGAGCTTGCTCACGACCTCTGAATGAGTGATGAGGCACATTTTCACCTCAATGGATATGAGAACAAACAGAACTTTAGATATTGGAGTGATCAGAACCATCACCAACTCCATGAAAAACCCCTGCACTCAACCAAGTTTGGCGTGCAATGTCCTCATCGGGAATAATAGGCCCTTATTTTTTTGAGAACGAAAGAGAGGAATCTGTTACCGTGAATGCTGAGCGCTATTCAACAATGTTAAGGACATTCTTCAAACCTCTGCTTCGTCAATATACAGTGGACGATGAAACATTATTTCAACAAGGTGGAGCAACAAGTCAGACAGCCTACATAGGCATTACTGTTCTCAATGAAGTTTTTCCTACCCGGGTAATTTCCAAAAATGGAGCGATTGCTTGTCCCCCCTCCTTCCCGTTCACCCTATCTTAAAGCTTTTGATTTTCTCTTATCGGGTTACCTTAAGAGCAAGACTTCATAGCGTTGGTGATCTCAAAGCAAGAATCCGGATGGAAATCGAAAGAATTCTTCAGGGTATGCCCCATGATGTGATGGACAGCTTCGTAAATCGCCTGCGAGAGTGCCGTGATCGAGAAGGACGGTATCTTGCTGATGTTATTTTCAAACAATGAAAAAATGTGTTGATGTTTCTTAAATGCTTTTTAACGTAGAATACGATTGTATGAATAAAATTTTGATATCTGCATCCGTGTTTATTTTACACTGATTTAAAAAATGCAGCTTTGAGTGCCGCACCCTTTATAAAAAGGCGGGTGATTCATGTGCAAGTATCTCCGATGTGGTCGTAACAGCACGACGGGAATTGACAGATTTTGAACGTGGAATGGTAATTGTAGCAAGAACCATGAGACATTCCATTTCGGAAATCGTTAGGGAGTCAACCATTCCGAGATCAATAGTGTCAATACTGTGCCGAGAACATCAGATTTAAGGCATTATCTCTCGCCTCGGACAACACAGTGGCCGACGACCTTCCCTTAACGACCGAAAGCAGAGGCATTTCCGTAGAGTTGTCAGTGCTAACAGACAAACACCATTGTCTAAAATAACGGCAGAAATCAATGTTCGTCGTACGACGCACATATCCGTTAGGACATGCCTGCTGCGCCTCTCCTGGTCCCCTGACCATATCGGTTGGACCCTAGACGACTGAAAAATCGTAATCCGATCAAATGACTCCTGATTTCAGTTGGTAAGGTTAGAACGTGTTGCAGACCTCATGAAGCCATTGACCCAAGGCACCGTGAAAGCTGGTGGTGGCTCATAATGGTGTGGGCTGTGTTTATATGGAATGAACTGTGTCCTGTAGCCGGACGGAACCGACCATTGACTGGGAATGGTTATGTTCGGGTACTTGGAGACCATCTGCAGCCATTCACGGACTTCATGTTCTCAAACAACTATTGAATTTTTACGGACGGCTATGTAGGCAGCATGGCTCAGTATTTATGCAGTGGACTTCCAACGACTAGTTGAGTCCATGCCACCTCGAATTGCTACGCTGGTCAAAAGGAGGTCCGACACGGCACTAGGAAGTATCCTATGACTTTTGTCACCTCAGATACAACTGTGCAGCGCGATTTTCATCCAGAGTACAACTCTGCACCCTAGAACATTCGACAATAGCATCAGCATTTCAAGACACTGTCTGTTTATGGGCTCGGTCATGGTGGAGAGCGTTTAATACGTTTTGCACCTAGTCCACAAAGCGTAGTCTGTTGCGGCGTAAAGCCAAGCACCGGCACGCCAGTCGAGAACGACAGGGAAGAGAAGGCTGTGAGAAGAAGTCAGCCAATCGCATTCTGACTCCAGGACGACAATGCGACAGCAGCGGCCCCTATGTGGAGAGGACATAAGCGCTGCGACAGAGTGGTGGCGGCCAGTTCAGTAGCAGCTTCAAGGATAGCGATTTTGATAGCAGCGTCAACGTTAGTCACTTCGCTTGAACTCTCTGTGAAGCACAGACCTAGGATTGTCTATACTGAAGATGATTATTTTGTATGTCAGTCTTTGCTTGTGACACATATCTGTAATTGCCAAAGTTAACAAGCTATGGACAAGTCTAATTGATAATGGTGTGTCACCGAGCTATGTGAAAGCTGTCAGACTCCTCTACCAAGGTTGTACGAAAATGGTTAAAGTGAGAAATCAACTATCTCAAGAGTTTGAGGTGAAAAACGGACTACGCCAGTGATGCACACTTGCCCCTACACTCTTTAAGATCTACCTAGAGGAGGCACTAAATCATGGAAAAGGAAATGCGGAGGAATCTTGTTCACTCTATTTTTTGCTGACGACCAAGTGTTAGTAGCTGGAGATGAGGAAGAAGGAAATTACATGCTCCGCAAATTAAAAGAAGAATATGAAAAACGGGGTCCGCAGCTCGTGGTCGTGCGGTAGCGTTCTCGCTTTCCGCGCCCGGGTTCCCGGTTTCGATTCCCGGCGGGGTCAGGGATTTTCTCTGCCTCGTGATGACTGGGTGTTGTGTTCTGTCCTTGGGTTGGTTAGGTTTAAGTAGTTCTAAGTTCTAGGGGACTGATGACCATAGATGTTAAGTCCCATAGTGCTCAGAGCCATTTGAACCATTTTTGATGGAAAACGGGGTCTTGTCATAAATGTATCTAAAACAGAATATCTGAAAGTGGGAGAAAAAACGACTTACAGCTCGGTTCTAATATTGTTAAAGGGTGTCATAATTTTAAGTACTTGGGAGTCCAATGGTAGAAGTATGGATGATGTAAACAATACAATAGGCCAGGGCAAGCGAGCCATAAAACAACTAAATGGTATTCTCTGGAACAAAAACATAACGTGCAGAACAAAACATACCATCTACCACACAATTATTGAAAGTATGACAACATATGGTGCAGAGTTTGGGAACTAACTCAGAGGCAGAAAGATCACCTGCTGGCTGTCGAGATAGATTTCTGGAGACGGAGTTGTGGATACTCCAGACTTGACCATATTAGAAATGATAGGATCAGAGAGGTTATGAATGTCAGAAGCACAATCCTAGACTACATAGAAAGGAAGCGCCTCCTCTGGTACGGTCACTTACAGCGTATGCCAGACACAAGATGGCCAAAACGGGTATGGCAATTGACTCCACAGTAAAGAAGAAAGCGCGGTAGACCTGCGAGATGCTGGAAAGACGACGTCAACGAAGCAATGGCGACGAGAGGTCTTAATGAAGGAGACTGGAATGACCGTGAACGATGGAGACTGAAATTTTCCTATTGCAATAAAACTTGTTAATACGACTTGTTTGATTGTTTGTCTAGCGAACCGAGTAAGCAGGCTTATTACACACTACATAGTCATGGTGCTAGTAGTGAGTTTCCTTTAACTTTTAATGTCACTGATGAGGCTACTTTCCATTTAAATGGGTAAGTGAACGTCCATCGTGTAAGAATTTGGACAACACAGCAAGAACATCTCACAGTCGTGCACTAGAGAAACTCTCCATCTCTATGCCTCCCCTCCCAATAAGTGCAATCTGATTTCCAATCCGATCGCCTTTGCTTACCGCAGTAACTAAGGCCCTGCTGTGATGCGGTGGCTATGCAAATATTGCCGTATGACGAAAACTCTCCGCAGCGGGTATTTTCCGTGGGCTACACGCAGCGGGCGAGTATTGGCGGTGACGGGCGAGTGACTGACGGGCCAAGTATCGGAATACCTGCGGTGCTAGCGGCGGCAACGGCGCAGCCAGCTCCGACAGTGTCCGCCGGTCCTCCGGAGAGTCAATATGCATTGGCAGCCAGGTGGTCGCGGCCGCAGTGGCCCTCAAAGGGCGACACGGACGGTACTCCGGCGGAGCGCGCACCCACGACCTGCGACCCGCAACCTGCGACCCACGGCCGGCGATCAATGGCGCTGTTTGCAGAGTGGATTGCGGCCGCCCCGGGACTTTCATTACTGTGGAGGCGGCGTGAGGGCGTCTCATGGGAGCGGTCGCCGGGGCCGACCACAATCACGGCCGCGCCTCCGCAGCTCCCGGGGGCCACCGCCTCCGGGCTAACCCCCTTAATGAACGATTCTCACTCCGTATATTTCAACGCTCGCGATTCCTGGAAGGCACGCGCACATAAAGCACCACGCACAAGCGAAACGGATTCAAACGCGTGAAAGAATCTTCCAGAACGTATCGAAAACGATTCTCCATTCGGGCTGTTTGTACACTACTCGTCATTAAAATTACTACACCACGAAGATGACGTGCTACAGACGCGAAATTTAACCGACAGGAAGAACATGCTGTGATATGCAAATGATTAGCTTTTCAGAGCATTCACACAAGGTTGGCGCCGGTGGCGACACCTACAACACGCTGACATGAGGAAAGTTTCCAACCGATTTCTCACACACAAACAGCAATTGACCGTCGTTGACAGGTGAAACGTTGCTGTGATGCCTCGTGTAAGGAGGAGAAATGCGTACCATCAAGTTTCCCACTTTGATAAAGATCGGATTGTAGCCTATCGCGATTGCGGTTTATCGTATCGCGTCATTGCTGCTCACGTTAGTCTAGATCCAATGACTGTTAGCAGAATATGGAATCGGTGGGTTCAGGAGGGTAATACGGAACGACGTGCTGGATCCCAACGGCCTCCTGTCACTAGCTGTCCAAATGACAGGCATCTTATCCGCATGGCTGTAGCGGATCGTGCAGCCTCGTCTCGATCCCTGAGTCAACAGATGGGGAGGTTTGCAAGACAACAACCATCTGCACGAACAGTTCGACGGCGTTTGCAGCAGCATGATCTATCAGCTCCGAGACCATGGCTGCGGTTATCCTGGACGCTGCATCACAGACAGGAGCGCCTGCGATGATGTACTCAACGACCAACCTGGGCGCACGAATGGGAAAACGTCATTTTTTCGGATGAATGCAGTTTCTGTTTACAGCATCATGATGGTCGCATCCGTGTTTGGCGACATCGCGGTGAACGCACATTGGAAGCGTGTATTCGTTATCGCCATACTGGCGTTGGGATGCCATTGGTTACACGTCTCCAACACCTCTTGTTCGCAATGACGGCACTTTGAACAGTGGACGTTACATTTCAGATGTGTTACGACCCGTGGCTCTACCATTCATTCGATCCCTGCGAAATCCTACATTTCAGCAGGATAATGGACGACCGCATGATGCAGGTCCTGTACGGGCCTTTCTGGATATAGAAAGTGTTCGACTGCTACCCTGGCCAGCACATTCTCCAGATCTCTCACCAACTGAAAACGTCTGGTCAATGATGACCGAGCAACTGGCTCGTCACAAAACGCCAGTCACTACTCTTGATGAACTGTGGTATCGTGTTGAAGCTGCATGGGCAGCTGTACCTGTACACGCCATCCAATATCTCTTTGACACAATGCCCAGGCGTATCAAAGCAGTTATTAAGGTCAGAGGTGGTTGTTGTGGGTACTGGTTTCTCAGGATCTATGCACCCAAATTGCGTGAAAATGTAATCACATGTCAGTTCTAGTATAAAATATTTGTGCAATGAATACCCGTTTATGATCTGCATTTCTTCTTGGTGTAGCAATTCTAATGGCCAGTAGTCTAGTAGAACTGCATTTTTTTTAAGTACGAGGATCCCTAATGCTTCGATGGTAGAACGCACACAGAGTGTTACAAAAAGTTATTAATATTACCACGACCTTCAAGTAAGTTACAATGTGAATGTGCTCCTGCGAAGTAATTACCTTAATCTGTCCTCCACCAACTGGAGGCCTTAATCTCTGCTCTACAAAGTGCACGAGGCTTTAGATTACGTAACTGCACATATACGTACGAATGAAGATACAGCGACATCACCGGGATTCATCTACACCAGGGGTTCCCAACAAAATTTTCTCTAGGACCCCCTCATCTAGCATGATTGGTACCTTTTCATATCACAGTATCAAGTACCTAAAAAAAGCCAATGTCTTTTTATACGTTTTCTGTTTTTGGAACTTAGAAAAACATTGACATATTCGTTATTGAAAAAATATTGAGGGGCCAAAACAAAAAATCTGTTATCATATGAAATATATTTAATATATTTTTAGTGTAATAGCATCTTGCGGACCCCTCTGGCATAGCTCGCGGACCCCTGGGGGTCGGCGGGCCACCTGTTGGGAACCACTACTCTACAGGGAAAAACGGCTGGAGGAATTGGCGACAGTGTGATCACATTTCCCACGATCATAGATCGCCATTCGTACCGCCTTGCAAGCAGCATTCGGCTAGTCAGAACAGGCCTAAGGTGTAATCCAAGAACGTTATTTGCATGTAACATCAACCACCAATTTATAGTAAAAATCTCGGAAAGTTCTTGACTGATTTACCTTAAATTTTTAGACAATTCTCTAGTACACATTCGGACAGAGAAATGTTATATACTTTTCTAAATAACTATGTACAGATTTTCTATTAGACTACAAGAGAGGAAATGTTATATGCTGCGCTGTGCTATGAAAATATGTAGTTTCCTTTTCTTTCTCGCAGTCGGTTACAATAACAAGTGCTTATATTAGATGGGTTTGAGCCACGAAATATCACATGGATGCGGACATTGCAACACACGCATAACAATGTGCTCAGGTGGAGCCTGCACGCCATGCCACTTACGAGAATTGTCACTCTCCACGAGGAAGCGGATAACGCATAACAATGTGCTCAGGTGGAGCCTGCACGCCATGCCACTTACGAAAATTGTCACTCTCCACGAGGAAGCGGATATCGTCCCCCCAAAGACGACCATACGCAACAACGCGCGGCGGCTCCATGAGGAAGTGGATGCCTTGCGGGACACTGTCTATGGGCTACGCCACGCTGGGACCACGCCGCTGGCATCGACATCCGGCCCCCCCAACCATCCTAGAGGAACCGGATTCCGACCATGGCTAACGATAGGTCCGGCACGCCCACCACAGACGCATCCTTCGGCGGGACTAGCCCCCATTCTACGTCCAATACTTTCCAACCATACCTGCCCGCGTTAGGCTAAATTTTTCTGCCTGACTCATGCAGTACTGTCACCGTCAGAGGGTGGTACGGGAAGTCCCACCGCCACACCTCCAAAGTGAATTGCAGTGACGCAGTCACTGCCCTGTGGATAAATTTACTGCCTCACCAACACAGTTAGACCGCAATAAACCGGTGATGCTGTATTGTAACATATAAAAAAATGGTGACACTTGTTCGAAGAGATTATCTTATCTTGTGCAGATTGTTATCTCTGAGGATTGATGATTAAATAAGAGCAGGTTGGTTAGATTTCGCATCGGTGAGGAATGATGGAAATGATGTATTCGCACGTGTCAACAGTTTGTGTTGGCGTAATTGATTTCGTAGTCGTTCACGGCGTAATACGTATTGAATGTCTCGTTGGGCTCGCTGCCAGATTCTAAGATCAACTCGATGCACTATTTCGACGATCCAACCGTTCGCCAGACCCAGGAGAAAAGCTGAAATACTAAACACCTTTTTCCAAAGCTGTTTCACAGAGGAAGACCGCACTGCAGTTCCTTCTCTAAATCCTCGCACAAACGAAAAAATGGCTGACATCGAAATAAGTGTCCAAGGAATAGAAAAGCAACTGGAATCACTCAACAGAGGAAAGTCCACTGGACCTGACGGGATACCAATTCGATTCTACACAAGTACGCGAAAGAACTTGCCCCCCTTCTAACAGCCGTGTACCGCAAGTCTCTAGGGGAACAGAAGGTTCCAAATGATTGGAAAAGAGCACAGGTAGTCCCAGTCTTCAAGAAGGGTCATCGAGCAGATGCGCAAAACTATAGAGCTATATCTCTGACGTCGATCTCTTGTAGAATTTTAGAACATGTTTTTTGCTCGCTTATCATGTCGTTTTTGGAAACCCAGAATCTACTCTGTAGGAATCAACATGGATTCCGGAAACAGTGACCGTGTGAGACCCATCTCGCTTTATTTGTTCATGAGACCCAGAAAATATTATATACAGGCTCCCAGGTAGATGCTATTTTCCTTGACTTCCGGAAGGCGTTCGATACAGTTCCGCACTGTCGCCTGATAAACAAAGTAAGAGCCTACGGAATATCAGACCAGCTGTGTGGCTGGATTGAAGAGTTTTTAGCAAACAGAACACAGCATGTTGTTATCAATGGAGAGACGTCTACAGACGTTAAAGTAACCTCTGGCGTGCCACAGTGGAGTGTTATGGGACTATTACTTTTCACAATATATGTAAATGACCTAGTAGATAGTTTCGGAAGTTCCATGCGGCTTTTCGCGGATGATGCTGTAGTATACAGAGAAGTTGCAGCATTAGAAAATTGTAGCGAAATGCAGGAAGATCTGCAGCGGATAGGCACTTGGTGCAGGGAGTGGCAACTGACCCTTAACATAGACAAATATAATGTATTGCGAATACATAGAGAGAAGGATCCTTTATTGTATGATTATATGATAGCGGAACAAACACTGGTAGCAGTTACTTCTGTAAAATATCTGGGAGTATGCGTGCGGAACGATTTGAAGTGGAATGATCATATAACATTAATTGTTGGTAAGGCGGGTACCAGGTTGAGATTCATTGGGAGAGTCCTTAGAAAATGTAGTCCATCAACAAAGGAGGTGGCTTACAAAACACTCGTTCGACCTATACTTGATTATTGCTCATCAGTGTGGGATCCGTACCAGATCGGGTTGACGGAGGAGATAGAGAAGATCCAAAGAAGAGCGGCGCGTTTCGTCACAGGGCTATTTGGTAACCGTGATAGCGTTACGGAGATGTTTAGCAAACTCAAGTGGCAGACTCTGCAAGAGAGGCGCTCTGCATCGTGGTGTAGCTTGCTGTCCAGGTTTCGAGAGGGTGCGTTTCTGGATGAGGTATCGAATATATTGCTTCCCCCTACTTATACCTCCCGAGGAGATCACGAATGTAAAATTAGAGAGATTCGAGCGCGCACGGAGGCTTTCAGACAGTCGTTCTTCCCGCGAAGCATACGCGACTGGAACAGGAAAGGGAGGTAATGACAGTGGCACGTAAAGTGCCCTCCGCCACACACCGTTGGGTGGCTTGCGGAGTATAAATGTAGATGTAGATGGAAATGTAGATGCTTCTGCAGATGAGACGAACAGATGGATCGCCGAAATATTGAATGGTTCAAATGGCTCTGAGCACTATGGGACATTACTTCTGAGGTCATCAGTCCACTAGAACTTAGAACTACTTAAACCTAACTAACCTAAGGACATCACACACATTTATGTCCGAGACAGGATTCGAACCTGGGACCGTAGCAGTCACGCGGTTCCGCACTGAAGCGCCTAGAACCGCTCGGCCACCGCGGCCGGCAAATATTGAATCGAGTTGATTTTAGGATCCGGGGGCAAACCCGGAGAGAGTTTCAGGAGTATTACCGGAAGTTTCAGACAAATCAGAGGATTGCGTAGTATCCTTAACGCAGCCCCCTGGCGGGCAATCTTGTCCCGTCCGTCAGCCAGCCGTTGACGGTGCTTGTGGACAATATATTTCCCTTCCCCTGCGAGGCCGATGTTTATGTAGAACTGTTGCGCACGTGTTTGTTAGGCGACGAATTACAGTGTATTGAGTGAAAGTGCTGCAAGTGAAATGGCGAAGGAAAAGTATTCTACACTCCTGGAAATGGAAAAAAGAACACATTGACACCGGTGTGTCAGACCCACCATACTTGCTCCGGACACTGCGAGAGGGCTGTACAAGCAATGATCACACGCACGGCACAGTGGACACACCAGGAACCGCGGTGTTGGCCGTCGAATGGCGCTAGCTGCGCAGCATTTGTGCACCGCCGCCGTCAGTGTCAACCAGTTTGCCGTGGCATACGGAGCTCCATCGCAGTCTTTAACACTGGTAGCATGCCGCGACAGCGTCGACGTGAACCGTATGTGCAGTTGACGGACTTTGAGCGAGGGCGTATAGTGGGCATGCGGGAGGCCGGGTGGACGTACCGCCGAATTGCTCAACACGTGGGGCGTGAGGTCTCCACAGTACATCGATGTTGTCGCCAGTGGTCGGCAGAAGGTGCACGTGCCCGTCGACCTGGGTCCGGACCGCAGCGACGCACGGATCCACGCCAAGACCGTTGGATCCTACGCAGTGCCGTAGAGGACCGCACCGCCACTTCCCAGCAAATTAGGGACACTGTTGCTCCTGGGGTATCGGCGAGGACCATTCGCAACCGTCTCCATGAAGCTGGGCTACGGTCCCGCACACCGTTAGGCCGTCTTCCGCTCACGCCCCAACATCGTGCAGCCCGCCTCCAGTGGTGTCGCGACAGGCGTGAATGGAGGGACGAATGGAGACGTGTCGTCTTCAGCGATGAGAGTCGCTTCTGCCTTGGTGCCAATGATGGTCGTATGCGTGTTTGGCGCCGTGCAGGTGAGCGCCACAATCAGGACTGCATACGACCGAGGCACACAGGGCCAACACCCGGCATCATGGTGTGGGGAGCGATCTCCTACACTGGCCGTACACCACTGGTGATCGTCGAGGAGGCACTGAATAGTGCGCGGTACATCCAAACCGTCATCGAACCCATCGTTCTACCATTCCTAGACCGGCAAGGGAACTTGCTGTTCCAACAGGACAATGCACGTCCGCATGTATCCCGTGCCACCCAACGTGCTCTAGAAGGTGTAAGTCAACTACCCTGGCCAGCAAGATCTCCGGATCTGTCCCCCATTGAGCATGTTTGGGACTGGATGAAGCGTCGTCTCACGCGGTCTGCACGTCCAGCACGAACGCTGGTCCAACTGAGGCGCCAGGTGGAAATGGCATGGCAAGCCGTTCCACAGGACTACATCCAGCATCTGTACGATCGTCTCCATGGGAGAATAGCAGCCTGCATTGCTGCGAAAGGTGGATATACACTGTAGTAGTGCCGACATTGTGCATGCTCTGTTGCCTGTGTCTATGTGCCTGTGGTTCTGTCAGTGTGATCATGTGATGTATCTGACCCCAGGAATGTGTCAATAAAGTTTCCCCTTCCTGGGACAATGAATTCACGGTGTTCTTATTTCAGTTTCCAGGAGTGTATTTGCCCAAGAGTATGTATGTAAGATTCGTACGTGCCTACAGAATCAGTGCATGCCATAAGGAGATTATTTCAAGTGGAATTTCCTGATGTTCAAATTCCTAATCAGAGCATGATTCATCGACGGATAAATAAATTTTATGAAGAGGAAAGTGTTTTTGACATTAAACGTAGACACCCTGTACATTACTCACAGAAGAAACTCTGGATAACATTGGGCTTGTCTTTTACTAGAAAATCAGTTCGAAATTTTTCTCAGCGCATTGGAATTTCTTATGGATCTGTTCGAACATCTACAAAGTTAGTGAAGTTATAGTCCTGTAAAATTACTGCAGTGCAAGAACTTAAGTTGGCTAACCCTGCAAGAACGTAGTGGTTTTGTGATTTAGATTTTGAATAGGATCCATTTTGCCGCCACTGATAGTAACCTAACTTTCTTTTTTGACTAAATCATGGCCCCACTTAAGTGTTTATGGAGGTCTGAAAAGCCAAACTTAATACACGAGGCACCCTCCACAATCAAAAAATAGGAATGTTGTGCGCTATTGACGCTGAGAGAATGAAGGGGCCTATTTTTTACCAGGCAGCAGCTGACAGTGAGAGATATGTGGAAAAAAATTTGCAACCTTTTTCGGCAAAATTAACTGAGAGAGAAAGTGTTTTTGTGGCCTTTCAGTAGGACTCTTCGGCGCCACATACATCCATCTTCTCATTACAGAATATTCATGACGTGTTTCAGCTAATATTTGCACTTCATGATTCATGACGTGTTTGAATTAACACTTGTATTTCGTCATTTCACTTGAAGTACTTCTACTCAATGTAAGGTAATCCGTTGCCTAACAAATACGTGCTACCTACACAACAATTCTACTCGTTTAAAGGCTTTGCAGAAGAAGTGAACTTTCTTTCTGTCAACATCGCTGCCGGCTGGCTGTCCGGCGGGGCAAAAAAGTGTCCTCCCAAGCAGTAGCATTAAGGACTGATCACCCTGAACTACTACCAACAAGTGGCCTCCTTGCGATTTTTATCTCTGGTGGCATTAAAAGAGAAAGTTTACAAATCGAATCCACACACTTTAGATGAACTTAACATTCGTCAAGATATTGCTGCCACTTCTGAGAACAAAATGAAGAGCGTAATGAATAATTTCGTAAGCGGATGACAGAAATGACAACAAAGGGACTCAGTTCAATCATCTCCTTGCGTAAATGGCCTCGCGGCCAGGCCACACACTACGAAACCGATTGATCACCCTTTATCATTCTAACCATGTACCAAAACGCCATAAATCAACATTATGGTTGTATAAAACAGCTTATCGTTGAAACAGATACGCCATAAATACAATTTTATTTTTGTATAGTGCCGCTTCATCATTAAAACCGACTCCAAGGCAGAACTTTTCTTAAAGTTTGTATATGTATGGAGACAGTATGTCAAATGCTTAATGTCTTGCTGTCGTAGTTATACAGACTGCGAAAAAGAAAATGAAGCTACAGATTTCCGCAGAATTTTCTTTCTCACAGTCATTTTAACAAGAAACCTGTATTCTGTTGTCGAAAAGAATACATAGTTCACGTCTGTCAAAATGTTTATTAGAGTATCGTACAAAAGTTTCAAGTACATTGATAAAGAACTTTTCGAGATCTTTTTCATTCATGTTGTATATGATTTAATATAATGCCCAATTCCACGCCTTAGAGGTGGTCAGAGTCGCAATGAGGACACAGTTCCCACGGACACTCCAGATTAGGATGTATATCTGATCAGTTTCATGTTTCCGACATTCCTGCGGCGGGAAAAAGATCCTGCAAGAACGGGACCAACGACAACTGAAGAGAGTCGTTCAGCGTGACAGAAGTGCAACACTTTCGCAAATTGCTGCAGATTTCAGTGCTGGGCCATCACCAAGTGTCAGCTTGCGAACCATTCAAAGAAACATCACCGATATGGGCTTTCGAAGCCGAAGCCCCACTCGTGTGCCCTTGGTGACTGCACGATACAAAGCTTTACACTCCGCCTGGGCCCGTCAGCACCGACATTGGACTGTTGATGGTTTGAAACATGTTGGTGGCTGAGACGAGTCTCGTTGCAAATTGTATCCACTGGAGGGACGCGTACAGCTTTGGAGACAACGTCATGAATCAACGGATCCCGCATGTCAGCATGGGACTGCTCAAGCAGTCGGAGGCTTTGAAATGGTGTGGGCGTCTGCAGTTAGAGTGATATGGGACCTCTGATACGTCTCGATACGACTCTGACAGATGACACGTACGTAAGCATCGTGTCTGGTCACATTCATCCATTCACGTCCACTGTGCATTCCGACGGACTTGGGCAATTCCGGACGATGTGACACCCCACAGGTCCAGAATTGCAACAGAGTGGCTCCAGAAACACTCTTCTGAGATTAAACACTTCCGGTGGTCCTCAAACTCCACAGGCTTGTACGTTATTGAGTATATCTGAGAGCCTTGCGACGTGCTGTTCAGAAAAGATCTCTACCCCGTCGTACTCTTGCGGTTTTATGGCAGCCTTGCAGGATTCATGGTGTTATTTCCCTCCAGCACTACTTCAGAAATTAGTCGAGTCCATGTCACGTCATGTTGCGACACTTCTGCATGATCGTGGGGGCGCTACACGCTATTAGACAGGTGTACCAGTTTCCTTGGCTCTTCTATATATATTGATAGATTGATTTTCAACAGGAAAATCTTAAGAATGAATGTCTCTAGGTGGAGAAGGATATTTTAGAAGCGAATCAGAAACTTTAATTTAGCCCTTTCACATGTATCAGTCAGATGACTGAATTACTGGCAACCACTGCATACCCATAACACATGGTGCCTATGCGTTGCCACCTCTCAGAGGCACACTTAATAATAAACGACCCCTAGTATCATCGCTAAGCGTCAGTGAACACAGCACACAGACACATATACACATATACAGGGTGAGTCACCTAACGTTACCGCTGGATATATTTCGTAAACCATATCAAATACTGACGAACCGATTCCACAGACCGAACGCGAGGAGAGGGGCTTGTGTAATTGTTTAATACAAACCATACAAAAATCCACGGAAGTATGTTTAACACAAACCTACGTTTTTTTAAATGGAACCCCGTTAGTTTCGTTTGAACATTTTGTCTGAACATTATAAACAAATACGTAATCAGTGCCGTTTGTTGCATTGTAAAATGTTAATTACATCCGGAGATATTGTAACCTAAAGTTGACGCTTGAAACCTCCGACGTTCAGTTGCGTGTTGTAACAAACACGGGCCACGGTCGGCGGGCAGCATCTGCAGGGACATGTTTACGATGACGACCGTGTTTACGAGTGTGGCTGTAGTGCACTGTTGTGGTTTGGTCTAGCTGTCGCAGTGTCCGCATGTAGCGCTTGCTGCTATTGTTATTCTGCATTCGTCTCCGCACGTAGACCAGCTGTAGTACACCGTGTGGTGTGGGGAAAGGTGATGTGCAGGACAGCAGTAACTATAGAGGTATTAAACTGATGGCACACAGAATGAAAATTTGGGAAAGAGTTATAGAAGCAAGATTACGCAAGGAGACTGTGGTGTGCGAAGAACAGTTTGGGTTCATGCCTGGAAGAGGAACGACTGACGCAATACATGCTATAAGGCGGATAGTGGAGAGACATGGGGAGCTACCACCCGACCTACGTATGGCTTTCATTGATTTGGAGAAAGCATATGACAGAGTCCCAAGGGGCGAAATATGGAGAAGCATGAGAGATCAGTGCGTGCTAGAGAAGTATGTGAGGTTAGTGAAGGAAATGTACAGAGGAGCAATGACACAGGTGAGAAGTAGTGTCGGCATGACAAAGAAGTTTCCAGTAAAAGTAGGGTTACATAAAAGGTCTGCGCTTAGTCCTTATCTCTTTGACCTGATCATGGATGTGCTGGTGAAAGATATGAAGAAAGAAGTGCCGTAGAATATAATGTTTGCGGATGATGTGGTTCTTTGTGAGCAGAGCATCGACAGACTTGAGGAAAAGCTGGAGGAAGACATTAGAAGAAAGAGGGATGAAAATTAGCAGGACAAAGTCAGAATATTTGGCACTGAAGGATGTGCAGATGAGGTCTTGCAAGATCCAGGATGATGAGCTGAAATCCGTCTGCAAATTTAAATACCTGGGGTCGTACATTCAGAGGGACGGAGGACTGGAAAGCGAGATAAAACACCCAATAAATTGCGGTTGGAACAACTGGAGGAAAATGAGTGGAGTGTTGTGTGACAAGAAGGTGAGCATTGGGTTGAAAGGGAAAGTGTACAAATCGGTGGTAAGACCTGCTATGATATACGGGGCAGTGACATGGCCAATCACAGTAGCCCAGGAAAGAAATATGGAAGTGGCGGAAATGAGGATGCTGAGGTAGATGTGTGGGGTAGCAAGAAAGGACAGGATTAGAAATGAATTTGTTAGAGGAGATATGAAAGTGGGACTCATTGGGAAAAAGATACAAGAGAGCAGACTAAGGTGGTACGGACACTTACAGAGAAAAGGGGAAGAGTATATCGGAAACAGAGTTGAAGATATAAAGATTTAAGGAGCGAGACGGAGAGGAAGACCGAAGATGAGGTGGAAGGTTAAGATATCCAGGGACCTAAGGGAGAAAGGATGGAAGAAGGAAGAGGCAATGGATAGAGTACTATGGAGGAGAAGGATCCAGAAGAGCACCGCCGACCCTACGTGACGTGGGACAAGGCGACGATAAAGAAGAAGAAGATGAAGAAGGAGTTGTTCTGACAAAGACTTAAAAGCGGAATTTTCGTAATTCTTATGAACCGGAACAGTGAGCTTCTGAGTCACGGGGTCCGTTTCAGTGAACGGAACTACCAAATCATAATTAGGTGGATGGTAATCCGTAGTTTTTTTATAGCATTAGCCGATACCAGGATTAATCCCGGATGTGGTATAGGTGAACATTATTGGCTGTTTCACTGAAAGAATTTCATTTGATTTTTTATACGATGTATTATATTTCAGACTAAAATATGTAAAAAGAAATTAATTTGTTAGTACTATGTAAATACAGTTAAAATTCTTCTTCTTTTCGAAGTATTTGAAATTACGAAATTTCTGGTATACTTAAAATTCATATTATTAATTGCAAAATCTAACGCTAATTATAAAATTTATTTCTGGATTCATTTATGAATTAATGTTATATCTTGGTGATGATACTTCTTTTGTCAAGAAAGTTTGTAAACTCTTTTGCTTTGTCAACTTTTCGGGGTTTTATGAGAACCGCAGAATGTAGGAGTAATGGGCATACCTCTTATGGAAATGCACGTGTTTTATAATTTTGTCTACATTAATGTAATTGATGGTTGTATGAAAATGGAGATTGTAAAGTCAGTGTGATATAGAAGAATGGGAAAAAATAAAAGAAAATCATAGCAACAGATCGTACTTCATCAGTCATTATTTAGTCATCAGGAACCGACAACGTTAAATCAAAATTTCAGCCGCAAGATTGCACCACTAGACGCAAGACTTGTAGCCAACAACAAGAGAAAATGAAGATAAATAAGAAGTTTTTCTTTTTTATATCTTACGCCTCTTGAAGCTTTTGAAAATAATGAAGAGACTAACAGAAATTTAATGGTGATCTGTGGGAGGGTAAGATTACAAACTGTTCACTCAAGTTTATGTATTGAAATCCGTTCAATGATGGGAAGGATAAATCGCTTTAAAGGCAACTGTTTCGTTGCACCACGTCTATAAAGGAATGCTTCAGGTATAACAATGTTTACATTCGGTAGTGATAGTCTTCCTTCTTTTCTCTTCCGTACAATGAGCAGGAGGCTTAGAGGATAATAAAACCGAATCAACTAATATAAAAATTACAGTAGTAATGATAAAGACTAACTGACAAACTTCTATATCAGGCTACTCAGAATTCTGAATGCCAAAGCCATTCGTATCCAGATAGTAAGCAAGAGAGAAAATGTTTAGTGACTGGATAAGTAGTTTAGAAAACATAACTTGAAAAAAGGAGATCAAAAGCTCGACAACTTAATTATGACATAAAGCGGCTGGAAACTTAGTAGCGCAATGATTATTTATGAAATTTTTTTTTGAGCTGTAGGTACCAATTCTGAAGTAGCAAAGTGATTTATGACGTTCCAATAGTCACACAAATTTTTCTCGTAAATGATTTCTCACGTTGTTCTTGGCAAAAGACGGCAAGCGCGCAGATTAAGGAATACTGAAGCTATCATCACAGCGACTCATATTTTTCGGTCCGGTGGAAATAGCTATGTGGTATGATACAGCTATGGGTATAAGAGACGTAGTGACTGCCTGCAGAAGCAAAGAAAATTTATCTGAGACATGCCGAAAGAGGAGATCTTCCTTTAAGAGCCATTAAAATAGAAACGGCAGTAATAGCAGGCGCTTCTGGGAGAGCCAGCACTACGCCAGGTCGATAAGATTCCACGCCGGCAACATCGGCACGTGGCTCAGGATGTCGCCTGGCATTAATCAAAAAAGAAACTTGCAGGATGTTTTCATTTCGCGATGATCATTATTTCACGTCGCTCGTACGAGCAACTGGTCCTAGTTTTTGAGATACTGTACTAATTCAGCTTATCCTATTTTTCCTAAATCGCTTCCATTCTCTAGATACAGCAGTGGATGAGTCATCCGGCGAGCATAACAATCGCATTATATCATCTGCCCTCAGAAACGTCTTACACTAATGAACCGGCTCTTTTACCGAAACGTCTTGCCCTGAACAATCGCAGTGAAGGCAGTGACCTGGCATTTCGGCATTACACTGTACAGTTACGTAACGTAATTTTGGACGTATTCCAATTATCAGTTTTATTTATTGCTTCACATTCTCCTGATTTATATATTTTTTCCATAAACACTCTACACTTAACGATTTAAGTACCAGCCTATTCGTTTGCTTTGTTGTTTGCACGTAACTAGTATTTTTTGTGGCACTGATACGACGAAACGGTTGACGTTGTGTCTCCGTTTACTCTCGTGTCTAACGTAGAACGGGGTGGCGCAGTGGTTTAGAACTTAGATTTGAAATTACGCGCTCGATTTAGTTCCCTATCATTGTCCTCTCGTAGCCAGTACATCTGTCTAATGTATGCGGCACCACGGAACGTAAAACCTAAACTTTCTTCCCTTCTCGTCAATACCTAGTAGTACTGAAAGAAGTTATTTGAATGATAACGGGATGTAAAAGATTTTTTTTTTTTTTTTTGGTGGTGGGGGGGGGGGGGGACTGGTGCAAGTTGACAATGTTAGCTGTTACCCGTTTTACCAGATTTTTTGGATAGCTTCTCTTCCTTTTCTTGGTAGAATGATCTTTCGCTGTAGTGTTGCTAGCTGTATAAATTTTTATTCCAATGCAATTACAACAATTTTTCCAATTTAAAAGTTAGTGAAAAACTGTCATCTTCGAATGGTAACGGGGGAAGGTGTTTGAATACAGGGCAAGATGATTACTGACAAAAGTTAATTATTTTGTTATTCTTACACAGTATAAGGCAGTACACTAATTAATTGAACATTGGGATGTATTTTTCATAGTGAAAAGATTATTACGCGCTGAAAGTAGTGTGACTTTTCGGATTTTTTCACATGTAGTTAGGGTTTAGGCAATGGTTTAAAACCAAAAATATTTCGGCACCATTTAGACTTAATGGGAGTAGCAGTTTTTGAAGTTGCTTACTTACCCAAGCTCAAGTTGATGTTTAGCAGGGCGTTAATTAGGAGTTTCTGTGGGCTAAGTGTTTAGGTGCTGGAGACTGAGCAGGAATAATTTCACTTAGGCAGCAACACTAACAACAGTGCGATCTTTGGTTTTCACCGCAGCAAAATTGTACTCGTTAGACACAAGGGTTCAGTCTCACATTCTTCGAACCCCATTAGCTGCAGTACCGACTGTAGCTGCGATGGTATAAAAAGTGCTCAGGTCGTCAAGTTGCTCCAATCAACTTGCCCCATCGGGCTTTGTTTTATTTTTGGTGTAGGATTAACAAGAACAAGAAATGAATATAATAGTGTCTGAGACGCATATTGGACGCGGCAGCGCAGTCTCTTCCGCATAACCAGCCTCCTGACAGCAGTGTTTATTCACCGTGGGGCCAGCCAGTCAGCATCGCTAAAACACCCAGCACGTGTCGGACGCTGCCGTGATGATAACGACGCACCCATGACGCAGGTGTTAACATGGTTATCTGCATTCTCCGGCTGCACCGAAATCCATCTGTGATAGAGAATCTCTTTCGCGCTCCAAGCCATCTCAACACACCGTCTCAGAAAAAGTCACTTACAAAGAAGTAGAACTGGTAATGAGAAAGTAATTTTCTGTCTTTATTGGACTGTCAGGAATGCAGCGCCAGCTGATACTGCGAGTAGGGATGTGACGAAGGCGCCTGCCGCCTGTCAGGATTGCAGGAAGTGGTGGTGGGGGGAGTGAATCTCTCGTTGCTGGGTGTAGTGCGCCCCTGCGCGAAGATCAGTTTGAAAGTATAATTTTCTGCTCATGTAGGTTGTGATGAATATTGCATAACGTTCGCTGAAGCCAATACACTTACGTTGGTGTTGGCAGTGTGGACATACAAATTTAAAGCATGGTGGCCCACCGCAGCTGCTATCGTCGCTACACACTGGATTAAACATTTTTGCTCTTGACTCTGTATATTTTTTTTCAAATGGAGCTCCTCATCAGTTTTCGTATAAAGAGAGATATTTCACAAACGGGTCGCAAAAAATGTTCCAGTTCCTTATAACTTTGCTACAAGTAATATTACTGAATGTTCAAAAATAAGGAACCAATAAAAGAAAACAGAAAAATGAACGTTGCTACTGTAAGGTGTGGTTCTACATCTGCACTGAGGTCCACACTCGGTGAAGCAGTGTCAAGTACGTGGCACTGGACACTTCCCACTGTAGCTAGTATTAGTTTCTCTTGTCATTCCAGCAGTGAACGTAGTGCGGGAAGAATGACTGCTTGAATGCCTCTGTGCTTGATGTAATTGATCTTACCTTATACATGTTGTCTTCTTTTTTTTTCGGCCTCATTTCCGCAATTGCAGATATACATGTTATATAGTTTACACGCCATATTTTGCAACTGTAAAGAAAGTCTTTTTAAGACAAAACGCGTTTCGCTTTATTCTAAAGCATCTTTGGCGAACAGGTTTTATTGTTGTTTACGTCATTCTTCCTGTTTTTTCACATATAACTGCATGTGTTGGAGCTTAGCATACGGCACTTTCTTCGCACTAAATATATTGACGTTTCTATGTTGTGAAGAGACACTGTCATCTCGCAGAAAGAAGGGCTGGGGGAATACGAAATGGAAAGCACAGTGTGCTAAAATGAGACACATACATGTAGAATTTAACCTATACAACTGTTGCTAATTTTGTTTTCATGAGACCTATGCGAGGGACACATAGGAGGCTGTAGTATAATCCTAGATTACTCACTTAATACTGGTTCTTAAAACTATGTCAATGGGCTTTCGCTTTAGAGTGTTGTCTGTCTTCAAGTATCTGCCATTTCAGGTTTTTCGCCAATTCGTTTAACACCTTCCAAGAGCCATACAACTCTGCGATAGTTCGTGCTGTAATTCTTTCTACGCAGTCAGTGTCCCACACGACTGTGCAGTACCCTAGGATGGGTCGCTCGAGTGTTTTCTAAGCAATGTAATTGGACTCTCATTGAATTTGCCCGGTATTTGCATGAAACAACTCATGCTGTAGTAAGAGGAAACTATGTTTTGCGTTTTGTAAAATGAAAAATACGGCCGGTCGGTGTGGCCGAAGGCTCTTCAGTCTGGAAACGCGCGACCGCTACGGTCGCAGGTTCGAATCCTGCCTTGGGCATGGATGTGTGTGATGTCCTTAGGTTAGTTAGGTTTAAGTAGTTCTACGTTCTAGGGGACTGATGACCCCAGATGTTTAGTCCCATAATGCTCAGAGCCATTTGAACCTTTTTTTTTTTTTTTTGAAAATTACGTTGCCTGACAAAGAATGTGAAGTACTAAGAAGGGGAGGAGGAAGCGAAACGAAATTTCGCTGAGTGAGACGTTATGTCAAGTTATTTTGGCTATTACAAGATCGAGTCAGATTCGCAAATAACTTATGAGTATGAGCCCATATCAGTATGTTGCTGCACCGGCTGTGGACTGGAAACAAGAACTGGTCCTTGATGTCCTGGATAATGACACAGGTGCGGAGTTGATATTCGAGGTGGTCCCAGGTTCTATCGGATACAACACTAGGAATCTTACTGGCCACAGGAATACATCATAACACGCAGAATATGCCACGTGTGGGCGAGCATTGTCCCGCTGAAAACTGTCAGCACGGTACTGCCACACTTGAGGTAACACATGGCGACGCAGGACGTCTCAGATGTACTGTTGTGCCCTGAGAGTTTTCTCAGTCGCGTCCTAAAGTCGTACCCGACGGCTTCCCACATCACGACCTCAGGATTTACGCCGCTGTACCTATCCAGTATCCGCGGTCCAGGGGTAGCGGCTCTTAAGAGTGCAACGGGAATTCCACTTTTAAATGCAGAGGAGAGAGCAGATACGTGGAAAGAATACATTGAAAGCCTATATGAGGGTGAAGATTTGTCTGATGTGATAGAAGAAGAAACAGGAGTCGATTTAGAAGAGATAGGGGATCCAGTATTAGAATCGGAATTTTCAAAGAGCTTTCGAGGACTTACGGTCAAATAAGGCAGAAGGGATAGATAACATTCCATCAGAATTTCTAAAATTATTGGGGGAAGTGGCAACAAAACGACTATTCACGTTGGTGTGTAGAATATATGAGTCTGGCGATATACCATCTGACTTTCGGAAAAGCATCATCCACACAATTCCGAAGACGGCAAGAGCTGACAAGTGCGAGACTTATTGCACAATCAGCTTAACAGCTCATGCATCGAAGCTACTTACAAGAATAATATACAGAAGAATGGAAAAGAAAATTGAGAATGCGCTAGGTGACGATCAGTTTGGCTTTAGGAAAAGTAAAGGGACGAGAGAGGCAATTCTGACGTTACGGCTAATAATGGAAGCAAGGCTAAAGAAAAATCAAGACACTTTCATAGGATTTGTCGACCTGGAAAAAGCGTTCGACAATATAAAATGGTGCAAGCTGTTCGAGATTCTGAAAAAAGTATGGGTAAGCTACAGGGAGAGACGGGTCGTATACAATATGTACAACAACCAAAAGGGAATAATAACAGTGGACGATCAAGAACGAAGTGCTCGTATTAAGAAGGGTGTAAGACAAGGCTGTAGCCTTTCGCCCCTACTCTTCAATCTGTACATCGAGGAAGCAATGATGGAAATAAAAGAAAGGTTCAGGAGTGGAATTAAAATACAAGATGAAAAGATATCAATGTTACGATTCGCTGATGACATTGCTGTCCTGAGTGAAAGTGAAGAAGAATTAAATGATCTGCTGAACAGTCTAATGAGTACACAGTATGGTTTGAGAGTAAATCGGAGAAAGACGAAGGTAATGAGAAGTAGTAGAAATGAGAACAGCGAGAAACTTAACATCAGGATTGATGGTCACGAAGTCAATGAAGTTAAAGAATTCTGCTACCTAGGCAGTAAAATAACCAATGACGGACGGAGCAAGGAGGACATCAAAAGCAGACTCGCTATGGCAAAAATGGCATTTCTGGCCAAGAGAAGTCTACTAATATCAAGTACCGGCCTTAATATGAGGAAGAAATTTCCGAGGATGTACGTCTGGAGTACAGCACTGTATGGACTGTGGGAAAACTGGAACAGAAGAGAATCGAAGCATTTGAGATGTGGTGCTATAGACGAATGTTGAAAATTAGGTGGACTGATAAGGTAAGGAATGAGGAGGTTCTACGCAGAATCGGAGAGGAAAGGAATATGTGGAAAACACTGATAAGGAGAAGGGACAGGATGATAGGACATCTGCTAAGACATGAGGGAATGACTTCCATGGTAGTAGAGGGAGCTGTAGAGGGCAAAAACTGTAGAGGAAGACAGAGATTGGAATACGTCAAGCAAATATTTGAGGACGTAGGTTGCAAGTGCTACTGTGAGATGAAGAGGTTAGCACAGAAAGGAATTCGTGGCGGGTCGCATCAAACAAGTCAGTAGACTGATGACCAAGAAAAAAAAAACGTCTCCAGAAAATTGTAAGAATGGAACCTCTTCTCTGGTCGCCGCCACATTCGCCTGCGATGGCCGTAGGTGTATTGCAGAGCTGTGATTCATCACCAAACACATTGTGATGCCATTCATCAAAAGTCCCTGCTTCCTAGTCAGGACACCATTCCATTCGCAGCAGTTTGTATTGTAGTGTTAACAGCAGCCTACGCATGCGACTGTAATTCCCTAGCACGGCAGTGGTGTGGGTTGACACAGAATATTTTCTGGAACATTGTTCAAGGAAAACAGCGCTCTCAGGTATGTCAACCAAATTTTCTAAAAACAGTCTTGATCACATAAATATCTCGGCACAGTAGATTGAAATCAGTCACCAGTTTAAATTTTAATGATACAGAATATTGCAGGTAGTCTATGACTTGTTCCCGGATGGGAGACGCTGATATGAAGGAATTACGAAGTTCTTGGAGCACAATGCAGCGATCCTCCATTGTGGTGGTCAGACGTGGTCGACCAGGACCATGACGACGAATACGCCTGCCCTCAGTTTCCCATGCAGTCTATCATTGGGTCACTGTCACATCTGAATGCCACACAAATGCGATTGACGCCGATTTCAAACGCTGTCAGGTGCTGACAACGCTGTCTCATATGAGTACGTGGCTTCTCCGTGTCTTTCACGGTGATCATTCATCATGTGACTCTGGTCACACTCCTTTACGTGCACTCCCACGCCTAGTAAGGACACGAAACATGAGCAACATAATTATCTCTGGTGGTTCGTTCGGCACGTCACAGAGAATTCCAACATAGCCGCAACATACACGCCGATGGTGTGTAGTATGCAAGTTACACTGACATCCGATCATGTCTTCTGGATGCCATCAGGCAGTGCATTTACATTCATTGACATTTGAAGCAAGTTTTTTTATCTTCGCACTGCTTTGGACTCTAATATGGCTGAATATTTGTGCAGCTTGTTTCTGATAGCACTTCATTAAACTCCTTAATGTGTAAAATCTCTGGCGTTAGCATTAATTTTGTGTTCCAAGTCATTAATATAAAATACGAATAGTAGATGGTCTTACACATGTCGCTCCATCGATGACTCTGTATTCTGAGTAATATAATTACAACTGCAAACATTCCGGTAATCCAGGAAATTATGCGGAGCACAGAAACTACAGTTCATGGTCGGAGACCCTCGCAGCTCCATGTCCGTGTTTCATAGCATATTCTACTACGTCCGGCGTTTCCGTGCTATTAGCTCTGCGTCTGTATTTGCACAGCTAATGCACCGTAGTTCGTTTGATCTTGGGGTAAGCCACTGACATTCTTCTGCACTGCAGTCTGTAATGACTTCGTCGTGGACGGCACTTTAAACCTTTATCTTCCTTCCTGTTTACGAAGCTTCAAACATGCTTCACACTGTTTGTCTACATCAAGTGTCAGTTTGCGGTGGTTTGCAAGATTTGGCTCTGAGCACTATGGGACTTAACATCTATGGTCATCAGTCCCCTAGAACTTAGAACTACTTAAACCTAACTAACCTAAGGACAGCACACAACACGCAGCCATCACGAGGCAGAGAAAATCCTTGACCCCGCCGGGAATCGAACCCGGGAACCCGGGCGTGGGAAGCGAGAACGCTACCGCACGACCACGAGATGCGGGCTGCAAGATTTGCTCACTAGGAAAAGTAGAACAAATGTGAACAGCGAATCAGTTTGACGAGCTAACAGAAGATTATTTAAATTATGAATTCTTGGTCGAAACGAAATATGTGTTCATTGAACAGACAGAGATGCGATTATGTAGCCTACTGTTGAGCTGTTACTCCTCGTGCTGGTCATGACAGTCGCTGCGACGGCTTGTTCGGAGAATTTCTGATGATGTAAGGGCTTAGTATTCAAAGCGCATAAAACTTTAAAACCGTTGACAATTGTGTCGAATTATACTATGTCTGTTTCCGTAAACAAAACAGATGAGCGAAGAATATACAAGAAGTCTACAAAAGACTCATGGAAATCAGCGTCACTGAGGGGGAAATCCAGCTCAAATGTAAGAGAATGAGTGTAAAAATCGACTATGGTCTCAAAGAGGAATACACCATGGTATTCGTGCTTGTGACTTTCGGAAAGCAAAGACATCAGAATATGGTTGGGTAGTCGGATTTTTGAACGTTCTATTAATTCATGCCGTGCACATCTTAAACATTGTTTTGGTGGTACAAGAAATATTATAATTGCTCAAAACTACGATTTGCAAATAGTATGAAAAGGAAGGACTTTTTGACTAGGTCTGTCAACTGTTAATAATAAGCAAGAGGAAAGAAATATTCATTATTGAAGTTTATTTCAATTGCTGATAGCTGATCGCAGAATAACTTCTTACTTAATGCTACTTATTTCTATCTGTATCTGTCTGGTAGAAGGGTCTGACAACACGATGCAGTACCAGGTTTATTACTTTTTCATCCAGACTGGTGAACAGGGCTGAGGCCAAATATTTTTAACTGTCGCTCTCGTAATTTATTTCCTGCGAGAAGCGTTCCATAATACTGTGTCACGGTGAGACTACTTATTACTGAGCAATCTGTTGAATAGAGCTTAGTGTCCCTTTAAACACCAGTCTGAAAAAGTATCGAGAAGAAAACATGGGAACAAAAAAAGTAATTATAAGAGACAGAGAGTGTGCTAGATGTAGACTGGACGTGTTTCGAGAGTATAAAGCTGTAGCCGGCGGTCAGGGAAATAGCGAGAACGAAACGTTCCTATTTTAAAGAGAAAAGACTAAAATTTCAAATTGTGTGCGCTAGAATATGAAATACCAAAAATTCCATCGCACGTTCCGTGCACGGCTGTAATGACATTGTTGAGATGGCAGCGAAGAGAGCCTAACTCTTTTTTTTCTACTCCTAAGGGTAAAGCGGTCTGTTCGAGGTCTGAATAACTGCCTTCCAGCAAAATACCACAAGAGATGGTAATGAACCAGTGAAATCAAAGTCGAGAGTTCCACATCCACTACGTCCCTACAGAGCTGGTGACGTTAAGTGAGTTTGCGTTGTTTTTAAGTAAAGTCTTTAATGGATCAGAGTCAAAGTAGTAATTTAAAGTTGGTATACAATTAATTTGCTTATTTTTTCTATTGCATGTCTCGCAGAAAAGACCAGCTCCGTATACTTCGTTTATAACTGGTCTGATTAGCACCGGTCGGGGAATACCTACCAGCCGACGGTCAGTCCACAGCAACAGATGCCGGTGGCCTCGTATGCGTCACTGATACGTAGTTATTGCAATTTTTTAAAGAAAAAGAAGTAATTCTAATATGATAAATAGATAAAATGTTGTGAGATCATAAGTCAGTTAGTCTATTATCAGCTGCGGAAGTGTAAAGTTGCATCCGCCAGGCTATTAACGGCATAAATGTATTTATTTGATTACGGCAGCAATTTTTGTTACATATTGGTTCACATTACTACTGATGAATATAATAAAGTTGATTAAGAAGAAAGGAAACAACTTAGTAATCATGTGTTCGGCGTTTGCCGATGACTTTGCCCTTTTAGCCACAAACCAGAAGGACGTGCAAAGAAAGATGGAGATGTAGCGTGAAATCGCTGAAAAAACGGGTTTTAAAGTCTCAATTGAAAAGACGGAATATATGGAACAGTGACACCAAAGACAGAAATATTTGGAAGTAAAATATGTAAAGATTAGAAGGACAGATGAACTCAAACCAATGAGCTGGATGAACAGGCAGTCAAAGGAAGATTCAGAAAATTTGACGTTGCTTACAAACTAACACAGAAGAGGTACAACAAACAAGCGATATCCTACAAGGTCTTAAGTTCTACGTGTTCCAAAGTTGACCAAACTCGGAAGAAAAACAAATTGAGTAACAAGCCTTCTTTTACTATGTACAGCAAGTGAAATATGTATATGTATATGTATTGTATAAAGAAAGTCTTAAGATTATTATTGAACATCTCTGGAAAATTGATTTTACGTAAACTGACTTGATTAGTGAAACAATTTTGTAGCGCTTAAAGCAATTGTAAACAAAGGAAGTGAACAGGCCAAATTATACATTCGTATCTTCTCATTTTTGTGAAATCTATTTTCAGTAATAACATTTGTGTAAGCCAAAGTACACTAAAAACACGTCCGCTGAAATATATGGCTAAAGACATAATATCTTCGGAGCAGCAAAGTCGGGGGATCGCTGCATGGTTCCAACCAATACGACAAAAGAAGTTTTTTAACGATAAGAAATTTTCCCCTTCTATTATAAGATATTTCTCTTCCTCTTAGCTTAATAGCATGAGAGCCTAAGAAGAACCTGTAATGATGAGTCAGGAGAAAAGGTCACAAAATAGATTTGAAGACAGGTTACAGAAAACATATCTCTAGATAGAAACCACTCCGAAACAACGTAATGTACACGCACTAGGGTTTGCATACACTCCCACTGCGTTTTCCCATATACTCCTACTTCAGAGTGGCGGTTTCTGGCAGTGAACTAGAGGTACGACACACGGTTTTTGACAGGGTTTAGATAATTAAGAAATTTGATAGTATGTGTGCCACGCTTCGCCCACCCGGTCTGGTGCTAATGTTTAAAGACGTTAATTCTCGTAACAATGTTAACAAACCGGGTTGTCGCTTCCGTAAATGCAGATTCTAACACATGTCGTCAAAACAACCATTAATCATATTTCGTTATTGGAGAAGCACACCAGGTAGAGCAAGGTGCTGAATACACCATAAATTCAATTGAAAATAGAGCTGAAGGCGCTATTAATTTCATAGATTACGGAAGGTGATCTGAAATTCATCTTCTATTATAGATAGAAATTCAATTCTGAATACTCAAAGAAAACACTTATGCAAGATAACACTTTTTTGTTGGATCATAAATTACGTCGTGCCTGAACAAAACTACCAATCATCAACGACGTGTGTTTGTGTGTGTTTGTGTGTGTGTGTGTGTGTGTGTGTGTGTGTGTGTAAGAGAGAGAGAGAGAGAGAGCGAATGAACGCGAAAGACTGAACTCTTAAGCCATATTGCAATTTACTTTATAATACGCAGTGAATCAGCGAGTGGATGGCATAAGCATTACGGAATCCCAGCGTTGGATGGCAGCCGCTCAAGGCAAAGATATGACTCCAGCGCCAAATACGCATCCGTTCGTATTTTAAATAACTGTTGACTCATACAATCACGTGTGATACTAAATTAAGATTACAGAAGCTGTACTTATTCTTTATTTTAACAACCGATTCATATCTGTTTTAAGAGTGATTTTAGATTATTTAGGCAAGAAGTGTGAATTATTACACCTCTAAGAAACAAAGTTTTGTGGTCATAATTAACATTCTACAGAATGTGAACCGTTAGAAGATAGTATAAAAACAAAACTCGTAAAAAAATCATGTATGGTATGTGAATACATTTACTTGACTGTCAATTCAAGTTATCTCCTGAATGTTATACCTGTATTAACGTATCTGGTATAACCACACACTTTCCACGTGCCTACTGATTTAATCCCACACAAAGGGCATCCGTCATAAATTATGTGTACTTAATACGCGTTGTAGACTGACACGTCACATGAACATTCAACTGATGTGACCCGTAACCAGTAATTTACTTAGTCTCGAATTAACAGTGGTGTCAAGGAGTCTACACGTTTACTTGAGTCCATAAAAATGGTGCCAAAGAGGCAAGTGAACTGGCCAGGGAACAGAAACATCCGAGGCAGCATCTAGCTAAAACAAATACATGCACTTCGTCCTCACAGTGTTGGTCCCGACATGTTGAACCTACAAGCATTGACAGATATTGTGTTATCTTGTCGTAAGTCTGCCTTTTTTTTTTAAATACAGATGTGAATGACTTAGATAGACGATATGGGACAAAATATGATTCTATATTTGAACGTTTATTACGTAGAGTGTGATGGTTTAATTTGACATACAACTTCGACTTGTGTTCACCATCAGTAGCAGAAGTTCCAGACAGAACAAGAAAATAGTATTTATGTAAATGATGACAGACTACAACGGTACCAAGTTCCAGAGAATTACATTGCAGCAGCGCAGTGCCTCAAACAATCTCGTGATCTGCAAAGGGTTCATTTGTAATCGGAGGACGCTCTTCACTAGCACAGTGGACGAAATCCTTTCAGTTATTGCAACAACATCCAGGAATGCAATTACTTGCCCCAAACACCTAAGCGGCTAAGCCAATGGCGCTATGATTGCAGTTTGACACCACGCCTTGTATCAATAGAGTTGCGACGTCATTATCTTCTGAGAGCCTGGGGCGGATTAATTGGAAACTGAGCACAGCCCTACTCCACAAAGGCTTGAGCATAATTTCCACTCGACACGCCCAGTTTATGATTCAGTTACGCCCCGTCAGTATCCTATCACGTAACATAATTATACGTGCTCGGCCCTAATCTAGCCACTGAATTTGGCTTTCTGGTGCAACGACAGAAGAGACTGACTCTCAGGAGTGTAAGCTGTGATACGAGAGCATCATAAACAACATGTTTGTAAGGGATGATATTTACTTAACTGGTCAGTGACAAAAGCATACCAGTAATTTGAATATGTATCAGACACGATCTATGCAATTACACATGTGTTTCACGCTGGTTTAACTATCCCCCGTACATACACAACACTCACCCGATCATATTTAATAAAATATGTCCGGTGGAACCTTACAGAGTAATAACACAAATTGCGGCTCCAGTTACCTGTGTTTCACAACAGAGAAAAGGTGTAAATTCTGGGGAAGATCGCTGTCACAAGGAGGAGAGGGTGGAAAAGGATGAGGTGGATTGATGGCATCACAGAAGTAATGGATACCAGCCCGGAAAGTCTTCGATAGAAAATCCAGGCCAGAAGAAATTGGCCTGCTTTAATTCATGAGGGCACGGAGAGTCACACTCGACTAAGAGAGAGTGAGAGAAAGGGAGACAGAGAGAGAGAGAGAGAGAGAGAGAGAGAGAGATATGATATTTTCAGTACAATACAGATACAAAGATGAAGGAGGGTAAGTAATCAAACGAAACTGACTTGCTCTGCAGCGAGTCACCGCGGACTAGGCTCTTGTAACAAAACACTCGGAAAATGTCCTTGATCGAGCTACGAAATTTTGTCGGAGTTCGAGTTCACATTGCCCATTTCGATTTGCAGAGCAAGAAATAAAAATAATACAGACGACTGTATTTTATGTTTCTCAAAAAGATTTTAACATATTTTGAAACAGTTTTTATTCGTGGCGAATAAATTACCTCGCAACATATGGCCAGGAGTAAAACCTTTGGATGCATAGCAATAGCAGCTGTTCCTCAGACGATAAATTCTTCACAGAGTACAAAGCCTGTGATTCTATGAAGCCACCAGTTATACTGGTATCTGACCGACATATCGGTTTCTTAAGCGAAGGTTTTGCATGCCTTCATTCCATTTCCTGAAATTTTGGACGTTAAGTAAAATTGAGGCGGCCATGTTACTTAATAACTATTTACCACATTACGTAATTGAGGATACTTGACAAAGCAAACTTCCCGACAGTCCTCTTCATCCTCCTTGTCAGCCCTTTGATGTCAAGAGGAAGCGATATTTCAGTACGCTAATAGGTCCACAAATAGATGTAGCTCTAATTGAAAGAAAACAGCCCTCGGTCACTATTTTTAACGAATTAACCGGGTTTCGACACTGCTGGGAGTGTCTTCCTCAGAATTTAAATCAAAGAATGGTCTATAACATTGTCACAGAATTATGACTAAAAGCGTATGATACAAAGTACAGAATCATCGTGAAAGACTGGCAGTACTTATATGGCATTTATAAAATAATAAATATGCCAAAAGGGCATTAGTCACAAAGATATTTAAGATAAAAAATTGTGATGGCGAGGCACCTGTAGCCGCATAAGTAACGAGCAGCCCTTAGTGGCTCGCCATCACAATTTTTTATCTTAAATATCTTTGTGACTAATGCCCTTTTGGCATATTTATTATTTTATAAATGACATAGAAGTACTTCCAGTCTTTCACGATGATTCTGTATCTATACTCTGTATCATACGTTTTTAGTCATAATTCTGTGACCACTTTATAGACCATTCTTTGATTTAAATTCTGAGGAAGACACTCCTAGCAGTGTTGAAACTCGGTTAATTCGTTAAAAATAGTGACCGAGGGCTGCTTTCTTTCAATTGTAACTATTCACGGTTTCTGAACGTGCAGCCATGTACAAAATTTTGAGATGTAGTTCTATTAAAGCACTCACACAGATTGTTCACAGACACCTTCTTAGTGCTGCGAAATTAGAAACTTACTGTGGAACATTAGCAGTTGCATTTCTCGCGTTGTAGACTGCGCTTGCGAATTTTGAAATTGACTTTTGTGCAAATTTTACCTCACGGTTTTGTGAATTTTAACAGAATAAAAAAATGCCAGAATGAGATTTTCACTCTGCAGCGGAGTGTGATATGAAACTTCCTGGCAGATTAAAAGTTTGTGCCCGACCGAGACTCGAACTCGGGACCTTTGCCTTTCGCGGGCAAGTGCTCTACCAACTGAGTACCGAAGCACGACTCACGCACGGTACTCACAGCTTTACTTCTGCCAGTACCTCGTCTCCTACCTTCCAAACTTTACAGAAGCTCTCCTGCGAACCTTGCAGAACTAGCACTCCTGAAAGAAAGGATATTGCGGAGACATGGTTTAGCCACAGCCTGGGGGATGTTTCCAGAATGATATTTTCACTCTGCAGCGGAGTGAGCGCTGATATGAAACTTCCTTGCAGATTAAAACTGTGTGCCCGACCGAGACTCGAACTCGGGACCTTTGCCTTTCGCGGGCAAGTGCTCTACCAACTGAGCTACCGAAGCACGACTCACGCCCGGTACTCACAGATTTACTTCTGCCAGTACCCCGAGTTCGAGTCTCGGTCGGGCGCACAGTTTTAATCTGCCAGGAAGTTTCAATTAAAAAATGGTTCAAATGGCTCTGAGCACTATGGGACTTAACTTCTGAGGTCACCAGTCCCCTAAAACTTAGAACTACTTAAACCTAACTAACCTAAGGACATCACACACACCCATGCCCGAGGTAGGATTCGAACCTGCGGCCAAAGGCTCAGAAAAGTTTAAGCTTAGTTGCGTGAGTAGGACTGAAAATTCACTGAAGAGACAAAAGTCGTGGAACTTAACGACTGACAGTAGCAGCGATTGCGTAGATGTGTCAGTGTTAATTGACAAGCAACACTCTATGACATAGCTACAGAAATCAATGTTGGACGTACGACGAACGTATACGAAAGGGCACTGCTGCAAAATTTGTCGTTAATAGGCGATGGTAGCAGACGACCAGCACGAGCGCCTTTGCCAATAGCACGACATTGCTTGCAGCGCCTCTCCTGGGATCGACACCATATTGCTTTAACCCTAGACGACTAGAAAACCGTGGCCTGGTCAAATGAGTCCCGATTTCAGTTGGTAACAGCTATGACTGGTTTCGAGTACGGCGCAAGCCCCAGGAAGCTATAGAACCAAGTTGTAAACAAGGCGCCATGTATCCATAATGGTGCGGACCGTGTCTACATGAAATGAACTGGACACTCTGGATATTCGACTATTTCTAGAATATTTGCAGCCATTCATGGACTTCATGTTCCCAAACAACGATGGAATTCTATTGGATGACAGTGTACTATGTCACAAGGCCACAGTTATTCGCAGTTGGCTTGAAGAACATTCTGGACAATCCGAGTGAATGGTTTGGCCACTCAGATGGTCCTGCATGAATCCCATCGAACATTTATGGGTCATAACAGAGAGGTATTTTCGTGCACAAAATTCAGCACCGGCAACACTTTCGCAATTATGGACGGCTATAGAGACACCATGGCTCGATATTTCTGCGGGGACTTCCAATGACTTGTTGAGTCTATGCCACGTTCAGTTGCTACAATACGCCGACACGACATTACGAGGTATCCCATGACTTTTATTACCTCGGTGTAAGTTCATCAATGTTAACCTGAGGCCAGTGTGCCATTTAGAGACTTAGAACTGGGATCTAACCATGCATACATATCCTTTCAACTGCTTCGATCCACATCTTTTCGATAAAAAAAGGTCGTTGAAAACAGGGGAATGGATTGGATGTTTTACGGCTTGTAACCTTATTTCTCTAGTACCCTTGTAGAAAGAAAACGCAGACCTAACTGAAGGTCATTCGTGAAGGAGCGGACGGGCGAACGGTATGGGCAGAGATGGATCGCCCCACTGCTGTGCTCCAGAGCAAATTCCAGAGATAATCCGCAGCCAGCCGGTACGGATTCGCTTTGCTACAGCAGGTGCGGCTTCATCTTGGCGCTACACCACGCAATGTATCTAGTAGACTCACTTCTGATGAGCGATAGTTATTATCTCCGATCAATGTAGAAGCAGAATGAGTTACTGTCATTAACCATTCCACATATCTAACAGATTCTGTAAAAAGCTGGGGTGATGACAGGTAGCAACAACTTTTCTTTGGCCCCTAAAATGTGATTATCAAAGAGGCTTTCTTAGCACCTTTATTTGTATAATCACAATTATGAAATGCGCACTGTAGAGTAAAACAAATTTAAAAATTTACCACTGTGTAGATCATGGATGGTCAGTGAAGCAAGAAACTTTATTTCTGCAATTACTGTATTTTTAACGTGTTTTTATTAGGTCGTTTTCTTATCTGTGTGTCTCTTCGGTATAAATTTTTGAATTGATATTAAACTAACATCCGATGAGCTAGAGACCTGAAACTTTCAACGTAGCTCATAAATCTGTGACCGTGCAATATTAACTCGCTGTCTTATGTAGCATGTGTGGTGGAGGGCACTTGGCGCAACACTGCTGTTTCCTCCTTTTCCTGTTCCAGTGGCTATTGTTTTGCGATGAGACAGAGTGGAGCTAAGTTTCCGTGTGAGCTCTATTCTCTCTAATTTTTACATTCGCGGTCTTTTCTCGAGATATACGTAGGAAGAAACAATAAGTTGGTTGACTCAGGTGAAGAGAAACTGAAATATACCTGAAATTTACCACATGTCTGTTGTAATCTCTTCAAAATGTATGAAATAGATTGAAAAATTTCACACACACAATGTTAAAAAGTAGTGAAGATTTATTTAAATAAAAATCTTTTTAATGTAACACGTTTTTGAAACGGACTAAAAAGTATAAAAGATTTTCTCCTAGCCCCACTCAGATTCCTAACACCATACAGACAGTCCTGAAAATATGTATTTGTGAATTTTTAGTAGCTGTGACAATTTTGTAAAATTTTAATAAAAGGCATGCGGTGCATGGAGTAGATAATAGTAAGGAGGGTAGAGAATAATGGTCGTCGAGAAAAGGTACTCTAAACGGTTGGTTTCATTTGCAGTGCTATAAAATTGTTAGTGACTTTGGTGATCTATGTAAGCATCAGTTATAAGTTGCACGCATCCCTCGTTTTTCTTTTAAATTTTTAAAAGTATTGTCATGCCCATTAAAAATTCACAAGCACAAATTTTCAAAACTACAGGTACGGGATTTGGACTCTTGCGTGTGGCTAGTAGAAATTATTTTATACTTTTTAGTCTGTTTCAAAAACGTGTTATCTTAAAAAGCTTTTTATTTAATTAATTTTTATAAAGTGAATATTGGATTGAGAGACAGTAGTACATTGACGAGTAATTTTTATGTTCCACACACGAAAAAGTTTCTCCCATTGTGGGACACCTTCAGAGAACCACCTACTTATATGTGCTGCATACGATTCAAGTATTAATTACGCGTAAACTATTGCTGGAGTTTGTAAAAGAAGGTTTAACGACAAATTAACTCAGCCGATGCGCCCTAATTTCGGTGAGATTAAATCTCTCCATTAATCTCCTTGCGAAAGATTGCAGCATTATGTTTGTTGGGCGTTGTAATTTTTTTGTTTATTAAAAAAATGGACAGCAGATTCCAGTGAAATGAAAAACAGAAATTAGCTAAATAAGGAACGAAAATAAATTCAATTAGAGGTATACAAAACTTTGTAGCAGCTTTCAAAGTAATCTTGGAGTAAGTTAAACGTATTTACTTGTGTGCATTGGTTGATACATGTAGAATACTTGGCAGAGTGCGTTGTTTTACTAGACAGTCAAAATGTAAGTTGGTAATATTTGCTAAAGCAAATATTTAAGAGTAAATTTTGTATTCACGGTGTGCTGCACCATGTATGAAATTGATGAATGTCATTGTTTGTGTATACATAGACAAGGCTACTTGGTTTATTGTTTATTTGTATTTTGGCCGAACCAGTACTGTGATTCATAGCATTTACATAGATATTTTTGACCTGAAAACGGCTATTCGCCCGTCGGTCGAAATGCATTTTGGGGAAATGCAAGTGTCGCAAATGAGGCAGCGCGACGCTTATTCTAAGCATGTAGCAACTTGCTCACTGTGCCTTGCAACATGTGTTGCTTAATTTATAATTTGCCACATCTTTTTTTAGCGTTAACTTTGATTTCATAAGCTGTTTAGTTGAGCAGATATTGTTGCACTTTCTTCACAATCCTTCCACAATTTTTGGTACCTTCCCACAGTTTAGTGTCACTTTGAAATTTGATAGGAGTCTTAGAGATCTTTGTTCTGTGCTAATTTTTATTGTGATGCATCAATCTGTGAAGCTAATAAATATCTGAAACTTCCTGGCAGATTAAGACTGTGTGCCGGACCGAGACTCGAACTTGGGACCTTTGCCTTTGGCGGGCAAGTGCTCTACCAACTGAGCTACCTAAGCGCGACTCACGCCCCCTCCTCACAGCTTCACTTCCGCCAGTACCTCGTCTCACACTTTCCAAACTTCACAGAAGCTCTTCTGCGAACCTTGCCGAACTAGCACTCCTGGAAGCAAGGATATTGCGGAGACATGGCTTAGCCACAGCCTGGGGGATGTTTCTAGAATCAGATTTTCACTCTGCAGCAGAGTGTGCGCTGATATGAAACTATATCAGCGCACACTCCGCTGCAGAGTGAAAATCTCATTCTAATAAATATCTGTTAAACTCAGCCCTCGCTTAAATTCCGAGATCCTTTTCAATGTCCTACAACTCTGCCATCTTAACCGACCCACCAATAATAAATATAACAGGGTGCACACCTAAGCTTGTTGTGACGGCGTTATCGCAGTAAAGATTAGCGCAACTCAAAGATCAGTTACATTAAGAATTCACAGAAAAGAACGAGCATAGCATTCGCTCGTCTTACATGTTTTATAACGAGCATTGCACTTTTAAACCAATTAAAAGCTAGACAGGCCAAAATAAAAAGAAACAATAAAACAAGCAGCCTTGTCTATGTATATATAATGTCATTTGTAAACATTTAGGATTTTTTCTGTTGTAAAATTCTTGGTGATTTTTGGCTAAACGTACATTAATGCCAATCGTGCAGCGATTAGGTTGTTGGTTAGTGCAGCGATTAGGTTGTTTGTTAGACGTCAGTGAGAAATAAAATAATGTTGTGAATACGATCTGTCTTGTTTCAGGGAGTCTGCAATCATGTAGGATATCAAAAATAGCCGGACGGGGTGGCCGAGCGGTTCTAGGCGCTACAGTCTGGAACCGCACGACCGCTACCGTCGCAGGTTCGAATCCTGCCTCGGGCATGGATGTGTGTGATGTCCTTAGGTTAGTTAGGTTTAAGTAGTTCTAAGTTCTAGGGGACTGATGACCTCAGAAGTTGAGTCCCATAGTGCTCAGAGCCATCTGAACCATTTTTATCAATAATACAATCAGTATACTTCCCTTACGATCGACATATAGACGATACTTCTCGAGTTTCCTTCTTCCGCCCTGACGTTTCTGACCGTTTCTGCTTGAGCACCATCGTCATATGAACGACTGTTTGTGTATGTAAGTACTAATCGAGATGTTTGCAATCTGCCTTTAACATAAGTAAATCTTCGAGTGTGCACAGAAGGCAGCTGCACTTCAGATGCGTTTTCGTTGCTTCACTTCAATATGAATTACGGAAGCTAATCCTCATTAATTTTAATGAACTGCGAAAGTACTTTTAATACCTGATCTTCATCTCGTAGTAACTGTGAGTTTCTTATACGGTCATATCTCTTACTTATAATTTATACCACCACATCGTAGAAAAGTCGTCTTTGATAGTTACGGTGGCTAATACTCTTGCGTAACTAACAATCAAGACATATCAGTTATTTGCGTTGCTACTTCAGCGTAAATCATTCGTCGAAATGTTACCAAATTGCTGCGTCATGTACTACAGATACGGAGCAATAATGTGGCTGGACGAGTCTTTGCTTTCAATCTGGCGCTTTTAGTACTACCCCGCGGAACCAATTTGTGTTTGTGCTGATTAGAGCCTCGGAAAATACGAGTAGATACGTTTAAGGGCTGCCAGGCGAGTTTACCCAGTTTATCCGCCGTCTGTACGACCCGCATGCTACGGCTGCACTCGAGTGATAACAAACAGAGCCGTGTTTTGACAGGAGTGTGTTTACTGAATATGGGCCGTCACCCGTGTAACATAAACGGAAGCTCGTGCGGGCTGGAGGGAGATGTTCGATGGTCAATGTTGTCATCGCTCGGTTCAGTCACCAATTGTTCAATATAAATAATACAGTCTTACTATTTACGTTTCATTTTGTAAACAAATGGACCCGGGAAGTTTTGCTTGATAAAAAATTTTACCGAGCAGATTTACACGACAAGGCCAATTCGTAATATCAAAAAGCGGCTGTAAGACTGATGTATGGATTTGATTTCAGTTTCTGCAAACACATAAGAAAGTTTTAAAGTAACCGTAGCTTGAACTGGGATTTCATAAGAGTATCCAAGAAATAGTATCTGTCGCCGGAGTTTGTGGGAAATATGATCACAGAATCGCAGATGATTTGATTGCAGCCTCAGGGTGAAACTAGAGCTGTTTTCCAAGGTTTGCAGAACGATCAATAGAGACAAATATAATAAATTTACTGAAAAACGTTAATTACTTTTTTCTCTGTTGTATTTAGTAACTTTGACAATGACGCTTTTATTAATCGCAAAACTAATTATGCCCTCCTGATTCGAAGAAAGTATTAGGTAATTCACATAGAGCACGAATAGTTAAGCTGCCGTCATCACACAACATGAAACGTCTACTGCAGTTTCTCTCCATGTATAAAGAAAAATATAATCTTCTTTTGTTATCTTGGAAGCAAAATAACCTTTAACGGACTAAGAAAGGAGGACATAAAAAGCAGACAGCACATGTAGAAAAGCACTCCTGATTAAGAGAAGTCTGCTGGTATGAAACATAGGCCTTAATTTGACGCTGCTGCTACGGTCGCAGGTTCGAATCCTATTCCGGGCATGGATGTGTGTGATATCCTTAGGTTTTAGGTTTAAGTAGTTCTAAGTCTGGGGACTGATGACCTCAGATGTTAAGTCCCATACTGCTTGGAGCCATTTGAACCTTAATTAGAGGAAGAAACTTCTGAGAATGTACCTTTGGAGCACAGCATTGTAGGGTAATCAAACAGTGGGAAAACCAGACAAAAGAGAATCGAAGTATTTGAGATGTTCTACAAAAGAATGTTGAAAATTAGTGAACTGATAAGATAAGAAATGAAGAGTTTCTTTGCAGAATCGGCGAGAAAAGGAATATATGGAGAACGCTGACAAGAAGAAGGGACAGGTTGTTAGGACACCCGTTAAGATATCAAGGAGTAACATTCAGGTACTAGAGGGAGTTGTAGAGGGTAAAAACTGTAGAGGAAGGCGGAGATTGGAATACATACGTCAAATAATTGAGGACTTAGGTTGCAAGTGCTACTCTGAGAGAAAGAGGTTGGCACAGGAGAAGGATTCGTGGAGGGACCCATCAAACCAGTCGGAAGACTGAGAACACAAAATGGCTATACTTTCCGAAAATCTTAGGAATCCGCAAAAAAAGGCGTGAATCCCTGCGTAAACGCAAGTAAGTATACTGTGGCTCAACGTAAAGTATAAAGTTTATTTGCATAGAATAGTGTGTGATTTCAGGGATTCCTCTGGGAAACTTGCTGATGCAGGGTTACCTGAACTACAGAGCTCATTGGCACTTCCGATATGATATCGTGTGGAGAGTTATGAACGCCTCCGAGTCAAGATATAAATGTGCCCTGTCAATGTCTCTTGTCAATTATTATTTCATGCATTTTTATATTCGTCATAATTTACAGTAACCATACGAGAGAATTATGGTGTATAGAGTCAGTGATGTTTGTACTCCGATGCTAAAATGACTGCCAACCCTCTACTCGCATATTATTATTCAGCGAAATATCTCCATTCCCTAGTTGGAAAGCTCTGGGTGCATATCATACGGGGACTTGTTGAAAAGTAATGCCTTCCAATTTTTTATTTTGTTTTCAATGTATGTGGAGGTTTCACATGTCACGGAAATTACTAGGCCGACTTTCCCACTTCGCTAACGCAAGTTGTCACCCTCTGCCGCTAGAGAGTTTCGAATTGAGGCGTATGGCAAGGTGGTGTGTAACGTAGCTATGAGAACGAGCTGTAGTAGGGATAAAACCGCAGAAAAAGTTCGTCAATTCATGGAGCACCTGCTCCTTCAGCAAGAAAATGGAAGACCACACACGAACGCTACATCTGCAACGATCCGACGCCTTGGATTCACTGTCACCGATCATCTTCCATGCAGTACCGATTTGGCCCCCCTGGTTTTCATCTGTTTCCAGGATGTACGGAACACCTTCGAGGACTTCACGTTGACAGTCAAGAAGCGATGTAAACAGAGGTGAGGTTGTGACTCTGGCAACAAAGCAAACATTCGACTGTGGTGCTATCGACAAAGCGATCTCTGGTTGGGAGAAACGTGTTCGTTGTCAGGATAATTATGCCGAAAAACAAATACGGAGACACGAAGAAGAAATATCTAGAACGTTAATAACATTTGTTATATTTGAAAAGCTTTAAGAGTTTCCACGTAAAAAATTAGGAGGCCTTTGTTTTTAGCACATGCTCGTAGTGTGTTACGTTATCATTGTAAGATGTTCACTCTACGAATTTTCCCATAAATAAAAATGAGTTGTACCTGTACTTGGTGTGTTTCTATGCATACATACAGTCCGCCTGGTCCGAAAGCCAATTATCATTCCATTTTGGAACTCAGATAAATCGTTTCCATGATTCAAAACATCAATGAGTGAGAAGTGTACATATAGCCTGTAGAGCTCTCTTATATAACTAGGTGTGGAAATATCTTACGAAATTCATTTGGGTGGTAGCTGCGCCTAGGAGGCGGTGACGATAAGGTGACTCGAGAGCGTAACAGATTTCTTACAGACGTTTGTCCTGTGCTTCTGGGCTCTAAGACGGACGTCTTATTCGGCGTGGAAACTTGTCCACACAGCCATTGAGATTGGCACTTCATCCCACTCTGTCTCTCTCTCTCTCTCTCTCTCTCTCTCTCTCTCTTTCTCTCTCTCTCCCCACCCACCCACACACACAAACCTAAACCCGCGCGCATGCTCCTGCATAACGTTAGCTAATTTGCGTTACATTTTCTTTACGTAAGATTGTGTGTAGTTTCATATATACAATATTATATGTTGAAATAAAATTGTTGTAATACTTATACCAGCTACTATCGTCACTGAAGGAAGCAATTTTTAGCGTTACTAATTGTTCTATGACGGGAGGAGTATTGGTAGCGTCAGATTTTGTTCTGGGCTATTATTTCAAATTTCTCCATTTTTTGTTTTTCATGGAGTGTGGGCAGGTGATGGTGATGCTCCGTGGAATGGGGATATAAAGTCAAAAAAATGGCTCTGAGTACTATGGGACTTAACATCTATGGTCATCAGTCCCCTAGAACTTAGAACTACTTAAACCTAACTAACCTAAGGACAGCACACAACACCCAGCCATCACGAGGCAGAGAAAATCCCTGACCCCGCCGGGAATCGAACCCGGGAACCCGGGCGTGGGAAGCGAGAACGCTACCGACGACCACGAGATGCGGGCATATAAAGTCATTCCCCCCTCCCTGGCGCTATTAGAGACGAATACAGCATGAGAAGCGTGCCTTCTTTTAGTGTTGTCACCAGCTGACCATTTGATCAGACCCGACGGGAGATATAACGGGTGTGCTGTGCATCAGATGGCGTCAAAACTGGCAAGGACTATGGACAGTGCCAAGCACTGGTGTGAGACAACGTTACCAACTTTTGACGGAATCTAAAAGGGACATTATTATAGGTCTGCATGGGCATGGCCAATCTAACAGTTTAATATTGAGACTGAAGAGGTGTTCGTTTTTGGAGTGCCCAATGTTGGCCAATGAGAAAGTGAACGCAACCATACATGTCGGGAAGGTTGTGGTTGTTGAGACCATATCCGCCAAGTGAGGGTGACTATTGTGCACCAAACGTATTGTAACCCCTTCGCATGTGGGTCTGCCATCCAGGTACAGATAATTCACTTACTACAACATCCTGCGTCATCCCTCACCGCTGAGTCCTGCAGAAGCGTGCTCATATGCGTAGGCTACCGTTAAGGGTCCATTCTCCTCAGTCAGCCTATACAACAAGCGAGCAGTACAATATTTTTTTGGAAGAAAATAATGAAGCACTCGGCATAAATCTATTTACACTTTGTTTATCGGTTCCTGGACAACATTTTCTGATTTTCTCAAGAAATTCTGTCACCGTTAAGTCCCTCTATCCGAGGGCTTGAAGAAAAGAAGCTCTGTCCAAGATGAGGTGTGTCCATTACGGAAGTTCTGCAATCAGCAAATCTTATCTGAAATTAAAAACAACAAATAATTTTCTCAATCTATATGATATGGCTCAGGGAGTAATAGCACAGTATTGCGAAATTTGACAAATTAATAAAATGGTGGTGAGCCGTGCTGTGGCTCGTGTTGGTGCTGTTTGTATGTTTCCGCCCTCTGTTGGAGGCCAGACAGTACCGTTTAGTTGGCATGGTTGCGTTTGTTTGTCTTCTTCTCTTGTTGACTGGCACCACTAAGTTTTGCAAGCGTTGCCTGTCCGCTAGTGGCAGCAGCGGCGGTTATCGGTATGTAGTAACTGTCGTTTTTTCCGGGCCGTGTGAGTGGGCCAGTTCAGTTGGGGACTCATGAGGAGCCAGATCCGTGCAGTGCCAGAACACGCCGGGAAAGCTGGCGGGGCGCATGGACTGCCGGATGGAAGGGCTGCGGTCATGAGGGTGCACGACCTCGTCGTAAACCGGATCCAGCAAGCTTTAAGATGAGTACATTTCAATCCAAGTAGAGAAACCTCCACCACTGTGATATCTCGTGATTCTCCAGTAACATGGGTTCGTGTTGCTGCTCGTAGTGTCGCCGAGGCGAAGAGAAGCGAGTGGAGTGCTTGGGGAAGGCGGATCTGATTAGCTTTCCTCGACTTCTTATTACTACTTACTGCGTTCAACTTGTTACAATTTGTTTAGTTCAACCAGCGGTAATTTTTCTTGCCTGGTGGCTGCTAACGCCCCAGTTACCTGCTCTGTGGTTAGTGTATGTAACGGCAGGGTACGTTTCCTCGCCTTGCCGCTGCTGTCCGGTAAGGCGTGTAGTTTTCACAGCTTTCTTGATTGTAGGCCGGTTGGTGATTATTCTACTCTGGTGGTAGTGATTCCTTTCTCGTTCTAAGCGCTCTAAACGCATTATTCTGGGGACGTAGTGCAGACCGCCGGTTCCGGCTTTACCGAATTGTTCCATCGTTGCATTTGGTTTATCGGAAGTCAGGTAGCTTCAGCCAGTTTATCATTAGTCATTCTTTAGACTGTCACTAGTCTGGGTTACCATCTTGTGGAGTGAATGCAACTCTTGGCTGCCTATCTCATCGCTCGCGGAAGTGTTTATTGCCGAACCTTCTCAGAGGTCGATTCCTGGAGCACCGTCTGTGGCCCCTTGGTTCTTGTGAGACATGTGTGTTCTAAAAGGAGGTCTGATGCCCAGTAGTTCAGTGTAACGCTACTTCATCCCACTCCTTCTGTGGGTATAATCTGTCTTATTACCCTTTAAAGAACTTATGTACTGGTCCTTGTGTTTTATTATTGTATTATTTATTACAATACCTTGTAATGCCTACATTAAAGGTTCTATATGTCTAGTTAGTACTTCTGGTCGCCTTCTGGAATAAATCTAGCAGTTTAGTGTCCAGTATATGTTAAGGGTTGTGTTACAAAGTTTACCATCATCTTATTTCACCCGTTTCGTGATCAGTTGCTTGTTTTTCAACTAACTTTTGCTACTGTATTTGCTGTTTTACAGCAGGTTTGTAAATTTTTTTATATTATTGGCGTCCCTGGCGTGTAAGGCCTTCAGCCGTGATTGTGGTCATTTGCCTTAAAATTCTAATTTGGTATTTGTATTTTAGCAGTAAGCCTTAAAACCTTATTTACTGCCATTCCTTGCGTGTAAGGCCTTCTGCCCAGATCACAGTGGCTTGCTTTTAAAACGTTATCTACTGTATCTGTATTTAATGGAGATTTGCTAAATTGTAACTCTCTGAAAACACTATTATTTACACAGTTATGTATTCTTTCATTAATAACATGTGGTATTTGTATTTATTGTTGAGTCTGGAATTACTGGTTTAAAATAAATTGTGTGTAACTGTAAAATGCAACCAATAGTAACTGGTTACGGCCCCGTCCACAATCGTAACCGAATCCTGCCTTCCCTGGACTACCAGGTTTCAGGCGGACGTTTGAAACAAAGATGCACCTGTGGTTGCGATTCAAGTGCAGCTGCTGACAGGGTCCAGTGTGCGGTGTAAACAATGCATAGCAGCGAAACGTGGTAGATATTGTAACGCTTTAATGCGGAACCTATTGGTGATGGGAAAAAAATTAGTTCCAATTTTGGCCACCAGGTACAAATCTGGCGCTTTGAATGCAAGAAAGACGTAAAGAAATGGGGAACATGCGGTGGATTAGGAACGGGACGTGAAAATGTCAGACAAGTGAGAAAGGCATAACGTTGATTTTATTATCAGCCGCTGCTTACTGTTTGTTCGATATGAGCACTAGAGACGTCGATGGGACGCTGCATCATTACAGTGACGTGACCAACAGTGACTCGCAGCAGTTCCGGTGGAATCTGAGCAACGTGTTCCCGCACACTGGCGTCCAGATCAGTTAGAGACCGAACGTGTCCCTGATAACCGGGTCCTTCTAGATATCCCAGAAGTCACATGGATACAGATCAGATGATCTTGCAGGTCACGGATCTGTAACACCTCTGGAGATAACACGTTCATGATAGGTTGCATCAAGCAGACCTTTCATTAGGCGAGAGATATGAGGTTTTGTCTCAGCTTGCGTGAAAACAGTAGTTTACACATGTGCCCTTCCAAAGAAGGAATTACAAGCTGTAGAAGGAGGTCTCGATAACGTGCAGACGTCACTTTACAGCTGACAGGCCCTCAGGGTGAATTCTCGTCAAAGAGAAACGGACCGAGAACAAAGGTCACTGTGAATCCAAACTTCACTGTCACATACGGTGAGTGCAATGGCTCTTTGTGCACAGCTCGTTGTTTAAAAGTACCCCACATTCGGCAGTTTAGTGTATTTACTGCAACCTGTAGTGTAAAATTGGCCTCGTGACTCCAAAGGATATTGCCCAGTCGTATATTTAATTTCAGCTTGATCCATGCCAGACAGCACGGAGAAAATTCAGAAGTATTGCGTATCATGAAATTTCACTTGCTACACCGTCTGAATCTTGATTGGGTACCAATGTAAAATAGACCGTAAACTTCCTGTATTGTTGGTAATTGGACGGACAATTTTCGTGAGACTGCACGAGAACTAGCAGTACATGGAGCACGTGGTGCATGTGCAGTTACAGCAACAGCAATCTCGTCAATAACTTCCTCCGGAAAAGTATTCCTTCCTCTTAAATGTGCCACACTAAGTTCGCCCATATTTTCAAATTTCATTATTATCTTCTTTAAACTGTTTAATGACAATGAGACTCCTCAGATTCAGTGGGCGATAGTCTCTCAATGCAGGTCCGTAATTGCTGCCGTTCACATAAAACAGATTCAGTAACAGCGTACAGTCTCTCTTCTCGATAGCCATACTGTTCACTCACGTTATGACTTGTCAGATGTCAGCGTGGAGGCCATGTCGTCATACAAACAGTGTACAGTGCCAGATTTGAACTTGGTGGCCAGAACTGGAACTAATTTGTTATCCAGTATAAGGCGTTTCCGCATTAACGCATTAGCATTTATACCAACTTTCGCTGCCGTACTATAATTACAGTTCACACTTCACCTCCGAGAGTAGCTGCACAATTACTCCATTCCATTGTGGCAGAATGCTATAGCAACCACTTTCGAATTATTCGAGAATATGACGGATGGATTACATATCCAGCTACTTTTGCACAATCTGATGATACCACAAAAGGGTGAATAGGGTCACTAATTTCAAAAACAAGACTGTTTTTATTCTGGAGTAATTATACCGATCCAAGTTTTGTCGTGTGTTTTTGGTCACGTTTTTTGCAGTAACTAATGAGTAAAGTAAATAAACAAAATTTACATACTACTCTTTGCATACACACCCGAAGAGTGATCCAGCCTAATCTCAGAGAGATATCTTTATTAGTGTGCCCACAATCCATTTCGTCAGCCTGAGATACAGTGTACGTGTGTAAGGAGTAATAGGGAAATCTTTTTATTTTAATTTACTCATTAGTTATTGCAAAGAACGTGACCAAAAACGCACGAAAAAACTACATCTTTGTTTCAAACGACCGCTGTTTAATTATTTTCTCAAATTTCACAAAAGTGTGCAATTAATCTGTGCGGTGTGTCCTATAGATTAAGAAAACAGTTGGTTTCTTGATTTGAGATAAGAACTGCAGACTGCAGGGCTTTCGTCATGGATACACCTCAATTTCGTCAGAGAAACATTAACTCCTCGGATGGGATCCTGAATCATGATAGAATATATTACAAAAAAATCAGAAAATATTGTCTAAGAGCCGCTAAATAATGTGCAAATAGATTTAACTTCATTGTTCCGTTGCTTTTTTTCAAAAACAGATCGTAAAAATCATTTATTTTATAGTCTGACTGAGGAGAATAGAGTATTAAGATAACAGAGACTGTTACGTTTGGAGTGGTGCGTTATCGGAGACTCTTAGACATCGACCATCGCATCAGTTTTAGCTATGAATCTCGGTTCTGCAGTGCATCAGATGACCGTCATTTATAAACGCTGACGTACGGGAGGGGGGGTTGTACACGTTCTACGCATGTTTTGGAGAGACTCACCGGTGTTATCCCAAGCGTCATACTGTGGAGAGCCATAGCGAATGACTTCAGGTCACCTCCAGCAGTATTTCAGAACAACTGTTGCCATAGCGGTACATCACAGTCATTCTGCACCGTCACGCGTTATCTCTCGTAAGACAATACCCTTTTATCGTCTTATCGTCTTTCCCTCCCGCCACATGTCTGTCATTAAAACTGTGGGTTGATGACAGAGTTAACCTTTTTAAGTGTGGAGTATGATGGAGTGATGCAATCCCCATGCCGCGGCGGTAAGTACTTTCAATATTTTTGTACAATATTTCAACATGGAATGGCGATGTGTAACACTATGACGTGGGCTTGTAACACGCGGGTGTGCTAAACTTAAGGACGAACGAAATTTTCACAAGATGTGTCAAGTAAAATAGCTCATTGAAACTTGGGCCATACATCGGAAGAACTGCTGCAGTATAGTACAGAAGGTAACTGAAAGAAATACAGAGGAGACGAACAGAAATGACACACTGAAATCGGCGCGATTTATGATGGTCGCCCGGACGTTACAAAAGGCAGGACATGGTCCTTAATAGGGTGTGTGATGACCATGGACGACAGTGAAAATCCCTGCGACTTGCTCCCACGCTGCCCACAAAGGTGGTAAGGTGTTCAGGTGGTAGGGCGTTGCATTCCTCCACTGGCGCGGTTCACAAACCGATCATTGTTTTGTGGCACTGTACCCCTTCCCGACGTGCGCCTTTTCAGGGATGCATTCGGCCGTGACCTCAAATTTAATGGATGACAATGCGTGCCCTATCGGACTGCGCAGTTGGGGCAGCTTCTGGAACGAGAAGATATTCGCCGAATGGACTGGCGTGCCTGATCCCCAGACTTAAATCTGATCGAGTCTGTTTGGGATACGTTGGGAGACATATCATAGCACTCCCACATGCGCCAACGCCCATCCGACAGTTGCGAACCAAGCTGGTGAGGAAACGGTAAGTCCTACCACAACAACTTGTGGGAGCACGTTGCAGATCATGGTGATCAAACACCATATTAACAACCATGACCCACATTTTGTAATGCCCAGGGATCATCATAATTCGCGATGACTTCAGTTAAATTATTGTCTTTGAAGAAAAGTGTCATTTCTGTTCGCCTCTCTAAGTATTTTTCAGCTTTCTTCTGTACTATGCAGTAGTAGTTATTTCTGTATGTGGTCCAAGTTTCATCGAGCCATGTTACTTGGCAAAGACACGACAATAAGCCCGCATTATCACGCTACAGAAATCAAATAAGGAATTATGGTTTCCTCAAAATTACAGTCCGATTTCCCTTCTTTGCTTCCCGGGAAAAGTACTGGGGAGAATTATACTATCAGATCTAACGAAATTTCTAAAAGATAACAATATAATCACCCAAGAGCAATTCGGGTTCAGAGAAGAACATAATACTACTGACCAAGTCACCAGGCTCACTGAGCAAGTTTGCTCAGCCGGAAATATTCAGCACAACACAGCAGCAGTGCTAATGGACTTCCAGAAAGCCTTTGACAGAATGTGGCGCAAGGGTCTAATTTATAAGGTAATACAACTATCCAGAGACATAATAGAGATAATAGCTCGATTCCTCAGAAACAGAATTTTCTGTATCCATGTTCCAGGTGCTAAACGTAACGTTAAGACGCAGGAGTCCTATAAAGCTCTGCCCTGGGCCCAATTCTGTACACATTCTGTATGAATGGTATCCCAAAACAAGGAGGACATTTTTTGTTGTTTTCAAGTGAAACAACACTTTACCGTAGCACCTAAAATCCGAATTATATAGTTTGATACTTGAACAACATTTAGAACAGGTACAACAATGGGCCAACATGGTACATAACCATAAACGTAGAGAAAACTCAGGTTATTCTCTTTACATACAGCTGACCTCCAATTAGATTGATTGAAAATGATCTACCCTAGAACAATACTGTTAAATACCTTGACAAAAGACTGATGTTTAAAGCCTATGTGACAGACATTTGTAACAAGGTTTCCAGATCAATGCACAGACTATATCCTTTTATAAAAGATAGAAGTCTAACCAGCAAAGCCAAAAAGAATATATTCAAAATTATTCAAATTCAAATTTAGTCAATGGCAGCAGGTCTACAACTTTGCTTCCGCCGTTTTGCAATCGACGGCAGTAACGCTAACTGGGGTTCAGGTGGTTGGTCATAGGTCTGATACAATAAGCGTAGGCATCTGTAAACAAAATGTCATAAAATATTAGTCGATTTGTGATTGCATCATAAGTTTATTCTCGTTTAAGTACGTCAACTTACGAACCCATTTCTCGCCATTTGCGGGAAGTTTTAATTTTCTGCTATAACATGAAGAAATCTGCGGCTGTGGCTCTCAAAATGCTGGGTAAGACCAATGGTGAGGGAACTATTGTGGAAGAACGCGCAGAGAATGTTTTCAACGCCTTAAGAGCGGTGATTTTGATGTCGAAGACCGGCATGGCGGTGGAAGACAGAACGTTTTCGTAGCTACTGAAACAGACGAAGACACTCACAAGATATCATTATCGAAAGCAATTGATGCGTTCAAGCCCAGCACTGAAACACAAACGGCCACAATACAGACACGTAAAGGTAATTTTGCATCATGTCAGTTCTCGACCCCATGTCGCAAACCCCGTCAAAATATTCATGGAAACGTTGAAATGAGAAGTCCTATCCCTGCCGCCGTATTCTCCATACGTTGCACCCTCTGACTACCACCTTTTCCGATCAGTGGCATACAGTCTGGCTGACCAGCACTTCCGATCACATGAACAAGTGCAAAATTGAATCGATTCATGGATCCCGACAAAAGATGCCCAGTTCTTCCGCCACGGGATTCGTAATCTATCCAAAAGATGGGAGAATGTAGTGGCAAGCGATGAGCAATACTATGTATCATAATTGTTTTGTACGTTTTTCACAATAAAGCGCCGATCTTCGAGAAAAAACGGCAGAAGCAAAGCTGTATACCTAGTAACAAAAATACAAAGTATTCAAAACAGGCACGATAGAATTGCAGCGGTTGGTAACCGGTACCAGCCAAACCGAGAAATCTACATAAAAAATAACATTAGTAATACATCTGAAATCATCCAATCGAAATGTCATACTCAGGCCACTTCTTCATTAGGAACTTGGGCACCAACCCACCAGTCAGAAGAACAATATTCCTAATTATGACAAAAACCAGAAATTTCAACATTCCAAAAGTAACTTCAAAGTACACTCCCACAATTAAGACACACACACGCACACACACACACACACACACACACACACACACACACATATATATATATATATATATATATATATATATATATATATATATATATATACACACATACAAAAATATACACATACAAAATAAAAAGAACACTACTCACGTCACACTCATTCCATAATCATCAATATCAGATAGAGGGCAAGAAACACTACAGTTGCGATCCTTTGGAATCACTGTGGTTATGTCCTATGAGACAATATCGTCATGTATAGTTTTAAACATGGCTGCTTGGTTCAGTGACCGTTTCTAAATTTAAATTGAAACAAGTGAGTCCTCGGTCACAATTATTTTTAGTCCTACTGACCAGGTTTCAACACTTCTGAGAGTGCCTTCATCAGAATTAAAACAATTAAATTGGTCTATAACATAGGTACAAATTTATAGGAAAAGACATTTTTTATAAAAAAGTATAAGTACTGACTAACAATAAAAGACGGAGGCAGTACTTACATGTCACATATAAAATAATTAACAGGCCGGAAGGGCTTTAGTGACAAAAATATATAAAAAGGAATGCGTGAAAGCGAGCCACTATGGGCTGCTCGTACCTGTACAGATACAGGTTGCAACGCACTGTGACTAATGCCCTTCTGGCTTGTTAACTATTATATATGTGACATGTAAGTACTGCCTCTGTCTTTTATTGTTAGTCAGTACTTATACTTTTTAAATAAAAAATGTCTTTTCCTATAAATTTGTAACTATGTTATAGGCCAATTTAATTGTTTTAATTCTGATGACGACACTCTTAGAAGTGTTGAAACGTGGTCAATAAGACTAAAAATAATTGTGACCGAGGGTTCATTTGCTTCAATTTTAATCTCGTCATGTATGTTTCTTGGTAGTGACGCATATTATGCGTACTTTTTTCCTTTATTATTGCACAATAGTGCATAGATTATTTCAGCATTGGGAAATTAAAGGGACTGGGATTTAACAAAGGTGTCCTCGAGAAGAGGACAGTGCTCTGGTGAAGCAAACGGCCGTCGGAGGCAAAAAATTGGCTCTGAGCACTATGGGACTTAATTTCTGAGATCATCAGTCACCTAGAACTTAGAACTACTTAAACCTAACTAACCTAAGGACATCACACACATCCATGCCCGAGGCAGGATTCGAACCTGCGACCGTAGCGGTCACGCGGTTCCAGACTGTAGCGCCTAGAACCGCTCGGCCACTCAGGCCGGCCGTCGGAGGCAGGTCTTCGGGGAAGGGAAAAACTTAGCGTGTGAAGGACGAAGCTATGCGACATTTGCCGACAGCTTGTCGGACGCTCTATCGGTTCTTGAGTTTTTCTGCCGGGTGGGTGGTGGGGAGGCCTTCTGCCCCTCCACTTCGGCCCCCTGTGACGGCAGCGGTCGCAGCTGCGCCGGTGCCGCCACGGCGGTTATGGACCACCGTAAGGCCGCCGTGAGCACCTCCGCTCGTTTGTAGACGTCAGCCGCCCTAATCCCTTTAAGGGGAGTTGGAGTTCTGTTAGTTAGGCGCCCCTTCCACGTCTCTCGAGTCCATCGCGTTTATCAAGGGTGGGGTGGGGCCCGTAGCCAGCGTCTGAAGCAAAACTGGCAAACAACAAGCACGGCGAGCTGTCCACTAACTTCTGCAGCGTAATACAACTGTAAGGACATCCCGGACGCGTCTTTCCAAATACTGGCTGGCATCGGAGAAAGGAACGACGGCAAGGCACAACTCGAAGGAAAATTTTTAAAACTGGTCTTTTTGTTGAGTAAAGGTACACTGCAAGTAATGTCATTTCTCTACATAGTCTCCCTCAACCTGGTTTGATAAGTCTTTTGACGAGCTTACCAAATCTGCCCTGGAAGAAGTTTAGTCGTTCCGCTGCTACAGACGTCTTCTTTGCATACCGTGCAGACTGTACCATGAAGTTTAGCTGTATATGTTATAGTGAATGTGAAATCTGTAGTTACTCACCTCTCTGGCTAAATGGTTATATAAACCTCCCACGTCGGCTCAGCACCTGGTTACCTACTTGGTCCGGCCACTGAACCACAATTCGCCGTACCACTCAAGCAGGCCCACTGTTTGGGAAGCCCGCTGTTTCGGAACGGAGCTGAGGTCACTGAGACCACACTTACGTCGTTGCGGGTTTGTCACTTAACGAACGACCAACATAATTATGACGTTCTTCAGCATGAAGAAATCGAATTATAGCACCTCAAACTTGTCCGCCCCCGGTAGATGAGTTGTCAGCGCGACGGAATGTCAATCCTAAGGACCCGGGTTCGATTCCGGCGGGGTCGGAGATTGTCTCCACTCAGGGACTGGGAGTTGCGTTTGTCATAATCATCATCATTTCGTCCCCATCGACGCACAAGTCGCCGAAGTGGCGTCAAATCGAAAGACATGCACCCGACGGGAGGCCCTGGTCACACGACATTTACATTTATTTACTTCATACTTGGTGGGAGGCTGTATTGTGCTAGGCACCTTTACTTGTTCACTGTGTGCTCCGAACTGAAAAGTGCGATATGATTCGATCGACGGGCATACTAGAGACACCGCGCAGCGCATCAGCGACAACATTTATCGTATTTTCACTGTTGTTTTAATTTCGCGACTTATCAGACCGCAAGAAAAAAGAGTTCTTCACTAATATCAGACTCCACAAGCAGAGCAAGAGAGTTTGGATGACTTGGAGGAAATCAAGTGACAAACCGAACGTTCACCTGAATATTTCGGTGGATTCCTGAAGCAGCCAGGGTAGTGCAGTTGCTGGAACACTACACGGAAGACACTGGTAGCTGGGCTAGAGTCTCAATCTGGTACACAATTTTGTCATGCACACTTGTCGCTGCATAAGCTCCACTAAAGGGCAGAAAAATCTTTAGCAACTGTAGCAGGCGCAGCGCCTGTTCGATAAGGACTGCTGTGATGCGCCTACTTATTTGCCCGAATTTAGACTTTTCCTTTGAGGAAGGTCCCCTTCAATCTGATAAACATTAAATCTTGTTTCTCCATTTATTTTTCAGCCTCCGTAGCGTCCCTCTTCCCGGGCCCTGCCCGCGAATTCCTCGCCGCGGAATTCTCAGTTCTTAATTAAAACTAGTGGCACGCAAGAGACGAGATTTTATCTGTGACGCTCCACCGGGCGCTTCGAGAGAACGTTTTAATGGTTTACTTTGTCCGTTCTCCCCAAACGAAGGCTTCTTTCATGTTCTGCCGCGTACTTCTTTGTCGCTGCGGAAGACAATGGCCTCGGTAACCGGCAAAGTGAGATAATGATAAAAAACAAAGCCAGCTTCTGGAAATCTTCCACGCCGATAGCATAACGTAATATTTCGGTAAACGTAAATTTCTGATTAAGAATAAAATATTTGCTAGAGAGAGTTGACTGCAGTATTTTACAAATCGCGTTGAGGTATTCTAATTGAAACAGTCTCTTTTCTTTGTGGTGGGTGCAGAAGAATGATAAAAGGAAGAAAAGAACACAAAAAAGAAATAAAATACTTTCTACCTTGTCCAACCGCATTAAGGACCCTGAAGCCAATCTCACGCTTCGAGAGCTCAAATTTGTGAGAGTAAAACGCTTCAAATGCAAGTGTGTATCCATAGCAACACGATTCTTTAATCACCGTCCGGTAAAGTTGGTAAACAAAAAATATGTAACGATGAACTGTTTAATATTACGCACATTTAATGCGCAATAAAGCTATCACAATAAAGAAAAAAATTCTTGCCTTCAAAAGCGTGTAACACGGTTTCCCTTGGTTATTGGTTGTAGAGGTTACGAATGTTTTCTCCAATATTACTTTAAATTTAATAATATCAAGTATTCGATAGATCGAACATGCACATAGAGGCTGTATTATTAACATTCATTGCTTCAGCAATTATAAGCTCAGCTGTAATTTATTTCAGTTCGTTTTATCTATTGTAACAACGGAGACAGAATCTAATACGACTCGACGAGTTCTATTGCATGTCTAAAATAGTAATTACGTTTATGCTCTCTCTTGACGTACTAATGTGAAACAACTGTTTTAACTGTACAATGTACAACTGTACAATGGACGAATGCCTTCCGAGGCCAGATACACGCCTTACACACCGTCACAGATCTTTTTCCGATTAGCACGTGTAATTACCACTGTTGAAAATGAGTTGAACGCGATTCATGAGCTCACATGAATAATTCTGCACTTCGTCGTAGCAGACGTTTTATTGAGATCGTATTTCAGTAAACAGTTTTTATGGATATGCTGTGCTGCCCGTAAGGAATATTACAGATCAACACATGCAGGCGTTTGTTACGGAATCGTACTACGCCACAGGTTTATCGCAGCAACCCGTAAGGAGTTCATAACACTCGAGCGAGTATCTTTTGTGGCATTGGGAAATTTCTCCTATTTATGAAGTAAAGTGCTTAAAATTGTTTCTCCACATGTACCGCACAAAAGCTGACAAGCCCTGTAATCTAGATTCATACTGTTAGCCCCATAGCACGGAACGCTGCGTTTGAAAACAAGATGAATAATTAATCTTCGCAAGCTATAACTTAAATCCATCATTAAGTCGTCTAGTCGTGTGTAGAGTATATTGGGCTATGATGCAGTCACTTCCAAGGTTTTCAGACTTCGTTCATCTGATATTTATCATTACAAATTCTCTTCCTCCGCGTTTTCTATTACCAGCTTTATTTTTTGTGCCGTTTAGATGTAAACCAGTATAGAGCGATGTTTGGGTGAGTGCTTTAAACCGCGTTTATGCTACGGTAAACTGTTTCCGGCGTTCATACTTTACTGAGAGTTTTGGATGGTAATTTGTCTACCTCCTTGACACTTATTACTTGGTCCTAGTATGTGGTCCAGCGATTGCTGGTGAATATTTACCTGTGACTACGTAGGAGAGTAGCGTTGTTGCTCTAACTTTTTGAGGGATACTCATCGTTTTTTGTTAACCATGTAGGATGTATGCGTTGAACAGAAAATCATGCTATTTCTATTTGAAAGACGACATATTTTGCGGCGATTCACGCCGCCCTTGTAACGTAACTGTAATGCAAGACAGCAAACTTCGACAGTAGTGCAGGAATTCTGAAGCAGGACGTACAGACGTTAGTGATGCAGGCGGTGAGGGAAGGATCAGTGTCAGTCCATGATCTTGTCCAGAGAGCGGATCAGGCGATTCGAGAAAATCGTCCGCGAAGGGCAATTCAGAATAAGCGAAATGTCACCAGGCATTTTCCTTATTAATGACAACGCTCATCCCCTCACTGCAGCTGCAACAAAGACGCTCCTGCAGAGTTTTCCATGGGAATTGTATCATCACACACCACACTGCCCGGACTTGGCTCCCTCTGATTTTCGTCTCTTTGCTCACATCGACCGTTGGCCTAAAAGACAGCATTTTGGCACAGACAACGAGCTCCAGACCAGAGTAGAGAATTGGCGAAAATCAAAGGCGGTTGCCTTCGTACTTAATGGGTCACACTATTTTCTAGGCATCTTTACGTGCTCACTGTGGGCTCAGAACTGAAAAGAGCAATGTGGCGCGATAGGCGGGTGTACTAGAGATGCCCCAACACATCTGCGCAAATCCTCATCGGATGCATAGAACAACGAACTTATACAGCAACAAAATTCACGTCCATTTCCTTTCTCTTCCTGTATCTTAGAACGCTTTTTTAACAGATCCTTTTCTGCTACATAAGTCCCAGTATATAAAGAACAGCGATTTCAGAGATACGAATCCAGTTTTTTCTGATCGGTTCCTTTTGAGATTTTGCGTTGTGTTCATGGATCCTGTATTTGTTTTCCTCTCTGTTCTTGGTGGTTCAGTTTGTCGTGAAACCCTGTTTGGCAGTAGAGGATCAAAGATTTATTGAGTTGAAATACTAACCAGGAAGCTTGTCTTTCTCAGGCAATGCTCTTTAACGATCTGGCTATCCAGGCTTGACTCCACACCTTCCACCACCTCTCTCCTATCATTCATGTTTCACAGAGATTATCCTGCATACCTCGCTGGACTAACATTCCTGGAAAAGAGAAGCGCTAGTACAGCAAGGTATACTGGAGACCTTCTTTTGCCGTTTGGAAGAAATGGGAGAGGTACTGTGGGAACAAAAGCTTCGAAGCGGGTCGTGAGTCCTGCGCAGATTACTGGGCGAAAGGTAAGGTTCCTGGTTCAGTACGGATCCGGAACAAGTTTTTCATATACCAAGAAGTTTCCTAACAGCGATGATTCCATTGGAGAGTGAAATATTAATTCAGGAAACATTGCTCCATCGTTAATCTGTTGTGGATGAGTCCATTTCGCAGGACAGCGGTAGTGCTCCGCATTTGAAGTGATACGAATATTTTAACTGAATGAGGAAGTTTTGTTTAGTAAAACTCCGAAATACAATGACACGAGATAATCATCTCGAGGTTAAAATTTTTTGCTCAAGGCGGATCCCCACCAAAAACAAATCTAACACGAGATAGTTTCATTTTGTGCCCGCGCTGCTGGGAAAAGCACAAGCAGATACAATAAAAGACCTAGATAAATATGAGAAGAATGATTTTATAATTAGTAATAAAGAAAGAATCCCTTTGTCTTTTTGGGAAGATAAAAGTAATAATATGTATTTGATGTTATTATCCTCTCGATTGTCGCACAGATTAAACGTGGACTATTTGTAATTTTCTGTTAAATGTTAAATAATTATCCATCTCAGCATTAGTAGTGTCATGATAATTATTCCAAGCTTACGTTTCAAAAAATATCGTCGAGAAAAGTAAATGAATAATGTTAGGTGAAGCCATATTTAAAACGGAATCGATTCGTTTCATGTAAAAGTTTTGAGCAGCACTTTTACAACTGAACCTGCAGATTTAACAAACCAAGTTCGAATATTACACAAAACGAGAATTTCATCTAAAGATTATCCTTTAATAATCAAGCTGTCGCGCAGTTATTAAACGGACCGATTCCATAAAAGGTTATGCATCTAACTGATATTTTCTAATTTCATAAAAGCTAAAATGGAAACCTCACTGATATTTAAAAGGGTTAATATCCATTACAGTCATTGCACTTGGACTTATGGTGAATACAAAGATTTATTTCATTTTTCGATGTAGCCTAATCGTTCTATCGTAATTTTTGATTTAGGAAGGGCGGGGCCTACTTATTAAAAGTAGCGACAGGCAATATTAAAAGTGTAGCGCACATTTGGCGACACGCGGCTCTTGGTCACATATCGGTAGGACTTAAGTACAGTGGCCGATCCTCGTGAGAGCGTGTGAGAGCGAGGCCGTTAGGTTAAAACACGGCGAGGAACACAGATGTATTGTCAGTTTAGGCGATCCTGCAAAATCGACTTTCCCTGGAAACGTAACAGAGACAAATTCTTCTGTAGTTTCTGTGGGAAGGAGCGCGCCTGCTGTATCAAACATGTTGGTAACACGAGAGAAGCCAGTGCAGAAGTTTCTCTGAAACCTCTCGCAGACGGACCATGTTGGAGAGGAGACACGTCACCCCGTCCCGTCCACAAAGAATTAAGACTCCAACCCCGTCTCCGTGCGTCACTGAGGTCATTGTCGCCGCACCAACCAACGCTGCAGTATGAAGATGAATTCTACACGCGTAGGAAACCCCAGTATTTCCATCACTCATAGATATCTGTTGTGTTTCATCACTGTTCCGCGTAAACTGAGATTAGTTAAGATATAAGTAGTCTCTAAATAGATTTCTGGACGTATAAATTCTTTGCCATGACCAGCTCAGACGATAGACTCTGTGTTGTTACCACCATCCATCTACAACACTCCACAGTCACAATATTGCTGACCTACCATGCAAAGAAGGTTGTATACGTGGAAGAATCCTGGAGATACTAGAAGGTATCAGATAGATTATATGATGGTAAGACAGAGATTTTGGAAGCAGGTTTTAAATTGTAAGACATTTCCAGGGGCAGATGTGCACTCTGACCACAATGTATTGGTTATGAACTGTAGATTAAAACTGAAGAAACTGCAAAAAGTTGGGAATTTAAGGAAATGGGACCTGGATAAACCAGTGGTTGCACAGAGTTTCAGGGAGAGCATAAGGGAACAATTGTCACGAATGGGGGAAAGAAATACAGTAGAAGAAGAATGGGTAGCTCTGAGGGATGAAGTAGTGAAGGCAGCAGAGGATCAAGTAGGTAAAAAGACGAGGGCTAGTAGAAATCCTTGGGTAACAGAAGAAATATTGAATTTAATTGATGAAAGGAGAAAATATAAAAATGCAGTAAATGAAGCAGGCAAAAAGGAATACAAACATCTCAAAAATGAGATCGACAGGAAGTGCAAAATGGCTAAGCAAGGGTGGCTAGAGGACAAATGTAAGGATGTAGAGGCTTATCTCACTAGGGGTAAGATAGATACTGTCTACAGGAAAATTAAAGAGACCTTTGGAGAAAAGAGAACAACTTGTATGAATATCAGAAGCTCAGATGGAAACCCAGTTCTAAGCAAAGAAGGGAAAGCAGAAAGGTAGAAGGAGTATATAGAGGGTCTATACAAGGGCGATGTACTTGAGGACAATATTATGGAAATGGACGAGGATGTAGATGAAGATGAAATGGGAGATACGATACTGCGTGAAGAGTTTGACAGAGCAGTGAAAGACCTGAGTCGAAACAAGGCCCTGGGAGTAGACAACATTCCATTAGAACTACTGACGGCCTTGAGAGAGCCAGTCCTGACAAAACTCTACCATCTGATGAGCAAGATGTATGAGACAGGCGAAATACCCTCAAACTTCAAGAAGAATAAAATAATTCCAATCCCAAAGAAAGCAGGTGTTGACAGATGTGAAAATTACCGAACTATCAGTTTAATAAGTCACAGATGCAAAATACTAACGCGTCTTCGTTATAGACGAATGGAAAAACTGGTAGAAGCCGACATCGGGGAAGATCAGTTCGGACTCCGTAGAAATATTGGAACACGTAAGGGAATACTGACTCTACGACTTATCTTAGAAAATAGATTAAGGAAAGGCAAACCTACATTTCTAGCATTTGTGGACTTAGAGAAAGCTTTTGACAATGTTGACTGGAATACTCTCTTTCAAATTCTAAAGGTGGCAGGGGTAAAACACAGGGAGGGAATGGCCATTTACAATTTGTACAGAAACCAGATGGCAGTTATAAGAGTCGAGGGTCATGAAAGGGAAGCAGTGGTTGGGAAGGGAGTGTGACAGGGTTGTAGCCTCTCCCCGATGTTATTCAATGTGTATATTGAGCAAGCAGTAAAGGAAACAAAAGAAAAATTGGGAGTAGGTATTAAAATTCATGGAGAAGAAATAAAAACTTTGAGGTTCGCCGATGACATTGTAATTCTGTCAGAGACGGCAAAGGACTTGGAAAAGCAGTTGAACGGAATGGACAGTGTCTTGAAAGGAGCATATAAGATGAACATCAACAAAAGCAAAACGAGGATAATGGAATGTAGTCGAATTAAGTCGGGTGATGCTGAGGGAATTACATTAGGAAATGAGACACTTAAAGTAATAAAGGAGTTTTGCTATTTGGGGAGCAAAATAACTGATGATGGTCGAAGTAGAGAGGATATAAAATGTAGACTGGCAATGGCAGAAGAGAAATTTGTTAACATGGAGTATAGATTTAAGTGTCAGGAAGTCGTTTCTGAAAGTATTTGTATGGAGTGTAGCCATGTATGGAAGTGAAACATAGACGATAAACAGTTTGGATAAGAAGAGAATAGAAGCTTTCGAAATGTGGTGCTACAGAAAAATGCTGAAGATTAGATGGGTACATCACATAACTAATGAATAGAATTGGGGGAGGTTTGTGGCACAACTTGACAAGAAGAAGGGACTGGTTAGTAGGACATGTTCTGAGGCATCAAGGGATCACAAATTTAGCATTGGAGGGCAGCGTGGAGGGTAAAAATCGCAGAGAGAGACCAAGAGATGAATACACTAAGCAAATTCAGAAGGATGTAGGTTGCAGTAAATACTGGGAGATGAAGCTTGCAGAGGATAGTGTAGTATGGAGAGCTGCATCAAACCAGTCTCAGGACTGAAGACAACAGCAACAACAACAAACAACTGTGCAAAACGTTACAACTGCAGAAAAATTGGATGGTTTATTCAAGGGAAAGAGCTTCACAAATTGAGCAAGTCAGTAACGCATTGTTCCAGCTCCAGCCCTTACGAAAGCAATTATTCGGCTTGGTATTGATTGATAGAGTTGTTGGATGTCCTCCTGAGGGATATAGTTCGAAATTTTGTCCAATTGGCTCGTTACAGCGTCAAAGTCCCGAGGTGGTTGAAGGCTCCTGCCCATAATGCTGCAAACATTTCCAATTGGGGAGAGATACGGGGACCATATCTGCTAAAGTAAGGTCTGGCAGGCACGAAGACAAGCAGTACGAACTCTAGCCGTGTGCGGACGGACATTATAACCCTGAAATTCAAGCCCAGAATGCCAGAATGGCTTACCGTGGAGAAAAACTAAATGTGGTGCAGAATATTGTCCACGTACAGCTGTGCTTTAAGGGTGCCGCGTATGAAAACCAAAGATATTCTGCTGTGGAATGCATCGCTGATCACCGGGGTTCAGTTCGCAGCATCACTCGTTTGGTAGCAACCTGACTACCATGCGCCATATTTTCCGATAGCCGGGAGAGATGGCGAGGAGTGCCATTCCCTTTCATAGCAGGATCCCTCTGATTGACATCCTCTGCACCCTTACAGCACAGTGGTACGTAGACGATATAATAAGCTCTGTTTTGCTGCCCTTCGTGGCAAGCCATCCTGGGCTTACATTTCACCGAGAGTTTCCTTGCTTTCCTGCTTGCCAAACCCCATCTTGGCCGACAGGTCTTTGGATCAGTCCCCAAATGGGATCGTTTGCAGCATTATGGGCAGGAGCCTCAAACCATTTCGGGATTTTGACAATGTAAGGGTCAGAGGTGGACCAACGCGATATTGAATTTCTCAATATGTGAAGCTCTCTCTCTTTAATAAATCAATCAAAATTTCTGAAATTATAATCATTTGTTAGTCTGTACATTTGCATGATACCTACCGATTTGCGTCTCATTCGAAGGATAATTCCTTCGTGGGGCATTGCTTTTTTTTCTTTTCTTTTTTTTGTCTTAGAGTGTATCTCAGCCTTGCAGGCGCAGTCGGTGCCATGAGTAATTCATCTTAGGTGGTAACCGACAGAGGGGCGGTAAATACCACAGAGTGAATGACGAGCGACGGTGCTGCGCTTTGGTTACAAGCATCGCAGTCGCAGCGACCGCCGCACAGCTATTCTGGTGCTAACAGGTGTCCGTCAGCCGGCGAGTTACGTCCGCACCACCAACCACACAACACCCGACAACTTTCCGGCCGCTCGCAGATCAGACTGCAAGCGGAAGAGGCGAATCCATAGATCACTCCAAAAGGTACGCGGCAGTAAAACGTAGTATTGGGAGCTCAAATTAATTCTCGTTGCTGACGAACACAGGGAAGTAGTTGTACTAGTGTAGCACAGCGAGCAGTGACACGAGAATTATTTAACAGTAGAAACATCAGGCTTTCAGGTCTGTGTGGGACTCTGGAGTTGACTGAAAAGAATATACATATTTATTGCCTTTAACATACTCGGTTTTGTACCTGCCAAACAGCATTTCGGAGAAGTGTTACTCTTTTGCTTTCATCTCAAGGAATTTGCTGTACAAAGTCATTGTTTGCTAGTGGAAGCATATGGAGAACATTCAGAAACACCCAGACGAGATTGATTTCGGCGATTTAAATAAAAAGATTTTGAAGTGAGTGACGAAATTGATCTTGGTTGGTGTTGTCAATCATAAGGTTCACCTAAACAGCGAATGTTGAACGCTACAAAGCACAATTACTAAATTAGAATAGCGCACATAAAGACAGAAGCCAGCAATGTGCTCAGAGTCAAGACAAAGTCATTCTGCTTTGTGACAATGCCAAGCTACATGCTGCAAATCGATTGTAGGAAACCTTGATGGCATGTCTTATCCCGCCCGCCATATTCGCCAGATATCGACCCTTCCTATTACAATTTTTCGATCCATGAAGCATTGCCTTTCTGAACAACACTTCACATCTTTTAATGATCTCGAAAACTCGCTCTATGAGTGGATCACCTTTAAAAAACGCGAATTCTTTATCGCTGAATTCATTTGCTATCCGAAAAGTGGGAAAAGTTTGTAGCTGCTAAAGGACACTAGTTTCAGTAAAGTATCTTATACCATTCTATTAAAATGATCACCTATTTTTTGCACAACATTCAACGAGAATTAATTCGAGTGCCCAATAAATGCTGCAGCAAGAGGATATGTGGAGAGCATTCACTACTTTTCGTCGCAAGGACAAATTCTGTGTAATGACTGTGAACAGGAGAGAAAAGGCACAGAGTCCGATTATAAAGCTGCTGATAAACTTTTCCATTTACTCATGCTACAGAAGACGTCTGAAGAGCAATGACCACATTAAATCAGTTGGGGGTCTGCTCCAACGGCGACTGTCTAATCACGTTCGCAGAATTACTTTAAATTCCGCGAGATATGGTATATCCAATGTTTTTGGGGGCGGTGTCTATGGAAGTTTACTATCTTTTCTTTGTTACACACTCACGGAACATGACACGATACGAATTATGTACTTAAAGCTTAAATGTGAGGACTATCGACCCACACTGAATACTGGTCTGATTTATTATCCGTTCAGATGGTTCAAATTGCTCTGAGCACTATGGGACTTAACATCTATGGTCATCAGTCCCCTAGAACTTAGAACTACTTAAACCTGACTAACCTAAGGACATCACACAACACTCAGTCATCACGAGGCAGAGAAAATCCCTGGCCCCGCCGGGAATCGAACCCGGGAACCCGGGCGCGGGAAGCGAGAACGCTACCGCACGACCACGAGCTGCGGACGATTTATTACCCGTGAAATATTCATCATGCCTATATCCATCATGGTTCAAATGGCTCTCAGCACTATGGGACTGAGGTCATCAGTCCCCTAGAACTTCTTAAACCTAACTAACCTAAGGACTACACACACATCTATGCCCGAGGCAGGATTCGAACCATAGCGTATATCCATCGTGATGATTGCCTCATCTCTCTCGGTGGTTTCCACATCTTTGGATGACTCCGTTACTATTTCTTTTTCTGCTGCTTTTCTTCTTTCGTTTTTGAACTCAACTCCTAAATACGGTTAATGTACCCTATACAGTAAAAAATTTTTTTCTCTAATTTATTAAGAGTTTTCTAGAGCTCATCTGGATACTCAGTCCCAAGTTCTCACTGCTCATTATCACTGTTGTTTAGCAGCAAAATTCCAGTTCCACATTACGATATGTCACTGCTTCTCTTTTCTTAAAGTAACTGCTATTAGATCCATGTGCGTACACAATTCTGTTTCATTTATGATGTCCTCGATCTCATCTGACTATTTGGAAACATATTTCAACTACGATATGTTGATAGTTCTTTCTATGCATCCAAACAGAAGTCCATATCTTCCTTTATGTTTGTTATTAGGAAGCCACCAATCACTACATCTATATCTACAACGAAATCATTTCTTTGTAATTCTCACTTAATTGCTTGTAAGAGTGTGCATTGACAGCAATATCAAACATTGTATCGACTGTGCCATGCTCGAATAATGTGTTTTAATGAGAGCCATACCACCGGCCGCTGTGACCGAGCGGTTCTAGGCGCTACGGTCGCAGGTTCGAATCCTGCCTCGGGCATGGATTTGTGTGATGTCCGTAGGTTAGTTAGGCTTAAGTAGTTCTAAGTTCTTGGGGACTGATGACTTAAGATGTTAAGTACCATAGTGCTCAGAGTCATTTGAACCATTTTTGATAACCATACCACTTCAGTTATCAAACCCGTGACACTCTCTCCCCTCTTTTGTGATAACACAAAATAAGCCCCATTTATTTGAACTATTTTGATATCTGTTAGTCCTAACTGTGAAGAATCATATTCTATTCAACATGTCTGGAATACAACACAATTTCTTTAAGGTATTTGTTCCACCTCACAAGTGTAACGTCAATAAAATAGTCTGTAGTTGCCCTTCCCTTCAATATGTTTCATTTTGTCGTTTCACTTTATGTTGCTTCTAATTGTAATCAATGTAGCTGAATGGACGAATGTCATGCTACAATGATCAACAGAATTCGCTTAATACTTGTATGAAGGACAATGTATACAAATGACCGCTGATGTTTTAGTTTACAATTCTTTTCATTTCTTTGAGATGCAATATAATAACCATAAAAAGGGATCCTTCAGATTACTAACAATGGGTCAAAGAGGTCACGATCAAATGCGTGTTATTATGATACCATCTAAAAGAAATGAAGAGAGTAGTATAGTTTCTCTATATTTTAAAGCGTTTACAATTTTTTAAAATGACGTTTTGCGTATTGAGGGAATCATCGTGCGATGCCGTTACATTAAGATGCGCTAACTTTATCTGTGGCTAATGTCGGCCTCGAAAAAGTAACTATGCAGACGAAACCCATAAGAGAAAGAAACTACGTGGAAACAACTGCACTGGCATGTTAGTAAGGGGAAAAAACGAAATTGAATTTCAGGCGCCTTCTCTACTCTGTAAGCGAGGAAAACGCTTTTTCGTGGCTCAGAGTTACACTAAATATTCACAGGAACAATAATGCACATATTCTATATGTACTGGGGCGACTGACGGAAGGTCAGTTACGAGCTATGAGTCACAATTTGTACGGGTGAGACTAATATGACCCTTTTTCTTTCTTTTCTTGCAAGAAAATACAGTTCATGCGTTTCGAGAATGTGTTTTTGTGTGACACAACATTTTTAAAGGACGGAGCTAAAATTTTACGCCTTCCAAATCATTCCTTACAGTAGTGTTTATTCTATGTTATGTGACTGTAACAGATGTATCCCAGCTACAAATAAATAAAAGATGCTCCCTGTGAGACAAAGTATGATTTTCAAGGGCAGTTCGGGGTATAGCATCACTGAATCATCGAATCAGATTCTGACCACAGAGTAAGGTTTTGCAGTAAACTGCCCAGTAAGAAAATTATAAGCGAATACCGAGCTAAACTAACTTCATTTCAGATACATATTTACTAATAGAAGATCCCATTAAAAATATCGAACCTTCTCCAAAAATACAATCATCTTACCATACCAGGAATCATAAAACTGGTACACGTATTGGAGTTAGCCCTATACTCAACAAGAATTTAGACATAACGAAATTACAAGCACATACGAATACAATAAGAGTGGCACTTACAGTGCAGCTTGTTTCATACTCTGAATGAATTTGTTAGGTCTGAAGCGGAATGTGCGTTGGTCTGAAATTTACTGACATCTTAAAATTGTATACAGGAATGGTATTCAAACCCGGTACACTTCGTTTGTCGGACAATGCTTTACCGACTGAGGTTCCAAGGCACTACTCACCCCAATCCATTTGTCTGGTAGAGGTAAGGTTACAGGTTGGAGTCCTAGTCATGGTCCAGCACACAGTTTCAATCTTCCAGGAAGTTTCAAAAATATTTCATAACAGTTCACATAGGCCAGCAAATGTTATTATCGGGAGACAGAGTTCTACACGATGACTCTCATTGGCGACTGGCTAACTTTCAGTTTATCGGAACGGGGAACGAAATCGGTCAGTACTATCCAAAATTTGTATCTTGTGTGATAAGTATTAAGACAAGTAAAAATCGGATTGTTTGTTAGGAAATACATACATTACTTTAAGACTGACAGATTTCCGTGCTACCTGTGAGAGGTTATTCCAGTCCTTGAAGATGACTCTCGAAACTGTTTCAGTAGTCGCCGCAGACAGAGCAGAGGGAAAGATAATCGAAGCGTTTTAGTTGTGCTGCTTCAAAAGCCAGCTGAAAATTAGGTTGACGGTTAAAACGGGGAGGCTATCTGCAAAATCGCTAGGAAAGGAATGTGTAGAAAACACTGGCTAGAAAAAAGGAGAGTATGATAGTGTAACCTTCCTCTCTCTAATCGGCTATGTAAAATTGACCGTGATCACGTGAACCTAATCGTATCAGAATATTTTATAGCAGTCCTTTCTGAAGCAACTAATTTCTGGGAAACAGAGTATAAAAGCAAATAGCGTATTTGAATTTCGAATAATGTATATTTAAACAGTGCAATCACACATGGTAAAGACAGGACGAAAAGGAAGTACCACCAAAATCTGAATAACTCGCAGCAAAATCAGATGAACTAGCTTGTAAAAATACACAGTCACCAGTTCAACTGCATAAAATCTATTCTTTACCCGTCAGTTATCAGAACAGTAATTAATACGTACTTATTTAAGTAAAGGTGTGACGTCAGAAGGCTGACACACATACAGCAACACAATGAAACGGTGCAAATTAACAATGACAAAATGTTAATAGCTGTTTCAAATCGCTATGAAAACCAAAAGAAATAATTTGGAAAAATAATCAAATGATCGTTATTGAAATGGTTGACTGATGAAATTATTGTGTTATATAAAAAATTGTGTGCCCTCACAGTAGCGTTTACTTACACGTACAAAATTCATGAAATTTGCAAATGGAGCTTACACAAATTTACTATCTCAATACTTTGTGAGTTTCTAGAGTAAATAAATGGTAATTAGTCTTCCGTATAATTGCAACGCCGGAATACGAAGCATCAAGCTAACATAAAATAACACTTTGTCAAATACGCGTGGAACTATATAGTTCTAGTTTAAATCTTTTATTTGCCAGTATTATTTCAGTTAAATTTTCTTTACTATTAATTTCAAAGTATAGTAATTACTATTTCCTCTGATTATTACAGAACAGATAAGCTAGCTTTGAGGTGTCATTAGTGATAATTTTAAATTCTATTTTAGTAAAGACAAATATCGGCAAAATTGCTCGTTTTTAATATTGCCTGTCTTTAACGTATCAACGACTCTTGCTTTTTCTGTAGTAGCAAAGGTGCAAGAACATCGTCGACATATCAATGACATTGGTGAAAGATGATATCAAGAAGTCAGAATTTTATCATTTATAACTGTTATTAAAAGTTTCACTGCAAGCCGTTGGGCACGCCTCACAATATTTTGAGGTAGTACTAACGTGAACGGTCTTATAGTTCGTCGAAGCTATTGAAACGACGGTATCGATACTTGTGATAGAGTGCGCCATTTACTCCATGTGTTAAGTATGAATAGCGGTTATTCCCATTGTTGTATAAAGCACACAAGTGGCAAGACGCAATCAATATCTTCGCTGCGCGATAACAACGGTGAAGTCATGAAGTCACTGATGACAGTGCCACCAAAGCAGAGTTATTAAACACGGTTTTACGAAACTCCTTCACCAAAGAAGACGAGGTAAATATTCCCGAATTCCAATCAAGAACACCTGCGAAGATTTGAAACATAGAAGTAGATATCCTCGGTGTAGCAAAGCAGCTTAAATCACTTGATAAAGGCAAGGCCTCCGGTCCAAACTGTATACCAGTCAGGTTCCTTTCAGAGTATGCATATGCAATAGCTCCAAAAGCAGTTATAGACAACCGCTCGCTCACAGAAAGTTCCGTACCTAAAGACTGGAAAGTTGCTCAAGTCACACCAATACCCAAAAAGGGAAATAGGAGCAACCCGCTGAATTACAGGCTCATATCACTAACGTCGATTTGCAGTAGGTTTTTGGTACATATACTGTACTCGAACATTATGAAGTACCTCGAAGAAAATGATTTACTGACACACAGTCAGCACGGATTCAGAAAATATCGTTCTTGAAGAACACAACTAGCTCTTTATACTCATGCAGTAATGAGTGTTAACGACAAGGAATGTCAAATTGACACCATATTTTTAGATTTTCAGAATGCTTTCGACACCGTTCCTCACAAGCGTCTTCTAACCAAACAGTGTGCCTATGGAACATCGCCTCAGTTGTGCGACTGGATTCGTGATTTCCTGTCAGAAAGGTCACAGTTCGTAGTAATAGACTGAAAGTCATCGAGTAAAACAGAATTAATATTCGGCGTTCCCCAAGGAAGTGTTATAGGCCCTCTATTGTTCCTGTTCTATATTAACGACGTAGGAGACAATCTGAGTCGCCCTCTTGGATTATTTGCAGATGGTGCTGGCATTTACCGTCTTGTAAAGTCATCAGATGACCAAAATGAATTGCAAAATGATTTAAATAAGATATCTGTGTGGTGCGAAAAGTGGCTGGGCTGGGCTGTTTTGAGGGAAGAGACCAAACTGCGAGGGCATCGGTCTCATCGGTTTAGGGAAGGACGGGGAAGGAAGTCGGCCGTGCCCTTTCAAAGGAACAATCCCAGCATTTGCCTGGAGCGATTTAGGGAAATCACGGAATACCTAAATCAGGATGGCTGGACGCGGGATTGAACCGTCGTCCTCCCGCGAAAAGTGGCAATTGACCCTTAATAAAGAAAAGTGTGAAGTTATTTACATGAGTACTAAAACAAATCCGCTAAACTTCGATTACGCGATAAGTGACCCGAATCTGAAGGCTGTAAATGCAACTAAATACTTAGGGATTACAATTGCAAATAACCTAAATTGGAACGATCACAAATAGATAATGTTGTGGGTAGAGCAAACCAAAGACTGCGATTCATTGGCAGAACACTTAGAAGGTGCTATAGATCTACCAAAGAGACTGCTTACACCACGCTTGTCCGCCCTATTCTGGAGTATTGATGTGCGGTGTGGGATCCGCATCAGGTGGGACTGACGGCTGACATCGAAAAAGTTCAAAGAAGGGCGACTCGTTTTGTATTATCGCAAAATAGGGGATATAGTGATATAGACATGATACGCGAATTGGAGTGGCAATCAATAAAACAAAGGCGCTTTTCGTTGCGACGGGATCTTCTCATGAAATTTCAATCACCAGTTTTTTCCTCCGATTGCGAAAGCGTTATTTTGGCACCCACCTACATACGGAGAAATGATCATCATGATAAAATAAAAGAAATCAGGGCTCGCACAGGAAAATTTAAGGGCTCGTTTTTCCCGCACGCCGTTCGAGACTGGAACGGTAGAGAGACAGCTTGAAGGTGGTTCATTGAACCCTCTGCCAGGCACTTAACTGTGAATAGCAGAATAATCACGTAGATGTAACACCGCAGCCCCCAGAGAGGTTGCTAGCATTTTAATTTCCTCTTTGACAAGCATATACGAGTAAATTTCATCTAACGTGCCCTATCATTTTCGTATCGGATGCTGAAGCCGAACAGTTCATCTACATCTATATTTACATAGATACTCCACAATCCACCGTACGGTGCGTGGCGGAGGGTACCCCGTATCTCTACTAGTCATTCCCTTTCCTGTACAGCCTGCAAATAGACCGAGAGAAAAACGACTGTCTATATGTCTCCACATGAACCCTAATTTCTCGTATCTTATCTTCGTGGGCCTTACGAACAATATATGTTGGAACAGTAGAATCGATTTGCAGTCAATTTCAAATGCCGGTTCTCTAAATTTTCTCAGTTGTCTCCATCATAAAGAATTAGCTTTCCCTCCAGGGATTCCTATTTGAGTTCCAGAAGCACGTCCGCAACACTTGCGTGCTGTTCCAACCTACCAGTAAGAAAACTTGCATCCTGCCTCCGAGTGGCGTCGATGTCTGTTTTTTTTTAATCCTACCTCGTGCTGATCCCAAACACTCCAGCAATATTCAACAATAGGTCGCACTAGCGTCTTATATGCGTTCTCCTTTTCAGATGAACCACACTTTCCTAGAATTCTCCCAATAAAGTGAAGTCGACCATTCGCCTTTCCTACCACAATCCTTACATGCTCGTTCCATTTCATATCGCTTTGCAGCGTGTCACGTGAGACATTACTAATGCTGTATCCGAACATTACGGGTCTGTTTCTCCTACTCATCTGCATTAACTTACATTTTTCTACATTTATGCCTAGCTGTCGTTCATCACACCAACTAGAAATTTTGTCCCAAGTCATCTTGAATCATCCAACAGTCACTCAATTGCAACACTTTACCGTATACCACAGCATCTTCAGCAAACAACCGCAGATTGATTCCCACTCTGTTCGTAAAATTACTTATGTGTACAGGGAACAGCAGCGGTCCTATCACACAGCCCTGGGGCGCTCCTGATGATACCCTTGTCTCTGATGAACACTCGCCACCGAAGACAACATTCTGGGTTACAACATAAGAAATCTTCGAGCCGCTAACATATCCATGAACGTATTCCATATGCCCCTACATCCTTTAACAGCCCGCTATGTGGCACCCTGTCAAATGCTTCCCGGAAATCTAGAAATATGAGATCTGTCGGTTTCCCTTCATCCGTAATTCGCAGTAATCATGTGAGAAAAGAGCAAGGTGAGCGTTTCACGAGCAATTCTTTCCAAGACCATGCTGATTCGTGCACATAAATTCTCGGTCTCAGGAAAATTTATTATACTCTACCTGAGAATGTGTTCAAAGATTCTGCAGGAAACAGATGTTAGGGATATTCGTCTATATTTTTGCTGGTCCGCCCTTTTGGTCTTCTTATGTGCAGGAGTCACCTGCGCTTTTTTCCAGTCTCTTGGGACTTTGCGCTGGGCGAGAGATTCGCGATAAATGCAAGCTAGTCAGTGGGCCAATGCTGTAGAGCATTGAAAAACCGAATTGGGCTTCTATCCGAACCTGGTGACTTATTTGTTTTCAACATTTTACAATGTTTCTCTGCTCCAGGAATGCTTATTACCATATCGTACATACGGTAGTCTGTTAGATAGTCAAACGATATTATGTTTGTATCTTTTTCATGCGTGAACGATTTCTTAAAAGTGAAATTTAAGACTCAGCAACAAGTGGCTGGATGGAAATGTTAGACAAACTTAACGACTTTACATAAGACCAGAATTTTCTCGGGTTCTCTGCCAGATCTTTTCCCAAGGTATGACGGTGGTAGCTGTTAGCTTCGCGCACAGTTCTTCTCACAGACGCACGAATCTCTACCAAGCTTTGTTTGTCGTCATTTGTGCGTTCTCTTTTGAACTTAGAGTGCTACAGCCTCTGCTTCCTCCGAATTTTTTTTTGTATTAAACCATGGTGGATCTATTCCTTTACCCACTTACTAGGTCCATAGCTCTCCAGACCCCGATTTACAATCTGCTTAAACTTTTCCCAGCCTCTGCTTCCTCCGAATTGTTTTTATTAAACCACGGTGGGTCTATTCCTTTACCCACTTACTAGGTCCATAGCTCTCCAGACCCAGATTTACAATCTGCTTAAACTTTGCCCATAATTCCTCTATATCATTCTTACTGGAACCAAGTGATATCAATTCACTGTCTAAGTGATGTACTAACAACTGCTTGTCTGCTCTTTCTAGCAGCAAAACTCTCCTAGCCTTCTTAACTGATTTATTATCTTCCGTAACCTAGTTGTTATAATGACATCATGATCATTATTCCGGTCTGTTTGTAGCTACAGGGTCTAAGATATTTCCATTGTTTGTGGATTGCCAAATTAGCTGTTCAAGACAGTTTTCAGAAAACATTTTCAAAAGTACTTGACACAACCGTCTGTTTGTGCCCCCTGCAAGGAATACGTAGACATCCCAGTCTATACTCTTAGCTTAAAGTTTCCTCCAATTAACGTTGGATGTAATGTGTATTTACGGGCTACTGATCTTTTCTCCAATTAGTATTGCATGCAAGGAAATTAAAGCGCTGGTGACCGTAGACTTCCCTTGAGTGACTCTAGAACTGTGACAGCAGAATCGGATGGCCGGTAAAAAACATCAAGTAAGTAACTTGGTTTCACCTAGACCTGTTACACGTGACCAGATAACTTCACAGTCACACTCGGCTAAGACATTAATAGAGATGATATATTTCTCAGCACCCGCCCCCCCCCCCCCTCCGCCTCCGCCACTGGCTCCGCACCTCCTACGGTCTTTAATCTGACTTTCAGATATATGTTCCATGACTCGCTAAGTATATCAGAACTTTCCGCTTCGGATTTCTGTCCGCTCTCGAGAGTAATTTGACCGCGAGAACCTTCCTGGAGGGCAGTAAATTCCGGAACTTTGCTACGACAACTTCGACAATTTACTGATAAAATTTTGACAGTCGAAATGTCTTTACCCTAAACGTGGCGTATTTGCCTTGGTATGTATCGATTGGCGAGTATTCGTCAGAGTACCTCAAAATACCGCCTAGCCTAAAAAATGAAAACGCCGTCGTGTTTGGTGTCGGCGATTGGTGCTTTGGAAGAAGCAAATTGTGGTGCCAGTAGGTTTAAAGTAGTTAAAGAAAAAGTAATTTCCATCTTCAGTTCTGTGTGTTTTGGCCGTAAAAGGATGGGATTTGGAGAGAGTGTGGTGGTACAGTTACATGGGGACTAAGCATGCAGAGGAAGGGACAGTCATTGTGTGAACCAGGGGTTACCTGAGTGGGACTGGCGTTATTTGAATTAGGAAGTTTAGTGGAAGGTATAGACACACACACTCTAGACGGCTAAAGTGCTCCAGCGTATAACTTTGTACAGGTCAGTGCAAGTTTCGGTTTTGCTTGGATTTTCGTGCAGTGGCACCAAACTTTAGCGTTTTAGAGCGAACAGACAAAACTCTGAATTTTACTGGACGGTTGGTGACTGTCTTCAGCGTAGTTTACAGTGCTCAAAGCTGATGAATTACTTGCCAAAAACAGGAGCTTAAATCTGAAAGGTAATTTAGGTAATTTCCCTCGTGCAATCATGGACTGGACTGAAACACTCATGCGATCACTATAAAGTGCCTACTGTGGTTTTAGTGTTTGGTAGCATGGGGTGATATGATGGTAAACTAGTGATCTAGACCTGTATTCCTTGCTGAAAATAAACAAAAATGTGACAACAGTCCCCTTATTACTGATTCCTATTGCTCTCATAACACATCCACTGGTGATAATGTACCACACAAATTGGAATGGCAAGACTGTGATTATTTAACACAGGAGAAATTTCTATCCTGAAAACAAGTAAATCGATTTCTTTAACCTAATGCAACGGGAACAAGCAGCTCAGTATGGCCTTATGGTGCCAAATGCAATATTTAGCCGTACCTCGCATATTTCTAACTCTTTTCTCCTGATGAATCCGAAAATGATATCGGGGAACTGGAAGTAAAAGACTGAATTCAAACCTCTGGATTTATTAACAGTTACTTTCACATAGAGAAAATTCGAACTGCGTAACAGGCGATGCTCTTAAGGGATACTGTCCCTTCCGAAATGAAGATATGACAATAAATTAGCAGACAAAATGATCAGCATGTGGGGTGCCTTTATGGGAACCAAGGGAAGGATTTTTTAAGTTTGTGCTTGATCCACCGTGCTTCAACGGAGTCAAGCTTTGCTGAGGGGAAAGAACAAGAGAGAATGTTGCTGTTACTCATTTACAGAGAATCGCAGGGCTGATAAAGTTACAATTTCATTAAATCAATTTGCACCGGACAAGAGCAGCACGAGGGAAAAATAAATATAAGTTCCGATTACTGAAGCAGGATAGGAACATACTCGTAAAATAGGGCAGCGGAAAAAAATAGTTTACGACACAAGAAGCTAGGCTTTCAGCAATTCGGAAAGCTTTTGGTACATAGAATTGTAACTACGATCGCGACCTAATTAATAGTGCGCCAGAAAGCAGTTGCATTGCTTCTCACCGCCATTGCCTCGTGATACAGCTGCTCGGCGTGTCCCCACCAGCCAATATTCAACACGTCCAGACTGCAGCTCGCCACATCTTATGTTGCCCACCGTTCGCTCCTCATCACCAACGGCCAAATCGCTTTCATCAAACGCACCTTATGGATCCCTTGATCGTTCATTTTAAACGGCAGATTTTCTAGAAAGAACTCGAAGCTTCTACCACGAACTTCCATCAACCAATGGAAACACTCGTCCTCGAATTCGGCTCGATAGATCATTCCACCTACGCGCTTCAAGTCAGGTACGTCAAGACAGAGAGGGCTGGGGTTCTCTGCCACCATTTCTCTCCTTGTTCTTCAATTCACACTTCCCCTGCTATTGTCCTGAGCATTCCAACTGTTCTGCCCTCCGTACCTAATGGATAGGATAAACTCTAATGAAAGATGTATTCAAATAAACATAGTCTTTCACCACCGCATGCAATAGATTGCCGCTGTATATTGGCGATTTCATTTGATTAAACGGAACATAAAATAAATACCCGCGTGTCATTACTTAACCGACTGCTATATGTTAATAATCGCTACTGTTAGAAACTGAAATTTTGAACTTAAATAGAACAAAGAGTGTGAGAACGTTACCTTAGAGTCTAGACAATCAAGACCCGAACAATTTAGCGCTCACACATCGTTGCAGAAACCTTGGTTCTCGTAAGAACCATATATTTCTGTTATTCCTTCGATACTTTAATCGAGAACATAGTTATTGAAATGTTTCCAATGCAATTTTGCAAAGTCATTCTTGCCATCACTAATTTTATATTGTCACTCCGAATTACACAAATATATACTCTTCATTATTATTTCGTTGGCAAGTGCAAATTATTGTACTAATTATAAATGACAGCTGTATGGTACTCGTGATTTATTTCATACATTTAATCATTAGAGATAAATAAGCAAAAACTGACTAGGTGTCGCTGTGAATACGGATAGCCATTTAATGAGTTATTTTCTGCAGACGATGAGTGCGGCAGTGCTCGGCGTGCCAGGGCAGCAGCATTAGTTAACCACTGACTGCCACTAATGGTGAAGGCGGGTATGTCTAATGGTGCGAGCGCGCAGATTATCCTGCTGCGCTTACCCTGAGCCCAACACACGGCCGCTTGGCTGCAAGCAACAAAGTGTTTAAACTGTCTGCACTGGTTTTATAATTCCCAAGGGAAATGCTGTCACTCATTATTTGGTGATGGCACTAATCGTCTTACCAGAGCGAACGTTTCCCTTGTATTTATCGTGTTGTGGTTAAGGCACTGTAATTGTGTCTCAAACTTACAGATATTTGCCTCATTGTGCTGTAGTCTGAAGGCCATATGATTACTCAAAATACACAGAACTTAAGCTACGACTGCAATGTTGAAATTGTCACTGAAATTCTTGTATCGTTACTTAGCTGCATCACCTTTGAATTTTTATTCTGTGGTATAAGGATTTTCTATTAAAGTTTTGTCCTTGTAAATATCAATTGTTTTACTTTATATTTTATGCAACAGTTTTAGGCAAAAATAATCAAAAAATATGGTCTAATCTGACTGCAAAAGGAAATGTTAGTCAGAGAATCTGCGATATTTATTTTTGAGCCCTGAATCGCATCGTCTATGCTAAAAAATGTGTCGTCATTCGCCTTCAAGTGTAGAAGAGATCGCTTCCAGAGCCTGCCAATCTGTCAACAATGTGCTCTCTTCTATCTGGAATAAGGCGGCGATCCCAGATTGAATCTGTCGTTCTTTTCGTGGTGAATATGATCAAATAAAAGAAGAACTCTGCAATTAGTCATTTTGAGTTGTAAGTTACTAGTGGTCACTTCGCTTTTTTCAGCCCCAACTGTTAATAAACAAAGTTATTTCAATTACACAACCTTGATCAATCTAGCGTCCTATCCTGTCGCTTGTCCCGCATCTCTAACGCTAAATGAATTGAGCTCGCCATTCTTCTTCATTCTCTTTCATTCCTCTTCTCTCCGCCGTTTCTTGGCTGCAACTTAGACACGTTTCCCATGGTCTTCCTCATCTTCTCCTTGCATGCGGTTGCCACGTAAGTAATCTCTTGGGCCATCTGTCTTCATCCATTCTTCTCTCACACTCCAACCATCCTAGATGTGTCCTCTATTCTGCCGTGATACTATAATGAGTCTGTAAACTTTATCTTATTTCCTCATTTCTTGTGTGGTCAAGTCAGAAAATTTTACATGTTCTCAAATGGTCTACTTCTGAAGCTCTAGGTCTCTTTCTATTTCATTCTGTGACTTTCCATCACTCACTGTCATAGTTTCTTATTGGTTCCACGATGGATTTGTATAAATTCACTTTAACCCTTAAACTCTTTTTTGAAGACCTAAATATAGGATTAAATTTTTGGATAGCCACCCTTCCCTGCCTGATCCGTTGTTGGTTCCCTCACGTGAGTTCCCTCTTCCCTGCAACTTGGACATTCCGTCTTTTCGAAATTAAATTTCAAATCCCACTTTTTATACTGTTTCAACAGCTTCCTACGCATGTAAGATAAACCTCTTCGCCGTTTGCTGCAACGACCTGATCACCACCATAGGAAAGTGTGTACATAAACTGATTCCGTACTTCAGTCTCCATACCCATGCACTTTCTACATCATAGATCATCATTGATTAATCACGCTGGACATTTTATCGGACCTTGGCATCACTTTTGTATTTGATTCATTATTATTACTTTCAATATTCACGTCTCTCCTTGCGCACTCTACATTCTATTCCAATACTTCGCAAGCAGCCTCATGTCATTCGTCGCCGCTCTCTTCACTGACTTAGCGTCCTATCCACCGCTTGCTTAGACTTGCGTCGTCCGCTGTGGTCGCGTAAGCACCACGCAGGGGTTGAGAGCAACAAAATATGCGCTCCTCTGGACAGCCCCTTTTTCTTTATTGTAATGCTATAAGAAAGCAGCAACATCAAAAGGAAATTGAGTTCAGCGACCAATTCAGACTCTCATTCACATATAAAGACTTTTAATCATCTGATTGGTCAGTGCTACGGCCTGTCATGACAAGGGGCCTGCGTTCGATTCCCGGCTGGGTCGGAGATTTTCTCCACTTAGGGACTGGGTGTTGTGTTGCCTTCATCATCATCATCATCTCATCCCCATCGACGCGCAAGTCGCCGAAGTGGCGTCAAATCGAGAAGACTTGCACCAGGCGAGCGGTCTACCCGACGGGAGGCCCTAGCCACACGACATTTCATTTCATTTTTTAATCATCAGGTGTGATTTTGATGGTTACAAATAGTACAGGGTTTCATTATCACAGACAGTTTTCTCAGTGAAATAAGCCATTGTTGTTTTCGAGCTAATAACATTAATAGTCACTCGCAAGGAACTGTTAAATACATAGTGAAAGTTTTCACTCGTCTAGTAAGTGCGTAGATAATGAAAGTGCATGTCAACTTTGGATTGTCAACTGCTTGTTACAACTGTCATAATTTAAGAGAGTGGAACTTCATTACCATGCTTCGTCCTAGTAACTCTATACTAGTATTCCTCTGTCCTCCTCTGTATTCACTACAGCATTACAAGTCAAACCACTGTTATAAGACAATGACAGTAGTGGGAGTCATATTTGTATTTATTTATTTCAATCTGTAATAAATGAAGTCTGATTACTTATCCAAAATTTGGATAACACTTCTGCGATGAAAATTATTGGAACGTCAGTGAAATCGGTAGATACAGTTTTAACTAAAACAAGACCATTAGTATTATGATCGTTTGTTGTTGTTGTGGTCTTCAGTCCTGAGGCTGGTTTGATGCAACTCTCCATGCTAATCTATCCTGTGCAAGCTCCTTCAACTCCCAGTACCTACTGCAACCTACATCCCTCTGAATCTGCTTAGTGTATTCATACCCCTATTTGATTTTGTATTTATAACCCTGTATTCACCTGACCAGAAGTCTTGTTCCTCCTGCCACCGAACTTCACTAATTCCCACTATATCTAACTTTAACCTATCCGTTTCCCTTTTTAAATTTTCTAAACTACCTACCCGATTAAGGGATCTGACATTCCACGCTCCGATCCGTAGAATGCCAGTTTTCTTTCTCCTGATAACGACGTCCTCCTGAGTAGTCCCCGCCCGGAGATCCGAATGGGGGACAATTTTACCTCCGGAATATTTTACCCAAGAGGACGCCATCATCATTTAACCATACAGTAAAGCTGCATGCCCTCGGGAAAAATTACGGCTGTAGTTTCCCCTTGCTTTCAGCCGTTCGCAGTACCAGCACAGCAAGGCCGTTTTGGTTACGTTACAAGGCCAGATCAGTCAATCATCCAGACTGTTGCCCCTGCAACTACTGAAAAGGCTGCTCCACCTCTTCAGGAACCACACGTTTGTCTGGCCTCTCAACAGCTACCCCTCCGTTGTGGTTGCACCTGCGGTACGGCTATCTGTATCGTTGAGGCACGCAAGCCTCCCCACCAACGGCATGATCCATGGTTCATCGTATGGCGGGTTAAAAGCAAGTTTCCAGTCTGACTTACTACAGGGTCCTTCTAGTTTAAATTTTCAGACGTTTTTTGAACAATTTCAGGTGACTATCGGGATGGTTGCCTGTTCTAGGTTACGAGTACTTGCGTCCACCGTCATTTTGATGTCCTAATTAATCATGTTTGTAGTGATACAGACGTCGACAGCATGTAGGACAATAACTTTCCCTTATGTTATTTTCGATTATCGCGTTGACTACACCGTCGGAATTGCGATGGATGCCGCAACAAGGAAAAAATTCCATACTAACTGCCCTGTTTTAAACGAGGGATTTCAGAAAACTGCGTCGTTGGTAGCTTACCTGAGATCTTATCTCTTGTCCACTGCTGTAAATGGAGATAAGAAGCCATAAGTTGTGCAGTTGGGATAAAATAAAGTGACACAGCCATCAGAGTAATCTGTAATGGCTTCGAGAACTGTAATGACTTGAAAAACAGCTGTTTTGACGTTTGAAGTAGCTTCATCGGAACCACATTACTAGGCAAAGTTTTGGTGGGGTGGAAAAAATACCCCGGGTTTTAAAGAAAGGTGCTCTCTGTGAACTAGAAGTTGACTGAACTTGTATGTTGTGTGCTTCAAAGCTTGTGTGTATTTGATAAAGGACAACTAGTTTTACAGCATGAGCTACACACCAAAAGCATTTTTTGCCGGATCTGTATTCTGGAATAGAACATAACATAAATGGCATCTGGTACAGAATACATATCAATTTCGACGTAATTAATCTTATATCTCTATTTTAGTGCATAACAAATGTTTCTCTATTACCACTATTGATGTGCGTACATTTGTTTATTTATCCTCTGTATCAAATGCCATTGATCTCTACGGCCGTATACAGGCCTGACAAGTTAATAGTTTTGAACTGCAGATCAAGATGTATAACAAAATATCCTTTAAGATGTTTAACTCGCCACAGTGGATTGGAAAAAAGTGTTCAAGTTCTTAATGTATTCTTCAAACATTCATTAAGGCACAAAAGAGAGTAGCTGGATCCAAGTCAGCACTGCTTGCAGTATAATACCTAGTACCACGGATATGGCAACTCTAAAATGAATTTAGATGATTTTTAATAACGATTTAATAAACTAAAATCTTATCTATTACTAAACTGCAGTAAATTACGCTATGGAGTGATGTCTGTTCATTGTTTTTACGGTAACGATGGTCAGATAATAAGAATCGTTAACTGGAAAGATATAACACTTAAAAGTAGTACACGATAGGAAAAAGTGACAAAAACTATTTACGTTACAGAAGCAACATTTTGTCTCAGATGCTCTAATTTATTTGAATAATTCTGCATTCATACACTCTAAATTCTTTATTTATAAGCTATTTAGAGTGTCTACATTCTACAAAACCGGTATTTTAAACTGCAGATTTAGACAAATATGCAGATTTAGACAGATAATTTTTCAAGATTTTAAATTGAACTGTTATTTGTACCTTGTATTTGCTGGTCGGGAACTTCGCTGTAACTTACACGAGTATTTGTTAGCTTGATGATATGTAGCATGTAGGATACTCTTTCGATCATGGAAACCGTGTACATAACATTCTTTTATTCGTGCAACTTCCCTAGACCATACGTTATGACGTTATGGGCAATAACGATCAGAGCGGTCATAAAGAAAATAAAAAGGACATATTTTCAGGAACCCTCAGCACACCAATAAAACGTTTTATTTCTGCAGCCTCCAGAGCAAATTCAATTTCATAATTTTCTATCTAATTGACTTTTTGTATCACTTGTTTACCACCATTTTGTTTTAGTACACATATTCTTTACGTGCGCTTGTTATTTTAGTTTTGTTAAAGCACAACAGCTACGGCATCACTAAGCTATCAACGACATATTAGTTACTGACACAGCAGTACCTACTATAAAAAATTTATTTTGGCATAGTACGTTCATTTCTTAATACTCGACATCGAGCATGGGATACATTCCGTTACATTTAATTTAACCTGTGAGCAGCGTCCCAATCATACCTATAGGTTATCATACTTCCTTTACTCAAGAATTCGAATCAAGACCAGCTGCCAACATGAGGAACTTAGTAGATACCTTCGGTGTGGCAAAGCAGCTTAAATCACTTAATAAAGGCAAGTCTTCCGGTCCAGAATGTATGCCAATTAGGTTCCATTCAGAGTATGGTGAAACTGTAGCTCCAATCATAAAAAATGTTCGCTTGACGAAAGATCCGTACCTAACGACTGGGAAGTTAGGTACTCACGAAAGGAAACAAGAGTGATCCGCTGATATCATTAATGTCGGTTTGCAGTAGGATTTTAGAATATAGACTGTGTTTGAACAACGAGTAAAACAGATGTGATATCTGGCGTTCCCAATTGAAGTGTTTGTAGGCCCTTGTTGTTTCTAAACTGTATAAACGATTTAGGAGATAATCTGAGAAGCCCTCGTAGATTGTTTAAATATCAAAACTAATCCTCAAACGATGTAGACATGATATCTGTAAGGTGTGAAAAATGGAAATTAACTCTAAATAATGGAAAGTGTGAAGTCATCCACATGAATACTAAAAGGAATTCGCCAAATTTCGGTTACACAAATGACACAAATCTAAAGGTGGTCAGCTCAACTAAATACTTAGGTATTACAGTTACGAACAACATAAATTAGAAGGATTACGTAGCTAATGTTGTTGGGAAAGCTAACGAAAGACAGCATTTTATTGGCAGAATACTTCGAACATGCAACAGGTCTACTGAAGAGAGTGCTACGCTTGTCCGTTCTCTTCTGGGAGATTTCTGCGCGGTATGGGATCCGCATCAGATCGGATGGACGGAGAACATTGAAAAAGTTCAAAGAAGCTGAACTCGACTTTTATTATCGCAAAGTAGCAGAGAGTATCACGCGTATGACATTAGACAGAAAACTAGAGCTCGCAGTAAAAATGTAAGTGTTCGTTTTTCTCGCACGCTTTTCAAAAGTGGAATGTAAGAGAAATTGTGTGAAAGGTGTTCTATAAACACTCAGCCAGGCACTTAACTGTGAATTGCAGATTAGTGATGTAGATGCGGGTAATAAAGGTTGCTCTTCCCTTACTATTTCGTTAACAATACAGGTTTTTGTAATGAAGAGTCCTCCTTTTATTTTGTTAAAAATAGGTCTCCTTGTATACCTTTATGTCTTGATAAAGCACTGCATTTTTAAATATTTGATGTAAATGTAAGGTACACAATCTGTATCGATCCTTAAGCACGTGTCTATGTACATCTTGAAAAATGTGATCCATTATTGAAACACCTTAGAATACACGAAACAGCTCACAAATTAATTGTAGTTAAACATTCACATGTCAGATGTTTTGCGGTGTGATGCAGATGCCTCATACGCCACTTTGTAGGAAAAAATGTTGTAAGACGTATATATTGCCAGCGATGGGCGAGGCATGACAGAATCTCTGACCAGAGAGTAGCTTATCGTTAGCTGTTGCTAGTCTGCGCTTGACCGCGCGAGTCGACAGTAGTCGTCAGTCGTCACTAGTAGTTGTCAGTCTACAGTAGTCACCAGTCCGTGCTAGTCGGCGGGAGTCGGCATGCGTCGGCTGTGTGCTATGCTCGCGACTCTGGTCAGGACTCTGGAGGATGAGTATTGTTGTAGAAGGTAAAGAAGCAGCCTTGCGCATATTTAATAATGTATGTTAATTGTAATTTAATTTGTTCAAAGAAATGCCCCAATAATAATTTTTATAATATAAAGCAACTTTTTTTAAAGAAAAGCATTCATTTCAATTTAAAGAATATTTCAAATGCATGATCATTCCTTCCAATAATCAAATAAAAATATACGCCAGCATTGCACGAAGCTGTGTCGAAAAATTCCAACTTAAGAGCAGATATAATTGCGGTTTTTATTGAGGTAAGAATTTTTGCTTTTTTATTCAGAATACAGGGCCGAAGGGCAGCGCTGCTGTCCTCATAAAATTTATCAGGTTACTAAACTTTTTTATTATTTTTGGTGTTTAGGAATTTTTCTATATCGAACTTGACATTAAATGAGAAAAGAATTTTGTGGGAATATTAAGTGTGAATGCATTCTTTGCACATAGACTACAAATGGGAGCCAATTTTGTTCAGAGGTTACATTAAAATCAATTTTGTTCAGAGGTTACAATATTTAAAAGTTCATTTAATTATAAATTATTATATTTTGTGGGAAGGTTACTCTTGGCTCACATTTTCATTTTACATTTTGTGCGGGGAGGTTACAATGTTTACTCCGTGATATTCCGTACGCAATGAGCCAGTTACGCCTCTGCTGTAAAGGAGGAATATATACAATGGATTAGCATCTACGTATCAAATGATTCAAATGGCTCTGAGCACTATGGGACTTAACGTCTGAGGTCATCAGTCGATTAGAACTTAGAACTACTTAAATCTAACTAACCTAAGGACATCACACACATCCATGCCCGAGGCAGGATCCGAACCTGCGACCGTAGCGGTCGCGCGGGTCCAGAATGAAGCGCCTAAACCGCTCGGCCACACAGGCCGGCTGCTACGTATTAATTAAGGTGTGTAACTCCATTCGTTGCTTCATGTTCCGACAGCTGTTTCTGTAGCTAGTCTTATGTTACATTTTGTATATTGCGTCAGTGTATATAAAACTGTTTCCCATCTTTTCTCATCTTTTGAAGCACAGATCTGGTGATTTTGAGAGCGAAACGCATCTTAAGGAGTAAAAAATACAAAGAAATACTGGCGACCAGACAAGAGTAATTTATCAGTGGCCGGCCGGTGTGGCCGAGCGGTTCTAGGCGCTACAGTCTGGAACTGCGCTGCTGCTACGGTCGCAGGTTCGAATCCTGCCTCGAGCATGGATATGTGTGATGTCCTTAGGTAGCCTGCTGCCAGGCACTCCATATCAACAACCTCAGTAGTCATTAGACATCGTGAGAGAGCAGAATGGGGCGCTCCGCGGAACTCACGGCTTCGAACATGATCAGGTGATTGGGTGTCACCTGTATCATACGTCTGTACGCGAGATTTCCACACTCCTAAACATCCCTAGGGCCACTGTTTCCGATGTGATAGTGAAGTGGAAACGTGAGGGGACACGTACGGCACAAAAGCGTACAGGCCGACCTCGTTTGTTGACTGACAGAAACTTCGACTGTTGAAGAGGATCGTAATGTGTAATAGGTAGACAACTATCCAGACCTTCACACAGTAAATCCAGACTGCATCAGAATCGACTGCAAGCACTATGACTGTTAGGCGGGAGGTGAGAAAACTTGGATTTCATGGTCGAGCGGCTGCTCATAAGCCACACATCACGCCGGTAAATGACTAACGACGCCTCCCTTGGTATAAGGAGCGTAAACAGGACATTGAACAGTGAAGAAACTTTATGTGGAGTGACGAATCACGGTACAAAATGTGGCGATCCGATGGCGGTGTGTGGGTATGGCGAATACCCGGTGAACGTTATCTGCCAACGTGTGTAGAGCGAACTGTAAAATTCGGAGGCGATGGTGTTATGGTGTGGTCGTGTTTTCCATGGAGGGAGCTTGAAAATGTGGGAAGCAAGAAGGTGCATAAAACATCAATGTAGGCCCGTGCTGTGATAGTGCCATTTAAAACAATAACGGTTGCGGAGCCGTGATGTGGGGGAAGAATGATAGCTTAAATGGCTTTCCGCACACTGTAATTAGTCTTGTCTTCGCGATCCGCTTGGGAGCTATACGTAGGCGGCTGCTTTTTATTCTTAGGAGGCGGCTGTTGTGTGCTCTTAGATTCCATACTTAATGCTGGTTCTTGAAACTTTTTAAGGAGGCGTCTTATCGTCAAGCGTCCGTCAGATCCGGTTGTTTTAGCATTTCCGTAGCGGCCTCCCTGGGTCAAGCAAACTTGTGAATTTATGCGCCCCTCTTAGAGGGTGAGGTGGGTTGGGTTGTACACGTTCAAAATCTCTTGATTGTCCTGTCTGGTACTGGTCCTACATACTGGAATAATAATACTCTAGGTTATTCGCCTGAGTATTTGCAAGAAATGTTTTGTAGACTAGTTATATTTTTCTATTATCTTACCAATGAAACGAAGAGCGGTACCTGCCTTACCTTCTTTACCTACTATTTAGCCTATATGTACCTTGAATTTTATACACCTATAGATTGTTACACCCTCGTACTTTATGAATTGAGTTGTTACAATTGTGACTCATTCATAGCGTAGTCATAGCATACCACTGTAATCATAGGCTACTACATCTCTTGTTTTGTGAAGTGCGCAATTTTATATTTCTGAACACCGAAAAGGAGTTACGCACTTCGCACTACTTCTAAACCTTGTCTAGAGGTGACTGACTATATTTTTTTTCTAATAGCGTTCCATATAGCCCGCCAGTTCATTAATATACAATATGAAGAATAAGGGTCCCAACAAAGGTCCCTGCATTACTTTTTAAATTACTTCTAAAGCTTTCGATGACTCTCCATGTAGGATAAAACGCTGCACCGTCTCTACCATGAAATCCTCAATCCAGTCTCAAATTCCGCTTGATACCCCCACATGATCGTACTTTCATTAATAAGAGTTTATGTGCTTTGATCCATGAGTTTCAGGATGTTATGTGACGAAAGCGGATGCTGGGTTTCACATGACGGTTTTCCGGAATCAGTGATGGTTGGCTTGGAGAGGGTCATTCTGTTCGAGATATCTCCTAATGTTTCAGCTCAGAATATGCTGTAAGATTCTGCAACAGCTGGATCTAGTAATTTAATGGATCACTTCTGCTACCTTTTTCTTCCGTCTGCTTCCTTCAACTACTGAACACAGTTCTCTTTTCATTCACACAGTTCTTCACTTTGCAAGTAGGCTGTTTATAGGTTTTCTTATTGGTAACGCCACGTAGCGCTCTGTATGAAAATCACTGGCTGTGCTGTGTGCAGTCTGTGGCAGCACTGTCTTTCCGTTGGAAGGACAACACTACTTCTTCAAGACTGCATGGAAATCCACTACTTCAGTGTGCATTTTCTTTTACTGCTCAGACTTTGAGAAAAACACTGCAATTTTACTGTGATGAACGATGAGGACTGTCTTTATGGACTGTGAGAAAATTTTAGCTTTTGACCAACATTGTATCAAAAAGTGTGTGCATTTGATATCTTTGTTATTGTAATTATGAAAAATTTTTTCAAATCTGTATTGGCCACTGCCCAAAACAATTTGTAAAATTTTTTGTGGGGAGCATGGGGGCTATGTAAGTAGGCTGTTTAGGTTCTTATATTGGTAACGCCACGTAGCGCTCTGTATGAAAATCACTGCCTGTGCTGTGTGCAGTCTGTGGCTGCTTTGCATTGTTGTAATACTCGCCATTGTAGCGTTGGGCAGCTGGATGTGAACAACGCATAGCGTTGGGCAGTTGGAGGTGAGCCGCCAGCAGTGGTGGATGTGGGGAGAGTAAAGGCGGAGTTTTGAAATTTGTAAGACTGGATGTCATGAACTGCTATATATATTATGACTATTAAGGTAAATACATTGTTTGTTCTCTATTAAAATCTTTCATTTGCTAACTATGCCTATCAGTAGTTAGTGCCTTCCGTAGTTTGAATCTTTTATTTAGCTGGCAGTAGTGGCGCTCGCTGTATTGCAGCAGTTCGAGTAATGAAGATTTTTGTGAGGTAAGTGATTTGTGAAAGGTATAGGTTAATGTTAGTCAGGGCCATTCTTTTGTAGGGATTTTTGAAAGTCAGATTGCGTTGCGCTAAAAATATTGTGTGTCAGTTTAAACACAGTCATGTATAATTTTTCAAAGGGGACGTTTCAACTTCTGTGGCACGTTTATGTCTGACGTCTCCCATTAGAGTGACGTCTGTATTTTTCTGTGGCTTCCGATATTACTGAAAATTTCTGATTCTCTCTGCATTCTGGCGATGTCACCCTTTCGCCCTTTTCCCTGCACAGCCAACATTTTAGAGCGAGATTGCAAACACGTGTTCTTAAAATCCGGTATTAAAAAAGGAAGCTCAATGATATTTTCGCATTTGTGGTGGTCAGACATCCTTTTTGTTAATTTCATCTACGTGACAATTTGACGTGAGGTCCAGCTCAAAATGAACACATTTTATAACAAAATGTTCTTGAAGACCTGAAGATGACAGCAAAGTGTGTCGAAAGCTGTTGTTTGTAATTTTTTAAAAAAAGTTTATAATTTATCTTGCCTTTAGAAAGCTTTTACCAAGTACAACAGATCGCTCCTTCAGAGTTCTCAAAATGAGAAAATTCAATCACTTTATTTAAGACAAATAACCGTCGAGAAGCAGAGAGATCTTCAGAGGGTGCTGCATCTGGTCACACTTGTAGGATCGAAGTCTTTGACGAATTTCTCAATGTACACGACGGTTTTCAGTGCTTGTTCGCATCCTGCGACATGTGGGTATCTCCACAGTTAATTATCATTCGGGTCGTCTGACATATTTTCGGATTATAAAGGCATTCCTTGAGAGCAATAACTTCCTCATCGGCATTCGAAAATTTCTTGATACACGAAAATGCACAGTACGTCGTCCAAGGAGGTACTGGATGACATTTTACAGTTCAGTTCCTGTTAAAAAAGAACGGTTTAACAACTGGATTATCTTCACTCGTCTGCCAGTGGATGCCACGTATTCCAGTCATATACAATATGTGGTAAAAATAACACACAGGGTGACTGAGCTGTCCCTACCAATAAGTATTACGCAAACCGCGCTGCATTAAAAACCACGTACAAGATTCCATTCTCTCGCTCTCAACGTGCAGACTATTAGTCCTACAAAAAATGAACAGGACCTTTTTGTAGGGCATTTACTGTAGTCAAATTTTGTACTCGAATAAGTTGTCGCTGGAGGCCACGGCTTTCGAGTTATTCAAGAAAACCGCGTTTGAAGGTCATTTTTGACCTTTTAACTTTAATAATTTGGGAACTCCAGCGTCTAGTGAAAACGTATTCCAGTAAGAAATTTAAATGCATTAAATTTCCTACAAGAGAGTCCAGTTCATTTTTTCTGTAGGACTAATAATTTGCAGGTAGCGGGCGAGGGAATATGAATGTGAAGGCGTTGGGGGTTGCATAAAAACCATATGCAGCTCAATCACTGAGTCTATTTTCCTTATGAGAAGTAAGAATCCCAGTCGAAAATAAATAAAATATTTTTATTTGCAATACCAGAAGTAAAAAATAATCAATTCGCTAAAGAAACCTACCTATTACGTTCTAAAACTCTGTGCATAAAATTGGATATTCTAGTACTCATATCTCGAGTTCTATTGGTCAAGTGTCAAGTATTCTGGATAGCCTTGTGCTAGCAGCATTTGTGTGCCTAACATAAGAATCTCTTAGTGCCACTATCCTATAGAAAATGGTGAAAGTACGAATATTACACACTTCCTCCTGCTTAGACAGATGGAGAAAATCGGTTGGTTCTTTTTTGGATTTGATGTACTCTACGGTGGGCGTCATGGGACTAATGGAGGCACCATTAGTTCGTGGATGGTTTCTCGGAAAACCTAAAGAGAGTTTTTTTACTACCTTTTCGCCGTCAACAGCGGACTAGAACAGCCGAGCGTTCCAAGACAGCTACGCACAGCACATGGCTGAAATTTTTACGATATATTCCTAAGATCCAGATCGCGAACAGCTTCGAAAATTTTCTTGATAACTTTGTCCGTTTCCGAGGTACAGGGATTCAAAGTTATCCTAGTACACCTCAAATACGTATGTAAAATCCAGTGTGAGGCGATAACTTGATTTATAAAGTGATGTAAAACGGAGAAATGTCCTGTAAAGTATCTCCGCTCTCACCTGTAGACCCCATGTAGTACTGAAGCATATGCAAAATTTTTCCATATAAAATCCGGTCTTAGATGTAAAATTAGTATTTCAGTTTCACATAAGTAAACTATCTAAATTTTACTGACCAATATATTTCTTTTCATATGAGTTACATACCCTACTGCAGCAGGGAAAAAAGCGAATCAGAGGGAAAATGCTCCTATCGGATCATAAAAAATGCGCAAACGTTTCTGTTTATTCAAAAGACTCTGAAAAATGGGGTACCGTACCGGCTGCATTATACGTATTTCAGCGCCCTTAAAAAGTTTCCCAAAAATTTTTGCTTGCGAACATATTCGCGCTTCCAGAACGAGATTTTTACTGTGCAGCGGAGTGTGCGCTGATATGAAACTTCCTGTTTTAATCTGCCAGGAAGTTTCATATTCGAGCGTTTCTGTGCTGAGAGAGAAGAAGACGGTGACAGTGGCAAAGAGACGGTAAAGTAATAAATACTAGAAGGTATCAGACAGTGGCTGTGTTATAGAAAGAGCGAAGGAGACAATGGCAATGTGAAAGAAAGAAAGGGACCGGAGGTAGTGGAACATAGTTGAAAGTGACAGAACAGTGCTGGGGAAAGAGTGAAGGAGACTGTGTTTGTGTGTGTGTTGGGGGGGGGGGGGCGGAGGGGGCGCAGGAGGAGGAGATATAGAGAAAAAGAAAGTGGAAGTGGGTGAGAACCACTAAAAATGAGAAACAGAATATGACAAGGAGAACGAGGAAGAGAGAGAGGTAGTGGCAGTGGGAAGAGACAGCAGCTGTAGGAAGGAAGGAATGGGATATTAGCTGTAAGACAGCAAGAGGGAGACTGTGACAATGACAGTGACAATGAAATGAGACTGTGGTAGTAGGACAGAAAGAGGGGGGACTGTGGTTATTGCAATGGGGACAGTAACAGAGACACACAAAGAGACAGTGACAGGCAGTTGGGTTGAATCAGAGAGTGAGAAAAGGAAGCTATGAGTGGATTTGAATGAGCCATGGACAAGTGTGTGTGTGTGTGTGTGGTGTGAGTTACTACTGTAAGAGGAGCTTCTGGGACTTTGAGGTGTGTTGCAGTAAACAAAAAAATGCGCGAATATGTTCGCATGCCAGAATTTTTGGGAGGGCTTTTAAAAGGCTCTAAGGAAGGAAGAACGAAGTAGCTGGTACCCCACTTTTAAATAGACACGAAATTATTCGCATTTTTGTACTCCGATAACAGCATTTTCAGCTGGTCGCTTAATGGGCAAGGAAAGAGTATCAACTGAACATTAGGCTAATACGCCATTCTGCCATTTTTGAGTCATCAGTCTTCTGACAGGTTTGATGTGGCCTTCCACGATTTCCTCTTCCTCGCCGATTTCCACCAAAACCTACGTCCTAAATTACTTGCTGGATGTATTTAAGTCTCCGCCTTCCTCTGCAGCTTTTGCGCTCTTTAGATCCCACTAATACCATGGAAATTATTCCCTGACATCTTAAAACGAGAGCTATCATCCTGCTCCTTCTTTTGTCAGTGTTTTCCGTATGTTGCTTTCTTCGCCGATTCTGCGGGAACGTCCTCATTTCTTATAATTCCACCTAATTTTCAGCATTCTTTTGTAACTCCACTCCTCAAACGCTTGTATCTGCTCTGTTCCGGTTTTCCCAGTCAATGTCTCACTGCCATACAATGCTGTACTCTGAGAAATTTCCTCCTTAAATTAGGACCTATTTTTGATACCAGCAGACTTTTCTTGGCCAGGAGTGCCCTCTTTGCTGGCCTTAATTTTGTGTCCTCCTTGCTTCGTCCAACAAGATTTGTTTTGCTTCCCAGGCAGCTGAAATCCGTAACTTCGCCTGATGTTAAGTTTCTCGCTATTTTAATTTCTGATATTTCCTCATTACTTTTTTTTCCGGCTTACCCCCCAATCTTCATGCTGTATTCATTTTTGTGTTCAACCTGTTCAACAGATCCTGTAATTCTTCTTCACTTTCACCGAGGATAATAATGTCATCAGTCAATCTTATCACTGATGTATTCACACTGGCGAAAACGTGCTGGATTAGAAACCCCCTTTGATGGAACATGTTACTCGCAGTTCCAAATCTCGCTTCACGTAGAGAGTAAAGCAGTAGTAAAGGGGAGCGAGATTGAACAAAGAGAACTGACAGACTGAGGAAGAGAAGTGCGGCCCCTTAGTCTCCAAGAAAGGGCAGTGATTGGTTTCCGTAAACGTGTTAAGGTCGTCACGCGATACACAGAGAGGCGGAGCCTTTGAAACGTTGGAGCTCGAGGCGAGAGGGCGCCACTCCAGAAGTTCTCGGGCCCTTTTAGCTGACACTCCTCCATCCGTGTCAGAGTCGTGCTGATTGCACTGTGGAGGAGGCTGTACGTACCCTGAATTACTAACTGTAGTAAAATTTGCAGACAGCAGTAGGGTATAAAATAACCTCTTCACAATGAAACTAATATGTGAAAAATACACAAAATTTGGACTAGAGACACATTTTGCACTGATTGGCCTAGAAAAAGCATTTGGCAATGGACCCGCCAGCAAACTGTGGGCAAAGCTGAAAGAGAAAAAGTTGTATCAAAAATAATAATAATTGTCACTCAGAAACAATAAAGCTACGAAATTCGTTGTTTGTTTGCATAGTACGCTATGAAACCCCCGTGGCACAGTACCGAAGCACACCGCCAGAGAAACGAAAACAAAGTGGAGCATGCCATGATAAATTGCTATAGCTTGTTTTGATTTGTTTTGTGTTTGAAGGTGGACAATGCTACAACAATCCATGTTGAGCTGGTGGAAGTGCACGGCAATAGTGCGTCATTATATGGCACAGTGGTTTGGTTAGGTGGCGCAGACACTTCCAGTGTAGTCAAACAGGACTGTTAATGACAAAGAATGAAGTGGCTACATCTCTGTCAATAAACGGGAATTGCAAGAGATGTGAAGGTCCTGTGCTGGAGGACCGGCGTATCAGTAATGAGGCGATAGTGGAAAAAAAGCAAATAAGTCGCGACCAGTGTTAAAATTCTTGCACGACATTTTGAACATGACACAGGAGGTCATACGTTGGGTTACGCGATTGCTCACAGGCAATCAAAACGGTCACTGATCCGAGGCAGCAGCGCCAATGATGCAACTGTGTCAGTTCAACCTTCTTTAGTCACTTAATCGCCATCGGCTTGAGCTGGCTGCATCAGTATCACCCCAAGAAAAAAGCAACGTAAGCGGTCGAAACACGTGGATTCACCACAGCTAAAAATGGCAAACATCGAACCATCATCAGGCATGACGATGATGCTGGGACTGCCATGCTGTGGTACGACACGGTCCAGTCACATTTATGTGATCACTGCTTATGTTTGACGTAAATGGGCAATAACCAGTCACAGATGGCAGATGGCAGCACTAGCAGTAGAGTGTATATAAAACGTGTTGAGGGCCGCAGAAAACAGTGTAGTCGTTGTTGTAATGAGGAGACGAAGAGGTTCATCTGACGTCCAAAAGGGTACGATCATTGGGTTTCGGGCCAAGGGTATACCGTTCATGGCAAAACGCGCTATCCAAAACTGAGGCCGAGGCAGCTGTGGTTCAAAAAATGATCGAATGTGTGTGAAGTCTTAAGGGACTTAACTACTAAGGTCATCAGTCCATAAGCTTACACACTACTTAACCTAAATTATCCTAAGTACAAACAAACACACCCATGCCCGAGGGAGGACTCGAACCTCCGCCGGGACCAGCTGTGGTTCACAGCGGGCCTTAGATGACGGGGTGATCGACGGCTGCGGGGATGTTTAACAGGCGAACAGACGAGCGACTGTTGAGCAAGTGACAGCCCAGATGAAGCAAGGAGCTACCAGCACTGTTCCCTCAACGACTGTCTAACGAATGTTGCTGCGTATGGGCCTCCACTGCAAACGTCTGGTTCATGCATCCATGCTGACTGCTGTTAATCGACGACGAAGGCTGGAATTTGCAAGCCAGTACTACAAAAAGTGTTTCAAATAGCTCTGAGCACTATGGGACTTAACATCTGTGGTCATCAGTCCCCTATAACTTAGAACTACTTAAACATAACTAAACTGAGGACATCACACACGTCCATGCCCGAGGCAGGATTCGAACCTGCGACCGTAGCGGTCACGCGATTCCAGACTGAAGTGCCTAGAACCGCTTGGCCACACCGGCTGGCGCCAGTACTACAACTGGACGTTATAATGAATCACCCTCCTTTAACATTACCTTTTTATCCTTTTTTACAGAGATAACCGAAACCGTGTATACTATCGATTCTTGCATAGGTAAAAATTATCTCAGCTGTTTCATTAAAAGAATTCACATGATTTTGTACACGATGTACTATATTTCGGGCTAAAATGTATAAGAAAGAAATTATTGTGTTACAATCTGTACGTACTAACAGTTAAAATTACTCTTCTTTTAAAAATAGTTGAAATTACGAAATTTCTGGTATACTTAAAATTCATATTATTAATTGTACAATCTAACTCTAATTATTAAATTTATTTCTGGATTTATTTGTAAAATAATGATACAATTTGGTGAAGATTCTTCTTTGGTAAAGAAAGTTTGTAAACCCTTTTGCTTTGTAAACTCTTTGGAATAATGTGAGTGCCGCAGAATGTGGGTAGTGGTAGGCATGCCTCTGATGGAAGACGAAGTTTTTTAAGTTTGTCGCCAACAATGTGATCATTTTTTTTTTTGAATGTGAAGAATGAAAAAACGGTGTGATGGTGAAATATGTGACAAAAAATAAAATTGAAGAATAATACAGGCAAATCTTCATTAGTTATTTAGTCATCAAGAACGTACAAAATCAAAATTTCAGCTTCAAGAATGTACCCCTACACAAGACTTTGAGCCATAGACAGCAACAACGAGATAATGAAGATAAGTAAAAAGTTATTTTTTTTGTATATATTACGCCTCTCGAAGCTTTCAAAATTTGTGCGAACAACGAGAATTTTAATAATGATGTGTTGTAGGGTAAGATTACAACGTCCAGTTAGTAACGACAGATGGCCCTAAAAGATGAATAACATTTTGTGCTTCATCGGTCAGGTGGAAGTTGGCGTGTACGGCGTGTACGGCGTGTACGGCGTGCAACATCGTCAGTATCTGGGGAATTTTTTCGTGACATTGCCTGTGTGACCTCGTCATTATACAGGGTAAGGCAGCTAAGTCATAACACCTCTCGTATTTACCCCACCGTAATAGATACAAAGATGCCGTTTGGACAGTGAATTGCAGTGAGAGGGGGCTATTTGAATACATCACATTTCATGTTTGTGCTATTTTTGTATCACAGAGATATGAGCCCATATTTGGATTTTTTAAACGGATCCCTATATTAAATTTTAGTGTAACAAGATGGGCTTAAAAAGACGGTTTCAAATATGTGTACATCATAATATTTAGGCGAATAGTTTTTGAGACACAGATATATTTCCGTATCGTAATCGTCCTTCGAAGCGGTGTTGTCCAATGCCACCTTTCCTGTTGGCCACTGAGGAACTTTACAGGGAACGTGTTGTTTTCCTGCTTCTCGATAACGCTGTAAGGTGACGCACGAGGTAGCTGCAGAGAAGGCTATAAATGTGCTGCTGGTAATGAGACATCGCATTTCCGTCACAGTTTCTTGGTGCAGACATGTACACCAACGAAGAAAAGTTAGATATGCTTCTAGTGCATGGTGAAAGCAGAAGAGATGCTGTTAGAGCAATAAAGCGTCATGGAGAACTGTATCCTGATCGTCAGCGTCCTGCGCGCCAGCTTCTAGCACGTATTTGCAAGAAACTACTTGAATCGGGATCATGGAACGTCATACAGAGGACAAGGCAGAAAACTGCAACTGGCGTGGTACATGAAGAGGGCGTTTTAGCGTTGACGCATAACGACCCTACTGTATCGCCTCGGAATGTGGTATAACTCATAGAAGTGTTCTACGCTTATTGCACCGGCATAGATTTCACCCGTTTCGCTTCTCATTACATCAAGCACTCTCCGGTGTGGATTTCGAACGGCGCCAGGAATTTTGCCGGTTTGATCTGCAGCGCCTACAAGATGATCCAACGTTTTTTCAATGGGTGCTTCTCACTGATGAAGCGACTTTCACCAACCACGGTAATGTGAATTTGCATAATATGTATTACTGGTCAATAGAGAACCCTCATTGGCTTCGACAGGTACAGCATCAGCAAGCGTGGAGTGTTGTGGGGCCGTACGTCATTCCGGGTATACTAAATAGCAATAACTATTCACAGTTCCTGCGAAACGCTCTGCCCGTTTTGCTGGAAGAGGTACCACTAACTACGCGTCAGTGCATGTGGTTCCAACATGATTGCTGTTCTGCTCACTCTTCCCGTGTGGCTACAGAGCTGTTAAATGAAAAGTTCCCGGACTGTTGAATAGGACGACATGCTAAAGTGAAGTGGCCAGCCCGGTCTCCTGATTTTACCCCTATTGATTTTTTTCTGTGATGAACAATCAAGCATAAAGTGTATGGTCAAATACCAACTACGCCAGACGATATGAAGCAACGTATCATTGAAGCGTGCGCTGATATCTCACGTGGCACCCTCGCAGGCGTTCACAAATCATTCGAACGGTGACTACAAACGTGCATTGCTGCAGAGATGAAGCATTTTGAGGACATGCTTCAGTAAATTTTTGTATCATTTACGGTATGTATTTTGCATCTTTGTGTGTATTTTCTTCGTATTGTCATGAATGGTAAATATTTTCAAATAAAAAACAAATACGTAATAAATAAATGTGACCAATAATGGCGTCCTCATTTAAATTTGTATTTCTGTTACTTAAAATGCGCTTCGGTAGCAGGTTTGAATTCTGCCTCGGGTACGGATTTGTCTGATGTCCTTAGGTTAGGTTTAAGTAGTTCCAAGTTGTAGAGGACTGATGACCTCAGCAGTAAAGTGCCATAGTGCTCAGAGCCATTTTAACCTTTTTTACTTAAAATGTATTAACATCTTGTAGTATATCAATACTGTATATTATCTACTATTTTGGTATCACAGTTGTCAAATAACTGAATAACATTTGCTTGACACCATCAGTTAATTTTTGGGCAAAATATCGCAGTATGTATTACTATTGTCGGGTAAATGGGCGTTTTTAAGGATGGACACGAGATGTTTACCATGTACTCTACACAACAGGAAAGGTCCCTTCGAAGGACGAACACGATAAGAGAACATATCTGTGTCTCAAAAGCTATTCGCCTAAATATTACGATATACACATATTTGAAACCGTCTTTTTAAGCCCATTATGTTACGCTAAAATTTAACATAGGGTTCCATTTAAAAAACCAAAGATGGCCTCATATCTCTGCAATAAAAAATAGCACAAAAATGAAATGTGATCCAGAATGAGATTTTTACACTGCATCGGAGTGTGCGCTGATATGAAACTTCCTGGCAGATTAAAAGTGTGTGTCGGACCGAAACTCGAACTCGGGACCTTTGCCTTTCGCGGGCAAGTGCTCTACCATCTGAGCTACCCAAGCACGACTCATGCCCCGTCCTCACAGCAATACTTGTGCCAGTAGCTCGTCTCCTACCTTCCAAATTTTACAGAAGCTCTCCTGCGAACCTTGCAGAACTAGCACTCCTGAAATAAAGGATATTGCGGAGACATGGCATAGCCACGAAGTATGATGTATTCAAGTAGCCCCCGAACCTGCAGTTCCCTGCCCAAACGGCGTCTTTGTATCTATTGCGCTTGGGGAGGTACAATGGGTGTTATAACTTAGCTGTCTCACCCTGTAGAAGGCACAGTAGACCGTGTCCAACCCTGCATGCTCCTCGGAACGATGGTGTCTAGCAGGACAGTACTATATGTCACTCAGCTCGCAGCAGTGTACGTGAGCGGTTCGAAGACACCTAGGATGAGTTTACTAACGCCCCCTCCCCACTAGTTACCAAACTCCACGGATCTAATCCCAGTCTGTGGAATCATCTCGATCGAGCTGCTCAGTCCATGGATCCTCAACCGCAGCTGGACACGGCACTGAAGTTGGTATGGCTCCACATCCCTGTCGGTAACTTTCAGGACCTGACTGACACTTTTCCTGGATTTCCCGCAGCGGTCCGCGGTGCTGAAGGTGGTTATCCAGGCTTTTGACTGGTCGTCACATTAATGAGACAAGCTTGAAAGAAGCAAGCTTGAATGGTACAAATGACAGGACCATACAACCGCAATCTCCTGATGGGGTCACAGGAGACCCAGGTAGGAAACTGTCCAGGGAAGGTGTCATTGCTCCTCGTCACACCCCGGCTCATTCTGCACAGGACACAGGCGTACATGTTGCTTCTTTGTGCTATCAGATTTAGCCGCACTCACAGTGTTATCGTGATATAGCACCCAATGACTACTTACACTTTCCTAGTACGAGGAAACCACTGACAGAAATTTGTAATTTTTCGTATTCCTTTCGGAAATGTGAGTCTGCCCTCCACCGGACGCCCGGTAGACATCCAGACGAGTCGTTAAATTCCTCCCACACCTTTGCAAGAATTCCTGGTGTTAGTGCCTCCACGGCTGTTGCTACGTGACGTCTCAGTTCATGCGAACTTACAGGAAGCCGTGCCTCCACGGCTGTTGCTACGTGACGTCTCAGTTCATGCGAACTTACAGGAAGCCGAGGCACATAGGTGGTGCATTAAAAAAAAAAGTTACACGTCGTAAGATTAGACGAACTTGAGGACAAATACGAGATTCGTACGTACGCCCCATACTTACGGCCGATCCACCGTTGAGCCAACTCATTGTTATGAAATATTCAGTTTCACCTGTTGGAGAACTCAAGACGCCTGTTGCTTCTGTATTATGGCCGTCTCGACTCGAGGCATAGGGTGGTTGCAATTATACTTTTGCTACTTGAGACGGACAACTATTTACCAAATAAGTACTCAACTTTGGAGGAACGTTGCAGGATTTGCGTTTTAAGTAGTGTTAGTGTCATGACTTGCCGTTAGGCGCCGGTGCTGGTACGGCAACAAGCGTTAGTGTGCACTGCATTTGCAGACAGTCAGCGTGGGTCGGGCAAGCTGTTTTATCAAACCAATGGCAATAGCGCTGCTGCCGTTGGCGAATATCGACGCACTGAAGGAAAACGGAGAGGCCCTCTTTCCGCACCGAGGATGAACACGATTGGCTGGCTAGCTCTGAGCACTATGGGACTTAACATCTGTGGTCATCGTTCCCCTAAAACTTAGAAATACTTAAACCTAACTAACCTAAGGACATCACACACATCCATGCCCGAGGCAGGATTCGAACCTGCGAACGTAGCGGTCGCGCGGTTCCAGACTGTAGCGCCTAGAACCGCTCGGCCACTCCGGCCGGCGAAGAACACTATTCCGAAATTCGAATTAACTAGCGATATGGGAACTGCTCCTGGGATTGACCGATGGCCAACAGCCACACAAATTGTTGAAGAAGTTAATGTTGCTATGGCTGAGTAAGCTAGACGCAGTGTGCGATCTTCAAGGGGTGCATGAGCTGTGTCACGACAGCTGCACATTCCATGGTCGACCGTTCAAAATGTGTTGCGAATAATTGTGAAATGATAACCGTACAAATTTCCAGGCGGTCGTACATGGAGATGGTCGTCACATAGAACAACATCGTAATCTGGAACATAAACTTGGTACGCATTTAAGAAATGCTACCATCTCATGTGGTAATTTAAATTTGGTTTTTTCAGTGGTTTATTCGTTATTTCTATTCCGCATATCCTGAAATATATTTCCACTAAGTTTCATTGTACTGTGGTTACTCGTTTTCATGGAGCCTTCTTAAGTCACGAGAGTTTAATTATAATCACCCTGTATATTGGATAGTGAATGAGCGACCGAATTTCGCTGCATCATGCCGGCCGCCATCGGTAAAAACATGAAGCGGAATCTTACAACTGGCGCCAAGTTAAACATTTAGTTTTGATACGTAAATAAAATTTTTCCCCAGTTTTATGTTTTAGTTCACGTAGAAGATACACCGAAGCGGAAAAAAAACGGTATAGGCGTACGTATTCAAATACAGAGATATGTAAACACAAAGAATACGGCACTGCGGTCAGCAACGTATATATAACACAAAAAGTGTCTGGCGCAGTTGTTATCGGCTACTGCTGCTAAAATGGCAGATTATCAAGATTTAAGTGAGTTTGAATGTGGTGTTATAGTCGGCGCATGAGCGATGGGATGCAGCATCTCCGAGGTAGCGATGAAGTGGGGACTTTCTCATACGACCATTTCACGAGTGTACCGTGAATATCACGAATCCGGTAAAAGATGAAACCCCCGACATCGCTGCGGCCGGAAAAAGATTCTCCAAGAAAGGGACCAACGACGACTGAAGAGAACCGTTCAAAGTGACAGAAGTGCAATCCTTCCGCAAATTGCTGCAGATTCCAATGCTGGGCCATCAACAACTGTCAGCGTGGGAACCATTCAACGAAACGTCATCGATATGGGCTTTCGGAGCCGAAGGTCCGCTGGTATACCCTTGATGACTGCACGACACAAACCTTTACAACTCTCCTGCGCCCGTCAACACCGACATTGGGCTGTTGATAACTGGAGACATGTTGTCTGGTCGGACGAGTCTCGTTCCAAATTGTATCAAGCGTATGGACGTGTACGGGTATGGAGACAACCTCATGAATCCATGGACCCTGCATGTCAGCAGGGGACTGTTAAAGTTGGTGGAGCCTCTGTAATGGTGTGGGGCATGTGTAGTTGGAGTTATGTGGGAACCCTGATAGGTTCAGATACGTCTCTGACAGGTGATACGTACTTAAGCAACCTGTTTGATCACCTGTATCCATTCACATCCATCGTGCATTCCGACGGACTTGGGCAATTCCAGCAGGACAATGCGAGACCCCACACGTCCAGAATTGCTACACAGTGTCTCCAGGAACACTATTCTGAGTTTAAACGCTTCGGCTGGACACCAAATTCCGCAAACGAACGTTATTGGGCATATGTGGGATGTCTTGCAAAGTGCTGTTCAGAAGACCTTCACCCGCTCGTACTCTTACGGATTTATCGATAGCCCTGCAGGATTCATGGTGTCAATTCCCTCTAGCACTACTTCAGACGTTAGTCGAGTCCACTTCTGCGTGATCGCGGGGGCCCTACACGTTATTAGCAGGTGTACCAGTTTCTTGGGTTCTTCAGTGTATTTCTTTGTGAAATCAGAAGAATCTTTTTGAAACCCTACGTTCCGTATGATACACCGTCTTGAGGAGTGTGGGAAGCTGGGAATTTCTTGTTTAAATATTGTGAATTGAAGTTACAGCATCGATATGCCCATACTGAATAGACTACGTATTAAGCTGCTTGACACCAAGGCACTTGATCCCTTGTTGATGCTTGGGGAAGCACCTATACGTTAATTCTGCATGACATTACACCCGCAATATACCGAGCGCCTGGATAGACACATGCAAATTACAGGACAGAGAGATGATGCGGCGACGCGCAGCGATGTGACCATAACTGTACCCCATCGATCGATGCTCATATTGTGGGAGGCAATTGGGGGGGGGGGGGGAGAAGGTTTGAGGGATATTATGACGCTGTTACGTGAATATTCAATACTCGTTGGCTCCGGAATTCAGGGATTGTGGCACAGTCGAGAGAAAAAGTGACAATACGATTCATTTACACAGTATCATGTACTGTACCTACGAAAGCGTAGCAAAGCAAACTAGGATAAATTTAAAAAAAATCTATTTCCTCAATCTGGCAACTGTGTGTCGTATGTTACTTAGTACCTTTTCACTTTATGAGTGTTGCAGTGATATAAATGCTACACCAGTTTTTCGTCTCCGCAAGTGACGTTGAGTGTTAACACGTTTCGCAACTGTCACCAACTCAGTCATTTAAGTTTTCTCCTCCTGGTAGTATGTGGTGTATAGATACATTCGGTCGTAAGGTAGCCATACTTTTGACAATTCACAGTGTTAGTGTAATGCTCATCGATGTGTCCAAACTTAACGACGAATTATTCAAAACGTTTCAACGTACGTCTTGATGACTGGTGGTAATACGAGGTGCATTCAAGTTCTAAGGCCTCCGATTTTTTTTTCTATTTAACTACTCACCCGAAATCAATGAAACTGGCGTTACTTCTCGACGTAATCGCCCTGCAGACGTACACATTTTTCACAACGCTGACGCCATGATTCCATGGCAGCGGCGAAGGCTTCTTTAGGAGTCTGTTTTGACCACTGGAAAATCGCTGAGGCCATAGCAGCACGGCTGGTGAATATGCGGCCACGGAGAGTGTCTTTCATTGTTGGAAAAAGCCAAAAGTCACTAGGAGCCAGGTCAGGTGAGTAGGGAGCATGAGGAATCACTTGAAAGTTGTTATCACGAATAAACTGCTGCGTAACGTTAGCTCGATGTGCGGGTGCGTTGTCTTGGTGAAACAGCACACGCGCAGCCCTTCCCGGACGTTTTTGTTGCAGTGCAGGAAGGAATTTGTTCTTCAAAACATTTTCGTAGGATGCACCTGTTACCGTAGTGCCCTTTGGAACGCAATGGGTAAGGATTACGCCCTCGATGTCCCAGAACATGGACACCGTCATTTTTTCAGCAGTGGCGGTTACCCGAAATTTTTTTGGTGGCGGTGAATCTGTGTGCTTCCATTAAGCTGACTGGCGCTTTGTTTCTGGATTGAAAAATGGCATCCACATCTCATCCATTGTCACAACCGATGAAAAGAAAGTCCAATTCGTGCTGTTGTTGCGTGTCAACATTGCTTGGCAATATGCCACACGGGCAGCCGTGTGGTCGTCCGTCAGCATTCGTGGCACCCACCTGGATGACACTTTTCGCATTTTCAGGTCGTCATGCAGGACTGTGTGCACAGAACCCACAGAAATGCCAACTCTGGAGGCGATCTGTTCAACAGTCATTCGGCGATCCCCCAAAACAATTCTCTCCACTTTCTCGATCATGTCGTCAGACCGGCTTGTGCGAGCCCGAGGTCGTTTCGGTTTGTTGCGACACGATGTTCTGCCTTCATTAAACTGTCGCACCCACGAACGCACTTTCGACACATCCGTAACTCCGTCACCACATGTCTTCTTCAACTGTCGATGAATTTCAATTGGTTTCACACCACGCAAATTCAGAAAACGAATGATTGCACGCTGTTCAAGTAAGGAAAACGTCGCCATTTTAAGTATTTAAAACAGTTCTCATTCTCGCCGCTGGCGGTAAAATTCCATCTGCCGTACGGTGCTGTCATCTCTGGGACGTATTGACAATGAACGCGGCCTCATTTTAAAGCAATGCGAATGTTTCTATCTCTTTCCAGTCCGGAGAAAAAGATCGGAGGCCCTAGAACTTGAATGCACCTCGTATAACGAGTGAAGTATGTTTTTCTAATCTTTCTTTCAGAAGTATTCAGGAGAGGAACAAGTACAGACGAAACCAGAGCATAAGTTGATACAGCTAGTACATAACAATCGTTGAACGAATTATCAGGCGTCTGACAGATGAAACCATCTGTTGAATACCAGTGTCATTAGGTAGAAGGAATCAGTTACAGGAAAGGAAATAGACGAGACGGTTTTGAAGGAACCGTTCCAACATTCACCTCAGTCGATTTGGACAGGGTTTATTAAACTGACGGATATTTGAAGCGCACCTCGTTTAATACGAGGCCATTATTTTAACCATAGCCATTAGGCAGTTAGTGGCTGAGTTAAACAGAACAGGTTATTTTTTTTGGTCATCACTTTTCAGAGAGGTCTGATGCATATCACCAACATCTTCATCTCAGACTACTACTTGCAACCAACTTGTTCGATTTGTTCCTGTCTCTGTTTTACACTACAGGATTTACCGTATACAACCCTATCCACTACGACAGAAGTTATTCCGTTGATAATAGCACACATGTGCTATCATCTTGTCCTTCCAAAAATGGTTCAAATGGCTCTGAGCACTATGGGACTTGACGGCTGAGGTCATCAGTCCCCTAGAACTTAGAATTACTTAAACCTAACTAACATAAGGACATCAAACACATCCATTTCCGAGGTAGGATTCGAACCTGCGACCGTAGCGGTCGCTTGGTTCCAGACTGAAGCGCCTAGAACCGCTCGTCCACCAGGGCCGGTCTTGTCCATCCCCTTGTCAGCGTTTTTCACACGTTTTACCTCTCATTTTTCGTGATAATTTGTCCGTTTTCATGGGCTACAAATCAAAATAGAGGCAATTATGTAGACACAGATCAGCTACTTTCTATTTTTACTGTAGACTATGAATGAATTGGTCTTAAGGTTTCTTTAATTTATTACTGTTACCAAAATTTCATAGAAATGGCAAATAAATCTTTAATCTTTAAAGCCAATGCACCATTGTTCTTCATTGTTTCGTCAGTTCGTAAAAATGTTTATAGACTAGGGTTGGTGCCATTCCGCAATACAACGGATGTCCAACGACGACAGAATGGAAACGACAGCAGCTTTAGGCAGACCTTCGCAACCAGCCAAGGTGTATGCCGGCCTGCCACCGACGTAATTCTGCAGTTGGGCTTTTGAAAGTGGTTGACTCATAACCTTGCAACGCGCCGTTCTACCGTCATTGATGGACTACACTGCTACACTATGTAATCAAAAGTATCCGGACACCTGGCTGAAAATGACTCAAACGTTCGTGGTGCCTTTCATCGGTAATGCTGGAATTCAATATGGTGTTGGCCACCTCTAGCCTTGATGACACCTTCCACTCTCAGGCATTCGTTCAATCAGGTGCCTGAAGATTACTTGGGGAATGTCAGTCCATTCTTCACGGAGTTCTGCACTGAGGAGAGGTATCGATGTCGGTCGGTGAGGCCTGGCACGAAGTCACCGTTCCAAAACATCCCATAGCTGTTCTATAGGATTCAGGTCAGAACTCTGTGCAGGTCAGCCCGTTACAGGGATGTTATTGTCGTGTAAGCACTCCACCACTGGCCGTGCATTATGAACAGGTGTTCGATCGTGTTGAAAGTTGCAGTCGTCATCCACGAATTGATCTTCAACAGTGGGAAGCAAGAAGGTGCTTAAAACATCGATGTAGGCCTGTGCTGTGATAGTGCCGCGCAAAACAACATGAGGCGCAAGCCCCCTCCGTGAAAAACACGAAAACACCTTAACACCGCCGCCTCCGAATTATACTGTTGGCACTACACTCGCTGGCAGATGACGTTCACCGGGCATTCGCCATACCCACACCCTGCCATCGGATCGCCACATTGTGTACCGTAACTCGTCACTCCACATAACGTTATTCCACAGTTCAATCGTCCGATGTTTACGCTCCTTATACCAATCGACGCGTTGTTTGCCATTTAGCGGCGTGACGTGTGACTTATGAGCAGCCGCTTGATCATGAAATCCAAGTTTTCTCACCTCCTACCTAACTGTCATAGTACTTGCAGTGGATCCTGATGCAGTTTGGGATTCCTGTATGATGTTCTGGATAGATGCCTGCCTATTACACACCCCTTCAATTGTCGGCGGTCTGTGTCAGTAAACAGACGAGGTTGACCTGTACACTTTTGTGCTGTACGTTTCCCTTCACGTTTCCATTTCACTATCACATCGGGAACAGTCAACTTAGGGATTTAGGATTGTGGAATTCTCGCGTACAGACCTGTGACCACGTTCGAAGTCCGTGAGTTCCGCGGAGCGCCCCATTCTGCTCTCTCACGATGTCTAATGACTACTGAGGGCGCTGATATGGAATACGTGGCAACACAATGCACCTAATATGAAAAACGTAATTTTTGGGGGGGGGTGTGGATAGTTTTGATCACATGGTGTATTAGTGTAGCACAATGCTGCGTTTTCACAGCCAACTACATGGCCGGAGGATTCTCCCAGATTAGTTGGTAGCGGCATTCCTTCGGGGCCATGCTTTCGACCGGCACGATCTCTGCACCGTCTGAAGCAAAGCAAGCGCTGTATCATGTGTGAGATACAGAGGCGAGCGAGTGCGCCGGGACTAACTCCAGTTCACTGCTAGTAGCGCCACGTCACCTTAACGCGTCTGCGTGTAGCGCACAAGTATTGCACCACAATTTAGTATGAAATTAAAAATCAAAATTTATGTTTAAAACTTTGTTAAATTATAGTGTAGTGTAATAATGTTCCAAATACCGAGTCTTGATATTCTAAACTTAATAGTTTACGGAAAAATGCCGTTTTAAGAGAAAAATCAGAGGCGCTAAATAATGACACTAGGAAGCCAGAATTTGGTCAGATGGTGCATTTAGAAGTTATAAATAAGTGATGCTGGTTTCCAAAACCATAAAACAAAAATTAACGCCAGAATCCACGTTTTCCGGAAAAATCAGAGGCGCTAAATAATGGACTTAGAAACTTGAAAATTTGTTTTATGCTTCAGTACACCCCAAAAATAATAACAGAGAGTCCACGTTAAGCTACGTCTTATTGTTTTTGAGTGTTTAAATAAAAACTAATTTTGTAACTAAAATGTACCTGAGTGTTGTAGATTAAGTACTTGAAATTTTAATGATAGAGGATTTTGGTTAAACCAGATGATCAAATATATCAAATAATATAGCTACACCAAGTTTAAGACTTGCAACATAAATACCAACTGTTATAAGTCCTAGCAAAGGTATGGTTCAGAGGTAACAATCTACCGGTAGTTCCACTAAATAAATTCTATTAAGCAAAGTTTTCATTCTTGCGAGCTGAAACTTTCTACGTACTTTCAAACTGCTTATCTGCATACCATCAAAAATTAAGAAGTTTCTGAAGTAATTGGTAACTATATTATTAAAGATTATGTGCCAGAGATAGCGGTCGTTTGTAGACTGCCACCGTATGCAAATAGACAGAGAAAACAGATGTTTTCTCGGCAGTCCGCACCGGCACCTTATAAACACAACCCCTGAAGCAGTAGGAAGATTCACTTCGCTCTCAGACACTGTGAGGTCCACGCCAGTTAAACGTCTCGGACGACGTCAGAGCCGAGCTGTGACAAGCGCATACTTGGCAGTGAAAACAGATAGTGAACTCGCGAGGACTGTACACCGTCCTGGGTCGTTTAGAATTTGGTAAAATAACTGTTAGTGTGCCGTCCGCTTGAAATTCAATTCCACGTGGCAAGTGGTGAATTTATTTCCACTTTTATGGCGAGCATTATTTTTTGAACATTTATTGCGAACTTTCAATTGAGTGATGTTAGTCAGGGCGAAAAACGATCTGGTAGGAAGTTACCTTAGAGGTCGCTTCTGAACTGCTAAAGGTGCTGTTAGATTAGAAAGACTTGTTTTCAATTGAACATAACGCAATTTTAAGTGTTATTTCTGAGAAACGTTAATTAAATTAAATCTTGATTGGAACTTTAAACTTTTACTGAAGTCATAGTCCTGATCCCGCAAAGAAATGGGAAATAGACACTTTTCTTTCAGTGGGCTGGACCGGAATGTGGCCGTGCACACTGGAAACTAAGGTCAGTATGTTTCCCTTCGCTTTCTGGCTGACCACCAAATTAGTTGCCAGGATCACGTGATTAAAGACGGCATCAAAACTTTAAAACCAGTGAAGTGACTTACTCGCCGCCCCACACGTCGTCCTTCGAATGTGCGGCTAACCAAGTACACATGATTCTGACTGACGTATCGGCTGCATTTTCAAACACAGACTCAGCCAGTTACGTGCCTCCGCCTTTCCTACAGCCACCACAGCGGCACGAGGGCACTACCACGAACGTTTACGCCGCTGGCAATAGGATGCAAGCATCCCCTCTCTGGAGTTCCAGTGTCGGATGTAGCCAACTTCCGAAAATTCATGAACTGGTTCTTTTTGTGTGTTCGTCAGTTGAATAATATTTTCAGACTTCCTTAATGACCAGGGATCGACATCCTCTGAATAGACATTGCACCGAAGAGTGACAGATATATAAATCTCTTGCATCTGTATATGTTTCAACATTCAAAGCTACTATTCATGGACCACGACCTTACATCCCGGAAGGTTTACCAGAAGATATGTCATCCGGTCGTGAAAGCCTTCATACTATGATTCAAAGCTACTGATAGCAACTGACGCTGCAAATACTGCAACAAAGCTATGTATTGCTTTTACTATTTGATATTAGATGTAGAATAAATCAATATCTGAATTCTCTGTTCATGGACAGCACCTGTTCCTCTCTCCTATCTGTATGTATTCACAAAAAATCACCCAGCGTTTTAAGCAAGACATAACAGTGACAAAGCATCTTGCTTCAGTAGTCGACGTAGACACTGCTTTCTATTATGTGATTTGGAGATAGCCATTTAACTGGTACAAACTAGTAATCGATGTGAAATTGGCACATAAAAAGTTTTCCTGAAGAAGACTTCAGCACTATATATACTACATAAAGATCGCCTCCTACAACAATAACAATGCCAGCCAATTATAAGCCAGTACAGCCTCATCGAGCAGCGTCACCAGCTAGGGGAAGTCACTGATTTATGAACGATCAGCGAGGCCTAATGTTTCCATGCTTTGAATTGGAAACCCGTCGACCATGTCCAACACACTTTCTAGATGTTTAAAGTCTATGGCCCACTCCCCGTGAACCTGTGCATTAGAGGCCCAAACCCTATCAGTCTGTAATCTGTGTTCGTCTATGCCACAGGGGATATAGCACTAACCCAAACTGTCGCTGGAAGCAGTTATATTCCTGCTGCTATGTTAGTTTTTATTACATTTCAAAATTTGCTCACAAATGCAGATGCTCTAAAACTCACCCAAAAACTTAGAATAAGTTAGTATAATAGTCAAGTAGTTAAATACACAGATACAATTTTCTTCTTCCCAGAAGAATATCAAAACAAAAACTGAAATAAATGCTGTGTACCGAGCGAGGTGGAGCAGTGGTTAGTACACTAGACTCGTATTCGGGAGGAAAACGGTTCAAACCCACTTCCGACCATCCTGATTTACGTATTCCGTTATTTCCCTAAATCACTTCAGGCAAATACCGGAATGGTTCCTTTGAAAGGGCACTGCCGATTTCCTTTCCCATCCTGTCCTAATCAGATTGGACTGATGACCTCGCTGTTTGGTCCCCTCCCCCCAAGTGTACCAACCAATCAACCAAATGCTGTGTATAAACAGAAACTGCTGCTGCTAGCGCCGCCATTGGGCTCAGCGGCTGTGGCTGCGACTGCACTAAATTTGAGAATTCTTGTCTCTTTATATTTCAGTCCAGCTGGAATCTTCTTGCGTCTCTCGGCCTTTTCCAAGTATACCCATAAATTGCGGAGACACACACACATAACTTCTGTAAAACTAATTATTATTTCATGTTGCTCAATCGTCAAGTGCATTTATTTCAATTGGGGGCCACTTCGGCGATTTGCATCTTCGTAAGTGTAACGTGGAATTCGAACCACTTGTCTTTTCTGGTGACTCATCATATCGATGTCAGATCAAAGCTAGATTAAAAGACAGAAAACTTCCATGATAGGACCAGGATTCGATCCCGTGACCTCCCGATTTCGAGCCTCGTTCTTTACCGTTACACCACCAGTGCCGACAACCTCCGACCTGTTGACAACATCTCATCTCTACCCAGTCCTACCTGCCTTGCACCATTTGCTGTTGCCGTTGGTATTACGCTATATCTGTCTGAACAGATACCCTTTTCTTTCCATTTAACTTCAATGATCCTCAGTGTATCTAGACTCAGTTCTTGCATTCCCGTTTTCTCATTTTCTAGCTTTTCCTCCACATTCGGACTACCGACATTGCACGCTCCGGCCAGAAGAATGTTCTTGGTTCCCTTTCGTTAATTATACAGTTTTTTTTGTCATGGTCGCCTCTGCCTTGGAAATTCCCTCCCAGCATTGCCACACTATTCAAGAGTTTGCCACAAACCTCTGTCCACTTCTCCGCTCTCCTAGAAAAGACCTGTGGCAGAACGAGGATGGCTCCGCTCTTTGGCAGCCATTGCTAATGAATTTTATTAAAAAAAAATAGGCAGTGGTTGAGATAGTGCCCTAGGTCCAGACTGCAGATCAAGGGTCTTGCCCTTGTACCTTGATGAACATTGCTATATTATTACATGGGCACCGACACTTGTTAAATTTGCGGCACCTTGAAAACTGCAAGCAGCAGACGTTGAATTAACAGTGGTTTGTCATCTACAAATCGAGCTTGGATGTTGTTTTTGAGAAGGTCGTGTTATTCCTTGCGTAAGAAAGAGAACATTCCCAGCACTTGTCGAAATTTTACAGCTGCAAGTTCGTGGCCTATCGAAACTGTGATTTATAGCTCTGCAAAATCGTAGCTTATAGTGTTTTTAATCCCAAAACTGGCATGCGAATAAGGAATTGATAGATTCAAAAGGGCATAATGAACGCCACGAGGGACTTAACGGGATCGCTGGCAACTAACGCTGGAAAAGAGACGTTGTCCTCTCAGGCGTGCGTCATCGTACAGCCACGTCTTTTACTTCTTTACCACTGTTGCGCCCGCCCTGGTTGTGGCACTAGAGAGAGTCAAAGAGACAGCAGTGCGTCCAACGACAACACTGGACAAACGTGTGACACCACGTCGCGTTTTCATACAAGTGTTGGTTGTGAGTACAGCGTCGCGGTGGACATACCTGTGTGTGTAGGCTCCAAGAACTAAGCACCCCTCATAGTCATGCGGGCAGACAAATGGTTCAAATGGCTCTGAGCACTATGGGACTTAACATCTTAGGTCATCAGTCCCCTAGAACTTAGAACTACTTAAACCTAACTAACCTAAGGACATGACACAACACCCAGCCATCACGAGGCAGAGAAAATCCCTGACCCCGCCGGGAATCGAACCCGGGAACCCGGGCGTGGGAAGCGAGAACGCTACCGCACGACCGCGAGATGCGGGCATCGGGCAGACATCTGTTGCGATGGTGTATGGTGTCACTGGGTACACAAGAGGATAATTTCTGTTTTACACAGCCGGTAATTTGGACAGCAGGTGTTACATTTCTGACGTTATCTTTCAGTAAGACTGTGATGTCCTGACCTTCTTCGATACTAGAATGTGTTCTACCGTTTCTCAGACCGACATATTCTCTCGAACTGTCACCCAAAACTAAAAAAATTAACAGCTATCACTCGCCGTCCACTACAGTTCATGAACTTTGACACAGAGCTGGAGCAACAAGGAAGGACGTCTGTATTTTTGCACAAACTCCAATCGAATCGACGGCCATCCTCGGGGTATGCTCGTTGTCGCTGCTGGAGGTGCCTGGTCTATACATGAACCCTAACAATCGTGTATTGTTATTACTGTGCGCACAACAAGTATAGGGGATGGACAAAAGGAAAAACCACGGAAAAAACTTGCCTGAACATAAATGCAGATGACAGCCAAGATCGCAGGTTGACCACAAACGTCACCTGTGCAATGTTCTCAGCACGTTGCAAGTGCCAGCCGTGGTCAGAACAGTGCTCTATGTAGCTGCGAATGCACTGCACTGAAGAGGCAAAACTTATGCGATAGCCATATGCACATATAGATAGCAGCGAAGTGTAAAAAAGCAATACATTGGCGGAACTACCATTTGTATTCAGCTGATTCATGTGAAAAGATTTCCGATGTGATTATGGCCGGACGAAGGGAACCGACAGACTTTCAACGTGGAATGGTAACTGGAGCTAGACGCATGGGACATTCCATTTTGGAAATCGTTAGGGTATTCAAAATTCCGCGATCCACTGCGTCAAGAGTGTGCCGAGAATACCAGTTTTCAGGCATTACTTCTCACAACGGACAATGCAATGGCTGATGGCCTTCGCTTAACGACCCAGAGCAGCGGCGTTTGCATAGAGTTGTCAGTGCTAACAGTTAAGAAACACTTCGTCAAATAACCGCAGAAATCAATGTGGGACCTACGACGGACGTATCCGTTAAGACATTGCTGCGAAATTTGGATTCAATGGGCTATGGCAGCATACAATTGACGCGAGTGCCTTTGCTAACAGCACGACATTGGTTGCAGCGCCTCTCCTGGCTTCGGAAGCTAGATGACTGGAAAACCGTGGCCTGGACAGATGAGTCCCGACTTGTCGAGTCCATGCCACGTCGAGCTGCTGCATTATGCCTGCTAAAGGAGGCTCGACACTTTATTAGGATGAAACCCATGATTTTTGTCACTTCAGTATATGTTGGAGATACGTGAACTCGAAGGTGGGGAAACTGTTTGTGCTCTTACGGTGTGCACGCTTCCGGAACCAAGGCAGCATAAATGTTTGGTGTTTCAAGAGGCACAGCATGTAAGATTTATTCCGCATACAGGGAAAGCGGAAAAACATCACCCGCGAAGTCACAACTGTAACGAAAGTGTGTGTGCGTGATCGTGACGGACAATCAATGAACAGGATTGCGACGAAAAATAAAGGAGATGACAGTTTCAAAAGTCACTGCAGATCTGAATGTCGCACTCGCGATCCTGTGAGCACCAAAACAACAGATGGGAGCTCCATAAGCAGGGAACTGCAGGATGATCTGAAACTCCAAAACACTCTTCAGTGATGCAAATGCCGGTATACAGAAGACGTGGTGCCGAAGCCATAAAACCTGGAGTATTGAGAAATAGGAGAAAGTTACAGTTTTGAACATGGCTGTTACTCAACAACCGTATACAATTTTTAAACATAGGAATTTTACATGCAATCGGTTGCAAATAATTGTTTGAGACAATTGAAGTGGGTTCCGACTCTTACTGAGACTGACTTCATCAGAATGAAATTTTGAAGAATCGTAAAATTACTGGCAACGGCCTTGTCGCAGTGAATACACCGAAGTTAAGCGCTGTCGGGCGTGGCCGGCACTTGGATGGATGACCATCCTGGTCGCCATGCGTTGTTGCCAAATTCGGGGTGCACTCAGCCTCGTGATGCCAATTGAGGAGCTACTCGACCGAATAGTAGCGGCTCCGGTCAAAGAAAACCATCGTAACGATCAGCAGAGCGGTGTGTTGACCCCATGCCCCTCCTATCTGCATCCTCAGCTAAGGATGACGCGGCGGTCGGAAGGTCCCGATGGCCCACTTGTCGCCTGAAGACAGAGTGTGTAAAATTACTGCCCTAATTTCCTACCATTGCTTTTTCGCAATGGAATTTCACAATTCTTCAAAATTTCATTCTGATGAAGACACCCATACTGTCAAAATCTAGGTCAGTTGTATCATACAATTATATGCAACCAGTTGACTGTAAAATTCCAATGTTTTTTTTTTTTAAATAAAGAAGGAACTTTATTGGTCAGATAAGTCTTGTTTCACACTATTTCCAACTTCTGTTCGAATTTGTGTCCCAAGAGCGAAACATGGCTCGGTTTCGGTGATGATTTAGGCAGCCATTTAGTGGTGTTCCACGGGCTCCATACTTTCTCTGCAATGTCGCATTACTGCCAAGGATCATGTGACGATCTTTGCTGATCACGTCCACCTCATGGTACGAGGTGCGTTCAATAAATAACGCAACACATGTTTATATTCTGAAAGTGGATTGGTTTTATTCAGGATTCCAGTACACCACATTATTCTCCAATTTTTCTGACTACGAAACTCTGTTTATCTACATAATCCCTTTACAGGAAGGGCCTGTATGCCCTCATGGTACCACTGTACAGGTCGACGTCGGAGAAAACGTCATGCTGCATCACAAAAATTGTTACAATCAGCATCTTAACGCGCAAGTAGTTCCGTATAGATGGCCCTTCGTTGCTCTTTATACAATCCTGGCCATTAAAATTGCTACGCCACGAAGATGACGTGCTACAGACGCGGAAATTTAACCGACAGGAAGAAGATGCTGTGATATGCAGATGATTAGGATTTCAGAGCATTCACACAAGGTTGGCGCCGGTTGCGACACCTACAACGTGCTGACATGAGGAAAGTTTCCAACCGATTTCTCACACACAGACAGCAGTTGACCGGCGTTGCCTGATGAAACGTTGTTATGATGCCTCGTGTAAGGAGGAGAAAGTCGTACCATCATTTTCCGACTTTAATAAAGGTCGGATTGTAGCCTATCGCGATTGCGGTTTATCGTATCGCGACACAGCTGCTCGCGTTGGTCGAGATCCAATGACTGTTAGCAGAATATGGAATCGGTGGGTTCAGGAGGGTAATACGGAACGCCGCGCTGGATCCCAACGGCCTCGTATCACTAGCAGTCGAGATGACAGGCATCTTATCCGCATGGCTGTAACGGATCGTGCAGCCACGTCTCGATCCCTGAGTCAACAGGTGAGGACGTTTGCAAGACAACAACCATCTGCACGAACAGTTCGACGACGTTTGCAGCAGCATGGACTATCAGCTCGGAGACCATGGCCGCGGTTACCCTTGACGCTGCATCACAGACAAGAGCGCCTGCGATGGCGTACTCAACGACGAACCTGGGTGCACGAATGGCAGAACGTCATGTTTTCGGATGAATCCAGGTTCTGTTTACAGCATCATGATGGTCGCATCCGTGTTCGGTGACATCGCGGTGAACGCGCATTGGAAACGTGCATTCGTCATCGCCGTACTGGCATATCACCCGGCGTGATGGTATGGGGTACCATTGGTTACACGTCTCGGTCACCTCTTGTTCGCATTGACGGCACTTTGAACAATGGTCGTTACATTTCAGATGTGTTACGACTCGTGGCTCTACCCTTCATTCGATCCCTGCGAAACCCTACATTTCAGCAGGATAATGCACGACTGCATGTTGCAGGTCCTGTGCGGGCCTTTCTCGATACGAAAAATGTTCGACTGCTGCCCTGGCCAACACATTCTCCAGATCTCTCACCAACTGATAACGTCTGGTCAACGGTGGCCGAGCAACTGGCTCGTCACAATACGCCAGTCACTACTCTTGATGAACTGTGGTATCGTGTTGAAGCTGCATGGGCAGCTGTAGCTGTACACGCCATCCAAGCTCTGTTTGACTCAATGCCCAGGCGTATCAAGGCCTTTGTTACGGCCAGAGGTGGTTGTCCTGGGTACTGATTTCTCAGGATCTATGCACCCAAATTGCGTGAAAATGTAATCTCATGTAAGTTTTAGTATGATATATTTGTCCAATGAATACCCGTTTATCATCTGCATTTCTTCTTGGTAAAGCAATTTTAATGGCCAGTAGTGTAGTCTTCTGTTAGGCGGCGAGGACCCCAGAGGGCACACACCTTTGAGTACCCGAAATGGTAGACGAGTGTACCAGCACTACCAACTGAGGCGTCCAGCTGTACAGCGAGTTGTTTGATTATGATCCGTCTGTCACCTTGAATGAGAGTGTCCGCACGTTCGTTAAAGGCGCTCAGTCTGGAACCGCGTGGCCGCTACGGTCGGAGGTTCGAATCCTGCCTCGGGCATGGATGTGTGTGATGTCCTTAGGTTAGTTACGTTTAAGTAGTTCTAAGTTCTAGGGGACTGATGACCATAGATGTTAAGTCCCATAGTGCTCAGAGCCATTTGAACCATTTTTTTGTCCGCACGTTCCAACATTGCAGGAGTCACACCTGTGTGTGGTCGGCATGCACGTGGGAGAGAGGACAGGTTTGCGCGATCTTATTGCGATGATGACAGACACCTCTCCCAACAACTCAGCGTGGTTTTGTTCACTGCTAGATTTCCGTAGACATTCTGCAAGTGCTTACGAATATCTGCGATCTTCTTGTTCCCCACCAAAAGAAGTTGAACCACAGCTCTCTGCATTGAACGCACTTCCGTTACAGACGCCACTTTGGACGCTACATTTAGCACCGCCACCTATGGGAACTCAATGAAACCGTGGGAGCTGAAGCGGGAACATGGCTCGCAACAAATTATCCTTTTTTTCAACTGAAACTGGCCTAGAAAAAAAAGTGTTACATTATTCATTGAACTACCCTCGTCCAATGTTTGTTTCCCAATGGTGGTGCATCTACATCTACATCTACATCTACATCTATACTCTGTAAGCCATCCAACGGTGTGTGGCAGAGGGCACTTTACGTGCCACTATCATTACCTCCCTTTCCTGTTCCTGTCGCGTATGGTCCGCCGGAAGAACGACTGCCGGAAAGCCTCCGTGAGCGCTCGAATCTCTCTAATTTAACATTCGTGATCTCCTCGGGAGGTATAAGTAGGGGGAAGCAATATATTCGATACCTCATCCAGAAACGCACCCTCTCGAAACCTGGACAGCAAGCTACACCGCGATGCAGTCTGCCACTTGAGTTTGCTAAACCTCTCCGTAACGCTATCACGCTTATCAAATAACCCTGTGACGAAACGCGCCGCTCTTCTTTGGACCTTCTTTATCTCCTCTGTCAACCCGACCTGGTACGAATCCTACACTGATGAGCAATACGCAAGTATAAGTCGAACGAGTGTTTTGTAAGCCACCTCCTTTGTTGATGGAGATGACAGGGGCCCCGTTGACGTAACTCGCATCGTCGAGGATTGATTTTATCAGCTTGAAGGTGAACTGTCGCATTTCCCCAGACAACCATAGCCACCAAGTTTTAGAATTATTTAGTCTCTGCGTTCTACTTTGGAGAAACTTGCGACTCTTTTGCAGGAAGAATTTGTAAGTTTCTGTTGAAAACCGTCAGGAACTGTATTGATCCATTTATAGGCAACTGGAAGCTGTTTTGAGTGCCACCAGTTTTCGTAAACCTTACTAGAGACGGCAAGTATTGTGTTTTTGATATTTCTATTTTTTTCTCCACCCCGTATGTAATTTCATTATTTGCTAGCCTTCCTGATGTTGAAATTTCAATGGCCGGCAATCCTATCCACTCTTGCACACTGCCTTAAGATACGGGTAGTAAGCCGTAACTGCACAAGAGCGCCGTACACATTTCCGCGCAGGCCTGACTTGTTACCGGGGACAATGTTCATCAGGGACCAAGGTGGCTGCAAATGGAAGTTTCAGCAAAGAGGCTGCGCGATGAGCGGTGCCATTTGGCGGCCCTCATGAAGCTGCATGCAGACGAGCTCATCGCGCCAGCTATGCGGGTCACACACCTCGCGCAGTGGGCTGCCCGGCCGGCCACGTGGACACGGGGGACGCGCGCACTTGCACTCGCCGGTGGCCGTTTCCTTAATGAAGGGATCGATACCCTGCTGTCAGGTGCTGTCGTTTTAATTAAATTCTCTGCCTCGAACGTTAATTGCGACTAAGTATCTGAAATCTTTAGTTCCACGTCGTTTCTGCCCCTTCATTAGCTTCATTTTTCACTCTTCTGGCTCTTCGCAACAGCAGAGAACGGAGCTCTCGCTTTTGGGAAGGGCGGTGGCGGCAGTGCGGAGCGGGTGGGGGACACAGTACCACGGGAGAAGCTTGTTTGGAATTCTGTTTCCGAAGTAAGCGCGCGGCGCTGTACGTGATGATGAAAGCGGCTTTGAAAATACGGTGGTACTGTTTGAGTGGATTATCCACTCAAAGGAACCAGACTTGGATCGTCACTGATGTCATCCGAGAGCTCGTACAGCGCTATGGGCACTCGATACAAATCATTAGCGACAGTGACTTAAACAAAAATAAAAATTCTGATGTAATGATCACACAGAAATGAGGTTTTGTTTCTGTATTCCACGTGTGTCTACAGTGTGTATCATAATTAATGGCGAAAGCTAATGCTGAAGAAAGAACACGATAACAGAAGTGACATATTTCCTGCAAACATGATCCAATAACTAGCCGTTTATGATATAAAGGAAAGTATTTGATTAAAAGATGCCACTAGTTTTATTATCAAATATTGTCCTAGTTAGCACAAATTAGTAAACCTCCGAGTCTTATGAGAATCGAGCGTCAGTGCACAAAACAGCTTCAAACGTCAGATTGCTTTACAAATGAGTTAATGTGTTAAATATTTGATATTAAACATGATAGCACGAAAAAGTTTAGAAAAGTTTGAAATTGTGTTTAGCGGTTGTTGGAAGTCACTAAATGGTCTCATTCTCAAATAGGCCTACTGGATGAATGTACGAGTAGTCGGATAATTTGCGAGTATTGAGCTACGCTGCCTCGAGACATAGAGGGCGAATCAGCTGCCCCTATGGGTTTATGCAACCCACAACGCCTTGAAATACCACAAGAAAAATTCTCATATTCTCACCTTCACTAAGAGCAAACTGTTAGTCCTACAGAAAAAATGAACACGACCTTTCTGTAGGAAATTTAATGTATTTAAATTCTGTATGGGATGCATTTTCGCTAGATGCCACAGTTTTCGAATTATTCAACAAAAACGTACGAACGTGTGTTTCTTGAATAACTTGAAAACTGTGGCCAATACAAAATTTAACTATGTTACATTTCCTGCAAAGAGGTACTATTCATTTTTCTGTGGCATTAATAGTTTGCGAGTAATAGTAGCGAGTGAGAGAATATGAAAATGTCTTACATGGTTTCTGAAGGTGTTGCAGGTTGCATAAAATCTATAGGTAGTGGCAGCTGAATGAACTTTTATATACAGTTCCTAACTGTAACATTAGTTAAACCTTTAATGTAAGACTACCTCTTAATGAGCAGATTATGATAGTATTTTAAACTTTTAAATTCAGTCAATTTTTATATGAAATATTGCCCCTGGAAGCCTTTAAGAAGACAACCTGAAACTGGGACAATGAACTATGAAGCATGAATAATGAACTGGGCTAGTTTGTTAGTATAGATGTATCAGAAATATAAGCTTTTAGAATAATTCCTCATCTAATTTTGCTCAAATTTCATCCATTCTCTACCTTACACAACAGGTGCAATACTATTTCAGCAAGTTACTTGTTCCCATTTAATCTTCACTCAGACCCCTTGTAAGCGGTGTCCCACAAGTTGTCTTCTTATTTGGGTATAATACTAATCTCGTTGCTGCAGTGTACTTTCAAGCACCCCTCTACAATCTAGTGAATCAGTTCGCTGCATCAGTTCTCAAACCGTATCAATGGGGCTGCTGTACATTTAACTTTGCGGATGACCCCAAGTAGAAAAGTCAAGAGTACTGAGGTCAGGTGATCTCGGAGGCAGAAGTACGGGCCCTGATCAGCCTCTCGATCAACAAAATTGGCACATTACGCTGTGAAAGGCGGGCAGCACATCGATTCAACAATTTATGTGCCAAAGTGTTGAGGTTCAACATGGCGAACATTGATGTTTGTATGATCTACGAGATGTTTAATAATGATTACCCGCTATTCTCATGATCATCTGCTATCATAGAGGGGCCTGAACATACTGTAACGTAACAGAGACATCGATTGCAAATAAAATTAGACCGGTAAGTACAAATGAAGGCCTCATCCACGCTGTTGTTGTTGTGGTCTTCAGTCCCGAGACTGGTTTGATGCAGCTCTCCATGCTACTCTATCCTGTGCAACCTTTTTCATCTCCCAGTACTTACTGCAACCTACATCCTTCTGAATCTGCTCAGTGTATTCATCTCTTGGTCTCCCTCTACGATTTTACCTTCCACGCTGCCCTCCAATGCTAAATTTGTGATCCCCTGATGCCTCAGAACATGTCCTACCAACCAGTCCCTTCTTCTTGTCAAGTTGTGCCACTAACTCCTCTTCTCCCCAATTCTATTCAATACCTCCTAATTAGTTATGTGATCTACCCATCTAATCTTCAGCATTCTTCTGTAGCACCACATTTCGAAAGCTTCTATTCTCTTCTTGTCCAAATTATTTATCGTCCATGTTTCACTTCCATACATGGCTACACTCCATAAAAATACTTTCAGAAACGACTTCCTGACACTTAAATCTATACTCGATGTTAACAAATTTCTCTTCTTCAGAAACGCTTTGCCATTGCCAGTCTACATTTTATATCCTCTCTACTTCGACCATCATCAGTTATTTTGCTCCCAAATAGCAAAACTCCTTTACTACTTTAAGTGTCTCATTTCCTAATCTAATTCCCTCAGCATCACCCGACTTGATTCGGCTGCATTCCATTATCCTCGTTTTGTTTTTGTTGATGTTCATCTTATATCCTCCTTTCAAGAAACTGTCCATTCCGTTCAACTGCTCTTCCAAGTCCCTTGCTGTCTCTGACAGAATTACAATGTCATCCACACTACAAAAATATAGTGATAAATATTGTTCGCGAAAAAGAGAGACGGAGTCTTGAATCTCATTCGAGGAAATTTTCTTATGAAACGAAGAGGACACTTTTTCTGTTGTAGCTGCGTGATAGAAAATTTTAAGACGTTAGACTGTTTGATGAGCTGTGGTTCGGTAATGTCAGTGAGTAATATGATGGGCGCTTTTATAATTATCAGGGTAGCGATGTACGGCGTCCTGGCCTCTAGAATGCCAATATGATGGGAGACTACACTTTATCACTTCAACGAGATGTGGAAACTCATCGTCTAAAAAACCTGCGTTAGATGCTTTAAGAGTGAAACTATAATACACTGCTTGGTAAAAAAAAAAAAAAAAAAAAATCGAAGCACCGAAAAGGGGAGGAGGAAACGAAATGAAATTTCTCATGCTGATTGCATATGTCATGTTGTTACAGTCATTACAGAATAGAGTCAACTTTAAAAACCACCTGGCGCCATGGGCGCAATTACCAGTATGACATTTCAACACCTCTGGCCGGATGCATGCACTGATTCGGTCGAGAAAGTTGTCATTGTAGCCTCTATTGGAGCAAACCGGCCTCAGTGGTTATAATTGATCCTTGATATGGCCTTGGAATAGATTTGACTTTCCAGTAGGTGCCACACGTGTCCTACAGGGGACCTAGCTGGCCATGGGAGTACCTCAGTCTCAAGCAGATGGTTCACTGAGGCACATGCAATGTGTCGACGAGATTGTCCTGTTGTCTAAAGACACCATGATACTGACGCATGAGAAGTAACACGTGGGCAGGCACCGTTCAGTGGTCCCTCAGTCAATACCTGCCTTTGATCTGAAATCATACTCGATGGCTTCCCACACCATGATACCAGGAGTAGCACACCTCTGCTTTTTTTTTTAATTTTTTAAATGAACACACTGCATTTTGAGTGCATCGTTTTTTATTTACTTACGAGTGGTTGACTTTGCATAATAGGCCGAAACATAGGTCGTAATTAAATAAACGAAAATAAGTCAAATAACAGTGCGTTCATTTAAAAATTATTGTACGACTGTTGCTCAGCAACATCATAAACAGCTCTGCTTCTCCGAAGCACTGGAATAAAGGGACATTTCCCCAGGTTGTCGCCATACACGCCGGCGATGGTTATCCGGGGTACTGCAGAACCATTATTTTACTGCCTAGGTAGCAGAATTCCTTAACTTCATCGACTTTGTGACCATCAATCCCGATGTTAAGTTTCTCGCTGTTCTCATTTCTGCTACTTCTCATTACTTTCGTCTTTCTTCGATTTACTCTCAGTCCATACACTGTACTCATTAGACTGTCCATACCAATCATCAGATCATTTAATTCTTCTCACTTTCACTCAGAATAGCAATGTCATCAGCGAATCGTGTCATTGATATCCTTTCACCTTTCTTTTATTTCCATTATTGCTTCTTCGATGTACAGATTGAAGAGTAAGGGCGAAAGACTACATCCCTGCCGTACACTCTTTTAATCCGAGCATTTCGTTCTAGGTCGTCCACTCTTATTATTCCCTGTTGGTTCTTCTACATATTGTACATTACCCGTCTATCCCTATAACTTACCTCTACTTTTTTCAGAATTTCGAACATCTTGCACCATTCTACATTGTCGAACGCTTTTTGGAGGGTACAGACCCTATAAACGTATCTTAATTTTTCTTTAGTCCTGCTTCCATTATCAATCGCAACGTTAGACTGGCCTTTCTCATGCCTTTACCTTTCCTAAAGCCAAACTGATTGTCATCTAACACATCCTCAAGTTTCTTTTCCAGTCTTCTGTATATTATTCTTACCAGCAACTTGGATGCATGAGTTCTTAAGCTGAATATGCTATAATTCTCGGTCTTGTCAGCTCTTGCAGGTCTTCGGCATGTGTGGATGATATTTTTCTGAAAGTCAGACGGTATATTGCCAGACTCATACAGTCAACATACCAACGTGAATAGTCGTTTTGTTGCCACTTCCCCTAATGATTTTAGAAATTGTGAGGGAATTTTATCGATCCCTTCTGCCTTATTTGTTCTTAAGTCCTCCAAAGCTCCCATAAATTCTGATTCTAATATTATATACCCAATCTCTTATAAATCGACTCCTGTTTCGTCTTCTATCACATCAGACAAATCTTCCCCCTCATAGAGGCCTTGAATGTACTCTTTCCACCTATCCGCTCTCTCAACTGCATTTAACAGTGGAATTCCGGTGTACTCTTAATGTTACCACCCTTGTTTTTAATTTCACCGAAGGTTCTTTTGACATTCCTATATGCTGAGTCAGTCCTTCCGACTATAATTTATTTTTGGATTTCTTCACATTTTTAATGCAGCCATTTTGCCTTAGCTTCCTTGCACTTCCTCTTTACTTCATTCCTCAGTGAGTTGTATTTCTGTATTCCTGAATTTCTCTGAATATATTTCTACTTCATTCTTTCATCGATCAGCTGTATTATTTTTTTCTGTTACCCATAGTTTTTTCGCAGTTACCTTCTTTGTACCTACGTTTCTCTTTCCAGCTTCTGTGACTGCTCTTTTTAGAGATCACCATTCCTCGTCAACTGTACTGTCTAGTGGACTATTCTTCATTGCTGTGTCTACAACCTTAAAGATCTTCAAGTGTATCTCGTCATTCCTTAGTAATTCCGTATCCCACTTCTTTGCCTATTGACTTTCGCTCACTAATCTTTTAAACTTCAGCTTACTCTTCATTACTACTACATTGTGATCGAAGTCTATATCTGCTCCGGGTACGCCTTACAATCCAGCATCTGATGTAATCTAACTGAAATCTTCCCGTATCACCCTGCCCTTTCCAAGTATACCTCCTCCTCTTGTGAATCATGAATAGAGTATTCGTTATTACTGGCTGAAACTTGCTACAGAACTCAATTAGTTTTTCTCCTCTGCCATTCCTTGTCTCAAGCCCATATTCTTCTATAACCTTCCTTCTACTCCTTCCCCTACAACTGCACTACAGTCCCCCATGACTATTAGACTTTCATCTCCCTCTGCGTATTGTATTACCCTTTCATTATCCTCACATACTTACTCTATCTCTTCATCTTCAGCTTGCGACTTCGGCATGGATACCTGAACTATTGTTGTCTGCGTTGGTTTGCTGTCGATTCTGACAAGAATAACCCTATCACTGAACTGTTCACAGTAACACTCTCTTTGCCCTACCTTCCTATTCATAACGAATACTACTCCCGTTACACCATTTTCTGCTGCTGTTGATACTACCCTATACTCATCTGATCAGAAATCCTTGTCTTCTTTCCATTTTACTTAGCTGACACCTGCTATATCTAGATTGAGCATTTCCCTTTTCAGATTTTCTATTTTTTTCTATCACGTTCAAGCTTCTGACATTCCACGCCCCGACTCGTAGAACGTTATCCTTCCGTTGATTACTCAATTTTTTAGGTAACCTCCTCCTTGGCATTGCCGGCCGGGGTGGCCGAGGGGTTCTAGGCGCTACAATCTGGAACCACGCGACCGCTACGGTCGCAGGTTCGAATCCTGCCTCGGGCATGGATGTGTGTGATGTCCTTAGGTTAGTTACGTTTAAGTAGTTCTAAGTTCTAGGGGACTGGTAACCTCAGATGCTAAGTCCCATAGTGCTCAGAGCCTCTTGAACCATTTTGAACCCCTTGGCAGTCCCCTCCTGGAGATCCGAATGCGGGACTATTCCGGAATGTTTTGCCAATGGAGAGATCATCATGACACTTTTCAATTACAGGTCACATTTCCTATGGATGCAGGTTATGTGTCTTTAATGTAGGGGTTTCCATTGCCTTCTGCATCCTCATGCCGTTGATTGTCGCTGATTCTTCCGCCTTTAAGGGCAGTTTCCCACCCCAAGGGTAAGAGAGTGCCCTGAACCTCTGTCCGCTCCTCTGCCTTCTTTGGCAAGGCCGTTGGCAGAATGTGGGTGACTTCTTATGACGTAAGTCTTCGGCCACCGATGCTGATTAATAATCAAAAATTAAGCGGTGGTGGGTTTCGAACCCGGTACCGAGGACCGTACCCTTAGACACCTAGACCACGGGGACCATATCCACCGCTTGCTCAGCAGGATGGCATCTACAAAGCAAGACAATGCAATTTGTCACACAGGTCACAGTGTACGTGCGTGGCTGGAAGAAGGCCCGGATGGGTCTACGGTATTCTCATGGCCACGAAACGCTCCGGATTTAAATCCCGTCGAAAATCTGTGTGACCACCGCGAGCGAGCTGTTCCCGCCATGGATGCCCGACCGAGAAATCTAGAGCAGCTGGTCACGTCACTGGAGTCGCCATGGCTCCACATCCCTGTCGTCACTTGCCAAGGTCTCATTTACTCTCATCCTGCACGACTCGAGCTGCAAAAGGTGGTTATTCAGGCTTGTGGCTGGTGGTCAAATTAACGTAACTGGACAGTGCATATCGTACCCGTCTTGGTAACAACACTAAATACGGACTACACTAATGTACAAATTTGCATTGATATCCGACCGTGTCTTCTGAATATACATCTACATCTACATGATTACTCTGCAATTCACATTTAAGTGCTTGGCAGAGGGTTCATCATCACAATCATACTATCTCTCTACCATTCCACTCCCGAACAGCGCGCGGGGAAAACGAACACCTAAACCTTTCTGTTCGAACTCTGATTCCTCTTATTTTATTTTGATGATCATTCCTACCTATGTAAGTTGGGCTCAACAAAATATTTTATCATTCGGAAGAGAAAGTTGGTGACTGAAATTTCGTAAATAGATCTCGCCGCGACGAAAAAAGTCTTTGCTTTAATGACTTCCATCCCAACTCGCGTATCATATCTGCCACACTCTCTCCCCTATTACGTGATAATACAAAACGAGCTGCCCTTTTTTGCACCCTTTCCATGTCCTCCGTCAATCCAATCTGGTAAGGATCCCACACCGCGCAGCAATATTCTAACAGAGGACGAACGAGTGTAGTGTAAGCCGTCTCTTTAGTGGACTTGTTGCATCTTCTAAGTGTCGTGCCAATGAAACGCAACCTTTGGCTCGCCTTCCCCACAATATTATCTATGTGGTCTTTCCAACTGAAGTTGTTCGTAATTTTAACACCAGGTACTTAGTTGAATTGACAGCCTTGAGAATTGTACTATTTATCGAGTAATCGAATTCCAACGGATTTTCTTTTGGAACTCATGTGGATCACCTCACACTTTTCGTTATTTAGCGTCAACTGCCACATGCCACACCATACAGCAATCTTTTATAAATCGCTTGGCAACTGATACTTGTCTTCGGATGACCTTGGTAAATTACAGCATCATCTAAGAGAACTTCTCAGATTGTCACCCAGGTCATTTATATAGATCAGGAACAGCAGAGGTCCCAGGACGCCTCCCTGGGGAACACCCGATATCACTTCAGTTTTACTCGATGATTTGCCGTCTATTACTACGAACTGCGACCTACCTGACAGGAAATCACGAATCTAGTCGCACAACTGAGACGATATCCCATGGGCCCGCAGCTTAATTAGAAGTCGCTTGTGAGGAACGGTGTCAAAAGCTTTCCGGAAATCTAGAAATACGGAATCAGCTTGAGATCCCCTGTCGATAGCGGCCATTACTTCGTGCGAATAAAGAGCTAGCTGCGTTGCACAAGAACGATGTTTTCTGAAACCATGCTTATTGCGTATCAGTAGATTGTTCCCTTCGAGGTGATTCATAATGTTTGAATACAGTATACGTTCCAAAACCCTACTGCAAACAGACGTCAATGATATAGGTCTGTAGTTCGATGGATTACTCCTACGATCCTTCTTAAACACTCGTGCTACCTGCGCAATTTTCCAATCTGTAGGTACAGGTCTATCTGTGAGCGAGCGGTTGTATATGATTGCTAAGTAGGGAGCTATTGTATCAGCGTTATCTGAAAGGAACCTAATCGGTATACAATCTGGACATGAAGACTTGCCCGTATCAAGCGATTTGAGTTGCTTCGCAACCCCTAAGGTATCTACTTCTAAGAAACTCATGCTAGCAGCTGTTCGTGTTTCAAATTCTGGAATATTCCATTCGTCTTCCCTGGTGAAGGAATTTCGGAAAACTGCGTTCAATAACTACGCTTTAGCGGCACAGTCGTCGGTAACAGTACCATCGGCACTTCGCAGCAAAGGTATTGACTGCGTCTTGCCGCTTGTGTACTTTACATACGACCATAATTTCTTCGGATTTTCTACCATATTTAGAGACAGTGTTTCGTTGTGGAACCTATTAAAGGCATCTCGCATTGAAGTGCGTGCCAAATTTCGCGCGTCCTTAAAATTTAGCCAATCTTCGGGATTTCGCGATCTTCTGAACTTCGCATGCTTTTTCCGTTGCCTCTGAAACAGCGTTCGGACCTGTTTTGTGTACCATGGGGGATCAGTTCCATCTCTTACCAATTTATGAGGTATGAATCTCTCAGTTGCTGTTGCTACTATATCTTTGAATTTGAGCCACATCTCGTCTACATTTGCATAGTCAGCTCGGAAGGAATGGAGATTGTCTCTTAGGAAGGCTTCTAGTGACACTTTATCCGCTTTTTTAAATAAAATTATTTTGTGTTTGTTTCTTTTTTATCAGCAGTGTATAAGTCAATGGACATATAATTGACGTGGAATAAAGAAGTCTTTTCGTGTTAAAACTTCAATAAAATCCTTGCTCATACTGGAAAATTTCGTTTCATTGTACGTATATTTTGCTTGTTTTCCAATTTATAACAAAGATGTACTTTGAGGAATGAAATGAAATGAACGTACAGCATTGTTGGCCCCATCCACGGAAGTTCGGTCGCCAAGTGCAAGTCTTATTTCGACGCCACATTGGACGACTTGCGCACCAGTGATGAGGATGAAATGATGATGTTAACGGAACACCCAGACCACGAGCGGAGAAATTCTCCAACCCGGCCGCGAATCGAACCCGGGCCCGCTGCCCGGGAGGCAAGCACGTTACCACCCATCCAAGCAGGCGGACTACTTTGAGAAAACTGTAAGTGACAGGAGAAAAACCTGACATCAAACATGGAATAAAAATGATGAAGCTATCACTTAACAATAAGTAAAACAGAAATGTTTTGTTAGCACGTGTAATAAAACAAGACTGAAGTTACGTCTCTGACGACGTAAATACGAGTCTTTTCATTGGCTCTGGAAACGTGTGAAAGTGGTGCAAGTAGTGTTTACAGAATGGTGCCTAGAAAGATCTTCGTGCGAAGCAGTTCTTCTTGGTCGCCGTTCTCAGCGGAGCCAGTGCTCCCCAATTACTGATGAAAGTGATCGTTAACTGATCATTAAAACTTCCGCGCTCCGCTCTACTGTGTAAAGTGTCTAGCGGGAACTTTCCCCTAACTTCTTCACAATGGAGAAAATAACGAAATGAGTGTCAGCAGAATTTAGATGTTCGAGAGTGACACAATATCTTATCTCTCTAAGACTTACTAAACGTATTGATGGCACTTTTGAATGGCTGGATGTTGTTGTCACGGCGTTTTAGGAAAACCCAGCACCTAGTTTCAGATTCTGTCATATACTCCAAAATTCATATTTTTTAGGAATCCCCGGAAGCTGCTTTTATAAAAGTAGCACATAAGCTTGGAAATAGATTTACCGAGAAAATTTTCATTAGCATTAATTGGGTTAGTTGAAACTTGAAAATCACGCAACCCACTATTCACGGGAACGTAAGCGTTTGGTGTATGGATCATTTCTTCAGTCGTTGTTTCGTTCGTGCATTAAGGAAACCACTTCCCAGGTGTCCAATCCATTTAGTGCCTCAGTATTCTGCTTCGTAATTCTCTACGACCCTACTGTATCTCACCCACTTCCTGAAACAAGCTGTTCTAGTGTTGCTGTTTCTTCCTAGCCACCACAAAGGAGGATCGCCGTATTGTGCACGAAGTATAAACCTCTTCACGTTTTTGCGCCCGCCATCCGAGAACAGGTGATGGATCCTGGTACGTTCCGTGTAATTTCACACCGTAGGTCGGAGTCTACACTCTTCTTCCATCTTCTTTTGCTTACGCCATTATCCAGCAGTTAGCAGGGTCGGCGTGGTTACAATAGGATTTGGCAAGGTTAATTGGAAGGGGTGGCCGGATGCCCTTCCTGCTGCCACCCGATACTCCCCCCCCCCCCCCCCCCGGAGGAATCAGTGTACCCCAGCTGTCTGCGTCTGGTGTAGTTCTTGAAATAGTGCAAACGTGTTTCAAATGTCTGCAAGTCGTGTAACTGAGGCAGAACGTGGGGACCAGCCCGGTATTCACCAAGGGGAATGTGGAAAACCGCATGAAAACCATATCCAGGCTCGCCAGTACACCGGCCCTCGTCGTTAATCCGCCGGCCGGATTCGATCCGGGGCCGGTGCCCCTACCCGAGTCGAGGAACTGCGCATTAGCGCTCACGGCTAATCAGGCGGGTGGGTCGGACTCTACACTATGATCCCGACACCCCCAAAACTATACGTTTCTCATATTAGGTGCACTGGTGCTGCCACCTACTGCCAGGTAGTCCGTATCAGCGACCTCAGTAGTCTTTAGACATCGTGAGAGACCAGAATGGGACGCTCCACAGAACGTATGGACTTCGAACGTGGGCAGGTGATTGGGTGTCACTTGTGTCATACGTCCGTACGTGAGATTTTCACACTCCTAAATATCCCTAGGTCCACTGTTTCCGATGTGATAGTCAATTGGAAACGTGAAGGGACACGTACAGCACAAAAGCGTACAGGCCGACCTCGGCTGTTGACTGACAGAGACCACCGACATTTGAAAAGGGTCTTAATGTGTAATATACATGCATCTATCCAGACCATCGCACAGGAATTCCAAATTGCATCAGGTTCCACTGCAAGTACTATGAGAAAACTTGGATTTCATGGTCGAGCGGCTGCTCATACACCACACATCTCGCCGGTAAATGCCAAACGACGCCTCGCTTGGTGTAAGGAGCGTAAACATTGGACGAGTGAATGTTGGAAAAACATTGTGTGGAGCGATGAATCACGGTACACAATGTGGCAATCCGATGGCAGGGTGGGGGTGCGGCGAATGCCCGGTGAACTTTATCTGCCAGCGTGTGCAGTGCCAACAGTAAAATTAGGAGGCGATGGTGTGATGGTGTGGTCGTGTTTGTCATGGAGGGGGCTTGGATCCCTTGTTGTTTTGCGTATCACTATCACAGCATAGGCCTACTTTGATGTTTTAACTACCTTCTTGCGTCCCACAGTTGAAGAGCAATTCGGGGACGGCGATTGCATCTTTCATCATGGTAGAGCACCTGTTCATAATGCACGGCCTGTGGCGGAGGGGCTACACGACAATACCATCCCTGTAATGGACTGGCCTGCACATAGTCCTGAGCTGAATCCTATAGAACACCTTTGGGATGTTTTGGAACGCCGACTTCGTGCCAGGCCTCGCCGACTGATATCGATACCTTTCCTCAGTGCAGCACTCCGTGAAGAATTGGCTGCCATTCCCCAACAAGCCTTCCAGCACCTGATTGAACGTATGCCTACGAGAGTGGAAGTTGTCATCAAGGCTAAGGGTGGGTCAACACCATATTGAATTTCAGCATCACCAATGGATCTCGCCACGAATTGTAACTCATTGTCAGCCAGGTGTACGGATACTTTTGATCACATAATGTAGCAGCAGGCTGCAGGTTGCGTTTGGGGTATTACTGTGACCGGAAAGCAAGGACTACTGATCAATGGCGTCGTACTGTGCTCAGCGACGAATCTCGCTGTTGCAGTACTCCGAGTGGTCATGGTCAGCGACTGTGGCGGCGACCTGGGAAAAGGTCACTCTCGTCCAATGTGGTGATGCTCCTGACGTCATAGTGTGGGTAGCATCAGATCTCGGCTAGTAGTTACTGAGAGAAGTCCGACAGCACAACAGTACGTTCCGGACATATGACATCCTAATGTGTTACTTCTCATGCGACATAATCATGGCGCAGTTTTTCAATAGAATAGTGTTCGTGCACATATGGCACATGTCTCTGTGAACTTTCTGTGCGATGCTGAGATACTCCCGTGGCCAATAAGATCAGCTGGTTTCTCCCCATCGGAACAAGTGTGTGGCACCAGCCGGACATCAACTCTGCCCCAGTGTCAGTATCAACTTTTTTTTAATTTAACAAAGAAATTCGTCAAACAGCCGAAGTTCTTTCATTTTATTTTCGCTGCCATTTTCGGCAATTCATTGTGACATCTTCAGTCCCCATATGCGCCTCTCAAATATAATCGATATTGGCATACTCATTTTCCAATTTCATGGGCCGGCCGCGGTGGTCTAGCGGTTCTGGCGCTGCAGTCCGGAACCGCGGGACTGCTACGGTCGCAGGTTCGAATCCTGCCTCGGGCATGGGTGTGTGTGATGTCCTTAGGTTAGTTAGGTTTAAGTAGTTCTAAGTTCTAGGGGACTTATGACCTAAGCTGTTGAGTCCCATAGTGCTCAGAGCCATTTGAACCATTTGAACCAATTTCATGGGACGATACTCATTTTCCAATTTCAGTCAAATATTCTAAGGCAGAACTTGAGGATTCACGACATCCAGAAACATGTAGCCACAGTATGCCAATATAGATTATTTCTGAGAGGTGCATTTGGGGCTTGAAGACGGCATAATGAATTGCTGAAACTGGTAGCGAAATTAAAATAAAAGGACGTATCAATTTGCACGGCTTGCCGGCGAATTTCTTTGTTAAATATTTGACCAGCCTCCATCCCATGTCCACAAAGGATCAGCAGAGACTGTTACAACATTTGCGGCCAAGCTTGCCTCAAGAGAGGTCACAAAGACTTTATGAGTTCCTTCCCAACAGAGTCAGTGCTCGCATCCATGCCACGGGAAGTGCAACGTTATACTGATAAGTGGGCTCTTACTACCAAGTTTTTTGTAAATTTCACACGATTTTGTAATCACGGAAGTGACATTACATATCTTCTCAACCCGTGACGTTTGGTTTAGTTCACTCCTCCCCTTCGAGCTGCTTCACCTTTTTTGTCAGGTGCTATAAATGCACTTAAATCAAGTGAATGGATAGACGTGGATACTAATGACGATGCAGTCATGAAATAAAATATATGCAACAAATTCAGATTTTTAGAGTCTGCAAATTAATGAGTACCTCGTGGTGAATGAAAAATTAGCGGAACGGGAGCCGCTTTTCGTGAGCATATCTCCGTCTGACACAAATTTTCGTTCGTCACGACATATTTATTAAATAGCAGAAAGGATATTTGCAAGCAACGTTTCCCTCTCTGCCTATTCCTACTTCGAAGTAAACAGATTTAAATTCCAAAACGCACCTGCGATACCGTTCAAATACAAACGACATACCAGTTAGTGTTTTCGATAAGTACTAGTAATTCAGATATAGTGTTACCTGGAGCTTACACACTGGCACTACTGACTGTAACTGTGTCACGTGCATACGATCATTTTCTGAAAACGTTACAAAAACGTCCATATTGCCAAGGACGTATTTCAGGCTTGGCTTGTTTGTTTCCCTTCTGTGACAGGGTGTCAAAACACTCTATGAAGTTGTCGTCAATGAACTCGCTTAACAATTTATTTTACTCAATTTATTGTACACACAAATAAATGACCACAATAAAATACAAATACTGATCGAAAGATTGCAATTTGAGATACAACAATATCTGTGAAAAATGAAAGTTAATTTTCTGAGCGAATCATTTGTTCGTCATTTTAGGTACTAGTCTGCTATCTTCCCGATATAGGTTGCTTGAAGCATCTGCCAAAACGTCTTCTGTTTTATCACGTACTAGTGCGACACGGTCACACGCATGAGAATTCTATTAGAATCAAAAATCGTTAATGTTCATAAAAGGGGGTGACAAGTTGTCAGTAAGCAGTTGGGTCCAAATTTCTGAACTTAGATACTGTGTTTGACAGCTGTCAGCAAATGCTTAGCGCGGAATCGCTTTAGTCACCGTCGTCATACGCAACGTCTGCGTCCTTTCAGTGCTAATTTAATCTCCTCTATCGCTATTGCTTCCGATGCCTAAAGTACAAACTATATTTCAAATCGATAAGAGGGAACGGCTACACTAAAGCTACTGAAATGTGAGTTTATAAACTTTGCGGATCCTAGAAAGTTAAAACACTATAAACACTCAGCCACAATAGCCAATAATTACAGTTTAGCGACTATTAATACAGATATATTTGACACATATTGCAGATATAAGATGATTGCGAGGCTGTTTGTCTCAACAAATAGAGGAAGCCACCTACTTACAAATAACAGTTCCAGATTTGAGAGCAGTTTGTAGTTTTCGTTACCTGAAATTGAGAAAGAAATATATGTTGTTAATCTGGTGAAATGTGAATGTTACATCTAAGCTACAGTTATCACATTCAAGAAAAGTAAAATCTCACAAAAGGCATTTTACCTTTGCACACAAAACATAACAGACTCTTAGCAGTTTAACTTCTAACAAAACGTATCCTCTAATTGGAGAGAAATCTGTATCCTACTTATCAATTAAGGTGCCTTAAAGCGACGTGCTCTTCATAGAAGGAATACTATAGGTCTCACAGGCTAGATGACACATAATTTCTCCACCCCAATCTCCCTCTACCTCCGCTCTACCCCCCCCCCCCCCCGTTTTCCCACACACACTCACACTCACACACACACACACACACACACACACACACACACCACCAAAACCACCACCACAGTTAAGCCCAAGAGTGTAGGCCACGGCATACACGCTACCTTAATGAAGTAACTACGCCATGTCCGTGACGAGGAAATGGATTCCATCTGCGAACCTCGCAAAGTATAATGGCAACCGAGTCAGCTTGCGCTGAATAAAATATTGGTCACTCATTATTTTGTATTTTCCATTGGAGTATTATTTATCGTTCGTTATTTGTATATCAATGAGAAATTCACTAACTAAATAAATCAGAATATGTGATTCCAATGCTTCTCATTTTGGTAATAAGAAACTAAGCGAAGAATTGTTCGACTTGAAAGATGTGCGCTTCTTTAGGGCCAATCTTAAGGATGATGTGCACAAAAGGTGTAAAATGTGGTGCGTTTATGCGTAAAATAAGACGTGTTTCCTGCGGAAAAGGATATTGTCACCATCATGTGTATACTCCCGTATTAGGTGGCAGGGGTACCTTTTATTGTACTAGGCACTGAGGTTTTCATTGAGTGGTAAGAGCGTGCACGTGTTTACACGTTTCTCTGCGTTCTGTCACTTGTATAACTTCTTAGTTAAAAAAGGCGTTTGAGGGACTTAAGAATGTTAATGGACTGAACACTTAAACCCGATTCTCGGAGGCTTGCTTTCAAATTGTGCTTCTGGATTTCTCTGACGTAATGCAACAAGGAAAACCAGCTCATCACCATTCATGGTTCATTCTCCGCTTCACGGCCTAAGATTGAGAAATTTATTCTGCAACTTAGATTTAGAATCTCCCCACCAAAAGAAATTAAAAAATGAGTAGCTGATGAGTAATATAAAATATTCTTCAGTTTCAGATAGTGATTTTTTATTCCTTATTTTAGAAGCTCTGCAATCTTCAGTACTAACACATTATTTCCTTTTTGTGCTCATTTCACTCATTAGGGATGACGCTGACTCAGTTTTTCAGATAAGAAAATGGGAATCTGGGCGCACGAGACCGAAACCAAACATCGTCGCTATGGGTCTGCTGTTTCTGTAGTGAGAGCGAGGTGTACTGCGGCTGGTAGTGAGAAATGAATGGTATAGCACTACATTTTGCATCATTTAATAACTTCTTTGCATAACACTACTGTACACTAGAATAGACCTAATGAAGTAGCACTGTTCTAAAAGACTGGCCTTGTATTCGGTAGGATGGAGATTCCAGTCTCCATCTGGCCACCCTGATTTGGGTTTCCCGTCGTTCCGCTAAATTATTTCAGGCAAATGCCGCGATGGTTCCTGCTGTAAGGCCACTGTCGACTACCTATCCCATACATGTAAAACTCTATGTAAATGTCAACATATATATGAATTAAGTATCTGCTTGTTCTTAAATTTTAACACCATGACGTGCCCAAAATCCTTGTGAACATGAGTCACAAATGTATAAAACTACAACAACAACAACAACTACTACTACTACTGCTAATACTACTGCTACTACTATAAAATTCGAGAGAAAGTTGTGTATCCTTTTCGGGGAAACTATCTGGGAGTTCGCCTTAATAAAGGTATGCAAACTATGGAAAATAAATCTGCATCGTGTGACTGCAATGAATCGATAAAAAATTTCTGAACGCCCATTCAACATAGCACAAGTACTCCACAAAGTCAAAATGTGTGAATTTCACTACTGCCATGTGATGAATTTGGGGTCTGCATTCGTTTCCGTGCCAATGGTCCCGAAGTTCACTTGTGCTGCCAGATTGTGTAACTATGTGCGATGTAGATACTGAAAAACAAAAACGTATCTTCAAAGCCCAGTATTTATTTTGCAAGCAGCTCTCAGAAATCGCCCATGGCTCGCGTGATGCCAACCTACATTTGGCTGGTATTGTTACGTGGCAGTTTTCGCCAAACTGATGCGTAGCGTTATTTAAAATAAGAGACCCAAGTAAGTCATAACGAGCAGTGCACTTGAGGATACACGCAAGTATGATGCCTGATTTTCTGTTCTGTTACTAACACTCTAGAGTCTTTCCCTTCTCCCAGCAAGTTTAGTGAGCTGCTGTGGAACATATCCACATAGTGGAGCAATACAGAGCCATAAATGTATTCTTTCTGGAAGCACAGAACGCAGAAGCGTTCGCCGCCGCTGGAGGCTGAAGGACGGAACCGTCCAGAGGACATAATCGCAGCCTGATGAAGCTAAAAAACTGTAAAACTTTAGGGGCCGCTAGGAGTCTTAGGAATGCTGTTTAGACGCATACCTGATGTTTTTTTAGACAGATACATATCTACGAGGTGGAAAAAAGGACGATGCTTTGTGAAAGCGGAAAGTGTCGCCATAGAGAAAGACGAGGAAGCCAGGTGTTCTTAAACAAACTTGTACGACGAACGCTGATTGGCCCACAAACTATTGTGTAATAGCCGGAGAATGGGTTCGCATGTGTGTACGTGTCTTCCCTCTTGTTTTCCAGGATGGAAAGTCATCTTCTTGGTGAGAAACAGCTCCGAAATTCTGCCCTCACTTTAGAGAAAGTTATTATAATTCGTTAATCAAGTCAAAAGACGAAGGGGAAGTTATTTTGCTAACGTATTTCTGAACGTTTTGTTCGTCGGAGCTCGCAATCTTGGCTAGAGAGTTTCCGATGCGTGGAGACAGCACAGTTACTATAATAGCGAGCAGAGAGACATTTCATTGTGGGCAGTCTGTGAGAAATGTTCATCTTACGTGGGCACCGAGATCTCTTCGACTTCGGGAGCCCAGCGACCATCTTTGCCTCCATCTTGCAGAGTTTGGACAGACTCCGAGTCTGTTCCCATGTCTTCAGTCATCTGCTAGGGCAGGACCGTATAAGTATGGCGAGAATGTGCAGCAACTGCACCCCTCGTGATACGGGGACCGCGGACTTGTTTATTTCCAGAATGGTTTGGAGTAAATGAATTCACACTGGTAGCTTACTTGACTTACTACGCGCTTAGGTGAGGGAAGAGATGCTTTTAATTTAGCTTTCTGGGTCTTGTATTTCTATTCTGGTCTTCAATTCCATTGATTAGTTGCATTCCCAATTATTGCCATTTATGTGGGGACTTTTATCATTTTATTGATAATACTACTTCCACCCACTTATGCATAGGTCTTAACATGTCCTGTTGTGAATCTCGTTGGATGACTGTGGATTCGATGCTTTCTGCAAATTCGATCCATGTTTATAATGAACCTTCGAATTTTTTTAATAAATTTAACTTGTGAGCTTTAGATGATTTGCTAGCTGGACGAAACATATCTTTAATATATCTTTGTGAGCTATTGACCCATTTTGTCATTTTTGTTAGGATCACTCTGGTTGTCGTCCCAGATTGCAGTAGCTTCCCGGTCGGAGTGGCCGAGCGGTTCTAGGCGCTACAGTCTGGAACCGCGCGACAGCTACGGTCGCAGGTTCGAATCCTGCCTCGGGCATGGATGTGTGTGTCGTCCTTAGGTTAGTTAGGTTTAAGTAGTTCTAAGTTCTAGGGGACTGATGACCTCAGAAGTCCCATAGTGCTTAGAACCATCTGAACCATTTTTGCAGTAGCTTGTGTTGTGCGACTTTCATTAACTGACTGCACATGATTTCATGGATGGGGTGATGTGTTTACTGATTATGTCACCAGTTACCGGTCTTGCTAGCATCATAGCGGTATGCCGAAGCCCCAAACGTAGTCTCAAAGCGTGTACAAAAATTAGAAGTATCGCAGATCTCCGTGACCACCACAATTCATTTTCTTGGCGTCTGCCCAAAATGTATTTAAAGACATATCTCTTCCTACCACTTTAAGTGATGTAATACCACGAAATGAAGTATAAAGACGCATTTAATAACAGTTTAAGGCATTTACTAATAGTTTAATAATAGCTGTCTGAAGGATAGCTCCATTTTCACCTATATAAGTATTAACGTAAAAGAATTTTCCGTAGCACTTCACTTTTATACCACGAAACCTGCCTTCCATCTTCACAAAGAGATATTTTTACGAAATGTAAGAGGACTGAGAATTTATGTGCAAAGATTCTCATCTTAAAGGAATTTTTATGCTGATTCCAAAAATATTCTAAAATTTTGCGAGTCCCTAATATTTTCGAGGTGAGAGTTCAGTCTATGATTTATATTTTAATCTTGTTAATTCAGCTGATGCGTTTGGACTGCAGTTGTATATGTGTGTGTGTAAAACATAATCATTTGTTTTCTAGCATTTGCCGATGATTCTAGAACGAATTTTCGTTCGGCAGCGAAGTATGGACTGAACTGAAACTTTCTAGCAGATTAAAACTGCGTACCGAAAGACGACTCGAGCTGCGACCTTTGTATTTTCGCGGGCATGTGTTCGTTCCACCGACTGTGCTATCCAAGATCCAAGCACCACGACACTCGAACCCACGCCCTCCCCCCCCCCCCCCCCGCTCCCCTTCACTTACTTCCGCCAGTACCTCTCATCTCCTACCTTCGAAACGTTACCTGTATATCTTGCGAAACCAGCACTTCAAGAGCCGGCCCGAGTTGCCGAGCGGTTCTAGGCACTACAGTCTGGAACCGCGGGACCGCTACGGTCGCAGGTTCGAAACCTGCCTCGGGCATGGATGTGTGTGATGTCCTTAGGTTAGTTAGGTTTAGGTAGTTCTAAGTTCCAGGGGACTGATGACCTCAGAAGTTAAGTCCCATAGTGCGCAGAGCCATTTGAGCCAGCACTTCCAGAAGAAACCGTATTGTGCAGATCGGCTAGCCACAGGCCGTATGATTGTTTACAGTACGAATTTTCACTCTGCAGCAGAGCATGCGCTGATTTTGAACTACCTGCCAGAATAAAACTGCTTGCCGCACAGGGACGCGAACCTGATTTTGGTTTCAACCAACTGTGATTTTTAATTCCTATCGATCCTCATTACACGTTAGCAGTATTTGGGGTAATGAACTGGTTCCAGCATTCGAAATGTAGATTTGTTGCAGGAATCCTAAAATACAATATCGGAAGGTTGAATGGTATCAGCGGTGCCAGGATACAGAAGTGTGCAGAAGGCATACTAGGGGAATATCAGTGTGGCTTTCGACCAGACAGAGGAACAACTAATCAAATATTTGTGATAAGACAAGTTGTATGAAGAAAAGTTCTATGAATATGATATAGATCTGCATTTCCTATTCATCGACTTCAAACAAGCCTTTGACAGCATAAATCGGCAAGAACTGTACAGAGTACTGAAAGAGGTTGGTATATGTGCTAAACTAAAAAGATTAATCAGAATGACAATGACAGAGACAAGAGTAAAAGTAAAGGTCCTTAGCAGAACAAGAGAAAGCTTTGACTTTAATAAAGGTGTGGAGCAAGGTGATAGTCTCTGCACTGTCCTATTCAATATAGCCCTGCATCGTGTAGTAAGTAAAATCAACAAAAGAGGCACCATATTTATGAAAACTAGCCAGATATGTGCATATGCTGATGACATTGCTATAGCACGAAGAAATACCAATACACTCCTAGAAACATACCGGGCAATGGAAACAGAAGTCTTAAAAATTGGCCTTATAGTGAATGAAAATAAAACAAAATATGTGGTAATGTCACAATCTGAGGCCAGAAGAACCGCTAAAATCCTAAACATCAATGGAAAATGCTTCAAAGGAGTGTCCTCTTTCAACTACTTGGGAGCCCGGATAATAAATGATAACAGTATTGGAAAGGCTGTAAGGGAAAGAATACAGGCAGGAAACAGAGCTTGCTTTGCAAATATGAAACTTTTAAAAATAGCCTTGCTACAAGAAAAACAAAACTGCTAATATATAAGTCCCTAGTCCGCCCAGTAATCACATAAGGGTCAGAGGTATGGACGTTGACAGAACACGATAAAAATGCACTAAGAACCATTAAGCGGGAAATATTACGCAAAATCTATGGGCCAATAAAGGAGGAAGAAGGCTGGAGAATACGCTACAATGCCGAATTGCAAGAGTTAATACAAGGCAGGAACATAGTAAAATTTGTGAAATCACAGCGAATACGATAGCTAGGACACTTGGAGAGAAAGGCAGAGGATAGAATTCCAAAGAAAATGATGAAAGTGTGATCCATTCAGTTAGGCGAAGAGGGAGATCTAGAAGAAGATGGATCGACGAGGTAATAATGGATATCACCAGTATGGGGGTGCAGGGGTGGAAAAGAGCAGCAAATAACCGAGAAGTGTAGAGGAAGATTGTTGAAGAAGTCAGGGCTCACCAAGGGCTGTAGCGTTACTGAAGAAGAAGAAGAAAAAAAAGAAGAAGGTGTCAGCGAGCAATCAGCAACTTTTTACTGTTTCATAAATGTGTCTTGTACAGGAAAGAATAAAATTCACTTGGTATAAATTTTTTACTGACTTCAAAGCGTTTGTTGTTAGGTGTCGTAATAGAGTTTGCTTTCATAATCAGTTGTATCACAATGGCTGGTCACATCAAAATACTGTTCCAGTGTCATAACTACTTTGCCACTTCGTACGGTCCTTAAGTAAGAGACGTTCCATTCGGATTTCTCTTTGTTGTGTCGATATTTAAGCACCTTATTCGTGTTCATTACAGACGCCACGCCAGTGGCCTGTGACAAGGAAAATCGTTACAAATAGCGACGGGTCTGTGGCCCGCGGCTAGCTAGCAATGGCAGGGCGGTGTCTCGGCGTGTCGCCGCTGAGAATGGAATACCGATACGAGGGAAGGCGTGGGCGGCAGGGCCCCTTAATGGCTGCTGCGGAGCGCCGTCTTCCTATTCCTCTCGGCGTCTCCGAAAAACCCGCTGCACGGAGAATGTTGTGCCGGTAGCAGCCTACACGTACCTCGCGGTCACACCCACGAAAAAAAAAAAAAGGCTAGGAAAGGATGTGTGACAGGGCTCAGTCCTGGACCCATATCGTTGTTCCAGTGGAATCTCGTCATTCTACACTGCTGTAAATAACATTTATCTTCCGAAGACCTCCAGCTTTATGTAATTGCCAGACCTGAATATACTGCCATCGTCGAGATGAATATCGAGCCGCATTTAGTCGTCAGATAGGTGCCAAAGCTAGGGTGTAAACTAAACTCGAAAGAGTCCCAAGGAATTTGAGTACCCTATTAGACCAAACAATCCACCTGGAGGAACATCCGCAACTGAGTATTATAGCAGAAGTGGAAAATACCTCTTCGGTTGTAGGGTTCTTTTCATTTTCCAATACTTAAACACGACCGGTTTCGGGCTCTGATCTCTGCGCTCGCTGGTGATACACCGTGTCCTGTACGAGGTGCATTCAAGTTCTAAGGCCTCCGATTTTTTTTCTCCGGACTGGAAGGAGATAGAAACATACACATTGTTTTAAAATGAGGCCGCGTTTATTGTCAATGCGTCCCAGAGATGGCAGCACCGTACGGCAGATGGAATTTTGCCGCCAGCGGCGAGAATGAGAACTATTTTAAATACTTAAAATGGCGACGTTTTCCTTACTTGAACAGCGTGCAATCATTCGTTTTCTGAATTTGCGTGGTATGAAACCAATTAAAATTCATCGACAGTTGAAGGAGACATGTGGTGATGGAGTTATGGATGTGTCGAAAGTGCGTTCGTGGGTGCGACAGTTTAATGAAGGCAGAACATTGTGTGACAACAAACCGAAACAACCTCGGGCTCGCACAAGCCGGTCTGATGACATGATCGAGAAAGTGGAGAGAATTGTTTTGGGGGATCGCCGAGTGACTGTTGAACAGATCGCCTCCAGAGTTGGCATTTCTGTGGGTTCTGCGCACACCATCCTGCATGACGACCTGAAAATGCGAAAAGTGTCATCCAGGTGGGTGCCACGAATGCTGACGGACGACCACATGGCTGCCCGTGTGGCATGTTGCCAAGTAATGTTGACGCGCAACGACAGCATGAATGGGACTTTCTTTTCGTCGGTTGTGACAATGGATGAGACGTGGATGCCATTTTTCAATTAATAAAAGGAATTTACGTATTTTTTCTGATATGCTTGAACATTAGTTTAAATATGTAGAAAATGAAACTATGAAATAACTAGTTTTTATGAACATTAATATATATGACTTATGTTAACGAAGATATCGATTTTCCCTGGTATCGTAGGGTTCTTATCGTATCATTGGCTCGATTCCATCAGACACATTATTGAACCTTCTCTTCATTATTCGTGTTTCCATCAAGCTCATCTTTCTCTTCTTCTCCCACGCATTCTGTAACGTCCATTATTAGCAGTGACCTCAGTTTAAATCTACGTGACAGTCTACCTCGAGAAAAAATAACTATGTGGTGACTATCCAACATGAGAGAGGACATTGTCTGTTCACGTTCTCTTGCCCACACAATATGGCTGCGGCAGAACAGCTGGTGGTTTCTGTTATGGATACATTAACACACTGCCCAATGGTGCAGTATTAGGTTTTCAAAGCAGGGTGGTAATGGACTTATCATTTTTGAGCATTTTCGTAATCATTTTAGGATATTTTGTCGCGTAAAAACAAACACGGCACACAGAGGAAGGCGCAGACAACGAAAATGAACCACAGTTTTTAAGTTATGGGTTGCAATCGTCGCCTGCAACTCGCTATGGCCTCTAACGCCGGAGGTAGCAAAACAATGTGACAACGGTGAACAGAACAGAGGGCGTGACATGGCACAATCTCTGACTGTTCGTTGGTAGGTGTCCTATAACCAACTAGCAGTCAATAATTTTTTTATTCTGATCCAGTTGTAGTTTGTCTTTGTTGTTTTTACTTTTCACCAACCAACATGGAAGTTGCTACCTACTGTAGAAACTCTGGTTTGCGCTCATTACATTAAATTTATTTTAAAGCGTTGTATCCCAAATTACATGTAGGACATAATGTAACACGTTTGTCAGGATGAACGTAATGTAAAATATGTAGACTGCCTGGTTAGGCGTAAGAGAATGCCAAACGGCCTTAACTGATAGGATAAATAAATCAGAAAAATAAGTTAAAAATAAATGAATACGTTATTGTATCGGTCCAGTCCCCCCATGAACCATGTACCTTGCCGTTGGTCGGGAGGCGTGCGTGCCTCAGCGATACAGATGGCCGTACCGTAGGTTCAACCACAACGGAGGGGTATCTGTTGACAGGGCAGACAAACGTGTGGTTCCTGAAGAGGGGTAGCAGGCTTTACAGTAGTTGCAGGGGCAACAGTCTGGATGATTGACTGATCTGGCCTTGTAACACTAACCAAAACGGCCTTGGTGTGCAGGTACTGCAAAGGGCTGAAAGCAAGGGGAAACTACAGCCCTAATTTTTCCCGAGGGCATGCAGCTTTACTGTATGGTTATCTGGTAGAATTTTGCACAGATCATAACTTAATCATAGCTAACACTTGGTTCAAGAATCATAAAAGAAGGTTGTATGCAAGGAAGGACCCTGGAGATACTGGAAGGTATCAGATAGATTATATAATGGTAAGACAGAGATTTAGGAACCAGGTTTTAAATTGTAAGACATTTCCAGGGGCAGAAGTGGACTCTGACCACAATCTGTTGGTTATGAACTGCAGATTAAAACCGAAGAAACTGCAAAAAGGTGGGAATTTAAGGAGATGGGACCTGGATAAATTGAAAGAACCACTTGTTGTAGAGAGTTTCAGGGAGAGCATTAGGGAACGATTGACAAGAATGGGGGAAAGAAATACAGTAGAAGAAGAATGGGTAGCTTTGAGAGATGAAATAGTGAAAGCAGCAGAGGATCAAGAAAGTAAAAAGACGAGGGTTAGTAGAAATCCTGGGGTAACAGAAGAAATATTGAATTTAATTGATGAAAGGAGAAAATATAAAACTGCAGTAAATGAAACAGGCAGAAAGGAATACAAACGTCTCTAAAATGAGATCGACAGGAAGTGCAAAATGGCTAAGCAGGGATGGCTAGAGGACAAATGTAAGGATGTAGAGGCTTATCTCACTAGGGGTAAGATAGATACTGCCTAAGGAAAATTAAAGAGACCTTTGGAGAAAAGAGAGCCACTTGTATGAATATCAAGAGCTCAGATGGAAACCCAGTTCTAAGCAAAGAAGGGAAAGCAGAAAGGTGGAAGGAGTATATAGAGGGTCTATACAAGGGCGATGTACTTGAGGACAATATTATGAAAATGGAAGAGGATGTAGATAAAGATGAAATGGGAGATACGATACTGCGTGAAGAATTTGACAGAGAACTGAAAGACCTGAGTCGAAACAAGGCCCTGGGAGTAAACAAAATTCCATTAGAACTACTGACGGCCTTGGGAGAGCCAGTCCTGACAAAACTCTACCATCTGGTGATCAAGATGTATTAGAGAGGCGAAATACCCTCAGACTTCAAGAAGAATATCATAATTTAAATCCCAAAGAAAGCAGGTGTTGACAGATGTGAAAATTACCGAACTATCAGTTTAATAAATCACAGCTGCAAAATACTAAGGCGAATCCTATACAGACGAATGGAAAAACTGGTAGAAGTCAATCTCGGGGACGTGTTTGGAACACGTGAGGCAATAATGGCCTTACGACTTATCTTAGAAGAAAGATTAAGGAAAGGCAAACCTACGTTTCTAGCATCTATAGACTTAGAGAAAGCTTTTGACAATGTTGACTGGAATACTCTCTTTCAAATTCTAAAGGTGGCAGGGCTAAAATACAAGGAATGAAAGGCTATTTACAATTTGTACAGAAACCAGATGGCAGTTATAAGAGTCGAGGGGTACGAAAGGGAAGCAGTGGTTGGGAAGAGAGTGAGACAGGGTTGTAGCCTCTCCCCGATATTATTCAATCTGTACATTCAGCAAGCAGTAAAGGAAACAAAAGAAAAATTCGGAGTAGGTATTAAAATCCATGGAGAAGAAATAAAAACTTTGAGGTTCGCCGATGACATTGTAATTCTGTCAGAGACAGCAAAGGACTTGGAAGAGCAGTTGAAAGGAATGGACAGTGTCTTGAAAGGGGGATATAAGTTGAACATCAACAAAAGCAAAACAAGGATAATGGAATGCAGTCGAATTAAGTCGGGTGATGCTGAGGGAATTAGATTAGGAAGTGAGACACTTACAGTAGTAAAGGAGGTTTGCTATTTGGGGAGCAAAATAACTGATGATGGTCAAAGCAAGAAGGATATAAAATGTAGACTGGCAATGTTTAGGAAAGCGTTTCTGAAGAAGAGAAATTTGTTAACATGGAGGATAGATTTAAGTGTCAGGAAGTCGTTTCAGAAAGTATTTGTGTGGAGTGTAGCCATGTATGGAAGTGAAACATGGATTATACATAGTTTGGACAAGAAGAGAATAGAAGCTTTCGAAATGTGGTGCTACAGAAAAATGCTGAAGATTAGATGGGTAGATCACGTAACTAATGAGGAGGTATTGAATAGAATTGGGGAGAAGAGGAGTTCGTGGCACAAGTTGACAAGAAGAAGGGACCGGTTGGTAGGACATGTTCTGAGGCATCAAGGGATCACAAATTTAGCATTGGAGGGCAGCGTGGAGGTTAAAAATAGTAGAGGGAGACCAAGAGATGAATATACTAAGGAGATTCAGAAGGATGTAGGTTGCAGTGGGTACTGGGAGATGAAGTAGCTTGCACAGGATAGAGTAGCATGGAGAACTGCATCAAACCAGTCTCAGGACTGAAGACCACAACAACAACAACATCGGTCCAGTACATTAAATTCGACACTTGTTTCTGGTATGAAAGTTAAAGAAGCAACAGGTCTGATAAGAAGGCATGGCTGCTAAGTTGGCTGTTGATAAGAAATAGTGCGAAACCTTTACTTATTAAAGTAATACTGTAACTGGTAGAAAATTGGTGACTTTACGGCAACAAACTGTTTTGGCCAAATCATTATATAAGGGGAATAAAAATGTTCCCGTTCGAAGACCGTGCAGTCCAGGATCGGCACGCCACACAACTCGCCTTGTTAAGGTAATCATCCCACCGGCGCACCAGATTTAAGATACCCGTTTTGTGAAGCACCGCCTCCTCCTGCGTGGAAAGTCCGTAGCTGCCTGCTCCTCTTCCGACAGGAATTGGCTGCTCTTCAAGGTCACGTTTAAGGAATCGAAGACGTGATAGTCGCGTAGGGAGAGTTTATGACTGTAGGGTGGGTTCTCGAATGTCTCCCACTTGAGTTGGCATAACTTCTGCGTTACTTAATTTTCAGCATGGGGACGTGCGTTACCATGATACAGCAGCAGCCTTTGCCGCGCCATTCCACATCGGTGCTTTTCGACAGACATGCCGCTCCAAATACTTTCTTCATTCTCCGATGGATGTCTACCGGTGTTCGTCCTTAGGCAGCCAAGAAAAGAGCAACAGAACGTTGGTGCTATTTGGACGCATTTGGTAATAACGTCGCCGTAATCATAGTGTGTAGGCTTTCACGGCCGGCGCCTTCAGTAATTAAAACTTCCGGGCTCAGAGGCCGTGGTCCAATAGTAGAAATACTTCTCCCTGACGCGCAGATGGGACTCTGGGTCGCAAAGTCTACAGAAAAGATACGCATACCGATCGTTATCTTCATAAGGATTCAAACCATCATCCCAGGCAGAAGAGAGGTATTATCAAGACATTGGTGGACAGGGCTAATAAAATCTGTGAGCCAGCTTATTTGCAAGAGGAACTAAATCACTTGCGAACCGCTTTCCAGAAAAATGGGTACGCTGGAAAGGAGATAGATCGAGCACTCCATCCCAGAAGAAAAATGTCCGAAAACGTTTAACAACAACAACCATCGGTGGGGATAGTTTTTCTTCCATTCATCCACAATATTACGGACCGTATCGGGAAAGTGCTGGCCAAGTTCAGAGTTGAAACAATCTTCAGACCCACCAAGAAGATTAGTGAATGCTTAAGATCGGCGAAAGATGCACGGCACCCTTTAGCTACTCCTGGTGTGTATAAGATTTCGTGTAGTTGTGGGAAGGTTTACATTGGAACCACAAAAAGAAGTATCAATACTCGCCTAACTGAACATAAAGGGAACTGTCGACTGGGACACACGGACAAATCTGCTGTAGCGGAACATGTTTTTGAAACGGGTGACCATGAAATAAAATTTAGTGAGACGAGCGTGCTAGCTAAGACATCGCATTATTATGCACGTATGTATAGAGAGGCTGTAGATATTTTTAAACACCGCAATAATTTTAACAGGAAAGAAGAAGGCTTGAAGTTAGATAAGATATGGCGATCGACTTTGTACCAAAGATGTGACAATCTATTACCTTCGATCGAGAGTAATGACGCCAGCCAGAGATAGTTTTACTGTTGACAACACGTGACGAGTGGTGGCACTTTCTACACGCTCTATATAAACAGGACCTCCACGGCTAAGCAGCCAGTCGTAGACTCACCTCAGATGATGTTGCCCGCAGCTGGCAACGAAACGTCAGGGAGAAGTATTTCTACTATTGGACCACGGCCTCTTAGCCCGGAAGTTTTAATTACTGAACGTCGCCGTAGTTCACGTTTCCGCATTTACCACTTCAGTAAGATACTAATGATACACAAATCCTCGTCTACATGTCGGTGCTTGTATACCCGTATCGGAATCACGCTACGTTGCATATAAGCTGCAGAACTGCCCTCAAACGGAAACTTATACTACACTTGTACGAATAGTTGATGAACGTCATATGAGCTTGCAGTATTCTGGCTGTGATAAGTGTGTCGACGATTTCTATTGTACATGTCGTACAGGCGACAAATACAACTCATAGTGTTGGAGTATGGGACCTGGACTCCGGTTCTTTTTCCTCTGAGTTTTGGCTAGCAGTTGATTTTTAAGATTTGTGTTTTTGAAGAGGATAAAAAATCAGCCAACCAGTTGCAAAAAAAGGTTTACTAGCCCTTGACTGGCGTTTCGATACTTGTAAAAATATCTTCTTGAGAAGTAGTGGGCCTTATTTCATAACACGATATTACGTTAGATTAGATAAAGCCGAGCAGCTCTTATCATAAACAAAATTGACAAAACAAGAATTATCTCAAGCTGTGGCTTTAAATAGCAACCAGATTACACTTAGCGTACTTCAGAATGAATGCTCACTAGTACATGCCCACAGGTAGAGGCTCTTGTCGACATAAAATTAAAATATATAGTATATAATATATCATATATAAAAATATTAACATACATTAAGTGTAGCAGAGACTAAGGCGAATGTACTTGTGCATTCAAACGTACTGAAATGTATCTCTCTTACCCGTAAATTTCTTTGACTTTTGTTATTCTTATTCTTTCTGGCCATGTCGCTTCATCTTCATCTTGGGAAATAAGTATCAACTGTACGTGTTGAGTATTTGTTATTCGGTTTCACAACAATTTAATCAGCTTCTAGCATCCCTCAAGTACATAGTTCAGGCCGTGGAGGCACAAATAACCTTAAGAATACTGCATAAAATGCCTAAAATACCAGCATATCTACACCTTCTACTACTGGTATTATTACTGCTTTCTGTGTGTATATGGTGCATGTTAAAGAAAGCTTTTGGCAATGTTGACTGGAATACGATTTTTGCCATTCTAATATCACGGCTATAAAACATAGGCAACGAATCGTAATCTACAGTTTATTCAGAAAGCAGACTGCAGTTAAAAAAAGAATCAAATAAAATGAATGGGAAACAGTAATTGATAAGGGCAATGATACAATGTTGTAGTCCATTCCACTCCATGTCATCCCGTCTGTAAACTGAGTGCCCAGTAAAGGAAATTAAGGAAACTTTCGGAAAGGGAATTAAAGCTGAGGGACCAGAAATAAAAACTTAGGGTTTTTGATCACACAGTGCTGTCTTTAACGGCCGGTACTTCCATCCTATTTACAAGGGCTATTCGGAAAGTAAGTTCCGATCAGTCACGAAATGGAAACCACTGTTAAAATAAAAAATGTTTTATTTGCAACAGTTAGGTACACCTTCAAGCGACTTCTCTACAGAGTCGCCGCTCTGACTTAAATATTTGTCTCGGCATTGTGCCAACGTTCCAATTCTCCCGTCATAGAAGGCAGCCACCTTTCTGCTTTTCTACGATGATCTACAGCTCGTTGACTGTGCCAAAATGTTGTCTTCAAAGCAAGCGTTTCGTGTGATCAGAGATGAAACTTAGGGGCAGCCAGCTCGTTGACTGTGCCAAAATGTTGTCTTCAAAGCAAGTGTTTCGTGTGATCAGAGATGAAACTTAGGGGCAGCCAGCTCGTTGACTGTGCCAAAATGTTGTCTTCAAAACCAGCGCTTCATGTGATCAGAGATGAAACTCAGGGGCAGCCAGTTATAGGCTGTGTTGTAGGTGACCACTTCCCATCGAAAACGCTGCAGGAGCATCGACATTAGCCCTGCAGAGTGCGCCGAGAATTGTGATGAAGAAGGCATCGCATGACAGTTGTGTTATGTGGGCTGCAGGACATCAGGCGAAATCTCTCACCAGGCCCTCGTACTCGCTGGGAGACGCTATTTCCTACGCATCTGTATGTGCCCACTGTGAGCGACGCGACGCATACTAGGAACACTGCCCAACACATGTGTGCGAGCTTCATCTATTTTCACAGTGGTTCCCACTTCACTACTGATCGGAACTTACTTTCCAAAAAGCCCTCGTATATGGGCAATAAACTGCGGTCTGAGGCATAATTTAATGTCTGCACATGACACTGTAATTGAGTCAACACAGCAGAAGGACTTGAAATATCAGGTATACAGAATGGATAGTGTCTTGAAGAGAGGCTATAGGAAGGTGTGATATAGTTCTATTTAACTAGCCACGCTTTTCTTAAAACCGAGTTGCTTTTTAACGTTCCATCGACGACGAGACGGAGGACAGGATCTGGCTGGGTGAGGACTGGGAAGAAAAACAGGCGTGCTCTTCCAAATGAAACCTTCCTGGTGCAGAAAGATCCACATTAGCGTTGCCTTGTGTTGGCGAGCGACCTCTCTCTTTAAGGCGGGCAATGCACTCTACACCCGACTAGCAACGAAAGTCATCGCGTTATTCTGGGCACTGCGTACAAAATTTACAGTGTCTGCATTTATATAATTTTAATTATTTTAAAAATACCTAATAACAATTACGCCACGGATTTATTTGTAGTAAATCATCCTTCTTTTTCCTGGTGTTTATCCCGTATGTACACGAGGTCGGCATATTAGTTTAAAGATTTGTCGTTGCTAGCGTTAGAGAATGCTGAGACGCCTTTCGCGTTGCTAGCCTTGTGCCTCCTCTCCTCACCACTACTCTCCGCCCCTCTCTCAGCTGGGAATTTGTATACTCCTTAGGTTAGTTAGGTTTAAGTAGTTCTAAGTTCTAGGGGACTGATGACCATAGATGTTAAGTCCCATAGTGCTCAGAGCCATTTTTTGTATACTCCAACTGTCTGCATCTACTGTTATCAAGTTGCTAGCGTGAGAACATTTTCTGAATGTTTGTGGATCGTATAACTCAGGCGAGACTTGGGAACCAGCCTGGAATTCATACGGTCTGACATGGGAATCTGCCTAAAAACCACACCCAGTCCTGCCGGCACACCGGCCTTCATCGTCAATTCGTCGTGCGGATTCGATCCGGGTCGACACGGATCACCGAATCCCGAAAGCGGCGTGCTAACGGGCGCGGCTATCCGGTCGGGTCAAATAACTGAATACCTGCTCCTATGGGTTAACGCACAGCACGATAACAAAGTGAGGCAGGTACATGAGCCAGATCCGGATTGTATCTGTAGGACGGAATTACGACTGTTGATCTGGCACACCAGCGGGCCTGAGTTTTTAGGCGGTTTTCCACCCCTGTTTAGCGAAATGCTAGGCTGTTCCAAAATTTCCACCTCATAAAACAAGATACGTCTGGGATGAACAATTTTTTCGGCTCGGGGGCCAAATTGTGGAAGCGGAGTTTACATTCCAGAAGAGGTATAAATTTGATCATGAAAACCAATAAATATAAATTAATTAAACAATACAATTTATTTATTATGCTCATTTCATACCATCTATAGCTGCAGGCACATTTAATTTTAAAATAAATTTAATTAGACAAATGTAGCTATCACCCTTTTTCAAATCGTCAGTGAGATTGCGTGTTGAGATTCTCGTCACAGACTGCAGGTTAATGTCTGCTAAAGAGCATCTAGGGAGAATAACTTCTCTCACAAATATACGTAGATTCAAATATGGAGAACATTTTCCCAGAAAATTTTTTCGTATATAGACCCAAAAAGAGAGAACATTTTTCCAGCAAATTTCTTCATGTAAAAAAATTTTGCAGCAGACAAATGTTTGTGGTAAAAGTCAACTAATGTCACAAATATCACTAAATGAATCGAAAATGCCTTTACGGCCTTTCCCCACAGACACCAAGCCGAGTGTCAACTTTGTTTGTGCGACTATTTTACACACTGCGCAGTGCGCATGTGTATTGACGTGGCCGTCGTTGAGGAAATCCTCGGTCACTCGCGGGAAATGGCTCTGAGCACTATGGGACTTAACATCTTTGGTCATTAGTCCCCTAGAACTTAGAACTACTTAAACCTATCTAACCTAAGGACATCACACAACACCCAGTCATCACGAGGCAGAGAAAATCCCTGACCCCGCCGGGAATCGAACCCGGGAACCCGGGCGCGGGAAGCGAGAACGCTACCGCACGACCACGGGCTGTGGTCTCTCGCGGCAAAGAAATCTCGGTTCAAGGCTGATTTTTCTGACTGCCATGGCGGGCCACACAAAAACTTTAAGTGGCCCGCATGTGGCCCGCCGGCCACTATTTTCCCTCCCTTGTGATTAGCAAATAGGGAAAAATACAACACTCATAGCAAGGTTTACACTGTTGACCAACAAATGGAGTACGCGACTTCCCCCCTTAGGTTAACTGACCACCGTGGTGACCGAAAGGGCGTCTGATCACAAAGTGAAATTAAATTAGCCAATCATGAAATCAACGGACCATGTACGACGAAATAAACTCTATAAATGAGCAGGATTAATCTTGAACAGATAGGTACTGTCTTCAGATAAGGCGCCATCAAAGTGCGTACGCAGGATACACAAATCGAATAAAGTTTTGTTTACTAAATGATTAATGGAAAATCTCATATGAAGATGTGAAACAAATACTAACAAAGAGATAGAGGGGCTGGCCAGTACTTACCTCAGCTCAGTACAGCCGATAGATACACATAAAACAGAACCGAAAATTTACATTCCTAGCTTTCGGAACAAATGTTCCTTCATCGGGGAGGAGAGAGGGGAAAGAAAGGGAAGAAGGGAAAGGAGATTCAGTTACTCACAACCCAGGTTATGAAGCAACAGGGAAAGGAAAATAGGGAGGGTAGCAAGGATGGAGGCATGGTTGTCAGAGGGAAGCCAAAGATATTCTACTGTAAGTACTGTGCCAGCTTCAAACCAAAGAGGATGCATACAGAAGTAAAGAGGTATATAGTATAAAGATAAACACAACTATGTAGGATGAAAAGATGTGTGAATGGCTAAAGAGGAAAGGGAAAGAGGAGAAGACTGAAGAGTGAATGGGAGTGAGGTTGTTTAACGTAGGTTCAGTCCAGGGGGATGGCGGGATGAAAGGATGTGTTGGAGTGCAAGTTCCCATCTCCGCAGTTCAGAGGGACTGGTGTTGGGTGAGAGAAGCCAGATGGCACATACAGTGTAGCAGGTTCCTAGGTCCCTAGAATTATGCTGGAGGGCATGCTCCGCTACTGGGTATTGGGCATCTCCTAGGCGGACAGTTCGTCTGTGTCCGTTCATGCGCTCAGCCAGTTTAGTTGTTGTCATGCCGATGTAAAGGGCTGTGCAGTGCAGGCATGTCAGTTGATAAATGACATGTGTAGTTTCACACGTAGCCCTGCCTTGAATTGTGTATGTTTTACCAGTAGCAGGGCTGGAGTAGGTGGTTGTGGGGGTATGCATGGGGCAGGTTTTGCAGCAGGGTCGGTTACAGGGGTAGGAACAGCTGGGTAGAGAAGGTAGTCTGGGAATATTGTAGGGTTTAACAAGGATGTTACGGAGGTTAGGGGGGCGACGAAAGGCAACTCTGGGTGGTGTGGGGAGAATTTTGTCAAGGGATGATCTCATTTCAGGGGTTGACTTGAGAAAGTCATATCCCTGGCGGAGTAATTTGTTGATGTTTTCGAGGCCAGGATAATATTGCTTCTGTGTGGTCTGGGGGTAGGAACATTGTTGTTGGACGGGGAGGAATGTATTGCTCGGGAAATCTGTTTGTGGACAAGGTCTGCAGGATAGTTGCGGGAGAGGAAAGCACTGGTCAGGTTATTGGTGTAATTGTTGAGGGATTCGTCACTGGAGCAGATACGTTTGCCACGAATACCTAGGCCGTAGGGAAGGGAGCGTTTGATGTGGAAAGGATGGCAGCTATCAAAGTGAAGGTACTGTTATGTGTTTGTGGGCTTGATATGGACAGAGGTGTGGATGTGAGCTTCAACAAGATGAAGGTCAACATCCAGGAAGGTGGCTTGGGTTTTGGAGAAGAACCAGGTGAAATTCAGATTCGAAAAGGAGTTGAGGTTATGGAGGAAATTAAGGAGTGTTTCTTCACCATGAGTCCAGACCACAAAGATGTCACCTATAAACCTATACCAGGCCAGGGGAAGCAGCTGTTGGTTCTTCAGGAAAGCCTCCTCCATGCGGCCCATGAAGAGGTTGGCATAGGACAGAGCCATCCTGGTTCCCATGGCCGTTACCCTGATTTGTTTGTAGGTCTGGCCTTCAAAAGTGAAGTAATTATGGGTGAGGATGAAGTTGGTAAGTGTGATAAGGAACGAGGTTTTTGGAAGATCTTCGGGTGGGCGTTGGGAGAGGTAGTGCTCAAGGGCAGAGAGACCATGGGTATGTGGGATGTTTGTGTAAAGGGATGTAGCATCTATGGTGACAAGAAAGGTTTCAGGTGGGAGAGGAGTGGGAATGGATTTGAGGCGTTCTAGGAAGTGGTTTGTGTCTTTGATGTAGGATGGGAGTCAGCGGGTGATAGGTTGTAGGTGCTGGTCTGCCAGAGCTGAGATACGTTCGGTTGGGGCTTTGAAGCTTGCTACAATGGGACAGCCAGGATGGTTCTCTTTGTGGATTTTGGGTAATAGGTAGAAGGTAGGGGTACGTGGCTCAGGTGGAGTGAGTAAGTCTATGGAAGCCGTTGTGAGGCCTTGTGAGGGACCTTGGATTTTTAGGATTTTTTGCAGCTCAGTCTGGATGGAGGGAATGGGGTCCTGGGTATCAGCTTTGTAGGTTGAGGTGTCGGAGAGTTGACGCAGTCCTTCTGCCACATACTCCACACGGTCAAGTACAACAGTTGTGGAGCCTTTATCTGCTGGGAGGATGACAATAGAGTGGTCTATTTTCAGCTCCTTAATGGCACGAGATTCAGCTGGGGTGATGTTGGGGGTTGTTGGGATGTTCTTCAATAAGGACTGGGAGGCAACACTGGATGTGAGGAATTCCTGAAATGTCTGCAAGGGATGGTTTTGGGGGAGGGGAGGAGGATCCCTTTGAGAAGGCAGTCGGAACTGTTCTAGACAGGGTTCAACACTGGGTCTAGTATTTGGGGGCTGTGTTTGGGTAGTGAAGTGATATTTCCAGTTGAGGTTCCGGGTGAATGAGAGGAGATCTTTAACCAGGGCAGTGTGGTTGAATTTAGGTGTGGGGCTAAAGGTTAAGCCTTTTGATAGAACAGATGTCTCTGAAGGAGAGAGGGATCTGGATGAGAGGTTTAGGACTGAATTGGGACTGGTGATATGTGGCATTTGACTGTGGTTATAGTTGAGACTTGGTCTGTGTGGGGTATGTGCTGGGATGGGGAGATTGAATAGGGTGGCTAGGCTAGGTTTGTTGGCTATGAGGGGGGTTTGTTGAAGGTTCTGTTGTAGTTGGTGTTTGTGAGGGATAGGGAGAGGGACCCCACTTCTTAGGTGTTGCACTAGCACTGTGGATAGTTTTTTCAGGTGGTGTGTGGCATGGAACTCAAGTTTGCACCTGGCTTCTAGGATGATGTTCCTGAGTGTGTTCTCCAAGCAAGGGTTTGAGAGGTGGAGGACTTTGAAGAGAGATAGGAGCTGTTGGGAGTGGTGGTTACATAAAGTAGTGTAGAGATTCAGGACAAGTTGGGTAAGGGCTAAGGATTGAAGGTTCTGGAAGTCCAGGAGAGACTGGTGGAAGGAGGAACTGCACCCAGAGATGGGAACTTTTAAGGTAAGCCCTTTAGGGGTAATTCCAAAGGTTAAGCAGGACCGGAGGAAAAGTATGTGGGATTGCAGTTTGGCTACGGTGAATGCATGTTTCCGGAATGAATGTAAATAATGTGGTATAGGATTAGGGTACATAGTGGGTAACTAGTGGGTAGGGAAATTAAATAACTAAAGTTGAAATAGTAATCATAAGAAGGAATAAAACACGGGAGAGAAGGACGAGAAGGAAAGAAATTGTGTTGGTAATGTTCAATGCCATAGGAAGACCACTAAATAAGAAAAATACGGAAGAAGTTGACCAGACCAAGCAAGTATGTCCAGATCAGGGGAAAAGAACACACGTTGCTCAAAAACAAAGATAGCGAGTGCCGCAAAAGCGATCGCGCGTGCCGCAAAAAAGATCGCGCGTGCCGCAAAACAGGTCGCGGGTGGCGCAGAAATGTCCCCAAAAAAATTTTCTTGTGGCAGAGAAAGATAGCCAATGGCACAAAAATATCGCCAGCAACAAGAAATCGACGGAAATGGATGATACTGGTAGGTGTGGAAGAGATTGTTGGCAGTGATTGTTGGCTGGGAAACAGCGAATAACGACCGTTAAAACTATGGAATGTTGAATAAATAAATCAATAAATAAAAAAGAGAAGAGGACTATAAATGGAACAAGATAATAGGAGGAAGATGAAACTAGCACAGTTGGTGACGAAAATATTTATTTATGTATATATAAAACACTGAAGAAGAGAAAGTGTTAAGATGACAGACGTAAGTGATAGCTAACAAAAGGGACAAAACAATGAAGGATGTGGACCATATAGGTGATCTAAATGATTAATGGAAAATCTCATATAAAGATGTGAAACAAATACTAACAAAGAGATAGAGGGGCTGGCCAGTACTTACCTCAGCTCAGTACAGCCGATAGATACACATAAAACAGAACCGAAAATTTACATTCCTTGCAGCAAGTACCACTACAGTCGTTTCAGGTAGAGTATTGTTGTAAAAGGAATGGAACCTTTCCGCCAGATTAAAATTTTTGCTGGATCTTAGCTTTGCGGGGGCAAATCTTCTACCGACTGAACTATCCGTCCTCACATGTTTACTTCCAGCAGTACCTTATCTGTGAAGTTCGGAGATGATATAGTGGCGGAAGTGAAGCTGTGAGGACAGGCCGTGAATAGTGCTTGGAGAACTCAGTAGGCAGAACGCTTGTTCGCGAAGGGCAAAGGTCTCAGTTTCGAGTCCCACTCCGGCACACACTTTTAATCTACCAGAAAGTTTCAAATCAGCGAACCCTTTGCTACAGGGTGAAAATTCATTCTGGAATGGAATCTATTCTACACGCATCAGCTTTTGTTATTTACAGCGGGATACGAACACCACATGAGATGCCTAGCTCGGAGCTGTTATCTAAAGCATTCCACTGGATTTTATAACACCCTAACGACACCCTTAAAGTCAGTTAAGACATAATATCATAATATGAACTAGGGAAGAGTTATCTTGGCAAATACGACACCTTTGCCGATAAGCTAACACCAAGAAGTTTTGATAACAACAACATTATACATCAATGAGAGTTTTTGTTATGAAAAGAGGAGGAAGAAACCTCAGATTTACTTAATGAACAAATATCCAAGTGATAATTGCAATTAATATCTTCAGAGCTAAGTCCAAGGTGATGTAAGTCAGAGATAACTTTTATGTGGAAGAGAGTTGTAGCGCAACGAAGAAATTCGATTCGCCTACAATACTCTTTCACAGAAGAAGTCGCTTGCTGGATCTCGTCCTCTAAAATCGTGCGAGAACAATTCTTGTCTTACTTATTGAGAGTACGGAACGCGACGAGATTGTTTCGCGTTCAGAAGCGTTTCTTGCGTGACGTAATTCACGAACTTCGGAAGCTGATTTTCTGAGCAGAGACAGGAACCGGTAGACGCGTTTAACCGTGCATAATGGGTTGATTGAACTTTTTTGACGAAACTAGTGAATATTGGAGTTGACTTTCAAATAGTTGGAACTAAAAGAAGAGTGGACAGTATATCAAAGGACTACACTCAATTAGTCTCGAGCAGGACAGAATTACACGACTTCACGAAGATAATACAATTACGCTGAAGAGTCAAGTTGTCGTAATTGTCAAGAAACTTAATTTTAATAGAACTGACTTCACCAACCAAGCCAGCCAGTGTGGCCGAGCAGTTCTAGGCGCTCCAGTCTGGAACCGCGCGACCGCTACGGTCGCAGGTTCGAATCCTGCCTCGGGCATGGATGTGTATGATGTCCTTAGGTTAGTTAGGCTTAAGTAGTTCTAAGTTCTAGGGGACGGATGACCTCGGATGTTAAGTCCCATAGTGCTCAGAGCCATTTGAACCATTTTTCACCAACCAACTGCGTGTGCGTGTGGTGCGAAAGTTATAAAGTATTTGGTGGCCAAGTAACAATAAACTGTTCGTTCCAAGTGAAATATCAAGCGTGTACAACAGTATTAAGTGATTTAATCAATGATAGTTAACCAACGACTGTTCAGCAGGGACAGTTTAATCTGAATATCAAAATACCTACTTCATTAATTGAAAAGAGAACTTTTGAACATTTTTTGTAACATTAAGGCGGTGGTTCACTCAGACATGATCAAAGAATATCTGTGGATCTCGCTTCATATAGCCGGCCGGAGTGGCCGAGCGGTTAAAGGCGCTACAGTCTGGAACCGCACGACCGCTACGGTCGCAGGTTCGAATCCTGCCTCGGGCATGGATGTGTGTGATGTCCTTAGGTTAGTTAGGTTTAAGTAGTTCTAAGTTCTAGGGGACTTATGACCACAGCAGTTGAGTCCCATAGTGCTCAGAGCCATTTGAACCATTTTTTTCGCTTCATACAGGTTCAACAACTCTATAGCAACGAGCCAAAAACGTACGAGAAGACTGATAATTACAATGTTTCCTCGCAATTGGCGGTGTGCACGATGGGGATGAAAAAAGGTTCAAATGGCTCTGAGCACTATGGGACTTTACTTCTGAGGTTATCAGTCCCGTAGAATGTGGAACTACTTAAACCTAACTAACCTAAGGACATCACACACATCCATGTCAAAGGCAGGATTCGAACCTGCGACCGTAGCGGTCGCGCGGCCCCAGACTGTAGCGCTTACAACCGCTCGGCCACTCTGGCCGGCACGATGCGGATAAGATTTATCAACTACTGCATATTCGGGCAATGAATCGTTCAATCTTGAATCAGAAGAAGTATCCATCGTACGAGTTCGCATTTCTGTCTCCCGTTCACCAACGGGGACCTACGTCATCGCGCATCGTGTCTCAACTCCACTGCGAGAGCTGTGGCAGTAGCAGCTCTACAGCGTCGACAATATCAGCACGCGGTTGGAGTGCGGGGACGCCACAACTTGCAGTAAAAGAGCGTGGACGTCAATGCCCAAGTTTAGTCTGCTGGACATCGCGCCATCTACGAGATTAATTAATAAGCGCTATTCTGAAGTTTTTATCTTCAAACTCGTTCCTGCCGTATCCTTTTACGGGCTAGGGCGAAGCACGGTTATTACGGCTCTTCCAGCGGGAGGCAAAGAGAACAGATTCACCAGACGATCGAAGGCGTTCACTCGTGCGGAAAATAAGCCGGCGGTGACGGCTGCGCGTGGGAGAAGATTTAATTAGGGATCGTCGGGAGTGCGGGGGCGCCGATTCTCGCAGCTGGGGATCTTCTTCCGCGTGCCACTCGCGATGCACTGCGGAAGCGCGAAGCGCGCCCGCCGCGGCGGGGGGAGGTTCGCGCGCGGGGCCACGAACCTCCGCCCCAGGGCAACACGTGGCCGAGGAAGGGGCCGCCGCAATTTCGGCGCACTCTGTAACGGCGCGGCTGCTCGGAAGGGGCGGCGAGGGTTCGTCGTGGGGTGGAGATTTTCGGGAGCAGAGCGGGGCGGTCGTGTCTAATTTGGGACCGCTTTCCCGGTGGCGGATCGCGGCCCTTAATATCCAGAGCGCGCGGCAGGGTCACTCCTTGTTCGCCGCTTTATATTTATTTGCTCGACCTCGCACTAAACTGAGATTAATATCGCCGGTGGCTCACGGCACGGCGGGGCCGCAGCCATCGCTCCTCACAGACCCGTTTATTACCGCCCTAAGAGGCTGCCCCGGAACGCAAAAATACAAGCGGCGAATTTATTGCTGCGCGGATTGCTACAGCCGTGTCTGCATCTGCAGCTCCTCGCTACTCTGTGATCGTTGCGGAACGAGCCACTGGCCTGTGGGTACGATTATTAAATCTGGTGTTTATCTCCACAAGATAGGTGAAGTCTTACAGAAGCTCGAGATTTATTGCGACACCAGTGCGAGACGCGTTTAATAGTTTCTACAACGAAACTCTGTCTCGAAATCTCACAGAAAATCCAGAGAGATTCTGGCCGTATGTAAAGAACACCATAGCTCGATCCACGAACGATGGCGGTTCGCGCATGTCGAGGATTGCGTTGTTGACAATTCAAAGCGACAGTTGCGGTATGCGCATGCGCGTGCTTTCCGATTGAAGAAAGCGTACATCCTGCAAATTAAGTCACTCACTTGCTTCCGGAATGTATCACTTACCACCAACATCAGCCATGATGGAATTTAAATTCACCGAACAATTCGCTGCCGTGTGGTCGGAGGCGCCTTGCCACAGTTCCCGCGGCTATTCCCCATCGGAGGTTCGAGTCCTCCCTCGGGTATGAGTGTGTGTGTGTTGTCCTTAGCGTAAGTTAGTTTAAGTAAGATTAAGTAGTGTGTAAGCCTAGGGATAGAAGATCGCAGCAGTTTGGTCCCACAGGATCTTACCAACAACTCGCTAAGATAATGTTCAATACTCGCATTAGCTACGGCATTCAGAGCAGAGCGCTCAGAACATTACTGAACGCTCATTGGCTGTCGGAGAATGCATGACGTAGGTGCGCAGAATTAGCCTAACTCGACCACCATCGTTCGTGACTCCAACTACAGAAGCAACATGCAATCAGTGCTTTCACAACGCGATAACAGTTGTGATATAACTGATGACTGTTAGGGTGACTAATTCTTCCTTATTTCCCAGGATCTCCCGTACTATAGCATTTTTTTAATCTTCCCGGCTCCCTTTCTGACCGCCTGTTACCCCCGTACATTTCGTCTGTGATCGCTGTCACGGTACGTTTACACTGAGGTATATGAGCGTCATGTCAGTTCGGTATGTGGCGGTACATTAACTTATACTAGGGTTCACCCAACTTAGATGCGGACCTTGCTGCGTATACAAGTCGCATATATACATATCAAAAAACGTTTTGCATCACCATGTTTCCGAGAGTTCCGGGACCTGTACAGAAAATTGGAATAGAGATAAATAACATTTTCGCCCTTTGCATTGCTCATGAAAGCCACACATTGCATGTTGTACCACCATACAGCGAGACCTTAAGAGTTGGTGGTCCAGATTGCTGTACACACTGGTACCTTCAAAATGGTTCAAATGGCTCTGAGCACTATGGGACTTTACTTGTGACGTCATCAATCCCCTAGAACTTAGAACTACTTAAACCGAACTAACCTAATGACGTCACACACATCCATGCCCAAGGCAGGATTCGAACCTGCGACCGGACCGGTCACGCGGTTCCAGACTGTAGCGCCTAGAACCGATCGGCCACCCCGGCCGGCACCGGCACCTCTGATACCCAGTAGCACGTCCTCTTGCATTGATGCATGCCTATATTCACGTGACGTACCATCCACAATTTCATCAAGGCACTGTTGGTCCAGATTGTCCCTCTCCTCAACGGCGATTAAGCGTACAACCTATCCCAGGCATCTGCAATAGTGTTCATGTCTGGAGAACATACTTGCCACTCTTTTTTTTTCTTTTTTTTTGCCATCAGTCTACTGACTGGTTTGATGCGGCCCGCCACGAATTCCTTTCCTGTGCTAACCTCTTCATCTCAGAGTAGCACTTGCAACCTACGTCCTCAATTATTTGCTTGACGTATTTCAATCTCTGTCTTCCTCTACAGTTTTTGCACTCTACAGCTCCCTCTACTACCATGGAAGTCATTCCCTCATGTCTTAGCAGACGTCCTATCATCCTGTCCCTTCTCCTTATCAGTGTTTTCCACATATTCCTTTCCTCTCCGATTCTGCGTAGAACCTCCTCATTCCTTACCTTATCAGTCCACCTAAATTTCAACATTCGTCTATAGCACCACATCTCAAATGCTTCGATTTTCTTCTGTTCCGGTTTTCCCACAGTCCATGTTTCACTACCATACAATGCTGTACTCCAGACGTACATCCTCAGAAATTTCTTTCTCAAATTAAGGCCGGTATTTGATATTAGTAGACTTCTCTTGGCCACAAATGCCTTTTTTGCCATAGCGAGTCTGCTTTTGATGTCCTCCTTGCTCCGTCCGTCATTGGTTATTTTACTGCCTAGGTAGCAGAATTCCTTAACTTCATTGACTTCGTGACCATCAATCCTGATGTTAAGTTTCTCGCTGTTCTCATTTCTACTACTTCTCATTACCTTCGTCTTTCTCCGATTTACTCTCAAACCATACTGTGTACTCATTAGACTGTTCATTCCGTTCAGCAGATCATTTAATTCTTCTTCACTTTCACTCAGGATAGCAATGTCATCAGCGAATCGTATCATTGATATCCTTTCACCTTGTATTTTAATTCCACTCCTGAACCTTTCTTTTATTTCCATCATTGTTTCCTCGGTGTACAGATTGAAGAGTAGGGGCGAAAGGCTACAGCCTTGTCTTACACCCCTCTTAATACGAGCACTTCGTTCTTGATCGTCCACTCTTATTATTCCCTCTTGGTTGTTGTACATATTGTATATGACCCGTCTCTCCCTATAGCTTACCCCTACTTTTTTCCGAATCTCGAACAGTTTGCACCATTTTATATTGTCGAACGCTTTTTCCAGGTCGCCAAATCCTATGAAAGTGTCTTGAAATTTCTTTAGCCTTGCTTCCATTATTAGCCTTAACGTCAGAATTGCCCCTCTCGTCCCTTTACTTTTCCTAAAGCCAAACTGATCGTCACCTAGCGCATTATCAATTTTCTTTTCCATTCTTCTGTATATTATTCTTGTAAGCAGCTTCGATGCATGAGCTGTTAAGCTGATTGTGCGATAATTCTCGCACTTGCCAGCTCTTGCCGTCTTCGGAATTGTGTGGATGATGGTTTTCCGAAAGTCAGATGGTATATCGCCAGACTCATATATTCTACACACCAACGTGAATAGTCGAGCGATATTGTTATCCCGAAGGAAGTCATTCATAAGATGTGTACCATGGCAGCGCGAATTGTCGTCCATGAAGGCGAATGCCTCACCAATACGCTGCCGATTTGGCTGCACTATCGGTCGGAGGATGGCCTTCATTTATCGTACAGCCGTTACAGCATCTACATCTACATCTATACTCCGCGAGCCACCTTACGGTGTGTGGCGGAGGGTACTTATTGTACCACTATCTGATCCCCCCTTCCCTGTTCCATTCACGAATTGTGCGTGGGAAGAACGACTGCTTGTAAGTCTCCGTATTTGCTCTAATTTCTCGGATCTTTTCGTTGTGATCATTACGCGAGATATATGTGGGCGGTAGTAATATGTTGCCCATCTCTTCCCGGAATGTGCTCTCTCGTAATTTCGATAATAAACCTCTCCGTATTGCGTAACGCCTTTCTTGAAGTGTCCGCCACTGGAGCTTGTTCAGCATCTCCGTAACGCTCTCGCGCTGACTAAATGTCCCCATGACGAATCGCGCTGCTTTTCGCTGGATCATGTCTATCTCTTCTATTAATCCAACCTGGTAAGGGTCCCATACTGATGAGCAATACTCAAGAATCGGACGAACAAGCGTTTTGTAAGCTACTTCTTTCGTCGATGAGTCACATTTTCTTAGAATTCTTCCTATGAATCTCAACCTGGCGCCTGCTTTTCCCACTATTTGTTTTATGTGATCATTCCACTTCAGATCGCTCCGGATAGTAACTCCTAAGTATTTTACGGTCGTTACCGCTTCCAATGATTTACCACCTATGGCATAATCGTACTGGAATGGATTTCTGCCCCTATGTATGCGCATTATATTACATTTATCTACGTTTAGGGAAAGCTGCCAGCTGTCGCACCATGCATTAATCCTCTGCAGGTCTTCCTGGAGTACGTATGAGTCTTCTGATGTTGCTACTTTCTTGTAGACAACCGTGTCATCTGCAAATAGCCTCACGGAGCTACCGATGTTGTCAACTAAGTCATTTATGTATATTGTAAACAATAAAGGTCCTATCACGCTTCCTTGCGGTACTCCCGAAATTACCTCTACATCTGCAGATTTTGAACCGTTAAGAATGACATGTTGTGTTCTTTCTTCTAGGAAATCCTGAATCCAATCACAAACCTGGTCCGATATTCCGTAAGCTCGTATTTTTTTCACTAAACGTAAGTGCGGAACCGTATCAAATGCCTTCCTGAAGTCCAGGAATACGGCATCAATCTGCTCGCCAGTGTCTACGGCACTGTGAATTTCTTGGGCAAATAGGGCGAGCTGAGTTTCACATGATCTCTGTTTGCGGAATCCATGGTGGTTATGATGAAGGAGATTTGTATTATCTAAGAACGTCATAATACGAGAACACAAAACATGTTCCATTATTCTACAACAGAATGACGTAAGCGAAATAGGCCTATAATTATTCGCATCTGATTTATGACCCTTCTTGAAAATGGGAACGACCTGCGCTTTCTTCCAGTCGCTAGGTACTTTACGTTCTTCCAGCGATCTACGATAAATTGCTGATAGAAAGGGGGCAAGTTCTTTAGCATAATCACTGTAGAATCTTAAGGGTATCTCGTCTGGTCCGGATGCTTTTCCGCTACTAAGTGATAGCAGTTGTTTTTCAATTCCGATATCGTTTATTTCAATATTTTCCATTTTGGCGTCCGTGCGACGGCTGAAGTCAGGGACCATGTTACGATTTTCCGCAGTGAAACAGTTTCGGAACACTGAATTCAGTATTTCTGCCTTTCTTCGGTCGTCCTCTGTTTCGGTGCCATCGTGGTCAACGATGCACCTTCCATGACCACCAGCGGCGTACGTCGGCCCCACATAATGCCACCCGAAACTGGCAGGGAACCTCCACCATGCTGCACTCGCTGGACAGTGTGTCTAAGGCGTTCAGCCTCACCGGGTTTCCTCCAAACAGATCTCTGACGATTGTCGGGTTGAAGCCATATGCGACACTCATCGGTGAAGAGAACGTGATGCCAATCCTGAGCGGTGCATTCGCCTTGTTGGCCCCATCTGTACCGCGCTGCGTGGTGTCGTGGTTGCAAAGATGGACCTCGCCATGGACATCGGGAGTGAAGTTGCGCATCATGCAGCCTATTGCGCACAGTTTGAGTCGTAACACGACGTCCTGTAGCTGCACGAAAAGCATTATTTAACATGGAGGCGTTGCTGTCAGTCTTCCTCCGAGCCATAATCCGTAGGTAGCGGTCATCCACTGAAGTAATAGCCCTTAGGCGGCCTGAGCGAGGCATGCCATCGACAGTTCCTCTCTATATCTCCTCCATGTCTGAACAACATCGCTTTGGTTCACTCCGAGACGCCTGCACACTTCCCTTGTTGAGAGCCCTTCCTGGCACAAGGTAACAATGCGGACGCGATCGAACGGCGGTATTGACCGTCTAGGTATGGTTGAACTACAGACAACACGAGCCGTGTACCTCCTTCCTGGTGGTATGCCTGGAACTGATCGGCTGTCGGATCCCCTCCGTCTAATAGGCGCTGCTCATGGATGGTTGCTTACATCTTTGGGCGGGTTTAGTGACATCTCTGGTCAAAGGGACTTTGTCTGTGACACAATATCCACAGTCAATGTCTGTCTTCAGAAGTTCTGCCAACAGGGGTGATGCAAAACTTTTATGATGTGTGTGTATTTTGTATAAAGTTTTTGCGCGAGGTAATCGACAAGTCACAGAAGTTGCGCATGTGCATTGCGTCTTCCTTGGCGCCACGCGGCCATGTTTGTTTACAAATGTCTATTTGATCTTGAGAGATCTAAGGAGTTTGTTGTTGTATTCGTTGCGTTTTGTGGCTTTTCATTTCTTCATTCAAAAGTGCACCAGCAGATAAAAATGTGAAGCCTTCAACACCCTTTTGGGAAGCCATCTCGAGTTCCGAAAAGCTTTGTACCTCAGAACGCCCCGATACGAATCGCCTGATGCATAAGCACGATCGTACATGCATGACTTGCAAGTAGCGCTCTCATCCAAGTCGAAATAAATGTCTCGGACACACGTAGGAATGTCGCGCATACTTGTGCCGATACAAACTCCAGATGTATGCGTACCTTTCTTAATTTTAATTCACGAAGCACTAGGGACAATTTAAATTCTCTGACCGAAACATCTCGAAAAGTTTTCGTATTATAATCGACACTGTGGTCGACATAGTCTTTATTCTGTTCGAGTTTGTACGGAGAGAAGCGAAAGAGTAACACAACCTACGCACAGAGGGGACGTGAGTGGTGGCGGGGGGGGGGGGGGGAGGGGAATGTTGCCTTTTCTGTCGATCAGTACATGCAACCTACGGATCCACCAGCCCGGTACCAATCAACAGCTATGGTATAAGTGATACACCAGTCTCTACTGACCGCGCTGTCAACGGGACGTTAAACTCTAATCTTCCTTCCTTAATTAAGACATGGATGTAACTAGGACTTGCGGAGGCGGATTATAGAGACGTACGTGTCGAAACACACGCTACATTCTTTATTTCTCAACAAACTCACATAATAAAACAACATTTCACAACGCTTCGAAACAGTATGAACCGATAACTCGCTGAAGTTGACATCAATCGAAAACAGAGGAAAGTGTACACGAAATGTTCCGACAAGTATCTACTACACTGTTCAGTTTACACATGTGTCTGCATTGGTTTATAAGGTGAATCAGTTTTCATCACGTCCTCTCGCAGTAAAACAAATACGTAAAAACTGCACGAAGTAAGAATCCTGCTGTTCTTTTCATTCCATAAACTTTACATCGGTTAGTGGAATTAACCAAAAATATGATACCGCATGAGCCAGTATAGCAAAAGTTAGCAAAGGAAACCAGTTTTTTCTTATTTTTACTGCTTCATGATCACCCATTCCAAGAAAATGCGTTGTAGTCGTGTAGTTTAAATTTTTTTCGACTAAATATCCAATAAACCTCCTTTGAAATCATGGCCAAGTGTTGGTCATCTCACTTAAAACAGTGATCGAATGTTGGTTGCCGTAATGACAGTACCATTAAAGCGGAGTTACTTAACGCATTTGAGTCAGGTCCCTTTCAGAGAATGTTGCTACAATAGTTCCATTTTTAGCAATCATATACAATTTCTCGCTCGTCAAAAGATCCGTACGTAAAGACAGGAAAGTTGCATTTCACACCAATAACCAAGAAAGGTAATAGGAGCAATCCGCTAAATTACGGAAGCAAATCACTAACGTCGTAGGGTTTTCGAACATACACTATGTGATTAAAAGTATCCGGAAACCCGACTGAAAATGGCTTGCTAGTTCGTGGCGCCCTCCATCGGTAATGCTGGAATTCAATATGGTGTTGGCCCAATCTTAGCCTTGATGACAGCTTCAACTCTCGCAGGCACACGTTCAATCAGGTGCTGGTAGTTTTCTTGGGGAACAGCAGACAGTTCTTCACGGAGTGCTGCACTGAGGGGGGCTATTGATATCGGTCGGTGAGGCCTGGTACGAAGTCGGCGTTCCAAAATATTCCAAAGGTGTCCTATAGGATTCAGGTCAGGACTCTGTGCAGGCCAGTCCATTACAGGGATATTACTGTCTTGTAACCACTCCGTCACAGGCCGTGCTTTATGAACAGGTGCTCGATCGTGTTGAAAGATGCAGTCGCCATCCCCGAATTGCTCTTCAACAGTGGGAAGCTAGAAGGTGCTTAAAACATGTGATGTGATAGTGCCACGCAAAAACAAAGGGTGCAAGCACCCTCCATGAAAAACACGACCACACCATAACACCACCGCCTCTGTATTTTACTGTTGGCGCTACACACGCTGGCAGATGACGTTCACCGGGCATTCGCCATACCCACGCCCTGCCATCGGATCGACACATTGTGTACCGTGATCGTCACTCCACACAACTTTTTTCCACTGTTGAATCGTCCAGTGTTTACGCTCTTTACACCAAGTGAGGCGTCGTTTGGCATTTACCGGCGTGATGTTTCGCCAATGAGCAGCCGCTCGACCATGAATTCCAAGTTTTCTCACCTCCAGCCTAACTGTCATAATACTTGCTGTGGTTCCTGATGCAGTTTGGAATTCTCGTTTGACGGTCTGAATAGATGTCCGCCTCTTGCACATTAAGACCCTCTTCAACATTCGGCAGTCTCTGTCAGTCAACAGACGAGGTTGGCCTATACGCTTTTGTGCTGTACGTGTCCTTTCACGTTTCCACTTCACTATGACATGGAAAAGAGTGGACCTATGGATGTTTATGAGTGTGTAAATCACGCGTACAGACGTATGACACAAGTGACACCCAATCATCCGACCACGTTCGAAGTCCGTGAGTTCCGCGGAGCGCTCCATTCTGGTCTCTCGCGACGTCTAATGACTACTGAGGTCGTTGATATGAAGTACCTGGCAGTAGGTGGCAGCACAATGCACATAATATGAAAAACGTATGTTTTGGTGGTGTCCGGATACTTTTGATCATATAGTGTATACTGAGCTCTAACATTATGAGTTGCCGCGAAGAAAACGATTGATTGACAAACTGCCATCACAGGTTCCAGAAAATATTGTTGTTATGAAACACAACTAGCTCTTTATTCTCACAAAGTAATGAGTGCTATCAACAGGGGACGTCAAATTGATTCCACGTTTTTAGATTTCCGGAAGGCTTTCCTCACAAGAGACGTCTATGAAATTATGTGCTTATGGTGTATGGTCTCATTTGTGCGACTGAATTCGTGATTTAATGTCAGAAAGGTCAAGTCTGGTAGTAACTAACGAAGAAAGTGCCACGGATATGAATACCTGGGGTGGGTGGCCAGATATTCTCATGAAATTTCAATCACGAACTTTCTTCTCAGAGTGGGAAAATATTTTCTTTGGCCCCATCTACATAGGGAGAAATGATCATGAAAATAAAATAAGAGAAATCTGAGCTCTACGGAAGATTTAAGTTTGTTCCCTGTGAGCTGTTCGAGAGCGGAACGGTAGAGAAATAGCTTGAAGGTGGTTCGATGTACCTCTGACAGGTACTTAAAAGTGAATTTGCAAGTAGATACAGATGTAGATTGCTGTCGGCTGACAAGAAACTCCCAGAATTAAGTCAGGAAACAGAAACTATTGTAAATGCTATTCAAATATCAGAACATATCGGTTATTGTCCATAGTGGTATCATCTCTGCACATTTCAGAACTTCTGAGAAGCCCCCTTGATCTAATCACTGCTTCCATTGTTATGTTAGGTATTCCTGCACTAAATAAAAAAGCTGCTTAGAAAGTGTACATGAAACATTGTTTTAAGTGGAGTAACTTGGTTTGTTTATGTATTTGACTTCTCTAGGTACCTGTGGGAACATTCCAGAAGATCGAAGAAGAATGGTTTGACAAGGTAATACAGGCGTATTGACGGACAGGATCACTTTACATCAGGCGAGCCGCGCAACAGAAATAAGACGCTGTTTTAGATTATTTCTGTTTTCATGTGAAGTATATGTACTTGTGCAATTAACATTTTATGGACTTTTGTCTGTTCCGAAAAATGGTTGTTTTATTTTAATATTTCTTTAAGATGTTATGTGCATGTTCAATTGCTTTGTATCACCGTCTTCATCAATTTCTTCTTCTTCGCTCCTTACTTCACATTGCTGCCTTTCCGGGGTTAAAAACTGACACAATTACATGCAGTCAGGTGGTATATCATTTCAAACTTATACTTATGACGTGTTTCTCTTTCTTATGTTACGTGAATTACATCCGTACATTTTGATGTATTTGTGGCACTCAGTTCACAGTTAACTCCTTTCGGCAAAAAGTTTCCCTTCTGACGACGTTTTAATTAATGGGCGATTGTCCTTCTCATTTTTGACTTACTTCCGTCTGTTCGAAAAAAAAAAGAAAATAAGAAAAAGTGCTCTGTGACACTATACGGTTAATAAAATACGCACTTAACTTATTTCTCGGCGCATAAAATTAAAATTTTCGCAATGCGTCCTCCCCCTCAGCTAAGTGGTCAGCGCGTCTGTCTGCCATACAACGGGGCTGGGTTCGATTCCTGAATTAGAGATTTTCTTCGCTCGGGGACTGGGTGTTGTGTTGCCGTTCATCATTTAATTATCACCGACGCACAAGTCATCCAGTGCGAATCGTATAGCACAGAATTAAAAAAAAAAAAGCCTTTCAGTTACACAAGACATGCAAGCTATGCACACGGAACCTAAGATGATAACAATAAGTGTAACACAATCTAGAGACTCATGGAGATGGAAATAAACGATGGGGTTATGTAAGACAGACTTGGAAAATAGGCCCTGCGATTGCCTAGTTTGTTTTGTAAAACTGCCTGAAAGCACCATACCAACAACAGTTACTGCACTGAGTGTATTGCACACGGGTGTGGCTGGTCTCCCTCTATCGTAAAGTGTCACTCTAAGCGTTGCGATATATTTGTAGGTCTATGAATCACTACTGCTCCTAGGGGTAATTAACCTAATTAAAACCAGAGTAGCGGAGTGTTTTTTCATCCTACCTATCGTTTTGTTGCTTATGCGCTCAAGAAATGACAGAGAACTGCCAATTAATTAATTAAGCATTGGATCTGCGGTCACAATCGCTAACAATATTGCCTTCCTCTGCAGCTGTCTGATAAGCCTTGCCCAAATATCGCAATAGTCCAGTTGCCACTTATTCCAGTAAGAGTCGATCCAATCAAAATTCGATGTAGTGAACTCTGGCTCCTGTGTAAACCAACTGCGTTACTGCAAAAGCAGTATCATTAGTTGCAATACACAATCACTGAAGATCAACCTTCGACATGTTGGAAGCACCTTACACAAACAGAAAAACACCGTTGAAATGATAAATGTAAGTCGTTGGCTTGTGATGCTAGCATTGTATGCTGTAGGAATGGTTCGTCACTTGTTTGGTATTAGACACAAAGTAATATTTGAAATGAAACAATGTACGACGAGAGAGGAAACAAAATTTACACAGCTCAACGAAATCGTGTGAAAAACTGTCTATTATCGAACAGGGAATTAGAATATGAAAGGAAATACGTTAATATTATAACCACATCTAACATGGTCATTCTTTCCCTCATGTAGGCGAAATAGTCCAAATCAAATAGCCAAGAAAATGCGTAGGAAGTATAAAAAAGGATGAAAGCTTATGATTTAACATCTCGTCCCTGGAGAGGTAATTACAGGCAGACAAGAATCTCGGATCAGCGAAGGAAAGGGAAAGAATAAGGTGTGCGCCTTTAGAGGAGCCATACGCCAGATGAGGTTTTGAACCCACGTCCTTTCGAACTACAGTCCAGTGTCTCAGTGAGTAGGAAGTATTGATTTGTGGGTGGTAGGGGGATTCTAAACACTTATCGAATCAGTGTGGTTTATCCAGCACAGATATTCCAAAAATATAAACTGGTGAAACACTGCTGCACTGTATAAGTGTGGTTTGACGAGCACAGATCTTCGAAAAATGAAATTGATTAAACACTACTGCATAAGAAGAGCGTCGTTCTGAAATTGATTTGAATATTTTAGCTCTAACGGTATCATTCGGAAGAGAATAAAAATTTCCGATAATAAGATGAAGATTGGTTTCTGAATTATTAAAGCGGATCGCAGTCACATATTCTCTGTGCAAAACAAACGAATGTAATAACTTCCTTCCGCCACGCATAAAACAGCTTCTGTTCTGATACATATCGACATTACCTCTGCAGGTAACCTGTACTGAAAGAGGGTTACTGGAAATGATTAATATTACACAGCGATCCGGTCGCTATTGCTCCTGGGATATTCGAAAGACTTGAGATAACTCTTTTCTTGAAAATAATTTTCTCGGGATATACAAATCAAAATCTTGTACTTGCGCTAGCTAATTCCTGATAAATACGAAGATTACTTGACCGTAGTTGATGACTTTAAAATTCTTGTCGTGTGATAGTGTGAAGATAGTTATATCACCGAATATTTATTATTAATTGACGTACGAGAAATTGACAAACGTTATGCTAGTCACTAATCATTTTCAGTATCAATACTCACTGACTCAAATATTTTGTGAACACATTGAGTAATAAAACTGAAGTGTAATGTTTTGGTTGTGACTATTGAAGTAGCGTGATCGTGCCACATGAAAGGCAATGAAATTTGTCATAAAAATTAACAAGGAAACGTGATGAAGTCAATAAACTGTGCATGTGTGAATAGGGACTGCTTTGAAGTTGTCAATTTTTATTATACATCGACCGCAGACCGTCGAAATGCCGACATCTTACGCAGAAGAAAACCATATGATTGAAGTACGTTGTTGAAGAAATCGTTATCGTTGCACTCCAATCAATGTCGTGTTTCGGGGTGACAAGTAGTAGCAATGTGCGGGCGGCAATTATCTTGCTGAAATGTAAACCTAGGATGGCATGCCATGAAGGCAATCAAAACGCGACTTAGAATATTGTAAGAGTGGATGTGGATGACAGCCAAAGGGGCACTAATATGAAAAGCAACGGCACTCTGGACCATCACTCGGCCATATGGCGAGTATCCCACAGCTGTCTGGGTCGTTCCAGACTTGTCTTCGCGGTTCATGGAGGCCTGGTCTCTCATTGACTCGAGTAGAATTGTCTTCGGTGATGAGGCGTGTTTTGAAATGAGCCCCGACTACAGTAGGAGGATAATTATATCTGCATAAAACACTTGCGTTATAATCGTGGAACCATACTTCCTGCCATTTTAAAAGTGATGATTTGGCCTAACCGGTTTGGTCATCAACTGTTACTGTTATTTGCAAACGTTAATCCAAGATTACAGCTTTTATCAGTGCTTAAACGTGATATGGATATGCTTTTAGAATATTTATTTTGGAAGTGAACTAATGTTTTCCAGCGTTACGTTAATTCGTGTAGCTCGTCCGCTAGGTGTGCGACGTGTTTCCTGAGTCTACTGGATGGACTAAAGCGAAATGTAAATAAGGGAGGGAGATAGACGTTCAGTGTCCCCTCAATCATGAGGGTACGTGTGATGGAGCACAAACTGAGAATGAAGGGTGAGGTTAGTTGCCCAGACGTGGATTTGGACCACTATTTTCCCGAAGGAGAGTTCAGGATCTTACTACTGCTTAACTTCACTCGGTAGGGGAACTGTAGGAAGTGCTAACTACGCAACAAACCCATCAGTAGCAACGAGGGAAGGACGGCTGCACAATGTGAGCGACGAACGAATCACAGCATTTCGGTGTGTCTTTGAGAAGAAGGATGCCGATATTACAAGTTTCTCGAATGTTCGCAACAGCTATGCACCTCTCGGACCTATTGACTGTATTTATTTCCAGACCTATAACTTCACTGAAGACTACCTAAAACTTAAATCTATTTTTGAACTAGTCTTTTCCCCACAGCTTTTCCCATCTATGAGATTGACACATGTACTGAACACACATCCTCCACCACTCCTCCGCTTCCACTTCTTCCTCCTATGTCTTCTGTCGTCTCTTCCCCATTCTCTCTTTCATTTCCTTGTCCCCATCTTTATCCATTTCCTCCAGCTCCTGTCTCTGACCATATCTTCCCTTCCTTCTGACCATATCCTCCTCCCCTTCTCTCTGCCTCTGCCTCCTCCCCTTTCCATCTGCCCAACATGCCTTTACATCTTCCACCTGCTTCATGCATCTTCGCCTCGTCCCCTCTCTGTCCATTTTCTCTTTCCCCTTGCTTTGTCCATCCCCTCCTCTATCCATCTCAACCTGTCCCCAGCCAAGCTCTTTAGCATGTGTAGCACTGCAATACAGTTCAATGAAATAGACAGCTATGACGCTCACAACATGCTTGTCATGCAGGGCAGGCTACATAACAGGGGTCTGAAAATAATTTGTTTGAAATGATCATTAAATGGACACCCTAGCTGCAAACAGGCGTTGACGTACTTCATTGGGGACATGTTGAAAATGTGTGCCCCGACTGGGACTCGAACCCAGGATCTCCTGCTTACATGGCAGACGCTCTGTCCATCTGAGCCACCGAGGGCTAGGGTGTCCATTTAATTATCATTTCATTTCTACAAAGCTACATGGTCATCAACGGTAACTGTTCTTTCAGGAAAAGGTACTACCGTCATATATAGATAATAATTTGTTTGCCTCTGATGTACAAGCTGCCTCACAGAGCAGGTCGATAAAGCACACCAATACTAGTCTAACACAACAGACCATCATGCAGAGCTGCCTACACATTGGAGGCTGAAATCTAGTTCTTGGCTCTGATGTGTAGGCTGCCCTACAACTGAGGTTGATTTGGCAGGGGTTTAGGAGGAGACCCCAAACAATAAAACATGCACCCCACTTTATATGTATAAAAGATCACTAGCTGAGGAACTCAGCCCAGGTATTTATTTATTCTAATCTTGTTTTAGTCCATCTCATCCTCCATCCTCTCTCTATCCATCTCCTCCCTCCCACTTTCTCCCCCTCCTCCTCCCTCTCTGCCTGTCAATTTCATCCTCTTCCTTCTGTCCATCTCATCATCTCTTCTCCCTCTGCTCACTGCAACTGCCTTCTCCCCCCTTTTTCTTGTCCACAAAGTCCTCCCCTCATTCTCTGTCCCAATGGGAGGGTGGTGGGTTTTACCTCCACAGTATTCCTTCCCAGAGTTTGGTTGAAATAGATCCAGGGGCTTAGGAGGAGATGTTTAACATGTGCCTGTGTGACATATATTGCTCACGTTTGTGTCTGGTTCTCTGCTATTCTGCACCATATGACTCCAGAGAGAGTCATAAATTTATTTCTGGTATTCAGCCATGCGGCTTCATCTTAGGTCCTGAAATACATTGGAAAAATTATTGAATCACTGTGGTGCTCTCTCTCGCGATCTGGTTGACACACTGAACAACTAAAATAAGAGAAAAATTGAAATTTATACTTTTAAACGTATTCAAAGCCAAGTAAACGCACAAAATAAAATCCAACAAATTTTTTCGAACATTTTGACGTCTCCCGTTCTCATCCAAATTCTGGCTGCTAGTAGTAATGGGGACTCACTGTATTTTTATACAAATAATAAGTCATGAACCTAATAAATCCTGTTGAGATTGCTGCAGGTATTCCTCAGTTATGATTAAGTGTCAACCCCTTTTCATTCCCATCCCTGTAGGCAGTTCTTAACCGTACATTGTGTTTCCAGATAGTGAGTAAACGGTAAACACATGATGCTTGAAAGAATCAAGCGCACTTCCATAAAACAACTTGCAACTTCTGATTACTTTACCATTAAACTTAAGGGTAACTGAGACAGACAGAGTTGTAACCTATCTGCAATATTATGCAATCTGTGTCTTGAAAAAACAATAATTGAAAACAATAATACATTTGGAGAGGGATCTAAAGTTAAGGGGATGGAATCAAAACCTTGTATATTGGAAATGACATTGTGAATGTGACAGAGATGACAAAAGGCCTGGAAGATCAGTTGAACCCAATGAATAGGGTTTTGAAAAAAGGTGAATATCAGCAAAAGTAAACAAAGGGAATTGGAGCATAGTCTAATTAAATACGAAAATCTTGAGGCAATTTTATTTGGAAATCGGACACGAAAGTAGTACAGCAGATGAGTTTTGTTACGTGGGTAGCAAAATCCTAATTGACGAAGGCCGAAATACAGCGTCTGTAAAATGCAGACTGACAATAGCAAGAAAATTGAATCAAAGAACGAGAAATATAAATTTTAATTTAATAAAACATACTTTTCCAGCATCAGTCACTTTTATTTATTCGCACGACCCTTTTCGGTAACATGCTACCTTTATCAGGTACTTAAGTGTTTTTTATACATGAAGTGTTAATTAGAAATGCATATGAAGTTATAAAGAGAAATAGAACAGATATAACACCACTACTTTATAATTCTTCACACAGTTGCTTACAGTGATTTTTTTCACACTTCCCAAACAGTGGGTTACTGTGTTTTGTTTTTCGGAAAAAACTCGCACTGGCAGACATTCTCACACAGTTGTTATGTAATCAGAATGGTTCCAGCCTGATGCATTTCACCATTAACAGATCAGTAGATGTGAAAGACCTCATCCGTGTGTTACACTCATTTTAGTCTGAACACTATGTCCTTGTTCTTCCATTCCATTCTTGGAATGACAAAAAATAAAATGCGTGCTACTTAAAGCATGGGACGCTGTTGGCTCACACCCGGGGCGGGCAAATTCCAGAGAATACCGCGGCAGCTTTCTGCAGACGACGTGTGCGGCAAGTTGGCGGTTCATAAGGCTTAAGCCGGCAGTACTTTGACAAAACGCCGTCGCCCTGGGGCTCGGCAGCAGCCGCCAAGTTCCGGCGGTGCCTCACCCACACCCCCTCCCCAACTTGCGGCAAACACGACATCAAACAGGCACGCCGGGTCGCCCAGAGAAGAGAGGCCTCTCTGCGCCTGAAGACGGCTACAGATAGGCAGCGCGGTGGCCTAGTGGCGGTGTCTCCCCTAAATATAACCTCCTGTAGGAGTGACATTTTCGTTGTCATAATGCCTCGTTACTGCTGAAGGCTGAAATCGAGAAACAGAGAGAATCTTGAATTACGGTGTTGGGGCAAAAACAACACCGGATGTGGTAACATAAGTACTGGGGCCACTTCGTGGGATTGAAATGAAATAAGGTATTCATACGTCACACGGATGAGTGGTTTTTGTCTCTGGAAGGCAGTACGGGACAAAGAACTAAAATAATGGCTTGTTACTATCGACAAGTCGATAAGGGGAGCGGACTATCGGCAGAAGAGAAGAAGAAGCGGGAAATTTTTCGCTAGAACTTGAAAGAATCCGATGTGAGGAACTAGGAATGTGATCTGATGTGTTTCGTGTCATGATTTGGTTTGACGTGTGGTTGTTTTTGATGGCAAAGCACAATAAGTACCTTCTCTGTACGACAACAACGGTGATGTTACTGCTAACAGTGTCACTAAAGCAGAGTTACTAAACACGGTTTTCTGAAGTTCTTTCATAAAAGAAGACATAGTAAATATTCCAGAATTCGAATCAAGAACAACTGCAAACATGAGTAACTTAAGAGTAGATATCTTCGATGTAGCGAAGCAGCTTAAAACAACAAACGCAAGGACTCCTGTCCATATTGTATACCAGTCAGGTCCTTTCAGATTATGCTGATACAACAGCTCCATACTTAGGAATCGTACCGACTGCTAGCTCGGAGAAAGATCTGGAAAGTTGCACAAGTCATACTAATACCCGAGAAATGAAACAGGAGTAATCCGCTGAATTAAAGACCCACATTACTAACGTCGATAAGCTGCAGTATTTTGGAACATATACTGTGCTCTAACATTATGAATTACCTCGAAGACATTGATTTGGCTTATAGCCAGCACGTATTAAAAAATATCGTTCTTGTGAAATACAACTAGGTCTTTATACTCACGAATTAATGAGTGCTATCGGCAGAGGATGTCAAAATGATTCCATATTTTAAGATTTCCAGAACGCTTGACACAGTTCCTTACAAGTGACTTCTGATCGGATTGCGTGCTTATGGAATATCGTCTTACGAAGTAGTGTGACTGGATTCGTGATTTGCTGTCAGCAAGGTAACAGTTCGTAGTAATGGACGGAAAATCATCGGGTAAAACAGAAGTAATATCTGGCGTTCAGAGGAAGTGTGCATGCCCTCTGCCGTTCGTTACCTACACAAACTATTTAGGAGACAATTTGTGCAGACCACTTACATTGTTTGCAAATGATACCGTCCTTTGCTGTCATGTAAAGTCATCAGATGATCAAAACCAACTGCAAAATGATTTAGACAAAATGTCTGTATGATGCAAAAAGTGGCAATTGACTCTGAATAATGAAAAGTATGAAGTCATCCACAGGAGTAGACTAGTAAACGGAATCCGCTAAATTTTGGTTAGACGATGAATCACACAAATCTAATGGCTGTGAAATCATCTAAATACGAGGGTTGGAACTTAAATAGTGGGAGCTATTTATTCACAACCGATGCAAAAGAGTTACATGTTTGCACCTGTTACTGTCCTTCAAAGTAGTCACCAGCGTTGCGTAGAACCCGTTGCCAGCGATGTGGAAGGCGTAGTATACCGTCAGCAGAGTCTGTTCTGTTGATGGTGCGAATGCAGCGGTCTAAAGTTATGGTGAGTCTCGTGTACAACTGTGATGGTGTTATACTAACGCATTAGGTTACTCCACGGCAGACCATTAATGCACAGTATTACTGTTTGTTTTTGGAGCATCACCTGCGACCAGCTTTGCGAAAGAAGCGGCGACACTTTCTTAACAACCCAGACATCATTTTGCACGACAATGCGCGGACGCATACTGCGCAAGCTGTGGCTGCTCTGTTCGGTCGATGGGACTGGGAAGTACTGCACCATCCACCATACTCCCCGGACGTAAGTACTTGTGACTTTGATTTGACTCCGAAGATGAAGAAACCACTTCGTGGCATTCGCTTTAGGACTGTTCCAGAGATTCGACAGGCAGTAGACCGCTCCATTAGCACCATCAACAGAACATGCTCAGCTAACGGTATACTACGCCTTCCACATAGCTAGCAACGGGTTCTACACAACGCGGTGACTACTTTGAAGGACAGTAACAGGTTCAAACACGTAACTCTTCTATATCGGTTGTGAATAAATACACTCCTGGAAATGGAAAAAAGAACACATTGATACCGGTGTGTCAGACCCACCAGACTTGCTCCGGACACTGCGAGAGGGCTGTACAAGCAATGATCACACGCACGGCACAGCGGACACACCAGGAACCGCGGTGTTGGCCGTCGAATGGCGCTAGCTGCGCAGCATTTGTGCACCGCCGCCGTCAGTGTCAGCCAGTTTGCCGTGGCATACGGAGCTCCATCGCAGTCTTTAACACTGGTAGCATGCCGCGACAGCGTGGACGTGATCCGTATGTGCAGTTGACGGACTTTGAGCGAGGGCGTATAGTGGGCATGCGGGAGGCCGGGTGGACGTACCGCCGAATTGCTCAACACGTGGGGCGTGAGGTCTCCACAGTACATCGATGTTGTCGCCAGTGGTCGGCGGAAGGTGCTCGTGCCCGTCGACCTGGGACCGGACCGCAGCGACGCACGGATGCACGCCAAGACCGTAGGATCCTACGCAGTGCCGTAGGGGACCGCACCGCCACTTCCCAGCAAATTAGGGACACTGTTGCTCCTGGGGTATCGGCGAGGACCATTCGCAACCGTCTCCATGAAGCTGGGCTACGGTCCCGCACACCGTTAGGCCGTCTTCCGCTCACGCCGCAACATCGTGCAGCCCGCATCCAGTGGTGTCGCGACAGGCGTGAATGGAGGGACGAATGGAGACGTGTCGTCTTCAGCGATTAGAGTCGCTTCTGCCTTGGCGCCAATGATGGTCGTATGCGTGTTTGGCGCCGTGCAGGTGAGCGCCACAATCAGGACTGCCTACGACCGAGGCACACAGGGCCAACACCCGGCATCATGGTGTGGGGAGCGATCTCCTACACTGGCCGTACACCACTGGTGATCGTCGAGGGGACACTGAATAGTGCACGGTACATCCAAACCGTCATCGAACCCATCGTTCTACCATTCCTAGACCGGCAAGGGAACTTGCTGTTCCAACAGGACAATGCACGTCCGCATGTATCCCGTACCACCCAACGTGCTCTAGAAGGTGTAAGTCAACTACCCTGGCCAGCAAGATCTCCGGATCTGTCCCCCATTGAGCATGTTTGGGACTGGATGAAGCGTCGTCTCACGCGGTCTGCACGTCCAGCACGAACGCTGGTCCAACTGAGGCTCCAGGTGGAAATGGCATGGCAAGCCGTTCCACAGGACTACATCCAGAATCTCTACGATCGTCTCCATGGGAGAATAGCAGCCTGCATTGCTGCGAAAGGTGGATATACACTGTACTAGTGCCGACATTGTGCATGATCTGTTGCCTGTGTCTATTTGCCTGTGGTTCTGTCAGTGTGATCATGTGATGTATCTGACCCCAGGAATGTGTCAATAAAGTTTCTCCTTCCTGGGACAATGAATTCACGGTGTTCTTAATTCAATTTCCAGGAGTGTAGTTGCCACTCTTTAACTACCAACCCTCGTACTTAGAGATTACAATTACGATTAACTTAAATTGGGACGATCACATAGATAATGTTGTGGGGAAAGTAAACTAAAGATCGCTATAAAATGTAATAGGTCTAATAAAGATACTGCTTACATTACGTTTGTCTGAACTCTTCTAGAGTATTGTGTGGTGTGAGATACACATCAAATAGAACTGACGGAGGACTTCGAAAAAGTTCTAACAAAGGCAGTTCTTTTTGTATTATTACGAGATAGAGAGTGACACGGATATTATACACCAATTGAGGTGTCAACCATTAAAACAAAGGCGTTTTCCGTTGCGGCAGGACCTTCTCAATCATCAACTTTCAACTAAGAGTATGAACATATTTTGTTGACGCACACCTACACGGGGAGATATGATCATCGTCATACTCATTTTACTAAGGTTTGAAGCTCCTCTTCTCGTTCTTCCGTGTTTGAGATTTAAAAACTGGGTTATTTTGGAAATCAGACTTATGTAAACACAATTACTTTATTTTTATTGTTCCCCAGACATGTTTCGACACCAATGTGTGGTCTTCTGTGGGATAAATTTTTATTTTCTGTGAAGTATAATATCACATTTGTAATAACTACTGTAGGCCTAAGAAATACAATATCTGTAATTTGCTTCGTTTTGTTTGGACACTCACCTTAAAATTACATCGCTAATTGAACTGTATTATTAAACGTCGATTTTAGTGCTCGTTTTCGTCGTTTTTTGACAGCATGTCATCTGCAAACTAGCCATGAAGAAAAATTATTGCGTATTTGTGGAGAGCTGTTTCGAAGTTAGAGGTTATGTACGTTTCTGTACTTACATTTTCCGTCCTGTTTCGTGTCCCTGGGTGGTGTCTCAATCAGATACTATTTAGTACATTGCTTTCACTCAGTTCTTCATAAATTTCCGCTCACTACTTCACCTCACATGCACTTACACAAAATGTGGCGAAATGTGATATGAGCAGACACTTCTGGCAATACACTCAGTGGGATGTGTCATGTTATTGTCGTTGCTCACTTGTTCATCGTCGGTCTTGTTTGTGTTATGGCGTGTGTGTGTGTGTGTGTGCGTGCGTGCGTGTGTGTGTGTGTGTGTGAGAGAGAGAGAGAGAGAGAGAGAGAGAGAGAGAGAGAGAGAGGGAGAGAGAGGGAGAGAGAGAAAGAGAGAGAGAGAGAGAGAGATAGAGAGAGGGGGTGGGTGGGAGAGAGATGGAAAGAGGGGTGGGGAGAGAGCCCAGAAAACAGAATAAAACTGTGTGCCGGACCGAGACTCGAACTCGGGACCTTTGCCTTTCGCGGGCAAGTGCTCTACCATCTGAGCTACGCAAGCACGACTCACACCCCGTCCTCACAGCCTTACTTCTGCCAGTATCAGGTCTCCTACCTTCCGAGCTTTATAGAAGCTCTCCTGCGAACCTTGCAGAACCAGCACTCCTGAAGGAATAGCGGAGATAGCGGAGACATGGCTTGGCCAAAGCTTGTGGGATGTTTCCAGAATGAGATTTTCACTCTGCAGCGGAGTGTGTGCTGATATGAAACTTCCTGACAGGTTAAAACAGTGTGCCGGACGGAGATTCGAACTCGGGACCTTTGCGTTTCCCGGGCAAGTGCTCTACCATCTGAGCTACCCAAGCACGACTCACCCCCCCCCCCCCCCCCCCCTCCTGCGAACGTTGCAGAACCAGCACTCCTGAAGGAGTAGCGGAGATAGCGGAGACATGGCTTGGCCAAAGCTTGTGGGATGTTTCCAGAATGAGATTTTCACTCTGCAGCGGAGTGTGTGCTGATATGAAACTTCCTGGCAGATTAAAACAGTGTGCCGGACCGAGATTTGAACTCGGGACCTTTGCCTTTCCCGGGCATGTGCTCTACCATCTGAGCTACCCAAGCACGACTCACCCCCCGTCCTCACAACTGTACTTCTGCCACTATCTCGTCTCCTACCTTCCAAACTTTACAGAAGCTCTCCCGCGAACCTTGCAGAACTTTCTTTCAGAAGTGCTAGTTCTGCAAGGATCGCATTTGTACACGACTGGTTGCAAAGTGGCTAAAGTCAGATAAAAAATGGCAACAACTTCTGTACCATCGTAAGATCGGTAAAGGAGCTATAGTGTCGCATATCTGCTGCGCGCAGGAGAGCGTGTCACCTTAGTTTTATGGACGAGGAGTTCATATAGCAAATTTTCCCGGGGGGAGGGCGTTTGGGGGGATGGGACGGTGTAGTGAAGACGGTTCCTGCAGATTTTGGCATTTGGGACGGCCGGACATCCTGGAAATAAGTTAGGGTATCTTATCGTGAATCCAGGAGATCGAGCGCGCGAGAAAAGCAATTCCGTCAGCTGTCAGCGACGGAATATCTGCAGACTAAATATGTAGGCAGCGGTTCAGAACCGTGCTGATTTACGCCATCTTGGGGATTTCGTAATGTAACTGATCGACAGTTATTAAAAAGTGATCCACCCCAACTATCCGATGGTCTTGTACCTAGCCAACAAATCGGTGGGTCTAGATAGCCGACACAAATTAAAATTAATATATAAATTTGCCGATGAAGTTTACCTCGTTTTCAATTAAATATGCAATAGGCCGATGTCTACTGCAACTGGAATATTAATTAAGGCTTCGGTATTAGTATGTCAATGTAAACATGCTTATTCCGTAATTAAAAATTATTTCTTTGTCTGTCTCTGCTGAGGGTTCTCCACACACATATATGTGATACGTTGCGGAAAACTCAGTTTTAGAAAATATCTGTGTATTTTATATGAAGTGTTACAAACTTCTATGCGAGGTTCGATTTTAAATTTACATAAAAAAATAGTTTTTCTACCTCGGTCTGTAAAAACGGAAGCCTTATAGGCCCTCTGTATCTGTCCGTCTGTTAAGATCCATTTTTGTCAGGAACGAGTAGGGGTATCAACAAGAAATTTATATGAAATACTAAGGACTGTGATCCCTTGGGGGTGTAAAACATTTAAGCGTTGTGTCATTGTAATCCCAAGATACGGCCATTTATTGATACTCGCCAAGTCACTCATCAAAAACCTGTAGAGTACTTTCTGTCGACCTAAAATTATGAAATTTGGCAAGAAGCAAGGTTTCACAGTATAGGTAAAACTGTTAATTTGTATAATAGTATCACACAAAATATATATTTTTGCCACTGCAAACGTATATTTCACTCGTCAACACCCAGAAATCTCAGGAACCACTGTAGGGGTTTTGATTTGGTTTACAGTAACAGGCAGAATGATTCACGAGGAAGGCTTGTGTATATTATTTTCAACTATTTCGTAGTAATTGGCCCAGATACAAATATGTCGCCTGCCGCTATGGAAACAATGCCATTGCCGTCTATCGGTGCTAGGCGTACAAGACCGTCCGACTTATAGCACCATTTTATTGTCCGCCTGTCTTTCTGTGTCTGTTAAGACCCCTTTTTCTCAACCATGGGTGCTTCCAAGTCAATGTATCCAAAACGTATTGCCTTTCATGTCACTTATTTTGATAGGAAGTCACTCATTAATATATATATATACGATAGTTGTTCGGAAATTAAGGAACGATCGGTCGCGAAATGGAAACCACGGTGAAAATCAGACTGTTTTCTTTGCAAAAAATGTGCATGAAATCTTATGGGACTTAACTGCTAAGGTCATCAGTCCCTAAGCTTACACACTATCTAAAGTATCCTAAGGACAAACACGCGGCTAATCCCGCGCCGCGTTTTCTTTGCACATTTAGCTACACCTTCCAGGTACTTCTGTATGACTTAGACATTTGTCGGAGCATTATACCAAATTTCCAACACCCACCCTTATCGGATTTTCACAGAGGTTCCATTTCGCGACCGATCGTTCCTCACTTTCCGAATAGCCCTCGTATATAATATATGAAGTTCGTACAGAACACGCAGAGCATGAGTCCTTCCTGTATTCTTTGGTCTTTTACCATCTCTTTATTTATCTATATGAGTAGGATGGACGGTATGGGAGATAATAGTCTATATAGAAAGCAGGGAATGGGAACTTAAAAGATGGACGATAAACAGCTTAGGAAAAGTGGAGTGGTTTTGAGATGGGAAAGGGCGTAGGTAGAGGAGGTGCACAACCATTTTTCCATGCTCGATTCACGATTCACCTAAGAATCGATGCCAGGACTGATGAATCAACATGCGAAACATCTCGGCCAAAGATTGGTTTGTAAATTTCAGTGTATAAGCTGCTGCAAACAAAAATACGTCATCACTCTACTTGTCGGGTAGGCACATGACAGTAGACCAAGAAACCTATGTCCAAAGGCTTGAAACGTCCGGTGTAAGTGAAGAGAACGAAAGGGAAAGTGAAGTTGTCGGAGGAAGAACCGAATGGTCCAAAAAGGCATCTGGGTAGCAGCTAGATGAGTGTAAGGGGATGATATTAATAGTAACTTGATCTTTGACAATGTTTTGTTATGCAACATAACTGCCGGAGACCACTGCAGTAACGTCTCACGTTCCATGCCTCTCTTAATATGTATTAAAATATGCTACTGAGTACGGATAATATGTTATTTGTTTCTCAAAGACCTGTGACCATGTACACTAGCGAAGGCCGAAGCTGTGATTAAACAACTGTAATGAGATTCGGAAAGAAATCGAAAATACTTTGCAGGAACAGTGAGTGCAATTAGCGCACGTTCGATGTTTGAACCTATTCTTTGCAGCATATACAATTTGGAGAACTTTTCATCTTTACTACCTTAGAGATTTTTCACAGATATTTCCGCAGTGCAAATACGTTTTCTTTGGTTTCCATTCCAACTTCCAATTGTGAACGAAGGAAGCGAATTTGTAAATTTAATTGAATGACACAGCAATCAAAGGAGATTAACCGCGTTAAAATCCCATCTCAATTGGAACGGAAAACCCTCTCCCTTTTCAATTTACGTTGGTTTCCGTTCCAAATGATTTTCCTGCTCGCTCTATACGTGGAGGAAGAACACATCTGGCTATTTTCTGGATACCTGGTGTAGTAACAATGTCCTTTTTGAGAAAATATTGCAGTATAAGAATAACTTACATTCAAACCAAATTTTTGGTATGTCCCAGAACCGATTCAGATTGAAATAGGAAATCTCACTTATTTTATTAAGAACAAGACATCAAAATAGCCGCACACGAAACTCGCATCACCTCTATGTAAGTTGAATAATTTCTTAATCCACGAGTGAATAGTTAGCTTGGTGCCTCGTGCATACACATAAAAGTGGTATAAACGTCAAACAAGACTTGAAGTGGCACTTTCTTATGCCAGAGGCTTCGTAGACAGTGGGATGACCTCTAATGGATACTTCCAGGTCCCTCCAGATTAAATAAAGCAGTCGTAAACGAAGAGCGGTTGACTGTAGAAATGACACCAGAATTACTTTCATTCACGACAGTTACGAGTTCATGGTACTTTGCTTGGATAGTCAGCTTCAACCACAAATAAGTAGCAGCGAGCATTGCGTAGCAATGATGTTAGTGTATTTACTACTTTTAAAACACCCTTCATCACTAGTGAGATTAACACTGATGCATATAATAATTTACATACAGATAAGCATTGAAAGTGATTAGAAATTGGTAATCGGTTGATCCTACCTAACACACTGCAAGCCTGCCGCTTGCCTTTAGCCAGGGGCAGCAAACCCATTCTTCTGCCGATGGTTTTCTTTGACCTGCGGCACGAAAGGGTGGTAGGAAATAGGAGAGTGGTGTCGAGTGGGGGACCGTAGTACAGATTAGAGATACTTGGTCGGATTAAAGATATAGAAATTTGCATAATATGTCGGGAGAATAATCGGGAGAATATACGTAATGGAATTACGTATATGAAAAGTAGGATTACAATTTCAGCAGCTTAAATGTTAAACTTCACAGTGACTAATATTTAAAAATAAATTCCAAAATTGTCGTGAAATTTGACTTCAACTGCAACTATTCAGCATATTTACCCAACCAAAAATTGTACATATTAAACCGATGCCCTATCAGTTAGAGGAGCCGGTCATGATGATTAACAAAGGGCTACCACCAATGGATGTGAGCTCTATTACTATTTAAATTGTTGGACTGCCAGAAATTAATGAAGTTGTAGGTAGCTCACATCATCTACATAATGCATCGGCAACCCCAGACGCCTGACGCTCTGGATTGTGTCATTCAATCATTTCGCGACAAAGCTATTTCAAGTACACATTGTGTAATCTGTTCTGCAGCTACAAATTGTATAAAATGTATCGTAATGATACTACACCACATATGTTGTATTATATCTTTTGTATTTATTGCTACCGGCTTCGAACATGGCTCATTTTAGAGTGGTACCTATATATAATCAAGCCATTATTAGTACATATATTTATATGTATACTTATAAATGTGTAATAGGTAATTGTAATACAATTTTTCTACTTACGAAGTAAGATCACAAATGCTATTTTTCAAATAGTATTCACCTTTGTTTTGTTGCATTTGTACAAGGTCTTGTGTATCGAGATTTTTTTTTTTATATTTTATCTTTGATGAAAAACGGCTTATATCGTAGATAAAATTTAGGACCTTCTTTCAGATATAAGAATTTTGTTGAGTTTATCAATATATTTTCCATTTCTGATTTTCATTTGCCCATTTAGGACGTTATTTGGATGTTTTGCTTATAGATTTCTGTGTTCTCCAAAATTCTGATATAGCTTCCTTTTTCGGCTCTATGAAGAATAGAAAGATTAGTGTTTATATCCACTGTAGAGTGTTGATTTCCAGGTGATGCATACTAATTCTAAATGTGGAGTGGTTGCTTTCACTTTTGTTTATATGTTCGCTAATGTTATTTCCTCATTCTCGTTTGCACATTGGCTCTCACTTTCTTTCCGTATACTTTATTGGCTGTGTAAGGATTGTAGCAGTTATTTGGGGCTACGATTTTGATTATATCCGATTTTGTCTTCATGTTTTCATTAGTAAGCGAACTCGAATCACATCATCTATCATAGCACACACTGTGTCATGTGCTAGTTACTGACATGATGAGTTATGCGTTATACAGTCATTTGTTCTTGGTTTGCGAAACATGTTAAATTTATGGACAGTGTTATTATTAGCTATTTTTGTATCTAAGACGTTTATGCTCTTGTCAGTTTCGTATTCAGTGGTAAATTTGATGCTGTTATGCATTTTATTCATACGTTTACGATATTCGTTAATTTCATTATCGCTTGCTTCAAAGAGGGTAACGTCAGTAGTAAGTGACTTTATCAGTCCATTGGGTTTGTCCTGCAAGTACACAAGCAGATGCAACTGAAATTGTTGAATGGTTCAAATGGCTCTAAGCACTATGGGACAACATCCGAGGTCATCAGTTCCCTAGACTTAGAACTACTTAAACCTAACTAACCTAAGGACATCACACACATCCATGCCCGAGGCAGGATTCGAAGCTGCGACCGTAGCAGCCGCTCGGTGCCGGACTGAAGCGCCTAGAACAGCTCGGCCACAGCGGCCGACACTGAAATTGTACTCGATAAAATATATAGGAAGAATATTAGGGCCTAGAATGCAGGAGAAAATGAGAAAATAACATTAGGAAAACAGTAAGAAATGAAAGTTGTTATTCTATCGTTTGTAGGAATTATTTCGTAAAAAATTAAGTAACGTATTTTGTAATACTAATATTAAAATTAGCTTACGGACAGAAAATAAACTAGGAATGAAGATAACAAGGCAGACAGGCCTCAGAAATACGACCAATCAGGGCTGTACAAAATTAAATATTGTGACAAGATCTACATCGAACAAATGTGACGAAAATTCACAGTGAGGTACAAAGAGCATATGCACAAAAGTGAAAACAAACTTTTCACATTTAGTATGCCAACGAAAAAATTCTCATTTTTGAAAAATAATTCAGAACGACAATCCTAAATTTTATGAATTCAAGTAGAAACTGTATGTCTGATTCATAGATCGAAAATATAAAGACCACGTTCATCTGCGATAAAACAAAAGTACATCCTATTTGGAAAAAAACAGCACTAACGGGTTTACTACGTAAGTAAAAAACTATATTACAACTAAATATAACACATTCATGTGTATACATACATAAATGTGTGTATTGATAATAGCTTGATTATATTTAGGCATCGCTTGAAAATGAGCCATGTTTGAAACCGGAAGCAACAAATAAAACAGATATTAAAATCAGCTGTGTTGGAATCCCATTACAAAGAATTTTATTAAAGGTATTTTAACTAACGGATTCCAGTCATTACAATGGATTTTATAAATGCTGGTTTAATTGAGAGATTCCAGTGTGCCAACTTTTGACCGAGAGCGGAATGAGAAACATTCTATGACGAGTGTAAGCAACTAAAGTGGCACCTCCCACCGTAACGCTGGACACTCTGTTCAACTTCTGTTAAAAAGTAAAATCAAGAGGAAAAACATTTTAAAAATTAACTTTGGTAAAAGGAAATATTAAATTAACAAATCTATTGTTTGATACATCAAGAAAGACTTATTGGTCGATACATCATTACGCTACTTTATACGGCCTAGTCATATTAACATGACCACCGCCTATGTTGGACGTCAATGTGTAGTAACCACTCACAGGAGGCTGGTTGCAGCACTAGCAGCTGAGGGTATACAAAGGGTGATGGAAGGACGCGGAGAACAGTGGAGTCGTTGTTATTATGCGGAAACGTCCAAAAGGGCATAATCGTTGGTTTTCGGGCCAAGGATGGAAGAATTTCCGAAACGGCTGAGTTTGTAAACTGTTCGCGCGATGCTGTGGTTAAAGAATACCGTGCATGGTAAGACTGCGTTATCCAAAACCGGCACCGAGGCAACTACGGTGCACCACGGGTCGTAGATGACAGCGATGAACGACAGCTGTGGAGAAGTGTACGGGTGAACAGACGCGCAACTGTTGAGCAACTGACTGCCCATGTGAAGCAAATAGCCACCAACGCTGTCTCCTAAAGCAAAAATACGGCGAACGTTGTTGCGTATGGGACTCCTCGGCAGGTGCCGCTTTCATACACCCCTGCGGACTGCTGTCCATCGGTGACGAAGACTGGAATCTGCACGGCAGTGTCGCAGCTGGACGTCCAATGAATGACGACAGGTGACCTTTTCAGACGAACCACGTTTTAAAAACCATCGGAAAGATGGCTGTTGGCTCGAACGACGTGAATCCTCTGAAAGCAAACACTATACAGTAATCGTCGGAAGGTTTATAGTCTGATGACTGTATTTCTGAATTTTTCTGGGTGATGTAGTCGTTCTGGAAGACACAATGGATCAACAAAAGTGTGTATGTATCCTGGGAGACCATGACCACCCCTGCGTGCACTTTGTTTTTCCTCTGTACGATGGAATCTGCCAGCAGAACAATGTGACATGTCACACGGTTCGCAGTGTTCATGCGTGGTTCGAAGAGAACGAGGATGCGCAACCGAGGACAGTTGGCCACCGCACTGAAGTCGGCATGGCTCCACATCCCTGTCGGTGCCTTTCATAACCTCATTGATTCTCTATCTGCACGTCTCGCTGCGGTTCGTGGCTGCAAAAGGTGGTTATTCAGGCTTGTGACAGGGGGTCACATTAATGTGACCAGACAGTGCATGTTGAATGCTACGGTTGGAACACATTAATTAAATACGAAAGTAATGTTTTCACGAAGATCTCTATGTAACTAGGAAGACAAGCTTCTTACGTTCATATTAAAAAGATTTATTTCAACCTCTCTTGTTTTCTGTTGATTGTAACGCCAACCAAACAACCGTTCCTGACTATATAATGTTAATAGCCTCTTTTTAGCGAAATGGCTCGAGAAGGGCTGAGTAAGCAACAACAAGCTCCCAAGTAGACAAATAACAATGAACCCTTTAATAGCAACAACATAGAAAGAAACTTCTTATCGAACCACAAGCGCAAAAGTTAACTTGTTATTCCAGTCACAGAAAGACAAGAAGACCTTTTGGACCAGTTAGGTAACTGTGAAACTGTTTGGGAACTGAGTTATCACTGACAAATATGAAATCAGAGGTTCGTAGTCGAACGTTAGCACTGCGAATTTAACAGAATAAATTGTATGGCCAGATGTACCACTGATCACAGAAAAAAGTCTAAGAGCAGTAGATACCACGTACTGACGCTAGAGCACACAAAGGCCAAGATCGTTGAGCGTTGCTCTTGGTAGACTATTGGCGGCTCGCAGAGCGCTCCAAACGTTACGGCGTCGGTTTCAACTGGCTACGCCGTGGTCATGCGGCTCACTAAACACAGTCACAGCGGCAAAATCTGGCACAGACCACTTGGAGGTGATGGCTACGAGAAAGACAGGCCGCGGAGCGTACGTCACGAAAGTAGGCCTGACCTCGCTCGCTCAACTCAGCAGACAAACTACGTTTCTACACCTGTTAACTCGTAAGTATGTGTGTACGTACAAACGAGAATTGCATCTTCTACTGGAATACGCTGTTATGGAGTCTTACTGCTATTAGTCCTACAACGACTGGAAGTCCACAGGACTACTTATAATTTGTTAAGGCTGTACTGGAGTACAATAAAATCAGAATCGTGCCAAAATGATTGTCAGTTGCATAAGGCACCACTTCTTGTATGAAATGAGGACTGTTAAGTAGAACAGACTAAATACTACAAACAAACTGTTAATCAGTAACACTTCATAATAGAAGTTTCCAATAGAAGATCCAATTCTCGTTAGTACGTATACACTCAGCTGCGAGTTAACAGGTGTAGAAGCGCATTTTGTCTTTTGAGCTGAGGGAGCGAGCGAGTTCAGTCCTACCTTCGTGATGTACGCGCCGCGGACTGTCTTTCTCGTAGGCCTCGAATTGGGCCGAGTAACATCACGATAGCCGCGCCCCGTAATAGCGGGGTTAACACCGCCTGTTGGCGATGTGGACGCCACCTGTTGACGCCTCTGGTCTTAGCGGCGGCTGTCGCAGGTTCCTATAACAAGGCGTCCTTTTTGTCTTTCTTCAGAATTCCTTATTTATGGCTTACGATGCTATGGCGCCTGCATGATCGTGCTTCGGCCACCCGCGTGACTGACGTGTTATGCTAGTGGAGTACACGTCACAGCATTTAGTTCGAAAAAAGAAAACGCTCAGTTTATTTACATTACACACATCAAAAAAGTTTTCCATCACCTCTGTTCCGAGCCTTCGGAACCAGTACAGAAAATTGGAATAGAGATCAATATAAACATAATTTCCGCCCTTTTTATTGCTCATGTAAAACCACACATTTCATGTTGTGTCACCATACAGCGAGACATTCAGAGGTGGTGGTCCAGATTGCTGTACATACCTGTAACTCTAATACCCAGTAGCAGGTCCTCTTGCATTGATGCATGCCTGTATTCGTCGTGGCATACTATCCACAAGTTCATCAAGCACTGTTGGTCCAGGTTGTCCCCGTCCTCAACGGCGACTCGGCGTAGATCCCTAAGAGTGGTTGGTAGGACACGTCATCCATAAGCAGCCCTTTTTAATCTATCCCAGGCATGTTTGATAGGGTTCATGTCTGGAGAACATGCTGGCCACTCTAGTCGAGCGATATCGTTATCCTGAAGGAATTCATTCACAAGATGTGCACGATGGGGGCGCGAATTGTCTTCCATGAAGACGAATGCCTCGCCAATATGCTGCCGACATGGCTGCACTATCGGTCGGAGGATGACATTCACGTATCGCACAGCCGTTACAACACCATCCATAATCACTAGCGGCATACGTCGGCCCCACGTAATTCCACCTCAAAACAGCAGGGAACCTCCACCTTGCTGCACTCGCTGGACATTGTGTCTAAGGCGTTCAGCCTGACCAGGTTGCCAGCAAACACGTCTCTGGCGATTGTCTGGTTCAAGGCATATGCGACACTCATGGGTGAAGAGAACGTGATGCCAATCCTGAGCGGTCCATTCGCCATGTTGTTGGGCCTATCTGTACCGCGCTGCATGGTGTAGTGGTTGCAAAGATGGACCTCGCCATGGACGTCGGGAGTGAAGTTGTGCATCATGCAGCCTATTGCGCACAGTTTGAGTCGTAACAAGACGTTCTGTCGCTGCACGAGAAGCGTTATTCAACATGGTGGCGCAGCTGTCAGGGTCGTTTTGAGCCATAATTTGTTCAAAAAAATGGTTCAAATGGCTCTGAGCACCATGGGACTTAACATATACGGTCATCAGTCCCCTAGAACTTAGAACTACTTAAACCTCACTAACCTAAGGACAGCACACAACACCTAGTCATCACGAGGCAGAGAAAATTCCTGACCCCGCCGGGAATCGAACTCGGGAACCCGGGCGTGGGAAGCGAGAACGCTACCACACGACCACGAGCTGCGGACCCATAATCTGTAGGTAGCGGTCATCCACTTCTGTAGTAGCCCTTGGGCGGCCTGAGCGAGGCATGTCATCAACAATTCCTGTCTCTCGTATCTCCTCCGTGTCCGAACAACATCGCTTTGGTTCACTCCGAGACGCCTGCACACTTCCCTTGTTGAGAGCCCTTCCTGGCACAATGTAACAATGCGGACGCGATCGAACCACGGTATCGATCGTCTAGGCATGGATGAACTACAGACAACACGAGCCGTGTACCTCCTTCCTGGTGGAACGACTGGAACTGATCGGCTGTCGGACCCCTCCGTCTAATAGGCGCTGTTCATGCATGGTTGTTTACATCTTTGGGCTGGTTTAGTGACATCTCTGAACAGTCAAAGGGATGTGATACAATATCTACAGTCAACGTTTACCTTCAGGAGTTGTGGGAAGAGGGTGATGCAAAATTGTTTTGGCTATTTGGCTATTTGGTTGGCTATTTGATAGCTTCCAGGGGTAACAAAAATTTGATCTTCAGTATTTCATATAATTATTTTCCTAATTTAAAATTTAAAATGCTGTCATACTCTATTCATTAAGATGTACATTCTTACTTTTAAGTTCTAACACTGTAAGACAAATATTACAGTAAGGAACAGTACGACGATACACAACAGTGAAGGTAGGGTGACTTGGATCATTTATTATGGAAACGCTATCTTTACAGCTATGCAGCCACGAGTCCATTACGATACGTACCTGCTCACGAAACAGTTCCAAGATGCTACTGCAGGCGGGTGTTAAATGACTGCGAACAACGGAAAATAATAAACGCTGAAATGAAGATTTGGCCCTGACTTACTTAGCTCTGAAGCAGATCTTAGGATCTCTTAATGCTCTTTAACATATAAATTCCCACCTAAACAGAAATGAATGATTAAGGGAACTAATTAAGATAAACCTTATTGCTGCTTATACATTTATTGTACATTAATAACAATCTTTATTTCAAATGTTTATATTTCCTAACTGAAATTACTGATCCATTGACCACTTTTGCTCTTTTATTATGACTGCGTGATCTACTATAAATAACGCGAAATCATCTTTGAACCAAACACAAGAAGACACTATTTTTAAAGATGATCTACAATGGAGAGCAACGTCAGTGGAAATAAATCCTACGTGATCATAGCTGTTTAGCCTTATAGCCCCTAATAAGCCAAAGCAATTAGCAAAATCACCGTATGCTCTGCGTCCGGTGCGTCGGAGTGATGGTTCTCGAACATGTCTGCGACGATGGAAGAACTTCACAACAAATAAAGTCAAAGAGTAGGACGGCTGAAACCGGTCCTCTGACTTCTATACTCTAATACTGTCTTCTCCTCTCTGTGTTCTACAGACAGCCACAAGGACGAAGTTCAGATAACGTCTCAACGAAAGTATAGGCAGAAGAAGTGCTGTCAATCACTGAACGCTGCGTACTCAACGACAGCTTCCAACCTGGTGGCGAAGTCCAGAATCGTAAAAGTTCACAACAGTACAGTGCCTAACCGTTCTAACTATAAAATCTCGTGAGAGCAAAGACAGCAGGTCCGTCCGTACCAACAAGAAGCTGATACTGAGCGACTGTCACACATGGTAGCTCAAAACAGAAGACCGCGTCTCTCCATCACTGGCTTCCCAGCAAAGCTTGGCTCAGCACTATCGTAATTCCGAAGACGAATCATAGTCCCGAAACCAAGGAGTCTTCTCCTTCTCTACAGATTCTTCCGAACGCCGACTAACCATATTTTAATCTTTTGTCATCCAGCGCGGAAAGTTTGCGAGAAAAAACCTATACTCGTACAATGGTACGCTTCTGAGTAAAAATCCTTCGAAATACCCCAGCCTACTTGGTTTCCGAGGTGCCGCTTCTTCGTTCATCTCACCTGCGTCCCAGATTTTCAGCGTTTCCGAAGTATAATCCTTCCGGTTCGGCTACAATACTGGCCGGTCGCGACTCTATTCTGCTCCAGCGCTTAGGTGTTACGACGTCCGTCTTGCTGTTTCCTGTGTTTAAGCAGGACTAACACACTTGTGTGGGCCTCCCACCCAGGGCTTCAGTTCCTAAACCCTTTTCATTTCCACTGGCGTTCCAACCTCTACTAGTATAGGCAATCATTGATTACGCCGTTTCTATAATAAAGACACTCCGTCACCTTTCATGCAATAAGCGTTAACAGTTATTTACAAAACTTACGTGACAATGTCAGTCTCCTTTCTATATATTCATATGTACGACGTACAACCTATCACATGATACCTGATTGTGTTTGTAGATCACGGCAAAGTATGTGGATGAGTGCCTGTAAGGTGCGAAATTATAGCCATCTTACACAGCATCTAGTCTTGTTTGAACGGAGCAAACTGTAGTAAATGTGCAGAACGGAAAGTAAACAAGTCTCCCCGGCAACGCAACGCCAATTAGGATACAATGAATCAAACAGGTGCATAGATAAATGAAATTCCAGAGTTGTACCTCGAAAGCCGTTGAACAAAACTTTCATTAATAACTCGGAAACAAAGAATTTTCGGACGTGTGTTCATACGAACTTTTTTTATTTTAGTGTAAGAAAGCTGTTTCCGAAGTTTGTAAAAGTACGAGGGCTATCCACAAAGTACATTACGTTTTGGAATTAAAAATAAATAAAGTATTGGATTTTTTTTTATTATATACAGATGAAAGCCACACTTAAATACTACTTTTCTACATAGTTGCCATTTAAATTAAGGCACTTATCGTAGCGATGGACGAGCTTGGAAATTCGGCCGCCTGCGCCTTCAACCACGTGGTTACCTCTTCTTGAAGCTGTGCGTCGTCATCAAAACGCTGCATAGCCAATCACTTCTTCATTGCTGGGAATAAGTGGAAGTCGCTCGGTGCCAGTTCGGGACTGTACGGCGGATGAGAAAACAAATCCCATTCGAGAACTTCACGAGTGGCATTTGCCGTGTGGGCCCGGGCGTTGTCGTGAATCAGCAAGATCTTTATATTGCTCTTCTGACGTTGTGCAGAGTTTGGCAATACCTTTGAGAGTTTATTGCAGTGCCTCTTTCCAAGAAATCCACAAAAATTACACCTTTTCTGTCCCAAAAGAAGAGGTAACCACGTGGTTGAAGGCGCCGGCGGTCAAATTTTATTACGAAGGAATTTCCAAGCTCGTCCATCGCTACGATAAGTGCCTTAATTTAAATGGCAACTATGTAAAGTAGTATTTAAGTGTGGCTTTCATCTGTATATAATAAAAAAATTCCAATACTTTATTTATTTTTAATTCCAAAACGTAATGTACTTTGTGGATAGCCCTCGTATTTTTGGAACAACCTGCGTATTTTAGAAGGTAGTAAAAATGATGAAAGCTGTATACTTTAGGTACGTCATCCATCACATCCACTTATGATGTAGTTTTCACAGGCTTGGTAACTTCCGCTGTTCGCCGCTCAGCAACCTCGACGGCCACGTCGCTACGTCCGCTGCCCGCTTACTTGCGGGAAGGGACTTTTCCCCGCCGGCGCGCTCGCAGGTGGCGGAAGCCCGCCGCCGATGTGACAGGCGACAGCCGGGGCTCCGCCGGCCCGGGACGCCAGTCCGCGGGCCAGTTTGGCTGTGCTCTGGAAATCGGCTTTGCGCCTCGCTGCTGGCTGGCATCGTGCGCCCTGCCTAATCCCCGTCGCGGCGCTCATTGGGCACTCGCGAGGCGTCTCGTCCGCTGGATGAGCCGGGATTAGCGCAGCAGCCGCGCCCCTTGCCGCTGCATTTCGCCCGCTGCTTCTTGTGCTCTCGCGTTGCTCTCCGTTGTTACCGAACACCCACTCCTGTCTCTTACACTGATCGAAAGGTCAGTAGACACCCGAACGGCTCTTAGCATTCATTATGCACGACTTGGATTACGGAACTCTTTTACGCAAAGGACAGCACCGTCGAACTAGTTACATGAATCTAGACAAAAAGAATCCCGCATACCAAAACTAGTCTGTGCCACGTCTCAGAGTGGCAGATCTCATTGTTATTATTATTATTTTTGCAGAGATCAAGACCGAAGTGTACGGATTAAAAAGGTCGTAAGACAGGGATTTAGTTCTTCGCCCCTGCTGTTCAGTCTATACATCGAAGATGCAATGACGGAAATAAAAGAATGGTTCCAGAGTGGGATTAAAATTCAAGATGAAGGGATATCAGTGATAAAATTCTTGTTGACTTTGCTATCTTCAATGAAAGTGAAGTAGAATTACAGTATCTCCTGAATGGAATGAATAGTCTAACGAGTGCAGAATATGGATTGAGAGTAAATCGAAGAACTTCCCGGATTAAAACCCAATCGCGAGTCTACTGGACCATCTCGATCAGGTTGTTCGCGCCATGGATCCTCAACCGAGAAACAGAGCGCAGTTGGCCGCTGCAATGGAGTCGGAATGACTCCATATTCCCGTTGGTTTCTTCGAGAACCTAACTGACTTTCTGCACTTCCGCGCTACTAAAGCTTGTTACTCATGTGGTCACATTGATGTGACAAAGGTTACAAGAATTGTGTTCCTTTAATTAGTATGATATTGCGCTGAAGTACTTCAGTACCTTTAGAAACAACAGTGTCTTTGAGGAAGAAACAACCTATGCTGAAGCTTCAGATGGGTCGAATAGGCCAAAGTCGAGAAAGAAACTTTCCTATCAACGTTCGAAGTGCAGTGCAGAAGTCGTATTATTTCGATTGTAGCACCCTTGCCGCTTACAAGCCTGTTCCCAATTTCAGGGTCCCTCATTTTCAGGTTCTTAATCTCTAATAGGAACGCAGAGAAAACTTAATATATGGGACAATAATGCGTCACAAAATGATACGTATGATGTAGGTGTTAACTTAATATAAAGAAGTCTCCAACACCGCCGCTACGATTAAACTGAAAAGTATGAGCTTCAGATGTACACTACTGGCCATTAAAATTGCTACACCAAGAAGAAATGCAGATGATAAACGAGTATTCATTGGAAAAATATCTTATACTAGATCTGACATGTGATTACATTTCACGCAATTTGGGTGCATAGAAACTGAGAAATCAGTACCCGGAACAACCACCTCTGGCCGTAATAACGGCCTTGATACGCCTGGGCATTGAGTCAAACAGATCTTGGATGGCATGTACAGGTACAGTTGGCGATGCAGATTCAACACGATACCACAGTTCATTAGCTGTCGTAACTGGCGTATTGTCACGAGCCAGTTGCTCGGCCACCATTGACCAGACGTTTTCAATTGGTGAGAGATCTGGAGAATGTGCTGGCCAAGGCAGCAGTCGAACATTTTCTGTATCCAGAAAGGCCCGTACAGGACCTGCAACATGCGGTCGTGCGTTATCCTCCAGAAATGTAGGGTTTCGCAGGGATCGAATGAAGGGTAGAGCCACGGGTCGTTACACATCTGAAATGTAACGTCCACTGTTAAAAGTGCAATCAATCCGAACAAGAGGTGACCGAGACGTGTAACCAATGGCACCCCATACCATCACGCTGGGTGATACGCCAGTATGGCGATGACGAATACACGCTTCCAATGTGCGTTCACTGCCATGTCACCAAACACGGATGCGGCCATCATAGTGCTGTAAACAGAACCTGGATTCATCAGAAAAAATTACGTTTTGCCATTCGTGCATCCAGGTTCGTCGTCGAGTACACAATCGCAGGCGCTCCTGTCTGTGATGGAGCGTCAAGGGTAAGCGCAGCCATGGTCTTCGAGCTGACAGTCCATGCTGCTGCAAACATCGTCGAACTGTTCGTACAGATGGTTGTTGTCTTGCAAAGGTCCCCATCTGTTGACTCAGGGATCGAGACATGGCTGCACGATCCGTTACAGCCATGCAGATAAGATTCCTGTCATCTCGACTGCTAGTGATACAAGGCCGTCGGGATCCAGCACGCCGTTCCGTATTACCCTCCTGAACCCACCGATTCCACATTCTCCTAACAGTCATTGGATCTCGATCAACACGAGCAGAAATGTCGCGATACGATAAACCACAATCGCGATGGGCTACAATCCGACCTTTATCAAAGTCGGAAACGTGATGGTACGCATTTCTCCTCCTTACACGAGGCATCACAACAACGTTTGCCCATGCGACGCTGGCAAACTGTTGTTTGTGTATGAGAAATCGGTTGGCAACTTTCCTCATGTCAGCACGTTGTAGGTGTCGCCACCGGCGCCAACCTTGTGTGAATGCTCTGAAAAGCTAATCATTTGCATATCACAACATCTTCTTCCTGTTGGTTAAATTTCGCGTCTGTAGTACGTCATCTTCGTGATGTAGCAATTTTAAAGGCCAGATGTGTATAATTTTGAAACAATTCTAAAGTGATCATACGCAACAGTAAGTTAGCAAAGCAGAAGAATTATGATGAGAAAGCGATGGAGATACAGCAAAGAGCGATACTCATTCTCGGAGGTGGTTCGATGTATGTTCGGTCCAGTGGTTGTACGATCAGACATTATGCCGACGGGACGAGGAGCCATCTATGAAACGACAGATGTGATGCGGCGTGCGCCAGATGTTGACCACAGCATCGTTATGTCACAGCTGTCAATGCGGCAAAGTTAATTAACATTGCAGTTTGCCGCATGCTACACGCCGGTGCCGGTGTCCTGTTCCAGCGACGGCTACGACCCCCCCATTGATCCACATCTGGCAGCTGGCCACGAATGCCTGCGGCCGTCGCTGAATGGCTCTGCGAATGCTTCGCGCGCCTCACAGCTGCGGGTCTGCCCTTCCGTGTTCCATCACCATACGTTTCATTACGATACGGACCGTGTCACCGAGAGGTGTGTCCATGGCGCACTGTGGTTCGTTGGACTGTCGTTGCCGCACTACACAGTATCGTCTTGTCTTCCTGTGTGCGGAAAGGCAACAGGTAGCTTCTCCGGAAAAAATAAGCTGACATAGATGTTACACCTTTTTCCATGCGAGGAAGACACATACGTTTGGGATTACATTAGAATGAAAGGTTTCGATGCAATTGAGTAAAAACGTATGAGGATTAAGTTTTAACGTCCCGTCGACGACGAGTCTGCTAGAGACTGAGCACTAGCTCAAACTGGACATGTATGGACACAAAATACACTGTGTCCTTTATTAAAGGAAACATCCAGGAATTCTCATAAATACAGCGTATTTCAGAAAGTTTCATCCGATGAATGAAGACAGAATACTGGGGCGAATTTCAACTAAACATTATCATCATCAAAGCCAGTTTTTGTTTACGCGCCATTGCCCGTCCCAATTTCAAGTATAATGCAGCTGATTTCCATATCATCTTAGGACACCCAGAATTCCTCTTTCCTTGAGATGTGTATTAATTTAGGTATTCATTCTTCTGACATCTTTTGCGTATGTTCATGCCATTTCTGTCTGTATTGCTCTATTTTCTGAAGTATGACTTCGGCACTCAGTTCCGTTCGTATTTCACTATTCTTTATCTGATCTGAGTCTCATCTCTGTTGCCTCAGTCCTCCTCCTTCGGCTTAGGATCCACGTCCCTAACCCATGCATTAGAACTGGTACTGCCATCATATTAAAAGTTTTAGTAATGGCTCTTTTCTAACTTTTTGAGGAGAGTGCATTTATAGTATCTGCCAACTGCTGGATTTATTGCAGTGTGTATTATTGAGCATTGCGTGCGATGTATGAGATTAACGGCCAATTTGCAGTGTGTTTTTGTGTCTTCGGATACCGACTGCCAATATGGTACATAGGTCACGGTCTAGGCACTCTGTAATTTTCTCAGTATTTAGCTGGTTAGCTATTGTGTACAAGTAATGGCTTTAGAATATTTAATTCTTTTCATAATCAGAAGTATTTAATAGCACCACTTTTTTTCGTTATACAGAGTGGTTTCTTCAAAACTACTTTGTAAAGGTGCCGGTTCCCATTAATTAATTAATGAAAGTGATTAATTAATTTACTCAAGTGCACAATACTTAGTTAATTGAGATTTGGAAGAAATAAATTCAGTATCATATAGATAGGGGATGTGAAATTTGGCTGTTAAACTTGCTTCGTAGGATATAAAGCTTATTATTATTAACGTAAGTCTCATTAGGATTGTCACCGTGTTGATTGGCAGAAGTTCTTCTAAACCTGTATCCTTGTGTTATGGATTTTGGTAATAGGAGAAAAAGGGTAGAGCATTTAGAGCGTGTACTAACAATTTCAATAGCAAATACTTGACATATATAGATAACGAGGTCCATCATTTCACAAATTACTAAAATAGATGTGATTCACTGAAGCACTTTTCCTGTAATCTAAAGTATTTCAGATCACTAGGAATTTGTCGATAGTTAAATTAAACGTGCTGCTTTCTTGCTGCATTTTCTGGAGTACTGCATTCGTTAGTAACAAATTCTTTCTAGATGATTGCGACGTTAAGTCGATAAGGAAGTACACATTCTTTTCATATATTTGAATGCTTTGAGTTTAATTTTACTCTTAAATATTGACATTATGACGAACCACAATATAACAGCCAGGGAAGCGTGGGCAGAAAGTGAGAACAGCGTAGCAAAAGCTTTGTGGAATGCGCCCCAGCGGCTTCTGTGCTACATTGTAATTTATAAGATAGCGCGCTTTGTCTTATTTGACTGCACGTCATCAAAAGTCGTAGAAGCGCAAGACAACAATACTATGCCCTAGAAAACTGTTATTTCGACTCGAGCGCTTAAAATTACGGGATGTTAATTCCAGAAAACTGTTATCGGAGAATAACGTCAAGTCGTATATTGTACAAAAGAAAAATCCACAGACCGGTGAAGAAGACAACTGCTGATTTAGAATCAGTGTGAAAGGAACTGCGTTAAGCAATGCAATCTCTTTGATAATTATTCGAATTCAGTAGCTGTCTCTTTTGATCGGTCTGTGGATTTTTCTCGCCCGTTAAGAATATCTCTCTGCTAGAGGATGAGGTATGAAGGGTCAGGCTGCAATCTGAATTTCACTCTAAATTCTCGAAATTACTCTTATTTCCAAACGTTACCTTCAAGTATGGTACAATTACTTGTGAACATCATATTGTCGTTGCACACTCTAACGCGATGGAGCTTGTGACAAATCTCACTACATTTTAGCTTTACAAAACATTGTCTGTCAACTTGTGCACTGTATGTCAACCATGGAGAATTTACAGATAGCTTCTTCGAAACTTCAACGCACAGGAAATCTCTGCAATATGTGTTCGCAGTGTTACTTTTCACCGGAGTTTGTTACCAAATTTTTCTTAACATTGAGTAGCTGCAATGCATCTTCCTCACTTGAAATGGAATTCACACATTGTACAACTTGAGCATGATACAATGGACAAAAAATATGCTAAGTATCATCAAACACCGTCTCCTGAGTTCGCTATCATCGCAAGGTAGACATCAAATCATACAATAAAAATACGCAAAGGTTATCTTTTATTCTGAAAATACATGTTATCGCAAATAAAGATTTATCACTCCATCAAATTGTGAACGAAAGCCAGAAACGGTTAACGGAATACCAGTTCAATAAAAAACCCTAACAATTTTTGTGATGGGCTGCAATCCGATATATATCTCCGGAAACTGGTCATAGCAACGCTACGAATGTAATGTATATGTCAGGTATTGAACTGGTAAAATTATTTCCAAATCCCTCATTAAGAATAACAATTCTTGAAACAGATCTCCGACGGGAAAATATGTAGCAATAACATTAAGTTTTTAATACTGTTGTTTCGGTCTTTAGTCCATACAGTGACATGATGTAGCTCTCCTTGCTAGCGTGCCTTGTGTTTAAATACAGCAGAACACATTCAAAGGAGCCCATATACTGGAATGACATCTTAGTCTCCAACTGAAATTTTACTCTCACATTTCCTCCATTACCAAGTTTGTAATTCCTTGATGCCTTAGGGTGTTGTAATGTTATTTAGTGCTCATTGGACAGTTCATAATACAAAATGTTTAAGAAGTCTTCGCGCCAGTGACATATCTGAAAAACTATTCCATATGCTCGTACCTTCAGTAACAATCTGCGACCGAGCACCGTGTCAAATTCATTTCGGAAATCTAGAAACATGGAATATGGGATATCGTGTGAGAAAAGGGAAAGAAGAGTTAAGCATGAGCAGTACTTCCTAAAACCTTGCTCATTTGGGGACAGAAGCTTTACCATCTCAAGGAGACTTGTTATGTTCGAATTGAGAATATAGTCAAGAACTCTGCATCAAACCAATGTTGAGGATAATGGTCTGTAATTCTGCAGGTTCCTTTACCCTTCTTATAAACTCGAGTCATCTGTGCTTTTTTCAGTCGCTTGGGACTTTTCGCTTAGCGAGAGATTCGCGATAAATGCAGGCTAAGTAAGCGGTCTACGATACACACTACGCTCTGTAAAACCATACTGGTATTCTATCTTGAGCTGGTGACTTGTTTGTTTTCGCTTCTTTCGGTGACGTCTCTACGCCACAAATGGCAGTTTCTATGTCTTCCATGGGGGAGAATACACGACAGTCAAAGGATGATATGTTTATAGTATTCTCTTGCGTGAATGATTTCTTAAGCGCGATATATGGAACATCAGCCTTCCTTTTGCTGTCTTCTGTTGTCCTGACAGACTGGTCGACGAGTGACTGGATAGAAGCCTTCCGTCAGCTTAGTGATTTTACGTATGGCAAGTATTTTCTTGGATTCTCGGGAAGATCTGCCACTGAGATAATGACGGTGTAAGTTCTTATATGTTTTCCACATTGTTCTTCTTATGGATGCACGAATTTTTACTAAGTTTCGTCTGTCAACATTTACGCGCTATTTTTTGAACCGAGAGTGCAACAATCTCTGTTTTCTCAAATTTACCGAATTTAATTGTTAAATCCTGGAGGATAATTTCCATCCTTAATCCACTTTCTTGACATATACAGTTTCCAGAGTGCGCAGAGTGCGATTTACAATCAGTTTAAACTTTGCCTAAAATCGATGTATGTCCGTCAGATTGGAGCTAAATGATGTCCAATTATTTTCTAAGTGATATGCTAAAAACTGGTTACCTTATTTCTCTAGAATAGACAGTCTCCTGGCCTTTTTGACACATTTATTAACTTTAGTAACTATTGTGACTACGGTGACATCATGATCACAATTCCTTGTTTCTGTACTGACACTGTAGGTAAGGTCAGGCCTATTTGTAGCTGCAAGATTTTAAATTTTACCATTGCATGTGGGTTGTCTACGTACGAGTAGTTGTTCAAGTAACTTTTAGGAGACGTGTGCAGAAGTGCTACACAAAACTATCTGTCCGTGGCATCTGCAGTGAATCCAAATAAGTTCCTGTCTATACTCGTCAGATTAAAGTCAACTCTAACTAATATCGCATGATCTGCGACGTTACCATAGACTTTCCTTGAATGACTGTAAAACTGGCTGGTAAAAACATCTACCAGTTAACTTGATTTCACATAGACCTGTTGTGTGTGTCCAAATAAATTTTGCTGTCACACTCAGACTCAATGGAGACAATATACTAGTGAGCTGCAATGAAAGCACCACCTCCTTTTGAGTCATCTGTCTTTCCGATATACATTCCGCGTGAGTCGCTTAATATCTCAGAGCTACATAAGGCAACACTCTTCAACGTTATACAAAACTTAGATCGTCCTAAGCGGAGATGTGGCTAATCGCTGGCCTCTCAGAAGTCCTGATCTTACCATTTTGTATTTGTTTTTCTGGAGATATGCAAAGAACATTGTCTATGCAGAAAAAATTCGAAATTTGGGACTTAATCTGGAGCGAATTTCCATAGCAATCACAAGGCACAAATCGAGTATCGCTCTGATGTCTTCATAGCAACAAAAGGATCTCGTATCGATACTGATTAAGGAATACATTGTTTTTATCTTCAGTGTGACGTTTGTATTGTATTAGTTTTTGGAAGATCCTGTGTAATGAATTTATTAAACAGCTTGAGGTCCTAAGATAGTGCGTCCAATAATAAGAAGTGATTAAACAGAAATAACTCTATTCGTATTCATTGCCGTGACAAATAAGTAACGTGCCAACATTTATGACGAATTTGATTGAAATATATTCAGATAACAATGCAGTGACCAGTCACAAACAATGAATATAATGTGCGCAGCAATTTCCAATACTTCTCTCTGCATCTTAGGACTACATTTATAGATCATAGCCGGCCGCGGTGGCCGTGCGGTTCTAGGCGCTTCAGTCCGGAACCGCGTGACTGCTTCGGCCGCAGGTTCGAATCCTGCCTCGGCCATGGATGTGTGTGATGTCCTTTAAGTAGTTATAAGTTCTAGGGGACTCATGACCTCAGATGTTACGTCCCATAGTGCTCAGAGCCATCTGAACCATTTTTTGATAGATCATAGTTGAAAGAGAGGAAAAAAAAATCTCTGCGTGCCTCTTCTTATCCATTCTCGTACATGAAAGTGAGGAAATACAGCGTCGATATTTGCTCTTGTCAGCTCACCCCTGCTTTTAAATGTTCTTCTCCAACTTCTAAAGGTAAATCTTTAATATGTATGTTTTTTGACGATCATACAGGACACATAAACAGCCAAATAAGAAGAAATGAAGCTGTCGATACCACCTGAGCGAAGTGTAACCTTACAGTATGCATTATCAACTTATACCTTCCTTTAGTGAAATTGTGCCGTAAACTACTTTTCTCCGAATTGCAGGTAGTACCTTGCCATTATTTACTCAATGTAGCCATCAGTTCTTTTGGATTTTTCTCTAGCATCACATTTCAAATGCTTCTAGGCTTAATGTCCATGGGTCACTTCCACACAAGACTACACTCTAAACACTTTCAGAATAAGCTTGCCAACCTCTAAATTTATATCCGCCGTAAAACAGATTTCTGTTATTATTATTATTTTTAATTTGAAAAGAGCTTTTTATATCCTCTGAACTTCTGACACCATGAGAGGTTTCGATAGTTGTGCTAAATGTCAAGACCATGAACGTCATCATTTAAGAATTTTGTACACAATTAAAATGTTATTTCATTACCGAGTTGTTCTTTAAATAACGAAAGAATGTCCTCCACCCCAGAAGGAATATGGTAAAAAAAGGAGGGACAATATACATAGTGAAGACGAGTAAGGCACTGTTCGCAAATAAAGGGAACATTTATAGCAAAAGCGTCGTAGAAAAGTTCGGCGCAAAGGAGTCTATTATAAAACTTTATTAAAATCCACTCATCGTTTAGAAAGAGAGAAGATCCAGCCGAGAGCAGGGATAAAGGAAGCGACAAAGGCAAACTGCGTGGAAATCTTACATAGTTAGAGCTACCTGTTGAGATCCGTTGCAGGGCCTTAATTAACCCGACTCTGACAGGCTGTAACACACAGAAGGAAACCAAGAAGAAACATGACATAAAAAAGAATGTTGCAGGTTGCTGGACGATGAAGCCAATATTATTCATGAAGTATGGCGAGTGTAAATGTTCGATTTACGCAATACGGTATAGTATGAGACTGCTGCTTGTAAGAGAGAATTAGTAGAGAATCACGCAAGAAAGACTACATAAGTTTAGCTAACTTAAGGTCACTTGTTATGAATTCGCTCCAAAAATTTATTTTTTGTTTATCATTGTAAATCATTGTTTAGAGGTTTTTGAAAAAAAACCATGGTTAAAAGAACTGATTTGGACGTGGGAAAGTTGTTTGAAAACCAACTTAAAGATCTCATGGTGCACAGCCGCGGCCACGTTTCCACTGCTTCCACCCGTCAAATTTTGTCAGTAAACTTCCGTTCGAGAATCCAACTGATTTTCCCAGTTGGCAGCCTTATTAAGAGATACGTTTTGCGATATTCTTTCCTTGCATACCACTGGTTTTCAAGCATTGTCTTCCATATACACTTTTCAATAGTTTGGGTTATTACAATTATACCATTCTCGAAAATTATTACGCCTGTAATTTTTTTTAATGTAGGAGAGTTAGCAGGTGTGAAGTTATAGAGATGCTAAAAATAACGCTAGGTTCAGCAAGAGACAATTGCTGTTGGCAACTGATTCCACGAGAGTCGTCAAGGCTGAAAATCAGGGGTCGTTGTGGCAACTAAAGATGCCACAATAACAAGGAGAAACAAGAAAAGGAAGAAAGAAGATAAGGAACAGATAAACAAAAGAGGTGATGAAACTGAAATCTACACACATCAAAAAAAAAGTTTTGCATCACCTCGGCTCCACGCCGGCCGCGGTGGCAGAGCGCTTGTAGGCGCTTCAGTGTGAAACCACGGGGCCGCTGCGGTCGCAGGTTCGAATCCTGCCTCGGGTATGGATGTGTGTGATGTCCTTCGGTTAGTTAGGTTTAAGTAGTTCTACGTCTAGGGGATTTACGACCTCAGATGTTAGGTCACATAGTGCTAATAGCCATTTGAACCATTTGAACCTCGGTTCCGAGAGTTCTGGAACCTGTACAGAACACTGGAATAGAGATAAACTTTAACGTCATTTCCGCTCTTCTTATTGCCCATGAAAACCACACATTGCATGTTATACCACCATACAGCGAGACCGTCAGAGGTGGTGGTGGTCCACATAACCTAATACCCAGAAGCACATTCTTTTGCATTGATGCATGCCTGTATTCGTCATGGAATACTATCCATAAGTTCATCAAGGCACTGTCGGTCCAGATTGCCCCACTCCTCAACGGCGATTCGCCATAGATCCCTTAGAATTCTTGGTAGGTCACGTCGTCGATAAACAGCCCTTTTCAATTTATCCCAGGCATGTTCGATAGGGTTCATACCTGGAAAACGTGCTAGCTACTCTTGTTGAGCGATATCGTTGTCCTGAAGGAAGTCATTCACAAAGTGTGCACGATGGGGGCGCGAATTGTTGTCGATGAAGGCGAATGCCTCGCCAATATGCTGCCGATATGGTTGCACTATCTGTCGGAGGATGGCATTCAGGTATCGTACAGCCGTTACGACGCCTTCCATGACCACCAGCGGCGTACGTCGGCCCCACGCAATGACACCCCAAACCAGCACGGAACCTCCACCGTGCTGTACTCGCTGGACAATGTGTCTAAGGCGTTCATCCTGATCGGGTTGCCTCCAAACACGTCTGCGACGATGGTCTGGTTGAAGTCATATGCGACGCTCATCGGTGAAGAGAACGCGATGCCAATCCTGAGCGGTCCATTCGCCATGTTGTTGGGCCTATCTATACCGAGCTGCATGTTTTCGTGGTTGCAAAGATGGACCTCGCCATGGACGTCGGGAGAGCCGTTCCGCATCATGTAGCCTATTGCGAACAGTTTGAGTTGCAACAGCTCCGAGCTGTGCTCCGTAGGTAGCGGTCATCCACTGCAGTAGTAGCCCTTGGGCGACCTGAGCGAGGCATGTCATCAACAATTTCTGTCTCTCCGTATTTCCTCCACGTCCGAACAACATCGCTTTGGTTCACTCCGAGATGCCTGTATACTCTCCTTGTTGAGAGCCCTTCCTGGCACAAAGTAACAATGCAGACGCGATCGAACCGCGGCCAGCCGGCGTGGCCGAGCGATTCATTTTATGACATGTTTATTTTAGCACAAAAAATCTATCTGAAGTATAGGACTGTAATTTTTTGGGATAGTTCAGGATACTGTTTGGAGGAAAGTAGACAGCAACGTACTATCAATAAGATGGAAGTTAAGCACTGGTTAATTATAAGGAAGTAACCTTAATTTTGATTGCCAGATGTAAATATTTGTAGAATAAGTCTACTTTTTAGATATACAAATTGTTAATGTGTATTTATAGTTTCAAACATCGAAGTAACATAATATGTCAGTACATAGGTTCCAAGAATGGAGCGGTATATAAAAAAATTTAATTTACTGATCTCTACAAAAATTGTAATAAGGTCAATATGATAAGTAATGTGATTAAATGCATATCAAAATGATGAGCAACAAAAACTCCTATTCTCCCAAAATTTTCAACTTACTAAGAGTTCACGTTTTTTAGTCATCATGACAAGTATTAGTATTTTTACAGGCGTTCACAGGCAAATTACCTTAATAGATTACATCAAAGAAACATTCATAGGCAGATGAAATGAGACAACAGGCGCATGTGACAATAGACGACGCAACTGAACGTGATAAATCTTTGTAAATAAACCTTGTAAAGCACCTTTGATCACAGAGAAAACGATCAGCAGTGTAAAAAAAAATAAAAAAAAACCTCTGATCTTAAGGAGTGCCACACATCACGTTACGGAATAAGAAGATGGCCAATCTATGGCGAAAACCGTTAATGACTGTTATTGTATTATAAGTATGATAGCGCCTAAGATAAGTAATGTGCTTTATCACTAGTTCTCTAATCGACTACTACACGATTCATTCGCCATTTATGTTCATTTATCCACTTTTAAGGGTAGTGTCACCCACTTCAGCAGATATCAACCGAGGAATCCTCTATCGACGGGCCCTAACCCACGCCCGTCTCGTTCACATGACATTATGGCTGGCGTAAGAAGCCAGTGCGTCTGATCGTTTGATGAACACCATTCTCCCGCTGTCAGACTTAAGGACATTGTTACCAAAACTGGCTGACGATTCACTGGCCTGTGTCTCATGAGACACCTCTCTCTTACGTTAACTAACGTCCGTGGTGACAAAAGTGAGTCCGGCTGCGAAGTTAAAATTATTTTGCCAAAACAGTACGCTACGAAAGCAGTACACTAATAGTGTTTTTAACCATCTTAGAATGAGCACTTTTTTCTTTTTATTTGGTGTCAGAAAATGCCATATTTCCAGTTTGTCGTGGGTTTTTGTTTAAGTTTTTTGCAATAACGAATGACTACACTGTATCTCAAGCCGACGGAATGGATTTCGGCACATTAAAAATATCTTTTTGGAATATGGCTGTATTACTCCCAGGTTATACCCGCAAGGAGTAATAGGCTAAGTTTTTTTTAAATTTATTCACTATCTATTGGAAAAAAGTGACCAAAAATATGAGTAAAACACATGTTTGTTTCAAACGTCTTCCATTTTATTATTTTTTCAAATATCGAAACGCGTGCTATTGCTCCATGCGCAATAAGATAAGATTTGCAGATTTCAGGACTTCCATCATAGACGAACCTTATTTTGGACAGAGCAACTCTGACTCCTCGGGTGGGGGACTTAATCATGTCTGACTTTCTTAAAAAATCTGGAAATGTTGTCCAAGAATCGATAAATAATGTGCAAAAAGGTTTTCTACCTGAGCAGAATGTACCATAGCTTGTTTGACAGGGAGATCAAGCCTGCCGCGAATCGGATCCGCATGCCGGATTGACAACGATGGGTCTGACACATTGGACAGTCTGAGTGTCGTTTATGGGCGGTTTCCCACGCCCACATAAATGCTGAGACTACATAAATGCTGAGTTGATTCCAAATATCAGCCTCAGAAATCATGATACACAGTTAAATACTGCAGTATTCAGAACAATGTTTTCAGAACAATGTTTACACGATTCACAGACTAATATGTGGATTAACACACACACACACACACACAAAACACACACACACACACACACACACACACACACACACACACGGACACACACACACACGACTTCGCTGCCTTTAGGGTATATGATTTGTGCCGTGAGATGGAGGACATCTTAGTAAAAAGTTAAATAAAAGTAAATTTGACAAGTCATAGATTCAGCAGACCTCGTACAGACGTTACGCACTCTCTGCTAGCAGTGGACACTGTGGCTCGGCGTCGGAGCGTTTTTTAACGGGAATCAAGGAAGACGGGATCAGCCTCTTAGGCACCGTGGCTACAAAAACTTATCCTAGCCCTATACGGCAACAAAGAGGTTTCATAAGACTTTTCTGGCAGCTTAACCTCGGCGCCGAAGATAAAACGCAGCAGGCTGCAACCTCGGCGGGCTTATGGCGGCGCCGCTGCTTACGACTTAAATTCATAACCTTAAAGCCGACGGCGTTGCGCCACAGGTGGACGTGGCGGCTGCCCTGGGACGTCTGGTAGGTGGGACCGGTGCCCACTGGGAGAGATAAGCCGGCGCCTGTTAACTGTTGATTGCGCCCGTATGGCCCATAAAGTTGTCACCTGGCGCAATATCGCCGCAGTGACGCGCGGCCGATAAAGTATCTTGTTTTACACATGCCGCGCCCCCCCATTCCCGAGCCTATCGCCCATTGCCAGGCTTCCGCGACGACGAGTTCCCCTCTGTAGCGCTGATGCATCGTTAAGTCTCGCTTACCGCTTCCAACGTGCAGTGGTCTTCGGCTTTAAACTGTGACACAGAGATCGTTGCTACAGTAATACTGTTGCATTTGTATTAAGAAGTGTCGCAGGACAGATGCACACAATTATAGATCTATACCGTTGACGTCAATCTGTTGTAGAATTGTGGAACATGTTCTATGCTCAAGGATTATGACTCTTTGGAGAACGAAAATCTGCTCTATAAAAATCGACATGGATTCCGGAAACAGAGGTCCTGCGAAACTCAGCTCACTCTGTTCCTCCATGAGATCCACAGTGCCGTAGACAACGACGCTTAAGTTGATGGCGTGTTCCTTGACTTCAGGAAGGTAATTGACAGTGTTCCGCACTGTCGTTTAGTGAATAAAATACGACATTATCGAGTAATGGATCACATTTCCGACGGAATTGAAGACTTCCTTCCAGACAGAACTCGACATGTCACTATGTAAGGGCAAAAAATCGACAGACGTAAAGGTAAATTTCCGGTGTACCGCAAAGAAGTGTAATAGGAACGTTACTGTTTACAATGTATATAAATGATCTTGTAGAAAACGTCGGATGCTCTTTAGGGCTGTTCGCAGATGATGCGGTTGTCTATAACAAAGTAGCAAAGCCCGAACATAGTAACGGTTTGTACAACGACCTCCAGAGAATTGATGAGTGGCGCAGGCTCTGGCAGTTGACCCTGAACGTAAATAAATGTAATATACCTCGCACACATAGGAAAAGAAATCCACTACTGTATAGGTAAACTATTGACTAGAAAATTCTGGAAAGAGTATCTACCGAAAGCTATCTAGGCGTAACTCTCCAGATCTACCTTAAGAGGAATGACCATATAAAATAAATACCGGGAAAAGGGATGCCAGACTTAGATTCATAGAAAGAATCTTAAGGAAATTAACTAATTCATGGGACAAGTGGCTTATAAGGTGCTTTTTCGACCGATTCTTGAGTATTGTTCATCTGTCTGCGATCCCTACCAGCCAGGACCGATAGAAAAGACAGAAGATCCAACGAAGAGCGGCGCGTTTCGTCACGGGGTCGTTTAGCAGGCGCGAGAGCTTTACGTAGATACTTAACAAACTTCATTCGTAGACGTTGTGTGTCACGGAGATAAAGTGCTTTCCCCAAAGTGTCAGACAACATATTACCTCCTCTCATATACATCTCGCGTAATGACCACGAGGAGAAAATTTGCGAAATTAAATCCCATACAGAGACTTACCGACAGTCATGCTTCCCACGCGCTATTCGCGAGGGGAAGAGGGTTGGAGGGCTCAGTTAGTGGTACAAAAAGTACCCTCCACAATACACCATTGGGTTGCTTGCTCAGCGTGATGTAGATGCAGATGTATTACATGCAACGACTGCTTCATTTCGTCCCTACGAAGACACTTGTTTCCAAGTAACCATTAGAAACTAAATGTTTCTTTCTGTTTGACGTTTTCCTACACTAGTGGAGTCTGTGTCATGATATATGCCCACATGCACCCTTACGCAAACGATACCCATGCGGTCAGACACCTAGACCTAGTACACGTCCACCGCGGCGCTCGGGGACCACAGCACAGTTGTGACACCAGAGAATCAGGTTATGAGAGTTCGAAACCGGTCGTGATAATAAAAGAAATTTACAACTGAAGCGGTATTTTCACCCTGTAGTATAATGCTCAGTTGCGGATGTTCGTCCAACAAGACTGTTTGTAATTGTGACAAACTGTTTTTTTCGTTGACGTACTGCCTAGATTGGCTTTTGTATTGGAACCTTCGGCCGGCGTTTGTTTAATCATTTTCCTGTCATTTCGCTAGTATGAATGTCTGCCATTTTCAAAGTTTCACCCTCCATTGCTGGTGGTGTGCTGCAGTCGAGTCGGCATCTGAGATTCTACACTGATCAAATGTATGCTGAGGCTGCAAAGAATCACCTCATTCCTTATTTTAATAATTCATCTAATTTTCATCAATTTCTATTACACCACTTCTCAAGTGCTTCGATTTTTTTCTGGATACCTATTAGTCTACATTAATGTGGAGTGTGTTCACCCTTCGCCTTCGTGAGCGCTTGAACTCTGCTGGAGACAGTCCAATTGAAATGCCTGAATACCTGGAAGAATGACAGCCTCTCCTTCCTCAACAGCTGAGACTGGAGGAGATAGTGTCATATCGGACACTGCGGTCTGCAGCGAAGTCGACGTCCTAACATTCCAAATGTGTTAGATTGGGTTCAGATCGTGACTCTGAAAATATCAGTGCTTTTCAGGAACATTATTATCCAGAATCCAATGCCCCTTAGGTACCGCCTTATGGCAGTATATATTCTTTTTCTGACACTAAAATTCATCGTCTCCGAAACATTACTCAATCGTACGCAGTACAGAAAACTGTAAAATTGTTGGCTCTACACATAATGGCAGGTAACTTTCTCTTGGCATTCGCCGAAGCTAAGCCCCTACGCTGGATTTGCTACAGCGTATGACGTAACTCATCATTGGAAACTACTCGTTTCCAGTCACCCACTGTCTAATGGCGTCGCTCTTTACGTCACCTCAAGCTTCAGTCATCAATCTCACTATAGAAACGTGTGGTTCATGAGGTGCTGCTCCATCGTTGTAACCCATTCTTTTTAATTCCCTATGCACAGTCATTGTCCTAGATGGACCCCTGGTAGCACTTCGGCACTTACGAGTGATTCTTTCCGTTGATTTCATGGCCTCCACCCCTTTTCTTTTCTCTCTCTCTTTTTAATTCCGCAATACGGCTACGAGGGCAGACATAGTCCGTGACGACGATATTTGGACGTAATCATCGAAAGCTCACGCGGCAAATTTACGGCGAACATTTTATCCACACAATGGTCGAGTGTCCCCGTCCGTCAGTTACATGACATTTGCCTGCTCTTGTATCTTCGCATTTCTGCTTCACAGTGACATCATCAACGTCGACTTGGGCAGGTCTGGAAATGTCACTGATGGAACTGTTACTGAAGTTCCGATGTCACAGAGGTCCCCTGAACGGCCCCTAGCGCTGTTACAGTTTCTCTACCGACAGCAGAATACCGCCAAGCTCCCGTGACGTCTGGTGGTCAATTTCACCTTACATAGGAGTATCCGGATGCTTTTGATCAGATAGTGTCTGTGTTCTGTGGAGAACCACAGCGCTAATGAGCGGCGAAAAGTCTCAGACCATGACGAATCTGTTGTATTTTATAATCTCCGACCGCGGGGCCCATTGCAGTACGCCGTCAAGAACGGAGGGTGATTCTTTGACAATGTCAGTCACTCGTGCTGGCGGAAAGTTATAAGAATCGTTAAGAAAACGACCGCCGAAGGTCCGGAGACCAAAGTAAACAGGCAACACGTCACTTAATTATAACGCCGAAAAAATGGTTCAAATGGCTCTGAGCACTATGGGACTTAACATCTTAGGTCATCAACCCCTAGAACTTAGAACTACTTAAACCTAACTAACCTAATGAGATCATACACATCCATGCCCGAGGCAGGATTCGAACCTGCGACCGTAGCAGTCCCGCGCTTCCGGACTGCTATAACGCCGAGAAATGAAGCTTACATTCACCGTAAATGGTCGTAAAGCGGAAGAGGACCCGTAAAAATATTTTTGCTAAGTGACAGTTAAAAATACTTCTAGCATTAAGACTGTAAAAAGCACATGTTGGATTCTACGGCCGTCAGCTCTCTAGAACACATATAACGTATCGATGTACATTTTCGGAAGGGGATACACACTGTGTCATCGCCAACTGCTATCGGATATATGACTATACGGAGTGCCTTGGCGGCTACGTTATAGGCTGAATGAGTGTTTGACTATTAAAACTCATTGTAAGGATGTTTTACTGGACAGCGAATGTTCCTTAGAAAGGGAAATAATGTCGCGTTTGCCCTAAGGAAGCGTAATAGGACCTCTGGTATTCTCAATGCACATAAACGATTTATCAGATAGGATCAGCATGTAAGGTACCCCTTATTCGCAGATAAGAGCGCATTTTACTTCGTTTCCAGTTTTGCTATTCCACATACTTGAGGTGAATGTATCGGTGCTGTAGTATGTATGGAGTAAGAACCGAAGGATAGGTTCCCACACTGGATAGCAGAGGGGTTGGCCATCTGGCGCTTTCAGGGCCAGTGGGATGAGGTGCTGATGCAGAAATCGCTCATGACGTCACCAAAGAGATATGTAGGGAAAGTACATATATTCTGACGTGAATCAAGTAATTGTTATTAATAAATATTAGCTAACGAATGTTTCCTTTTACCATTCGGGTATTAGGTCATAAATACTCTCATTAAGTAATTTGATATTAGTAAATAAAAGAACAATTTTGTCATAACAGAAGATGGAGGATATTATCCGAACCATACCGATTGTACGCTCAAGTTACAGACTGCTCGATATAGTCGTCATTCGTCGAGAGGATGCCTTTCGATCTAGTTATGCGGTAGACCAGGAACTCGTTCCATTAATATTTAGTCGTACGGTGGTTTATAAATAAACGCGCCATAATGGGATCTCGTGTAAAAATTTCTTTTAAAAAAATACTTCTTCCCAGTTATTTACTTAAAACATAAACAGTAGTGCTGCACACCCGCCATGTTAGCCGAAAGCGCTAATGTGCTGCATCGTGGACTCGCGTAGGCGCGCCGGCGGTTGTCCACATCCCCCTAGGTGAATACCGGGCTGGTCCCCACGTCCCGCCTCAGTTACATGGCTCGCAGACATCTGAACACTGCCGCATTATTCCATGGATTACACTAGTCGCAGACAGTTGGGGTACATTAATTCCGTCCTGGGGGGTACGGGGTGGCGGCAGGAAGGGCATCCAGCCACCCGTTAACCTAACATTGCCAAATCCGATTCACCATGCTGACGCTGCGTATCTGCGGGACAAAGGCTCGGAGGAACGCTGACAGCAACGCCACCATGTTGAATAATACTTTTCGTGAAGCCACAGGATCGTCGTGTTACGACTCCAACTGTGCGCAGTAGGCTGCTTGATGCGCAACTTCACTCCCGACGTCCATGGCGACGTCCTTCTTTGCAACCACGTACCACACAGCGCGGTACAGATGGGCCCAGCAACATGGCGAATGGACCGCACAGAATTGGCATCGCGTTCTCTTCACCGATGAATATCACATATACCTTCAACCAGACAATCGTCGGAAACGTGTTTGGAGGCAACCCGCTCGGGCTGAACGCCGTAGACACAACATCCAGCGAGTGCAGCAAGGTGGAGGTTCCCTGCTGTTTTGAGGTGGAATTATGTGGGGCCGACGTACGCCGCTGGTGGCCGCGGAAGGCGCCGTAGCGGCTGTGCGATACGTGAATGCCATCCTCCGACCGATAGAGCACTCATATCGGCAGCATACTGGCGATTCATTCGTCTCCATGGACGACAATTTCTCCCCCATCGTGCACATCTTGTGAATGACTTCCTTTAGGATAACGACATCGCTCGACTAGAGTGGCCAACATGTTCTCCTGATATGAATTCTATACAACATGCCTGGAATAGATTGAAAAGGGCTGTTTATGGACGACATGACCCACCAAACACTCTGAGGGATCTACGCCGAATCGCCGTTGAGGAGTGGGACAATCGGGACCAACAGTGTCTTGATGAATTTGTGGATAGTATGCCACGTGGAATACAGGCATGCAGCAATGTTAGAGGACGTGCTACTGGGTATTAGAGGTACCGGTGTGTAAAGCTATCTGGGTCACCATATCTGAATGTCTGTCTGTATGGTGGTGTAACATGCAATGTGTGGTTTTCATGAGCAGTTAAATGGCGGAAATGATGTTTATGTTGATCTCTATTCCAATTTTCTGTACAGTTTCCAGAAGTCTCAGAATTCTTGTGTAGACGATAATGCCTATAACAAAGGAAAACGTTTCGACATTATGCGATTACAAGATCAGTGCCTGAGTACTTTTTGGGTTAATTCTAAGCAACGATGTGAAACCGGACAATCATATACAATCAGTCAAAAAGTAGTGCCTCCTATTTTTTTAAATTCCTAAATAAAGCTCGTTAAGCGAAAAATTCGAATCTGACGCTATTCCGCAAAACCTCTTCTCCAATCCACTGCTGTAATAACTTTCTGCGGCAACAGAGGCCAGTACTGCACTTGCCTGCAGAATGGGCGAGATCGATTTTCGTATTAGACAGCATTCTGTGGTATAATTCTTAAATGAAGACGGTGCAAGCCTGTTCGCAATGGTGAAAGACTGAAAAATTTTTGAGGTGATGCAGGAGTGGTAGATCAGCACTGTTAGACGAAGGGTTTGTTACTGTAATTAAGCTGAAGGACGAACCCAGTCGGTTGACGAAACGCGGGGTGGCATGGCAGTGACTGTTGTGAAGCCACACGACAAAAAAAAAAAAAAAAAAAAAAAAATCAGATGGCTCTGAGCACTATGGGACTTAACTTCTGAGGTCATCAGTCCCCTAGACTTAGAACTACTTAAATCTAAGGACATCACACACATCCATGCCCGAGGCAGGATTCGAACCTGCGACCGTAGTGGTGGTGCGGTTCCAGAATGTAGCGCCTAGAACCGCTCGGCCACCTCGGCCGGCTCCACACGACATTCAGCGAATCGATGACATCATTCGTGGTGACCGCAGATGATTTATGTCACGCTTCCTCCCGCAGTAAAAGCAGTGTGATGACCATTATTCAACAACTGGGATTCTCAAAGGTTTGTGCAGCATGGGCACCAAGAACGTTAACCGACCAGAATAAAGATACAAGAAAACCTATTGGCTCTCGACACTTGCAGCGCTTCCTTTTGGAGGGAGAGGAGCGCCTGGAAAAATCAGTGACCGGAGACGAAACACGGATTCCTTTTTTAGGAATCAGAATCAAAGCGGCAATCAATGGAATGACATCACTGAAACTCACCGAAGAAGGAAAAGTTAAAAACTGTGCGATCGGTAGGGAAATTTATGGCTACAGTATTCTGGGTGACAGGTCGGTACAGCCCATTCGAAAGTGTAAGGGAAGTTCTTCGGGAACGTGAATGGAAATCGTTGGAAGGAAGACGACGCAGTTGTCGCGAAACCCTGTCGGGCAAATTGAGGGAAGCTATTCGACGGAGACTGCGGCAGTTCTGCTGCCACCGAGCTGTATGCCGCGTGTGTATCGTCAGAGTCAGATAAGAGAAACTATGGCGCTCACACAGACATAATAGACAATCATTCTTCCCTCGCTCAATGCGGGAATGGAGTGGGGTAGAAGATACATAATGTTACTAAGAACTACGTTTCGCCATGTACCATTAGAGTTTATATGCTGTGGAAGCATAGTTTTCCAGCATAGCCAGGTGATTAGGTATCATTTGTGCTATCAATCCTGCAGTATTTCAATGTCCTCGATTTTGAAGAGACGTTGATCTGTCTGAAACTGCAATTATGGTAAATTGCATATGGTGAGTTGGAAACTTGCCTGCAAGAGCCCTCTCCCCCTTTTTTTATAGCTTCTGGGCTATACAATAGTGGTTTGTGCAGAAGTGTCAAGCAGTCGGGAAGTAAAAAATTATTTTGGACATGAGAAGAACTGGGAATTTCTCTATCTCATAGCAATACACTCTGGCAGTACGCAGATTACGAAATATCGTAATAATACAACGTACATTACTGGAATTTATGGAATTTTGTGTTAGATTTCCAGGCCCATTACCATCAACCAGGGAATGACAGAATCAATTGCCGATTGCTTCGATCAGATCTCTCAGAGGTTCTTGATATTTCCTTGCTACAGTCTCTTGCACTACAGTTTGCTCGGATTCGGCAGCGTCACATACAGCAAAAATTGATTTACCCAATCTATATTTCATTGAATTGCATCGTGCTTTAGCTGTTCTTGTTCTATTCACACGTTCCTAGAAAGATTCATTCCCGGATGTTCTTGCGTTGGCTCTACGATAACTAACTGGTTGTTACTTGTTGTTCATCTCCTCTCTTACTCATCTAGAGTCCTGATGTTTGGTTCCGTTTCTCCCACATTTCCGGGACACCACACATACTTAGGGTAGATGATTTGTGCTCATATGAATCTGCAAGTATGACGGTCAGCTGCCTGCTCTCATCTTAGCTCAGGCGTTGCAGTGTTGGTGAGCGGAGACAGATTCTAAGATACCAACTATTACGAGTACCATCATGGTTTCGTTCAGTTATACTGCAGTTTTTTTAGCAAGTGCACGCAACTCTGAGTAGCTATGTTCTGAATTGGGCTTATTTTGTAGTCATTCCCTTGATCTAATTCTAAGATACCGACTGTTACCATCTTGGTTTCATTCAATTATACTGCAGTTTTTTAGCAAGTGCACACATTCTGAGTAGCTGTGTTCTGCATGGGCCTTATTTTGTAGTCATTCCGCTGATCTGAATATAATTGCACACTATTATACGGTCGAATAGATCATAACAATTGCTGTTATGCGAAGGACAACGATATTAGTCCGAAATTTCATTTTTTTTGGCTAGTATGTTGAAACCTGATTCAAAATTGGTGATCACGAAGTACACGAAGTTAAGGAATTCTGCTATCTAGGCAGCAAAATAACTCATGACAGCAGACTAGTACTGGCAAAGAGGCATTCCTGGCCAAGAGAAGTCTGTTAGTATAAAACATTGGTTTTAATTTGAGAAAGAAATTTCTGAGGGTGTACGTTTGGAAGACAGAATTGGGTTGTGGGATGTGGGAAATTCGCAAAGAAGAGGATGGAAATATATATAATGGAAATATATATAATGGAAATATATATAATTCTGAAAATTAGGGGGACTATCTCGGTAAGGAATGGGAAGGTTCCCCGTAGGATCGGCGCGGAAAGGAATCTGTGGAAAACACTGACAAGAAGAAGGGACAGGACGATAGGACATCTGTTAACACTTAACACATCAGGAAATAACTTTCATGGTACTAGAGGAAGCTGTAGATTAAATAACAAATAGCAGACGTTGAAAATGTCCGTCCGTGGTAACTGAGTGGACAGCGCGACGGAATGTCATACCAAACGGTAGGGGTTCGATTCCCGACTGGGTCGGAGATTTTTTCCGTTCAGGGAGTGGATGTAGTGCTGTCCTTATCATCATCGTTTCATCCCCATCGACGCACAAGTCGCCGAAGTGGCGTCAACTCGAAAGACTTGCACCAGGCGATCGGTATACCAGACGGGAGGCCCTAACCACACGGCATTTCCATTTTAGAGGTTGAAAATACCACTTCAGTAGTAAATTTCTTCATTTTCACACGACCGGTTTCTGACTGTTATAAGCCTATCTTCAGATGTCGGAGCTGTGCTGTGGTCCCCGACCGCCGCGTGTACCAGGCGCGGTGTGCTGCCTATGAGCACAGAACAGGGAGTGAAAATAAAGAAATTTACAGCCGAAGAGGTATTTTCAACCTCTGCTAAAATGCTCAGTTGCGGAAGGTCTTCCAAAAGGATTGTTTGTAACAAATACAAAATTGCGAACGTAGGTTTCAAGCTGTGCTCTGAGATGGAAGGGTTGGCACAGCATAGGGATTCGCAGCGGGCCGCATGTAATCAGTCAGATGACTGACGAACAAGGAAAAAAAAAGTTGAAGGTCTTTTTTTTTTGTACGTTAATGGGTGGTATCGCAAAACACAGAGCTATTTAAGATGGAGGATCAGATGTACTCTCTTCCCAGCGAATGCGATCTTTAGTTGCTTAGCCTCTAGACAGTTATTTGTGGTGCATACACCTGATTTTGAAGGGGTTATGGAATGACCTCCAATTTTTATGTCTTTTGTTGAAATTCTCTCTCCTTCTTCGAGTTAGTTGTGTTGACTAGGTCGTCTGTGTAGCTAAATTTCTGAAATATAGTAGGTGGAATGTCACTGATATTAATATCAAATGGCAGTGGTGCATGTACCGATCGTTGAAGAAACCTATTTTTGATTTTGTATGACGTGCTAGTGGTAAATATAGCTGTGACATTGAATGGTCGATTTATTAACATTAGATAATTAACATGTCCTTAATCCGACGTGTAAGCTGCGCGAGGTTTGAGTTTGGGTTAAGACTTTCAAGGCTTCAAGAAGGCAGTAAAAGGAACAACGGATAAAAGGAGTAAGGTAAGCAGTCGACGGGGAGCCATTAACTAGCAGAACCAGGCGACGAGGTTATTGGACTAAGAAAGAGCCGCCTGTTAATGGCCAGAGTCAAAGGAGCCGACGCCACCTCGGGTAGCGTGCGAATGGCGCGGGACTTCCCCGCCAGCTGGGTCCGCAAATTGAAAAGGAAATGAGCAAACTGAATTAAAGTTTCTTCCCACTCTTTCGGGCACATCTGCATTTAGCTACCACCTCTCGTCTTATCTACGCCCGATTATCTCCCATTTTGCTTACTTGTTTAGAGCTCGTTTCACCGTTCGTTAAAAGGATAAACGTGATTTTCGCCGACATTTCTTCATTGTGTGTTCCAACTACGATTGCTTTCGTGTTACGAAACAATACAAATTAAGTAATTTAAATGTATCACAGAGATACACCAAGATACATTTAGCAAAATTACCGTAATGCATATATTAAGTGATTTGGATTAGTTTGTCACTGTTATTCAAAACGCAATTTTCGCCAATATTTACTTATTCGCTAGTGAAGTTTTCTAGACAAGAACCATACAGGAATTTCACCGCCGTTCTTCCAAAACACGAGTTCACTATGTTACTCATTCTTTCTCTCTGTTTTGATTGCAGCTTGGATATTAAAAGCTGCAATCGAAACAGAGGGACAATGAGTAACATAGCGAACTCGTGTTTTGGAGGAGCGGCGGTGAAATTTCTGTATGGTTCTTGTCTAGAAAACTTCACTTACGAATAAATAAATATTGCCGAAAATTGCTTTTTCAATAACAGTTTTCAGGTACCAGTTACGACTTAAAGTAAAAATCTCAATCAAAAATCAATCTCTCTCTCTCCAAACACATATACAAATATTGATTTTATTATTGTAAAAAAAAGTCATTTAGCTCGCATCGTCCTGGACTGGTTTCCGGAGCGCGAGATTGAAATATGTCATCGCCTTCGCTCATCACGGCCACTAGATGGCAGTGTTACTGAGCCTTTGTCTTGTACTTTGAACAGAAGAGTGCGTGATCTTTATTCACCCCCGTCATCGTTACCTGAACTTGCCGGTATTTTGCAGGAAAAATGGCATAAGATTCCCTCGAGACGACTGTAAGCTATTTTGGGCATCATAATGTGTTGTATTTTTGGTGTTTCCTTATTTTTGTCCACCCCTGTACATAACCAAGGAAATATGAGAAAATATGTATTGGCTGTAGTATTAATGACACAGAGGCCTATCGTTACTGGGTAGGAAAACGTTATTGAAACGCGTGGTTATTAATTATTTTGCAATATATTTCAAGGCAAAATATGGTGTTGCCTTTGGAAGTAACTCGATTAGATTACCGTATTTATAAAAAAGAATGCCGTGTACCTTTTAAGGTGGATAACATCGGAAGTTCACTGAGGCTTTTTGCGCCTGATGCTGTGCTATACCGAGAGGTTGGAACAATGGAAAATTGTACTGAAATGCAGGAGGATCTGCAACGAATTGACGCATGGTGCAGGGAATGGCAATTGAATCTCAATGTAGACAAGTGTAATGTGCTGCGAATACATAGAAAGAAAGATCCTTTATCATTTAGCTACAATATAGCAGGTCAGCAACCGGAAGCAGTTAATCCCATAAATTGTCTGGGAGTAGGTATTAGGAGTGAGTTAAAATGGAATGACCATATAAAATTAATCGTCGGTAAATCAGATGCCAGACAGAGATTCATTGGAATAACCCTAAGGAAATGCAGTCCGAAAACAAATGAAGTAGGTTACAGTACGCTTGTTCGCCCACTGCTTGAATACTGCTCACCGGTGTGGGATCCGTACCAGATAGGGTTGATAGAGGAGATAGAGAAGATCCAAAGGAGAGCAGCGCGCTTCGTTACAGGATCATTTAGTAATCGCGAAAGCGTTAGGGAGATGATAGATAAACTCCAGTGGAACACTCTGCAAGAAATACGCTCAGTAGCTCGGTACGGGCTTTTGTTGAAGTTTCGAGAACATACCTTCACCGAGGCGTCAAGCAGTATATTGCTCGCTCCTACGTATATCTCGCGAAAGGACCATGAGGATAAAATCAGACAGATTAGAGCCCAGACAGAGGCAAACCGATAATCTTTCTTTCCACTAACAATACGAGCCTGGAATAGAAGCAAGGACCGATAGAGGTACTCAAGGTACCCTCCGCCACACGCTTTGAGGTGGCTTGCGGAGTATGGATATAGATGTAGATGTAGATTTAAGGTGCTTAGAAGCCCTATTAGCGTACCACTCTTTTCTAGCTTTTATTCTGTCGTGCTGATTTGCACATTAATTTTGACTTTGCGGCCGGACTCAGTTTCTGTCACCACAGATGTCGGTTAACACGAGGAAGGGAAGTAGCGTGGCGCACCAATGACTCGTGTAAACCTAGTTCTGTGAGTTGTACGCTAACTGTGCATCGCATTTTCTATGGCAGAGACTGGAGACGATATAACACGGCAACTCTGTGGATGGTAATACGTTTTCTACGTGTTTTACGAAGTTTATTTTATGAGCTGTGCTGAATATTATTATTGTAATTATGTTGTCAAGTTACAAATGCTATTTGTTATTTAAGAAAGAGAGTACGCATGGGATGTTAACATTTCGTAAGTAGACACGCTGGCCTAGTCGGGGAAAAGCTATTGTCAAAGAGTATAATAAATTGTAAATCCATTATCGCTGGGCGTGCGAGCGCCCCAAGAAAGTTGGGAGTCGCGAAGAGACTCTTCTTGTCGTTGGTTGTGTGTGTTCGCCGGTGTGGCTATGCAATTTGCCGAGCAGTGAAAACTGAAGTGTTTCTTTTGGCGGATGTTTAATATGGGCAAGCCATGTGTACGGCATTTATTGGGCATAGTACAAATGCAGCAAGAGTAATTCACGTAACATTGTTATTGGCTTTGGTATGGCAAGAAGATCAACCTGTGCCCTATTTTACCACTAAATGAAGCCACTCGGCAAAACCAAAGGCATCATAAAGTGAAGTAAGATCTAGACTTTTTATAATTAGAAGTGTAACAGGCTCACCAGCGTAGTTGGAAATTTATTGCTTAAATAACATTGTTTTCGTCCATATTGTCACGTAAGTCGTTATCCAAGTAGTATCCATCCTACCCCTTTGTACGAACCGAGATAATCAGAAAATGAACTGAAAATGAAGTGAACATTAGTTTATTAGATTATCAAAACATATTTTTCCCAAATTTTGGAAAATTACGTAATAATTAAATCTTTGGCTGTAGTAGGAATAATGTCAGAAACTGAATTATGCAAAATCCAGTATTAATTGATTTGCTAAAAATAGAGTAACTTTCATAATAAAAAATTGGTAGTAAAACTTTACGTAACTTGGACACTGAATTTAATTGTCAAAACACAGTTTCTAATTCATAGCTCGTGGCAAAACAGAAAACTTTTATTACAAAGAAATATCACGGTAATTGCTAGGTAAATGACAGTCCTTACCGATGAGTAAATTCAAACAAGCTTTCTGGTTGCTACATTTACGACAGTCAGTATTACGGCCAGTAAAGAATCTTACTTTAATTGAGCTTTGAAAATTAACGTAATATGTTGTATGTGTTTGCTATTTGATTATTATCTGACTACTGTGACACGTGAGGTGTGAAGTACTTGAAAGTATGCGTTAGGCACTGTTCCTACGTCATGACGCCAATAACTATTCATACTTAAGATTGCTTACGATTATAAAGCTCAATTTCAATTTAATTATTCTTGTTCCGGTAAGGAACTGGTGACCTTTGGTTATTTTCATTAATGAAACGCTTTGAAAACCTTTTTTCCAAATTTTCTACTAACTACTGTTAGTTAAAAATTAGTTTACGTAATAAAAATATATAAAGCTAACTGAACTTTGTTTCCGATCGTCATTGATGAGCAGTGGCGATTCGGTTATAACTTCACCTATTTCTCTCGGTTTTGCATTATTCTTCGGAGTAGATGCCTTTTCCCCACGGATTTGCGACTTTAGGGGCACAGTCATATAGAAAAGCCTAATTAGCAGGAGAGGTAGTAACTATGTAACAGTTCCTCGTTTGTCCCCCATACGTATCACAATAAAGGGAAGTGTCAATTTGAATGACAGAAACAAATATTTTTCTTGCACAGGATACACCTAACGGAACAAAATTAATGCTTTCAGGCACGTCACAATGTTTTAAAGTCAGATTTGCGGTGGGGTAAGAAATGGTCCTGGACGTTGCTCTTCTTATTTCTCTGCATACCGAGCATACTTAAAGAGATTCGTAAGATGTGCCGATGCAGACTGATAATGCACATATGACTAAAATTTAATAAACCTCAAATACACGTAGCTATAAGAAATTATAATGTAGGGCAGTTTCACATTCGAAAATCTTCTTTATCGAGAATGTCACTGGATGCTACAGGTGGAATCCAAATTATATCAACATTCTTTATCGTCGTCCTCCTTAAAGAAATACCGTCATGTCCAGACCAATAATTGAACAAAAGCAATGAATTAATTTCTGCAAGAGGTCATAAACCATTTCGAATGAAATGTAAACAACTATTCTTTGCTATTTTTCTATATCTTCGCCACTCAACAGCCCCAAACCGTCATTTTTTTATCCTTACATGCCTTGAGGTCCCCGAAGACACACATAGAGCTGGGCAAGCAATAATCCACTCGTAATTATCACTGTCATTGTTGTACATGAATGTGTCATAGCATTAATCGATTGCACAAAAGAGTGTCTTTTTTCGGCTGAAATGATAAAGTGCGGTTTGCTCGCAGTTCTTTTGCGAAACTTGGCTCGCCGGTGTTAGACACAGCAGATGTGAGGATAAGAGCAAACTTCAAGTCAGCCGGGAATTAATGGCATCTCCTCTACGCCTTTGCTACGGTCGCAGGTTCGAATCCTGCCTCCGGCATGGATGTGTGTGCTGTCCTTAGGCTAGTTAGGTTTAAGCAGTTCTAATTTCTAGGGGACTGATGACCTCAGAAGTTGAGTCCCATAGTGCTCAGAGCCATTTGAGCCATTTTTCTACGCTTTTACTTAAACTTCCTTGTTTTGCTATTTCCCATAATGTAAGATTTCTTGAACATGTTTAACCAGGTCGAAAACTTAAAATCATCTCAGTTGCGACTCAGAGGGCACAGTCCCGTAGACCTACATCGGTAACGGAGCACTACATCTCACGAGCAACTCTACATGGTTCATATCTCAAGAGAACACCTCTAAAGAACTGCTGTTCACTTTATTCCAGTTGAGCTGTCTATGATCCTTATTAATCTTTGGTAATGGGTCTTTCTGGCCACCTTGTACAGAGAATCTTTCGGAAAGTTTTTCTTTCACAGTTTTGTGAATTTCATTTTGGGGTGTATTTATTACTTAGTGTAAGTCTTTGTTCCATTTATGCAGTTCACGGTCAGATTTTACGAAGTGAAACCTGGTTTGCAAAATGCTTAATGTTAATGACAGTTTTGTCTCCATTCTTATCACGCTACAGCAAAACAAGTGGAAATTATTATGGATACTAAACGAGTTTCAAAACTGAGTGATCAGTAACTGTGGACAGTTGTTTCAGAGAAACTATCAACGAAAACTGGAATTTTTGCTACTAATTACGATTGCGCTGAGTTGTGTTTTCTGTTCACCGATGTGCTGTCAGCCAAATATATGTACCTGCCATGTTATGCTTGCATAATGCGCCACATCTACGATAGGGATGTACATTTCTCCAGCCGCCAGGCAAGCTAAGAATTTGGCAGCTTTAATCGTTTTCTAAAAATACTTGCAGTACGTATTAACAGCAAAAATTTTGGCAGGGTCTTTCTTCCGGTGTATTCTTCCCGCATAACAAATTTCAGTGCATGTTTCAACACGTCGGATTAGACTTTTCCTCTTCAGAACTTAGACAAGCCAATCTCCTTCCTAATGTAATGTCATCGATCTCTTGGAAAGTAGAGGGTGTGACTTTGAATCGTTTTTCAGGGCATTATAAATCCGTTGGTACAGGATTTCAGATAGTCAGATGAAGTAAAAAAATTATCAGTTGCAATATTTTTTCACAGAAGTTTTGATATACGTTTCGATCAATGTGTTGCAAGCCATTGCTCACTTTTGGTACAAATCAATTGCTCGGTGTCCAGACACATCAGTCCACCCATCAACAAGAGCATTTGAACGCGTAGTCTTATCTGTGACAACAGTGTGAACATGTTGATATTCAGCGTTGAGTAATGCGACACCCACAGCATGGTAATTAAGTAGCCTGTAGCCAGGATGGGTTACATGAAAAGCTTTCCTCCAAAACTGGGTTTCTAACATCGATGACGAGGTTCCTGAAGTGTAAAGAGCTCAAACGCCTACTTCATCTAAGTCTCTCAGAAATTATTGTAGAAGTGCCCAATGAAACTTGTCGTAGCGGCCCCTTATCAGTTAGAGGGCGAACACAGCAGACAAGCCATGTGGGCTGCCGACCTCCCTTCAAGAGCTCAGATCAAAACATTGCCAGTGTATGTAAACATCAACAGACTTTACGCTTAAACATGGCACTACATCGTGAAAAGCCATGTGACAGAAATCCACCAATTTGAACTAATGTCACTACGTGTAGCACTCTGCCAAATCGGTGTTATAAGCACGCTAGCAGAGTCAGAATGGCAGTGTGTACCTACAGCTAGGACAGCTCCAGCCAATACCTACGCCAACTCTAGCCTAGTAGACACTCGACGTAGCGTTCAGTAGAAAGTTGTATTTTGTTGGGCGTAACGCCACTTTGTAATTGTGTAGAGTAGTATTTTTGGTAATTATTTCTTTTCATTGTCTTGTACTCTTATCTGGCTTTTACCACCACAAGAACTGTTGTGCTTCTTGTTGTTCCTGCGTTTGGAAATTAGTGCACGCCAAGAAGGCGTTTTACAAATTTAATCATGTGCGTTGAGATCTACCTACATTTTATTTTAAATGGCATTAATTCGAACCCCTGTTGATATATTCCTACATCCACAACTCCCACGCATATACTTGCCATGTTGTCGTTTCATGTCCAGGGTTGCAAGTCCATATGTTTATTGAGATGATTTTCAGCTTTATAAGTAACGAACAAAAATCATATAACATTTGTTTATGACTGCTCTGTAACCAAACAATAACACGAGATCGACGCACTGAAATACTCTGACGCCACCACAAGTCGGTTTTGCAACTTCCACTCCAGGAACAAACAGCACTGCTACATCTTGGGAACATAAGGCCATGTGTAGCTGTCGGCAACTTGCCAAGAGTCTAACCACAAGAACTGCTTACACAACTGCCTAAACGCTAATGGCCCCCTTCGACTGAAGATGCTCCTTCCAGTTTAGTGACTAGAGACATCACACCGGTGGTGTCAAGACAATCCCTACGTCAGAATTACAGTGTATGATTCAAACTAAATTATACAACTAGTTCTGTGCATTAAAATGACGCTGGGAATTGCTCAAAAACTACGAGTTCTGGTCGCCTGTAAATTACATGTATATTACACTGACTGAACCGGGTTTCAGCGTCTAAAAAAGACAAATAAAAATTACTGGTAAAAATAAAAATCAAACAGAATGCTGTTGTATAATATGGTGTATATTCAAGCGATCTTGCGGGTTAAGAAAAAGAAATTGGATTTTCTGTAAGCAAAATATTACAGAAACTATTAATATATCTTCGACGTTTTTGTTACTTAATATTTGTTAAAACATGGTGTTTTAGGTGAAACTATAGAACCAACGAAATTTGACCTCCTGCTTCGATTGCAATACATCAGTTGCATCAAAAAGATTTCCTAAGAAATAAATAAATAAATAAAGGACAGAAAAAAGGCTTGGACAAAGGAGCGCACTTAATACTTTTCTATTTTCCCCTTTTGCTTCTCTGGTTACATGACAATGAAAACTGTACGCTATACACCTGGGATTATACTTTACACGATACCATAAGTTCAAGATTGTGTGTATCAGGTGTTAAAGTTATATTTAACAAAACGTTACAAATAAAGGCCTGGGGTAAACGTGCTATTTTTATGCGGCAAAATTCCACACAAAAAGAAATTATTATAATTATAACAGACTATATGATAATTGTAGTATTTGTCAGGTACTGCCATTATTAACTTGTATAATGTTTGTCTCCATCGCACTAAACATGAAAACATAACACTAATACATGACTAATTTAAATACAAAACATTTTAACACAAGGAAACAGACTGTTATTATTATTATTTTCTTTTCTTGCCACGCTTTTCTGAAATTTTTCTAATACAGTCTGTATGACCTTTCAGTCTTCATTATAGACGCAATGGGTTAGAAAATTAAATTTAGATTGAAAAATTTCCTAGTTGCTGAAAACAGAAACATTTGGTGTTTTATTGAACCCCATTATCATCTCAATATTTTTTTTCTCCACTTGCCATAAACTAAAATTAGGACGAGCGATGAATGAGCGAACCTATTCTTTTCTGTCGCTTGGGTTTCTTTATTAAACGGGTAGTTATCGCCATTACTTTCGACAAATTGATATGCTAAATGCCGGAAATGTTTAGTCGTAGGGCAATGGGATATAGAATCGAGATTGATACAGTGCTCCAACAATTGAGTTTCCTCTGTCCCAGGAAGTACTCCCTGAAACGCCACAACGACGCCCTCCATAGCTTGCTTAAAGTCTTTTACGTAATGTGGATTCATTACTCCAAGGCTTTTAGTTGCATTTCTAATGCAGGGCCCGTGTGTTATTAGCTTCTCAGCCTCCTCTAACGTTTCAGAAGACAACGACGTGGACGACGTTTTTCTCTCGTAGTTACGGTAACATGAAGGGAAAGTAGTCTTATTAACAGCGAGTCAGTCGATGTGAAATAGTGTACCTTAATTTAAAGTCCATTAAATTTGTTAAGTAAACCTACGCGTTCAGCATTAAAACCGAAGGAAGGAAAGATAAACTTTTTGGGCAAAGGTAACATGTGGACATTTACCTCCGCTAGTTCGTAGGATCTACATCTATAGTGTTACTCTGCAATTCACATTTAAGTGCCTGGAAGAGGGTTCATCGAACCATTTCCATACTACTTCTCTACCTTTCCACTCTCGAATGGCGCGTGGGAAAAAGGAACACATAAAACTTTCCGTTCGAGCTCTGATTTCTCTTATTTTATTATGATGATCATTCCTCCCTGCGAAGGTGGGTGACAACAAAATAATTTCGCATTCGGAACAGGAAGCTGGTGATTGAAATTTCGTAAATAGATCTCGCCGCAAGGAAATCCGCCTTTGTTTCAGTGACTGCCACCCCAACTCACGTATCATATCAGTGACACTCTCCCCCTTATTGTACGATAACACGAAACGAGCTGCCCTTGTTTGCACTTTTTCGATGTCCTCCGTCAATCCTACCTGGTAAGGATCCCACACCGTTCAGCAATATTCCAGCAGAGGACAGGCAAGTATAATGTAGGCTTTCTCTTTAGTGGGTTTGTCGCATCTTCTAAGTGTTCTGCCATCAAAGCGAAGTCTTTGTTTCGCCTTCCCCACCATATTATCTATGTAGTCTTTCCAATTTAAGTTGCTCGTAATTGCAATTCCTAGGTATTTACTAGAATTGACAGCCCTTAGATTTATGCAGTTTGTCGTATATCTAAAATTTATCGGATTTCCTTTAGTACCCAAGGGGATGACCTCGCACTTTTCTTTGTTTAGTGCCAATTGCCACTTTTCGCACCACACAGAAATTCTCTCTATATCATTTTGTAAATGGAATTGATCGTCTGATGATTTTACTAGACGGTAAATTACAGTGTCATCTTCAGACAATCTAAGAGGGCTGCTCAGATTATCACCTAGATCATTTATGTAAATCAGGAACAGCAGAGAGCCTATGACACTACCTCGAGGAACGCCAGATATCACTTCTGTTCTACTCGATGATTTACCGTCTATCACTACGAACTGTGACCTCTCTGAGAGGGAATCACGAATCCAGTCACACAACTGAGACGATACTCCATATGCACACAATTTGATTAATAGTCGTTGTGAGGAACGGTATCAAAAGCCTTCTCTAAATCTAGGAATATGAAATCGATCTGAGATCTCTTGTCGAAAACAGTCATTACTTCATGGGAATAAAAAGCTAGCTGTGTTGCACAAGAACGATATTTTCTGAATCCGTGTTGGTTATGTATCTATACCTCATTTTCTTCAAGGTGATTCGTAATGTTCGAGTGCAGTATATGCTCCAAAATCCTACTGCAAATTGAGGTTAGTGATATGGGTCTGTGATTCAATGGGTTGCTCCTATTTCCTTTCCTGAATATTGGTGTGACCTGTGATAATTTCCAGTCTTTAAGAACAGACCTTTCGTCAAGTGACCGGTTGTATATGATTGCTAAGAAAGGTGCTATTGTGTCCGCGTACTCTGAAAGGAACCTGATTGGTATACCATCTGGACCGGAAGACCTGGCTCCCTTAAGTGATTTGAGTTGTTTCGCAACACCTAAGATGTTTACTTTTGTCACTCATGGTAACAGCTGTTCTGGTTTGGAATTCTGGAATATTTACTCCGTCTTCTTTCGTGAAGGAATTACGGAATACTGTATTTAGTAACTCCGCTTTAATGGCGCCATCACCGGTAATATTAGCCGGCCGGGGTGGCCGAGCGGTTCTAGGCACTACAGCCTGGAATCGCGCGACCGCTACGGTCGCAGGTTCGAATCATGCCTCGGGCATGGATGTGTGTGATGTCCTTAGGTTAGTTAGGTTTAAGTAGTTCTAAGTTCTAGGGGACTGATGACCTCAGACGTTAAGTCCCATACTGCTCTGAGCCATTTGAACCATTTGACTCTTTGGTGTGATGTCATAAGCGCGTGACTGCGTGTGAGATCGCTCTCTAAGTTTTCATATATTTTTTAGGTTTCAGATACATATTTTAACGGTTTTTGTGATAATATTTACTACATACTACACACATAAGTGACTTAGAGGTTTCTTCATTCACCTCTGCCTGCCCTGTGTTGTGACCTGATATTTGTGAGTGTTTCGTATCGAGCAACTTAACCTCTTACCTGTGTTTACATTCGGCGATGACCAGTTGCAGCTGTAGCGGCGCATCGAAAGCTAAGTACTAATTAATTGTTCGTGTATAGTGGTTTGTTTAGGAACTTTAGTAGTCTTCAACCGGTGTTCTTGGTGTTTTCTGGTGAAATAATTTCAGAAGAAACTTTTCGGAACTGCTTTCAATTTCGTTACTGTGTCAATAGATGTTTGATTATCTTTCTGTGTTAGTCTTTTGTTATATTCACATTTGCTGTTGATTAATACTGTCAATAATAGTAGTTACTTCCCTTGTAGAGCTAGTTTGTGATTATTGTAGTCAGTTTTTTAACATCTTCTTATTGTAGTAGCGGAACTTAGATAAAGTAGTTTTCTTGTTTCAATAACTGTAAAATTTTACCATGAGTGAGAAGTGTGGGCTTTGCCGTAGGTTCGTGAGTAGTGGATTGCGGTGTGAGACTTGTTTGAAGTATTTTAACTGGGGGGAATGCAGTGGGGAAGCCAGTGGGCATTCTGGTGAGATCCTCTCCTGGAACTGCAGGTTATGTAGCAAGTTCATAGAGGAGCAGGAGCGTAAGATATGTGCCCTTCAGGTGCAGTTGAAAAACGCACAGGAGAAGCTAGATAGGATGAGGAGCGAGAAGGGGGTTGGGGAATGGGAGCTGGCTGTTGGCAAGAGATCTGCTAGGAGAAGGAGATTTTCAGATAGTTTTACTATTGGTGTTTGCAATAGATATGAGCAACTGTCAGAGTCTAGTGGAGAGGAATCTCTAGTAGCTGTAGATGTAGGAAGTATGCAGCAGACCTCAGCAGTTACGGTGGCTAGGACAGTTGCAAAGTCTAAGAGAAAAAAGAAGGATCTGCTGTTACGTAGTTCTCATGGTAGAGGTGTAGGCCAGCAGTTTCAGGAAGTGTTGGGGAGTGAGTACCAGGTCACCAGCATTGTGAAGCCTAATGCAGGATTGGCTCAGGTGACTGTTAACATAGGGGGGTTATGTAGGGATTTTACTAAAGAGGATCAGGTAGTGATAGTGGGTGGGGCTGCTTATAGTATTGATAGGGATGGGGAGTATGACATAGATAGTGACCTGGAAAAGATAGCCACTCAGACTGGCAACACGAATGTGCATTTCGTGGAACTGTTTCAGCGTCACGATCGGCCTCATCTTAATACAGCCGTCAGGTGTAATAACATGAGACTTGGGGGTGCGCTGATGACAGAAAGCATGGGTCACATATCAGTGGTGTCGGTGGAGTCTATCATCAGGACGGGTTTCACTAGACATGGTCTGCACCTCAACAGGTATGGAAAGGGGAGGTTGGCAAAGCTTATAGGTGACAGCATAGGTGGGGGTGGTGGGATCACTCATGGGAAAATTCCTATAGTAGTGGGTGTTAGAGCTGTACCTTTTTTAGATTGAAGTCAGCTGATAGGTATTCCTGTTTAAGGGAAGTCTCTCTAACAAAGGAACCTCTTTCGACAAAGCTTAGGTATCCGATTAATGAGGGAATTAGTATATTCCATCAAAATATACAAGGTATTAGAGATAAAGTTAGTGAACTGCTTATAGATGTTGACTCTGAAATTATTGGTATATCTGGACACTTCTTAAAGAAGGAGATAATTCAGAGGCTTCCTTTACCAGGATACAGGTTGGCTGGCAGCTTTTCTAGAAGCTCTTTGCGGTGTGGGGGAGTAGCTACGTATGTGAAACACGGTATCCCATTTGAGTCAATCGATGTTTCAAAGTACTGCACTGAAAAGCTGTTTGAATGTTGTGCAGGTGTGGTTAAATTTAGTGGAGCTAAACTTCTAACTGTTGTTATTTATAGATCCCCAGACTCCGATTTCACAACATTTTTGCTAAAGCTAGAGGAGGTTCTTGATTCACTTTATAGGAAATACAAAAAGGTAGATAAATATGTGGTGACTTCAATATTAATTGTATAAGTGATTGTGCAAGGAAAAGGATGCTGGTAGACCTCCATAATTCATATAATCTTATGCAAACCGTATTCTTTCCAACGAGAGTGCAAGGGAACAGTAGAACAACCATAGATAACATTTTTGTTCCTTCCCCATTACTAGAAGGGCATTCTGTTAGCAAAAAGGTGAATGGCCTTTCAGATCATGATGCACAAATTGTAACTCTAAAAGATTTTTGTGCTGCAACACATGTTAAACATAGTTATCAACTTCTTAGGAAAGCTGATCCAGTTGCTGTAGAGACCTTTGTAAACCTTATCAAGCAACAAGAGTGGCAAGATGTTTATACTGCTGATACAGTAGACGATAAATATAATGTTTTACTCAAGACTTTTCTCGTGCTCTTTGAAAGTTGCTTTCCGTTAGAACGGTCAAAACAGGGTACTATCACAAACAGGCAGCCTGGGTGGCTGACTAGAGGGATAAGAATATCCTGTAGAACAAAGTGGCAATTAAATAAAAACGTTAGAAACAGTCAAAATCTAAATGCAGCAGCCCATTACAAACAGTATTGTAAGATGCTTAAAAAGTTATTAGGAAGGCAAAAAGTATGTGGTATGCAGATAGAATAGCTAAGTCTCAGGATAAAATTAAAACTATATGGTCAGTCGTAAAGGAAGTGGCTGGTCTGCAGAGACAGGTCGAGGATATAGAATCAGTGCATAGTGGGAATGTCCATGTTACTGATAAGTCGCATATATGTACACGACCATGGAGACTTCTCCTTAATTTGGTCCCACGGAACAAAAATAAATAATAAATAAAAATGAACCGGTAACATTTCCATCGCTATCACGCAGTGGCGGTATTGACTGTTTTTTGTCACTGATGTACTTTGCATGCGACCGGAATCTCTTTGGGTTTTCCACGATATTTTGAGACAAAGTTTCATTCTGGAAATTATTAAAAGCTCTCGCACTGACATCCGCACTAAATTTCGAGCATCCGTGAAACATAGCCAGTCTTGGGGATTTAGGGTTCTTCTAAATTTGGCATGCTATTTTCGTTGCTTCTGAAACAGTGTTCTGACGTGTTTAGTGTACCGTGGTGGATCAGTCCAGTCTCTTATTAACTTATGCGGTATGAATCTATCTATTGCTGTCGATACTGTATCTTTGAATTTGAGCCTTATCTAGTCTACACTAACATAATTAGCTTGGAAGGAATGGAGACACTCTCTTAGAAAGGCATCAAGCGAATTTTTATCTGCTGTTTTAAATAGATATGTTTTGGTTGATATAGTTTTGAGCCTCACTACAATGACCTTGTGTTCACTAATTTCTGTATACGTCATGACGCTCTCTATTAGATCAGGATTATTTGTGGATAAGAGGTCAAGTGTGTTTTCACAACCATTTACAATTCGTGTGGACTCATGAACTAATTGTTCTAAGTAATTCTGAGAGAAAGCATTTAGTACAATTTCGGAAGATGTTTTCTGTATACCACCGGCTTTGAACATGTATTTTTTTCCAACAAATCGAGGGTAGATTGAAGTCTCCACCAATTATAACTGTATGAGTGGGGTGCTTATTTGTAATAAGATTCAAGTTTTCTCTGAACCGTTCACTATTATATCATCTGAGTCGGGGGGTCGGTAGAAGAAACCAGTTATTATTTTGGTACGGCTGTTGAGTATAACCTCTACCCATAGTAATTCGTAAGAAATATCTATCTGAACTTCACTACAAGATAAACCACTACCAACAGGCACAAACACACCACCACCTACTTTATTTAATCTATCCTTTCTGAACACGGCTTGCGCCTCTGTAAAAAATTCGGCAGAATTTATCTCCGGCTTTAGCCAGCTTTCTGTTCCTATAACAATTTCAGCTTCAATGTTTTCTATCAGCGCTTGAAACTCTGGTACTTTTCCGATACAGCTACGACAATTTACAACTACAATATCGACTGTTGCTTGGTCGATTCTCGTCGTTTCTTTGTCCTGTATCCTTTGGGAGTGGAGCCCTTTTTGATCTTTCCCGAGACTGTCTAATCTAAAAAAGCGCCCAGTCTACGCCACACAGCACCTGCTACCCGCGTAGCCACCTCCTGTGTGTAGTGGACTGCTGACCTATTTAGCGGAAACCGAAACCCCACCACCCTATGGCGCAAGTCGAGGAATCTGCAGCTTACACGGTCACAGAAGCGTCTGAGCCTCTGATTCAGACCCTCCACTCCGCTCTGTACCAAAGGTCCGCAATCGGTCCTGTCGACGATTCTGCAGATGGTGAGCTCTGCCTTCATCTCCCTAGCGACACACGTCATTAATGCCGACATGAGCCACCACCTGCAGTTGGCTGCACCCTGTAGCCTTCATGGCATCCGGAAGGACCCTTTCAAAATCTTGGACGACTACCCCCCCCCGTCCCCCCCCCCCCCCCAGTTAGCATACGGAGTGCCCCATGGCGCTAGTTTCTGAACTTCTGGTATCAGCTGCATTACATAGCAAATTGTTAAACTAACACGTAAGCTTAAAGCATGAGTCAGGTATACCAATACGAGGTAGTGATAATTCTTTGGGATTGTGTTATAGCAGACAGATAGGCATCAGTTATATGATAAATATTTATATCGAAAGTTCCAAAAAACTAACTCATCTGTTACGTCCATTTGCTACTTGTTACGCAACTTGCGTTACTTGTTAGCAGCAGACACAGTGGCTGCGCCAAAGACTGAGGCGGCGTGGAGTTTTACATTTATTTATTGAACTTTCTTTACAATTTCTCCCTCGTCGTCGCTGCCCAGCCCTGCGGATCCCTCCGCCTGGCTGCTGCTGTGTAGATTCTGCGACAATGCGCGCAGCGCGCGCCGCTGATCGCACTCGGCAGCCTCAGGCCACCAGTGCTCCGCTGAAGCCAGGATGCCCTGTGGTTGACATGAACTCGTCGCCGTGAGGTCAGCTGCCGACGCCTGATGCACCGGCGGCTGGGAAGCCGTCAGTCGCGATGTCCGCGAAGTCCCGTCATGGACGGACCACGCGCCGTGGGGCCAGCTGCCGTGAAGTCCGGGCGTCAGTCCCCGGCGGCGCCTGTGCCCGAGACCGCGCTGTGGCCGGTCCTGCTGGAAGTTCTCGCTGTGGTTAGTCAGCCATGGTGCCGACCGAACTCGGGCCGACCCCCTGAGCTGAAGTTGACATCTGGCGGCGAACGGAAGACTCCTGCGAGCTGGAACAGACTTCCGGAATCGTCACCTACGAAGATTGAACATTCGGACACGGACCACGTCCGTCCTCAGATCCGAACTGCTTCCTAATGGCTTCTGTCTGTTGCTGCCTGCGCTCCACTATTTATATCCGGCAGGAGGACGTTTTCTACCCTCGGTGGTAGCTTTTTGTTATTACTCCCGCAGTATGTTGCAGCGTAACTTAGTGTGCTGGCCTCATTTCACCTTACTCAGCACTCTCCAGGCTTCGCTCGGTTTGTGTTAATCCTTGCGTCAGCTTGTTGGTAGACCGCTACTGTCAGCAAGGCTATCTGTACCGCGCTTACTTCACAACGCCTCGGTTGCCGGCTGCCTCTGTTTTGCCATTCTCCACTGCATGAAGCAACGCTTACTACATGTGGCCGCAACACATCTCATATCTTGAAAGCGAAAACCACTAACACACCATACCTGACTTGTCCACCATAAGTTCTAAACTGAAGATGCAAGTCTACCGCACTACACCCACAAGTTTGAAAAACACTAGATTTGGGTGTTTGCCCCGTGTGCATGTTTGCCCCCGCCTACACCATATGTTAGAAAGATTGGGGATAATTTCTCAAAGAGAAACTAAATACGAAATGTCGAACCTCATGAAGAAATCCTTTAAAGTAATAATGTAAGTATAAATGGACGAATAATTTCAAGTGGTTTCGTGTAGTGGCTGAAAGTGTCTGTTATGTTACAGTATCAACTTTTATTGTGTAGAATTCAGGCTATGACGAACAAATCATTTTTGACCTGAAGCAGTCGATTCGGAATAAATTGACTGGTTGCAATCGATGTCGGGTTTCTGGAAAGAGCGCCCGCGAGCTGAACGGTCTTGTATCGCGACGAGTACAAGTGTACAGCAAACTAGGTCGCTCTAACTTCTTGGCCACACGCAGGCAAACGTGGCGGAAAAAAGGACGCGTGTGTCTTTGGTGGTAGAGCTAATCGCAAACATGGCGGCCGCGGGGCGTGTGGGAAGTAATTTGTGTTTCAAAGGCGGGCACGTGCCGCGCCGGGCGCTCTGCGCTGTTGACAGAGGCAACAGCAGCCGCCTTCATTACCGTCCTGCCCCGCCGCGCGCCTCCCTCCACCACTACACCGTCACCCTCAGCACACGCTGACGTCGCCCCCCTCAAGACGTCCGCTTTCCTCGTTACGTATCACCGCTGCTTTATAGTAAATGTGTGTGGTGTCTACGTAGAACATCGCAATCTGTCCAGTGGCGTATCTGGCCAAAAGCAGCTGAGGCACGTGCCGTGGATGATATTTATCTGCGGGGCGCAGTTCGAAAATGTCGATAGAAATGAAGCAGGGGAAAAGGAACGGTAAAAGTGGAGGAGGAGGACGAAGGAGGAGAGGAAGACGTGGACATTAAAATAGGAGGTGGGAGGAGATATGTGGAGGAAAATAAATCACCATAAATCACTTATAAGTCAAAAATAAATACGAAGCTCAGGCAAGAGTATGGGGGATTACAGAAAGTTGCGATTCCACAACACTTTGTTGACCCATGCCGCATGAAAGATGCCGGACACCACGATTGGAGGCGTGCATATTATGGTGTCAACGACGCTAATAATTGCGACGAAAAAAAAAAGACATCCGAAGAGACACTTAACATGACAATCGGAGGAAGTTAGGTGTTTCTGTGGGAATAAACTAAATATACGACAGTAAGAATAATGACACTATTTGAAAACAAATATCAACAAAAAAAATCAAACACACCTAATTCTTAACATCTGACACAAAAAAGAATTGCAAAAACGTAAACTTTTGGTATCGTAAATTTCTCTTGGCTGCATAGCTCAAACGAATCCCTCGATACCAGGAAGCCACAAACGACTCGAAAACCCTGTACCGAAAGTTTAACTTGTATATGGCAGCTGAAAGAAGCCCACAGAAACCAGCACACTCAAATCCAGAATCCATACTGTTGTGTACGAATTTGTCAACAGGAAGAGGCTCCAAGTCCGAGTGGGTGGCGCCGGCTGTCCTGCATCGTGGTGGTAGAAAGCACTCGTAGTACAGAGCCACTGGAGGTGTGGGTCAGCAGGCGTGCACCGTTGGGAGCACGATCGCTATCGGCGTCCGATGGAAACTTGCTAAGTGATACCACACAAACCTTCACTTACCGTATCCATCTAAAACAATGTCCACAGTACCAGACCAAACCTCACTCATACAATATAAAAAAAACGGAACCTAAATAATGACAGTGCATGAGCATCTACAATACCTGCTCACCACAATCCAACACAATTACCAAACACAAAGAAGGAAAACCTCGAAATTCACGAATACTTGCATCTTCACCTGTTCTAATGCAAACAAGCAATTATAAACTAAAACACATACCATACATATTACAATAAATAACAAACGAAAACGTAAAAAAAACTTACCAGTCAAAGCCACAGTCACATAAATGTAGGTTACCTCTCCCAGCCTCCAGCTCCCGTACCCTCCACACACACAAGCTAAAAAAACTTCCGTAATCAGTTCAAATAACTGTAGGAACATAATTATAGGCATCTTATCGCCTCCCATTGCAACATCTGCTGGTAAATTTGTCATATACGTTACTGGCAAAGAATCACACCATTAAATTTTCGACCATTAGAAACACACGCCACTAATAATCCCAAACTCGAACACGAATCCATCACCGCCAATACGCAAAATGAAACTCACTAGCGAACCTCACGCAGCTAACAACGACAAATGACTCATTGAGATACCTAACAAAACAGTTTCTAAACATATACATCCAACAGAACGGAGTGCCACCAAATACTACAACACGCTATCTACAAACACTACCCGACACAGAAACAACGCGTCATCACGCCAAACTACAATATTGCTCACAGGTCAAAGCCGAGAGGTGAAATCACAACTTTCGGATGATATAATGATATAGGTAAGACAATCTACGGTTGGAATTAAATACAAATGTGTTATCATTAAGAGCTCAAGAGGAATTCCACTGTTAAACGCACAGGAAAGAGCGGATAGGTGGAAAGAGTACATTGAAGGCCCCTATAAGGGGAAGACAACAGGAAATGGGGATGATAGAGGAGATCCATTATTAGAATCACAGATTAACAGAGCTTTGCTAATCTTGAGAAAAAATGAGGTGGAAAGCATAGGTAACATTTCTTCAGAATTTCTGAAGTCGTTAGACGAAATAGTTGAAGGTGGTTTCTCTGCCATATCCAAGATACTCCACCAGACAGAAATTACGTCATCTTTGTGTAAAGTATTAGTTGCCATTGAACGTGGTTCAAGACAGCAGTATACGTAGCGTATCAGACTTTCGGAAAGGTATCATCCACACAGTCTAGAAGACAGCAAGAGCAAATAAGTGTGGAAAGTATCGTACTGTCAGCTTAACATCTCATGCACTCAAAGCTGCTGACAAGAACAATAAATAGGAGAATGGAAAAGAAAGTTGAGGATCTCTTAATGACGATCAGTTTTGCTTTACGAAAGATAACGGCATCCAGAGAGCATTTCTGACGTTGGGTCTGGTAATTAAAGCAAGATTTACGCAAAATCAAGAAACATTCATAGAATTGAAACTTCCTGGAAGATTAAAACTGTGTGCCCGACCGAGACTCGAACTAGGGACCTTTGCATTTCGCGGGTGAGTGCTCTACCAACTTTTTTTTTTTTTTTTTTTTTTTTTTTTTTTTACTCGAACACGGGATCTCCTGCTTACATGGCAGAAGCTCTATCCGACTTTTTTTAAACAAGCATAAATTGCTTCTAGAATTTTTTTTAAATATAGAAGACGATGACTTTATAAAATAAAATTTTTCTGGGAAACGTAAATAAGTGGACTTTTTTTTACATAATAGTGAAAAAATAAAATAAAATACCCTGCTTCTGTCAGTACAAAACAATAACGGTCTACGTTCGTCTTTTAGGCGCGTACCTCGCTAATCCCGTCATACCTCGCGTTGGTGTCGGGTACGTCTACGTGGTAGAGCACTTTGTGGATCCTCTCCACTGTCCTGGTCCTTTCTTGTTCTGACACTTATAGATAATAATTACATTCTCCTACCCGGGACACCCCAACTGAATGGGGGATCAAGCAAGGCACTCCCTAAAAAATTTGCGTAATATGTTCGATATCTCGGATGTCTCATAAGCTGTGAGTGATGTTCCTGTAGTAAGGCCCAAAAGTCAAGCACATTCTTACTGCCGTCTCGGAAAAGATAACGCACAGTCAAATCTCGAATCGAAGTCACTGCGTTTGTCTTCGTTCGGGGATAATATGTCCTATCTGGGAGAAGTAGTGTGCGTGGTTCTATTGTTTGCGGCCCCACCCGAAGGAAGAAGGCGATCATTTTTTTGACCAAACACCATACGTCCGCCGAAGGACCGCATATCTGGCGATGCTCCTCAGTGTCTATAACATTGCACTGCGGACACAGTGGCTCGTCCGCCATATGAATTGTATGCAACCTGGAACGAGTCACGTATTTCCCATTTACCACCTGATACCACAGTGCGCGCGTTCCCGTATCAAGGTGTGGGTGGAGCACTGTACGCCATACCACTGACCATGTAACTGTTGGTTGGCGGCGCTCTACGGCATTATTCGGCCGTCGTCGAGTCAAGATGTGATATATATCACGTGCTGTTGCCGTCCTGGTAGTCGGTAGTTCCATATGTACATAACTGTGTTCCACAAAGAAGGTTCGCATATGGGCAAGCGATGGTGAGATGTGAGCCACCGCTACCGGAGCCGAACGAGAAGGTGGAGCGAGTTCGTCGATCAAGCTGCCCGTCAGACTTGTCTGGTGCCGTGTCCACATCTTTATCATTGTGGTTACATAAATAGCCACTGCTCGGTCGCGCACGTGGACTAGTCCAAGACCTCCACGACTACGAGGAGGGGTGAGGGTTTCGTATCCTACCTTAAAAAGCAGACCTGTGCTCACAAAATATCCTAGTGCCGCCAGGATTCGGCGGGCCAACACCACCGGCATAGGAAGAACTTGTGCCAGGTGGGGGATGCGAGAGGCTAGATAAGTGTTGGCAAAGGTGACCCGTTGTATCATATCCAGTGCCCTTAACCTGTGACTTCGGACACTCGCACGAATTGTGTGCAGAAGATGTCTGTAACTCAGTGCCACCGTGCATCGAACGTCTGTAGTGAAGATAATTCCTAGGCATTTCATCTTGTTGATCGGCTGTAATGGTGCTACACTTCCTGTCGGAAGTCCTCTCCCGATGTTCCTCGCTCCCGACTTTGCCATGTTCAGGCGACTTCCCGTAGCCATACAATACAAATTAATCCAATGCAAGGCGGCTCTTGCCTCGTCGCCTGACCGTGCTAAAAACACTAGGTCATCTGCGTATGTTCGGCATATAAACTTGTTGTGCCTTATCGTCATTCCTTGGAGTCGATTCCGGAGCCCGCAGAGCAGCGGCTCGACAGCGATGGCATACAATATCGTTGACAGCGGGCACCCTTGTCTGACCGATCGTGAGATGGTGATGGGCCCAACCAAGCGTCCATTCATGAGCACTTTGGATGCGGCTCCGTGGAGTAGTCTCATGGCGACGGTGACAAAACTTTCCGGAAACTTCATTTTCGTCATCACGTCCGTGAGATAAGCATGACTCTGCCTGTCAAATGCGCGATCGAAGACTATCGATACCAATACACCCCGGAGAAGACATGTTGAAGCCAGTGCGATAACATCGCGGTAGTCGCTGAGTGCCGTTTGTATATTGCTAGCTCCTCCTAGCTGGGTTTGGTCGAGTGAAATCACTTGGCGTATTACGCGTTTAAAGCGTGCTGCAAGTATCCTGGCGTAGATCTTTGTAGTCGCAATTAAGAAGGGTCAGTGGCCGGTAGGCCTGTATCCCTGTGCCGCCAGATGGTTTGTGGATGGGGATGATCATTCCTTCCACGAAGGAGGGTGGAAGAGGCACGTTGGGAGACATCAATTCGCAGTACATGGCAGTCCATCGTGGAATCATGAGATCTTTAAATGTACGATAGAACTTTAACGGAAACCCGTCGGGCCCCGGCGATTTGTGCGACGCTCCCTTATCAATCGCTTCCATTACGTCGTCAACTATGACTTCATCTCTTAACTCCAGGTTGGCCGACTCGTCGAGACACGCGGAGAGCGTTCGTCGGACCTCATGAAAGGCTGCCTGATCGTGTTCCGCTTCGTCATAGAGATGACCGTAGTGTTCCACGAAAGCGTTGGCAATGTCTTTTTGCGTTGTCATGCGGCGACCATCTGGCAGTACGACCGTCTGTATTAAGGTTCTGCGGCTACGTTGTTTTTCTCTGATAACGTGATACATCGACGGGGATTCTCCACGGACTCGTTCAAAGGCGCGTTATGGAAATTATTTGGGCCTGTGCTCGTTTTATACCGGCACGACGCTCCTGTGAAGGTGCTTCTACAGAAAGTTCGCGGAGCATCGTGAAATAAAATTCCGTCGTGTATCACCTCCACATCATCTGCTCTCTTCCGTATGCAATTAACACTCGGCGCAATGCAGGCTTAACGCATTCCAGCCACCACTGCAACGTCGTCGGATATGTCGGGAGGCGTCGTTTACACACATGCCAAGTGTCTTCGACTAAGCGTCTGCACTCAGGTTCCCTAAGGTGTGCTGTATTCAGTTTCCAAACACTGCGACTCCTCCACACTTGTTGACGACTCAGGGAGACCGTGCATATATATGCTATGTGATCTGAAAAGGCAACAGGCCACAATTCCGCATCGAGGATCGCAGGTTCGAGACGACGTGTTACGTAAATGCGATCGAGACGACTTGCAGAGTGACTCGTGACGTAGGTGTATCCACGTCTGTCGCCATGTATCTTCTCCCATGTATCAATGAGATTCATGTCTTGTATGAGTTGCCGCAGCTCCGGGCATGAAGTATAACGTGGGTGTTGATCTTTTGGTGCGAGCACGCAGTTGAAGTCGCCTCCAAATAAGACATGTTCATACCGACCTAAGAATAGTGTTGCAATCTCCTCTGCGTAAAATCGGGATCGCAGGAGAGCTTCTGTAAAGTTTGGAAGGTAGGAGACGAGGTACTGGCAGAAGTACAGCTGTGAGTAGCTGGCGTGAGTCGTGCTTCGGTAGCTCAGTTGGTATAGTTCGGCGCTAGCGGCCGTGCGAAGCGGAGGTCCGCTACTTCCGCCTGTGCGGCGTGTGCGAGTGTTTGTTTACTTGTGGACTTAGTCTGCGTGCGGGCTGGTAACAACGATCATGGCGAACAAGTACAGGAAAACTACACTCCTGGAAATTGAAATAAGAACACCGTGAATTCATTGTCCCAGGAAAGGGAAACTTTATTGACACATTCCTGGGGTCAGATACATCACATGATCACACTGACAGAACCACAGGCACATAGACACAGGCAACAGAGCATGCACAATGTCGGCACTAGTACAGTGTATATCCACCTTTCGCAGCAATGCAGGCTGCTATTCTCCCATGGAGACGATCGTAGAGATGCTGGATGTAGTCCTGTGGAACGGCTTGCCATGCCATTTCCACCTAGCGCCTCAGTTGGACCAGCGTTCGTGCTGGACGTGCAGACCGCGTGAGACGACGCTTCATCCAGTCCCAAACATGCTCAGTGGGGGACAGATCCGGAGATCTTGCTGGCCAGGGTAGTTGACTTACACCTTCTAGAGCACGTTGGGTGGCACGGGATACATGCGGACGTGCATTGTCCTGTTGGAACAGCACGTTCCCTTGCCGGTCTAAGAATGGTAGAACGATGGGTTCGATGACGGTTTGGATGTACCGTGCACTATTCAGTATCCCCTCGACGATCACCAGTGGTGTACGGCCAGTGTAGGAGATCGCTCCCCACACCATGATGCCGGGTGTTGGCCCTGTGTGCCTCGGTCGTATGCAGTCCTGATTGTGGCGCTCACCTGCACGGCGCCAGACACGCATACGACCATCATTGGCACCAAGGCAGAAGCGACTCTCATCGCTGAAGACGACACGTCTCCATTCGTCCCTCCATTCACGCCTGTCGCGACACCACTGGAGGCGGGCTGCACGATGTTGGGGCGTGAGCGGAAGACGGCCTAACGGTGTGCGGGACCGTAGCCCAGCTTCATGCAGACGGTTGCGAATGGTCCTCGCCGATACCCCAGGAGCAACAGTGTGCCTAATTTGCTGGGAAGTGGCGGTGCGGTCCCCTACGGCACTGCGTAGGATCCTACGGTCTTGGCGTGCTTCCGTGCGTCGCTGCGGTCCGGTCCCAGATCGACGGGCACGTGCACCTTCCGCCGACCACTGGCGACAACATCGATGTACTGTGGAGACCTCACGCCCCACGTGTTGAGTAATTCGGCGGTACGTCCACCCGGCCTCCCGCATGCCCACTATACGCCCTCGCTCAAAGTCCGTCAACTGCACATACGGTTCACGTCCACACTGTCGCGGCATGCTACCAGTGTTAAAGACTCCGATGGAGCTCCGTATGCCACGGCAAACTGGCTGACACTGACGGCGGCGGTGCACAAATGCTGCGCAGCTAGCGCCATTCGACGGCCAACACCGCGGTTCCTGGTGTGTCCGCTGTGCCGTGCGTGTGATCATTGCTTGTACAGCCCTCTCGCAGTGTCCGGAGCAAGTAAGGTGGGTCTGACACACCGGTGTCAATGTGTTCTTTTTTCCATTTCCAGGAGTGTACATTACGATTCACTTTCTGCAAAGACTACGAACGACCAAAGGCTTTAGCAGTGGAACGATTCATTCGAGAGGACGTCAAGATACCGCCAAACGATATTGTCGGAATTCATCTGTCCATCGTTAGTCCTACGGTGTATGTTAAGATGGTAAATGACGCGCGTGTGAGAGAATTCTACAGGCGACAAAAGCAGGTCTCCGATTTTGCCATAGTGACGGGAATGTCGGTACGGTAACTGTAGAACATGCTGGTCTGGGTGTACGGACAATACGTGTTTTTGAGCTGCCTTTTGAGCTCCCGGCTGACGAAGTTATCGAGGCTTTTAAGCCATACGGCACGGAACATGGTCACACAGCAGAACGCTGGACACAATTCGCCACGTACCCAGTTCTTAACGGAGTGCGACAGATCACTATTGATCTTCAGAAGCATGTACCGTCCTATCTGGCAATTGGTGGTTGTCGGGCGGTGGTGATTTACGATGGTCGACCACGTACATGTTCTGGCTGTGGCCAGGAGGGACACCTCAGGTCGAACTGTATGCAACGGCGGATTACGCAACTGCTTTCAGATGTGCGGGAGCCGTCGCCGGCGATGACAGTACTTCCGATCACCTATTCCAAAGCCCTCACTGCGTCCGCTGATGACCGAAAGACAGCCCTGGTGGAAGATGGCACTCTCCGAAACCTTGTAGCAGACGTCGGGATGACAGAGGTTGCTGCTCCATCGAGCATACAATCTACGGCGACAACATCCGATGAGACCGAACTCCCACCAAGCACAACGATAGTACATGAAGCAGTTCCAGCCACTACGGATGCTGTACCGTCTGGAACGCACTCTGTGACGACAACATCAGTTTCGACCGAACTCCCGCCAAGTACAACGATGGGACTCGAAACACTTCCTGTTCCTACGGATGCTTTTCTGTCGGGCAGCCGTGATTCCCTACAATCTGAGGACACGGAAGGAAGATCACGCAAACAACGTTCCCCGAAAAGGAGGAAACGGCGTCGTCGCACGACATCTCCTAGGGATGACTCCCCTTGCCCGACGACGATGTGCCTGTGGACCAAGACGACACAACAGCCTCTACGAAACAGCATGAGGCAATGGAAACTGTTCGATCAGACCCGCAGCGGTCTGTCACATTGACGGTACCGGGACGTGGTGATGCTGAAGAGGAATCACAACCAATTGGCTCTCCCAAAGCAGATGCTGTGGCAATGGACACGAATATATTACCGCCTGCAAAGATGTGGTATGACGATATTGAGGAAGCGCCGGACGTCATACAGAGGCAGCCGGCACTCACGAAGACGGCCTAATAATTGCTGAAGGTGAAGGGAGAGGGGCGAGAGAACGTCTTATAACTCAGTCCCCAGCGCCATTGCAGGGAGATGGTGTTGCGCATCGACAGAGTGGGATTCAACGCCATGCGAACCGTATTGCGACATTAAATATCAATGACGTGCGTTCACCGGCCAAAATACACCTACTGAAGGAAACGATTTGGGCATCTGATGTGGATATTGCTTTGCTGCAGGAAGTCCACATAGCTGCACTCCCATACATCGCAGGCTACCAATCCTATTCGTCACATGGAGATCACAATGGGAGTGGGGTGGCAGTTTACGTGCGAGATGGCTTCCCAGTGGAAAACGTGTGTTACCTTCCCTTGGCTAGGGGAATGGCTTTCACGACGTTTGGGACACGCATCATCAATCTTTATGCACCGTCGGGAAACAATCGGCGGCGGGAAAGGGCGCGATTTTATGCAGAAGACATTGCCCCACTTTTCCATTGACGTTATGAATGTGTAATAATTGGTGGAGATTTCAACTGTGTTCTCAGCCCGAAAGACCAATGGCCGCAAGCAAACATCAGCCAAGAGTTGCGAATCGTTGTCAACGACCTTGTACTTAGTGACACGTGGGAATTACGACATGGAGATGCACCGGGATACACCTATGTGACAAGTCATTCGGCGAGCAGGTTAGATCGCATTTATATCTCACGCGCTCATGCAAATGATGTCCAGGACGCGGAACGCTGGCCATTGGCATTTTCCGATCACAGCGCTTACATCTGTACGGTGCTTCTTCCCCGTAGAGAGGTGTGGAACAGTAAGGCCCCGTGGAAATTAAACATTCAACATCTACATGATCCTGAATGCCGTCACCGGATCCTTGAGACATGGACGATGTGCGAGCGAAGGGTTGGAAGGTATGCGACGAAGCTTGATTGGTGGCTGACTTGTGCTAAACCGGCGCTTCGCCGTACGTTCATCTCATATAGCAGGGAGATGTCAGAATGGCGCCGCCGTACGACCGAATTTTATTTTGCAGCGCTGCGCGGCCTGGACGATGGTCCGCCGGGACAGGACGTCTGGATCGAACGCAAAAGGATAAAAGCTAAACTAGTGGCTTTAGCTCGGAAACATCTTCAGGGAACCATGGTGCGCGCCAGATGTCACGATACGATAATGCACGAGATTCCTTCCATGCACCACGTCGTGAATGAACGAAAGCACCGACGACGCGTTTTGGTACGGGAATTAATTACCCGCGAAGACCGGAGAGTGACGCGTCAAGCGGACGTTGTCTCTGCATTCGTCGACCATTACCAACACATCTATCGGGAATAAGCAGCCCCTGTCGATGACCTCGAACGTATAGCCACGTACGTCTCCCGTACACTGACGGTGGAAGCCGCGGGAACCTTACTGGAAGCCATTAGCTGTGAGGAAGTACGTGATGCGATCGCAAAGTGTGCGTTGAACCGGTCCCCAGGCATTGATGGACTTCCTGCTGAATTCTATCGAGAATTTCGCAACGAAATGGCACCGCGATGGACGGAAATGTACAACGAGATGTTAAATTCCGATGCGCCTATTCCACCGGCTTTTATGGAAGGCCTCTTGGTGCCAGTACATAAACCGAAGCCAGGAATTACGGTCACACATTATCGCCCCATCACCCTGCTTAATGCCGACTATAAGATCTTTGCACGGTTGCTAACGTCCCGATGTCGTATGTTAATTCGTAGCGTTCTCTCTCCAGAACAGACGACACCGGGTGGATCGGTGAATGTGCAAACAGCCACTGGCGAATGCCGTGATGTGATAGCGCTGGCGGAGGAGTGCCGGCTTAAAGCGGCGATGGTGGCGGTTGATTTTGACAGTGCTTTTGATAAGGTGCGCCACAACTATCTGTACGCTGTACTGGAACAAATGGGATTTCCAGACCGTTTTACTGGTCTCATTAGAAGGATTTATGGGGGCGCACAATCCTTGGTACAGGTTAATGGGCGTATAGCAGGGCCCAATCAAATTCGACGATCCATTCGCCAGGGCTGCCCTCTTTCGATGCTGCTGTTCGCGATAGCGTTGGAACCATTAATTGGGAGGCTAACAAATTCTCTTTCTGGGATGGAACTGCGGGGCTACACCTTCAAATGTCGTGCCTATGCGGACGACCTCCTGCTGCTCGTTCGTTCTGAAGAAGAGGTGAAGACGGTCCTTGAACTGTTGTTGGACCACAGTGTGACGGCGGGTAGTGCATTGAACATGAACAAATCGGCAGCAATGCCGGTTGGAAGGGGCCTTACGCCAGAAGAAATCAGTCCGTTTCCTTGTGTGCAACGATTCCGCTATCTCGGCATAGACTTTACCTCATCTGTAAAACATACTGCGGCAGTTAACTACCGACGTATTTTACAGACAACACGTACCATGGTCCGACAACATCTCCTACGGGGCCTCGATTCTTTGCAGCGAGTCGAATATCTGAACACTTATGTGGTTTCTCGAATGGTGCATATTTCGCAGATCCTGCCCCTACCACTCACGCTCGGACGTCGACTTCAATCAGCACTAGGCTATTTTGTGATGATTGGATCGCCCCTCAAAGTGCGATACACAACGCTCACGCTCCCTACGGACAAGGGGGGACTCGGACTTACGAATGTTCACTGCCGAGCGACGGCGCTCCTTCTAGCCACGATGTACAAGCAATGGCGTAGCGGGCGTGATTCCATTACATCCCGCCTCCTGGATCTCCTAGTTCCAGCGTCCCTCACACCTCCGGTAGCGGTGGGCAACATTACGCCACATTTTGCGCATGTATCAACATTTATCGTGGAACTTAGTTATGTCAGAGACGAGCTTCCGCGCACGAGACCACCATGCGCGAAGGATTTTTATGTTTGGCTGCAACGACGGATATGTCGTAATGTCATTGAACTCAAACACCCCAAGTTGCATTGGCCGAAGATTTGGAGACATGTGCACCAAAAATTCCTTCCTACCTTCGTTCGGGCACTGTGGTTCTCTGTCACCTGTGGCAAGTTCAACACCAACGAACGACTCTATGCAATTGCACTAGTGGACACTCCACTATGCCCGAAATGTCGCCAAGTGGATGACGACCATCACCGCTTAACTTGTATCGCGGTGGAGGACGTATGGCTCCTAGGAAGACAGATGGTGGCTTGCTACCTCCGTGTGACCCCGCAACATATTACACCTGCTTCCTTCTTATATCCGGAGAGTGACTACTTTCCGGCGACTAAATCACACTCGATCATCTGGGTCAAAGGTTGGACGATCGCGTACCTCTATGGGGATGCTGCCAAGTCGCGACTCGACTTTTGGTATTTCTTGCAGCAAGCCCACAATGAGGTTCATAGATGGTCACACTATGGGAAAACCTTTGCCAGCTATCTTCACGCAGTCTTCCTCGATCCCCCACGCAGTTGGGATGTGCCGGGTGCAGTCGGTGTGCACATTTGGCGCTTCTCTCACCGCTTCATATGTAATGCACATACTATACCATGAAATAATCTACATGTTCCTTTTAACAGAGTGATAAAAAAAAAAGTTGGTAGAGCACTTGCCCGCGAAAGGCAAAGGTCCCGAGTTCGAGTCTCGGTCGGGCACACAGTTTTAATCTGCCAGGAAGTTTCATATCAGCGCAGACTCCGCTGTAGAGTGAAAATCTCATTCTGGATTCATAGAATTTGTTGAACTATAAAAAGTATTGGACAATGTAAAATTGTGCAAGATGTTCCAAATTCCGAGAAACATATGTAGAAACTGTAAGGTTGAAGCTCTTTTGACGTGTTTGCTTTGTCAACACATATAGTTTTTGATAGGATCCGCCTTTAGCGAAACACAATTTTGTTTCGTATCCCAAACATGTTTCACTGCAGTTGCAGCGTCATCAATGGGCGTTTAGTTTATGGCTTTTAACCACATGGTGTGGTTTTTCTGAGGAAACTGTGAAAGAAAACAGGCACTATAAAAACATAATATCTCAGGAAAACCAAACCATGTGGTAAAAAGCCATAAAATAAAAGTCAACTGATGATACTGCAACTGCTATGAAACATGTTTGGCAAATAAAACACAACTGTGTTTTGCTAAAACCGGACACCATCCAAAACCATTTTTAACGGTAATATACATTATGTGCAAAACCCAAGAACGAATAATAAGAATGGAAGACCAAGAACGAAGTACTAGGACTCAGGGCAAGATAAGGACGCAGTCTTTTCCCACCACTGTTCAATCTGTACATCGAAGAAACAATAACTGAAATAAAAGAGAAATTCCTGACTGGGATTAAAATTCTGGGTGGCAGGATACATGTGGTAATACCCGCTGATGGTATTGGTATGCTCAGTGAAACTGAAGAAGAATTTCAGGTGCTGTTGAGTGAAATGAACAGTTTAGTGATTGCAGAATACGAATTGAAGCCGATCATCAAAGCTGGCGACCATGAAGTAAATGAAGTGGAGGAGTTTTTGTACCTCGCAAGCATAATAACATATGAGGGAAGAAGCAAAGAAGACATGAAAATCATGCTAGCACAGGCGAAGATAATATTGATGAGCAAAGAAGTCTATACGTATCAAACATCGGCCTTAGTTTAAGGAAGAAACTTCTGAGATTGTACGTTTGGAGCAAAGCACTGTATAGCAGTGAAACATGGACTGTTGGGTACAGGGAAAGAAAAGGACCGAAGCATTTCAGAGGTGGTGCTACAGAAGATGAAAAGTAGGTGGCCTGGTAACGTAAGGAATGAAGAGCTTCTCCAGACAACTTGCGAGGTAAGGAATTTGACAGGTTGGTAGAACATCTGCGGAGACAGCAGGGAATAACTTCCATGGTAGTAGAGAGAGCTACAAAGAGTAAAAAACGCAGAGGGAAACAGAGATTTGAATACATCCAGCAATTGAGGACAGGTTGAAAATGCAAGAAAAAAGCACAATACACTTCAGAATTGATCTTTGCGCCATGACGCAGTACATTAAATAGAATAACCCCTTCAGAGTCACACAAGACCGACGTACGACTTTAACGAGTGAAGGTGCAGCTTTGAATTTTTCTTCGAAAGAGACGTGGTGTGGCGTCACTCCATAGGCTGCCGTATTGTTTCCGGTTCGAAGAGATGAACCCATGGTTCATCGTCTGTTACTGTGTTCGACAAAAATTGTCGCGATTAGCCTCGTAACGCTCAAGAAATTCCGCACATACCGTCCTTCGTTGCTCTTTATCATCTTACTATAGTGGCGAGGAATCCAGCGGGTACATACCTCTGAGTACCCCAGCTGGTGGACGAGTATGTCACCACTACCAACGGTCAAGTCTTCGAAGTAGACACTCGACAAAAACGTCACGGAATGTAGGTATTGATAGCTCCTGTTATTCATGTACCGATGTATCTGATTCTTTGTGCCTGGAGTGCGTAAGGGCTGGTAGATGGCATTAATTATATGCCGAAACTGGTCGTCTAAATAAAATGGCAACCTCTGAAAACATACGGTTGTTTGGTGAGAAACTGTCATTAGTACATTGTCAGTCGTGCTCGGAACAGTGTTCTGTGTATTTGTGTGTGCATATTGTCGGAGCTCAGAGCATTCGAAGGTGGGAAAATCGTCGGTGCTCGTGTAGTGGGTGCCTCTGTGAACAAAGTAGCCGAAGTATATGGTCTTTGAAGAGGCACAGTCTGAAGATTTATACAGCATACACTGAAATCGGAAAAATATCGTCCGCTAAGTTCCAACGTGGACAAAAATGTTTGTTGAGTAATAGCGCGTGCTGAGTGATCGTGACACACTATCACTGAAGAGGACTGCGACGAAAACTAAGAGGACGTTAACTACCAAAATCACTGCAGAATTGAATGTCAGCATCAAAACAACACGAAGGAAGCTCCCTAAGCAGGGAATTACAGGGCGAGCTGGAATCCCAAAACCACTCGTCAGTCATGAAATGCCCGTAACTGGAGAACGTAAAGCCAAAGCCATAAACCTAGGCCATGAAACAATGTAAAAAAACCATTAGGTCGAATGAGTCTTGTTTCATAGTGTTCCGAACACCGAGCATCCACCTCGGTAGGTGACCGTGTCGCATTGGCAAGCGAAGGGGCCCGGGTTCGGTATTTTAATCACTCGTGGACTGGTTGTTGTTTTGTCCTTACGGTTGTGTCGTCATAATCAACATTACACTAGTGAGGTAGTGATTGGACACGGCCAGAATTCCAATAAACTGGAAAAATCTTCTGACCCAGTTTATGTCCCAAGATTGAAACATGGCGGGCGTTCGATGACGATTTGGCAGCCACATCGTGGTATTCCTTGGGCCTCACGGTTACTCTGCAAGGTCGTATTAGTGCCAAGGACCTTTGGCTGATCATGCTCATTCCATGGCACAATGGCTATTGTCCAGGGGTGATGCTGTGTTGCAAGACGACTGGGTCTATATTCACACAGTTTGCATCGCCCAGGACTGATTTCGTGAGCGCGAGGACCAACTGTCGGATCTCGCCTGGCCACCACACTCAGTAGATCTAAATACTGTATTATTGAGCCTCTGTGGTCTATTTTGGAGAGATGAGTGCGTAACTGCTAACCACCTCCATCATCTGCATTTATCCGCCTCCGTAGCGCAGCTGTAGCGTTACTGCCTACCACGCAAGTGGGTCCGGGTTCGATTCCTGGCAGGGTCTGGGTGTTGTGTGTCCATCATCTTTGACACGCAAGTCGTCGAACTGGCGTCACCTAAAAAGCCTTGCAATACGGCGGCCGAAACCTGAAGGGGATATCCCGGCCAGTAAATGCAATACAGTGATGTCGTCAGTCACACGCCTGAGGATCGATCCGCCGGATGCGATTCTCTCGATATACCGAACAGAAGAACGGCTGTGCTAGCCAAAGAGTACACAGCCAGTCGCAGTACTTACGCTCTCCGCGAGGCGTCGCTAGGCCACTTCATACGTAGCAGGAGTGTAGTGCAGTTGTGCTAGTCTACAGTTCGTAGCCGCGCTCAATGGTCTGCAGCGCAGTCATTGCTGCTATCAAGTCTTTGCAGCCAGTTCCAAGTTAGTCTTCAATTACACCAGTTTCGACATTTAAGATTACGAGAGATTAATTCGTCACTGCAAGATTTGACTTGTAAATTATGTCATTCTACAGACGCTTAGTGTAGTCGCGTCTTCTATAATTGTCAACCAACAGATTGAAACACCCCCGTTAAGTCCTTTATTGGGTTTTGTGTAATTTACCGAAGCCGCCAAACAGTTAATTATTATGATTATATGACCGTGTGCTTAATGGATGAAAGGTCATCGGTTTTTCTGCTGTGGTTTCGGCGGTATTTCAACTGAGTGCGGCTGTTCTGAGACTGAATAGTGGAATTATTGAAAGTTTGTCTATTATTAAACACCATAAAGGTTGCGATGTACAAACTGTATTGTATTTTCTACGAACACATAAATTCTGAGGCAGTTGCTACTTTCGCCTTACACGTTTAGTTACGGTTATATCTTTTTATTGGTTGCTGATTTCAACTACTTCGTCACACGCAATGATGATGGTTAACATTCGCAACAGCCATCACTGAAATCCATGGTTGTTGCTGTCCGACGCGGTTGACGCGAAACACGTAACTCGGCACTTGTCACTTTTGGTTTCATATCACTCGCGAATCGGTATCAATGAAAGTCCACCCCACGACGATGAGGGGGACGCTATCATTGTCATACTCCGGTCAATTTACCGTTTACTACTCACTCGACCACCATTGTCTCTCCAGTACTACTTCTCACTCAACACTCGTCTCACTGCTTCCTGCAGCGCTCGACAATCGACTCCTGTGCACTATCGACCTGAGTGTCGGATACTAGCATCTATGTTCGTGGGATCATGGATCCCTTACAAGATCATGGACCACAACAAAGTAAAGTAATAAATACTTTCTTATTTTGTACTCCTGCAAATTAATTGTCTTTTCCTGTTGTAGCTACCAAGCAGTCTTGACATAGTATAACAAACGTTTCCATCTCCATCGCTACCTCATATTTGCTACCTCTTGTTGATTGACTCGCTTATGGTGGAAGATCGAGAGCCAGTATAACCAACGGTTCCATCTCCTTGGCTACCCCACATTTGCTATCTCATGTTGATTGACTCGCTTATGGTGGAAGATCGAGAGCCATTACGTACAATCATTTCATTTCATCAATTACGAAAGTACTGGAAGCTATTTTGAATTACAACGATTTTCATACATCCTATTAACCATGTTAATGTGTTTTTGATTTTTCCATATTTTTACTCGCCCCTGTATATTAGCAGATCGTTTGGTATTGCTTATTTTCAATTATCTTTTCGATGTTTCTGGAATGTACTGCTGCGTACGGCAAAGTATTCTACGAAGTTCTGAGGTTCATTGGAATATATTCTGATGCTTAACTAATATCGGAACAAGCTTGTCAGTGACAGAAAGACTGTAGATCTGACAGAGGAGGACTCCGGGAAAGGAGACGAGACGAAACGAAACGGCTTGGCAGGTCGCGTGCAGAGAATGCAGCGGGCGAAGCGCCCTTGTGGCGGTATGCGCCGCTGGCGAGTGTTTGTGTCCGGGCGGCGGCGGCGGCGGCTGTCCGTGACAGCCGGAGATAAGGCGCGATTTCATTCAGCCCGCAGCCCGCAGCACACAGCACAGCACAGCAGACCCGCCGGATTGGGACGCGGCTAGGCTCGGGTCGCGACGTCAGATAGGCCAGCCCGCTACACACGCCAGGCGCGAGCTAACACACACACACACACCACACGCCCGCCGTCTGCCGTCGTCTGCGCGAAGAATGCGGGACGAGCACAGCAGCCCCTGCACCGGGGTGTCCGACGGTACCGCAGACCTTTTCCCAGTGATACCAGAAACTGACGTAGGAATACATGACTGCGGAACTGAAAGGAATTCGAAAATAAAGTTCTGTGTACTGACTTGGTAGAAAATCCTAAGAAGTTTTGGTCTTATGTCAAAGCGGTTGGTGGATCAAAACAAAACAAAATGTCCAGACACTCTGGGACCAAATTGGTACTGAAACAGAGAATGACAGACTAAAGGCCCCAATACTAAATGTCTTTTTCCAAAGTTGTTTCCACAGAGGAAGACTGCACTGTAGTCCCTTCTCTAGATTGTCGCACATATGACAAAATGGTAGATGTCGAAATAGATGACAGAGGGATAGAAAACCAATTAAAATCGCTCAAAAGAGGAAAGGCCGCTGGACCTGATGGGAAACCAGTTCGATTTTACACAGAGTACGCGAAGGAACTTGCCCCCCGTCTTGCAGCGGTGTACCGTAGGTCTCTAGAACAGCGTAGCGTTCCAAAAGATTGGAAGAGGGCGCAGGTCATCCCCGTTTTCAAGAAGGGACGTCGTCAAAACATAAGAGGTATCAGGGATAAAGTTAGTGAACTGCTAATAGATGTTGACTCTGAAATTACTGGTATATCAGAGCACCACTTAAATAATTTGATAATTCAGAGGCTTCCTTTACCAGGCTACAGACTAGCTGGCTGTTTCTCAAGGAGTTCCTGGTGGGGTGGGGGAGTGGCTCTGTACGTAAAAAACGGTATTCCATTTGAGTCCATAGACGTATCACGACACTGCTCTGAACAGATATTTGAAAGTTGTGCAGCATTAGTTGAATTTAATGAAACTAAACTTCTAATTGTTGTTGTCCATAGGTCCCCTAACTCTGACTTCAGACAATTTCTGCTCAAGCTAGAGAGGGTTCTTGATTCACGTTGTCGGAAGTACCAGAAAGTAGTTATATGTGGTGACTTCAGTATTAATTTTGTATATGATTGTGCAAGAAAAAGAATGTTGGTAGATCTCCTAAATTCATACGATCTGATGCAAACTGTGTTTTTTCGAACTAGGGTGCAGGGGAACAGTAGCACAGCCATAGACAATATTTTTATTCATTCTTCATTACTAGATAGGCATTCTGTTAGTAAAAGCGTGAATGGCCTTTCAAACCATGATGCACAAATTTTAACACTAAAAGGCTTTTATACTCAAACCAATGTCATATTTAATTTCAAACTATGTAGGAAAATTAATCCAACAGCAATAGAGAGTTTTCTAAAACTTGTCAAGGAACAAGAGTGGCAGATTGTTTATAGTACCGATAACACAGATGATGAATAAAATGCTTTCCATAACACATTTCTTATGCTCTTTGAGAGTTGCTTTCCATTTGAACATTCTAAACGGGGTACTAGCAGTAATGGGCAGCCCTGGTGGCTGACTAGTAGGTTAAGGATACCATGTAGAACAAAGCGGGAATTATATCAAAATGTTAGAAGTAGTCACAACCAAGCTACAGTAGCCCATAACAAACAGTATTTTAAGGTGCTTAAAAATGTTATTAGGAAGGCACAGAGTATGTGGTATGCAAATAGAATAGCTAATTCACAGGATAAAATTAAAACCATATGGTGAGTTGTGAAGGAAGTGTCTGGTCAGCAGCACAAGGTCGACGATATAAAGCCTGTTTGCAGTAAAAATATTTCTCTTACTGATAAATCATATATATTTACAGTATTTAAAATTATTTTCTGAGCATTGCTGGTGAATTAAATAAAAATGTAGTTTCTACAGGAAATCATACAACTTTTTTGGCAAATGCCTTTCCGAGAATGATGTCTGAAATACTCCTCTCTGATATACATAAAAGGGAGATTGAGTCAATAATTAACTCACTGAAGACTAAGGACTCTCATGGTTATGATGGAGTGTCTAGTAGAATATGAAAGTAATGTGCTGCACATGTTAGTCCTGTATTTAGTCATATTTGTAATTTTTCCTTTAGGAATGGTCAGATTCCTGAGCGATTTAAGTACTCAGTAGTAAAGCTGCTTTATAAAAAGGGAGAAAGGTATAATGTAGATAATTTTAGACCTATTTCTATGCCCTCAGTGTTCGCAAAAGGTACTGAAAAGGCTGTGTATGTAAGGATAATTGATCATTTGATGTCATACGATTTGCTATCAAGTGTACAGTTCGGCTTTAGAAGTCGTTTAACAACTGAAAATGCTATATTCTCTTTTCTCTGTGAAGTATTGGATGGGCTAAACAAAAATTTTCGAACGCTTGGCGTATTTCTTGATTCAACTAAGGCACTTGATTGTGTTGATCACAAAATATTGCTCCAGTAGTTGGACCATTACAGAATACAGGGAGTAGTTCACAACTGGTTCACCTCTTACTTTAGCAACAGGCAGCAAAAGGTCATTATTCACAATGTTGATAACGGCTGTGATGTGGTATCTGAGTGGGGTACTGTCAAGTGGGGGGTGCTCCGGGGATCAATGTTGGGGCCGCTTCTGTTTCTTATTTATATAGTATTTATATATTCTTTATTTATATAGTATTTTGGGTAACTAAAATATTTCTGTTTGCTGATGACACTAGCTTGGTAGTAAAGGATGTTGTGTGTAACATTGGCTCAGTTTCAAACAGTGCAGTACATGATCTCAGTTCATGGCTTGTAGAAAACAAACTACCGTTAAATAACAGTAAGACTCAGTTTTTACAGTTTCTAACACACAATTCAACAAAACCTGACGTTATAATTTCACAGAACGGGCATATGATTAGTGAAACTGAACAGTTCAAATTTCTAGGTGTTCAGATAGATAGTATAGATAGTAAGCTGTCGTGGAAAGTCCACGTTCAGGATCTTGTTCAAAGACTTAATACTGCCATTTTTACTATTCAAACGGTATCAAAAGTGAGTAATACTTCGACACGAAAATTAGTCTAATTTGCTTATTTTTATTCGATTATGTCGTATGGTATTATATTTTGGGGTAACTCTTCCCATTCTACAAGGATATTTTTGGCTCAGAAACGGTTGGCTCGGGCAATAAGTGGTGTGAGTTCACGAACCTCGTGTCGACCTCTGTTCACGAGTCTAGGTATTTTGACATTGGCCTCTAAATATGTATTTTCCTCAGTGTCGTTTCTTGTTACCAATATTAGTTTATTCCCAAGAATAAGCAGCTTTCATTCGGTTAATACTCGGCAGAAATCAAACCTGCATTTGGATCGGACTTCCTTAATTCTTGTGCAAAAAGGCATGCAGTATACTGCTGCATCCATTTTCAATAAGCTGCCACTCGAATTCAAATATCGTAGCAGTAATTCACGCGGTTTCAAATCGAAACCGAAGAGTTTCCTCATGGGTCACTCCTTTTATTCTGTCGAGGAGTTCCTTGAAAAATTAAGCTGATTGTTATTGTATTGCTGATAGCGTTTACTTAAACTTATGGACTAACTTTTTTCAGGTTCATGAACATTTATTTTTATCTTTTATTACTTTTATGTTGTAATTTCATGTACTGACACGTTCCATGACCTTGGAGATTTGCTCCTCAATTTGGTCCTACGGAACTTGACGTGTAAGTAAATTTAAAAAATCAAATGTGCAGATCTATAGACTTATGTCTCTAACGTCGATTAGTTGTAGAATTCTGCAACACGTATTATGTTCGAGTATAATGACTGTTCTGGAGACTAGAAATCTAGTCTGTAGGAATCAGCATGGGTTCTGAAAAAGATGATCGTGTGAAACCCAGCTCGCGCTTTCGTCCACGATACTCAGAGGGCCATAGACACGCCGTGTTTCTTGACTTCCGCAAGGCGTTTGATACAGTTCCCCGCAGTCGTTTAATGAACAAAGTAAGAGCATATGAGCTATCAGACCAAGTGCGTGACTGGATTGAAAAGTTCTTAGATAACAGAACGCAGCATGTCATTCTCAATGGAGAGAAGTCTTCTGAATTAAGAGTGATTTCAGGTGTACCGCAGGGGAGTGTCGTAGGACCGTTGCTATTCACAATATATATAAAATGACCTTGGGGATAAAATCGGAAGTTCATTGAGGCTTTTTGCGGGTGATGCTGTAGTATATCGAGAGGTTGTAACAATTGAAAATTGTACTGCAGGAAGATCTGCAACGAATTGACGCATGGTGCAGGGAATGACAACTGAATCTCAATGTAGACAAGTGTAATGTGCTGCGAATACATATAAAGAAAGATCCTTTATCATTTAGCTACAAAATAGCAGGTCAGCAACTGGAAGCAGTTAATACCATAAATTATCTGGGAGTAGGCGTTAGGAGTGATTTAAAATGGAATGACCATATAAAATTAATCGTCGGTAAAGCAGATTCCAGAATGAGATTCATTGGAAGAATCCTAAGGAAATGCAATCCGAAAACAAAGGAAGGAACAAAGGAAAACTTGTTCGCCCACTGAATACTGTTGCCCGGTGTGGGATCCGTGCCAGATAGGGTTGATAGAAGAGATAGACAAGATCCAGTGGAGAGCAGCGCGCTTCGTTACAGGATCATTTAGTAATCGTGAAAGCGTTACGGAGATGATAGATAAACTCCAGTGGAAGACAATGCAAGAGAGAGGCTCAGTAGCTCGGTACGGGCTTTTGTTGAAGTTTCGAGAATATACCTTCACCGAGGAGTCAAGCAGCATATTGCTCCCTTCTACGTATATCTCGTGAAGAGAGATTAGAGCCCATACCGACGATCTTTCTTTCCACGAACAATACGAGACTGGAATAGAAGGGAGAACCGATAAGAGGAACTCAAGATACCCTCCGTCACACACCGTCAGGTGGCTTGCGGGTTATGCTAAATTAATAAGAGCCCTGAAGGGTCCATAAATACTCTGCGTGAATTACACTGACGTGACAAAAACCGTGGGACAACGATATGAACATATAGAGATGGCGGTAGTACAGCGTACATAAGGTAAAAAAGGACAGTGCATTGGCGGAACTGTCATCTGTGCTCAGCACGACATTGCCTGTAACGTCTCTCCTCGGCATATGACCATATCGGATGGACCGTAGCCGACTGTAGAACTGTGGCCTCGTTAGATGAATCCAGATTTTAGCTGGTAAGAAATGATTGTATGGTTCGAGTGTGGCGCAGACCCCACGAAGTATGTTATCAAAAAGGCACTGTGCGAGCTGGTGGTCGCTCCATAATGGTGTGGGCAGTGTTTACATGGAATGTGCTGGGTGCTCTGATCCAACTGAATCGATTATTGACTGCAAAATCGCTATGTTCGGCTACCTGGAGACCATTTACAGCCATTTATGGATGAAATTTTTACGGATGGCAATGAGTTGTTCGCGATTGGTTGGAAAAACATTCTGGACAGTTCGAGTGTATGATTTGGCCACCCAGAGCACCCGACATGAACCCCATCAAAAATTTATGGGCGATAGTCGAGAGAGCTGTACGTGCACAACATGCGACACCGGCAACAGTTTGACGACTATGGACGGCTATGGAGGCAGCATGGCTCAATATTTCTGCAGGCGACTTGCAAAGACTTGCTGAGTCGATGCCAAGTCGAGTTGCTCTACAACTCCGGGAGACGGGAGGTCCGACACGATAACACGAGGTATCCCACGACTTTCGTCTCCTCAGTGTAAATCTAATGTCTAAATGAAATAGAAGATTAAAACTTACAAACGCACAGTTGCGTTATCAAAAACGTGGAATTATGAACTTTTTAATTATCATTTTGAAAAACTCCATCGGCGACCACGAAACTTGGTATTTTTCTCTGCATATTCATCCTTCAATGCAACCCATTTTTCACAACGATAAATAACTTGTCTGATCTCGAATATCACTTCTTCGTCTTTGTGGGAATATCTGCCACGAATGATTTCATCGTGTGAGTCATAAATAGGTCTTTTCTTGTCAGGAAAATACGAATGAAATAGGTCAAATCTGGTAACCCAAAGAAGCAGCATGAGTCCAATGGAGAAAGAGCTGGTATACAGGAAATGTATTCGAAACTGCGAATAAGAACCACTGTCGGCTATGTATTGGACCGACTATAGTGAAAATTTGTCCCAGGGTGGGCATCGAAACCGGATTTCCCGCTTTATGCGGGCGGTCGCCCTAACCGTGCACGAATCACGGCTGACCCAAACTTCTACACACCGTCGTACATGTGTCACAAGCTGCACTCGTACGTTACATATATTCCCTTCCAGGAAGCACATACACTCCTGGAAATGGAAAAAAGAACACATTGACACCGGTGTGTCAGACCCACCATACTTGCTCCGGACACTGCGAGAGGGCTGTACAAGCAATGATCACACGCACAGCACAGCGGACACACCAGGAACCGCGGTGTTGGCCGTCGAATGGCGCTAGCTGCGCAGCATTTGTGCACCGCCGCCGTCAGTGTCAGCCAGTTTGCCGTGGCATGCGGAGCTCCATCGCAGTCTTTAACACTGGTAGCATGCCGCGACAGCGTGGACGTGAACCGTATGTGCAGTTGACGGACTTTGAGCGAGGGCGTATAGTGGGCATGCGGGAGGCCGGGTGGACGTACCGCCGAATTGCTCAACACGTGGGGCGTGAGGTCTCCACAGTACATCGATGTTGTCGCCAGTGGTCGGCGGAAGGTGCACGTGCCCGTCGACCTGGGACCGGACCGCAGCGACGCACGGATGCACGCCAAGACCGTAGGATCCTACGCAGTGCCGTAGGGGACCGCACCGCCACTTCCCAGCAAATTAGGGACACTGTTGCTCCTGGGGTATCGGCGAGGACCATTCGCAAATGTCTCCATGAAGCTGGGCTACGGTCCCGCACACCGTTAGGCCGTCTTCCGCTCACGCCCCAACATCGTGCAGCCCGCCTCCAGTGGTGTCGCGACAGGCGTGAATGGAGGGACGAATGGAGACGTGTCGTCTTCAGCGATGAGAGTCGCTTCTGCTTTGGTGCCAATGATGGTCGTATGCGTGTTTGGCGCCGTGCAGGTGAGCGCCACAATCAGGACTGCATACGACCGAGGCACACAGGGCCAACACCCGGCATCATGATGTGGGGAGCGATCTCCTACACTGGCCGTACACCACTGGTGATCGTCGAGGGGACACTGAATAGTGCACGGTACATCCAAACCGTCATCGAACCCATCGTTCTACCATTCCTAGACCGGCAAGGGAACTTGCTGTTCCAACAGGACAATGCACGTCCGCATGTATCCCGTTCCACCCAACGTGCTCTAGAAGGTGTAAGTCAACTACCCTGGCCAGCAAGATCTCCGGATCTGTCCCCCATTGAGCATGTTTGGGACTGGATGAAGCGTCGTCTCACGCGGTCTGCACGTCCAGCACGAACGCTGGTCCAACTGAGGCGCCAGGTGGAAATGGCATGGCAAGCCGTTCCACAGGACTACATCCAGCATCTCTACGATCGTCTCCATGGGAGAATAGCAGCCTGCATTGCTGCGAAAGGTGGATATACACTGTACTAGTGCCGACATTGTGCATGCTCTGTTGCCTGTGTCTATGTGCCTGTGGTTCTGTCAGTGTGATCATGTGATGTATCTGACCCCAGGAATGTGTCAATAAAGTTTCCCCTTCCTGGGACAATGAATTCACGGTGTTCTTATTTCAATTTCCAGGAGTGTATTTATTGAAAGTCGAGGGCCTGGTATTTGGAAATAAATACGAAATAGCAATGCCTGTGTTATTAAGAAGCATCGTACTTCTTATTAACACTGGCATTGCTATTTACAAATGAGCCGGAACTTTGTCATAGAGCATATTCACACCCCTGGACAGCTTACTGGGTCCCCTCGCGTTGACAGATTCGTTACCTCGGCAGGAGATGTAAGTAGCATGCGTCTCAATACGAGCACCACAACATTTCTCGACGATTGTCGGGTCTACGCCTTTTTCGGCCCTTAATGGAAAAACGTCCTTTGCTGCCGAGTGGTGATCTGTGTGGGAAAGCCGAGGAGGTTGGTGGAGCAGGAGGCCTGGCGGTCTTGTGTCGGTGGCCGAACGGGAAGATTCGCCTTACGCTGCAGGAACTCACTTCGCCAAGTGGCTACCGTCTGAAAACACCGAGATTTCCACAGTGGTGTAAGGGAAAAGGTGCGGCATAGTGTGGTGTCAGTGCTAACCTGTCACGTTAGCTGTGCCGGCGCTTTCAACGCAACGTTAATCATCATCTGTCCTGGAACGCGTGCGTAGCGCTGTGGGCTGTGGATGTAATGGAAGAAGATGTTCTTAACGAAACCTTTGAGCATCTGTCAGAGAGTAAATGAATTATCTGGAGGGAACATCTATGAGAAGAGATGCGGTTGATTCAACAACTCACTGAATGCAAGTGAAGCTTTCTATATTGTTCACTATCTATGTGAATGCTAACTGAAAGACCGTGAATTCGGCTGTACCTTCTTCTCGTCACTTAAACTTGCGACTGTGCTGAAGCTACTAGGGAAGAAGATTACACACTCTTTGGGCTGACTCTGGTCAGCGATGTTTCGTACATGCAATTTGCTTTTAGTTCTGTGTCTAAGGAACTCTGTATACACGAGTCTGATACTACCATTTATCTGACCTGTCAGGGTGGTCCGTGGTTTGGTGCCCGTCTGATTGTACTCTATAGTGCATGTATTGGCTTACAACAAAGCTTGCAGGTGATGACAAGCTGGATTACTACATTTTGGTTAAGATTGCCGTAGGGTAATTTGTCTAGTCCATTTCCATGAGCTGTTCCGCGTTTAAAAAAGAAAGGTATATGACATTTTACGGCAGGTAACATGTACATTGGGCTTCACTTGCAGGCGCAACCTTTATGTCAGTGTATGGCATTTGTGAGTTATACATTGGCCATTTATAGGCTGTTATGTTACACTGAAAAACAGACCGCATTAGAATCGGGACAAGATACGGAAATTACAATACTTGAACATAATATCCTCTGAAGAATAGGCAAGATACTTTTCCTTTTCTTTTAGCAGCACATTTAAGATAAATAAATTTTTATCAGCAGGTGTGATAGACAGCCAACCAGTTGCAATAAATGATGCTTTTCAAATAACCTTTACTATGGTTTCGGCGGATTTAAACCCGTCTTCCCCAGAAAGACAAGAAACTTTACATTAGCAATCAGCTAGTAAAGCCCTTGATTCTAGGGGCCTTAGCTTTTACATATGGACCTACAGACCGTTGCCAACACTTGTCATGTGGAGGTAGCTTTACTTACTGATTGCTAATGTGAAGAAGACGGGTTTAGAACCGTCGAAACCATGGTAAAAGTTATTTGAAAACCATCATTTATTGCAGCTGGTTGGCTACCTATTACACTTGCTGTTCTGTAACCGTGCTACCATGTTCCAAATATTGAAATTAATTTACTACTCTTTGCTCGGAGGTACGAAGTTAGACAGGCGTGCTAGCTAACAAGTTAAAAATAATAACTTTATTAAAAAGCTTAACGTGCGCAGCGCGATTTAAATTTCAAAAACCCCGAGACAACAACTTCTAACATACAACCACAGTACCAATAAACAGAGTCTTCCTTAAAATTAGAGCTTGCGAAGAGGTCTACACACAATCAGTGCCCAGTCCCACTGAATGTTAATAGAGAAGATTTTCTACTCGTAAGACGACTTGAAACAGCATATCAGCTAGTTATATTGAGGCTATCAGCTGGAAACTAATCTGCAGAGAAGTGTTCTGCTCTCGTTGCTTCGTCTGACACTGACACTCTATAGCGTGAGTCAGCATTCGTAATGATAACGCTATTGGCGCAATGAATAGCGTAGAAATGCATTCAGTGATTAGAAAATATTCTGCGTTCCCATCAATGAAGATCGGTTGCTTATGCGGCGTCGAACAGGGGAGCATGAAGTACCTGCCAGCGCCACAGAGACTATCAGCTGCGGATGTAACGTCGAGGAAAGCTGTAGACCACGCACTAAGAAGCGTCTGTTGACCGAAAGCTGAAGAGTGCAGGATACATCCATAACACTTCCCACCACATACTGATGCTGTTCCTTCGAAATCAGGAAGACATTCACTTTTAGCGGAAAAAATTTCCCTGTAAATTCCGGGGAGGGGGGTGGGGGTGAGCTCTGAGGCCAGGTCCAGTCACATCCCAGATGTGTTCAAACGGAATCAGACCAGGAGAAATGGGGAGGCAGCATGCCAATTGGAAATCGCTACTGTGTTCCTCGAACTTCTTCATCGTCTTGTCACATGGTGCATGATCTTGTTGAAAGATCCCATGCCGTCGGGAAACTTGCTCGTCATGAAGGGGTGTACGTGTATGCAACCAGTGTACGATACTCCTTGGCCGTCGCTATTCCTTGCATGAGCTCCACTGGACCCACGGATGCTTACGTGAATGTTCCCCAAAGCATAATGGAGCCGCCACCAGCTTTTCTCCGTCCTGCATTGTCAAGGAGCTGTTCCAGTGGAAGACGACGGATTCGTATCCTCCCATTGGCATGATAAAGAAGGTATCGGGATTCATCAGACCCCACAATGCTCTACCACTGCGCCAGCGTCCAGTGGCGATAGTCACGTGCCGATTTCAGTCATAACTGTCATTATCGTGGTGTTACCATTGGCACATGCATGGGTCGTCGACTGCGTAGGCCCATCGTTAGGGGTGTGCGGTGCACTGTGTGTTGAGACGCACTTGTACTCTTCCCAGCATTACAGTCGGATGTTAGTGCCACCACAGTTCACTGTCTGTGCTATGATTATCAGTCTGCTCAACTTACGATGTCCAACATCTGTAACGAAAGGTGGACGCTCAACCGCACTTCGTCTGAACGTTGTTTCACCTTGGTTTCACCACGTATTGAAGGCACTCACCACAGCACTCCTCTAAGACCCAACAAGTCTTTCAGTTTTCGATATGCTCGTTCCATTCTCCGGGTCATCCCAATCTGCCCCGGTCAAACAGAGATAGATCGCGCACTATCCCCATTCTACACACGGACAGCAAGCTGACTGATACCACATGCGCCGTGCTTGTGCCTAACTGGGACATTCCACGCCAGGTAGGAGATTCAAGGTATCTCTGAATGGGAAAACAAGCAGCTACAGGACACTACAAAATGGTCTCCCCCAAGGGTCTGTGCTGGCTCCATGCCTTTTCAATTTATACATAGCGGACATCCCAAACCTGGAATCTCGTTCTTTTATGTATGCAGATGACATCGCTATCGCGGTTCACGCCAACACTTTCGAAGAACTGGAAGAAATTTTAAACAGGGACCTGGAACGACTACAACAATATTACAACTGGCACCTCAAAGTAAATCCGACTAAATCCGTGGCATCAATAATGCACTTGTGTAACAAAGATGCAAATCGTGAGCTAAAAGTGCAAATAAAAGGTAAATTGTTGAAAAACGATAGAACGCCAAAATATCTGGGTGTTAAGCTAGATCGCACTCTCACATATAAGAGCCACCTGTATGAAGTCGCCCAAAAAATGAAAACAAGAAACAACATCATAATGAAACTGGCAGGAACAACCTGGGGATGTTCCACTGAAACTCTACGTACATCAGCACTGGCACTTCTGTATAGTGTAGCGGAATATTGCGCACCCGTTTGGGCCCGCAGTAGGTATGTCAGATATATTGATGTGCAACTTAACGAGACAATGAGGCTCATAACAGGAACAGTAAGACCCACCCCGAAACCTTGGCTGCCCGTCCTTGCCAATATCGAACCACCCTCGATTAGACGTGAAAGAGCAATCCAGAGGTACAAAGAAAAGTTCAGGGACCTACCTCCTCCCCCTGACAGATTGATGTCAAGAAATCCCTTCTGGAAAGAACTCAAACAACAGATTGGTATCGATAACCTGTGGAAAGAGCAATGGCAGGAAAGCAAAGTGAATAACAGTTTCCTTATTGAGGACCCATCTCAACGAGTTCCAGGCTTCCAACTCCAACGTAGAGTGTGGGTAACTCTAAATCGTCTGCGGACAGGTGTTGGTCGGTGCGGATATTTGTTGAAAAAGTGGGGTTTCTCCCAGGACCCCAATTGTGAGTGCGGAGAGAGTCAAACCATGCAGCATATAGTCGAGTGCGACGTACACGGACTTAAGGGAGGAAATCTGATGGACATACATGTGATAAGTGACCAAGCACTTTTGTGGCTGGAAACCCTGAAAATTTTATTGTAAATCATTGTTAATGTTAATTTAAATTTTTATGTTGATGTTTGTAAGTGTATCACGCTTTGCCTGTAGCTGAACGAGAAATAAAAATCCACGCCAGGTAGTATCGTCTGGACGGTTTTTATCGATAGTCGACAGATGTTCATAATGTCCTGGCTGATCATTGTAATCCTCGTGTTTTTCGATGCGCCTATAGACACCTGTCAGCATCCCTGGCCGACACAATCAATCTGCCCCTCGTTACGCGTGTGTGGTGCATAATAGGACTGCGTCTGGTCAGATCTGTATAATCAGAACATTTCTTGACTAATTCCGGCAACAGGTGTGGAAGTAATGTGGTATAGTATCTCCTACAGAAGACGCATGTTTGTGGGGTCTCTTCTCCTGACAGGGGAACGGACGTTTGCGACGCTGTTATCTTGTTACTATTTAATCAACTTCCAGATACGTTATGCCGTAACTTTTCGAAGGCTCTTTCCGATGCTGCAGAAAAAAATATATATACAAAAGATGCGCCCAAAAGAATAGGTGATATGTGAAGAAATTTTAATAACAGTATTATAATTACAGTTCATGTGGAACCGTGCAATTGTACATAACTGCATTGACACTTGTACATAAATCTCAGAAATACACTCCTGGAAATGGAAAAAGAACACATTGACACCGGTGTGTCAGACCCACCATACTTGCTCCGGACACTGCGAGAGGGCTGTACAAGCAATGATCACACGCACGGCACAGCGGACACACCAGGAACCGCGGTGTTGGCCGTCGAATGGCGCTAGCTGCGCAGCATTTGTGCACCGCCGCCGTCAGTGTCAGCCAGTTTGCCGTGGCATACGGAGCTCCATCGCAGTCTTTAACACTGGTAGCATGCCGCGACAGCGTGGACGTGAACCGTATGTGCAACTGACGGACTTTGAGCGAGGGCGTATAGTGGGCATGCGGGAGGCCGGGTGGACGTACCGCCGAATTGCTCAACACGTGGGGCGTGAGGTCTCCACAGTACATCGATGTTGTCGCCAGTGGTCGGCGGAAGGTGCACGTGCCCGTTGACCTGGGACTGGACCGCAGCGACGCACGGATGCACGCCAAGACCGTAGGATCCTACGCAGTGCCGTAGGGGACCGCACCGCCACTTCCCAGCAAATTAGGGACACTGTTGCTCCTGGGGTATCGGCGAGGACCATTCGCAACCGTCTCCATGAAGCTGGGCTACGGTCCCGCACACCGTTAGGCCGTCTTCCGCTCACGCCCCAACATCGTGCAGCCCGCCTCCAGTGGTGTCGCGACAGGCGTGAATGGAGGGACGAATGGAGACGTGTCGTCTTCAGCGATGAGAGTCGCTTCTGCCTTGGTGCCAATGATGGTCGTATGCGTGTTTGGCGCCGTGCAGGTGAGCGCCACAATCAGGACTGCATACGACCGAGGCACACAGGGCCAACACCCGGAATCATGGTGTGGGGAGCGATCTCCTACACTGGCCGTACACCACTGGTGATCGTCGAGGGGACACTGAATAGTGCACGGTACATCCAAACCGTCATCGAACCCATCGTTCTACCATTCCTAGACCGGCAAGGGAACTTGCTGTTCCAACAGGACAATGTACGTCCGCATGTATCCCGTGCCACCCAACGTGCTCTAGAAGGTGTAAGTCAACTATCCTGGCCAGCAAGATCTCCGGATCTGTCCGCCATTGAGCATGTTTGGGACTGGATGAAGCGTCGTCTCACGCGGTCTGCACGTCCAGCACGAACGCTGGTCCAACTGAGGCGCCAGGTGGAAATGGCATGGCAAGCCGTTCCACAGGACTACATCCAGCATCTCTACGATCGTCTCCATGGGAGAATAGCAGCCTGCATTGCTGCGAAAGGTGGATATACACTGTACTAGTGCCGACATTGTGCATGCTCTGTTGCCTGTGTCTATGTGCCTGTGGTTCTGTCAGTGTGATCATGTGATGTATCTGACCCCAGGAATGTGTCAATAAAGTTTCCCCTTCCTGGGACAATGAATTCACGGTGTTCTTATTTCAATTTCCAGGAGTGTAGATCAATCTCAGAAATAGGAAGTGGATGGCTTCAATGCAGAACTGGGATTCCCATAGGTACAGTTTTACACGGTGTCCTGCACTTCCTTATCACATGTTAACCTCTGACCTTTCAGGGACTTGTAAACGGTCGAAGATACGTGAGTGACATGGGAATGACGGGAGTATGTTCCAGAACCTCCCATCGAAATTTCTGAAGAAGCTCGAGGTTCTTCTACGCCTCATGTGGCCTAGCGTTGTCCTGGAGAAGAACTATGCTTTTCGAAAGCTTACCCTTGATTGCCTGTTTCAGCCTCGGCAGTGATCTGCAGTACTGCTCAGCGTTAACTACTGCACACCATGGTAACCAGTCAGTCGTTCTTCGTCAAAACAGAGACTTGGCATCACTTTTCGGGTTTTCGGAGGAGAGCTGATTTTTGTATGGACGACCCTAATTGCCACTATCATCCTCATCCATCTGAAGGGATGTCACTGTCCTGATACCACGTTTCATCACATGCCACAATCTGGGAGTCCGTACTTTGCTGCGCGTATCTCAACAGATGGGTCAGGCAAACACCCTTTCTCTTTTCCAATTCTCTGAAAGATACTTGGGCACCAACAGTGCACATAACGAAGCCTCTCGTGGATTATGGGACACACAAGTTCCTTAGCTTATCGACAGTTCAACAGCAATATCACTTGTGCTGTTCCGACAATTAGTTGGTATGCACTGCTCCACAGCCGAAATAGTGGCACTCATGGCGACAAAGTGCGCCTGCCCAGGGCGTGGTATGTCCTTTATGTTTAGATGCTCCGCCTCATAATGATCACACAAATGGAGTATTGCACACCATACGAGACACTGCTATCCCTTACACCTCCAGCTTTAAATTTGTGAAGCATAAACCCGTTCTGCGCGAAGAAATTGGACAATCACTCTTTGTGCGGGTCGGGAGGAACCCATTATGCAGAAAACTGTGGACACAACTCTTCAGAACTGAGAAAATTTCTGCGAAGGCGTTAACTTCACTTGTGCAGCTGGGATTACCACCGCGCCCTCTTTCGGATATCTCTCTGGGATTATATACGACGCCACTATGGCCTATTCTTATGGTTCCTTGAAAAGACGGTGTCAAACTTCAGCAGATATTACAGTTTAAAGTTATGCTATAACATCGAAAACCGTTCGTAGATGTATTTACCCCTTCTAGAAAAATGTAAGTTAATCCAGATGAATAACTATCCTGTGCTGTCCAGATACAGTATTAGTGGTGTACTGCTTGAGTCACATCAAGTAGCTAAGTGTAACGTTGAAAAGCGGTATGAAGTGGAATGAGCTTACAAGATAGGTAAAAAGTGTAGCTCACCTACAGGGTATTTCAGAATTAATGTTACACGCTTATCGAGTTTGTGTAGGGTACTTAGTAGATCAAATTTTACATGGGAACCGATGTCCGGAAATGTAATCCAACGACGCTAGAGAGTGTTAAAGTTACAGGTGCCAGCACCTGTGTATGTGTGTTTATACAGCTTGATTCCGTGATGAAGTCATATAATTTCTAGGATAATGGAGGAGTATAAATGTATCATGTTGAAGTAACGGTTCCTGTAGAGGAAACGATCTGGCTCTGAGCACTTTGGGACTTAACATCTATGGTCATCAGTCCCCTAGAACTTAGAACTACTTAAACCTAACTAACCTAAGGACATCACACAACACCCAGTCATCACGAGGCAGAGAAAATCCCTGACCCCGCCGGGAATCGAACCCGGGAACCCGGGCGTGGGAAGCGAGTACGCTACCGCACGACCACGAGCTGCGGACAGGAAACGATCTAGTCGAAAGTTTAAAGCGAAAATCGTACTGATACCTCCGACATTGGAATACATACACCGGTACCGTTGTTGCAAATAATGTGGGGAATGCAACTTTCAGAGATGACAGTATGTAGCAAGACAAGAAAAAATGTACAGTAAACATGGGATGTAAAATTCGTACCTGAGGAGCTCTGAGCACTTGTTCATCTACGCTACTTTGAAACACGTCTCCGATATTGAACAAGTGCTCATACCTTATGATAGGTAATCCAACTTACATCATCCGCCCCGAATGCAAATGATGTAAGCTGCACTGCCTACCAATAAATTAGAGGAAAACGTATAGCAATGTCCGGTGTGTTAAATATATTTTGATATAGGTGGTACCTGTGGTCTTATTGTATGGCTTGAGATCTTCTCTTTCAATGTAAGAAACAATTAAAACCATTCGCAGTCTCTTGGCTTGGTTGGGTTGTTTGGGGGAAGAAACCAAACAGCGAGGTCATCGGTCTCATCGGATTAGGGAAGGATGGGGAAGGAAGTCGGCCATGCCCTTTCGAAGGAACCATCCCGACATTTGGCTGGAGCGATTTATGGAAATTACTCTATTGGTTGTGTTAGGTATTACAGTGTCAGGGGATCCCTTAGAAGGAAGTGAGTACCCTTGCTCCAGAGTTTTAAAGTGAGGTACACAGCTAGGAGTTGTCGTTTGTGAACGTTGTATCCAAACAAACACATGAAATGTGACATCTTGATGTAGTGAAAGTCGCAATGGTGGTCTGTTTGATCTAAGAAGGACGGACTTTTGTGTCGTGTTGCTGCAGACGTCATTGCCTCCCCATGTGTCATCCAAAGGCTGTGGACACGCTACAGGGAGACAGGTCAGTACACAAGACAAGTTGGACAAGGTCGCCGACGCATTACAATCCCACGTAAAGACCGGTAACTGGCCACCTCAGCGCTGCATACCGATACCACCAGAGCACTGTTAGCCTGACTCAGAAGCGCCACTGCTGTGTCGGATCAGACGTTCAGGTTACTAGAACGGACCTTACGACGCAGACGTCCTTTTCGAATATCCCTCTTGACATGACACCACCTTGCAGCTCCAGCTTACCTTCAGTTCAGCATTTCCCGCCTCAACAGGCAATTCCATCCCTGTCGAAACGAGTCCAGATATTCTTTCACGCAAGGTGATGGTCGTGTTCGTGTAAGGACACACGTGGTGACCGGAACTTGCCAAATTTTGTCCAAGAAATCGACAGGTTTCCAAGGATTTGTAGTGTTGTGGGGAGACTTCAGTGTTAACATCCGTACAGGTCTTGTCGTCTTCCATGTTGCTTTTTCGCCAGGCAGTACACTGAACAAATCCTGTTGGACCATGTTGCGATTACTGTATACGGTTGCGGGCCTGAATTCCTTCTGATGCCAGGGCCTATGTGGCGAACGTCAGCAGGGATCTCTTGCAAAATCTGGACATTTAAATAATGGAATGGCTGGCGGTGTGTCCTGACCCAAACCCCGTCATGCATTTCTGGGATCTACTTGACAGATGTGTTTACGGTCGTCCTATTCCATCAATCTCTTCATGAACTCTCACTGGCTCCCACTGAACAATGGGAACGGATGCCACAGGGTGACCTCCGTAAACTTAAACAAAGCATGCCGCATGGGTTGGGTTGTTTGGGGAAGGAGACCAGACAGCGAGGTCATCGGTCTCATCGGATTAGGGAAGGATGGGGAAGGAAGTCGGCCGTGCCCTTTCAAAGGAACCACCCCGGCATTGGCCTGGAGCCATGTAGGGAAATCACGGAATACCTAAATCAGGATGGCCGGACGCGCCATTGAAGCGCATAGATGACAGGCAGTGATGAACTCTCACGGAGGGCATACACCTTATTGAAGCTCTCAAGTCCAATGAAAAACAACCAGAATGACGGGATGAGTGATTGTTTCAACTTTGATTCCGACACCTATCTGATATTTTAGTTCTTTTTGTGTAAACGAGCGAGAATGTAATGATGTTTTGTTGTGTATTTAATTCGGGAAAGATAAAGCTGTAATTTGGTAACATAACGAGTTCTCAGTTATTAGTCAATGGAGTGTGGCAGATGCCGAAAATAATGTTCCCCTAATTCTTTTGAGGAGTGTGTTTTCTGGACCAGTTTTATTTTGAGGTAGCCGTAGCTGCCTCACCCTTTGTAGCAGAGTTACTGCGAAGGAAATGATGCCGCTTATTAGGACAGCAGTGAGAGGCGTCTGTTTTAGGTCCCACGAGGCACGCTGTCGTGGCACGGGGTGAGGGGTCGGCGGCACGTGTTGCTCGTGTGCGTGAGGCCGTGTGCGGCCCACAGAACGGTTATTGGCCCCAGGGTGGGCGCCGGCCGTTACGCTGGCGACCTCGTGGGTCTCCCAGCTGACCGCGTGCCATTGCAATGGGTGGCCGGCCGGGCACCGAATGGCTGCCATCTCCTCTGCCAGCGGCGCGCCACGCTTTCAGCACGAACGCGACCGACCTACTCACTGCCTAGTCACAGTTCCAAATAGCGCCTCACCACGAACAGCCTCGTAAACTCGAGTCCACTTAGCGTAGGGTGTAAAACCTATTGGGCCATTCGCATCCATCACTGTACACTGTCACCGTCGTGGACATTCTACACTACAACTTCTCTGATAGTATTGTGTAAGCGCTAACTTTAAGTATGGAAATGCGGGAAAGCTCGGCATTAAATACATTTTATACGGGTTTCTCCAGGCAAATACAGTTTACACGTAGCGTGGTGGCCGAGAGGTTCTAGGCGCTTCAGTCTGGAACCGCGCGACTGCTACGGTCGCAGGTTCGAATCCTGCTTTGGCATGGATGTGTGTGATGTCCTTAGGGATGTCCTTAGGTTAGACAGGTTTAAGTAGCCCTCCTCTGTGAGCGGGGTCATTTGTGTGTTTTCCAGTGGGAACCCACATTTTACTTGCATATTTCGATACTACAACAAAAAATATGTGCAGTTTATTCAAACTATTGTTTCAGATTCGTGGCGCTGTGACGACATGTATCAAGCGCGTCTGTTTTTGCAATTAAGACCCGATGCATTTGATTCTACATTTTATTTATGATGTAAATTGTACAGGTGCTGACAGATTTACGGGAGTCCTTTATTTTCAATAAAAGAAAAGGCAAATTTATTTTAAATGCGTGAGCTATGGATGGCAATGGATGTTCACAAAGCCGTGCACGGGCCCTGGGTTGGCGACACATCAGATTTTTCCAGTATGCGCCGCTATCCCACGGCTTGTTCACGTGCTCGACGAACAAACAACCTTTCTGCTGACGGGGTGACGCTGAGGGAAGCGTCGCTTGCCTAGGCAGAGCTCCTACAGCAGCCAATCAGAAAGGTCCACGAGATCACGTGTGAGCGCCCACCGCGCCTAGTGTAAGTAGGCTGTTTATGTTTTCTTATTGGCAACGTTACGTAGCGCTCTGTACGAAAATCACTGGCTGTGCTGTGTGCAGTCTGTGGCTAGTTTGCATTGTTGTCTGCCATTGTAGTGTTGGGCAGCGGAGAGAACAAACAATGTATTTACCTTAATAGTGTTGAAAAACCATAATATACATGTTCATGACATCCATTTTTACAAATTTCCAAACTCCGCCATCTCTCCCCACATCCACCACTGCTGGCGGCTCACCTCCAACTGCACAACGCTACGCGCTGTTAACATCCAGCTGCCGCTGCCCAACAGTACAATGGCAGACAACAATGCAAACTAGCCACAGACTGCACACAGCACAGCCAGTGATTTTCGTACAGAGCGCTAGGTAACGTTGCCAATAAGAAAACATAAACAGCCTACTTACACTAGCTGCGCGGACGAGGCGTGTGGATCGCCCTCTTTTACTGACAGGCCCCGACGAGATCAGACGCATTGGCCGGCTGCCTCCGTGCACTTTTCGAGCCCCGGCTCAATCTATTTGCGCCTTAGGGCCGCTAAACTCACATAATGTATCCTGGCTAGGTCAATCAGTAAATGTTTTTTTTTTCAATAAACAGGAGGCAGTTTGCCGACCGGAGTTGAAAAATTAACACTTGTTCTTTTTTAGACCCCACTTCCACCTCAGCCACATCCTGACATGCAACAAAATGTAAACATTTGTGTTCTAACGATTGACGTTCAAACGTTACTTGAATTGTTGCAAATGCTATCGTACAGCACAAACAACATGGTTAGACACTGATATTTCTGATAAATAAGATACTTGTCTTGTAACTTGGCTTTCTGTTCCCCGTCCGGTTGATTGTGGTGGTCGAGATGCTAGATTTTGGTGGCCGCCCTTGAGCCCCGTAATCAGTGTGACCGATTTCGGTGTGTGTTTTCATCCAACTACCATAACGTTCGCATTGGCCCTATACGACAGCCGGCGGAATACAAACCACAGCCATTGTAATAATGTAAAATGTCCACGAATGCCATGATACTCACCGAAATCAAGCACCCCAATGGTGTGAAACAAGGGATCTGATCAAGCATCCCGATGAGAGCAGAAAATTATTACATCCGAGTCGTTGTTCATGGAGCACGCTAAACATAGTATAGTACTGTACAATCAAATTTGGAATGTTAAAGTAAATTTCACAACCTTCGAAAGATAAAAACTTACGTTTAAATCGTAAAGGAAATTTGGAATCGAATGCTTCGGTTTTTATTTACAAAAGCAGTAGCACTTTGTATTAGTCGATTACACCGCCATCTACCACGAACGGAAGTCAATGGTGTGTGTACACCGTAGGTATTTTTGGCGCAGAATCAGAATATGGAATAAAAATGGGGGTTCCTATTTGAAAATACATAACTGACCATGCACACGCGGGACGGGTACTTAGGAGGTGACCAGACAGAAGTACATTTACACTTCTGTCATCGTCAGCATGTGTACGACCCGTAGTATTATGAACACGGAATACACTCTAAACGGCCAAGATTGCTAAGATAATTTATTCACATAAATGACCGATTAGGCAATTCTCTGTTGACGTCTTCGGATCTGGAAAAGATGCGATCGAAAATGCTTAGGATACAGCAACTAACATAACAGCACGCATACAGTGCATGCAATAGCAACATATCTATGTTTACATAACTACCTAATGTCCTCCTTTAGTACAGTAACTGATGTCATACAATGTACGTCCATGTTGGTATCGTAAGCTATACGAGAAGTCGGCATGTTAGTTTTAAAACAACTGCCATGAAAAACACAGATATTATTGCGCCGATTACAATATTGCTCACATTCATCACCACGTTACAACTGACAGATACCACTTTCAACGTATTTAGTGACACATAATAACATCAGACGGTGCAGTGTTAGTACAAATCGATAGTATCATCTCATATTAGATTAAGGCATGGATTCACTATTACATATTATTTAATCAGTCTTAAGATGTACCTGTCCTCTTTAATAATATTAGCTTTTCATCTAGAACACTTTTTTCATACGATGTGTCGGTTTCTAGATATTTGTTTGGTAATAAGTTTGTGAACTTTTCTCACGACTGACATATTTTGTGCATGCTCCATACAGAATATTACAACAGTGTTTAAACCTACCCAAAAGCGATCGTTGAAATTTCTCCCCATTTGCGATATTAAGGTCATACTTCTTTTACAAAATGTGGTTCAGAGTCTTTATGGTATATTGACTTGCAGAATCATCTAATTAACTGGGAGAGCAAATCCCATAACCTAAATTAATATTCAGTAACCCAACTGCACCAATGAAAACAAAATTGTGCTGTGATTTTTCACACCTTGAAACGCTACACTGATGTGACAAAAGTCATGGGATAATTACTACACTACTGGCCATTAAAACTGCTACACCAAGAAGAAATGCAGATGATAAACGGGTATTCATTGGACAAATATATTATACTAGCACTGACATTTGATTACATTTTCACGCAATTTGGGTGCATAGATCCTGAGAAATCAGTACCCAGAACAACCACCTCTGGCCGTAATAACGGCCTTGATACGCCTGGGCATTGAGTCAAACCGAGCTTGAATGGCGTGTGCAGGTACAGCTGCCCATGCAGCTTCAACACGATACCACAGTTCATTAAGAGTAGTGACTGGCGTATTTTGACGAGCCAGTTGCTTGGCCACCATTGACCAGACGTTTTCAGTTGGTGAGAGATCTGAAGAATGTGCTAGCTAGGACAGCAGTCGAACATTTTCTGTATCCAGAAAGGACCGTACAGGACTTGCAACATGCGGTCGTGCATTATCCTGCTGAAATGTAGGGTTTCGCAGGGATCGAATGAAGGGTAGAGCCACGGATCGTAACACATCTGAAATATAACGTCCACTGTTCAAAGTGGGGTCAATGCGAACAAGAGGTGATCGAGACGTGTAACCAATGGCACCCCATACCATCACGCCTGGTGATACGCCAGTATGGCGATGACGAATAAACGCTTCCATTGTGCGTTCACCGCGATGTCGCCAAACACGGATGTGACCATCATGATGCTGTAAACAGAATCTGGATTCATCCGAAAAAATGACGTTTTGCCATTCGTGCACCCAGGTTCGTTGTCGAGTACACCAGGCGCTCCTGTTTGTGATGCAGAGTCAAGGGTAACCGCAGCGATGATCTCCGACCTGATTGTCCATGCTGCTGCAAACGTCGTCGAACTGTTCTTGCAGATGGTTGTTGTCTTACAAACGTCCCCATCCGTTGACTCAGGGATCGAGACGTGGCTGCACGATCCGTTACAGCTACGCGGATAAGATGCTGTCATCTCGACTGCTAGTGATATGAGGCCGTTGGGATCCAGCACGGCGTTTCGTATTACCCTCCTGAACCCACCGATTCCATATTCTGCTAACAGTCATTATATCTCGACCAACGTGAGCAGCAATGTCGCGATACGATAACCCGCAATCGCGATAGGCTACAATCCGACCTTTATCAAAGTCGGAAACGTGATGGTACGCATTTCTCCTCCTTACACGGGGCATCACAACAACGGTTCACCAGTCAATGCCGGTCAACTGCTGTTTGTGCATGAGAAGTCGGTTGGAAACTTTCCTCATGTTAACACGTTGTAGGTGACACCACCGGTGCCAACCTTGTGTGAATGCTCTAATCATTTGCATATCACAGCATCTTCTTCCTGCCTGTTAAATTTCGCGTCTGTAGCACGCCATCTTCGTTGTGAAGCAATTTTAATGGCCAGTAGTGTAATATCGTGTCGGAGCTCCTTTTCCAGGCGTAGAGCAACAATTCGACGTTGCATGGAGTCAACAAGTCACTGGAAGTTCCCTCCAGAAATACTGAGCCAGACTACCTCTACAGCCGTCCAAATTTGCGAAAGAGTTGTCAGTGCAGGATTTTGTTTCATGGGATTCATGTCGGGCGATCTGGGTGGACAGATCATTCGCTCGAATTGTCCAGAATATCCTTCAAACGAGTCACGAACAATTGCGCCCTGGTACCATAACATTGTTGTCTGGGATCATGAAGTCCATCAATGGCTGTACATGGTCTCCGAGTAGCCTTATATGACAATTTCCGGTCAAAGATCAGTTCAGATTGCCCCGAGGACCAAGTCCATTCCATGTAAACAAGCTCACACTACTATAGACTCACCAGCAACTGAAATAGGTATTCATCGACCAATCGAACCGATATGGTCACGAACCCAAGAGAGGCACTGCAGGCGATGTCGTGCTATTAGTAGAAGCAGTCGCGTCGGTAGTCTGTTGCCTTAGCCCATTAACACCGCATTTCGCCGCCACTGTCCTAACGGGTACATTCCTCTCGTTTCTGAAGTTAGTTCACGCAGCGTTGCATGTCTGTTAGCACTGACAACTCTAAGCAGACACTGCAGCTCTCAGTCGTTATGTGAAAGCTGACTTCCATTGCTTTGTCCCTGGTAAGTAATGCCTGAAATTTTGTATTCTCGGCACAACTTTGAGACTGGATCTCGGAATACTGAATTCCCTAACGATTTTCGAAATGGGATGTTCCATGCTTCTAGCTCCAACTACCATTCCGCGTTAAGAGTCTGTTAATTCCCGTCGTGCGGCCACAATCGCATTGGAAATCTTTTCACATGAATCACTAGAGTACAAATGACGGCTCTGTAAACGCACTGTCCTTTTATACCTACCACCATCTGTGAATGTGCATATCGCTTCTTATTTAACGGCGATCCTCTTATGGATGACAGTGAAGGGGAACAGGTATTGTCCCGTGATGATACTTGATTGATTACCCTTTGGTCAGTTAAACTGAGATTCCAATGCTGAGAAAGTGTCGAAATGTGCACCAAGTTGAAATACAAGACCCCACCGTCGCGCCCCTCTCTCCATGCTCCTCGTCAGTTACCTAGTCTATCCATCTAATCTCCAGTATACTCCGGTAGTACCACAAATTATTCTCTATGTAAGTCCACCTTTATGCAGATTGTTGCATGACCTCGACTGTTCAATATAAAATGTCTAATCAAAACACCTTCAGCCTTCTAAATTTCCAGCTGTTGTTTTATTTGAGCAACCAGTTTCAGCGCTACATTTCGCCCTCTTCCGGCCCTTTCACCAACGTGTAGGAAAAATCCCATCTATGGTCCAGTCAAAATAGGGGCCACCATTCAGTAAGTAGTATCCTTAGACTTTTTCTTAACACAGTAAATGCTTCGATCATCACTTGTCGACAACTGGAAATTTAGATGCTGAAGGTGTTTTGATTCGATATTTTATAAATGATTATACTCTCTTCTTGTCTGAGCTATTTATCGTCCATGCTCCACGACGAAGCTGAATGCGTCTGCTCCGTAAGTAGCGAATTTTGATTTTACTGTTTAACTGCTTGCCCAGTCTTCCGCTCACGTGTCGAGCGTGTTTGAATGTCACAGCTTCAGTTGTTGCTTTTCCTTAGTCTCTGAATTTTTCTAGTAAATTGTGCTTTTCCTGTGAATAAAATGGAGTGTATTAGTGAGGCTTACACCCACACTGGCTCACTTAAAAAGTCTCCGGAAAGTTTTTATGGACAATTTCCGACAGTGGCGTAACTAGGTTAACTGGCGCCCAGGGGCAAAGTTCAGCTTTGCTCAAGTGCTACCCCCACCCCCCACCCTCCCTTGTCCCACTTACGCCCAGCCGGCAACGTCACAAATGAGGCAGTCGCGGAGCTGGAACGCCGCAGCTGTAACTGTAGCGGTTTGTCTGATATAAGGTAATTTAGTTTAATCTCTGGTTTTCACATAATTCTGCGAAGAAGACAATCGAAACTGTGTATTTTATTGTGTAGACTAGTGTTTATTTGCTTTTACCGTAAATTTCTGTGCATTAACTTTGTGTAATCGGACTTTCTGGAGTAGTGTAGACTAGAGGTAGCGTATCACCAGATCTTAGCTTACAAGCAGAGACTTCTTGGGTTAGTATTACATTAGATAAAAACTGGTTAAATATGTATAGAAAGCGGGTCTGTTGTGTATGGTTCCAGGGGGAATTTTCCACTGTCCATAAACAGCTGGAAGCTGTGTTGTTCAAGTTCGACAGGCTTCAGGCTGCTTCCCTGGGCTCCGTTTGGAACACCTGTGACGAATGCTTTGCCACCTCTGGAGCCCTGATGCCACTGCGCCTTCCGATGTACATGACGACTTGGTGAATAACGCGAATCTCTGGGCGGAAGGGGAAAGAGCGTACCAGCTAAACGGATGTTCCCTTACGCCTCAAAAACGGCCAGCACGGGATATCTTGCCTGTCGGCACTGTGGCCAATCTTCTTGAGAGATTTGGACAAGCGCAGATATTGGGACGAGTTGTTATTGGTAGCTGCAGTGATGCAGACCCTCTGGGAAAAAAGCCATTCTCCACGCTGTTTACGGGAGTATCTCCTCCGAGATGTGGATGAGGTTATGCCAGCAGCGATGGAGCGACTGGGTACACCCGGATGCAAATCGTGGCTCACGTCCGCACGAATGACGCCTGTCATCTGGATTCAGAGGCCATCCTCAGTTCGTATGGCGGCTGGCTGACGTGGTGACGACACAGTTAGCCTCGCCCGCGGCATGGAAGCAAAGCTGTCGTTTTGCAGCATCGTTCCCAGAACCGTTCGTGGTCCTATGGTTTGGTGTCGAGTGCAAGGCTTAAACCAGAAGCTCAGACGATCCAGTGGGGATCTTGGTGCTAATTTCTTAACCGGCGCTATCGGATGAAGCTATGTTGGACGCCCCGCCCCCCATCAACAAGTTTATGAGGCCAGATCGGTTACCATTTGTCATAGCAGATCGCAGAAAGAAAATCTTGATATAGTATTAGTGAAATGCAGGAGCATCTGTCACTTAAAAACGGCAAATACGTCCACATAGTGATAAGGACAGAAAGCCAGCTGAAACCAAATGTCAATAGAAATGAAGTTCTTAACTTCGATTGGAATGTATATCTCAAAGGTAGGATGGACGCTGGTGACGGAGCCGTGTTTATAGAAATAAAAAAAAGGGTAGTGAGATCAGTATAGACTTAGAATGTGAAATAATTTGGGTGAAGATAAGTGTTAAGGGGCGATCAAACATGGTCATCGGATGCTTCTGTTGAACCACTGCCTCAGCAGCAGGACTGGCGGAACTTTTGAGAGGAAACTTGGAGAATATTTCGCGTAAATTTCCTTGCCATGTTACAATTTAAGTGGAGATTTTAAATTACCAGTTATAGACTAGGAGAATCAAGTGACTGGAAAGGATAGTAGGGACAGAGAATCAAATCAAATAATTGTTCTTTGTGCTTTATCCGAAAATTACCTTCAGCAGCTAATCAGAGAATCGAGACAACATCTTAGACCTGCTGGTGATTAACAGACCCGAAATTTTTGACACAGTGTAGGTGATCAGAGATCATAAGGTCGGTACCGCACAAATTAATATGGCTGTACATAGAGTTACAACGAACGGTAGAGATCTTTGTATTTACCAAGACCTAAAAGAGGCAGATTTCAGATTTTTCGTTTACGTTAGGAACTGAAAACCCGAGGAGTCAAGACGCACATGAAACCTCTCTTATCTAGACGGATTTCTAGTTTCGGCTAACAATATAGCCATCTTCAGATTATAACACATTACTGATTTGTAACGGTGTCATTACCGCCTCAGATATCTCTAAAATTTTTCTTAAAACGTAATTGTACAATGGCCATGAAATAAAGCCTCACGCAATTACAGCTTATTAACTAATACACAGTATTTACATCATTCCGTAACAGAGATCATTATATATATTTTATGATCTGAACATGGCTCGATTGCTAGACGAAACTACTAATCCATTCAAATAAAGAAAATTTCATGTGCGACCTTGACTTCATAGGTTTTCAATCGCTGACATAAACAAAAAAAAAATCAAGAAATCGCGTATCTCCTGGTTGACAACGTCAGATTACCTGACGACTTAATACGAAACTGTCAACTGCAGCATCGATGATGTTGGGAATCAATGAACGAATTTCAAGAGCATCGTACAATACGCTTTACACATGTAAGTGCCGAATACAATTTTGAGAGATGGAAAGGACTTACTGTTCGAAAATCATGTAACAAAGCTGCTTCGAAGGCAAAGAGAGCTTCATTGCAAATTCGGACGTAACCAAAGCCTCACAGGCAAACAATAGCTAAACCCCAAATTCAGCGTAAGGAGGACTGTGCGTGAAGTGTTTAACGAATTTAAAGGCAAAGTTCTATCTACCGGCTTGGCAGAAAATTCTAAGAAGTTTTGATCATATGTTAAACCAGTAAGCCTCCTAACCAGACACACTGTGACCATAATGGCATCGAAACAGAGGATGACAGAGAAAAGGTCAAAATACTGAATGTCTTTTTCCAAAACTCCTTCATAGAGGAAGATTGCACTGTAGTTCCTCCTTTACATCGTTGCACGAACGACAGAATAACAGTTATCGAAATATGTGACCAAGGGATAGAGAAACAACCGAAATCGTTCAACAGAAGAATGGCCACTGGACCTAAAGGAACAACAATTCGATTCTACTCATAGTATGCGAAAGAATTTGACCCTCTTCTAACAGCAGTGAATCGTAGCTCTCTAGAGGAGCTTAGCGCTCCTAACGATTGTAAAAAGGCACAGTCCATTCCAAATTTCAGAATGGATCGTCGAACAGACACAGATGTCGGTCTATTGTATAATTTTGGGCCTTTTTTGATACTCATTTATTATGGCATTTCTGGAGACCGAAAATCTCTGCAGGAATCAACACGCATTTCGAAAACAACGTTTGTATAAAACCCAGCATGCTTTGTTCGTCCACGAGACCCAGAAAGCAGTGGGTACAGGATCCCAGGAAGATACCGTGTTCTTTGACTGCCGGAAGACATACAGCTCCGCAGTGCCACCTAAAGAACAAAATACGGGCCTACGGAATACCAGGCGAACAGTTATTAGATCGGTTACTGCTGCTACAATGGGAGGTTATCAGTATTTGAGTTTGAACGTGGTGTTATAGTCGGCGCTCGAGCGATGGGACATAGTATTTACAAGGTAGCGATGGAGGGAGGATTTTTCTGTACGGCCATTTCACAAGTGTACTGTGAATACCAGGAGACCGGCAAAACATCAAATCTCCGACTGCGGCCGGAATAGGATCCTGCAACGACGTGACAGAAGTGCAACCCTTCCGGACATAGATCCAGATTTCAAATCTGGGCCATCAGCATGTATCAGCGTGCGAACCATTCAAAGAAATATAATCGATGTGGAGTATCGGAGCCGAATGCCCACTCGTGTGACCTTGATGATTGCACGACACAAAGCCTTACGCCTCGCCTGGGCCCGTCTACACCGACACTGGACTGTTGATGACTGGCGACATGTTGCCTGGTCGGACGGGTATGGAGACAACCTCATGAATCTATGGACCCTGCATGTCAGCAGGGGACTGTTCAAGCTGGTGGATGCTCTCTAATGGTGTGGGCCGTGTGCAGTTGGCGTGATATGAGATCTCTGAGTCCAGATACGACTCTGGCAGGTGACAGGTACGTCATCCTGTCTGGTAACCTGCGCAAATTCATGCCCATTGTGCATTCCGTCCAGCACTACTTCAGACATTAGTCGAGTCCATTCCACGTCGTGTTGCAGAACTTTTGCGTGCTCGTTGGGGCGCTACACGATATTAGGCAGATGCACCAGTTTCTATGGCTCTTCAGTGTAAAATTAGTCGGAGGCTGCATTGTGCGTAACCCAGGCTCCCGAAAGATACCTGAGTATACGCGGTTTTCTAGAAAAGTACTCGTTCCCTGATGTGCAAAAGAAGTTGTGAAACTTACAATAGCAAGACAGGGAGCTATGCAAGTATCTTCTGAAGCACCGTATATTCATTAGACTAAATATTGGTATCATCATGTGCTGCAGTCTGATAAAAATGCGAATAATGAGAAGAAAATTGGCAGTGGTTTGTTTGGGACTAGCATAGTAATTGTTATGATTGTGGCATTGAGTTCTTATCTGTTCTTGATAGTAATGACCTTATTCAGGAAGCCAGGAGTACTTGAGAAGCGCCAAGTTCTCGCTCAGTGCGAAGTTAAAATTCGTTTAAGCACAACGGTGGAAGATCGCGCGACGTGTTCCGAGGCAGATGGCGAACGCTGGACGTTAAAACCCAGAGAGAGAGAGAGAGAGAGAGAGAGAGAGAGAGAGAGAGAGAGAGAGCGGGGTAAGGATTATTGTTAAGTAAAACGCCGATACATCACTCATGCTGTTTCTTTTGAACATTTTATCAGGATCTTTACTAACAGCTATAAAATATTTTTTAAAAGAACACTGGCTCTTTACAGTAACACTGAGCTACAGTACATGTTCCAATTGCAGTTTATATACGACCTGCTGCAAACAGTTGTGTAAAATCTCGGGTTACTTTCAGTGCGTGTATCTATCGATGCCACAGCCGTGGGGGAACAATGGCCATGAGAACAGGGCTGCATTTCTCGAAACAACAAATTTGATGCGGTTTATGTACCGACATCTATTACGCATTGTGCTCTTTTTATACGAGGACGTGCATGCTAAAAAGTAATGCCTCCAAATTTTTTATGTGAAAACTCTTAAACCGTTTTCAAATAAAACAAACATTATTAACATTCTTCACCTTATTCTTCATGTCTACATATTTGCAGCTATCTGCCGCTAGAGGGCTCAGAATTGAAGCGTGTAACATGGCAGTGTGTAACGTAACTATGTCAGTGCGTGAAAACAGTGTGCTGTAATCAAGTTCCGAATTCAAGGAGTTCGTCCCCGCATGGGGCACTCTCTCCTTCAGCATTATAATACCAGATCACACAAGAGCGGAGCGGCATCTGCAGCCATCCGGAGCCTTTGGTTCACTGTCATCAGTCACCCATCCTCCAAACAGTCCCGACCTGGCCTCTCCGATTTTCACCTGTTTCCAAGAGGTAAAGAACACCTTCAAGGCCCTCATTATGATAGTGATGAATCATTGCAAACAGAGATGAGTTTGTGGCTCCGTCAACAAACACTGACGGTATCAACAAACTGGTCTCTCATTGGAAAAAAAATGTATTTATTGACAGAACGACTATGTTGAGAAATAAATATGTATGCATGAAGAATAAAAATGTAGAATGTTACTAACGTTTATTTTATTTAAAATACTTTAACAGTTATCACCATAAACAATTCGGAGGTATTATTTTTCAGCACGCCCTCGTATTACTCCTTTCAACTGGCGGCAGTATGAAGGTAGTGAGACGTAAAGGTAGATGGATGACTGCGTTATTAAGAGTGAATGCTTTTACTGTCAGCCTTCATTAGCAACGTCTAAAATATGCGTATAAAAGAGAGGGTTTTTTTACATGCTTGCATGTGTCTCTCTTCCCCATTGACTCATTGGAAAGTTCAATATAAGCTTGGTGTGTAACACGCTTTGAGTGGCATGTTAAATATCATTTCCAAATTCAGACGTAAGCCCGGAATTATTTTTGTATGCTTTAGAGTAACAGTCCCAGCGTTGTAGACCAACGAGATAAACTGAACAGAGAGAGAGAGAGAGATGGTAGCAACAGGATTAGTGTATGTCATCTCCTGACAGAAGTATCAACTTCTCACGGAAAAATGCAAAACAGTAAAATTTCTCTCGCAGCGCCTACCTGCTGCCAGAGTTAAAAACTTACCGACAGATCAATACTGCACTGCTTATTTTCGGATTCATATCCAGTATTATTCATAGACTACAATTGCTCTGTACAAACATCTACTTTTGTTATATCTTTTTGGCTGCTGTTGTTACGTTTTCCTGAAAGTGTTATTCCGTACCACTTCACACTCTTTTGACGTTTTACGTAAAATATTAATGATATTTTTATGTGAATCGGGTTCCACATCGTTTACTCCAGATAATTTGATGGCTGTGCAGCTCCGTTACTGCGCTTAACTGCTTATGGAGTAGCCTAGATTATACACAAAGTAATAGAGTTAGTAGATGATGTGACGAAGTTTATCTTTCATTAAAAAATATAAGAAAAATGCAGAGCCACCATAAAATTTAATGAATTTCAACAGAACTGATTTCCAGTTTTTGTAGAATAACTGATTAACTAACGAATTAAAGAAGGACAGGCTGGTCCCGGTGGAGGTTCACGTCCTCCCTTGGGAATGGATGTGTGTGTTTGTCTTTAGGATAATTTAGGTTAAGTAGTATGTAAGGTTAGGGACTGATGACCTTAGCAGTTAAGTCCAATAAGATTTCACACACATTTGAACAAAGAAGGACACCAGAAAAGTTGTGATTTCATGAAGCATCCCGTGTGTCTAATATTATGGTTGCTCTGTAGGGCTCGCTGTCCAGCACTGGTAATTACCAAGCATCACAACACTTTCATGAACGTAAAGTAGTACTCCTTGCTTACAGAAAGGTATTACATAACAAAGCTGAGGATGTAGTCTTACATTGATGGCGTATTTACACTGAAACTGCTGATAGTTCTGAAGAAACTGAACCTAAGTAGAATCGCAAATAACTTCAACCGAAACCATATTTTACATATGCTCAGGTAAACCAGAAAATATCGTGGGGCTGTGAACTGGATGTAACCCAAATGATTTGTTGCAATGTGAGGAGATGGCTGTAGCATAATCCCTTCATTTTATTTCTCTAGTTCCTTAAGCCATCTTGGAAGATTCTGCAGCATCTTAAATAGACTAAGTACTGTTAGGTTGTGCTCAGATAGCCTGTAGGGCGGTAAGAGACATGACTTCTCTAAGTGCTTTTCTATCTAATAAGGGAATGGAATTTCATAACTTCAGTTCTCTTACATTTAGCAGAAAAATGAGATATTAATCAGTTAAGAAACACTAGCTCACTGAAAAATTGCGTGTTGAAACATCGATCATTTGAAATTTTGATGGGTAAAGACAATAGCAATATCCATTTCTACTATAATGTATGTATGTACGTTCGTTCAATATCTCCTCGTAAACCACAGGATCGATTTCAACCATACGTTGGTGCACATATCATTTTTTTTAGTGTCATCACTCTTCTGACTGGTTTGATGCGGCCCGCCACGAATTCCTCTTCTTCAGTCTCTTCATCTCAGAATAGTGCGTGCAACCTACGTCCTCAATTGTTTGCTGGAAATATTCCTGTCTCCTCGTCCTCTACAGTTTTTACCCACTACACCTCCCTCTAGTACCATGGAAATCATTCGCTGATGTCTTAACAGATGTCGCATCATATCACTTACTGTATTGACAGAAGCGCTGTGGAGGTAAGAACCTCTCAAAGGGGCGAGTCTTTGTGTAAGTAAGTAGCGTATCTCACGCTCGCAAATACCCAGTCAATACTGATCCAACATTTGAGAACAAGAGCACTTAATGACTTGCAACAAACGTTACACATTGTTTAAAACATTTAAAACAGACTTTTGTCTCTCACTCCCGCCCCACCCCCCACCCAGTTCACTGCCTCAAAACACACACACACACACACACACACACACACACACACATTACATTTTCGCTGTTCGTACATTAAAACAGTCGCATCAGGTATGACTTTTTGATTTGCTACTTCCTTACTCTATTCCCAACACATTTTGCAGACAGTCTTCACGTATACCACTGAATATACGTCCAAAATTATATAACTGCACGACACGCTGTTCAGGGCATATCACATCATAAACATTGAGTTGCGTGAAAACGAAACTGCAGAGGGAAATTCGTTAGAGTACCGCTTAAATGTGTGTACAAACGTGTCAGAAATATGTTAAATATATCTGAAATATATGCGTATGTCGTCAAAGGCGCTGGTAATAAACAACTGTTTCGATTTTATTCAAAATTGGTGCGCACATTACTTACTATCTGGAAAGAAATACTTTAGGGGTAAGAACGAGCAACCTCCTCCTGGGACGGGGTTGGTAACATGGAAAAAAGGGGTAAGGAGGAGAACGAGACGTACACAGACATACGGAAGGAGGAGATGGACAGAGGGGGGGGGGGGAGGGGGAACAAAAAAGAAGTAGGTGGACTGAGAGAGAGAGAGAGAGAGAGAGAGAGAGAGAGAGAGAGAGAGAGACGGTAGAAGGAATTGGGAGGAGGATATAGAGAAAGGGGGGGGGGAAGGAATCAGAAGATGGGGAGGAGAGGTCAGAGAGGAGGAGGAGACGACACTCAGAGAGAGATGGAAGGAGCAAGCAGACAGAGAGAGGTGGTAGGAAGAGACGGACAGAGAGAGATGACAGTAGATGGATCGAGAGAGGGGGAGGGAAAGATGGACTTACAAGGACGAGAAGAAGATATAGGGGACAGGAAGAGATAAAAGGAGGCAGGAGGAAATAGTGGGTGAGGAGCAGATGGAGAGAGGAAGAGAAGGACAGAAGGGATAGAGCAGATGGACAAAAAGGGGTTAGAGGACAAAGAGAAAGGAAGGGGAGAGAGAGAGAGAGAGAGAGAGAGAGAGAGAGAGGGAGGGAGATTGTGGGAGGGGGTGGGGAGGAGGAGGTGGATTAGTAAAATTGTAATAAATACATACCAAGGCAACAATGGATACTCAGATAGCAATAGTAATAATGTGTAACCAAGATATCAGTTTTGGTGTGGCACAGCTGTCGACACGAATAGTATGAAGTAGTCTAAAATTAAACTAATTGAAGGACGGTAGAATCGTGATTAGGCGACAAGACGTTCGATGTCCGCGCCTTATCACAGAACTACAGGCTACAATACTGCTGCAGGCACCGTTCAGGAAGTACTCTTGAACAAGGTGTTTGCAGAACCTCTAAGTGTTCCCGTGTTCATCCAGTGACATCATGGCCCTCAGCTACCAAACCTCAGACTCAGAGTTTAAATATCAAAATTTTTGGCTGGTTTCGTTGTCTAGAGGCTGGGATACGTAGTTGCGCATTACAAGCCAAATACTGCTGAGTCTACAGTATACAATATGAATACACACATGAATCGAATGGTCGAAGGTTCCTATCACTCGGTAATTGCGAGTTTTGATTGTAACATAGAAATTTATAAATGAAAGATTACAATTAAATAAAATCTTCAGGTACTATTTTTAACGACTTTAAATGATGAGTACGATAGCAGACGTACCTTTAAGAATGCCGTTTATTACTGAAAAACACTTACTGGTGTCGATGGTCCAGCAATTAAATAAAATATAAGTTGAATAACACGGAAACAATACACTTACTGGTGTCGATTGTCCAGCAATTAAATAAAATATAAGTTGAATAACAAGGAAACAACAGATTCCTACTTCACATAATAAGTTGTGAACAACAACATAGCTCGCGAGATATTCACTTCTAAACGCATACTACGTCTTCACTGCAGAAGCCACGGAAATCTGACAAGTGCACAAAACGGTACTACGAAATATTTCGATCTCCCGCGACCACGCGCAGAAAACTCCACCCTCCAAGTAGTTCCTGCGACCCACAGTCGCTTCTATTCACGATGACGCCATTTCAAGAATTATTCTTAAGAATCTCTACTTTCATGCTGAAATATTTTGACGGTCATCATCAACTCGAAAGTCGAAAAGCGAATTATATAAAAAGCAAAATCTTCCGTTGCCTGATAAATTTATGAGCCAAAACACGGCTGCCACTGTCCGTCCTGGGATAGTACCGCTTGGAGGCGCTGTGGGCACATGGCATGGCAACGAAACTATATAAACGGGGTACTACGAAACGGGGTAGAGACGACTGAGGGGTCATTTTAGCGACGATACGAGCCACAAATGAGGAAAACCCACTTTCGGCAAAGGAACGATTGTTTTGGCCCGGCTCCAGGGAACACGTTCTCGGCAACGGCGAAACTGGTCGGCTTTCCTGGTGCTCTTGCCGTGAGAATCTACGGAAACTAATTGAAGGACGGTAGAATCGTGATTAGGCGACAAGATGTTCGATGTCCGCGCCTTATCACAGAACTACAGGCTACAATGCTGCTGCAGGCACCGTTCAGCAAGTACTCTTGAACAAGGTGTTTGCAGAACCTCTAAGTGTTCCCGTGTTCATCCAGTGACATCATCAATCACGATTGCAGGGGGCACGAGATGATCGACTTGTCATAAAGCCATTATGTCCTCTCCTGTGGCAAGTTGGACCACAAATGTTGTAAATGGTCCTGATATTAGCATTGGGACACAGTGGACGTTCGACCTGGTCCCACACATGCTCTATTGGAGATCTGATCTGGAGATCTTGCTGGCCGTAGGAGTATCTCAACATCACCCGGACAGTTCATAGTCACGTGCCATGTCTGGACGAGCATTGTCCAGTTGCCACGATACTGCCGCGTAAGACGTAACATGTGAGGACGAAGGATGTACCGTTGTGCTGTTGGAATTCCTTCGGTCACTATCAGCCGTGAGCTGCAGCCCAGAGTAACATCACTGAAACTTCCTGGCAGATTAAAACTGTGTGCCGGACAGAGACTCGAACTCGGGACCTTTGCCTTTCGCGGGCAAGTGATCAACCATCTGAGCTACCCAAGCACGACTCACAACCCGTCCTCATAGCCTTACATCTGCCAGTATCTAGTCTCCTACCTGCCAGGAAGTTTCATATCAGCACACACTCCGCTGCAGAGTGATATATTCATTCTAGTAACATCACTGCATGCCTCAAGAAATTGGAAGATTGGGTCCTCTCCCAGGTCTCCGCAAAAATCGCCGGCGACGTGCATCCGGAGTAGTGGTAGAACTGTGATTCATCGCGCAACACTATCAGACGTCACTCATAAACAGTATATGCTTCCCAGTCACGGCACCACTCCAAATGCAGCCATCTACGTCATGTTCTGATGTAAACATTAGCCTACGCATGGGACGGTAAATTCCCTCGTCTGGTCGTTGCATATCTCCGACGAGTGGTTTGGGATGATTGTTGTTTTTGTATGATACGATGGACTGCTTGCGCAACTATACAGGGTGTTACAAAAAGGTACGGCCAAACTTTCAGGAAACATTCCTCACACACAAAGAAAGAAAATATGTTACGTGGACATGTGTCTGGAAACGCTTACTTTCCATGTTAGAGCTCATTTTATTACTTCTCTTCAAATCACATTAATCATGGAATGGAAACACACAGCAACAGAACGTACCAGCGTGACTTCAAACACTTTGTTACAGGAAATATTCAAAATGTCCTCCGTTAACGAGGATACATGCATCCACCCTCCGTCGTATGGATGCGCTGATGCAGCCCTGGAGAATGGGGTATTGTATCACAGCCGACAACAATACGAGCACGAAGAGTCTCTACATTTGATACCGGGGTTGCGTAGACAAGAGCTTTCAAATGCCCACATAAATAAAAGTCAAGAGGGTTGAGGTCAGGAGAGCGTGGAGGCCATGGAATTGGTCCGCCACTACCAATCCATCGGTCACCGAATCTGTTGTTGATAAGCGTACGTACACTTCGACTGAAATGTGCAGGAGCTCCATCGTGCATGAACTACATGTTGTGTCGTACTTGCAAAGGCACATGTTCTAGAAGCGCAGGTAGAGTATCCCGTAAGAAATCATGATAAAGTGCTCCATTGAGCGTAGGTGGAAGAACATGGGGCCCAATCAAGACATCATCACCAATGCCTGCCCAAACGTTCACAGAAAATCTGTGTTGATGACGTGACTGCACAATTGCGTGCGGATTCTCATCAGCCCACACATGTTGATTATGAAAATTTACAATTTGATCACGTTGTAATGAAGCCTCATCCGTAAAGAGAACATTTGCACTGAAATGAGGATTGACACATTGTTGGATGAACCATTCGCAGAAGTGCACCCGTGGAGGCGAATCAGCTGCTGATAGTGCCTGCACACTCTGTACACGGTACGGAAACAACTGGTTCTCCCGTAGCACTCTCCATACAGTGACGTGGTCAACGTTACCTTGTACAGCAGCAACTTCTCTGACGCTGACATTAGGGTTATCGTCAACTGCACGAAGAATTGCCTCGTCCATTACAGGTGTCGTTCTAGGTCTTCCCCAGTCGCGAGTCATAGGCTGGTATGTTCCGTGCTCCCTAAGACGCCGATCAATTGCTTCGAACGTCTTCCTGTCGGGACACCTTCGTTCTGGAAATCTGTCTCGATACAAACGTACCGCGCCACGGCTATTGCCCCGTGCTAATCCATACATCAAATGGGCATCTGCCAACTCCGCATTAGTAAACATTGCACTGACTGTAAAACCACGTTCGTGATGAACACTAACCTGTTGATGCTACGTACTGATGTGCTTTATGCTAGTACTGTAGAGCAATGAGTCGCATGTCAACACAAGCACCCAAGTCAACATTACCTTCCTTCGATTGGGCCAACTGGCGGTGAATCGAGGAAGTACAGTACACACTGACGAAACTAAAATGAGCTCTAACATGGAAATTAAGCGTTTCCGGACACATGTCCACATAACATCTTTTCTTTATTTGTGTGTGAGGAATGTTTCCTGAAAGTTTAGCCGTACCTTTTTGTAACACCCTCTATAGTTCATATGATCCAAAAGTGACTGAGACGGAGATATAAACAACACAGTAATTTGTAAATATCAGTACAGTTGCTGACTTCTCTAGTGACGAATATGTCGGCTATAGTGAGAATGATAAAAGCTCCTGAGAAATGAAAAAAATCGTCAGAATTTAACATGCGCTCCTTGTTCCCCGAATTGATTTGGAGAGAGAAATATACAGCGAAGCGCCAAAGAAAGTGGTATAGGCATGCGTGTTCAAATACAGAGACATGTAAACATGCAGAATAAGACACTGTGGTCGGCATCGCCTATATAAGACAAGTGTCTGGCGCAGTTGTTAGATCGGCTGCTGCTGCTACAATTGCAGGTTATCAAGATTTGAATTTGAGCGTGCTATTATAGTCGGCTCACGAGAGATGGGGCACAGCATCCCCGAGGTAGCGATGAAGTCAGGATTTTGCCATACGATCATTTCACGAATGTACCATGAATATCAAGAATCCGGTAAAAACATCGCTGCGGCCGGGTATAGATCCTGCAAGAACGGGACCAACGGCGACTGAAGAGAATCGGTCAACTTCTGCTGGGCCGCCAACAAGTATCAGCGTGCGAACCATTCAACGAAACATGATCAACATGGGCTTTCGAAGCCGAAGGCCCACTCGTGTACCCTTGATGACTGCACGACACAAAGCTTTACGCCTCGCCTGGACACGTCAGCCGGCCGGAGTGGCCGTGCGGTTCAAGGCGCTGCAGTCTGGAACCGAGCGACCGCTACGGTCGCAGGTTCGAATCCTGCCTCGGGCATGGACGTGTGTGATGTCCTTAGGTTAGTTAGGTTTAATTAGTTCTAAGTTCTAGGCGACTGATGACCTCAGAAGTTAAGTCGCATAGTGCTCAGAGCCATTTGGACCCGTCAACACCAACATTCGATTTTTGATGACTGGAGAATGTTGCCTGATAGGACGAGTCTCGTTTCAAATTGTATCGAGCGGATGGACGTGTACGGGTATGGAGACAAACTCATGAATCCGTGAACCCTGCACGACAGCAGGGGACTGCTCAATCTGGTGGAGGATCTGTAATGGTGTGGGGCGTGTGCATTTGGAGGGATATGTGACCTCTGATACGTCTAGATACAACTGACAGGTGCCACGTACGTAAGCATCCTCTCTGATTACCTGCATCCATTCATGTCCTTTGTGCATTCTGACAATTCCAGCAGGACAATGCGACACCCCATACGTCCAGAATTGCAGCAGAGTGTCTCCAGGAACATTTTTCTGAGTTTAAACAATTCGGCTGGCCACCAAACTTCTAAAACATGGCCATTATTGAGCATATTTGGGATGCTTTGCAACGTGCTGTACAGAAGGGATCTCCACCCCTCGTACCCTTACGGATTTATGGACAGCCCTGCAGGGTTCATGACGTCAGTTCCCTCCAGCACTGCTTCAAACATTAGTCGAGTCCGTGCTTCGTGCTGCGGCACTTCTGAGTGCTCGCGGGGGCCCTAAATGATATTAGGCAGGTGTACCAGTTTCTTTGAATCGTCAGTGTAATATTATACTGTGTGATGTGTTTACAGTTTACACTTCCAGATCTCCCTCCCTCGCCACCTCTGTTTCTCTCTTCTCTCTTTCGCTATCGTTATCTGACAGAATGCAACTTCTATGTTATTGCAATCTAATCTTAATAAGCCACACTGTCATTCCTTTACAATTAAGTTACATTACTCCAGCTGTTTTTTATTTTTTCATACATGACACGGGGAACAAGGTGACTATAACCAAATATTTGAACTTATAACAGTGTTCACATTTACAGTGAGGTCAGTTCATTATTGAAACTGCTGTTCATGATGATGTAATTATTGTGGAAACCATAATGTGGCAAGGTTTAGCTTACCGATGCAGCATAAGGCACAATGAGATCCGCTTGTTGGCAAACACTTTAATTATTGATGGAACATGTGAACTGTGCGTAATTACTGGCATATGTCAGAGCCGGAAATCACTGTATCACAGGAGAATAAGCAGCGTGTGCAACTCAAACGACAGACTCTCTAATTACCGGTGTTGATCGCAGGCGGCTGAAGATATAATTACTGCGACTGCTGTAGGGTACTAACGAACCTCATCGCGCTCGTTCCCGAACGTTATTAAAAATCACCTATGTTAAGTAAATTATTGCGCAGCTGCTGCCCAGCCACAGCTTAATGCGTTTTTAACCTCTGGTATTAATATTCCCATGCATGTAATCAGCTACTGGAATGCTTACGATTACACTCTGCGTGTTTATAGGGCCTTGTGAGGGTGATGCGAAATAATTGTGAACAAACTCTTCGTTAACACGCTTCGGAAAATCAGTATATTACATAAGCAGGAGAAGTACGTGTTTAACCGGTTTGGTTTAGAGTATGCAGAGCATGATGAACTCGATGTTCTACTGTAAACGTTTCTAAATATTGAAAATTTAACGTCATAAATTTTAAAATTGTGATAGAGCACGTACGTTGTCGTCTTGCTAAAAGACTCTTGCACAAAGCGCTATGTCTTTTAGCAGGATGTGGCTCTCCTGTAACAAACTAGAGACTTAATTTCGCTTATTATGACATGTCTTCCTGGTAGTGTGTAGTATGTAAAAATAAAGAATGGTTTTTCTTTGAGATAAAATAACTTCTTTATATAAACTAAGTGTGGTGATCGAATATTGATGGTACAGCCATTACAGCTGTTGCGAAGAAAGAAGTGCTGAGTCATTCTTGGTCCCAACACCAACTACCAACGGTCTCATTTGTTAATTCTACATACCCTGTTTTCCGTGTCCCCCTATAATTCCTACCCTCTATGGCTGCTTCTAACAACATCGATCTTCTTCCCTAATGTCTTAAACTATGCTCTACGATCTAGCTTCTACTTGTTTTCCTTATATTGTTTTACTTCTGATTCTAAAGGGAATTTCTTCATTTTTTATCTTGTAAGTTTTCAACATCGTTCTGAAACACGAACCCTTAAATACTTCCATTATCCACTTTTCCACTCTTCTCATATATGTTTCGTAAAATGACTGTGAAGGTGGAAAACAGAGATTCCACTTACTTTCCGACAGCCGTATTCTTTGTGCATCATGCTCGATGGAAAAGAAACGGGGAGATGACTGATGTACGAAGAGCTGTACGCTGCACACCATAAAGCACTTGTGGACTGGCTATACATGTAGCTGACGCATGATAGGGAAGTCTTGAGAGTACCATAGGCACAAATAAAAAGATGACTCAAACTAAGTTTTATGTACAGAAATCATCAGTTCCATTTTAGGTCCACCAACTGGTGCAAAACAATAAACTGTTAGTCGAATTTAAAAACAGGCATTCGTCAGCTGATCACAATAGACGCACGACGGCAGATACTTGGTTTCACATGTTACTTACAGTTTAATGCATTAATGAGCAATAGAAGTAGTGTTAGCCACTGTGAGGAAGACAAGGCGCTCCTGTTACCAAGGGAAGAGAACAATATGGTAGGGCACTTGACTGCGATGTAGTCAGTCATTTTACTGATTCTTGACGTGACGGGAAGATGTAAGAGAAACATAAATGAGACCATGTCTTTGGTGTCCCATTAGTGGAGCTCTCCACCTACGTTGTTACGCAGGCACGGAGATTTCGGTCTGCCGGACGTCAATAATGTACTCACATTCTGTAAAACTGCAACTGTTAGTCAAGCACTGTAGTCAGTATCGAGTTGGATATAGCAATCACTGTCAATGATCGCGTATTATAACGGAGGATACAGAGATCGTAGTGTAGCATATCATTCGCCAAATCAATACTAGAACACAGTAACCGGAGGGCTGCCATGTAATATACACCGAACCGACAAAGAAACTGGTGTAGCCTGCATATTCAAACACAGAGGTATGTAAACATGTAGATTACTGCGCTGCGGTCGGCAACGCCTATGTAAGTCAGCAAGTGTCTGGCCCAGTTATTAGATCGGTTACTGTACAAACATGTTCCGGGAAAATCAGGAATACAGAAATACAAGTCGCTGAGGAATGAAAGAAATAGGAAGTGCAGGGAAGCTAAGACGAAATGGCTGCAGGAAAAATGTGAAGACATCGAAAATGATATGATTGTCGGAAGGACAGACTCAGCATAAAGGAAAGTCAAAACAACCTTTGGTGACATTAAAAGCAACGGTAGTAAGATTAAGAGTGCAACGGGAATTCCACTGTTAAATGCAGTGGAGAGAGAAGATAGGTGGAAAGAATACATTGAAAGCCTCTATGAGGGTGAAGATTTGTCTGATGTGATAGAAGAAGAAACAGGAGTCGATTTAGAAGAGATAGGGGATCCAGTATTAGAATCGGAATTTAAAAGAGCTTTGGAGGACTTACGGTCAAATAAGGCAGAAGGGATAGATAACATTCCATCAGAATTTCTAATATCATTGGGGGAAGTGGCAACAAAACGACTATTCACGTTGGTATGTAGAATATATGAGTCTGGCGATATACCATCTGACTTTCGGAAAAGCATCATCCACACAATTCCGAAGACGGCAAGAGCTGACAAGCGCGAGAATTATCGCATTATTATCAGCTTAACAGCTCATGCATCGAAGCTGCTTACAAGAATAATATACAGAAGAATGGAAAAGAAAATTGAGAAAGCGCTAGGTGACGATCAGTTTGGCTTTACGAAAAATAAAGGGACGAGAGAGGCAATTCTGACGTTACGGCTAATAATGGAAGCAAGGCTAAAGAAAAATCAAGACACTTTCATAGGATTTGTCGACCTGGAAAAAGCGTTCGACAATATAAAATGGTGCAAGCTGTTCGAGATTCTGAAAAAAGTAGGGGTAAGCTATAGCGAGAGACGGGTCATATACAATATGTACAACAACCAAGAGGGAATAATAAGAATGGACGATCACGAACGAAGTGCTCGTATCAAGAAGGGTGTAAGACGAGGCTGTAGCCTTTCGCCCCTACTCTTCAATCTGTACATCGAGGAAGCAATGATGGAAATAAAAGAAAGGTTCAGGAGTGGAATTAAAATACAAGGTGAAAGGATATCAATGATACGATTCGCTGATGACATTGCTATCCTGAGTGAAAGTGAAGAAGAATTAAATGATCTGCTGAACGGAATGAACAGTCTAATGAGTACACAGTATGGTTTGAGAGTAAATCGGAGAAAGACGAAGGTAATGAGAAGTAGTAGAAATGAGAACAGCGAGAAACTTATCAGGATTGATGGTCACGAAGTCAATGAAGTTAAGGAATTCTGCTACCTAGGCAGTAAAATAACCAATGACGGACGGAGCAAAGAGGACATCAAAAGCAGACTCGCTATGGCAAAAAAGGCATTTCTGGCCAAGAGAAGTCTACTAATATCAAATACAGGCCTTAATTTGAGGAAGAAATTTCTGAGGATGTACGTCTGGAGTACAGCATTGTATGGTAGTGAAACATGGACTGTGGGAAAACCGGAACAGAAGAGAATCGAAGCATTTGAGATGTGGTGCTATAGACGAATGTTGAAAATTAGGTGGACTGATAAGGTAAGGAATGAGGAGGTTCTACGCAGAATCGGAGAGGAAAGGAATATGTGGAAAACACTGATAAGGATAAGGGACCGGATGATAGGACCTCTGCTAAGACATGAGGAAATGACTTCCATGGTACTAGAGGGAGCTGTAGAGGGCAAAAACTGTAGAGGAAGACAGAGATTGGAATACGTCAAGCAAATAATTGAGGACGTAGGTTGCAAGTGCTACTCTGAGATGAGGTTAGCACAGGAAAGGAATTCGTGGCGGGCCGCATCAAACCAGTCACTAGACAGATGAAAAAAAAAATGCTGCTACAATGACAGGTTTTTAAGATTTAAGTAAATTTGAAAGAGGTGTTATAGTCGGTGCACGAGCGATGGGACACAGCATCTCCGAGGAGACGACGATTTGGGGATTTTCCCGTACGACTATTTCACGAGTGTACCGTGAATATCAGGAACCCAGTAAAACATCACATCTCAGACATCGCAGCGGCCGGAGAAAGATCCTTCAAGAACGGGACCAACGAGGACTGAAGAGAATCGTTCAACGTGACAGAAGTGCAATCCTTCCGCAGATTATTGCAGAATTCAATGCTGGGCCATCAAAAAGTGTCAGTGTGCGAACCACTCAACGAAACATGGCCTTTCGGAGCCGAAGGCCCACTCGTATACCGTTGATGACTGCACAACACAAAGCTTTATGCCTTGCCTGGGCCATATCAACACCGACATTGGACTTTTGATGACTGGAAACATGTTACCAGGTCGGACGATTCTCGTTTCGAATTTATCGAGCGGGTGGACGTGTACGGGTATGGAGACAACCTCATGAATTCATGGACCCTGCATGTCAGCAGGGGACTCTTCAGTCTGGTGGAGGTTATGTAATGATGTGGGGCGTGTGCAGTTGGAGTGATGTGGGACCCCTTATGCTTCTAAATACGACTTTGATACGTGACACTTACGTAAGCATCCTTTCTGATAACCTGCATCCATTCATGTCCATTGTGCATTCCGACGGACTTGGGCAATTCCAACAGGACAATGCCATACCCCACACGGCGAGAATAGCTACTCTTCTGAGTTTAAGCACTTCCGCTGGCCATCAGACTCCCCACACATGAACATTATTGAGCGTAACTGGGATGCCCTACAACGTGCTTTTCGGAAGAGATCTCCACCCCCACGTACCCTTACGGATTTATGGACAGCGCTGCAGGAATCATGGTGTCAGTTCCCTCCAGCATTAATTCAGACATTAATCGTGCCACGTCGTTTTGCGGTACTTCTGCGTGCTCGCGGGGGCCCTGCACGATGTTAGGCAGGTGTACCAGTTTCTTTGGCTCTTCAGCGTAGAAACACCACTACAGTACACATACATCTTTGCAGCTTTGGACTTTGGAAGCGTGGGAAAAGGATTCTTGGTTTGATCAGTCACGACAGAGGCGTTGTTAGCGGGATGCAGGAATGCAGACCGTTCTGTAGGGGTGTCCAAGCTTGCCAGGTTCTGCGGAACGAGTTGCAAATATATACGCGGTTATGGAAGCGGGTGTGCAACTAGAGGGCTTATAAACTAGGTCTGACGCTTTTGCATGCTGACACTCATTTTATCGCTGAATAGCGAGTAAACAAAAGTGATTCTCACACAGTTCTTCAGACAGTGACATCAAAGATCTTAGTTTGATACATTTTTTTTCGTCCAGTGGGTGTTATTAACAGATCTTGTCCGTTACAAAGCTGTGTCTTCGATATGGTTGTGCTGTGAAGGTTTTAGTGCTATTATTGTTTTGCGGTAAGTACACATTTGAGACTGTAAAACAGGAAAAAAAGCTAGCCTTTATTAGCGAAGGTACCGTGATCGTAAAGAAACTGAGACTGTGGGTGAATGAAATATCCCTGATTTAAAAAAAATTAAACAAAAATAATAAACAGTTTTCCGAATAATGTTTATCAGAATATTGTATATGTATTGATGTAAGTACACTCCTGGAAATGGAAAAAAGAACACATTGACACCGGTGTGTCAGACCCACCATACTTGCTCCGGGCACTGCGAGAGGGCTGTACAAGCAATGATCACACGCACGGCACAGCGGACACACCAGGAACCGCGGTGTTGGCCGTCGAATGGCGCTAGCTGCGCAGCATTTGTGCACCGCCGCCGTCAGTGTCAGCCAGCTTGCCGTGGCATACGGAGCTCCATCGCAGTCTTTAACACTGGTAGCATGCCGCGACAGCGTGGACGTGAACCGTATGTGCAATTGACGGACTTTGAGCGAGGGCGTATAGTGGGCATGCGGGAGGCCGGGTGGACGTACCGCCGAATTGCTCAACACGTGGGGCGTGAGGTCTCCACAGTACATCGATGTTGTCGCCAGTGGTCGGCGGAAGGTGCACGTGCCCGTCGACCTGGGACCGGACCGCAGCGACGCACGGATGCACGCCAAGACCGTAGGATCCTACGCAGTGGCGTAGGGGACCGCACCGCCACTTCCCAGCAAATTAGGGACACTGTTGCTCCTGGGGTATCGGCGAGGACCATTCGCAACCGTCTCCATGAAGCTGGGCTACGGTCCCGCACACCGTTAGGCCGTCTTCCGCTCACGCCCCAACATCGTGCAGCCCGCCTCCAGTGGTGTCGCGACAGGCGTGAATGGAGGGACGAATGGAGACGTGTCGTCTTCAGCGATGAGAGTCGCTTCTGCCTTGGTGCCAATGATGGTCGTATGCGTGTTTGGCGCCGTGCAGGTGAGCGCCACAATCAGGACTGCATACGACCGAGGCACACAGGGCCAACACCCGGCATCATGGTGTGGGGAGCGATCTCCTACACTGGCCGTACACCACTGGTGATCGTCGAGGGGACACTGAATAGTGCACGGTACATCCAAACCGTCATCGAACCCATCGTTCTACCATTCCTAGACCGGCAAGGGAACTTGCTGTTCCAACAGGACAATGCACGTCCGCATGTATCCCGTGCCACCCAACGTGCTCTAGAAGGTGTAAGTCAACTACCCTGGCCAGCAAGATCTCCGGATCTGTCCCCCATTGAGCATGTTTGGGACTGGATGAAGCGTCGTCTCACGCGGTCTGCACGTCCAGCACGAACGCTGGTCCAACTGAGGCGCCAGGTGGAAATGGCATGGCAAGCCGTTCCACAGGACTACATCCAGCATCTCTACGATCGTCTCCATGGGAGAATAGCAGCCTGCATTGCTGCGAAAGGTGGATATACACTGTACTAGTGCCGACATTGTGCATGCTCTGTTGCCTGTGTCTATGTGCCTGTGGTTCTGTCAGTGTGATCATGTGATGTATCTGACCCCAGGAATGTGTCAATAAAGTTTCCCCTTCCTGGGACAATGAATTCACGGTGTTCTTATTTCAATTTCCAGGAGTGTATATTAAGTTGTAGTTCCTTTCAATATCACATTCTTTAGTCAGCTGCGTGTGCTCAGAAAAAAGACACCGCTCTTAACTCTGATAAATCGTGTAACTGCAATAGTATGTTGTTTGATGAAGCACTGTTCCGAGGACCGTTTTACATTTTTTATTAGCAGAGAAATCTGGCGTTGCCCAGGTATTTATTTATAGCTGTGAGTCCGCACACGTATCACTCAGCGCCTGGCCTTGTGCTTAATGTTAATGACGTCATATATCCTGAACTACCTATGTGAATACTGTCTGCAACATGTGTTACGAATGGAGTTAGCAACGAAGCAATAAATTTAGAGTTGATGCACCATGCGTCAGTTCTTCACACATGTCATTGTTTATTACATCATATCTCCTGAACCACGTGTCGCGCATTGATATAATTTTGCAGTTACATTCAGTGCTATATGAGCATACTGACTGCTAAATGTGTCGAGAACACGATTGGTAACAAAGAGGTAATAAATTATAACGTCATTCTTATGCTGTACCTTTAATGCACGAACAGAGGAAAAGTAGTAAGCGACAAACTTTTTCCCCCTCAACATTTTCTAGGGGTTTCCACGAAAAAAAAAATCGTAAGGTTTTGAAATTATGTGCAAAGTTTCCTGCAAGCTGCTGAGTGCTCTCATTCTCAAAGACTGATTGAATAAAGCCTGGGAATTCGCTCGTAGTGGGCTACGTTCTTTTTCACCCCCACCCACTACCCCTTTGATAGGTAGGTGGTTCTTACACATACAGCTATTGATGTGTACTAAATTTGCTTCATGTCTGTCCAATGGTTTAGGAGGCGATGTAGAAAACACACACACACACACACACACACACACACACACACACACACAGACACACACAGTTTTATTGTATGTATGAGTTTATGTCACGCCAGTTACTAAGAACAAATGTCGGATCAAAAGGCCAGAGTCAATTTTCTTTTGCCTATTCTGGAACTATCTACTGCACCGTATTTTCTTTTATTGTCTACATGTTTCGAACAGCATAATCGAAGTTACTGTTGGTATTATTGTTTCACGCTAAATTGCCATCATTATGTGTCTGACCCGACCCGTGTACTGACATTTTTCTATTATCGTGCGTATCCCGACGTGAATGAGTGTTTCAACCAGCAAGATGTAGTCTATTATATTTCAGTGATTGAAAAATGTTTGCAATGCCACTGAAGATTAGTCTGATTCTAAGGAGACCACAGGACCAGCTCAAATTCCTCTGATTTCTATTGCCTTTTTTTCCGTTTCTGTGTTTTTTTGTATTTATGGAGTACTGTCTCAGAAAAGGTCAAGCATTCTTCGTACTATTTACATGTCTTGGAGTCAGCACTGGGATGTGTATTACTAAGATGAGAAGTATAAAGTTCCGTTCGAAAGACAAGGTAAATTATCTTGTTGTAGAGACACTTCCATTTGCTAAAGACATATGTGACAATACAAACATTCCTGTGTGAAGAAAGTATTATAACAGTAAGAAAAAATGATGCCTGGAGAAAAAGCTGCAGGTGAGACGCTGACTTTGTGGCAGGGACCGAGAATGTTAATATCAGAGTGCAACGACGGATTTCTGCACGAAGTCCATACACGTTGGAAAACGCGGCACGTATATCAGACATTTTTGCTGCTTTAGAGCCCAGAAACCTGATTAAAAACTCAGAAATGGAACTTCCCATGGTTGTAAAGTGTTACGTTGACAGCTGTGCTGAAATTTCTGAAGATGGTATTCTCGCAGGCGTTCCACACCTAAGAAGATTTCTGCAACTGCTCAAGTTCCAGTGAAGTGTCTCTTGGTGGACGTCTTTTAAGATTCTTACAGTTACTGGTTGAAAACGAACTTTCTGATTCTGTTTCCAACCTAGTTTTGGCGTTAAAATTTTTCTTGTGTGTTTTGGTAGCGTAATGTCAGAAGAGTTTTTCAAAATACAAACTATGTAAGAACTGCCTTAGGTCCACCATGAAGCATGCACAATTCTCTCCAAGTGAAAAATTTGTCAAGCGAAAACAGTGTAGTTAAAGGTATCGATTTTGATGAAGCAATTTCAAAATTTCCATCAGAAAAAGTTAGGAGGAAAAGATTTTAAGCTACATATCTAAGTCACCTATCAATAAGTAGATCTTTGGTTATTTCTACTACTTCATTAATAATACATTACACTATTTTATTTATAAAAATGCCTTTTACTTATTGGTTTCCGTTCCTAAAAACTGTTTGTAAAGTGATTAACATTATATTTTGGTTACTTAACGAGTTGTATCAAAAAATAGCTTCCCTCCAAAAACTTATTTTGTGTTTCTGTAGGATTAGTGGGGGAGTGGAAGTTGAAAGTCGCACTGGGTGCCAAAATACCTGGCCGTGCCTCTGATTCATGGCTCGGGTTCGCAGAGTACGAAGACCCCATAAGCTAAATGAGGTAATGCATCCCACCTGTCATCTGGGGAATGTTCATACGGATGTATTCTCGAGCATGTGTATGTGGTGATCTTGGGGAGGGGGATGGATGGTTAGGGTAGGTGGATGTAGAGCCCCCGATGCATCTACCATCGTTTCTCATGCAGGAACCTATTGATGACGAGCATGCTTTGGTTCGCTTACAGCACCTCCACAGCGATATGATTCAATGATGCGTCTCTCCCTAATAATCAAAATGGTTTGTACGGTACTACTCAAGAATGAGCGTGCTTGTATAGGCACGCATATCACCGTATCTCAGTTTTATAAGACACATACGTAACGTGGTAGGTCGAGATAATCGCATCTCTGACCCAGCTCCGACCGATCTCTCTGCATTGATGGCATCTGTTGAACAGTCATACATTCTGATGGCAGCCCAATCAGCGTTATAGCGCATCGTTGTTGGAAGTGGCAGCTACAAGCTACTGCGTGAGAATTGTTAGAAAGTGTTTAACTGAAGTATTTTTCCATTACAACCATTCTGTACACTTTCGTGAATCATCATGCGTTGTCCACTACCCATTACAAGATCCAATTTATTGAAGATTTATCTTCGAGAAACGTAGCTAGATCACCCGCAGCAAGCTATGGTACGGTGTGCACAAGAGAGTGTAATGAGCTGTGTATCGAAAGACGAGACTGAATAATTGGTTAACTAAGCAATAAACGAGCAATTCTGTGGCAGCAAACCGAGAATGAACACAATATGAGTTCAATATAGGCTGAAAGAGTATCACATACTGACACAAATATTACTCTTTCCGCTGAGAACTTCCCAGAATAACATTTCATTATTCGGCTTTCGTAGAGTTTTTACATAGTTGATACTATTGTTGTTTGGAATAGAAACAAATTCTTCTGTGTTGCCAACATCTCCACCACCCCTTTTTTCACGAAGATACTACACACGACAACTACGTTTTGTAGAGGCAACTTAGTGAGAACAGTGGTTCAATTATCCCGCGCAGGTCTTGAGTGTTTGACGCCGGTGTCAGCACACGGGTCGTAATTGGTAGTGCCAGCCCGGGGCGAGCAATTAAAATTACTTGGCAGCCTGCGGCGACGGCGGCTGTCCGCTCGACGTAACTAGGTGTCAGCTAGCGAGGCGGCAGCTCCCTGCGTGTGGAGAATAGGTCTAACTACACGCGGCTGCCCGCACTGTTCCATTCCTCGTCCATAACTAATGTTTTTTATGGGGATGACCTGCGTTTATCTCACAGAGTAACGAAATTTATTATTCATACTAAAGCATTATAGGCTGTGTTTGTTATGGCTTGTTGGTTGATCATTGCAGACACACTGGATAAAATATTAGTCACCCTCGAGAGAAACCAAACTAACATCGTTTAACACCGGCTATAGCCTTGATAACGTCTCGTTTGAGCGAGGAAGAGTGTCCACAAATTTCTTCAGGCATTTTCTTTATTTATTTCTTACAGTTTGACTGCGCCATCTTGTGATTCTATGCATTTACACTACTGGCCATTAAAATTGCTACACCAAGAAGAAATGCAGATGATAAACGGGTATTCATTGGACAAATATGTTATACTAGAATTGACAAGTGATTACATATTCACGCAATTTAGGTGCATAGATCCTGAGAAATCAGTACCCAGAACGACCACCTCTGGCCGTAATAACGGCCTTGATACGCCTGGGCATTCAGTCAAACAGAACTTGGATGGCGTGTACAGGTACAGCTGCCCGTGCAGCTTCAACACGATACCACAGTTCATCAAGAGTAGTGACTGGCGTGTTGTGAGGAGCCAGTTGCTCGGCCACCATTGACCAGACGTTTTCAATTGGTGAGAGAACTGGAGAATTTGCCGGCCAGGGCAGCAGTCGAACATATTCTGTATCTAGAAAGGCCCGTACAGAACCTGCAACATGCGGTCGTGCATTATCCTGCTGAAATGTAGGGTTTCGCAGGGATCGAATGAAGGGTAGAGCCACGGGTCGTAACACATTTAAAATGTAACGTGCACTGTTCAGAGTGCCGTCAATGCGAAGAAAAGGTGACCGAGACGTGTAACCAATGGCACCCCATACCATCACGCCGGGTGATACGCAAGTATGGCGATGACGAATACTCGTTTCCAATGTGCGTTCACCGCGATGTCGCCAAATACGGATGTGACCATCATGATGCTGTAAACAGTACCTGGATTCATCCGTAAATATGACGTTTTCCCTTCGTGCACCCAGGTTCGTCGTTGAGTACATCATCGCAGGCGCTCCTGTCTGTGATGCAGCGTCAAGGGTAACCGCAGCCATGGCCTCCGACCTGATTGTCCATGCTGCTGCAAACGTCGTCGAACTGTTGTTGCAGATGGTTGTTGTCTTGCAAACGTCCCCATCTGTTGACTCAGGGATCGAGACGTGGCTCTACGATCCGTTACAGCCATGCGGATAAGATGCCTGTCATCTCGACTGCTAGTGATATCAGGCCGTTGGAATCCAGCACGGCGTTTCGTATTACCCTCCTGAACCCACCGATTCCATATTCTGCTAAGTCATTATATCTCGACCAACGCGAGCAGCAATGTCGCGATACGATAAACCGCAATCGCGATAGGCTACAATCCGACCTTTATCAAAGTCGGAAACGTGATGGAACGCATTCCTCCTCCTTACACGAGGCATCACAACAACGTTTCACCAGGTAACGCCGGTCAACTGCTGTTTGTGTATGAGAAATCGGTTGGGAACTTTCCACTTGTCAGCACGTTGTAGGTGTCGACACCGGTGCCAACCTTGTGTAAATGCTCTGAAAAGCTAATGATTTGCGTATCACAGCATCTTCTTCCTGTCGGTTAAATTTCGCGTCTGTAGCACGTCATCTTCGTGGCGTAGCAATTTTAATGGCTAGTAGTGTACAATGTTTCCAGCGAAGGAGTCCTTGATGTCAAAATTAAATATCTCGAAAAATAACATCGATAAACGAGTGCAACAAAGGATGTGTTTATTGTGAAAGCTGTACCAATTATATACAGGAAATATACAGAGGATTGAAATATTTTGAACAGCTGCTAACGAATGGCGCTTATACTGTGCACCTCGTCTAGTGTCAGCATCCATATACACAGAAAAAAGAAGAAACGCAAACAAAGAACGAGCTGTGCACTTAAATAAAAGTTGGTGGACGTGGTTCTACACCAGAAAGATGATGTCTATTCAAATTTAGTGCCAGTCGAGTGCGAATGGCATTAATGGCCCTAGTAGCGCTAATAGGAGGATGCAAATCAGTTTTGTTTTAAATACACTCTGACACGGTCGTGAATGTTGGATACCTTTGAGGCTGAGCGTGCTGACTTCACATAAGCTAAGAATGGCTGTAAGGTGAAAAAGAAGCCATTATCAATACCTCACTGAGTTTGAAGGAGGTCGTGTATATTGCTACGAAAAGCTGGACTTTGGAAGTGGGCACCATAGTGTCACAACGAGCTGTTACAAATCGGTTTCTTCAAGGAAAGCTCTGAGCCAGATTCCATGTAGCGTGCTTTCCACTGACCGCAGACCACCGCCGTTTGCGACTTCACTGGTGTCAAGCGAAAGCTCCTTGGAGGGTAGAGTGGAGGTCTTTTGTGTTTTCTGATGAAAGATGATTCTGCCTCGGTGCCAATGATGAACGTGCGTCGGTTAGAAGGGCCGACGACAAACATGTATGCGTGCTAGACACACTGGACTTACAGCTTGAGTTATGGCCTGGAATACGATATCTTATGACAGGAGGAACACATTAGTGGTTATCTCACGCACCCTGAGTACAAAATTACTCGCTTCTCTAGTGATTCGACCTGTTGTGCTGCCTTTCGTAAGCAGCAATCTAGGCGGCGCTTTCCAGCAGGATAACGCTTATCCATATACCACTGTTGTAGCCCAACATCCTCTACAGAGTATCGACATGTTGTCTTGACCTGCTCCATCACCAGATCGGGCACATACGGGACATTATCGGTCAACTCCAGCGTCAGCCACAAACGCCATTAACCGTCCTGTGTTGAGCGACCAAGTGGAACAGACATGGAAATCCATCTCACAAGCTGACGTTCGGCACCTGCACAACACAATGCAAGCACGTTAGCATACTTATATTCAACATTCTCACGGTTACATAGGTTATTAATGTACCAGCATTTCAGATTTGCAATGTCCTATCTCGCGCTTGTATTAACCTGCGTCCTTGCAATGTTGATCACTTAAATATATTAATTAGAAAAATTTTTCCTGAAATTTCATAAGTTTGATTTTTTGCGAGTTGCGATATTTTTACCCGTCAGTGTGTAACATGTTCTCTGTAAGTAGTCTTTGCAGTCACATCACAGTCTTTTCGGACTAACCACCATTCGCATTACCAAGTGTAGTGCATCAGTGTATTTGGTCTGTAAACTCAAATTACACCGAACGAGGTCAATGAACTTTGTAATTTTTGAGCAGTTTGACTCGCACTGCGAGAGGGAACATTTTTTGTTTGAGAATCCGATAAATTACCCATAAATATAAGTCAGAGGGAAACGCCCATGGCCATACATGTCGTTCTTAGACTCGCAGCATTATTATGTTAAAAAAGCACCCTGGATCGGAGCGTTGATTTGCTTGCTAGATTTCAAAGAGGTCAGTCGATATGTTAGCAAGACAATCTTTGTCAACATAAAGCTTTCTTGTAAGCCACCATTTCGGAAATTTTATGTCATGAAAGTTTTATTCATTCATATTAAAGAAATAATGTTGGAATTTTTCAATGGTTTTCAATGACATTAGCCCCATTTCGGGTATTAAAATGACTTAAAGACAACAGGTGAAAATTGTGCTATAGCGGGACCCTAATCCAGATCTGCCATTTAACGCGAGCTGTCGTCTTAGCCGCCCTGGCCATCCGAACAGGCTTCTCATGCGACACAAATATCCAGCCTACTAGGGTAGCCTCACCTACCCATGAACCCCTATGCCACCATTTCGGATTCGGGGGAAAGTGAAGCTGATTTATACACGACGAAAGAGGTTCCTGAAACAAAAAACGTTCCTCACTTTCGCTGTGCGAAATAAACTGCTTACAAATTACAAACAGAGTTCATTGATCCCATTCGGTGCAACCCCAGTTTAGAGACCGAGTACAATGACATACTACAGGAGGTGGCACATACGAACAGTGAAATTTGCCATCGCGTCCTGTAGTGTCTCAACGGAAATAGATTCAGATGGCACACGAAGCACAGATTCAAACTCGTTCAGTATGGAATGGTTCTAGTAAACGGTTTCTTTCAATGTAATCCACAAAGAGTAGTCAAAGAGTAGGATCTGGCGATTATGGAGGGCAATCTACCCCTGTGCCCGTGTTTTTGCAATAAGGTAACGCAATAACTCTTTTCCAAAGTATTCGTCAAGAATGCGAAACACCTGCTCAGTGCGATGTGGTCTAACCTCATCTTGCTTCAATCTCTCGGAGCCTGGTCGATCCTCCCACGACAAACTGATCAGAAATTGCAAAGTAACCTTTTCTAGTGATCGTTTCGCGCATGATAACATGGCCAATAATAGCTCTGCTGCATACCGCAGCCCAAACGACAATTTTTGGGATAATGCAGTGGTTTTTCTCCACGAAAATGGGGATTTTCGGAACCTCAAAATAGCTAGTTTTGTTCATCCACAACTCCATTCGGGTGGAAGCGTGCCTCATCTGTCAACCAGAGCCGGCCGGAGTGGCCGAGCCGTTCTAGCTGCTACAGTCTGGAACCGCGCGACCGCTACGGTCGCAGGTTAGAATCCTGCTTCGGGCATGGATGTGTGTGATGTCCTTAGGTTAGTTAGGTTTAAGTAGTTCTAAGTTCTAGGGGACAGATGACCTCAGAAGTTCAGTCCCATAGTGCTCAGAGCCATTTGAACCATTTGTCAACCAGATGCAGCCGACATCAAATCCTTCATTGTCAGTCATTGTGAGACTCTGGTTCGCAAAGCCGGCCCTTTGATACACAGCTCGTACAGATGGGGCCTGGTGAGTGGACGTTGAAACATGTGTAGGCTCTGTCTCAGCAGTATCTGCTGCAATTCTTCAGACTTCCTTTGGTTTCTCTGAATAATTTGAGAAACCGTGGAGACATTTTCAGGACGAACTACAATTTGCATGGGGACAACATTCTCCGCCAGACCATCAACCACACTTCCTGTCTGTTGAAATTTGGCGAAGTTCGAATGGTATTCGCATCGAATATATCTGGAACATAAAATCGTTTTGAAACCTTTCCCTTGTTGCCGTAGGACTGTGCTCTAACCTGTAGAATTACGGTACCAGAAAATCGCATTACTCGGTGTAATAAATGATTTGAACCTCTTCATTCGATACGCTAACCTCCTTTCAAGTTTCAACGGTGAAACTGATAGCTTTCACTCGCACCATTTCAAAATTTCTGTGTAACTTCTGTATAAAATTCTTACAGCTTTCACAATAAACATATCATTTTTTGCGGTTGTCTATCGACCTTAGATACATAATTTTTAGATCAGAGACTCCTTCGCTGGACATCCTGTAAATTTCTTTGACATTGAATATATGATGTGAAACATCTACAGCTGAATTGTACAGCTTTATTAACCTAAAAATGGAAAGCAAGAAGAGTTAAGTGAAAGAAAACCACCACAAAACCCTCCTATGTCCGTTTTATTGCAATGGTAATCAAAAATCTTGGAACTCATTGTTTATTAGCTATTTTCTTTTAGTCTGTTGTCTACATTGAAGAACAGACCAAATGTTGGATATGAATTGGCATAAATGTAGGACATAATATTTTAACATATTTCAAATGTGTTAGTAATGACTAAACATTATGCTGTTTAAGAGGAAATATCTACATAGAATATCTATGTAATAATAATAATAATAAATAATAATAACTAAAAATACAAAAAGTCTTCATACTACGATTTCACCATCTGAAACAAAGGTATCTGTTCATGCGGAATCAGCCGGCCGGAGTGGCCGAGCGGTTAAAGGCGCTACAGTCTGTAACCGCACGACCGCTACAGTCGCAGGTTCGAATCCTGCCTTGGGCATGGGTGTGTGTGATGTCCTTAGGTTATTTAGGTTTAAGTAGTTCTAAGTTCTAGGGGACTTATGACCACAGCAGTTGAGTCCCATAGAGCTCAGAGCCATTTGAACCATTTGAACCATGCGGAATCCAGAAAACACACGCTGTCGGTCTATTATACTATGTCACATTGGTGATCACAAATTTTGTAACATAATTCTGGACTATACTACTATACAACACCATACTACACAACACTACACTACACTACTGTGCTTGGTGTCAGAACCAGGCTGGATTTCTCATTCATCTGCATGGCTAGCCCCCAGCGCGCTGAAGTGCAACCCAGGGTTCACTGGGGCTACGCTGCTGTGCTACCTAAGGTGTTGAGTTTGGTGGCTGGCTGTCAGTGTCTCAGAAGTCCTTCCTGCTCTTCTCCGAGGATTATCTACTCACTGCTTCCCGTAGGTTGTCGTATGTCGACGTTCTGCCGTGGTGCGTATCGTTGTCATAATGTACAGCGTCTTCTTCCTTGTCTCTCAGCCATGTAGGCTTCTACATCTACATCCATACTCCGCAAGCCACCTGACGGTGGGTGGCGGAGGGTACCTTGAGTACCTCTATCGGTTCTCCCTTCTATTCCAGTCTCGTATTGTTCGTGGAAAGAAAGATTGTCGGTATGCCTCTGTGTGCGCTCTAATCTCTCTGATTTTATCCTCATGATCACTTCACGAGATATACGAAAGACGGAGCAATACACTGCTTGACTCTCGGTGAAGGTATGTTCTCGAAACTTCAACAAAAGCCCGTACCGAGCTACTGAGCGTCTCTCCTGCAGTCTTCCACTGGAGTTTATCTACCATCTCCGTAACGCTCTCGGGATTACTAAATGAACCTGTAACGAAGCGCGCTGCTCTCCGTTGGATCTTCTCTATCTCTTCTATCAACCCTATCTGCTACGGATCCCACACCGGTGAGCAGTATTCAAACAGTGGGCGAACAATTATACTGTAACCTACTTCCTTTGTTTTCGGACTGCATTTCGCTAGGATTCTTCCAATGAATCTCAGTCTGACATATGCTTTACCGACGATTAATTTTATATGGTCATTCCATTGTAAATCACTCCTAATGCCTACTCCCAGATAATTTACGGAATTAACTACTTCGAGTTGCTGACCTGCTATGTTGTAGCTAAATGATAAAGGATCTTTCTTTCTATGTATTCGCAGCACGTTACACTTGTCTACATTGAGACTCAATTGCCATTTCTGCATCATGCATCAGCTCGTTACAGATCCTCCTGCATTTCAGTACAATTTTCCATTGTTACAACCTCTCGGTACACCACAGCATCATCCGCAAAAAGCCTCAGTGAACTTCCGATGTTATCCACAAGGCCATTTATATATATTGTGAATAGCAACGGTCCTACTAGACTCCCCTGCGGCACACCTGAAATCACTCATTTCGGAAGCTCGCATGCAGCTCATAAGTTGATATTTTAGCAGTGAGCAAGATTAGTTTTTGCTACAGTTCATCATGTGTTATTATATCATAGACCGCTGCATTTCCAGATGCGTTCCTGCCCTGTTTTTGCAGCACCTTGTGTAATGGCACATTCACAGATGATGTGATCCGGGGTGCCGATTGCTCCATACTCACAACTGTCTGTGATGCGCTGTCGTATTTTTAGTAAGCAGCTGGAATACGGGCCATGTCTCAACAGGCAGTGTTCAGCTCCCTTTCTCGGAAGTAAATAAGTAATTCTTGTTCTTTCTTTTATGTTATTAAGGAACTGGTAGGTTCTGTTCCCCGTTTCCAGACTTCTTGCCATTCTCTACCATCGCGTGCCATTATTTCCTTATTCTTGGAACTGCTCAAGACTGTTGTCTACGAATTTCTCTTCATGTACGTTTATACAAGGGTCATTCTGTAAGTAAATAACGTTTCCATCTGACGAGTATCACAATTCTCCCCACACCTCTGCCTGCATAGACCTTTCTTATCCTTGGTGCCAGTAGGAACGGTCGTTTACTGCTTATTTGCGTGATTTTAAAATGCGTGACAAAATTAACAATCTCACCATGTTTGTGGGTAGTGGTGTAAGACGGTTGATGAATGTCCAAAAAGGGTCACTTTTTCGAAATTTGTAGACGTACAGTCGAAGTTTACGGAAATGTAATGAATAAAAATTGTGCATCGCGTTTAATGGCGGATTGACGAATATTTATAACGAAGAACGATAAAGCCGAACGTTAGTTGTGATTTACGCACTCAAGCCGGGGATTCATCTACATCTACGAGGGGGTAGCGGAAAAAAACGGAATTATTTTTCAAAAGCTATATATTCACAAATGGCTTAGAAAACAACCTTATCCCCTTGAAAATGCTCTCCAGTACAAGGAATTCATTTGTCCCGTCTGTGCTACCACTGTTCGAAACATTTTTCGTAGTCACCTTTAGAAATGGCTAACAGCTCCTCCCTCATTTCTTATTTGACTTTTTAAACGTTGGCAAATCGGTGTCTCTCATGCCCCTTTTCATGCGTGGAAATAATAAAAAGTCGCACCGATTCGGACCGGGCGTGTAAGGTTCGTGGGACAGCGGAACCACGCCATTTTTAACCAAAAACTAACAGAGATGACTGTGTGTGGAGGCTCGTTTTCATGGTGGAAGAACCAGTCTCCTGTCTGCCACAGATCGACTCTTTTTTGACGAACGCAGTTATGTAGTCTTCCTAAAAAGATCCGTGAGCACAAGCTCTCCAATTTTTTCAATATTTTCGTCGATACGGGCAGTTGATGGACGTCCAGAACGCAGTCTATCATCAATCAACATGTCGCCAGTTTTAAGTTGACCAAACCACTCGCACTCTTGAGTTTTTCCCATGGCGTCATCTTGGTAAGCTGTTTTCAACCTTAAAACGGTTTCAGCAGCACTTCTACCAAGTAGAGAACAAAATTTCCAGCTGCACGTTGTTCACTTAAACTTGCTATCGTAAAAAACGAAACAAGAACAAAACGGTGCTATCAAAAAACAATCACTGAAGATGAACAGAACAAGCCAGGTCGACAACACAGGCGGCACTGCACTGGCAATGAGTTGCGCTATACGCGCCTAATTTTATTTAATCGCATGGCTATGGCCCCCCATCGGGCAGACCGTTCGCCGGGTGCCGGTCTTTCAATTTGGCGCCACTTCGGCGACCTGCAGTCGATGAGGATGATAGAATGATGACGAGGACAGCACAACACCCAGTTCCTGGGCGAAGAAAATTCCACGACCTAGCCGGGAATGGAACCCGGGCCCAGAGGATTGATAATCCGTCACGCTGACCATTCAGCTACCGGGGACGGACACACGCCTGGTGGCAGAAATGCTTACCACACAAGCTCCGCCCAAGGCAATGTTATTCCGGTTATTCGCACATCTACATGATTATTATACTGTTCACACTTAAGTTCCTGGCAGAGGGTTCGTCGAACCACACTGTATCTCTACCATTTCACTCTCGAACAGTGCGCGGGAAACAATTTGCCGTGCGAGCTCTAATTTCTCTTATTTTTTTACGATGATCATTTCTCCCTATGTAGATGGCCGTCAATAAAATATTTTTGGATTCATAGAAGAAAGGTGATGATTTAAATTTCGAGATCTCGTCTCAAGAAAAAACGCTTTCCTTTCAATGATTTGCCATCCTAATTCGTGTATCATATCCATGCCACTCTTTCCACAACTTCACGATAATGCAAAACGAGCTACCCTTCTTTGAACTTTTTTGATGTCCTCCGTGAATCCTATCTGGTAAGAGTCCCTTACTGCACGGCAGTACTCCAGTAGAGGGCGGACAAAAGTAGTGTAGACAGTCTCAAAGCCACAGTGATGAATGAATTCAATGGTGTAGACGTGAAGGACAGAGCTGTGCAACGCGTACATTACCAGCTTGCAAATCGAGGCCCTTACGTGAGAACTAGAAGATCTAAACTCTCACGAAGAGACCGCTACTGAAGGACACTAATTCAGAGGCCCACAACCATTCCTCCGTTGGAGCAGACCAGGTTTCCATTAGACAGATACGCAGAATCTGTCAGCTCAACGCCATTTTACAATGAAATCTACCCATAAATGGAAGGAGGTGACTGACGTGGATAAATCCAAAGGAAATGCATATTTACCCAAAGTGTCTGGTACGGTGACACAAATGAAGAAAGGTAGCTATTGTACCTGTATGAGGAATTGGTCATCTTCAAACCGTTTAAATTGAATGATGGATGCAAACAGAACATATCTGAACTGTCTTTTACGTTCTGTTTCCTGATCATGGTGACACTATACGCTACCGAAATATGATACTGATACTGTTCCACCAGGTGGAAGTTAAACACCTGCGATGTACAAAAACGTTACATTGCTTATATTGTTATTTTGGCCACTTGATCGGTAATTCAGTTCTATAGCGGTGACTGGTATCTATCTCAATACTGAGAGCATGAATCTATTTATAATATTATTATTACCATATCTCTTTACGTACATATATACTTATAACGCATGCACCCTTCTATATTCTGGTATAATTTATGCAGGCATGAATTACTCTACACCAAACAGCAGTATTCACTCTGATTTGACAAAAGTCGGTAGGAGTAATTGTGAAGTCATTCAGATGCTAGCCTGCCTTTATTACTGTATACATGCATTATTAAAGGACTACCGACCCATCCAGACTAACGTAGGTAGCAGTGATGATTTACTACCAGATGACTTGTGTGGCAATGCGGTGATAAATGGTATGCAGAAACCTTCCTTGTGAATCAGTCTGTCTATTAGCGAAAACTACATCGAAGTTTCTGATTTTAGCCTTCGCACACAAAAGAACGCGTCCGATGACTTAAATGTGGTCTTAATCTCGCAGAAATGTGTTCATCGCCAGGATGAGTACGTTGATAAGTATATATGTAGACATGAAGAATGAAGATGTAGAATGCTAATAACGTTTGTTTTCTTTAAAGAGCTTTAAGAGTTTTCACATAAAAAGTTCAGAGGTATTACTTTTTCAACACGTCTAAAAGAGAATGGGCCATAGGTGAAATCGCATGTGATTGGCTGATCAGATGCGACGTCGTGTCTCGTACGCGTATGTTCACAGTGCTCTCCGGTGTTGGAACACTGTTTTCAGGACCTTTGAAAATGACTGCAATGTGAGTTATTTTCTAATTTACGCTCTAAGAAGAAGAAGCACGAAGTATGTATCCGAATGGTCGTCCTTTTGAGTATTCAACGAACTGTGGATGAAGCCCGACCAACAGGCATTACATGCACTGATCAAAAATGATAGTGCATTGAGAATGGCAGGTTTCTAGCTGAAATCTAGATCTGCCAATAAAATTTCAAAAGGACGACTGGTAGCTGAAATCTATTATTTACAAGTCAATATAACGGTCGGTGCGTGCAACAGCCTCTGAATGGAGGGTAACCTGACAAATGATTACAACTTCAAAAAATTGGACGATTTATTCAAAGATAAGTTTTTGTGTCAGTGGTAGAGGTATAACACCGGACTTTGCACACCATTATCGTCCGTCGGTACCAAGGCCGTTCAGTAAGTAATGCAACAATTGTTTTCTGAAAGCATGTGGGTTTAATTCAGGATTCCAACACACCATATTATTTCCTGGTGTTTTGACTACGAAAACCTAGTTTTGAACATAATCTCCGTCCAACGCAGCGGCCTTTCGCCACCTTGCCGGGACGACCTGTCTGTCCCCATCCACTCCACAGCTCGACGTCGGAGCCAACGTCTTGCTGCCTCAGTAACCCTCCCATCATCCACGTGCTGTTTCCCGTGCAGTGTATCCTTCATTGGACCAAACAGAAGAAAGTCCGAAGGTGCGAAATCCGAGCTGTAGGGTGGGTGAGGAAAAACAGTCAAATGAAGATTTCTGAGCTACTTTCGGGTGCACATCTTCGAGTGAGCCGCGGCGACGAACAGATTGAAGACGTTTCTTCAGTTTCCTTAGGGTAGCAAACGAGGGTCGTACTGTGAGTAATGCCCCACATTTTTTTCTCAGAACATGTTTATTGTTAAGCGTCAGAATTTGGGGACAGACAACATGTCTTGCCCAAGTCCTACTTTTCTACCTAGTCTTCATCACGTTCTATGGGCGTATGCCACCGTTGTGGAAGAGCATGTATTCCCTGCTGGTAAAAGCTCTTGTCCTGCAGGCGTAGCTATGTTGCTATGTTTTCACTGCATGACTGACACTCTCGTCATCTTCAAAATGTTTTCCCCGTAGAGATCCTTTAAGCGGCCCCAAGACATGGAAGTCCGAGGGTGTCAGGTCTGGGCTGTAGGGTGGATGAGGCAATGAACCCATCGTGAGCATTCCTTTGAATATCCGAGAGTCTCGATCATTTCAGACGCACTTCCAATGCTGACCGACAGCTGTAGAGCCAATTGTCGAGTTGTGATGCACCGGTCGTCACGAATAATGGCATCCGCACGATTCAGCATGTCTGGAGCAGTGTCCGTGACAAGACGTCCCGAGAGTGGCTGATCATGGAATTCAGTTGCTGCATTTCCTGAGGCTGTAACTTTCTTAACCCATCGCCCAGAAGTATTCCTATCAATTGCAGCATCGCTACGCACTGCAAACAAACGTTTATGGCCGCTCACCGCGGTTTCTTAAATCTGCACACAAGAATTCAATAACAGCACGGTGCTTGTAACGTGAGTTGTATGTAGACGTCATTTTGATGCTGCACTACGGATCTACCATCTGCCAGAACGGTTCGAAACTTCAGCGGCGCACAGAACACCAAGAACAACGTTTGTCTGTGTACATTAATGGTTTTTAAAAAAAGATGTGGGCAATTACTTATTGAACAACACTCATAATACTCTTCAGAGTTGATCGTTGCATCATGAGGGAGGATATCAAAGAAAGTAATCTCCTCAGAGTCCCAGAAGAGTGTCACCATGACTTAACAGGCTGAGGTGCGGCCTTGAACTTCTTCTTCGGAAGCGAAATGGTGTGGCACCACTCCATGGATTGTCGTTCTCTTTCCCGTTCGAATTAATAAACCCGTTTTACGTCGCCTGTGACGATGTCCGACAAACATTTTTCACGATAAGCCTCGTAACGCCCAAGCGATTCCGCACAGATGATCCCTCCTCGTTGCTCGTGTGGTGAGGAAGCCAGCGGGTACACGCCTTAGACTACCTCAAATGGTGTTGAGTGTGTCAGCACTAGCAGCAAACGTCCAGTTTATCAGCGAGGTTTTTGATTGTGGCCTACATCTACATATACATTTATACTCCGCAAGCCACCCAACGGTATGTGGCGGAGGGCACTTTAGGTGCCACTGTCATTACCTCCATTTCCTGTCCCAGTCGCGCAAGGTTCACGGGAAGAACGACTGCCGGAAAGCCGCCGTGCGCGCTCGAATCTCTCTAATTTTACATTGGTGATCTCCTCGGGAGATAAGAGGGAACCAATATATTCGATAACTCATCCAGAAACGCACCTTCTCGAAACCTGGACAGCAAGCTACACCGCGATGCTAAGCGCATCTCTTGCAGAGTGTGCCACTTGAGTTTGCTAAACATCTCCGTAACGCTATCACGTTTACCAAATTACCCTGTGACGAAACGCGCCGCTCTTCTTTGGATCTTCTCTATCTCCTCTGTCAACCCAACCTGATACGGATCCCACACTGGTGAGCAATACTCAAGTATAGGTGATCTGTCGATTATCTCGAATGACTCTCCGCACGTTCCAACCCTGCAGGAGTCACAGCTGCATGAGGCCGCCCATATCGGACTGATTTAGGCGAACTTGTTGCGGTGATGATAAACGTCTCGCCCAGCTACTCACCGTGCTTTAGTTCACTGCCAGGTCTCCGTACACATTCTGCAACCGCCTATGAATCTCTGCGATGCTCTGGGTTTCCGCCAAAATTAACTCAATGACAGTTGTCTGCTTGGAAAGCGTCATCTTTACAGGCGCCATTTGAAAGATACGTATAATGCCGTTACCTATCGGAGCTTTATGAAAGTATAGGGGCTAAAGCGGGAATATTCAACAATATATCAGAACAAATTCCACATTTTTTCAACCTAATATGTTCGTGGAAAGAAGAGTGTTGCAGTGTTTATGAACGCCCTCGTACCGTTCGTCCAGTTTGAACGAAACGCGGCCGTCTAGCGTCATTGGTCACTCTCCCTCTGTATACAGATTCCGTACGTTAGCCTGGGGAGGTATACGCTTTCTTTGGCCGTTGCAGCACTATACGCTAGTCCGGACGATGGACGCTGCTTTAGGGATCTGTGTGGAGTCTTTCGGGTCTGGGGCAGCAGTACGGATGAGGGACGCTTACTCGCGATAAAGACATGAAAAAAGTAACTGCAATATAGTTAACAGAGGAAAGAGGATATGCTATCGTGACTGATTTACTCAGAATGCATCTTACATTGATTGTACTATACACGTCGAAAAATTGTCGCTGGTAATGGACTTATGTGTATGAAAGATAGGATCGCGATTTCAGTGGCGTACATGTAAGAAATAGAAATCACGCTGATCGATATTGATGGTAAGTGCTGAGAAACCTGATTGCAAACATCATCATTCAGTAGTTTACCAGAACATTCTCGTAATACTGACCTTACTTGTAGCAGTATTGATTAAAACATGCCAGACGTTCTAGGCGCTTCAGTCTGGACCGCTACGGTCGCAGGTTCGAATCCTGCCTCGGACATGGATGTGTGTGATGTCCTTACGTTAGTTAGGTTTAAGTAGTTCTAAGTTCTAAGTTCTACGGGACTGATGACCTCAGATGTAAAGTCCCATAGTGCTCAGAGCCATTTGAACCACTTTTGATTTGATTAAGACAGCTGGTAATTATTAAAAACAAATACGACCAACTGAAGTAAGCTCTACTGGTAAACAGTCCGACTGCCGAAAATTAATTAAATGCTGCTATCAGTTTGCTCTAAGGCAGCTTACACCTCTTACATGATGATTAATATTTAATGGCCAGATCAGTCACTTGTTCAGACTGCAACTATTTAAAATGCTGTTGTTACCTGTGGTGGTCAAATTTGAGATACGCGATCTGCAGTTGTTTACAGATTCAGAAAAAATTCTCTGTTTTCGAAGATCCAATAAGTTTCGTCGCAACATTATATCAAATAATCTTCAAATGTGCAGAGTGAGGTAACAGTTAACAACATTACGTAGGAGACGTAGAATCAGAAAACAATACACCATTTTCTCTGAGTTATATGAGGCTGTCGTATCTACTGTACAGTTATTGTATTCCATAGACGCCAAATGGAAGTGTGAACAACACAGTTTATAACTTATTCTATAAACTGCAATGTTCACGCTCCACATGTGGGGTCTATGTACTACAATATCTGCACAGTGGACATGCCAGCATATAACTGAGCGAAAATTTTCTGTTGTTTTCCTGATGCTGTGTTTTCTTTCATTTCTTCTTACTTTACAGGGTTCCGACCCGAGGGTCGTTACACTCAAGATTTCTAAGTCTCTAGCTTGTTAATTTTAGTATCAATCTGCATGTTTGGAGATTATTTGGATAATCCTATTACACAGTGGATGCGACGATCTCATAGCCTTGACTGATTTTACACCAATATTTCCTCGAGCTGCATAATAAGACTAGAAATGCAGCCTGCACGAAATTTATGATCATGTGTCCTACCGGTTGGCGACCCTACACAATTTTTCTATCCTGTGATATGATCAGTTCAGAAACCCTATGTTACCTGGTCTCTCCATAGATATCCCTCCGATATGGTTACACCTACGATGCAGCTATCTGTATCGCTGGGGGCAAGCCGCCTCGGCACGGCAAGGTCCATTAAGTATGAGTAATGGTAATTAGTATGCCGCCGAATATATCTGGAGATTCATTCCTTTCCTATACATGAAATTCGTCGATACCTAGAAACTAGAGACAAAATTTTTAAACAAACTGTTGTAAGTTCCACTTTTAGCCTGGCTACAACAGGACACTGCGTTTCCGCGTCAGTAGACGAGAGGAGAGGAGAGCGGTGTATCGACGTTCACGCAGCTGGCGCAGCCACTGCCGTCAGCGCTGACGATAAATCAGCGACGCCCGATGCCAGGAAATTCCCGTACCTGCCGCCATCTGTGGGACATGCCGCCCAATAGAATGCGCCACCTGGGTGCAGCACTAAAAACCGCCATTAACTGTTTCCGTTTTGTAGCGACGTTCGCTACTGCTATTGCACGTCGGCGCTTGCCCGTGTGCGCCACACACTACCTCCACCATACACAGATTTTTATTTTTAATTTTTACAAATTTATGTAACTTCCTCTATCGTAGAATTGCGAATCGGGCCTTCGATAGAAGGTAGTATTCGTTTCGTGTTGCGGCTTCAATGTATGTTAGCGCTCTGTGTATCACAAGTAATTAGTGTTTACTGTTGTTACAAGGGGTTGTAAAAAGTTCGGCTAACGAAACCCTGAAACAAAGAAAACGCAAGGCGGAAGTTAAATCTTAATTCACCTTGAAAATAATCTCCACACTGAGGTGATAAAAGTCATGGGATAACGATATGCACATACACAAGTGGGGGCAGCATCGCATGCACAAGTATAAAAGAGCAGTACGTTGGCGGAGCTGTCATTTCTAAACATACGAGGGTCACTTCAAAAGAAATACACACTTTTTTTTAAAATCCATCTTTTATTCTGAGTCTTTCAGTTTCCCAAAAAGATGATAGTCACATGGAGCCAGGTCAGGACTGTAAGGCCGGTGTTTCAGTGTAGTCCATCCGAGTTTTGTGATCGCTTCCATGGTTTTTTGACTGACATGTGACCGTGCATTGTCATGCAACAGCAAAAAATCCTGCTTTTGCCGATGTGGCCGAACACGACTCAGTCGAGCTTGAAGTTTCTTGAGTTTCGTCACATATGCGTCTGTCAGCAGTCAGCAATTCGTTAACTCTCTGCACATTGTCTGGAGTGTGTGCAGTTCGAGTCCTGCCGCCGCGAGCACAATCCTCAATATTGCCGTGTCCGCTTTCATCACGTAACCTGCTTGCCCACCGACTAACTGTACTGCGATCGACAGCAGCATCTCCATACACCTTTTTCACCCTCTTGTGGATGTTTCCCACTGTTTTCACAGCACAGGAATTCTATGACAGCACGTTGCTTCTGACGATCGTCAAGTGTAGCAGCCATCTTGAAGACATGCTGTGACAGCGCCACTCACGGGAACAGGTTGAACTAAGTTTGAAAACAAGCGGGAAGAATGTATCTACACTTTGTAGAACTTCCACACATGCAGATTGAAAACTGTACTTTTACAAAAATTGTGTGTGCATTTCTTTTGGAGTGACCCTCGTATGATTCATATGGAAAGGTTTCCGACAAGATTATGGCTGCACGACGCGGAATGGAGCTAGACGCATGGGACATTCCATTTCAGAAGGTGTTAGAGAATCCAATATTCCGAGATCCACAGTGTCAAGAGCTTACCGAGAGTACGACATTTCACAGCGGACCAAGGACTCAGCAGTGCCCCACGGCCTTCACTTAACGACCGAGAGCAGCGGCGTTTGAGCAGAGTTGTCAGTGCTAACCGACAAGAAACACTGCGTGAAATAACTGCAGAAATCAGTATGAGACGAACGTACCTGTGAGGACCGTGCGGCAAAATATGGCGATAATGGGTTACGGTGTTACGGCAGCAGACGACCGATGCGAATGCCTTTGCTGACAGCACAACATCGCTGGTGTCGCCTCTCCTGAGCTCGTGACCATAGCGGTTGGACGCTAGACGACTGGAAAACAGTGGACTGATCAGATGAGTCCCGATTTCAGTTGGTAAGAGCTGATGATAGGTTCGTATGTGGTGCAGTCCCCACGAAGCTATGGACCCAATGGCACTGTGCAAGGTAATGGTGGCGCCATAATGGTGTTGGCTCTGTTTAAATGGAATGGACTGGGTCCTCTGGTTCAATTAAACCATTCACTGACTGAAACCGGTTATATTCGGCAACTTGGAGACCATTTGCAGCGATTATTGGAGTTCATGTTCTCAAACGATGATAGAATTTTTATGGATGACTATGCACCATGTCACCTGGCCACAAGTGTTAGCGATTCGTTTGAAGAACGTTGTGGACAATATGAACGAATGATTTGTCCACAGTGGAACATTTATGTGACACAATCGAGAGTTCGTGCACGACATCCTGTAACGGCACCACTTTCTCAATTACGGATGGCTGTAGAGGCAGCATGGCTTGATATTTCCGCAAGCGATTTCCAACGACTTGTTAAGTCCATGCCACGTCGAGTCGTTGCACTATGTTAGGCAAAAGGACGTCCGACAAGATACTGGGGGTATTCCATGACTTTTGTCATCTCAGTGTACGTGAATTGCGACTATGAGGGTTCCCTTCGTTATTCTTGATCGATCTGGGAGCAAGGGGTGTCCCACCCAAACCTCATTCACACCCTCTTTGAAGACACTACGAAAGTGTGTCAACGAATTCATCATAAGTATTGATCTGTGTCTGGAAGTAACTTTTCCCCCGGCGTAGACCGGGATTAGATCCACATCTTTATAACTGATAGTGTTAATACTGTTGTAAGTGAGAGCATTAAAATTGTTGTCAATTTCGTCAATTTCCCGTTCCTCTGGACTCAATGTACACGTACTACTACTACTACTACTACTACTACTAGTAGTAGTAGTAGTAGTAGCAGCGATTTGTCGGTCACTGCAGGGACAGTTAATGCTGTTTGTGGATAACGCTGGAATTGCCCCATATGCGCTCGAGTGGAGAGAGATCTAGTGATGGAGCTGGCCAAGGGACATCCCCAGTCTGTAGAGCATTTTAGGTTGTAACAGCGCTATGTGGGCGAGCGTAGTAGTAGTAGTAGTAGTAGTAATTTTCTTTCCTGTTCCACCCGCACTAAGAACTGGGTGAAAGCTACTGTCTATATGTCTAATTTGTCCTATTTCATCTTACTGACCCTTGCATGAAATGTACATTGGTGGCAATAGTATCGTTATACCGCCAGCTCCAAACGGTGCTTTTCTAAATTTTCTCAACAGTGTCCTTCGAAAAGAACGCCGCCTCCCCTCCAGGATTTCCATTTGAGTTCCCAAAGACAGACATAAGAGTGTGCTCTGTATCATTTGCCACATTTTCTCGACCTTGTCTGCCTTTACATTTCTTATTGTCCACCCGCTGGTGGCAAATGCATAAATTAGTATTAAGTGAATAAAAATATACTTCCGTCCCCTTGTTAACACTCAGGTACAGACCGCGAAGAAGAGGTTAGAGCGGGCAAAGACTCATTTAACAAATCGTTTTTATTGCAATCATACGCAACAGGAAAAGATCTTGACATCAGTACAAGAAGTACCCTATGCTGTGAGCTTCACAAAGATTTACAGGGGTGTAGAAATATCTTTGCGATATAACTAATGTTAAGAAGTGGAGAAATCACTTTGATTCTCGCGAGTGTGTGTATAGTTTGTACACTACCCCAAAATATTGCAACATCAAAAAATAATTAATGTAGGGCAATGAAATTTTTGGAATACGTCTGTCCAGGTAACATATTTAAGTGATGACTTTGCAAGATCAGAGATTAACGTAAGCGCGAGATAAGCTACTGCAAATTTAAAACGCTGGTACATTAATTACCGGTGTATCCGCCACAACGTTGAATGCAAGCATGCTATACAGGTGCCGGGTGTCAATTCTAAGAACAGACTTCCATGCCTGTAGCACTTTGTCGGTGACTGCAGGGACAGTTAATGCTGTATGTGGATAACGCTTGAATTGCCCCATATATGCTCGAGTGGAGACACATCTAGTGATCGAGCTGGCCAAGGGAAATTCCCACAATCCGTAGAGCATTTTAGGTTGTAACAGCGCTATGTGGGCGAGCGTTATCCTGTCGGATAACACCTCCTGGAATTTTGTTCACGAATGGCAGCACAGTAGGTCGTATCACAAGACTGACATACACATTTGCGTGGGATAACCCGACCATAACTCCAGGTGTAGGTCCGGTGTTTCTAGCATGCAGACAGGTTGGTTGCAGGGCTTCAACTGCCTGCTTCTGACCAACACACGGCCATCACTGGCTCCGAGGCAGAAACAGCTTTCATCCACTGTGCCCTCCAATGAGCTCCAGCAAATGGCGGTTGTTTGGGTCAGTGGAATGCATGCTACAGGGCATCTGGCTCAGAGCTTTCCTTGAAGTAACCGATTCGTAATAGTTCGTTGTGTCTTTGTGGTGCCAAGCGCCGCTCAAATTGCTGGCGTAGATGCAGCACATTGCGCCACAGCATACGTCGTACACAGCGGTACTGCCGCTTGACCATCCGCAGCGTGGTCGTCTTGCGACCGTACATTCTCGTGACCAACGCTGCCAGCAGTCATGTACTGTGACTACGTTATTGCCAAATTTTTCTGCAGTATGACGGAAATGATATCAGGTTCTCGTATCTCTGTTACACGAGCTCGTTCAAACCTCAGTGAAGCGTTGATTATGGCGTCTATGGTGTCTTAAAGGCATTCTTGACTGACGTCAGCACATGACGTCCAATCTCGAAGATAACAAACGCTGACGACGATTAAAGCGCGTATGTAAGGCAGACTTGACCTGCATCCTCATAGTGGCGCTACTAGTGCCACTCTTATGCGACTGGTGCGAAATTTGAATAGATGTCGTCTTTCAGTTGTAGAAACTTGTCTTCCAATTTTCGTGTATTTCGCACAACTCCTTCTTCTTGCTGCGATTTTTTTTCTGCTAGTGTATTTGAGCAGCTAAGTGTGTCGCAGGATGTCTACAGCAGGTTTTCCCAAATTGTGTTCCTAGGAACATTGGTACTCCACCGGAAGTGAATTAAGTTCTCCGCTAGAAACTGTTAATAAAATGGACATTTTTCCTGTGTTTAAAAAAATATTATTATGATTTTTATGTTGTTAATTATAATTTAAAATTGAAGCAATCACTGAATAAAACTAGTTTCTCATTTTCTAAGACTTTATTGACTTAAAAAAATAAACAAGGTGTTTCATCAAAGTACCAGGAGTATGAACGCAGCCCGTGAGAGGAAAAGTTTGGAAAGCCCTTGTCTACAGTATTCTTTCGTTGAATAAGTACGTTGGAGACTTGTGCAACAGTTTCCTTAAACCAGCGACCATGACGTTAAGTCTGACTGGTTAAGTTGGGAATTTCAATCCTGCTTCTCTTAATACTACATTTCCTAGCACGTTACACAACGATTTTACAGTAGACCACAATCGAAGTATGTGGGGAACAAATAGTTCCTAAAATCAAGGAAGCATCATACGGTGTGGTTCCGGGTTTGACTGGACTTCCACTGACCTGCGTGATTCACATGGAATTTACGAAGACAGCAGAGTCTCAGCAGTATTGCTCTTGGTTTAGTGAAATGTAGCTTCTTAAGGTCCATGAATTTAAATTAACTGTTTTTCGAGGGAAACTTCAATGATGTCTACAGCTGGAAGACGCTTAGCAGGTCTGTGTGGAACCTTGTTACAGCCCTGTGTAAGCTAAAATTTATGGCACTTAACTAAGTTATAAGCTCTCTTATCAGTGTAATAAATGTAAGCTTCTAAGTCAATGCAGTCAAAAAGAGTGGCCATCTACGTCACATAATTTGATACTAGCAAACTCACTCATGAAAACCTCTGCGGTACATCCATTTAGATTAGAATCATGATGTTTGAAACGAAGCAAGATTTTACGGTATAACTGAAAGAAAAATCTGAAAATATTTAATTTGTAATTATTTCAAAGGAAAAATTATTGTCATTTGTTATCCGATAGTGAGTCTGTCCGTCCGTCTATTGAGACCACTTTTCCTCAGGAATGACTCGATGTATCAAGGTGAAATTTATATCGCATACTAAGGACTATAGTTCCTTGTTAGTGCAAAACACTTAAGATTCTAAGTCAATGTAATCGAAAGATAGGTCATTTTTGTCAAATATTTTGCTACTCGCAGACTCAATCATCGAAACGCATAGAGTACTTCCTGTTGGCCTAGAATCATGAAACTTGGGAACTAGCAAGCTTTCATAGTAAAAGGAAAGGCATAAAATTCGAAAATTGTTCATTTGTAATTGTCTCAGAAGAATAAAAATTTTGACTTTTGTTATCCGATGGTCTGTCTATGTCTGTTAGGACCACGTTTACTCAGGAACTACCAGAAGTATAAAGTCGAAATTTATGTCACATATTAAGGATACGGTTCCTTTTGCGCTGTAAAACTTTTAAACTTCCATGTTCATGCGGTCAAAGGATACGGCCGTTTATGCCACATATTTTCATATTTTACTAGTATCTATAACGCGTCTTATTCTTGATGATTTGGTTTGATTTGTACGTGGCCTCGGCTAAAACTCGGCGACAGTCGGTAGAGTGTTGAGATCGTTATCAAGTTACGAAGATGACGTTACACAAAATAACAGTGCTAAACGGAAATGTCGACGCGCGTGAGATATTTACTTCACAAGAATCGTAATTAATCGTTCATAATCCATGTTTAACTGATTAATGATGAAATGTTAATGATAAAACCAATACAGTCACATCCACAACAAATTTCCTACAAGCTGGTCGTAATTTCAAGTATCTAAGAAATCGTAACAGTGAGCTTGTTATTTGAGTCAAAGATTTTACACAAGCGTCGAGCGCTACAGTCAAATATTATCGCTGCGCGTAATTATTACTCTGGAGTTTCATGTCAATAATTTGATCGAATTTTAAATCACAAATACACGACTTGGCACGAGAGGGTGTTTTATTGCACAATATCAGCCACTTACTAACCGAGCCTTGAGAAGAAAACTTTCCCAGGTGTTGGGGGGATTTAAATTATATGCTTCGGACGTATCACTGAATTTGCAAAACCACTGGCTATTATGAATGAAAATTGTCTGTCAGTGTTCGTTGCCTAAATCACTGTCTAAGTAATGTTTAGTTCAATTATCTAGTTAAAAGTTCACTTTATTCTAGTAGGTAAAAGTCATCCGTTCGAATTCTAATGCCGTGATATTTGAAGTCAGAAGATCGTATTACTGCGTCATAATAGATCGCAATTATTCAATCTCAAAAACAATCTAAGCGCGCCTACATGTAAGAGCATTCAAATATATGACCTGCTTCGGCTAGCTCTCGTAACGTAGTGACAATGCATTGAATTATACTTAGTCATTACTCACGATTCCCAAAGAGTACTCACACGGAGTATTCTTTGGGATCGTTGGTTCTACTTTGCAAATGTTAATTTATGCTAATTTTGCGATTTATTATGATTTTGATTTTAATTTTACTGAAATTTAATCTTTCTTTCGTAGATTGCTATATTGTCAAGTCTTAGATTCCTGATTTAATTACTTGTTATTGTCCTAATAATAGCGATAAATGGAACTTCGTTCGCTTATTCACTTTTCTGGGAATTTGGGACTTGGGGGGAAATCTTTGGGGTATTGGCAGCTAATTTTTGATTTTTATTTCTCGTCCAAGGAAGTGGCATTACATATCGATATCGATAATAGGCAAAAATCGTCGTAATTCTCGATTCCCTGGATACATGAACTCTATATCTATATATATAATTAAGTTTTTACGGAACCCTCAGTGCGCTACTCCTACCCTCACTCAGCCGGATTTTTTTAAAAATGAAAGCATTGCAATCCTTTGCGTAAATTAAAATGATTTGTGAAATCGGATGAAAATGTTTGAAGCATCCTGTATAACACTAACATAAGAAAAAATGCGAATAGCTGTAGTGTCATACAACGGTTACTGTGAAACTAATTATCAAGTGTATTGAGTCCGGCAGGTAATGGGACTGATCAGATTAGAAGTCACATCATAAAAGCAGAAGACTGTAACTGCTGGAAGACAAAGTTTCCAAACAGATAAACACGGTCGCCATGGGTTGGAGTTGCCACAGGCGACCCAGAGCTGTGCTTTGCGCGCCCGCAGGGAGGGCCCGCATAACAGGATTTCCTCGTTGCTCGTTACCGCTGTATCCCAGCAGCCAGGCCCTGGCCACACGGCCGCTGCCTCTGCCCGCCTGTTCACCAGGTACGCCATCCAGTGGGTCTGACCACTGACTGTCTCCTAAAGGGATTTATGGCGAACAGCAGCCTTTCACCACATGGTTTATTCGGCTGCATATAAAGTGAAGTTCTCATTTTTGCAATAACACCAAAGGCAGACGAGGCAATGAGAGTCATTTCTATAACGTTAAACACTATTTAGTTCCTGCGAATATTTACTTGTGTTATTTTATACATAATTTTATCACAATTTTCTACTGTGTGGGATCTCAGTCATCCATCAAAGTGACATGAAAACTGAAAGTATGTTTCGCATCTGATGTAACAAGTCGAGTTCACTAATAGTTCGACCTTCGTCTCAAGCTCTACTTGTTGTGCTGACGAATAATGAGCCGCGCGGGATTAGCCGAGCGGTCTTAGGCGTTGCAGTCATTGACTGTGCGGCTGGTCTCGGCGGAGGTTCGAGTCCTCTCTCGGGCATGGGCGTGTGTGTGTTTGTCCTTAGGATAATTTAGGTTAAGCAGTGTGTAAGGTTAGGGACTGATGACCTTAGCAGTTAAGTCCCATAAGATTTCACACACATTTGAACATTTGAACGAATAATGTGGTTCAACTAGTTCATTTTGAAAAATATGGAAACCACAGGACAGTTGCTTAATCCACAATCTTTTAAATTGTACACGACCGATTTCGAAACACTTAAAGAGCCGTTGTCAGGTGTAAAACTGTAATAACAAAAATATGCTGTTACACAAGAACTGGAGGGGATCCTAAAGTCTGAAACATCACATAAGGAAGTATGCGGCAAAAATTTCTAAATTACAACAATAGCGAACAAGACTTAACTGATGAATAAAATCACATAATCATCTCAAGTCACCCTCACTCCAATGTTGCCATCGAACCAAAGGTCTCGTGTCAAGAGAGTAAAATGGACGTAAGAAAAATTCGAAAAAATGTTCTGGAAGAAACTGAAATCTTAAGAAGTCTTCATTCCAATCCTCTCGATACGATTAATAAACGAACAGACCTATACCATAAAAATATTTTAGTTAAGTATGACATTATCCAGGCAGATTAAGGTGTTCATATAATGTAGTACTTTTTCTTACTTTCTTAAACGTACAGATCCTCTTTCCTCTTAATGTTGTGATGGTTCCGTCTCATTTCTCCTGTTAATCCCCCCTTTCTAATTGAAACAATTCACCAATCTCCCGCTTGTTTAGTTCCGCGGCTGCTCCTGGGTCGTGTCCGGCATCAGTATTCGCCGCTACTATTTACCATAACACAGTTTTCCTGTTTGAGTTCCAGGTCGCGCAGAACGTGGGAACGGTTGTTATGGACTTTTTGTAAGTAATTTTACGCAGTTTGTGTGATTTCCTCCCCCCCCCCCTCACAGTTTATTACATTTTACACGTCTCATTATTTTGATGAGTTTTGGTGTCCACTCTTGATATGATTTTCTTTTACGTTGCGTTTACCCTTTTGACATTAAATCCATGGTTCCATGACAACATTGGGGTGAGGATGACGTCAGATGATTAAGTGATTTTATTTGTAAATAACGTCCTGTTCTCTTTTAATTTGTTTTAGTTTAGTCATGGTATTGCAATTTGCACATATACAGATGGCGGTAGTAACGCATACACAACGTATGAAATGGCACCGTGTCGGCTCGGGTGATACAGGTGAAAAGGGTTCCGCCATGATTATGGCCGCACGACAGGAATTGAGGAGGAGGAGATTAGCGTTTAACGTCCCGTCGACAAAGAGGTCATTAGAGACGGAGCACAAGCTCGGATTAGGGAAGGATGGGGAAGGAAATCGGCCGTGCCCCTTCGAAGGAACCATCCCGGAATTTGCCTGAAGTGATCTAGGGAAATCACGGAAAACCTAAATCAGGATGGCCGGACGCGGGATTGAACCGTCGTCCTCCCGAATGCGAGTCCAGTGTGCTAACCACTGGGCCACCTCGCTCGGTGACAGGAATTGACTGACTCTGAACGTGAAATGACAGTTAGAGCTAGACGTATGGCACATTCAATTTCGGCAGTAGTTAGGGAATTTAGTATTCCGCAATGTACAGTGTCAAGAGCGTGCCGATGATAACACATTTCCAAGTGTGAGACATTACCTCTCACCACGGACAACGTAGTAGTCGACGGCCTACACTTAACGACCGGGAGGAGCGGCGCTTGCTTAGAGTTTTCAGTGTTAACAGACAAGTAACACTGCGTGAATTAACCACAGAAAAAAATCTGGGTTGTAAGTCGAACGTGTCCGTGAGGACAGTGGGTTAATGGGCTATGGCTGCAGACGACCGATGCGAGTGTCTTTGCTAACAGTACGACATCGCTGGCAGGGTCTGTCCTGGTCTCGTGACTATATCTGTAGGACCCTAGATGACTGGAAAACGGTGGCTTGCTCCGATTAGTCCCCGTTCCAGTTGGTAAGAGCTGATGGTTGGGTTCGAGTATGGTGCAGATCTCACAAAGCCGTGAACCCACTCTGCAATCACCCCTACCAGATTTAGAGAAATGCTGTATTATACGTAAAGGTTCAAGTCTTGAATTAAAATTCGAGGTGAAAGAGTATACCAGTAATAAGACACGGTGATGACTTAACTGTCCTCAGTGAAAGTAAAGAAGAATTAAAGGAACCCCTCAATGGAATGTACAGTCTTACGAACACAGAATATGGACTGAGAGTAAAGTGAAAAAAGAGGAAAGTAATGAGAAGTAGTAGAAATGAGAATAGAGAGTAAATTGACATCAGGATTGGTGATCATGAAGAAGACGAAGTTAAGGAATTCTGCTACCTAGGCAGCAAAAATACCAGAACAGACGGAGCAAGGAGGACATAAAAATTTAAACGTTTATTTGACACTACAATAGTGAAGCCATACTCATATAAAATTTTTTCTTTAAAAAGAAGGGTTGCATTACCGGTTTCTTTTTTTTTTAAATTATATACTGTGACTATGGCTTCACTATTGTAGTGTCAAATAAACTTAAATTATATTATAGTCACTATCCTTATGACAATCACATCAGAACATAAAGGACATAAAAAGCAGAGTAGCAGGAGCAAACAGTGCATTCCTGGCTAAGAGAACACTAGTATCAAACACAACAGGCCTTAATTTGAGGAAAAGGTTTCTGAGAATGCACGTTTGGAGTACAGCATTGTATGGTTGTGAAACAAGAACTGTGGGGAAACCGACTCAGAAGAGAGTCGAAGAATTTGATGTGTGGTGCTGCAGAAGAACGTTGAAAATATGGTGGACTGATAGGGTAAGGAAAGAGTAGGTTCTCCAGAAAATCGACGAGGAAAGGATCATACTAGAAACACCGACAAGAATAAGGAACCGGATGGTAGGACATCTTTTAAGACATCACGGAATAAATTCCATGGTGTTAGAGGGAGCTGTAGAAGGGAATAACAGTAAAGGAAAACAGGGATTGGAATACATAGAGCAAATAATTGAGGGCGTAGGCTGTAAGTGCTACTCTGAGATGAAGAGGTTGACGGAAGAAAGGAATTCGTGGTGGGTCGCATCAAACAAGTCAGAAGACTGATGACTCAAAAAAAAAAAAAAAAAACAGAAAACGGAGGACTTCAGAATGAATTTACACTCCGCAGTGGTGCGTGTGCCGTTCTGTAACTGGTGGTGACTCCATAATGGTGTGGGCTGTTTTTACAAGTAATGGACTGGTTCTTCCGGTCCAGCGGAAACAATCAATGAATGTAAACGGTTAGTTTCTGCTGCTTGGAGTCTACTTACAGCTATTCATGGACTTCACGTGCCCAAACAATGACGCGATGTCACAGGGCGACAACTGCTCGCGGCTGGTATGAACAACATTCTGCACAATACGAGCGCCCGCCTTGTATCCCATCGAACATTTATTGGACATAATCTAGAGGTCAGTTCGTGCACAAAATCCTGAACTGCCAACATTTCCGTAAATTATGGACGGCTATAGAGTCAGCATGACTCAATAATTCTGCAGAGGGCTTCCAGCAACTTGTTGAGTGCATGCCAGGTCGAGTTTCTGCACTACGACAGGCAAAAGGTGGTCCGACACCCTGTAGAAGGTATCCCGGGGCTTCTGTCATGCCAGAGTATGCGAAGCTTCATAGAGTTTTCACTGTGGTCGCCGTTTGTTGATCGATCGGATCTTACTTTCCGAGTAGCCCCCGTCCTTATTTTTACCAATACAAAGGGCTGAGGCATCTACATCTACATCTACATTTATACTCCGCAAGCCACCCAGCGGTGTGTGGCGGAGGGCACTTTACGTGCCACTGTCATTACCTCCCGTTCCTGTTCCAGTCGCGTATGGTTCGCGGTAAGAACGACTGCCGGAAAGCCTCCGTGCGCGCTCGAATCTCTCTAATTTTACATTCGTGATCTCCTCGAGAGGTATAAGTAGGGGGAAGCAATATATTCGATACCTCATCCAGAAACGCACTCTCTCGATACCTGGACAGCAAGCTACACCGCGATGCAGAGCGCCTCTCTTGCAGAGTCTGCCACTTGAGTTTGCTAAACATCTCCGTAACGCTAATACGCTTACCAAATAACCCTGTGACGAAACGCGCCGCTCTTCTGTGGATCTACTCTATCTCCTCTGTCAACCCGACCTGGTACGGATCACACACTGATGAGCAATACTCAAGTATAGGTCGAACGAGTGTTTTGTAAGCCACCTCCTTTGTTGATGGACTACATTTTCTACGGACTCTCCCAATGAATCTCAACCTGGCACCCGCCTTCAACAATTAATTTTATATGATCATTCCACTTCAAATCGTTCCGTACGCATACTCCCAGATATTTTACAGAAGTAACTGCTACCAGTGTTTGTTCCGCTATCATATAATCATACAATAAAGGATCCTTCTTTCTATGTATTCGCAATACATTACATTTGTCTATGTTAAGGGTCAGTTGCCACTCCATGCACCAAGCGCCTATCCGCTGCAGATCTTCCTGCATTTCGCTGCAATTTTCTAATCCTGCACAGGTGTTGCTCTACCTCTACGGCTCTCACTTAGTCGTAAATTCTTCACATGGTACGCACGTCACGGTCGCCGAGTCGACTCTCGCGGGAGGTAAGTGTGGCAAGCCGCGTGGTAGCGAATTAACGCAGGCAGCAGCGCGCTGGTCCGGGCTGGCAGGCCGCCGGCAGGCAAACACTTGTCGGGCCGAGCGTCAATATTGGCTGAGCGGCGCCGAGGCGAGGCAAGGAGGCGGCAAGACGGGCGGGGGCGGCCCACAAGGAAGCCAGCGCCCCTGATTGCCGGCTGGGCGCGCGTAAACACTGCCTGCCACCAGGTGCTGGCGCCGGATTAATTTCCTCCTCTGCGCAGGGCGCCGCGCCAAACGAATGTCCGCCTGCTCCCGGTATCACTTGCCCTCTGTCGATACCACGCGGTGTCCGCAACGCAATTTTTCTTTAATGGCAGTTAACACCGTACGAGTGGGCGCCCCGAGCGCAAAGAGTAATTAATTCTCATTAATCATTTTTCGTCTACGTCTGATATAGCATTTCTCTACATATACGACGGGTACTCGTGAAGTTGTAGCTCCCGTCTATGAAAAACGAAGTTACGTAATTAATTTTTTGTTTTATTATTCTTCAAGAATCAAGTGTGCCAAGATTGTCAGCAATAATTTCTATTGTTATGACCGGCCATAGTAATAGAAAGAATTGCTAGTGATCCTGGTAAACTTGATTCTTCAAGAATATAACTTTCAGATCGCCGCAATCGATTGAAGTGAAGTCAAAAAAATATAATTTTTTTGATTCTTTCAATGTTCATGACCGCAGTCCTGGTACAAAATTTCGATTCCTCGCCCGGCACACCTTTCTGACATGCCAGGAAGTTACAGAACGGCAGACGCTCCGCTGCAGAGTGTAAATTAATTCTGGAGTACTCCTTTTTATTTTTATTTTTTTAGTCATCAGTCTTCTGACTGGTTTGATGCGACCCGCCACAAATTCTTCTCTTGCTTCAACCTCTTCATCTCAGAGTAGCACTTACAACTTATACGCCTTCAATTATTTGCTCCATGTATTCCAATCTCTGTTTCCCTTTACTGTTACTGCCTTCTACAGGTCCCTCTAGCACCATGGAAGTTATTCCGTGATGTCTTAAAAGACGTCCTACCATCCGGTTCCTTATTCTTGTCAGTGTTTCCAATATGATCCTTTGCTCGTCGATTTTCTGGAGAATCTCCTCTTTCCTTACTCTATCAGTCCACCAAATATTCAACGTTCTTCTCGAGCACCACACCTCAAATGCTTCGACTCTCTTCTGTGTCGGTTTCGCCACAGTCCTTGTTTCATTACATCTACATCTACATCCACACTCCGCAAGCCACCTGACGGTGTGTGGCTGAGGGTACCCTGAGTACCTCTATCGGTTCTCCCTTCTATTCCAGTCTCGTATTGTTCGTGGAAAGAAGGATTGTCGGTATGCTTCTGTGTGGGGTCTAATCTCTCTCTGATTTTATCCTCATGGTCTCTTCGCGATATATACGTAGGAGGGAGCAATATACTGCTTGCCTCTTCGGTGAAGGTATGTTCTCGAAACTTCAACAAAAGCCTGTACCGAGCTACTGAGCGTCTCTCCTGCAGAGTCTTCCACTGGAGTTTATCTATCATCTCCGTAACGCTTTTGCGATTACCAAATGATCCTGTAACGAAGCGCGCTGCTCTCCGTTGGATCTTCTCTATCTCTTCTATCAGCCCTATCTGGCACGGATCCCACACTGCTGAGCAGCATTCAAGCAGTGGGCGATCAAGCGTACTGTAACCTACTTCCTTTGTTTTCAGATTGCATTTCCTTAGGATTCTTCCAATGAATCTCAGTCTGGCATCTGCTTTAACGACGATCAACTTTATATGATCATTCCATTTTAAATCACTCCTAATACGTACTCCCAGATAATTTATGGAATGAACTGCTTCCAGTTGCTGACCTGCTATTTTGTAGCTAAGTGATAAGGGATCTATCTTTCTATGTATTCGCAGCACTTTACACTTGTCTACATTGAGACTGAATTGCCATTCCCTGCACCATGCGGCAATTCGCCGCAGATCCTCCTGCATTTCAGTACAATTTTCCATTGTTACAACCTCTCTGTACACCACAGCATCATCTGCAAAAAGCCTCAGTGAACTTCCGATGTCATCCACCAGGTCATTTATGTATATTGTGAATAGCAACGGTCCTATGACACTCCCCTGCGGCACACCTGAAGTCAATCTTACTTCGGAAGACTTCTCTCCATTGAGAATGACATGCTGCGTTCTGTACTCCAAACGTGCATTCTCAGAAACCTTTTCCTCAAAGGCCTGTTGTGTTTGATACTAGTGTTCTCTTGGCCAGGAATGCACTTTTTGCTAGTGCGACTCTGCTTTTTATATGCTTTATGTTCTGACGTGATTGCCATAAGTAGCGTGACTAAAATATAATTTATTTGACACCACAATGGCGAAGCCATAAGCACAGTATGCAATTTTTTTCTTTAAAAAGAAAGCGGTAATGCAACCCATACTGTGAGTATGGCTTCGTTATCGTAGTGTCAAATACACGTTTAAATTTTTATGTCCTCCTTGCTCCGTCTGCTCTGGGGTTTTTGCTGCCTAGGTAGCAGAATTCCTTAACTTCATCTTCTTTATGATCACCAATCCTGATGTCAATTTTCTCTCTATTCTCATTTCTACTAATTCTCATTACTTTCCTCTTTTTCGCTTTACTCTCAGTCCATATTCTGTGTTCGTAAGACTGTTCAATTCTATTCAGGGGATCCTATAATTCTTCTTCGCTTTCACTGAGGACAGTAATGTCATCAGCGTGTCTTATGACTGGTATAGTCTTTCACCTCGAATTTTAATTCGAGTCTTGAACCTTTACGTATGATATAGAATTTCTCTAAATCTGCTAGGGGTAATTGCAAAGTGCTAGCTATTACTTCGAAAAAATAGGGTTATGTAACTTCTAATTTTGGTTTGTTTGTATGTCCCTGCCTGAAATCCTGGTACAAAGTTCAGAGATTCTAGTGATGGCTCGGAAGACAGTTTTCTTCTGCCAGGAAGTTTCAGAACAGCGCCCACTCCGCTGAAGAGTGAAAATTCATTCCGGAGGCCTGGTACACTGAAATCCCTGCGCCACAGTACCACAGCAAGCGGCTAGAAACAAAACAAACCGGAACAGTTCGTTGATAAGGGAAGATGGGCTACCCTATTTTTTTGTTTCTGTAGCTGCATACTATGGTAATGTACCAAGACTGCAGACATGCACCTAAAAATTATTAAGCAGCTTCATTTCATAGAAATGATGATAAAAAGTTCCTGACTACGCCTCGTACATTTACAAGGGGAGGCAGTTAAGACAGGGCAGCCCACATGCATCCGCAATGAAAAAACGTGTCTACATCTACATGGATACTCTGCAAATCACACTTAAGTGCCTGGCAGACGGTTCATCAAATCATCTTCATACTAATTCTCTGTTATTCCCCTCTCGAAAAGCACGCAGGAAAAACGAACACCTACATCTTTTCCTGCGAGTTCTGATTTCCATTTTTTTTTGTGGTGATCGTTTCTCCCCAAGTAGGTCGGTGCCAACAATATACCTCCGCAGTCGGAGGAGAAAGTTGGTAATGAGAAGATCTAGCCGCAACGAGAAACGCCTTTGTTTGAATGACGTCCACCCAAAATCCTGCATCATGTCCTGGACACTCTCTCTCCCGTTTCACGATAATACAAAACGTGCTGCTTTTCTTTGAACTTCCGCGATGTACTCCGTTAATCGTGTCTGGTAAGGATCCCATACCGCGCAACAGTACTCCAAAAGAGAACGGGCAAGCGCATGTAGGCAATCTCTTTAGTACACCTGTTGCATCTTCTAGGTGTTCCGCCAATAAAACGCATTCTTTGGTTCACCTTTCCCACAACATTTTCTGAGTTCTTTCTAATTTAAGTTGTTCGTAATTGTAACTGCAACGTATTTTGTTGGCATTTACGTCCTTTATGTTTGACTGATTTATTGTGTTACCGAAGTTTAACGGATTCATTTTAGCACTCACGTGGATGACCTCACACTTTTCATTATTTAGGGTCAATTGTCAACTGCCATACAAATATCTTATCTGAATCGTTTTACAATTGGTTTCGATCTTCTAGTGATACTACTAGGCGATAAATGACACCATCATCTGCAAGACGCCTACTCAGATTGTCTCTTAAATCAGTTACATAGATAAGGAACAGCAGAAGGTCTATAAATTACCTTTGGGAACACCGGAAATCACTTCTACTTTACCCGATGGCATTCCGTCAATTGCTACGAACCATGACCTGTCTGACAGGAAAGCAAAATCCAGTTGCGTAACTGACAAGATATTCCATATGCACGCAATTTGATTACAAGCCGCTCTTGAGGTACAATGTCAAAGGCCCTCTAGAAATTTTGAAATGAGGAATCAATTTTATATTCCTTGTCGATAACACTCAACACTTCGTGTGAGTATAGATCTAGTTGTCTTTCACAAGAACGATGTTTTCTAAATCCGTGTTGACTATATGTCAACAGATTGTTCACTTCAAGTTAATTCATAATGTTCGAATACAATATATGTTGCAAAATGCTAAGGCTTATCGAAGTTAACGATATGGGCCTGTAGTTGAGTGGATTACTCCTATTGCCTTTCTTGAATATTGGTGTGACCTCTGCAGCTTTTCAGTCTCGGTACGGATCCTTCGTGGAGCGAGCGGTTGTATCCAAGTGCAGTTTCTGGGAAGTTGTAGAACACAAAGTGCTAAGTTTACTGGCGTACGTAACTAATTTGTTATGTTTGTAATTGCCTATTAATGAGAACTTTTTAAAATGTAAGTACATACTTTTTTTGTGACTATGGGAAGTCCCCTCAACAAGAACTTAAACAATATGTGTTGGATACTCGATAAAATAGTAACAACAGCTCCGCAAACCAGTTTTCCGCCACCAGGAGAATAGATCCGACAAGCGTTTGCCCTACTATACCAACTGTAAGCAAACACATAAGTCAATTACGATTCTTGAATCGAACTGTGTAGTCGAAGCTGTCAGTCTGTGCTTTATTGTTATAGCCATCTGATAACTTGCACGTGAAGCTGTCCAAATATTTCACAACGTGCTCTACTGCAGAAAAAGTGAACTGTGTTTTAGTGAGATCAGCCAAAGAACCTTTTGAGAATACTACATTCCAACGCATTTCATCCTTTCTACACTTCACTCCAGGCACAGCTTCTTTACAGGTAAAGAATGCGTTCTTTATCTGGAGACAGTCTTTATATAAAACATACGGATGTCTCCTCTAATTAATTCCATATTATATCTTTAGAGCTATAGTAATTTTTTCTTTTGTAAATGTGGTAAAAAAATGGGTTACCCGTTTTTCGGGTGGCGTCTGCGGAAACTAAAGTGATGTGGCGATTCTTTGCAAGATTTCGTTTACGATCGGAGCACCGTTTACAAACCGTGAGCAAATCAGTCTTCCGATCAAATTCAATGCCCGTTGAGACAAGTGGATAAACAATGACCTTGGAATTTCAACGTGCGGTGCAGGTTATTCAAGAATCGCGTCATTGGTCCCTGTCTCATTGATGTGGCTCTAAATAGTCACAAGTGGCTATAGAAATTGTCTCAGTTACTGGAAGGTATCCCACTGAACATAAGAAAATTCATGTAGTAACAATAAGACGGATGTTCGTACTGTTCTACACAGCCGTTCGGGGAACACAAATTGCCCTTTACGCTTCGCGGTTACGGAACTTCTTACATGAGTTGTTGGTAGGGCACAGTTCCACATACTCTGCCTCACGTACTCTCTCGTACAACTGGCACTTTGTTTTGACTTGTACAACGCAACGAACTGGACCAGAAGCTTGTTCCCGAAAACCAAACACATTAACACCTGGTAACTGTAATGGGTCGCTTCGAAATTCTTCCTAGAATTTATGTTAACAGATATCGACTAGACTATTAGATTGAGGAAGGGTGTGTTTTGATCATCGGTTTATTCGCCGAACTGATGGGTCAGCTTCATCACTTCAAAATACACTCAAATGTAAACACTTCTTAATTAGCCAGAGTTTTCAGTGAATTAATATAACAACTACTGCTGCTTTTTTTAGGCAATGGGCTAGTAACCAATTACATTGTGCGAGAGTCTTGACAGTGAAAACATCTGTTTATATGGACGGTTTTTCACAAAGAGCTTGGGACGGCTCCACACTCTCTAACAATGTGAAGTTGTTCTGACATCGCCTGTCAAAGTTCTGTGGCGATAGTTCAAAGGGAATTCGCGTGCTTGTATCGTTCGAATGCATAGCAGAGTAGAGGCATCCTTAAGTAGCTAGCTGCCTTGAAACGGCAGTGCATTTGGGGGGTTTGCTTTGCACGCCAAGCGCGAAGGATCGTTTCTCGCCAGCCTAAGGCGTTTGAAAACTGTGCAACTTCCGTATAGCAGTGCGGATCCCTATTTTTGTATGCAATAAAAGTAAATTACTGCGACACTAGCAAATCTGTTGCGTCTAAAAGGCGGCTGACACATTTCCGATCCATTCTGACCGCAGCACCTAATCACCTCCTCACTCCGCACGTTAACGGTGCCAGTTAATTGACCAAACAGGTGTCATCTCTCAATTTTCACCAGACTTAACGCCTACGGGCTTTTATCCGCAGGAAAAATTACAAGAAGAGGCTGACAAGGAAACAATGGCGACTCATAAAGACGTGAAATGCCGTATATCATGGGCCTACATTGTGATAAGCGTAGATGGAATCCAACGGGAAGTATTTTATGTCCGGAATCACTTCCAAACGCCACGTGAACCAAACACAAACATTTACGAAAGACAACAGCACCAACAGCTTGTTATCTTGTGCATGCCAGCACTCGGACCACTTTCTCCCTCAGACTGTTCATCCCCCGCTGCGGCTCTTCCACAAGATCGGGAGAGCCCGTAAGGATAGCTACATGGACGTCGTGAGAATTCCCAGCTCTCTTGTATGAAATCAGAGCCCCCCGGTGCATTAGAACCGCTACCAGCAATACATTCCCGCGGACTTCGACGGCGGGGAGGAGGGGGGAGGGAGAGAGAGGGGGCGTGATAGTGTGTCGGGCGCCGTAATACACCCGCATTACATATAACAGGCCAGTGCGTCGGCTAACTGAAGCGCGGATATGTTGGTGCCACACAAAATTACGGGGGACAACAGCAACGACGGCTTCTTGTTATGGGCAGTTCTGTCAACTGCTGCGTCCAGAGGTGGCCGCTTCACAAAACGGTGGTGTCCACATCACCGGTGGAAGGTGAAACGATCACGACAGTACTTGAGTTCGCGATGTCACGCGGCCACCTGTGGATCACGCTATATCAATCCATAGGCACTGTGTTTAGAATCCAACATGCGCCAGCAAGGCCAGTTGAAGCCGAGGCACCATCTTAGGCAACCCCGCCTTGGAAGCCTTCAACGAGGCGCCTGGCGTCTACAGCAAATGACGCTCAGCGACCCTGGCCCCTCACCCCTGAGGCGCCAGCATTAGTATCCACCAGTCTAAGACCTATTTGTGATTGTGATTTCTTGGACTGCTGTCCGAAATGTAGCCCGTCATGACACAGAATTTATTTTGCTAGACTCACAGTGATAGTGTTTCCCTATGATATTCTGTTTTCCCGACGTAGTGCAGCACATCGGCGTGGCATGGACTCAACAAATCGTTGCAAGCCCCATGCAAAAGTAATGACCATGCTGCTTCTATTGCTGTCCATAAACGCCAAAGTGTTGCCAGTTTAGGATTTTGTGCAAGATATGACATCTCGATTATGTCCCATAAATATTCGATGGGCCTCAGGTCGGGAGATCTGGGTTGCCAAATCATTCGCTTGAATTATCCATAACGTTCTTCAAACCAGTTGCGAACAATTATGGTCCTATGACATTGCATATTGTCCATCATTGTTTGGGAATAGTCCATGAATAGCTGCTGATGGTTTCCAAGTGGCCGAACATAATCAATTCAAGTCAGTGATCGGTTCAGTTGGACCTGTGGACCTAGCCCAGTTCAATCCACGTAAACACAGTCCACAGCATTAGTGAGCCAGCACTAGGTTATACAGTGTCTTGTTGACAATTTGGGTCCGTGGCTTCTTGGGGTCTGCCCCACACTCAAATACAACCTTTAGTTGGAACTCAACTGGCCAGGCCATGGTTTTCCAGTCGTCTAGGATCCAAGCGATATGGTCACGAGCCCAGGACAGGAGCTACAGGGGATGTCGTGCTGTTAGCAAAGACACTCGTGTCGGTCATCTGCTGCCATGACCCATTAACGCAAAATTTCGATGCACTGTCCTAACGGATACGTTTGTCGTACGTCCAACATTGATTTCTGCAGATTTTTAACGCAGTGTTACTTGTACACAACTGGCCATTAAAATTGCTACACCACGAAGATGACGTGCTACAGACGCGAAATTTAACCGACAGGAATAAGATGGTGTGATATAAAAATGATTAGATTTTCAGAGCATTCACACAAGGTTGGCGCCTTTGGCGACACCTACAACGTGCTGACATGAGCAAAGTTTCCAACCGATTTCTCATACACAAACAGCAGTTGACCGCCGTTGCCTGGTGAAACGTTGTTGTGATGCCTCGTGTAAGGAGGAGGAATGCGTTCCATCACGTTTCCGACTTTGATAAAGGTCGGATTGTAGCCTATCGCGATTGCGGTTTATCGTATCGCGACATTGCTGCCCGCGTTGGTCAAGATCCAATGACTGTTAGCAGAATATGGAATCGGTGGGTTCAGGAGGGTAATACGGAACGCCGTGCTGGATCCCAAATGCCTCGTATCACTAGCAGTCGAGATGACAGGCATCTTACCAGCACGGCTGTAACGGTTCGTGCAGTCACGTCTCGATCACTGAGTCAACAGATGGAGGGGGGGGGGGGGGGACGTTTGCAAGACAACAACCATCTGCACGAACAGCTCGACGACGTTTGCAGCAGCATGGACTATCAGTTCGGAGACCAAGGCTGCGGTTACCCTTGACGCTGCATCACAGACAGGAGCGCCTGCGATGGTGTACTCAACGACGAACCTGGGTGCACGAATTGCACAACGCCATTTTTTCGGATGAATCCGGGTTCTGTTTACAGAATCATGACGGTCGCATCCGTGTTTGGCGACATCGCGGTGAACGCACATTGGAAGCGTGTATTCGTGATGATATGGGGTGGCACTGGTTACGCGTCTCGGTCACCTCTTGTTCGCATTGACGGCACTCTGAACAGTGGACGTTACATTTCAGATGTGTTACGACCCGTGGCTCTACCCTTCATTCGATCCCATCGAAACCCTACATTTCAGCAGGATAATGCACGAGCGCATGTTGCAGGTTCTTTACGGGCCTTTCTGGATACAGAAAATGTTCGACTGCTGCCCTGGCCGGCAAATTCTCCAGTTCTCTCACCAATTGAAAACGTCTGGTCAGTGGTGGCCGAGCAAGTGACTCCTCACAACACCCCAGTCACTTCTCTTGATGAACTGTGGTATCGTGTTGAGGCTGCACGGGCAGCTGTACCTGTACACGCCATCCAAGTTCTGTTTGACTGAATGCCCAGGCGTATCAAGGCCGTTATTACGGCCAGAGGTAGTTGTTCTGGGTACTGATTTCTCAGGATCTATGCACCCAAATTGCGTGAAAATGTAATGACATGTCAGTTCTAGTATAATATATTTGTCCAATGAATACCCGTTTATCATCTGCATTTCTTCTTGGTGTAGCAATTTTAATGGCCAGTAGTGTATGTTGGCACCGACAGATCTAACAAACGTCGCTGTTCTCGGTAGTTAAGCGAAGTTTCTGCCATCTGCCAGAACGGTTAGAAACTTTACCGGTCCGCAGAACAAACATAAAATGTGAAGCACCATCAAAAACGTTTCTATATGTATATTAACGACTTTTTTAAAAGGAATGTTGGGAATTACTTCTTGAACGACGCTTGTACCAAGGAGACGCCTTCACTGCGCTTGCCCGTCCTCTTTTGGAGTACTGCTGTGTGATGTGGGATCCGTACCAGATAGGATTAACCGATTACATTGAGAAGATTCCAAGAAGGGCAGCACATTTTGTATCATTGGGAGATAGGGGAGAGAGCGTCACTGATATGATACAGGATTTAGGGTGGACATCAATAAAACAAACGCATTTTTCGTTGCAGCGGAATCTTCCCACAAACTTTCATTCACAAAGTTTCTCGTCCTAATGCGAAAATATATTGTTGACGCCGACCTGCATAGGGAGTAACGATTATCATAATAAAATAAGGGAAATGAGAGCTCGCGCGGAAATATATAGGTGTCCTTTTTTCGTGCGCTGTTCGAGAGTGGCATAACGGAGAATTGTGTAGAAGATGGTTCGATGAACTCTCTGCCAGGCACTTAAGTGTGACTTGCAGAGTATCTATGCAGATGCAGATGTCGATGTAGATGAATATTGGTCAAAACTTTTGATGACAGCATAAATCGTACTGCAGCGGCGAAGAACTGCATAGTACCCGCAAGGTCGGAAGTTAAATTATTTCTGTTGCCGATGTTCAGGACGAAAAGAACGATGGGAAGTCAAGCAACTTGATTCTGAACAGACGTATATTTAGAGGGGAACATTGCACTTGTCACTAGTTGATAACATTCGCACATGTTACGTAAATGAAGTCCTCTTCGAAGACTCTTTCCAGTTCAACGGAAAGAGTTTCTTTAAGTGCCCGTGTCATAATTCGGCAGCTACGAAAGTTAAAAATTACTTATGTAAGTTAGAAACCTTTCATCGATATGTTTCCTCGTTTTTTGTACATTTGGGGTAGCCTGTCTTATCCGTCTCATCGTCCGTATCCTGCAGATCAGAGTGAAATGTGTGTCAAAGGAGTGTGGAATGTGTGGGAAAGGGTACTTTTTATTCTATGGTATTTTAAGGATTCTTTACGCGAATCGCGATTTTATCTGTGCGATGACTGCAGTATTGACGCGCAGAGCGATGAAGGTTATGCACAAGTTCTGCCCTGAAACACCATTCTTTTCTTAATTGGTCCTTGAGAAATATACGGTTTCTTTGAAACAGTGCCTGTCACTTACAATTTTTCAACATATCTGTTGCCAGTAAAAAGGAATTTAGTCACTTGTCGGATCAGCATTCTTTGTATGTGTCAAGATACGAGTAGTTCCAGCAGCATTCACACATGGAGCGAACAAGTGTTTTGTATTCACTCTGATTTGGAGATAAATTGCAGTGTCCTAGAATCCTATCAAAGAATCGTTCCCTGCCATTTACTTTACGTTTTATACATTGTATTCATTGAATGCACTGGGCGTCAACTATATAAACGTGGGAGGAAGATAACCCCGTACTACTGAAGTATTTGCTGTTATGATGTGGCTCGCTTGCACGCAGAAACCATACAGAAACGGGTCAAATGGGGTTAGGCAACTGCTATGGCAAAACTATGTGACAACACAAATTACCAGCATCTGCAATGACTTAATGGTAGAAGTTTTATAATGGATTATGAAGACTGTGTGTAGCAATACATTTCAGTGTTAACTTGCGCTACTCTATATTTAAGCAATGGTATAGTCCTAATTCCCACAAACGATAACTAGTATCACACGTATAACGTCCAGATCCCAATTCTTCGTGCAGACTCTAGATGAATCCGGAGACAATATCCAGGTCTGTCCTGATACAGTCTAACGAATGTCCAACGATTGTCTTGAGGTACTGCATGCCGGGTAGAGATGGGTGTCTGCTTATATTCACTTCTGGCTGACGGAACTATTTGTATGACATAAAGCTGATGCACAAAATAATCGTTGCCGTGTGCGCCCTCTCTGAAGTCTGACCTTAAGTGTGTTGCGCCTGGGCGGTAGGCAGCCCCGCGTTCTTCTTTATTGGCTGTGTTCCGTATTTTCTTGAGGGCACAGCAACCTGATGCTGTGTAAACACTTCTAAAAAGAGAACAATAAATACTGCACTTCTTTTTATTAAGCCAAAGAAATTTTCAAGAGCGACGACAACAAAAAGTAGAGCTACAGATGCTTACAAATGTTGGATCGAGTAACCTACGGCACTCATAATATACTTTGCTCTCTTTTTCTGATATTCGTAATACCACAGAGAGCAGACCGTTAATAAACAGTCAATTATGTGTGATGGTGCCCTCAAGTTATTGTGTCTGAGCTAAGAATCTCATTACTCCCTTCTATAACACGAATAAACGGAAATATAGGAATTTTTTGTAATAAAGTCTCTTACAAACTACACTTGGAATATGCAAAGCGCAGTTCTACTCACCGAAACATTCAGTTAGCCGAGAAACGGAGCGAAACTAAATTATACGCGGAGGACGGGAATATTGTCATGCTGATAGAAACTCGCTTACGTCATAATACTCCAGTCCATCCAAGTTTCAGTATTTTATGAGATGAAATAGAAAAGCCGTAAAAAAACAGTTGCTTCTATAAAGAGTAACATTTATGGCTACAGCTATGGTGGCTGTATAGATGGACTCTCCGTGACGATAATGCTTTTATATGAAAATATTTCTACTAGCCATTTAACCAGGTAGTTGAGCTGCGCAAATAAGAAAACACACCTTTCAAAATACGTACATTTTCTGCAGTGTACTGTACGTTATATATTTCGGAACAGATTATTACTAAGACATTGCAATAATTACGAAGAAAGAGTAATCAAAAACTATTAAATGGCTATGAAATTTCAAAGCATAAGATTAGCTTTTTCTTCTACTTCTTTTTCTTCTTGTTATTATTGTTATTATCATTAGTATTACTATTATTGTTTCATTCTCTGCGAGATGCGAACAGAGCGGATTATTGTACAAATATCAGTTCTTATCAGTCAAATACACCCGCATTGCAGATAGCGCAAATAGAATCCGAAAGGAATACGAGAAAGCGATTTTCCGCAGTTTACTTTACAACTGATATGTGACATGGGAAGTTCGACATTCTCTTCTATTCTAATATACGTCAGGTCAGGCGACCCGAACTGCTGTAGGAAATATCTTGCCATGTATCCGCTTATACCCTGTGCATATTTGTTGGATTTGTGGTTTGACTGCAGGAACATAACCTCTCGATTACAACAGGTAAGCAAAAATTATAAAGAAAAATAAAGTAAACATGCATGCGAATATTTTATTTTATAATCAATTTTCATTTTCTACTAAGAGCAACACTGACCTAACATGTACATCGAGTTCATTATGTAACAATATTACCGAAGCAAATTCGATTCAAAAATAAGAAGACTTACATTTGTAGCGGAAAGCTATACGAACATGCTCCAAAACTGTTCTGAAAGCGTGTTCCATTCCTCCACTTATAGAGTGTTTTAACATTTCCCTTCTTACACAAGCGGTATGCGATCAAAAGCCCAATGAGGTGCACGATCGTACGATCGTTCACAATAAAATATAGCGCTCATTTGATATAAAGCACTAAATTTTTTCACGAGATTTCAATGCTATTGGCTGTACAATTGGATGAACAGAGCAGAAGTAAAACGACAAAAATCCGTTCTCCGCAGCCACAATAGGCTCCATTATTCTAATAAAACTAATAACGACAGTGTTATAGCCAATACGATGAATGAAGAACGAGTGACAGTTACTAATGTGTCTCAAATACACGGTTTCATTGCTTGTTCCGACTGATTTTCTTTCGAGGTATGATCCAGCGTCATGATATCATTAGAGACTTCTTTCAGACGATATTTCTTAACTATTGGTGGTTTTTAAAAACGTTTTGTGGAACGTTAGAAACAAGAAGAAACAAAAAGACAGATAAAGAAGAAACAAAACAGTTTCCTGGTCAGTGGAAGCATCGGGCGTAGAAATTTCCGATTCCAGTCTAAAATAATATCAAACGATTGTAAGTGTTCTTTCGTAGAGAGACGGAGGTTCGACGGGCAATTTAGTGTTGGCAGTGAAGGGTTATACAGTTGAGTGCACGTGTTTTTATAGTCAGAGAGCCGTTAAAGTCGAATGTAGGCAGTTAGATTTCAGAGAAGTGGCGTTATGTAGGACAGAAATGAATATCAAATAGGTGACATAGGTAGACGAGGGCTAAGGCAGGACAAACATGATGAAAGGAAGAATATTAAACAGTAATATGTGGAAGACATTGTGGCATAGATATCTGAAAGAAATAATTTGTTGTTTAAGAGCAGTGAAATGGTTGAATTTAGAAGAGCACTGACGGTCATATACTTACGCTATCGGCGTGAGCAATGCAACCTAATTATTTATTGGCTTGACTCGGCGTGTTGTCTCTGGGGTCGATTATGCTCCGATCCTTTGAACCCCAGATATTAAATATAATAAGTAAAATGACTGTTAAATATGAAAAATAACTGCACAAAATCCCGTAGGCTAATAATGTGGGGAAACATAGTCCTGTGAAATTTTGACTTGTGCAGTCACAATAATTTTCCAGCCCAACGTCAGCATGGCGGCATACAGTCCGCTCACCAACTCAAGACTGCCTGGAGATCGCTCCTGAATGGTCACACCAAAAAACCGCTCACAAAAAGATCCAGCGGCGTCGTTCCGCTGGCCCTTGAAATCTGTCCGTGCCATCACAACTACTAGATCCAAATTAGTTACTTAAATCAAGACCACTATGTAATCTTAAAGATAATTACATGTAAAGGATGTTACAGAATGACGTTTCAAAAATTTGGGAGTTTGTAGAGGATGAAATTCTGTACGTTTTGATATCAGAGACTTTTAGCCGGAGATCTATACTAATAATAAAACTAATACCGCCCTGTCTGTCTGTCTTTGAACACGCTTATCTCCAAACCCATTAGGCGGATTTTTATGGTATTTTCACTGGTTGTCCAGCGTAGCTAGTGGCACAGTACAGGAATATTTCATGTAAATCGGGTCAGAGGAAAAAGAGATATTCCTACATATTATAAAAATGTGTGTTCGTATTTTCCACGTCTCCTCCCACTCCACTGGACTGATTTCAACCAATCTTGGTACCTTATTTTACGGACTATAAAATGCAGTTTTTTTCATCGAAAAATTGCCTCCAATATTCAGGTGCGTCTTATACTTGAAAGTGATATAAAAATGTGCCAATGTTCTGTTTTTTTTTCTGAACATAGTAATACCGACAGACGAAAAGAATTTAAGACAGATTTGTTACTCAATGTGAATTTTGTAAACTAGAGAATTTTTTCTTCGGTATATACACTCCTGGAAATGGAAAAAAGAACACATTGACACCGGTGTGTCAGACCCACCATACTTGCTCCGGACACTGCGAGAGGGCTGTACAAGCAATGATCACACGCACGGCACAGCGGACACACCAGGAACCGCGGTGTTGGCCGTCGAATGGCGCTAGCTGCGCAGCATTTGTGCACCGCCGCCGTCAGTGTCAGCCAGTTTGCCGTGGCATACGGAGCTCCATCGCAGTCTTGAACACTGGTAGCATGCCACGACAGCGTGGTCGTGAACCGTATGTGCAGTTGACGGACTTTGAGCGAGGGCGTATAGTGGGCATGCGGGAGGCCGGGTGGACGTACCGCCGAATTGCTCAACACGTGGGGCGTGAGGTCTCCACAGTACATCGATGTTGTCGCCAGTGGTCGGCGGAAGGTGCACGTGCCCGTCGACCTGGGACCGGACCGCAGCGACGCACGGATGCACGCCAAGACCGTAGGATCCTACGCAGTGCCGTAGGGGACCGCACCGCCACTTCCCAGCAAATTAGGGACACTGTTGCTCCTGGGGTATCGGCGAGGAGCATTCGCAACCGTCTCCATGAAGCTGGGCTACGGTCCCGCACACCGTTAGGCCGTCTTCCGCTCACGCCCCAACATCGTGCAGCCCGCCTCCAGTGGTGTCGCGACAGGCGTGAATGGAGGGACGAATGGAGACGTGTCGTCTTCAGCGATGAGAGTCGCTTCTGCCTTGGTGCCAATGATGGTCGTATGCGTGTTTGGCGCCGTGCAGGTGAGCGCCACAATCAGGACTGCATACGACCGAGGCACACAGGGCCAACACCCGGCATCATGGTGTGGGGAGCGATCTCCTACACTGGCCGTACACCACTGGTGATCGTCGAGGGGACACTGAATAGTGCACGGTACATCCAAACCGTCATCGAACCCATCGTTCTACCATTCCTAGACCGGCAAGGGAACTTGCTGTTCCAACAGGACAATGCACGTCCGCATGTATCCCGTGCCACCCAACGTGCTCTAGAAGGTGTAAGTCAACTACCCTGGCCAGCAAGATCTCCGGATCTGTCCCCCATTGAGCATGTTTGGGACTGGATGAAGCGTCGTCTCACGCGGTTTGCACGTCCAGCACGAACGCTGGTCCAACTGAGGCGCCAGGTGGAAATGGCATGGCAAACCGTTCCACAGGACTACATCCAGCATCTCTACGATCGTCTCCATGGGAGAATAGCAGCCTGCATTGCTGCGAAAGGTGGATATACATTGTACTACTGCCGACATTGTGCATGCTCTGTTGCCTGTGTCTATGTGCCTGTGGTTCTGTCAGTGTGATCATGTGATGTATTTGACCCCAGGAATGTGTCAATAAAGTTTCCCCTTCCTGGGACAATGAATTCACGGTTTTCTTATTTCAATTTCCAGGAGTGTAGGAAGACTCTGATAACCCACAACGTTAATACCTTGATCTTGTAACACCTGAAGTCGAGAAGTTTTAGAGAGCTAGTGTAATCAAACGAACCGAGATTGGAGTCACTGAGAGGATATAGTGAGCTGCAGGCACAACGCAGAATACACCAAAACTTAATAGCTGAAGCGTGAACTGAGGTTTCGAACTGATATGTACCTACCGACGCAGTTTGTTAAGGAGAGGGATAGCCAGTGCATTATTGGCAATTACATTTACTAATGACCTGTGCAGCGGTACACCAAACGATAACCAAATCATCCTCATTGTTCTGACGTCAGCTGATAATATGTGTATAGTACGTATGATGGTTCATTTTTTTCTCAACACTAGTCACTGAACCAAGTTATGCCAGCTTTTTACGTTAAGAACTACTGTGTATGTAGTGAGTAGGGTGACTGGCGTTGAAAAATGAATGATCGGAGTAGCGCTAGGCTTTTACATTGTGAAACTACCTCTTTGCAAATGTGTATAAACAAAATAGTGTTGTACACTATGCGTAAATCAGCTAAGGTTGCGGCGATTCAGACAGACTGGCTTTGTATTCTGGAAGGTGGAGGCTTCTAATCTCCACCCGGACATCCTAATTTAGATTCTCTGTGGTTTCCCTAAATCCCTTCAGGGAAATTCCAGGATGGTTCCTGCTAAAAGGGCATGGCCAATTACCCGTCTCATCCTTGTCAAACTAGGCCTGAAAGTATGTAAATACCTGTACACATGAGTTATGAATTTTTGTTTTTCTGATATTGTAATAACATGATATGTTCAATAGCCTTTAAAGTGCGTTCCATGGCCGAATAACTACTACTACTACTGCTACTACTAAACAACCCTCATTATAGCCTATATGGTGCTTAAATGCATGCCTGGCTTCAGCCACTGACACCATCTTCATCATCCATGCCCAGCTGTTCTCCATCAGTGACAACAATTCTATTTGAGGAACGAGTAAGCTAACTGGATGGTTGACATATGCAAATGTGTGTCGAGGAGAAATTAAACAACATATTCTGTGGATGGACACCAATATATTTAGCATCTACCACTTGTAGCTGTCCATGCATTATGCATAAAAGCTTAGTGTGTGGACACGTTTACAATACAATAGCTCCGAGCATTGACACCATTAGAGGATGATTCAATTTGCCGCTTGTATTGCGGGTTAATTGCTCCGTTTTCCGAAGTGGAAAACTTTTGCTTGGTTGAGGTTGGAAACCTGTTCTGTAGTGGGATATTTTTCTAGTTTCCTTCCCATGCCACCCCATTATCAGTTAACCATGACGGAGTCTGCGAGAGTAGGAACTTGTTAAACTTGTTTTTAAAATTATTATTGTTTGGAGTTCGCAAGGCCTGCTGCAACTGGCTGGTGAGACTGCTACGCTGGCAGAACCAGCTATGTTTGGGAGAGTAAATTTGGAATGCACTTGATGCAGGGACATCAAAGAGTAGACTTGCTCCAGGTCGTTACAGAGTACTGTAGAGAGCGGTGTTTCCGTCTTCGAGAGAATACAGAGATTGAGCTGAATTCAGAATTTCCAGCTGCTACTGCAGCTGTCTTCCACACTAATTCTGGCTAAGATTTGTAAGCATGGACCGTCGATGTCATCATCGCACCGAGGGGACATGAAGCTAGTTAATTACACAGTTTTTACATTCACAGCAAGCTAGTTGCACCCATTATGCACTTTTGTGAATCTGTTGGTTTTCGCACTTGTTTTTCCAGGGAACATTCTTCAGATCACTGAACATTTACAGTCTTTGGTCGTATACGAAATATGCTTTCATGTTCGAACCACCTGTGCCAAGACTGTAGCACATAAGTATAACCTTTTATCCAATTTTTAAATGTTTGCAGGCTTTACTCAGTGGGTAAATCATTTTAATTGATGTCTTATGATAGTAAGTATAATTGGTGTAGTGATCGTTAGTTTCCTTTGGAAGGTAGATGAGCTCTTCATTAACATATTCTTGTAGAGTGTGATGTCCATTTTTTCTTCCTTAACTGAGCTACCTCTATTAACTTTCATTCAATAAGACACTATCTGTTGTATGACATCGTTTGTCTTAAATTTGAATGTTTTTATGAGCAGCTTCCCAACCCTTAGGTCACCGGGGTAGGTGTATGCTAAACAGCTCAACAAAACCTCTCATGACCTATTTCCAGAATTTTATCGAGTGAATTTCAGACAACGTTTTCAAAAGTTATCTCAAAATCTAAAAATTCTGTAAATGTGGCTTTACCGTTTATCGCTCTATCTGGTGAGACACGTCATATGGTCAGTATTGCTTCTTGTGATCCTGTACATTCCCGGAACCATAACAGACCTTCCAAGAAGTCTGTAATATTTATAGCCATTAGCACCTGCCTTCCTTGACACTGGAACTGTTACTTTTATGACTTGTCACAAATGAATTGAGTTAGAGACAGGTGATAAATGAGGTGATTAGTTCAGACGTAAACTGTGAGAATTGAAATATATATTACTATTTAAAATGAAAACTTATCTTTTGTTGTACAACTTCTTCTATGCTGTGACTGTGGCTCGGAGCACAGCTACAATTACACACATAGACAAAACCACCCTAACACTTGTGCTGGAACAGACTGTCGTTGGTAACACAAATCGAAGCATTGTCTAACTGGTTGTCTCTCTGTTGTCGCCAGACACGGTACTACACTCGTAGCTTGCTGTGGACTCGGTGTTGACTGGGACCTAGCCTGGAGTAGAACTGACCATATGTCCGTGTGGCTTGGTGCATCTCTGTGGGCGTGTCTTGCTACCTCCGTCTCACTGGTGTGGCCAACGAAGCTCCAATGTCAAAGAGCATTTTTGTGGTACCGATAGCAGGCGTAGCGCTGCGCCTATTGACTATATCACCATTCTTCTTGAAACCTGAGGCTGTTTCACCTGCTTCATATAATTTTTATAGCTGGTGGAATAGTCGTGTCGGCAGTATTTTTTGCTACGGTTATCAGTATGTATGATGTAAGGTCCTACACCAAAGTTACGTTCTTGAAGTCGGAGGCTATCTTGCCTACTTCGTGTAACTTCCATAGCCATTGGAACAGTCGCGTAGCGGTATTATCTTCCAAGGCTATCAATAATTCTGAGGGAAAATCTGCTCCAGATGCATATACATTAACACGAGACAAGCCCTTTTTTTCTAAAAGGAGTGGAAGTCTGGTGCTTGACATTCTGTCGATGACAGGGACATTAAGCATAGTCTCGTAATTCAGAATAGGGAAGGAAATCGGTAGTGAGACGCCAGCTTAACCCTCAGGACAGGACAGGTAGTTTAAATTGTGGAAAGGGGCCAAAATAAGGGGCTGTCAGTTACACTCGAACATACAACTTTATTATTTGATCAAGCATTACAAAAGCCAAAAAAAAATTTTTTTTAACACACAGCTTTAATCTTTGGGACTTAATTACCGGCTCAAAGCCACTTTAATTTTAAACAGCTGAAGGCCAGTAACTTAAAACCCAAGCATAATCAGAAATTTAAAAGGCAAGTCTTATCTTAGAACAGTTCTTTAGCTGGGCTGAAGGCCCAAAGAATCAGACACTTCCAGACCAAACAAGTTAAATTCAGATCAGCTTAAAACACCATAACATATTTTTTTTTAAATACCAAAGGCCTTACGTGAAACAGTTCTTTAATTTAGGCTGAAGGCCTTCGGAGCAAAACAACTCAAACTCAAAATCGGTTGAAGACCCAACACTTAAAATTCAACAACATTAAAATTTTTAAAATGCCAAAGGCTTTTCGTGAAACAGTTCTCTGAACTAGGCTGAAGGCCTTAAGAGCAAAACAACTAATTCAAAATCGGCTGAAGGCCCAACACTTAAAATTCAACAACATTAAAACCTTTAAAATGCCAAAGGTCTTACGTGAAAAAGTTCTTTAAATTAGGCTGAAGGCCTAAAGAATCTTACGCCTTAAGGGCAAAACAACCTTGATTTACAATAAAAAAAAGGGCAGTACACACCAGGGCGCTCAGATGTTCAAGGGTCGGCCTGGAATTCAAACACCAACGCTCGCTTAGGTGAGACAGGCAGTCAGGCCAACCATTCACGATCCGATGACAACCCAGCCGACTGACAGTCAACGGACCCACTGACAAGATAACATCCACTTCACCTGACCAGGGCACAACAGGGAGTTCAACGGAAGAACGTAGAACATATTGGCGACCACAAGGCGCTCACAACCAGACATACATAGTGCTGTCAAACTACACACTGTGCTGGACAGCAACAACACGATGAGGAAACTACATTGCTTGAAATTTACGTGAACGGCCAGGGGAGGTAACCGAAACGTCAACGGCCACAAGGCAGAAGATTCCGCTGGTGCACTTCAATTCAAATAACCAAATACAGTGAAACTCCACCGGAGGGTGACTAGAATTTCCCAACTTGAAAACCACGTCGTTGCTCGCGGGAATATCCCAACAGCCGACTACGAACTGCAAACGACACAACGTGAACTGTCTTGACCTCAAAACTCAACTTTCGTGTTCAGGTTCGGTGAGCCACGGACCTCGTAGCCCCACACACTCTGACACCGGGTAGGGACCCCCAGCGGCCCCGGCCAAACTACGTCCCGCGTAGTATTCCTCGCTGCTCCACGCCAACCGACCGACTGCTCAGGCCCGGAAATGGTGAAAGGACCAAATATACGTCACCCGATGAGACGACCAACCAACGGTCGTCCCACTCCAACCTCCCTCCGTCGGACAGTTCACGTCGGTCGCCAGCGGTCGGCGAGCACTGGCTGTCGGCGCCTCACCGGTGCTCCGTCCTCCGAATTCACTGCTGGTCCGTCTCCTACTGACTGCCAGACACACGACGAGCCGGAAATACTATCTGTCGCTCCAGAGATGGTACGACAGTGCACTTATCGATACGCGCTGCTGCTGCCGCTCACGGGCAAGTAAGGCACGAGGTTAGTGACGCCAGTAAATGGAATAAGAAAACGAGGCGACAGTACCGTAATAGAAGAAGAGAAACAATAAATGGGATAAACGCGAGCCGTGCACTGCTCAGGTAGGTTCCTTGTCTAAGGAACCATCACAACTTTCGCCTAAAATTATTTAACGGAACTGTTTTTTCGAGATCATCGCTTCCGGACACTCTAATATCTTTCAGTGATCCACCTTGCACTATTTACTCTATTCTATTTTCAAATGTGCACGAGGCGTGTTGTCGGTAGTGGGTGGGTGAGGGACGGCTGGTGAACCGTTCGCCTCATCTCCGCCGGCTGGCTCCGCGCCGTCCGCTACGGCTCTCGTTTCCCGGACGGCCGCCTTTGAAATATTATTCCGGCGCGCTTCATAAAGACTCCATTGTCTCTGCCGGTTTTAGCGCCGCTGCAAAGAGTTGCTGCACCATTGGCGCGTTAGGCTAAAACAGTGGCAAAAAGGAAAACAGCAGAGGAGAAGAAAGAGTCTCTGAAGGGGGGGGCTGCGTATCGGCTTCGTTACCGTGGAACCGAGAACCAAGTAATTTTCCTACAGGTGGCTCTCGGCGGTGAATTCTGCCCAGGCTGTTATATCCTGGCGGAACACAGACTATCACACACTGGCACACTCACTCGGTGTGTCTGGCCCACTTACAGATTGCTGTACCAACTACAGTGCCTAATAATTTAATAATTCAGCCCGAATCCAATCAGCCTTTACAACTCTACTGACTTCCGTTTCTAGTAATTCGCCTGGAATCCATTCAACCCTCTCTCTCACTGCTTTCAAACATGTTAGCCAGAACGTAAAATGCAATTTGTTCATTTACGAGCTCAACAAAAAGGTGCCCAACACTTTTGCAGCATCAGATAAAATTGTTTGATTGTCAGAACATGAATAGGCGGATGATAAAATTTGTATGTTAATTATTACAAGCACGTAGTATTCTACCATGTGAATTACTTTTTCTGAGTGAGGCGAAGTGAAGAGTAATCTAATGTCTGGATACAAAAATTTACATTACAATTATAGTTTCGTTTTAAAGCCAAAAGATCATGTGCACAGTTTCTGTTGGTCACTTGCACGTGTGCAGGCCATTTTTCTGTTTTATTTTCGTTAGGAGACTCGCTTGATGCACCTATCGATGTTAGTTTATCCGCAGGGATCTTCATCTCTGCATAGGTATGTTGTTAGTCTTTAGTACAAAAGCCAAGAAACAAGTTCTCTGGTAAACAGAAGGCTTTTGAAGTACATTATACATCTCCTTTCATACGAACATGCCACGAGCATTTTCGTGTTTCCTGAGTACCCTTTTAATTTCAATATCCATGTCACATTTCATGATCATTTTTACTGCTCTAAATTTTGCAAGCAATTAGCAAACCTATTCTTTCCCCTCGAGCCATATTTCGTGTTGTGTGCTGTCTCTGAAATATACAACTACAAATACATCAAAAGTGATGTTTACATAAGAGACTATCAATCAGTAAAAAAGTAAAGGGTCAGTGAGACATTGCTGTATTTAACCGCTTTAATGAAAAAACGTGTTATAACTGAAAATAAACAGAATACGAATATGGGAGTAAATTATTTTTTTGAAATGTTGTTAATCAGCGATTACAATACAATATTTGAATGTAGTTATGAAATCATATTTATTACGTTCACAAATAATTGGCACATTAGGTCAGTCATAGCACAGCATTTTCCATTTATACTTGTTCTTCATGGAATAATTTTAATTTATTACTTTTCGACATTACTTATTTTCACTATGTGTCACTTCACACATTTTAGAAATACGGTCACGTACTTCCCTTTAATTTTGCTACTCCTCCCCCCCCCCCCCCCATGCATTGATACTGCGTACAAAGCACTCAGTTGGAAAAAGAAATTTATTATTTACAACAAACTTCATTAAGGAGTAAATGTACTGAGAAGCTGTGGTTAATAAGTCCAATTCTTTGAATAGGTTTCGACATGATGTTCTTGGATTTACACTACTCATTACTCTGTTTGTGGAGTTACCCCAAAATATGATACCATATGACATAATGGAGTGAAAATAAGCAAAATATGCCAGTATTTTTTTATATTTATATCTCCAATGTCTGACATAATTCGCATTGCAAACACAGACTTGTTTAGGCGCTTTAGCAGTTCGTTAATATGTTACTCGGGGAAACATCATGAAGCGCAGCTGTGTATGTTATGACGAAGAGGACCGAGGGCATTCTGATCGTTGTGTCCGAACAGCGACAAGTCGTTACAAATAGGTCACTACAGCCGCGGCAGCGGCGGGAATTCGCGTAGCCGCCGCCCGCTCGCCGAAGAGATTCCGTCAATGGAATTACTGACGTCCAGCCATCTCCGTTAATTAGTTTCACTGTGTATCGATTCGCCGCGAGAGGCGGTGGCGGTCAGCTGGCTGGCCGGCCGTCAGGCAGTCTCTTGTGTGTGTGTGTGTGTGTGTGTGTGTTGCTGCTCCCGCGGCCGACGCCAGATCGGGGCGCGCTCAACGTCGATACTCGCCCGAGTACGCAATTTTCCGCATAGCACCGCCACCCACGGCATTTATTAAACCCTTAGCTCATATCGTGCGCTCCTGCTTCAGAATCTGGCGCCTGTCCTGGAAAACTAAAAAGAGGAAAAGAACTACACCCGATTCAGCAGTTTTCCGAGTAAACGGGAAGTGGGTTGTATCGACATTGCTTTCTTTAGCTCTTCCCATCGATGGTACCAAATACCTGGACCTTACTTCCACACACGGCAAGCGCGTATCCATGGCTAGCGGGTATCATGACTGTCATGATACCCCTTTTCCGTAAAACGTTCTCCCGGTGGTATTGTTAATATGTTTACATATGTATTTCCAGATTTATCAGCTAGCAATCGTAGCTTAAAGTAGCATGAAAACTGTCTCCAAAATAGGCCGTTGCGACGATATATGTTGCGTGTCGTATTAATGTTGCTGGATGTGCTATTACATCCAGCTGATCCAGATCTGCTTTGTACTGTCTAAAGCACAGCTTATGATTCTATCTTTATTCAAAGAATTATTTAAGAATACGTAGAGAAATCGTAAAAAACAGAAAGCTAAAGGATGTGTGCCTCTTCTGACACGACCAGATTGGTATCACTTGAGTCTGCGTATCTATAATTCGTTATTAATATATTGCAAGTATCTTTCAAGTAAAAGCATGTTTTTGAATATTATTTTATTAATTGTGTAGTGTCTTTTATTTGCAGGCATATATGATGCTCATATTTTTATACATCCCCCACTAACCAAAACTAACTTATTGTTTAACAGGTGGCCGTTTTCAATAGGGGTTGCGACTATCATTGTTCAGTGACGAAAGTGTTTGACGCAGTGTCCCACTGCAGGTTGTTAACGAAGGTACGAGCATATGGAATAATTTCACAGATACGAGAGTGGCACGAAGACTTCTTAAATAATAGAACCCAATATGTTGTCGTAGACAGCGAGTGTGCATCAGAGGCAAGGTGATTTGAATCTGACTCCCGAACGATTCGGCTTTCGTTAACATACATAGACAAGACAAGATAAAAGAAGTTAGGGCTCATACGGAGGCGTACAGACAGTTGTTTATCCCTCGCTCTGTTTGCATGTGGAACAGGAGGGGAAATGACAAGTACAGGGTACCCTCCGCCACGCACCTTTCGATGGCTTGAGGAGTATTGATGTAGATGTAGATCTGTGCATGTTGAGTCTTTCGTTGAACATTTTTCATCAAAGAAAGAACCTGGCTCCTTAGAGACGAAGCCCAATAATTTAAGTTTCTTTCTTTTCCTACACTTTCGAGGTGTGGGAATTGTATCAAAATTTCACTAACTTGAAGGCATATTTGAAACTGACCCCAACGTATGTCTTCAGGTTCACCAGTGTGCCCTGTCACGTTACAGGTACACTGATTACTCCGTATACAGAAAGTTCAACAACATCAGCGAACACCAGCAGGGACTAATAAAACACAAAAGGTCTCCACAGGGTTCCCAACCTGAAATAAAAAGGCCAAGTCCAAAGAAGACAATAGGCAGGTCCCGGCTGCAACACATTGTTGATATGCCGTTACTAAGTTCTAGTCAACACTAAACTGCTAGGCCGCAGATTGTTCCCGCGTATGGAAAACCAACGCCAATGGAACAAGGTAAAAATATCAGCAACCTTGTGCACAAATATATTCAAACTTATCCGCCAATTTACGAATGTCATTGAAGAAGGTTTTCCTGTCAGCTGCTCACGAAGCCACAGACTGGTACGCACAACAAATGTTTGTGCCAAGCACTCAGGGACTGGCTCCAAGCTACTTCAGCTTCTAACACCACTTCAAAGTATCTGGGAATTCGAAGAAGTAAGTGATCTTTCAGAGGGCTTGGAGGGACACAGAGCCGCTTTTCCTGTATGTCTTCAATGTAGCAACTACTTTTTATAGCAAACAGCACACACAAAGTTTACATGCGGAGCTGTGATCAATTGAACCTATGTTTTGGTGGACTCGAGTACTTTCTGGGCATGCGTGGACCGTCCCCTCACGCCTCTCTGGCAGTCAACGTTCTTAGCCTGCCACCATTCCGTCAGCGGAATTAACCACCGTTGTATTTGACTCACCCACCTTTGAGACAGGGCTGTTGTGTCTCATCAAACCGCCACCAAATTTCGGTGGCCGCTTTCCACATTGGCATCCATCTTCACGCCAGTTTTCGAAGCAACCACAGCATCTGACACTACTCTGTTCCATTACACAGGAAATTATAGAGAACAAAAAGCTATGTTTAACAAAAATACTTTTAGTTTTCCTTCCCACCCGATCGTACTTGAATCCTGACGGCTTGTAGAAGACATTACAGATAGGCAAAGGCACCCGTTAACACAGGAACTGTACTGCTGCTGACAAGTCCGACACGGTTCTCGAATCCATACGCACGCAGGAAGTCGAGTAAGCTAAGGCAGGAAGGAAATCCCCTCTCCAAAGAAAAATTAACAGAAAGACTGATATCCCGAACGTAGGCAGAAATAACTTAAAGAAACACCATTTCACTCATTTAACTCTCTGCTAACTAAGTAACTCAACTAACGCTATGCTCTGCAGACCTAAGTAAATTCTAATGTTGTCAAAGTTGCAGTGTTTGTTGCTATTATACATAAATTTCAAGACACATGTAGACCTCGAATTTTCGTAGGAATTCTTTCTCAGACGCTGAGTTGTAACATTTTGTAAGTTATACGAAGGCGATAGGCACATTTGTGAACAAACTGTTATAATGTTAAGACATTTTACTGACATTGTAACACTCGTAGTATACATCTGCGTCTTGTTAAATGTGGAGGTGATGGCAAGTTAGAGTTTGGGAAGAAAGAAACTGTAAGAAACCGCTCAACTGAAGTATGGTACGCGAATCCAAATGTCGCTCAGCGCTGTTTAAAAGTTCGATGCTTCAACTCAACAACATCGTGCGACGATGAGTACAAGAGTGCTGAATATGCTTAAGAACCGACTGCTGGTGGATGTACTGTCAAAACTCCATTAGAAGTAAAGGTTGATGAATGTAATAATTACCCTATTCAGAACGAGGAGTATTACCACTTCAAAGTAAACTTCACAATGGCTAAATGCACCTAACAAATTTTGAAGTACAGTATGTATACTATACTAATATCATAAACTGCAATATCAAACATGAATATCACACAAATAATCAGAAAAAATTTAACATTTCAATTATTTATTGGAGCAAACTGTAGGTTTATAGCGCTACAGCATAGTAATAGGTGTCAGAACATTTTACTGCTGAAGGTGCTCATGGAGAAACCATTAAATCAGTTATATAGAATGAACCCGAACTCCAACGACAAAATATCGGAGGCTGTTTAGCGATATTTTATGAATATTTTGGATTAAAGGAAACGTGGTCTTCTTTTATGAATGTTTAATTATTATTGTATTAGGATGTAGGCCCACAGAAAAAGCACAGAAACTCAAAAGATTAACAGAACTTTAACAGAAAAGAAGAAGGATTGAAATTAGACAAGTTTTGGGTCTTAGTGCTAAATCAACTGAATAGCGCCAACTCTTCCGCAGTAAAATCTCTATAACGCAAGTCGGCGTGATTCTGCAGTCTCAGGAGACAGCATGATGGCGTCGCGATGTCTTTCTGCATAAAAAGTTCAGCTCGGTGAGTCTGCTTATCTGTTAAAATACTAACCGTGTCATTCTAGCAACTGCTGGTGTCTGCAACGCCAAGAGGCGAAACGCTAGACACAAAAACGTATCTTAGAACACGGCCTGAGGCTCATTAAGCAACAATCACCAAGACTATAAATTCAGGCCGTGAAAGCCGGCGATGTGTGATAGAGAATTATTTTTGTCGGTCAAAATGTCAATATGGGCATGGAGGGACTCCATTTCTTTTATAAAAGAAAAATCCCTATTCCATTACTTGCTCAGCCAGAGAATACTGCCTGCAGAATTGTGTCTGATTAAGTTGCAGCCAAGCGGCCAGTGTCACTGGTGCACGCCGTCGGAGCTGGGCCATTGGAGATATTCCGCTGCAGGCAGATTGTATTCGTGACCGCAGCAGACTGTCACTGGCAGATGTAATCAGTTGTACTGCGGTTCAGTGCATAGATCCACTGGAATTGCCGTGTTATCGGCTCGGGACTTGCCAAGCAAAGTGCTGAAGGAGGTCATGATACCAGAGCAGACATCAGGATGGGTACAGATGTTTACAAACAGTCATGTTTTTCTTCGCTCAGTACGCGAATGGAATGACAGAAAATCGTTACTGGCTCAGCTACGCACTGTAGATAGGTCTACAAGGTATATATTTACAGTCAGATGTAGATGCAGATGCAGATGTAGAGATATTGAAAAGCAGTTGCGCATGTCCATTTTTTAATGTTAACGACGTAAAACAGTAACATCTCATCGTATGTTGCCTAGATACAAACAGGAAAAAGTGTGCTATTCCCGCACCGTTTCGTCTGGATCTTGGTGGAGCCTGAAACCAATTTTTGTTAATGCAGGAACAAAAATGTGCATTTTTGTTGTGCCAATCACCGCGGGGACTGGAATTGTGCTTACGATTCTTCCGTGATTTGATTTTCATGGTCACCAGCGCCGGCAAAAAAGAAAAAAAAACTGCCCGCATTTCTACTAGATTGCGAAGTGAAGACATCGAGAGAAATGTTTCCAGCATATTCGCCGAACGTCTCTATGCAAGATGACAAAAGACAAAATATATGATCGTTATGTCATTATGTAGCTTATGTCACTATATGTAGGGATAGGTGGCGTTCAGTGAAAGAGTCAAACAACAACACTACTTTTTTAATGCTGGTGGCGTTCCTAATGGCTAAGGTTGGAGTTATTTAGTTGCTGTTCCAGTTTTTAAATGGCAGCCATTACATAGAGCTTGTATCAGGGTCTTTGTTTCAGCAGTGGAAAGTAAATTTTTGACGCCCCTTAACGTTTTCTCCTGTGTGATTTTAGAATATTATGTTATATATTTGAAAACGAAGCTAACCCAAATATAAACACAGATAAGTAACATTAACCCTCCGCAGTTAGTTATTATGTCACAGCAAATTTTAGAGTTGCAGTCACAGGAGGTACAGTGAAACGTTTCAGTATATCCCTGAAGAAAAAACATGGGTTGAGAAACGTATACTCCATATTAGATTATTGGCATTGATATATTTTTATCAGATGTGGTAAATCATTCATCATCATGAAAGGACAGACAGCAAAATAATTGAGAAAGGAATGCCGTAAAGCAGCTAAAATGAAAGGAGTGAAGTGTGCAAATCTCTTTAGATACGTGCATAAAACCAAGATGCGTACTCATGAATCTGAATTGTGCCCCAATTGTGAGTGTAGGAGAACTTTTCTGATCAGTAAGAGACGACACTACCAGATTATTATTACAAGCTTTAAAAATATTTTATGGCTTCCCAACTGAGCAATGTGGTGATGAACTGGTGATCCTAAACTACTCATCCTGTCCTTAGAAAGAGCAAAAAATTGCAGTGATTGAATGTTTTAGGAGTTTTAGGGCAAGGAATTCAAGGCTATGCATTCTAAGAATTAAGAGCGTTTTCTTTTTATAATGTGCAATAACGTTGGTATTTGATCTTGGGTAAATTTTGGAATGATAAGACTTTTACAGTTAAAAGAATAATTGTTTCATTGTTCCCTATTAACTGTTTCAGTTTGCCCACTTACGAGGCAATACATACTTAAGGTCAAATCAAAACTACATATAGTAGAAATAATTTGTACACTCTAACAACTGCGTCCTGTGAGCGATACTAACTACTTAATTAAATTGTGTTCTGACATAATATTATAATAAATAGAAATTGGTTTGTAGATAAACGTCTATTTTTCGTTTTCCTTACATAATGCGCAGCAGTGATTGTTGATCTGCAACGACATACTGCTGTATCTGCTAAAAGAAAACACGGACTTTCTCACAGACAAATAGGGTTAAAAAATTGTACGTGAAAGGAATGTAAATATCAAACGGTTCTGAGATCAACACTGTATTATCTTTGAACTCTGAGACAGACAGCCTGTTTGCTTGAGTTAGTTGTAACACTTCTTCAACTTTTGTAGTCCTTTCTTCCTCAGTTGCGTGTGATATTACGGTATATTGATAATTTTTACTTTATGGACCGTCTGACAGCAACTGAATGAAAAACAAGTTTGTGGCACTAAAATTCTGTTACTACGTTCTTACCTTACCTGTTGTTAACATAAGTCGTCATGTTCTTTAATCGTTGATTCAACTCAGATATATAAGCAATTTCACGATTATGTATGCAACAAATCACAATAAAATATGACAAAATATCAAAAAGTTTGAAATAGTTTGAAATATATCGAGGAATTATTACCTACGTGATATAGAATTAATGCCAAACAAGTGTTACAAGTTACGGTATATTGATAAGTTTTACTTTATGGACCGTCTAACAGCAACTGAATGAAACACAAGTTTGTGGCACTAAAATTCTATTTCATTCAGTTGCGGTCAGACGGTCCATAAAGTAAAAATTATCAATATACCGTAACTTGTAACACTTGTTTGGCGTTAATTCTATATCACGTAGGTAATAATTCCTCGTTATATTTCAAACTATTTCAAACTTTTTGATGTTTTGTCATATTTTATTGTGACTTCTTGCATACATAATCGTGAAATTGTTTATATATCTGAGTTAATCAACGATTAAAGAACATGACGACTTATGTTAACAACAGGTAAGGTAAGAACGTAGTAACATTTTCACACCAGATGAATATTTGTAGTGAAATTTGATTTAAAGAGGCTCCTAGATGCGAAATAGGGTCAAGGCAGATGAAATGAATGTAAGAGACGAAAATTACAAGATTACCCCGAGCTACATACATTGTGAAATTCTTAAGCGTAGTGTGAACCTCTGCTTCAATTGTGAAACAGAATACTCCCGTCATTCAGATTCAGTTTATTTTCGAAGACGAGGGAGCTAAACGCTAGCTGTATCCGGGGCCGGATTTTGAAATTTTACGCACGTGTGAAGACATATCACCACATGGTGCTTAACAGGTTTACTCAATTCCTCATGCACCTCATTTCCTCGATAGTTGCTCCAGACCTGATACGACCGTCGAGTACATTCGGATAGCTTTACTTCGTTCGCACACGTGGAAAGTGATACACGAAGGGCGAGCCCGTATCAGAAGCTCGCTTAAATCGCGTCTGGCCGACTGGACTCAATTTCCGGTTACGAAGAAGAATAGTGCTGGGAACATGTAGCCCTGAACGCCAACCATCCCCGGAAACGCAGAAAAATGTGGCGTCCTTCCTTCAAAGAGGAAGGAGGCGGGGTAGTGGGGAGGGAGGGAGGTGAAGTAGGGGGAGGGGGGGTAGAGGAGCGTAAGGCCCGAAGGACTGTGCGACTACGTGCTGGACCACACCGGAACGTTGGATAGCAAAAAGTAAACAATCCAGTCAATAATAAATATACAAAACTGTCGTGTCTGCCTGTTTGTCTATTTGAACACGCTTCTGCAAAAGCACTAGCTGAATTTTCATGGCGTACTCACAGGTAACGTGAGCATAGCTTGGGGCGCCGTATAAGCTTTATTTCATCAAAATCTGATAACGGAGAAAAAGACACGGTGATTTAAAATTTTATCTAAAACTGTTGTGTCTGTCAATCTGTTTGAACGCCTAATCTCCAAAACTACACTTCGCTTAAAATTTTCTTGATTGTTGACACTACCCGCATTGGAGCTGGCTTCCTCCAATCAGAGAGCTCAGTGTCACGCCAGACACGTTCACCATTGCCAAACTGCCACAACAATTACTTGTCCGGCTTTCTTTCTTGACATGTTTGAATCCCGAGTCTAGCCCTCTTATTTCGTATTTCATCACGTATGACAATAACACCAAACATAGCGAAGGCACGTACACACAAACACACACACAAAGACACACGTCATCAGTCCCTAAGCTTACACACTACCTAACCTAAATTATCCTAAGGAAAAACACACACCCATGCCCGACGGAGGACTCGAACCCCCGCCGGGACCAGCCGCACATCATTTGCACAGTTATTATAGTCAGAGAGTACGCCTTACATTAGATAAGCTTCGCATGACACTACATAAAGCCGAATTTTTGAAGGCGATCGTTGTGACTGTGACAACATAACTATAAATACAAGAACTTTAAACAATGTAATGGCATAGCGTAGTGGTCAGCGTATTGACCTGACGTATAGAAGTCAAATGTTCAAATCTCGTTAAATGCAGCGAAATTTTTTACTTTTCTAAATCTAATCAAAAGATTTTGATCATTTTCACTCAGTTAATTAGTTTACTAGTAATTTTTTTTATTTCTGACTCTTCGCTACGTCATTTTCACTATCGTATTGACTTTATTTGCTCTCATATTTCTTTCTATAATTCTTTTTTCGTTTGGAATGCTCTTGTGTCGTCGACAATCTGCAACCAAATGCCAACCAGGACTGCTCTACGGTTGGCAATGCGGCATCCTGTGCAGCCATTGTGAGGCTTGTTTCAGGTAACCAGTGAGAGCGAAAGTTTACAATTTGCTTTTACCGCTAAAACTGAAATTTTGCTACGGAAGATGGCCATGAAAACATACCGGGTGATCAAAAAGTCAGTACAAATTTGAAAACGTAATAAACCACGGAATAATGTAGATAGAGAGGTGAAAATTGACACACATGCTTGGAATGACATGGGGTTTTATTAGAACCACCCCATATTGATAGACGCGTGAAAGATCTCTTGCGCGCGTCGTTTGGTGATAATCGTGTGCTCAGCCGCCACTTTCGTCATGCTTGGCCTCCCAGGTCCCCAGACCTCAGTCTGTGCGATTATTGGCTTTGGGGTTACTTGAAGTCGCAAGTATATCGTGATCGACCGACATCTCTAGGGATGCTGAAAGACAACATCCGACGCCAATGCCTCACCATAACTCCGGACATGCTTTAAAGTGCTGTTCACAACATTATTCCTCGACTACAGCTATTATTGAGGAATGATGGTGGACATTTTGAGCATTTCCTGTAAAGAACATCATCTTTGCTTTGTCTTACTTTGTTATGCTAATTATTGCTATTCTGATCAGATGAAGCGGTGTCTGTCGGACATTTTTTAAACTTTTGTATTTTTTTGGTTCTAATAAAACCCCATGTCATTCCAAGCATGTGTGTCAATTTGTACCTCTCTATCTACATTATTCCGTGATTTATTCAGTTTTCAAATTTATACTGACGTTTTGATCGTCCGGTATATTATGACATATTTCTATCTTGAATTTGCTCGTAGAGGATAGCTTCTGTCACGAGGTTGTGGTTAGGTTAGGACAAGAGTTTTAATTCAAGACTACGGAACCCGTAGTCTGCTCCAGTTGAGTCATTGGTCACTTAAAATAGGCTGTCGACGGAGCATCTCCCAATCCCTTATAACTCGCATCCAACGCTGCGCCGTGCGGGGTAGCCGCGTGGTCTAGGGCGTCTTGTCATGATCCCCGGTCGGCTCCCCCCGTCGTAGGTTCGAGTCCTCCCTCGGTAGATAAGGTAGTGCGTAAGCTTAGGGACCGATGCCCTCAGGAGTTTGGTCCCATAAGACCCTACCAAAAATTTCCAATTTTCCAACGCTGCTCCGCATTACTCATTAACAGCATTTGTGAAGTGCCCCGCTCCCTCCTCCCCCCCCCCCCCTTGTTTATGTGTCCTCACTCGCTGGCAGTGAATGTGACAGCACTGTAGCGGTAAGTGACGGACGTCTGCTACCAAGTAGTTTTAATCGGACTATGCTAAGGGGGTTTGGCAAGTGATTTGAACATTGCTTGGGGAACAGTATGGGCTGTATTTCATCAAAATCGGATCACGTTTTATCTAAAAGCGTCATATCTGTCTGAACACGCTGATCTCTTTCATGGGGTTCCACAGGTAACTTGAGCATTCAGTAGCTTCGGGCACCGCTTGGACTTTATTTCATCAAAAATGGAGCACAGGAAACTGGTATCGTAATTGAAAATTTTATTCATACTAAGATTACAAATGCGAAAGTGACTGCCTGTTACGTTTTCACGACTAACCTGCTGAATCGATTTCGAAAAAAATTGTTATGGAGATGGTCTTAACCATGAGGAAGAACATAGGCTTCTGTACAAAAATTGTAATACAAGATACTTATTCATTGGAAGGAAATTACATGAGTTAGGGAAAATATACACACTTTGAAAAAATTACTTACTTTTTGACTTTAGATCTTTATCATATTTATGAAATGCCTTTTTTGGTTGATGTATGCTATGTCATAGAACTTAGAGTAGTGAATAAAATGCTTATACTGTACGTTATTCACTGTATTTGATCTGTACTTCGACACTGTTTGTTGCAAAATGTGTACAATTTACAATGTATAGCTTCTTCAATAGCACAATGCATACATGTGCACTCCTGCCAATACGTGTCTCTATGCACTGTTTTGCAGCGATGCTACGCATGCTGACGCATCATGAATTGAGGCAGCTTGGGATGGGGCCAGCAAGGTGCACATCCTGAGCTGAGCCTACCAGAACAGGTAGGTATGTGAGGGTAGCTGATTTTATTACATCTACTTTAGCTTACTTACTCAACATCACTCATCACAACAAAACTACTGATAAACATTTTCGGCTGCGGGTAGCAGCTAGTTCATAAAATGGCTGCGGTTCATTCAGCGGCTGTATCCTTCTGTCCCATTGGCTGTCCAGAGCATATTCTTCACTTTTATGGTCTCTGACTGGCTTGCATTTGAAAACAGAGACTCCAGGATGGACTGACACGAAGGAATGGCTAGGCAGTCTCAGGCCGAACACGCGTGGAGAGGGGCGTACATACTGTGTGCATGCGTTCTAAATAGTACTGATTCTCAATTGTTTATTTCAATTGTGAATGAGTTTTATTCAAAGCGATGCTGGTGTGAGTGGTGCGGTACACATCCCAAAAGGATAACTTTCGTGATAAATAAAAAAAAATTGATGTCGCTAAAAAATGTTTGTGTACTCATTGCCAGTAGGCAAGCAGACTATTAACTGTTTGCAGCTATCCTCATTGCAGTCAAGGAGAGTGCTGTCAGAGGACCTATGACCACGCGGTATCTTCTGTATAAGGGACACATCTGTCCAAGGTGAGCAGAAATAACATTCGAAACATGTGATTAAAGTAGGAATGTATACCTGCCACACGCACGTAAAATGTTTGTCTACTGCAGCTAGCCAACATCATTAAGTTTTCTGCAGTAATGACCACAAAGATGTACACTACTGGCCATTAAAACAGCTACACCACGAAGATGACGTGCTACAGACGCGAAATTTAGCTGACAGGAAGAAGATGCTGTGATACGCAATGATTAGCTTTTCAGAGCATTCACGTAAGGTTGGCGCCGGTGACAACACCTACAACGTGCTGCATGAGGAAGGTTTCCAATCGATTTCTCATACACAAACAGCAGTTGACCGGCGTTGCCTGGTGAAACGTTGTTGTGATGCCCCGTGTAAAGAGGAGAAATGCGTACCATCACGTTTCCGACTTTGTTTGTAGCCTATCGCGATTGCAGTTTATCGTATCGCGACACTGCTGCTCGCGTTGGTCGAGATCCAATGACTGTTAGCAGAATATGGAATCGGTGGGTTCAGGAGGGTAATACGGAACGCCGTGCCGGATCCCAACGGCCTCGTATCACTAGCAGTCGACATGACATTCGTCATCGTCATCGCCATACTGGCGTATCACCCGGCGTGATGGTATGGGGTGCCATTGATTACAAGTCTCGGTCAGCTCTTGTTCGCATTGACGGCACTTTGAACAGTGGACGTTACATTTCAGATGTGTTACGACCCGTGGCTCTACCCTTCATTCGATCCCTGCGAAACCCTACATTTCAGCAGGATAATGCACGACCGCATGTTGCAGATCCTGTACGGTCCTTTCTGGATAGAGAAAATGTTCGACTGCTGCCCTGGCCAGCACATTCTCCAGGTCTCTCACCAATTGAAAACGTCTGGTCAATGGTGGCCGAGCAACTGGCTCGTCACAATACGCCAGTCACTACTCTTGATGAACTGTGGTATCATGTTGAAGCTGCAAGGGCAGCTGTACCTGTACACGCCATCCAAGCTCTCTTTGACTCAATTACCAGGCGTATCAAGTCCGTTATTACGGCCAGAGGTGGTTGTTCTGGGTACTGATTCCTTAGGATCTATGGATCCAAATTGCGTGAAAATGTAATGACATGTCAGTTCTAGTATAATATATTTGTCCGATGACTACCCGTTTATCATCTGCAAAATGAGAATTTTCTGTAATATTACTAGCAGCATTTTTAGTTGAAGTATATAGTACACTCTGTACAAAATAATGGAGATAAAGGTAATTTTCCATTCAAAATATATTTTAATCCCAATTATTGGAAAAAAATTACAGAGGGTACAGTTCTCCTGTTCGTTTATCCTCTTCACTATTTTTATCCGGAATGTAAGTCTTGCTTGACCTCTTATATGAATTATTCATTGAGAATATTGTTTCACAACAGGCAATCCCAGCACGCCGTTAGCTGTTGACCTTAGTGGCCTGAAGAACACACTATGCACCAGTTCACCCACTGTATAGTGACGTAAATAACACAGTGACCTGTTCTACAACGAAGGAAGCGGGTTTTCATGAGGTCTCTGAGGATATCATGTACACTAAAACAGCTTTGTCAAATCAACTCGGAAAAATGGCTGTTACTAATGTTGAACTGTGTTGCTGGTCGCGTTGGTGCTGTTGGTAGGTTGGCATTGTGTAATAGGGATAGTGGCGTCTCGTTTTCTTCTCCTGTTTACTGATGCTACTACATTTGCTAGCGTTGTCTGTACGCAAGCGGCAGTATCAGTGGTTATCCATATCTAGTACCCTAGTACTATATTTGGAAGGGCGTCAACAGTTTCTGGATCACAGTGTATCGGGAGTTCGGTTGCGACGGAGCAGCAATAAGGTCCGGCAGCGCGTTGACATGCCGGGACTTCTGACGGCACGCAGGCACTACCGGATCGAGGGGCTGTAGTTGCGAGGGCGAAAACTTCATTCTCAACTGGACCCAGGACGTTTGAGTTGAATGGTACAAATGGCTCTGAGCACTGTGGGACTTAACAGCTGCGGTCCTCAGTCCCCTAGAACCCTAAACCTAACTAACCTAAGGACATACCACACATACATGCCCGAGGCAGGATTCGAATCTGCGAGCGTAGCGGGCGCGTGGTTCCAGACTGAAGCGCCTAGAACCGCTCGGCCACTCCGGCCGGCAACGTTTCAGTTGAGTGAACATTAACCCAGTAGTGAAACCACCACTATTTTGAGATCATGCCAGTTTTTTGAGCGTTGCTGCTCGCAGGGTCGCCGAGACGAAGAGCAACGAGTGGAGTGTTTGGACTTGGCGAAATTAATTAGACGTCCTCCACCTTTTATTATTAATCATTGAATTCCTTATGTGTATTGATAAAGTTTAATCAGCGGTATTTTTTTTCCTAGTGGCCACTAACGCCCTAGTTACCTGCCCTGGAGGTTAGCGTATTTTCGCAGCAGTGTACCTTTCCTCGCCTTGCCACTGCTGTCCAGTAAGGCATGAAGTTCGACAGCCTCCTTGATTGTGGTTCGGATATTTGTTACTTTTGAACTACTTTGGTCGTAGGGGGTCCTTGGGTTATTCCATCATTGTGTTGGTTATCAGACGTTAGGCAGATGTTGCAAGAGTGTTGGTCTGTACTGAAACTGTCGCTAGTTTGAGTTGCCATCCAGTTAAGTGAATAGACCTTTTGGCTGCCTATCTCATCGCTTACTAAGTTGAGCGACTTTCCCAGTTCGATCCTTGGAGCACTGTCTGAGGCCCACTTCTCTCTTGATCTGATCAGATTGCGATAATTGTCAATAAGGCCTTCAGCTGTGAATGCAATTTTTCTTAAGAATTTTTAATTAGATATTGTCTCTTAACAGTGAAAATTTGATGATTGTCTTTTTTATAATAATTTAGTATCTCTTGGAGAAGTTTAATTCGTTCTTAAGAATCTGTTATCCAGGCCTTCAGCCGTCAGATCGTTTTTTGAGTTATTACTATTGGGGCGTTCAGCCGACAAATAAGTTGAATTTTTAGTCAATAAGGCCTTCAGCCGTGAGTGCAACTCGCTTAAGAAATTTTTTATTAGACGTTGTGTCTTAATAGTCAAATTTGATAATTGTTCGTCATCGTCAACCTTATTTGCAATTGTTTTCCAATAAAGTGTACGTGATCCAAAAAAACTGAGCAACCAACGGTAACTGAGTACAGCTCCATCCACACTGAATCCTGCCTTTCCTTAAGTGCCATATCTCAAATGCAAGTGGAACTAATCTGCGATCATACTTCATGGAGCAGAAGGATTTAGTTGGTCCTCCATGGAAGTCACGTGATGTTCTATTTGAGCCTGCAAGACATAGGAAGAGTGACTTAGGAGTCTCTTGAGTCCACTGATATGTTTGAGGAATAGCTGATGCGATTAACGCACCAAAGTCCTAAATCTCCGTGTATGGTGAATATGTGGGCCACAAGCTGCCTAACTACGACACTGTCTGTTCATGAGCATTCCACAACTAGAATAGCACTACTTAGATATGTAATTTGTTGGTCACGGTTGTGGTAGTAAATATCGTTAAGCAGCAATAGTCTAATGTTTGTGGAATCTGCCTCTGTAATATTAAGATAGACTTTGATGTTTACCAAGTATTCAAAAATACTGCTTGAGTGCCATTCTTATTAGTGTTAAATAAGCAGTTCAGGATATACACTTCTTTAATTTTTTGATGCAGGCGTTATATGGTGTTAAAAGGCCCCTATCCATTTCAGGCCACAGAGGGAATTAACCACAAAACTGCAACATCTCTATTCTCGTTACTGCGGAAAACTTGATGGTGTGGGCTGGCTGTAACAGCCAAACATTTTACTTGGGTTTGGCAGGTGGACATTGTGAAGAGCTGTTTAGCAGCTTTATCATTTAATTGGCGTTAATTTATGCGCATGCACAATTGTGGATATGCTACAGTATTAATTCAGTGAACCTGTTATCATGAGACTACAGTCTTGTAAGCTGAAAATCGGTTGTCTACATAAATTAATTTTGGAGAACACCCACAATTTTATGCTTTTCACTCATGATTATGATATTGTTCTATACAGCAGCGAGACAAAAATCAATTAAAACACAATATATGATTTCAAGTTTATCTACGTGGCATTCCTCCATAGCAATCACAAAAATATTTGTTTTGTAAATAAAACCGCATTTGAAATGTTTTTAATTTGTACATTGATCCCCCAGTTCCCAAAGAGCAATGAATGCTGCTCGGAAATAAAAAAAAACGCGACGGGAACTGTTTGGAAATCTAAAAAGTACAAAACTCTATCGTTATAGATCCCACTGAAGATGCCTTAGAGTAAGAAAAAGGCGAAACGCGTCTGGGAAAAATAAATTAATTTGCAGCAAGAAAAGGCTGTTTTATTTACAAAACTAGTATATATGATTTCATTTCAGACATCGCCAACTGTGGAGAAAATGATCTACTGTAGTTGTCCATGAAAATGTGCTCTAAAATCTAGGCAATAATAAATAATCAACTATTAAACTCTTTCCTTCCTTCAGTTGCGTGAGCATGAACGGTGTCGACACGGAATTCTTTGGGGCTCACACTTCCGCATTACACTGTTAACATCTGACACACAAAACTTACACCTTCATCGGTACATTGATAAAAGATCCTTATGAGGTTTCCTTTATACAAATTGCATTCATTTCTTGAATTCATGCACGCTCCTAGTCCACAGCGGTTCATCTTAAACAGAATAATAGGTGCAGGTCTGTATGATACCTCGATTCCCTCTTTGCCTTTGAGAAAGAGATTTTCATCCTCCGTCTCTGTGTTAGGAGTGTCAGAATGAGTTTGAGGTCTGGTCCGCAAGGAGAGGCGCCACTTGTTCTCCGGGTCTGACGGCGACAAGTGTCTAAAAGAGGAGGAGGAGGAGGAGGAGGAGGAGGAGGAGGAGGAGGGAGGGGTGGTTGTGGTTTTTGCAGGGACGCCACTAAGTGGCCACTCCCAGAAGCAACCTGTTGCTGGCAGAGGGCTGCACAAGACCTGTTGCTACGCCATTCACGTCTGGCACCCTATAGCTAGGCCATCTCCAATGCGGCGTACAACCCGTCCTACTGTATCATTGGCTCCCGACCTGGGGATAATACACACAGCTGTGTAGAATGGAATTTTCTAAGGGGTACAAACAAAAGTGTTCGATTGTGTTTCAGTAGCGAAATTAAATTAAGTTTGCAAGTCAATTACTACTATCCCCACTTCATTAGGTCGTAATAGTGTTTGCACACGTCGCCAATAAATACAATTTTTCAAATACTATCATTAACATGTAACATAATTTGAGGGAAGTTACAGCATGTGAACCGTATGTATTAACATCATCTTCACACGGTTCACCAACTACACACACCAATTTTCTCTCCTGAACCAACCGTTTCATCTCAAAGCAGCACTTTCAACCTACATAGTCAAATATTTGGTGGATGTATTCCAATCTCTGTCTTCCTCTACAGTTTTTACTCTCTACAGCTCCCTCTACTACCATGAAAGTCAGTCCCTTGCATCGTAACACATGTTGTGTCATCCTGTCGCTTCCTCTTGTCAGTTTTTTCTACGTATTCCTGTTCTCGTCGATTCAGAGGAGAACCACCTCATTCGTTACCTTACCAGTCCACATAATTTTCATCATTCGTCTGTAGCACCACTTCTCAAATGCTTCGATACTCTTCTATTCATGTTTCACTAGCATAAAATGCTATGCACCAATCGTACATTCTCTGAAATTTCTTCCTCAAATTGATACTAGCAGACTTATATTGCACTTATGACAGTAAAATTAAGACATATATAACACATGCGCTTAAATATCTAATGAACATGCCTTCTCCAGGCAGACGGACCAGGGTTAGCTTAATTATTCACTCCGCAACATATAATCGAACTAGTTGACAGCACAAAAGTAACTATGCAGTGGTTGTTAAATTGCCTGTAAAGTATTATTATTATTATTATTGGTAGCATTGGTGGAGTCTTTCAATTGCTGCCAATTCATAAGTAGGCAATCACGTAACTTAGAAACAGTAAGCATAATGCACATATTTTAATTTGGTTGCTTTTAGATAGGGATACAGGGTGTGAGTGACGCAAGTGTCACTAGGGCAGGAGTGGTGCATAGGAAACATGTTTTCTAACAACTGTTCACCCTTAGTGTCGATAGTCAGATTTCTTTTTTGAGAAGAATATCTAGGTAGCTCTCGCGATACAGTGAAAACTGGCTCATTTATTTAATTTTAATTATTTAGTTTTAATTTAATTTAATAACATATCTAAGAAAACAAAACACCATTTATCTTTCATAATTTTAAAAATAAAAGTGTCGAAAGAAATTCTTTCTTATTCTAATGTTTACTTAGGTGTTAATGTTTCTCATGCGGGGACAAAGCAAGACGGAGGTACTAACTAACAGGTGTTATGGTCTCAGGAAGGGAGCGAACCACCGTTCTATAAAGAATTAAACGCTACTGCGGAACAGGAGAGACTCTACTGAACGTTATTATTACAATGTATTAAAGATAGGGTCTTTACAAATGAAAATCAATCTATTATGGGTGTTCTACAGTACTAAATTATTTAGTTAACTGGTGCTCTACTGACAGCACCACCATCAGACTATAACTATTATTGTCCGGGAGGATACATGACCGGTGAATATCACCAAAAACTGCACCACAGATCGACAATGAGGTGCAAGAACAGAATAGAGGTCATCTTTGACAATGCAGTGTTGTAACATACCTACAAATGTTGAATTAAACGGTAAACATTCCAAAAAAACGTTTTATTTGTCGTTTACTATTTTGTGGTACCTTCCCTTCACATTTACTTAATGTTTCGCTTTTAACATATTCAGTTACTCAAATGGTTCAGATGGCTCTGAGCATTATGCGACTTAACTTCTGAGGTCATCAGTCGCCTAGAACTTAGAACTAATCAAATAACTAACCTAAGGACATCACACACATCCATGCCCGAGGCAGGATTCGAACCTGCGACCGTAGCGGTCGCTCGGTTCCAGACTGTAGCGCCTAGAACCGCACGGCCACACCGGCCGGCACTAACTGTGTGCCTTACTGGCCGACAGCAGTATTTTGGTCAGTCGAGTGAAGCACTATAGTGTACAGTGATAAGTACAGGTTGGCTTAGAGTGTATCGGATGATCGGAACATCTTACATGGAAAGCCCGTGGATATTTTATGGTTGTTGTGTGGTGGTACACTGGGCGTGCGGATGTTTTCCTTAAAAGCGAGAGCCATATTGATTTAGTTATTTAGACGCCGTTAGCGTGATGATTTTGTGTGCGCCGTTGTACATAATTTGTTAAATTATGCTATGAGTGTGTCTGATTTAGTTTATGCCATTTTACCGAAAATTATTCTGCTTTTTTCCACGTTGGGAGTGATCTGTCATGTTATACAGAAAACTGTATTGAGTAATTGGCGTAGGTAATCCTGTATATGGTTGGCAGTAGCCTCGGTTTAGTAGCTAGTCGATGCAAGTGGTGTAGATCTAGATTTTAGCAAAACGCTAATATAAATAGCATTAATTAGGTCAGAGAGATCTCTTCTATTGGCTGCTCGGCAGTTAATTGTAAAAGATAATTTATTTTAACTTTTCTGACGATCTCCACCATTGTTGTAACTATTATTGTTGTTGGCCCTTCACTATTTGCTGGGCGAAGTCAGTTTCGATTGTGTTTTCATTGTTTATATGGCTGGTTCAAATGGCTCTTATCACTATGGGACTTCTGAGGTCATCAGTCCCCTAGAACTTATAACTACGTAAACCTAACTAACCTAAGGAGATCACACACATCCATGCCCGAAGCAGGATTCGAACCTGCGACCGTAGTAGTCGCGCAGTTCCAGACTGTAGCTCCTAGAACCGCTCGTCCACTCCGGCCGGCCATTGTTTATAGGTAGCGGTATTTTATGTTGTTATTCTCTTGTTGAGTGCTTCCCTCAAAAACTGCAGTGGACTGCAAATTATGTTTTGTTATCATTTCCATATAGTCAAGATCACTATTTCATGTTCAATAAATCCTCTTTAAAACTGAACCTGCACCTGCAGAAAGCCCACCAGTCCGAACCCCATTCCAACCATAATGGATGCTGCAACTCATTACGATCACAATTGTTATGTGATATAGCAGATTATTGGTTTCTGCCTTTATGGGACATCATCAACTTTGTTGCACGGATGGGTGCCACAACATTATTTTAATTTCGAAGCAACTATACACGGCAACGAAGTAGCATTACATTGTAACCAAGCCGAGGGTTCCGAAGGTGTTCCCTGACGATGGAAACCGGTAATCAGCTACGAATATTACGTCGCTACTCTGACCTACTACCAGTTATAAAATCTTTCTTTTCCGCAGTTATACATGTTCAACATTGCGTCAATCGTTGGGAGCGATCTTCAAGTTATATCATTCTTGAAGAACCAAGTTTGCCAAAATCTCTAGCGATTCTTTTTATTACTAAGGCCGGTTTCCGCAGTTCTACGCTATCATCATCGGATCTGAAAGTTACAAAAACAAACATTCCAGGTGAAGGTGGCTGAAACATGCACAACTTCATGTAGCCACAGTATACATTAATTCAACGTTAGAATGTTCCTTGCAACATTGTTAGATGTACATGCTTGTTACAACACTGAAAGTCACATAGTGATGTTGCACCAAATTGTAATAAGGTGTGAAAAATACAGTTATATGAACCTGATATCATGGAGTGATTTTGTACGGTCCACGGCTATGATCTATATTTGTCTTGCATGTATGAAGGTTATTCGGAAAGTAAGGAACGATCGGTCGTGAAATGGAAAATACAGTGAAAATCTGATGAAACATAGCACATATGCATTGGGCACTGTGTCTAGTACGCCCGTCGATCGCATCATGTCACTCTTTACAGTTATGAGCTCACAGTGAGAACGTAAGGATGGCTAGAAATTAGCATCTCCCGCCAAGTACGAGAGCCTGACGAAAGATTTCGCCTGAAGCTATGTAATCCACATAACATAACCGTCCTGCGGTTCGTTCTACACTGGCTATGAAGACAATATTTTGACACAGACAACGAGCTACAGTCCAGAGTAGAAAATTGTCGAAAAGCACTGGCGGCTGACTTCTATAAAGAGGGAATTGAAACGTTGGTACAACGCTACGACAGATGTCTAAGTCTGAGCGGCGACTGTGTTGAGAAGTAGCTGGAAGGTGTAGCTAACCGTTGCAAATAAAACAATTTTGATTTTCACTGTGGTTTCCATTTCACATCCTATCGTTCCTTACCTTACAAATAGCTCTCGTAGTTCCTTGATGAACTTTTCCTCTCAAGACTTTTGATATGGCTCTGTGTTGATGAATAGTCTGAACTACGTTTATTCCTATCCTTATTTTACTAAAAGTGACAGTTTATTGTAAGTTTACATGTAATGGATGACAATGCATATGTCATTGCAAATGTTACTTATTTAAATAAATGACAATGTATGTTTTAAAAATATAATGCTATTTTATATCTGCGATTTAGAATTGTATGTAAATTGTCTTAAATTTTTTCAAATAGACTGGAGAGAAGGCGTAATAGCAGTGCGACACATATTTCGAAATTCGTCTAGTATCGGATACTACCATCTAAAGAAATATTATATTATGTAAGTCGCCATTGTACTTTGGAAATATTCTGCACGTAAATTGGTGTGTTTTGCGTGTTCCACAAAAGATTCCTCTGAGAAAGCAGCGGAGCTTTTGCGAAAGACACCCAAGAATTGCGACTACAAAAGAAAACGTCCAGAAAGTTTGCGGTATTCTTAGACGATTGACAATTAAAAGCATGTGAAACAAGTGACGACGTAGGCATACCTAGAGAAAGAGTACGGAATTTTCTCCACACTTTATACGTTAACAAGAACCATTTTGTTGGGATTTCTGAATTTCGAGAGCTGTTTTCTGTTATTTGTTTATTCCCATTACCGTCTTTTCACCGGCGTTGCTACGACCGCTGCTTTATCCTATCTTCCACCTCACTCGAATCCTGTAATCTTATATTGTGTGTAGACTGATGACTTATTTCTTTTCTCGTGGTAATGTGGAACTAACTACTCCACTTTACCTATTTTGTCCTGTATCTTGTATTAAAGGGCAATGTTATTGGCTCGTTATATTAATTTGTCTCAGTTTTGTTCATTTCATTATAGGTACTACTTTATTTTTCGTTTTGTTTCGTCGGTGAATACATATCACCTGTTAAATATTTTCCACGCTCTTTGAAGATCATCTGTTTCGTCTTTGTACGTGTTTGCCAACTTAACTCAAAACGTCGAAAGACGGCACCCAGTAGTTATATTCAATCGAGAATTTTAACTCTTTTTACCTTAACATTTAATAAGTTTCTCACTTCTCTGAACCATTAAGTGTTAATCATTTTTGAGTTTTCAAGTAAAAATATTAGGTACTGTTTTTTACTGTTTTTATAATTCCATTTATTCCTAATTGGGACATCTTTTCCTTTCTCCTACTGTTTCATCTGTCTTATCAGCATTAATTCTAAAGTTTCCTTTTTCATACTCCTTTCTCATTACTCCAATAACATAATTCGCGGATTTGTTATGATTAGCTGTTGCAACTCAAGATTAAAGAAATGCATTCGTGGCGTATGTAATCTGTGGTCACTCGGATAAAATATAACGATGAATGCGTTCTTGTTTTCTATGTTAGTATCTTTCATCCTTTCATCACTGGACACGAATGAGTTATTAGATTTAAGGATCCTTATTGGCGGAAATATTTCAGCAATCCACCGATACAATTTTGGTAACAGCGAAACCTTTCAATGAATACAATAAGCTGCCATATAAACTCAGCGAGTATCGTACACAGACCCAGCGATTAAACCCTTTGATAATTAGCTGTGCTAAAGCGATTCTACCACGAGAGTAGCACCTGTACGAAGTCCACAGACTGTTCAAGTAATTACCTCATTTACGTGAGGCACCTGACATGAAAATTTATAATCTTGCATTGTACTGTAATGTTTGTCATTTGGCGTTAATACAATAGGGATTGTGTGTTCCATCTCCATTATGATTTGACTAATGACCAGCGGCACACATTCTTTATGAGAGCACGTGCTATTCAGAACCGCTTGCGTCATTCATCACGTCCGGGAAACGTGACGTCACGCAAATTTATGGCGCAGTGCGTATCGTTGATTGATGAGGGACACTTTAACACCTATCGCCGTCGAAGTAATTAGCCATTCCCAAAGAGAAGAATGTAAAGAATGGTTCTATCTACCTGCTTTTGGTGATATGAAGGATAGTCAGAATATATCACAACAGGAGACCCTACGAGCAACGGTTGCTGATTGAAAGCAGATGTATCGGGTTGAGATTTCTTGCCGCAGAATTGTCTGCGAAAATTGTAATATTTTTATTTAATCGACAGAAATGAATGGAATTTTACTCTTCACTCTTAATGAGAACAGGAATAATCTAACTGTTAATGGCGTATTACAGTCCGAGAATTAACAGATTTCAGGGAGGTTGGCAATTATCATTAATGGTGTGAAATGCCGGCGAGGCTAATAAACTGACCACCATGAAGGAGACCCTGCAGAAGTAATTTCGTCTTTCGTAAAGTGCTTGGAAACATGTTACGAACATCCTTCAGGTTTTCCAGGTGATCTAAGATCAGGTCGCACCTGATGAAGGTAACGAGTTACGCTACCGAAATATCGTGCAAGTACGACGCTGATATCCGGCAGAATACCCGACAACACAAGATGCCATGTAATGAACAGTTACAATTTTAGCTGCGCTGCTCTTTTGGCCGTAGAATGATTTGAAGCAGCTAATGTGTAAATCTCTTCATCTTTACATAGCTACTGCAGTCTGGATCCATTTGAACCTGCTCACTGAAGTCATTCTTTCGTCTCCTTCTGCAGTTTTTACCCCCACACTTCTCATTATAAAATTATTCGTTTATGCTTCAGAATCTGTTCTATCAACCAATATCTTACTCTAGAATGACATTTTCACTCTGCAGCGTAGTGTGCGCTGTTATGAAACTTCCTGACAGATTAAAACTGTGTGCCGGACCGTGACTCGAACTCGGGACCTTTGCCTTTCGCGGGCAACTGCTCTTCCTGGCAAATTAAAACTGTGTGCCGGGCCGAAACTCGAACTCGGGACCTTTGCCTTTCGCGGGCAAGTGCTCAAGCTATCTCAGACGAGATACTGGCAGAATTAAACCTGTGAGGACGGGTCGTGAGTAGTGCCTGGGTAGCTCAGTTGGTAGAGCACTTACCCGCAAAAGGCATAGGTCCCGAGTTCAAGTCTCGGTCCGGCACACAGTTTTAATCTGCTAAGAAGTTTCAATCTCTTACTCTAGTTGTGCCATAAATTTGTTTCCTCACCAGTTATGTTCATTAACTCTTCATTACTTCTACGATCTACCCATAAAATCTTAAGCATTCTTCTTTGGGATCGTATTTCGAAAGCTTCTACTCTTTTTACTTCTATACTACCCATAGTCCACGATTCACTTTCTTACAAGACTAGACTCCAAACAAATGTACTCGCATAATACTATAACGCTATCACGGAACCCAGAGCCCGATACCGGTTGCAGCGTAGGAGCAACAAAATTCGAGTCTTGGTGAAGAAATGATGAGCAGCCCACCAGTTACATAGAATTATTTCAAAGTTCATAAAAACGTATTTTTCAGAAGGATATTAGTAACAGTACGGCCTGTACACCAATTAATTCTCAGTGATGACCACCATGTTGTACATGCCTTTCGGCTGTTTTTTAAGGTACCTTTGCTGCACCAAGTAACCGAGTTGTCATTAATTACCTTCTGAAGAAGACATTTTTATGAACGTTGAAACCGTGGTAAAGGAGTTTAAATAAACCTCACATTTTTCAACTGATTGACGGCTTATTATTTCTTCACGAAGATTTCACCCTACAGTTGCTACTCCAGTCATGTTCAAAATTTTAAAACATTCGATTTTCAATATTTCGCTTGGTTATCGACTGCATTAAAAACTTTTTATGGTATCATTAAGACGTATAATCCGACGTTAGAAGCTTAACACAATCAGACAAGTGCCACATGATATGTGTGTCAGCACAACATGGAATTCAACTTTTACACAACGATACAAGCTCAGCACTATAGGCTCTAGGGTGGTAGGACTGGACCAAGTGACACATCAGGTAATCACAATCGACAGTTACATTTATTTCGCACATTTAAACAAGACAAATAACAAGTAAAACCATCAACACATTTTTAAAATTACCATTTAGGTGAGAACTAGTTTTTTCAAAATTTAAACATTCATAATCCACGGCCTGTTACACATTTACTGAAATGAGTTAAAATTAATTACTCAAAAACTATGATCAACCTGAAGAACAATTTACTAAAATTTAATGAGTAAATGTAGTCTTTCGTTACTGCAGAGGTTGGTATTACCAAAGTAATTCAGAGTACAGGCAACAACAAATCAGTTACAACAGAGTGACATCTGCCTTAAGTAACTAGAAACACAATAATTCATTAAGCACATCATCTGCAGAATTAATCAACCTGTTAATGAACATCAGCGAAGCAGAACAAATCTATTATCTTATGTGCGTAAGGCCAATTATAGCCACACTTAAACTTGTGATTAAACCAGAATTAATTACCATATCCACATAGTGTCAATGGAGGAATTCTTGAACTTTCATTAATAGGATCAGTTTCAAACTACTTAAACACACAATAACAACTGGCCTCTCAGGAACTTTTAAGAATTTATGAAATCATTTAGAATTAGACACGTGTCTCTCAGACACACTATCACTTCAGATAGAAACGTAACAGTAATGTTATTGCAATTCGCAGCAAAATATATCCAGGGAAAATTTTATCCATGTATGCTGACCTTACGACTTATCTTAGAAGAAAGATTAAGGAAAGGCAAACCTACGTTTCTAGGATTTGTAGACTTAGAGAAAGCTTTTGACAATGTTGACTGGAATACTCTCTTTCAAATTCTAAAGGTGGCAGGGGTAAAATACAGGCTATTTACAATTTGTACAGAAACCAGATGGCAGTTACAATAGTCGAGGGGCATGAAAGGGAAGCAGTGGTTGGGAAGGGAGTGAGACAGGGTTGTAGTCTCTCCCCAATGTTATTCAATCAAATCAAGCGGTAAAGGAAACAAAAGAAACTTCGCAGTAGGTATTAAAATCCATGGAGAAGAAATAAAAACTTTGAGGTTCGCCGATGACATTGTAATTCTATCAGAGACAGCTAAGAACTTGGAAGAGCAGTTGAATGGAATTGATAGTGTCTTGAAAGGAGGGTATAAGATGAACATCAACAAAAACAAAACGAGGGTAATGGAATGTAGTCGAATTAAGTCGGGTGATGCTGAGGGAATTAGATTAGGAAATGAGGCACTTAAAGTAGTAAAGGAATTTTGCTATTTTGGGAGAAAAATAACTGATGATGGTCAAAGTAGAGAGGATATAAAATGTAGACTGGCAATGGCAAGGAAAGCGTTTCTGAAGAAGAGAAATTTGTTAACATCGTGTATAGATTTAAGTGTCAGAAAGTCATTTCTGAAAGTATTTGTATGGAACGTAGCCATGTATGGAAGTGAAACATGGACGGTAAATAGTTCGGACAAGAAGAGAATAGAAGCTTTCGAAATGTGGTGCTACAGAAGAATGCTGAATATTAGATGAGTAGATCACATAACTAATGAGGAAGTATTGAATAGGATTGGGGAGAAGAGAAGTTTGTGGCACAACTTGACAAGAAGAAGGAACCGGTTGGTTGGATATGTCCTGAGGCATCAAGGGATCACAAATGTAGCATTGGAGGGCAGCGTGGAGGGTATAAATCGCAGAGGGGGACCAAGAGATGAATACACTAAGCAGATTCAGAAGGATGTAGGTTGCAGTAAGTACTGGGAGGTGAAGAAGCTTGCACAGGGTAGAGTAGCATGGAGAGCTGCATCAAACCAGTCTCAGGACTGAAGACCACAACAACATCTGTAGCATTTCGCCAGCTTAACTCCGTCGTGTGATATAAATACAATAACCAGGCGGCACTTAGACAAGTACCACGCAAACTGGTTTCAATGGTGGTTAGCACTGACAGCAGCAATCTACAAACAGAATGTATCAGCACTCCAGACGCTATTAAATGTTAATCATCACATCACATACAGCTCTCACTAGAACCAAATGGCTCTGAGCACTATGGGACTTAACTGCTACGGTCATCAGTCCCCTAGAACTTAGAACTACTTAAACCTAACTAACCTAAGGACAGCACACAACACCCAGCCATCACGAGGCAGAGAAAATCCCTGACCCCGCCGGGAATCGAACCCGGGAACCCGGGCGTGGGAAGCGAGAACGCTACCGCACGACCACGAGATGCATCACTAGAACCTTCCGTACTAAGCAAGTTGAAATTAACACATTAGAGGACAGACTCAGTAGGAGTAGCAACAGGCGAAAAAAAAAAAAAACCTGAATCTAGTAGTCGATTCCGGCCACAACTTACAGCACAAGGAAGGCCCTTACCCTCTTGCTTGTTAGCCGCCGCAGATACCGGTGCCAGGAGACATGCAGAGAGCGAAATACACCGGCTTCTCAGTAACGTGACTGCTTCCACGTCGGCGATATTTGCTACGGCGCCGTCACCCGGATAAACAGCCTCTTTTAGATGTGCTCTTTCTGCTGCCTTGTACGGCGACTGTACATTCCGCTCGACTTACCAAACGACGTTACTGCTAGGCGCCCCAAAGTAAAAAAAATCTTCCCTACTTGCTAGAGCTTACCCCTCGCTCCCGATCGGCCCGGTAGGTGGCGCCACCTCGCGCTCTGCGCATACCAACGGAAAGAGGACCCATACCGGCGGCGGGAATATCGCTGGTCGAGACACACGGCTCACTACAGTTTGAAACTGTGTGTTTTGTCTTTGGGGCACCCTAACTGACGACATTCAAATGCCCGGATTTCATTCACCCAGTACTTGGGAAAACACTTAGTGACTTCAGATTTTGCACAACATTTCAAACCTTTAGGAAACTTTTTGTAATTGATACCACTCACAAAATGATGAAAGGAATAAACCTTCCATTACTTTACGTTAATTATCTTTTGGTGTTGCGATAAATGGATCAAAACAAGAAAAATAAATTGGATGGATCATGTGGAAAGGATGGACCGCATAAGACTAGTTTCAATTTCTAAAGATGCACGAATGTGTGTATGTGTGTGTGTGTGTGTGTGTGTGTGTGTGTGTGTGTGTTGGGGCTTACGGGCGCTCAACGTCGAGGTCATCAGCGCCCTGACACACATTAAAAGAAACGAATGTGGACAGACTTAGCAAAACCTAAGTACACACGGAAAGAAAGCAGGAAAAGAAGGAAAATGCTACATAAGAAAGTAAAACGTAAGGAAAACGAAAACGTAGCATCAAGAATGCCACAGGAAATTGTCATTGGCTGGCCACGTACATAAAATATGGGCGAGCTTGTCACACAGTGAGCAAATTAAGACCCTCTCCCTAAAATCTTTGTAAAAACATTTGACAGGTCACAGAACTTTAAAAATTTAACCACATTCCTTCGAGTGTTTCCTAAAAGAGATGGCAGATCCGCCGGCAAGTCAGTCGCGGGTAAAGATGGACGATCATAAAGGGAACAACTATCTGAACGACCACCCAAGAGATGGGACAGCAGTTGGTCCAGTAAATCTACGGAGTGAGGCAGATAAACAGTGGCAACCCCAGTCAGTGGAAAGAGAAGAAGGAGGATAACTGTCGAAGAAGTATGAAAATTCGACTTTAAGAGTAAGTCGACTGGCAGGACATGTATTCTGAAGTATGATGAAATCGTCTACTTCGTAACGTGCTATGTGTGTGGGTATGTGGAAAAGGGGGGGGGGGGAGGGAGGGAGCAAAGGATGTGAGTTCCAGTAGAGATGAAGATAACAAAGATAACAGCAGAGGATAGACAGTGATGCCAAGTTCCATCAAAATCAGTCTTAGCGCCGAACTGAACGACAAGCTGCTGTTGTATATAGTGGCACAATGAAGTATTGGCGTACATACCATTACACATACATTAAAAAAAGGTGATGCTATGTCACTTATATTTATTTATATACACAGTAGTCAAGACAACTTTCTTCTCGTACAACTGATTTCTCACAACGGAAGTACACCGATATACGCATGTGATTTAAAAAGTCCGCAGTAGTCACTCTGTAATTGCTGCGAATGAGTTCCTCGATCACCCGGACACTGTCGCCTGTGGTCTACACTACTGGCCATTAAAATTGCTAAACCAAGAAGAAATGCAGATGATAAATGGGAATTCATTGGACAAATATATTATACTAGAACTGATATGTGATTACATTTTCACGCAATTTGAGTGCATGAATCCTGAGAAATCAGTACCCAGAACAACCAACTCTGGCCGTAATAACAGCCTTGATACGCCTGGGCATTAAGTCAAACAGAGTTTGGATGGCGTGTACAGGTACACTGCCCATGCAGCTTTAACACGATACCACTGTTCATCAAGAGTAGTGACTGGCGTATTGTGCCGAGCCAGTTGCTCGGCCACCATTGACCAGAAGTTTTCAATTGATGAGAGATCGGGAGAATGTGCTGGCCAGGGCAGCAGACGAACATTTTCTGTATCCAGAAAGGTCCGTACAGGACCTGCAACATCCCGACGTGCATTATACTTCTGAAATGTAGGGTTTCGCAGCAATCGAATGAAGGGTAGAGCCATGGGTCGTAACACATCTGAAATGTAACGTCCACTGTTCAAAGTGCCGTCAATGCGAGGAAGAGGTGACCGAGACGTGTAACCAATGGTACCCCATACCATCACGCCTGGTGATACGCCAGTATGGCGATGACGAATACACGCTTCCAATGTACGTTTACCGCGATGTCGCCAAACACGGATGCGACCATCATGATGCTGTAAACAGAAGCTAGATTCATCCGAAAAAATGACGTTTTGCCATTCGTGCACCCAGGTTCGTCGTTGAGTACACCATCGCTGGCGCTCCTGTTTGTGATGCAGCGTCAAGGGTAACCGCAGCAATGGTCTCCGAGCTGATAGTCCATGCTGCTGCAAACGTCGTCGAACTGTTGGTGCAGCTGGTTGTTGTCTTGCAAACGTCCCCATCTGTTGACTCAGGTATCGAGACGTGGCTGCACGATCCGTTACAGCCATGCGGATAAGATGCCTGTCATCTCGACTGATAGTGATACGAGGCCGTTGGGATCCAGAGCGGCGTTCCGTATTACCCTCCTGAACGCACCGATTCCATATTCTGCTAACGGTCATTGTATCTCGACCAACGCGAGTAGCAATGTCACGATACGATAAACCGCAATCGCGATAGGCTACAATCAGGCCTTTATCAAAGTCAGAAACGTGGTGGTACGCATTTCTCCTGCAAGCGTTTTCTTCGTTTAACTTTCGAAATAAATGGCCTATTTGTGGGAGATCTGCTGCAAAAATCAGCTGCGCTCAAAAAATTCCTAATAGTTTGAGCACTAATCTGTTTGTTAGACGTTGACTGAATGTCCGATACAAACGAGCATGCACTCCTAAAGGGCTCATGTGGTACAGAAAGGACTGTACGTAGACGCTGACTGCATGTAATAACACTTAGATGTCCGGATCTACTGTAGCAGTCTTTTGAAACTTTAATGATTGTCCGCACAGTTGTATAATTAACAGATATCTGTTGCGGAACGACATGGAAAACTTCTTCCCCTTCGGGCTCATCGTGACAAGTGAATATCGGTTACAATGATTGTCAGGCAAGCGACTGATCTACTTGTCAACTCCGTCTGTACAAATCTGGCACGTGCTGTTTTGTCTGTCAAGCTCAATAACAAACGTCACACAGGGTGCCAGTGCTTTTTTGAGGAGGAGAAAACCGTCATTTAATTGATTACATATGTTCCCGAAACTTCCTGGCAGATTAAAACTGTGCCGGACCGAGACTCGAACTCTGGACCTTTGGCTTCACAGGAGAGCTTCTGTGAAGTTTGGAAGGTAGGAGACGAGGTACTGGCGGAATTAAAGCTGTGAGGAGGGGGCGTGAGTCGTGCTTGGGTAGCTCAGTTTGTAGAGTACTTGCCCGCGAAAGGCAAAGGTCCCGAGTTCGAGTCTCGGTCGGGCACACAGTTTTAATCTGCCAGGAAGTTTCACTGTAGAGTGAAAATTTCATTCTAGGCACATGTGTTTCTGTTGTGTTAGGAAAATATTTTACTATACGAATTACTTCCCTTACTGAGTCAGAGTTAATGATATACATATGATGTTCCTACTATTTTATGAATGAAACACACACAAATGTGGTGTAATATTGCACGGTATTTATTATTTGTTACACGAACCGGTTTCTGGCTACTACGCCACCATCAGGTACAAAGAATAATATGTGGTGTAGTGAATTTTGTTTTTGCATCAAAGATCTTAAACAAGCGCATGTACAGAGTATCTCCATTTCCAGAAATTAAAAATGTTAATATTAGAATTAGGAATAAAAGAAGAGGTTTTATTTCAGTGTAAATGTGATATGAGATTAACTAAGATAAAATATGTGACACATTAAGTAATGAAATATGGACAAATTGCAACAGTTGTACGAAGAAGAAAATAACTGAACAATAAACTTTGGTGACATATTTCAAAGATCAAGGCTGATCAAAATAACATTGTCTTTAACAGGTACCAAATTACAATCAGATAAGATATAATAGTGATATTAAGTAGGTGAGTGAAGCACCTGTGATTACACAAAGCGAAAATTTTTTAACACAGTGAAAGCAATTAAAGTAACTGATGTAAAGGAGATGGGATATGTGAGTAAGACAGGTAATTTACAGCATGGCCTGGATGGTATTATGAGCAGTATCTGCAGTTAGAATTGCTGAGTGGGCGAACTGTGACTCGACATTCAATATTAAGCTTGAGTTGATGGTCATGGGATCATTCATTTCCATTGTTTCAAGATACGAGGTGCATTCAAGTTCTAAGGCCTCCGATTTTTTTTCTCCGGACTGGAAAGAGATAGAAACATGTGCATTGTTTTAAAATGGGGCCGCGTTCATTGTCAATACGTTCCAGAGATGGCAGCACCGTACGGCAGATGGAATTTTACCGCCAGCGGCGAGAATGAGAACTGTTTTAAATACTTAAAATGGAGACGTTTTCCTTACTTGAACAGCGCGCAATCATTCGTTTTCTGAATTTGCGTGGTGTGAAACCAATTGAAATTCATCGACAGTTGAAGGAGACATGTGGTGATGGAGTTATGGACGTGTCAAAAGTGTGTTCATGGGTGCGATAGTTTAATGAAGGCAGAACATCGTGTGAGAACAAACCGAAACAACCTCGGGATCGCACAAGCCGGTCTGACGACATGATCGAGAAAGTGGAGAGAATTGTTTTGGGGGATCGCCGAATGACTGTTGAACAGATCACCTCCAGAGTTGGCATTTCTGTGGGTTCTGTGCACACAATCCTGCATGACGACCTGAAAAAGCGAAAAGTGTCATCCAGATGGGTGCCACGAATGCTGACGGACGACCACATGGCTGCCCGTGTGGCATGTTGCCAAGCAATGTTGACGCGCAACGACAGCATGAATGGGACTTTCTTTTCATCGGTTGTGACAATGGATGAGACGTGGATGCCATTTTTCAATCCAGAAACAAAGCGACAGTCAGCTCAATGGAAGCACACAGATTCACCGCCACCAAAAAAATTTCGGGTAACCGCCAGTGCTGAAAAAATGATGGTGTCCATGTTCTGGGACAGCGAGGGCGTAATCCTTACCCATTGCGTTCCAAAGGGCACTACGGTAACAGGTGCATCCTACGAAAATGTTTAGAAGAACAAATTACTTCCTGCACTGTAACAAAAACGTCTGGGAAGGGCTGCACGTGTGCTGTTTCACCAACACAACGCACCCACACATCGAGCTAACGTTACGCAACAGTTTCTTCGTGATAACAACTTTGAAGTGATTCCTCATGCTCCCTACTCACCTGACCTGGCTCCTAGTGACTTTTGGCTTTTTCCAACAATGAAAGACACTCTCCGTGGCCGCACATTCACCAGTCGTGGTGCTATTGACTCAGCGATTTTTCCAGTGGTCAAAACAGACTCCTAAAGAAGCCTTCGCCGCTGCCATGGAATCATGGCGTCAGCGTTGTGAGAAATGTGTACGTCTGCAGGGCGATTACGTCGAGAAGTAACGCCAATTTCATCGATTTCGGGTGAGTAGTTAATCGGAGGCCGTAGAACTTGAATGCACCTCGTAGTTCATATTTCTTCCTTTATGGATGTGATGTAATACTTGATGATCCACCTTGTGACTATGGTCTTCTTTAAGCAGGTGGCCTGCAAAGCAAAGTCTCCTTTTCTAAGTTTCCAACTTCTGTGGTGTTCTTTCGAGCAGATAAATATCGCCATGTCCGACTGACCTATATAAAATTTGCCACAGTGACAAGTAATTTTATTTATTTCACTCTTTTCCAAGGCTGGAGTGCTGTCTTTGCCATTGGTCAAAAAGTATCCAACGGTGTTGTGCAAATAAAATGATTATTTTACGTTCCCGGATTTAAGTTTTCTGGCTACAACCAAGTATGGAGTTGTTCACCATTTATTACATTCTTGGGGTGGTGGGTCAAGGACAGAGTAAAGCAGAGACCACACCTGTGTTTCTGCTTTTTGTGCATTACAGAGTCCACTATCGTATTTATTCATTTTGTACTATCTACATCTACATCTACATCCATACTCCGCAAGCCACCTGACGGTGTGTGGCAGAGGGTACTTGGAGTACCTCTATCGGTTCTCCCTTCTATTCCAGTCTCGTTTTGTTCGTGGAAAGAAAGATTGTCGCTATGCCTCTGTGTGGGCTCTAATCTCTCTGATTTTATCCTCATGGTCTCTTCTCGAGATATACATAGGAGGGAGCAATATAGTGCTTGAGTCCACGATGAAGGTATGTTCTCGAAACTTCAACAAAAGCCCGTACCGTGCTACTGAGCGTCTCTCCTGCAGAGTCTTCCACTGGAGTTTATCATCTTCGTAACGCTTTCGCGATTACTAAATGATCCTGTAACGAAGCGGGCTGCTCTCCGTTGGATCTTCCCTCTCTCTTCTATCAACCCTATCTGGTACGGATCCCACTCTGGTGAGCAATAATCAAGCAGTGTACGAACAAGTGTATTGTAACCTACTTCCTTTGTTTTCGGACTGCATTTCCTTAGGATTCTTCCAATGAATCTCAGTCTGGCATCTACTTTACCGACGATTAATTTTATATGGTCATTCCATTTTAAATCACTCCTAATGCCTACTCGCAGATAATTTATGGAATTGAGTGCTTCCAGTTGCTGACCTGCTATATTGTAGCTAAATGATAAGGGATCTTTCTTTCTATGTATTCGCAGCACATTACACTTGTCTACACTGAGACTGAATTGCCATTCCCTGCACCATGCGTCAATTCGCTGCAGATCCTCCTGCATTTCAGTACAATTTTTAATTGCTACAACCTCTCGATACACCACAGAATCATCCGCAAAAAGCCTCAGTGAACTTCCGGTGTTATCCACAAGGTTGTGAATAGCAACGGTCCTACGACACTCCCCTGCGGCACACCTGAAATCACTCTTACTTCGGAAGACTTCTCTCCATTGAGAATAACATGCTGCGTAGTGTTATCTAGGAACTCCTCAATCCAATCACACAATTGGTCTGCTAGTCTATATGCTCTTACTTTGTTCATTAGACGACTGTGGGGAACTGTATCGAACGCCTTGCCTTATATGAGAAAAGATGCCTGCGCCAATACTTTTTGGTGACACTGTAGGCTTCTCCATATGATCTCCTTGCACTGTGTTAATTCGCGTTACGACTATAACTTGCCAAGCGCTAAGTAGACGCTGTAATGCAAACTGCCCTCCTGTTTGGAAACTGGGGGACAATGGGGCCTAACAGGCTAGTTAATCCAGCGCGATTGCTCCCTAAAGGGACAAGATAGGTGTATGGGAAGAGAAGGCGGGGTGGGGGGAGGGGGAAGCGGGGGGCGGGGTAGATGGCTGCGGCCTGGAAGGACCGGCTAAATGTGAGCGCTACAGTCGCCTGCGCGCAGCGGGGCGGCGCGAGGGGCGTGGCAGCGGTAGAAGCTGCGGCAGGTGGCGAAGAGACGCACTGGCCCCCGAATAATCTGCCGTCCCGTAATTATGTCGGTGACGTCATCATAAGCAATCAAGGCGGCCGTAATTTGAGGCACCGGCTCGCGCCGCAGTCGTGATTAAAGCTGCAATTACCAGGCGCGCCTTAAACCGTTTTAAGGCGCGCGTCCACGGCGGACAGGGACGGTTCCCTTTGCACTGGGCGACAGCGACCTGTGGAAGGCGCCGCGGCAGCACACGTGTCCGCCGCTCCGGCCCACATCTTACCTCACACGAGACTGCTAAAAATATCCAGGAGTTGACCTCGGGGAGAACGGTCAGAGACACCCTCCGGGTAATAGACTCTCTATATGGATTCCGGAAGTCTTCAACGCTGAATTAAATCACTGCATCAAGCGACCAAAATTAATGGTAACTACGTTGTTTAAGTAACTGATTATACAATCTTCTTAGCAGATTCTGTAAAAGACATATCTATATGTGTAAAGTTGTTACTGCAAATACGAGGGTCACTCCAAAAGAAATGCACACAGTTTTTTTTTAAATACATCTTTTATTCTACATGTCTGAAAGTTTTACAGTGTGTAGATACATCCTTTAGGAACAATATTTTCATTTCTCCACATAATTTCCATCCCTCTCAACTGCCTTACGCCATTTTGGAACCAGCGCCTATATATCCGCACGGTAAAATTCTGGACCGACCTGTAGGAGCCACTGTTTGGCAGCGTGCACAAGGGAGTCATCATCTTCAAACGTTGTTCCACGAAGAGTCTTTCAGTTTCCCAAAGAGATGATAGTCACATGGAGCCAGGTCAGGACTGTAAGGAGGGTGTTTCAGTGTTGTCGCCAGTCGGGGTGGCCGAGCGGTTCTAGGCGCTACAGTCTGGAACCACGCGACCTCTACGGTCGCAGGTTCGAATCCTGCCTCGGCCATGGATGTGTGTGATGTCCTTAGGTTAGTTAGGTTTAAGTAGTTCTAAGTTCTAGGTGACTGATGACCTCAGAAGTTAAGTCCCATAGTGCTCAGAGCCATTTGAGCCATTTCAGTGTTGTCCATCCGAGTTTTGTGATCTTCCATTCTTTTTTGACTGACATGTGGCCGTGCATTGTCGTGCAACAGCAAAACATCCTGCGTTTCTCGATGTGGTCGAATACGACTCAATCGAGCTTGAAGTTTCTTCAGTGTGTCACATATGCATCAGAATTTATGGTGGTTCCACTTAGCACGATGTCCACAAGCAAGAGTCCTTCGGAATCGTAAAACACCGTAGCCATAACGTTTCCAGCAGAAGGTGTGATTTTGATTTTTTTTTTCTTGGGTGGATTTCCATGATGCCACTCCATTGATTGCCTCTTCGTCTCTGGTGGAAATTGATGGAGCCATGTTTCGTCACCTGTCACAATTCTTCCAAGTAATTCATCTCCACCGTTCTCGTACTGTTCCAAAAGTTCGCTGCATACCGTTTCTCTTGTTTCTTTGTGAGCCACTGTCAACATCCTGGGAACCCACCTGGCACAAACCCTTTTTAACGCCAACACTTTCAGTATTCTGCAAACACTTCCTTCCCCTATCACAACGTAGCGTGACAATTCGTTCACTGTGAGGCGTCTGTCAGCAGTCACCAATTCATTAACTCTCTGCACATTGTCTGGAGTGTGTGCAGTACGAGGCCTGCCGCTGCCAGGACAATCCTCAATATTTCCGTGTCTACTTTCATCACGTAACCTGCTTGCCCACCGACTAACTGTACTGCGGTCGACAGCAGCATCTCCATACACCTTTTTCAACCTCTTGTGGATGTTTCCCGCCATCTCGTTTTCACAGCACAAGAATTCTATGACAGCACGTTGCTTCTGACGAATGTCAAGTGTAGCAACCACCTCGAAGACATGCTGTGACGGCGCCACTCACGGGAAGAGGTTGAACTATGTTTGAAAATAAGAGGGAAGGATGTATCTACACACAGTAAAACTTTCACACATGCAGAATGCAAACTGTATTTTTACAAAAATAGTGTGCATTTCTTTTGGAGCGACCCTCGTAAATTTCTAACAATACTCCAAAATAACCTTTAAAGGTCATTAAAATTTTTTTCTTGAAAATGAATGAAAATTCAAGGTAACATTAGAGGAACAGAGGTTCCTTTATTAGGCAACACAATCGGTTTCACGCTACTGTAGTTGCATCTTCAGATGATAATATGCACTGAATACAAAAAAAAAATGTTTTTATGAAATATCGTTAATACATAGTGTATATTAGCGAGAAAACAGCAACAGGTTTTTACTCTCAACCTTTCACTTCATAAGGTTTCCGTACAAAATGCCGTGCAATATGTTAAAAAGTTTGCGTGATGACTTGGACAACCACAAACTGAAAATAAAAATACAAAAAGTACAGACAGGAAAAAAATTAATGAAAGCAAATTAATTTTATTTCTTGGATAGTAATAACAACAAATGATAAATGACAAGTGTAATGGGTATAAAAAGAAGAATTGCAATGAGTAATTTATTTTTGAACTCTTCTCCGGTTATAATCGAGGTCGTTACGAAATGTTGACGCTTCGACGAGTTTCCTACTCTCCGTCTTCAAATGGTTCAAATGGCTCTGAGCTTTATTGGACTTAATATCTGAGGGGATCAGTCCCTTAGAACTTAGAACTACATAAACCTAACTAACCTAAGGACACCACACACATCCATGCCCGAGGCAGTAATCGGAGACCGTAGCTTTCGCGCGGTTCCAGACTGAAGCGCCTAGAACGGCTCGGCCACACCGGCCGGCCTCGCCGCCTTCAGCCGAAGTGTCTGGTTCATGTCCAGTTCGTTCTTAAGTAACCACTGGATCTCAGACAACTCTGCCGATGGCCCAAGGGTGAGCCAATCGCAGTCGCCGCAAGAGATGTCGCAGCGGGTTGTGGGAGGGAGTGTGGAGGGGGTTGGGGAGCGGAATCCAGGAGTCGGATCGTGGCCTGGATTATATTACGCCCCGCTGCCTCGTTTCTTTCACATCAGAGTGTTCCGTATGTGGAGCTCAGCTGGAAACTGCTACCCAGTTGACAAAATATCATGTATTTTCACTGGCTCTTTGATGACCGAAACGCAGAACCCACTGGTTTGGCATAACTGTTTTGTCTGTTCAGAAAGATACATGTCCTGCTTTAATGTTAATTATAATTGAAATTCAAGTATTACAAAAGCTCTTAGTGATTTTTGTTTTGTGAAAATACCAGAAACTTGAGAGGGAAGTATATAAAGGTACAATCATCTACACTGAAGAGCGAAAGAAAATGGTACACTTGTCTAATATCGTGTAGGGCCCCGCGAGCACGCAGAAGAGCCGCAACATGATGTGGCGTGAGCTCGACTAATGTCTGAAGTAATGCTGAAGCAAACTGACACCATGAAACTTGCAAAGCTGTCCATAATCAGCAACAGTACAAGGGGATGGAGATCTCTTCTGAACAGTACGATGCATTCCAGATATGCTCAATAATGTTCATGTCTGGGGAGTCGTGGCGAGCGGAAGTGTTTAAACTCAGAAAAGTGTTCCTGGAGCCACTCTGTAGCAATTCTGGACATCAGGAGTGTCGCATTGTCCTGCAGGAATTGCCCAAGTCCATCGGAATGTACAATGGACATGAACGGATGCAGGGGATCAGACAGGATGCTTACATACGTGCCACCTGTCAGAATCGTATCTAGATGTATCAGGCTCCCATATCACTCCAACTGCACACGTCCCACGCCATTACAGAGCGTCCATCAGCTTGAACAGTCCCCTGCTGAAATGCGGGGTCCATGGTCTTCATGAGGTTGTCTCCATACCCGTACACGTCCATCCTCTCGGTACAATGTGATACTAGACTCGACCGACCAGGCAATATGTGTCCAGTCATCAACAGTCCAATGTCGGTGTTGACGGGTTCAGGGAAGGCGTAAGGCTTTGAGTTGTGCAGTCATCAAGGGTACACGAGTAGGCCTTCGGCTACGAAAGCCCATATCGATGATATATCGTTGAATGGTACCCACAGTGACACTTGTTGATGGCTCAGCGTTGAAATCTGCAGCAATTTGCGGAAGGGTTGCATTTCTGTCACGTTGAACGATTCTCTTCAGTCCTCGTTTGTCCCGTTCTCGCAGGATCTTCTTCCGGCAGCAGCGATGTCGGAGATTTGATGTTTAATCGGATTCCTGATATTCAGGTACACTCGTGTAATGATCATACGGAAAAAATCGCCGCTTCATCGCTACCTCGGAGATGCTGTATCCCATCGCTCGTGCGCCGGCTATAACACCACGTTCAAACTCATTTAAATCTTGATAAGGTGCCATTGTAACAGCAGTAACCTATCTAACATCTGCACCAGACACTTGCGTTATACAGGCGTTGCCGACCGCAGCGCCGTATTCTGCCTGTTTACAAATCGCTGTGAATACGCTTGCTTATACCAGTTCCTTTGGTGCTTCAGTGTAGAAGATTTTCATTTATCAATGTCCTATGGGTTCACATTCAGGAGCAACTCGACTTTGAAGAGATAACTAGAGCTCCTCAGTGCAATAACTCTATTATGAATTTACACTCCTGGAAATTGAAATAAGAACACCGTGAATTCATTGTCCCAGGAAGGGGAAACTTTATTGACACATTCCTGGGGTCAGATACATCACATGATCACACTGACAGAACCACAGGCACATACACACAGGTAACAGAGCATGCACAATGTCGGTACTAGTACACTGTATATCCACCTTTCGCAGCAATGCAGGCTGCTATTATCCCATGGAGACGATCGTAGAGATGCTGGATGTAGTCCTGTGGAACGGCTTGCCATGCCATTTCCACCTGGCGCCTCAGTTGGACCAGCGTTCGTGCTGGACGTGCAGACCGCGTGAGACGACGCTTCATCCAGTCCCAAACATGCTCAATGGGGGACAGATCCGGAGATCTTGCTGGCCAGGGTAGTTGCCTTACACCTTCTAGAGCACGTTGGGTGGCACGGGATACATGCGGACGTTCATTGTCCTGTTGGAACAGCAAGTTCCCTTTCTGGTATAGGAATGGTAGAACGATGGGTTCGATGACGGTTTGGATGTACCGTGCACTATTCAGTGTCCCCTCGACGATCACCAGTGGTGTACGGCCAGTGTAGGAGATCGCTCCCCACACCATGATGCCGGGTGTTGGCCCTGTGTGCCTCGGTCGTATGCAGTCCTGATTGTGGCGCTCACCTGCACGGCGCCAAACACGCATACGACCATCATTGGCACCAAGGCAGAAGCGACTCTCATCGCTGAAGACGACACGTCTCCATTCGTCCCTCCATTCACGCCTGTCGCGACACCACTGGAGGCGGGCTGAACGATGTTGGGGCGTGAGCGGAAGACGGCCTAACGGTGTGCGGGACCGTAGCCCAGCTTCATGGAGACGGTTGCGAATGGTCCTCGCCGATACCCCAGGAGCAACAGTGTCCCTAATTTGCTGGGAAGTGGCGGTGCGGTCCCCTACGGCACTGCGTAGGATCCTACGGTCTTGGCGTGCATCCGTGCGTCGCTGCGGTCCGGTCCCAGGTCGACGGGCACGTGCACCTTCCGCCGACCACTGGCGACAACATCGATGTACTGTGGAGACCTCACGCCCCTCGTGTTGAGCAATTCGGCGGTACGTCCAACCGGCCTCCCGCATGCCCCCTATACGCCCTCGCTCAAAGTCCGTCAACTGCACATACGGTTCACGTCCACGCTGTCGCGGCATGCTACCAGTGTTAAAGACTGTAATGGAGCTCCGTATGCCACGGCAAACTGGCTGACACTGACGGCGGCGGTGCACAAGTGCTGCGCAGCTAGCGCCATTCGACGGCCAACACCGCGGTTCGTGGTGTGTCCACTGTGCCGTGCGTGTGATCATTGCTTGTACAGCCCTCTCGCAGTGTCCGGAGCAAGTATGGTGGGTCTGACTCACCGGTGTCAATGTGTTCTTTTTTCCATTTCCGGGAGTGTATTTTGCACTACATATTGATTAGTCTTATCAAGATGCTTAAAACTGTGAAGTATAGTATCATAAATGTCATTGTTAGTTCATACTGTGATTTAAAACGTCTAACAGAAATAAATTTAAAAATAAATTGAAATCATAAATCGAAGACAATTCTCATTGTCCTTTTCTTCGTGCCTTTGTCCCGGTTCCGCTCAGGATTGTCATGATTATTAAGGCTTTTGACGCGGTTAATTTAAGATATGGCCTTCCTTTCGCCATTCCGTTTACCCCTCGGGACGAAATATGTATAACCCAACTACCACCGAATAGCTTTGCTCCTGTGAAAGTGGTCGAACTTTTCTGAACGATTGCGAATCGTTTAATTGAGGCCGGACAGGGGTACCAGCCTGGTTTTCATCTAGGGGGACGCGGGAAACCGCAAAAAAACCACATCCAGACTGGCCTGCACACCGACACTCATCGTTAATCTGTCTGGCGATTTGATACGGCACCAGGGCATCTCGCTGAAGTGGCGCTTTAACACGTAAGGCTACTCGGACGCTTTAAGAGAATTCCCATTCGACAGAAGAATATGTTGACGGATTATGTTACTCATAATCACATTGTAGATGTTCTCCCGCAATGTTAAAGCAAGAATTAATTTTTTAAGGTTTATAATTTGAAACAATATACTTGTAGTTGCTTTCCGTTTTAAATATGAATTTTATATTTAAATAATCTACATAAATCCTTAACAGCACTTCAGAATTGTATCTGACAAATTTAGTTTATAAGTCTTAGACGTGGTTCGTGTGTAATACATTCAGCACTTAAGAAACAAAGATAATCTTGTCTCCTAACACGTATATGTTTCTTTTCTTTTTAGTTTTTATTTTAAACGTATGTTTGTCGTTAGTGAAAAGTGACAGAAAAATGAATGTAGTTATTTTCATAAAATAAACATAATGTTGATAACGGGGCGAAGATTATCTAACTGCAAACATACCTTTACGACTAACAGAAAAATTTTCAGTCCTACGTTTAGATCTTGAACATGTTGCAACATTCCGTATGATTCGCACTTGATGATGACTATACGATCGTTTGCCAAAATGTTGTACCCGGCCGACCGAGAAATCAAACCATACTCTTCAAAATCATTGAGTCGACATCAATGCAAGGAGAACTGGACTTCATCAAATGTAAGTGTAGTAAGTAATGTGTTTTGCTAAATACGTGACCCACAATATGATTTTGTATTACTGCTGGTTCTCCGCCTGCAGGAGCTCTTCCTGCAGTTCTGCAGAAGAGTCGGATGAGCAGAGGGTTGTCAACATAAATCTTGCAGTTTTATTTTCATCTGAAGTCTTTATAAAAATTGATCAGGCGCAATAACGCTCAGAGAATATCCCCCAACAGTCACCGAAGTTATAGTTCAACCAGTATCAGTGCATCCTCGTGGCGAAGCCGAGTGATATTCAGTCGTCCCCTACTACTTGCTGTTCTCACGGTTCGGTCTCACGCGCCCCCACGCGGGCGAGCACTCGCCGAGTGCGATCCGAGAACTGTGTGGTCCCTTCCATTGAATGCTGGATAGCAACGTTACAATGCAGCGCGAGGCGTACACGAACACCACAGAGCCTGCGCACGTACAGCAGTTACGCAGCCCACTCGCAACTACGTTTTTCCGCGAGACTATGGCAGGTGCGCTGACTGCTCATGCGTTAGGCGCGGCAGTGATAGTCACCTTCGGCAACTTCCGACCATCTGTCCGAAATTTATTCGCCATCTCTTTCGAAGACTCCACTCAGACTGGGCGTGCGTTCGTTTCGTGGTGCTTCCGTAACCAAGGTAGCCGAAGTGTGTGGTGTTCCAAGAGGCAACATATATCAAAGCTTAATACCGCCTACAAGAAAAGCGGCATCTGCAAACTCACAAAACGGACGAAATTGAGTGCTGAGTCATCGTGATGGGCGGTTATTGAAAAGGATTGTGGCCTAAAATAAGAGGACGACAGTTTCAAAAGTCGCTGCAGAACTGAAAATCGCGCTCTAGAACACTGCCAGCACGAAAACAACACGAAGGGAGCTTCATCACCAGGGAATTGCAGCAGGGCGAACTGCAATTATAAAACCACTGATCACTGATTCAAATGACCCTAACAGAAAAATGTTGTGCCAAAGGCATTAAATCTGGGCTATGGAGAGCTTGCTGTCGTGCGTCCATACCAACATACTAACACATCCAACCATCCATTCTGGGCTATGGAGCACTGATAGAAAGTCATGAGTCTTGTTACACATTGTCCCCAACTAGCGGCCGAGTTTACGTCCCAAGACTGAAACATAGCGGGGACCCAGTGTCGTATTACTGCCAAGGGTTTTATGACCATTTTGGCTGATCTGGTCCATCCCATGGTACAATGTTTGTCCTCCAATGGTGATGCTATGTTCCAAGACGACACAGGCCCTGTTCACACTGTTCACATCGTCCAGGACTGGCTTCTTAAGCATTAGTATGAATTATTTCATCTCCTCAGACCACCACGAGCACGAGTTCTCAGTATTATTGGGACTATGTGATCTACTTTGGGTACTTGATCGCTATCCAACTACACCATGGTTACCTCAACTTCCCGTTATTTTTCGGGAAGAATGGTATAAGAATCTCGGGACTTTCCGAGTGACTGGAAGCCGCCTTGAATGCCAACAGTTTTCCTACACCATATTAGGCATACCCGCTCCGTGAATACAATGATGTAGAAGAATCATGAAAGACAAAAAAAAAAAAAGATAACGATGTTGTTGTTGTTGTTATGGTCTTCAGTCCTGAGACTGGTTTGATGCAGCTCTCAATGCTACTCTATCCTGTGCAAGCTTCTTCATCTCCCATACCTACTGCAACCTACATCCTTCTGAATCTGCTTAGTGTATTCATCTCTCGGTCTCCCTCTACGATTTATACCCTCCACGCTGCCCTCAAATACTAAATTAGTGATCCCTTGATGCCTCAGAACATGTCCTGCCAACCGATCCCTTCTTCTAGTCAAGTTGTGCCACAAACTCCTCTTCTCCCCAATCCTATTCAGTACCTCCTCATTAGTTATGTGATCTACCCATCTAATCTTCAGCATTCTTCTGTAGCACCACATTTCGAAAGCTTCTAATCCCTTCTTGTCCAAACTATTTACCGTCCATGTTTCACTTCCATACATGGCTACACTCCATACAAATACTTTCAGAAACGACTTCCTGACAATTAAATCTATACTCGATGTTAACAAATTTCTCTTCTTCAGAAACGCTTTCCTTGCCGTTGCCAGTCTACGTTTTATATCCTCTCTACATCGACCATCATCAGTTATTTTGCTACCCAAATAGCAAAACTCCTTTACTACCTTAAGTGTCTCATTTCCTAATCTAATTCCCTCAGCATCACCCGACTTAATTCGACTACATTCCACTATCCTCGTTTCGTTTTTGTTGATGTTCATCTTATATCCGCCTTTCAAGACTCTGTCCATTCCGTTCAACTGCTCTTCCAAGTCCTTTGCTGTCTCTGACTGAATTACAATGTTATCGGCGAACCTCAAAGTTTTTATTTCTTCTCCATGGATTTTAATTCGTACTCCGAATCTTTCTTTTGTTTCCTTTACTGCTCGCTCAATATACAGATTGAATAACATAGGGGAGAGGCTAAAACCCTGTCTCACTCCCTTCTCAACCACTGCTTCCCTTTTTATGTCCCTCGACTCATATAACTGCCATCTGGTTTCTGTACAAATTCTAAATAGCCTTTCGCTCCCTGTATTTTACCGCTGCCACCTTCAGAATTTGAAACGACAGTTGTTATCTGGCCTACTGTGATACTCAGTCGAACTAGCGTTTGAAAGAAATCGAAGAAAGCCAGCCATTGCATTATGGTAATAACAAATATGTGGGAGAATGACAGACATGAAACAAAAGAGCATTCAGAAATTAGTAACAAAATTAAATCAAGAAATAAAATAGAACAAAATTTAAAAAAAAAAAGTTCTAGACGGAGGTCAAAGCAGACAAAAACCAAATCAATAAATTAAGGTACTGGAAATGAGAAAGATAGGAGAGAGGATTTCGAAATGTGTGCAATGGACTACGAGTATTTTAAGAGAGCCTTATGGCCAAAGTCGAAATATGAAGAAAAAGAAGACCTACTAACGTCTACATCTACATCTACATCTACATGATTTCTCTGCAATTCACATTTAAGTGCTTGGCAGAGGGTTCATCGAACCACAATCATACTATCTCTCTACCATTCCACTTCCGAACAGCGCGCGGGAAAAACGAACACCTAAACCTTTCTGTTTGAGCTCTGATTTCTCTTATTTTATTTTGATGATCATTCCTACCTATGTAGGTTGGGCTCAACAAAATATTTTCGCATGCGGAAGAGAAAGATGCTGACTGAAATTTCGTAAATATATCTCGCCGCGACGAAAAATGTATCTGCTTTAATAACTTCCATCCCAACTCGCGTATCATATCTGCCACACTCTCTCCCCTATTACGTGATAATACAAAACGAACTGCCCTTTATTGCACCCTTTCGATGTCCTCCGTCAGTCCCACCTGGTAAGGATCCCACACCGCGCAGCAATATTCTAACAGAGGACGAACGAGTGTAGTGTAAGCTGTGTCTTTAGTAGACTTGTTGCATCTTCTAAGTGTCGTGCCAATGAAACGCAACCTTTGGCTCGCCTTCTCCACAATATTATCTGTGTGGTCTTTCCAACTGAAGGTGTTCGTAATTTTAACACCCAGGTACTTAGTTGAATTGACAGCCTTGAGAATTGTACTATTTATCGAGTAATCGAATTCCAACGGATTTCTTTTGGAACTCATGTGGATCACCTCACACTTTTCGTTATTTAGCGTCAACTGCCACCTGCCACACCATACAGTTATCTTTTCTAAATCGCTTCGCAACTGATACTGGTCTTCGTATGACCTTACTAGACGGTACATTAGAGCATCATCTGCGAACAACCTAAGAGAGCTGCTCAGATTGTCACCCAGGTCATTTATATAGACCAGGAACAGCCGAGGTCCCAGGACGCTCCCCTGGGGCACACCTGATATCACTTCAGTTTTACTTGATGATTTGCCATCTATTACTACGAACTGCGACCTTCCTGACAGAAAATCACGAATCCAGTCGTACAACTAAGACGATACCCCTTAGTCCCGCAACTTGATTAGATGTCGCTTGTGAGGAACGGTGTCAAAAGCTTTCCGGAAATCTAGAAATACGGAATCAACTTGAGATCCCCTGTCGATAGCGGCCATTACTTCGTGCGAATAAAGAGCTAGCTGCGTTGCACAAGAGCGATGTTTTCTGAAACCATGCTGATTACGTATCAATAGATCGTTCCCTTCGAGGTGATTCATAATGTTTGAATACAGTATATGCTCCAAAACCCTACTGCAAACCAACCTCTGCTAGCTAGTTTCGATGTCAAGGTCGGGTCTGGTTCGTTTGTCGCTGGGACATACCGGCGGCGGCAGAAGGTCGCGAGGGGGAATCCTGGAATCGTAGGAGCGCCTATGCACGGAGGCGTCGCCGCTAATCCGACAAATGTAAGTGTAGCCCGTTGGGCGTCAGGCGAGATGTGTGTGTATTTGTGCCTGTGTGCCGTGGTATTACAGGCGACAGCGCGCAAATAGCCGCGGGTAATGGCAGCCATCAGCTTTGCATATGAGAGGCGCCGCCATCGCAGCCAGCTTAGCGCCGAGCCGCCCCAGACGCCGGCCGGATCAGCAGTGGACGCGCGATCCGCCCCCGCGGTGTCCGCCTCCGAAACACAGACCATTAGCCGCAGGCTGCCGTGGCGAGGGCGAGCGCCAGCCCGCAACTCAATTACGTCATCGATTGTGTCATACTCACTGGAGAGTACAGCGTCAGAGTGCAAGACAATGCGGTGGTGCCGATACGAGCGCGAATACACGGCGGCTGAAATACTCTACGGACTCACTTTCGTAACGCTGAAGGTGAATCACGTTTTGACTACGCTGCGTGCCACCCAGTGGCTTCGAAGAACTACACAGACTCCCTCTGATCTCACTGCAGATTAAGCAGAATTTGGAAATGCTGTGTGGTTGTCCGGTTATTCAAATGCTCCCGAAGATTGGTTAAAATTTACAGGCGCGCGAAATTTGGCACGGACTTCAATGCGAGATGCCTTTAATAGGTTCCACAACGAAACATTGTCTCGAAATTTGGTAGAAAATCCGAAGAAATTCTGGTCGTGTGTAAAGTACACAAGCGGCAAGACGCAGTCAATACCTTCGCTGCGCAGTGCCGGTGTTACCGACGACTGTGCCGCTAAAGAGGAGTTATTGAACGCAGTTTCTCGAAATTCCTTCACCAGGGAAGACGAATGGAATATTCCAGAATTTGAAACACGAACAGCTGCTAGCATGAGTTTCTTAGAAGTAGATACCTTAGGGGTTGCGAAGCAACTCAGATCGCTTGATACGGGCAAGTCCTCAGGTCCAGATTGTATACCGATTATGTTCCTTTCAGATTACGCTGATACAATAGCTCCCTACTTAGCAATCATATACAACCGCTCGCTCGCCGATAGATTTGTACCTACAGATTGGAAAATTGCGCAGATCGCACCAGTGTTTAAGAAGGGTAGTAGGAGTAATCCATCGAACTACAGACCTGTATCATTGACGTCGGTTTGCAGTAGGGTTTTGGAGCATATACTGTATTCAAACATTATGAATCACCTCGAAGGGAACGATCTATTGATACGTAATCAGCATGGTTTCAGAAAACATCGTTCTTGTGCAACGCAGCTAGCTCTTTATTCGCATGAAGTAATGGCCGCTATCGACAGGGGATCTCAAGTTGATTCCGTATTTCTAGAATTCCGGAAAGCTTTTTACACCGTTCCTCACAAGCGACTTCTAATCAAGCTGCGGACCCATGGGATATCGTCTCAATTGTGCGACTAGATTCGTAATTTCCTGTCAGGTAGGTCGCAGTTCGTAGTAATAGACGGCAAATCATCGAGTAAAACTGAAGTGATATCAGGTGTTTCCCAGGGAAGCGTCCTGGGACGTCGGCTGTTCCTGATCTATATAAATGACCTGGGTGACAATCTGAGCAGTTCTCTTAGGTTGTTCGCAGATGATGCTGTAATTTACCGTCTAGTAAGGTTATTCGAAGACCAGTATCAGTTGCAAAGCGATTTAGAAAAGATTGCTGTATAGTGTGGCATGTGGCAGTTGACGCTAAAAGTGTGAGGTGATCCACATGAGTTCCAAAAGAAATCCGCTGGAATTCGATTACTCGATAAATAGTACAATTATCAAGGCTGTCAATTCAACTAAGTACCTGGGTGTTAAAATTACGAACAACTTCAGTCGGAAAGACCACATAGATAATATTGTGGGGAAGGCGAGCCAAAGGTTGCGTTTCATTGGCACGACACTTAGAAGATGCAGCAAGTCCACTAAAGAGACAGCTTACACTACAATCGTTCGTCCTCTGTTAGAATATTGCTGCGAGGCGTGAGATCCTTACCAGGTGGGATTGAAGGAGGACATCGAAAGGGTGCAAAAAAGGGCAGCTCGTTTTGTATTATCACGTAATAGGGGAGAGAGTGTGGCAGATATGATACGCGAGTTGGGATGGAAGTCATTAAAGCAAAGACGTTTTTCGTCGCGGCGAGATTTACGAAATTTCAGTCACCAACTTTCTCTACCGAATGGCAAATATTTTGTTGAGCCCAACCTACATAGGTAGGAATGATCATCAAAATAAAATAAGAGAAATCAGAGCTCGAACAGAAAGGTTTAGGTGTTCGTTTTCCCGCGCTGTTCGGGAGTGGAATGGTATGATTGTGGTTCGTTGAACCCTTTGCCAAGCACTTAAATGTGAATTGCAGAGTAATCATGTAGATGTAGATGTAGATGTAAAGAAGGTGTGGTTGGGACAGAGAACCGTACAATCTGTTAAACCGACTCGAAATCACGAGCCTGGCCCCAAAAAGAAAAGTAACCAACAGGACTGGGACTAGGAAAAAGATGAAATGTTATATGAATGCGTGGTGTCTGTACTTTTGAACATGTACGGAACTACAGGCACCACGCATTCATATAACTTATTCACCTCAACAGAGATTGATTCCACCACCTTCGGTGCGGATTCACAATAAAGTTCGACCTCACTGAGGAATCTAAAAGCCGTCTGCCGTTGTGGTCGAGCTGTTCTAGGCGCTTCAGTCAGGAACCGCCCTGCTGCTGCAGTCGCAGGTTCGAATCTTGTCTCGGGCGTGGATGTGTGTGGTGTCTTTACGTTAGCTAGGTTTAAGCAGTTCTATGTCTAGGGGACTGGTGACCTCAGATGTTAAGTCCAATAGTTCTTAGAGCCATTTGAACCATTTCTTGAATCTAAAATCATCGTGCATGGAGGACACGGAGAAACGCCGAGATGGCCCGCGCAAGTGCGACAAACACTGTATCTAGATAGCTCTGTGGTCAGTGCAACTGTTTAGTAAGCCGGGGATCCGGCCTTCGAATCCCGGTCTGGCACACCAGTTCATTAGGACCGATGCAGCTGACACCAATAGTTCCTTCCCTTTTCTTCCCTTTCTCCCCCCAACACCTTCAATTTACATATGACGACATATAGTCAAAGAAGGATAACCAACTGTCTGCTACTATTTCCTCGCGACAACATTCGTAAAAACCTTTAAAAATGTTGTTACTGGTTTAAATTTTGTCAGATTTAAATGATGTTTAATACATCACCATGTACCCATGAACTGTCACCGCACCCTATTCTCCCCTTAAAACGTTCAAACGACTTTTAACTTTCGTTAAAATGTTAAAAAAAGGCACATTAGTGTAATGAATGCAACTGTATTTGATAGATTTTATAGATTCTGTAATGATCCTTGTTGTCTTCTCTCTTTTTATCTGTAAACAGTATGGCGATGACCATTGGCTGGTCAAAACAGGTAACTAAATCAGGAATTCTTTGAATGATTGTTGTCACAAGAAAATAAAATAAGATTTGCACTAGCTCAGTTGGCAATACCTGACACGAAATCATCTATTTATCGCCTGCAGAATTTGGTAAGTCGGAAGAAGTACAAATTATACTGCCTGCATGGGGATTTGAATATGAATACCACCACAGTGATTCCGGATCCCAGTTATAAACTAGCAATTTAATCAGATAAAAAATGTATCCGCAAGGCCCTTTGCTTTGAAATGTTCAGGCAGCTAGATTTATGGGAGCAACACTTGCGTCGTTACATGCTCGCAATTTGTCTTCATTGCGCTTTTTTCGAACCTGATTTCTACTCTGTTTATATTATGATATTGTTCCTTCAACGGCTTATCCATCACTGTAAGACCTTCGGTCTGAAGAATCCTAAATATTATGCTCATGGAATACTTGCTAGTGTTTTGGTAGAGACGCAACCTTGCAATTGTCTTCTTCATACCTGGTTTTGTAACTATCGTATATTACAATACTATTCAGACATGAATCACGATAGCTACAGCAGTGTACTACGACCTTTCATTCACGTTACATCCAGACTGGCCTAGATTCAACACATCACATCAAAATGTCTGTCCCTTCGAAGTAGTGTGAATCTTAATATAATTACGAATTATTATGTGTGAATTTTAATGTAATTACGAATTATTGTGTCGTTACGTAAGCATTTATTAATATTATTGTTATTTGTACCTACAGGTTTTTCCCCATTGATACAAATCAGTGTCCACTGGAAGCTAATGTCTTTGATTCCTTCATATTATTGTTATTATTTCTTTCCTTTCTCAGACGTTATGTTGGGTTAAACTATTATTATTATTGTCACTGTTAGTATTAAAATACAATGGTACTCGTCCCGTATTTATCAATAGCTTATTAGCTTTAATTAAATGAAGAAAATATATATTTATAATACGAATTTTAAAGTGAATTAGTCATATCTTCAACGTGATACCTGAGCTTGCTTACCTGCACAAAAATTCGTGTCAAAATCATTGATAAAGCAAGCATTATCTCTTAATCGATGGGTTTGAGTCTCTCTTTGAGGTTTTAATTTCAGTCGGCCTAGAGGAGCCAATAATATATACACGAATTAACTGATATCTCGCCAGATAACCGGTACTCGCTGCTTACTGACAACCAAAATGTTTCCAAAGGCCCTTCGAAAAGTTGGACTTCAAATGTCCTGTCTGCTTTCAAATCTGGCAGTTCTTCTTGTAAGCCTAAACCAAAATAATTCGTAACCCAGTCAAAATCTTTAACAGTCACTAAAAAATATTTTTTGAAATTCTACTGCAAGAGCACTAAATGCTCTTCAAATATCAACACCAATTTATCGTCTGTAAGGGGACAACCAGTTGGGAACATCTCCCAGGATCCATTTTCAGTTGTCTTTATCCATAATTAACTTACTAATAAATACTACAGTATTATTCATACTTGCCAGAATATTTGCGTTTGTATCTGCATTATTCTGCATAGCTCATTTATGTGTACAAACCATCGGAAAGACATGCCAACTTGGATCATCTGAAAAGAAATCTGCCCGCTCATTCATGCCCATAAGCAGTAAAAAATGCAAGAATTTCATCTCCGAGTTCGAACATTTGTGTTAACACTTTTCCTCGAAATAACCATCGTACTTCTTTGCCTAAGAGAAGTGTAGCGTGTTGTGATCCCATTACTTGACACACTACGTTAGGAAGTCGCATATTTAGGGGTCGCAATTTGATGAAGTTTACAACTTCGTCCATCACAATTTTCATAGGAGATGACAAAGACTTAGCAGCAATGGCTTCAAAACACCAGACAATGTCGGTAAGTAAGTTAGAGTTTACGGATACTTCCAGTCGGAATATACAATAGCGGCTCCGTCAGTACAAACACAGCACAATCCTTTCACGTTAATTCATTACCGAGCGAATAGTCATTAGTCACACAAAGAAATTCTTCAACGGTTTGAGTAGTTATCTGAAAAAAAAAAAAGAAAAAGAAACTGATTGCATTTAAGTCCCTGTTAACATACTTCATCTAGGAAAGAAATCGTGCGTGACCGCCAGTATCGGCGGAATCTTCGATCTAAAGTGAGAACTTACGACCGCTCTTTATTTTCTTCTTCAGAATGTCACTGTGCATGTCACGAATTCGGTGGCTGATGGTGTCGGCAGACACAAGAACTTTTGAAAAGTCTTTAGCAGCTTCTGAACTAAGTACTACTTTTACCATTTCTTTACACACGTGCAGTAACAACGCCTCTGCTATTGTATATGGTTTTTTACCCTTACGATAACTTCGGCTACCTTACAGCTAGCTTCCTGCACTTCTTGAGAACACATACCGACGTTGTCACGAGATTCACTTGTTTTTCGTTCTAACAACCGACGATAATAATGCACATCTTTACGTAACAGTGAGGAATGTTTTGACAAACGTCGTTTCAGTTAACTGCGAATCATAGGAGTAGTACTGTGTTTCTCACACACGTGACACACACGGCGACTGGGTATGTTTTATAACTACACCCAAAAGAAACCTTAGGTCAGTTATCACTGTATCGACTCTAAACTATTTTCTTTTTGTCAGGCTCCATGGTTTCACTACTTCCACTCAGATACGAACTACTTCATACAATAAACTTACCAAAAAAAGTAGTTTAATAAAACCTTAATACAAAATAGTGGTGTAACTGTCACAACATTCGCACTATTGCAGAGCACAGCTGTGATAAAAATGAAATGACGTACTCAAACAATTGAATGTCCAGGATGGACTTGCAAGAACATTACTGAACTGGAGTGCTATATTGTTGTCCGATAATATGTGGTTCAATCAGTGGTGAATGAAAAGGGCACAAAAGTTATGAAGCGGCTAAACACTTGAACAAATACCAAAACAAAGTAATACAAATAATGAAAGGGGCTTTCTGTTAATCCTCGAATTTTTTGGGAAGAGCACGTACAACCAGCTATACACAAAAGACCGGCGTTACAAAGTATTCTCACCATAGCGGCATAGCCCGTGCTGTGATACAGGCAAGAATACAGTTAACTTAAGATAATTAAAGTATAATAACAATATGAAATAAATAAATTACGTTTAATTTCTGTGACAATATAACAGGTGTCAGCATGTATTAAATAGTAAAGGAGTAAAAAAGCACCTTCTTACTTAAAATAGAAATAAGTAAATTACATTTCGCTTCTCTAAAAAGGTAAAAATACGCAGTCTATAATTGGAACCCCTTAATTTCTTAGAATCATATGTAAATGTTTGCGTTTGACCCTTCACTTGTTGGCGCCACAGCAATATGCTGCGGCACACTAGTTGCGTAACATTGGTCTACAGTAAACTGACTCTACGAAAGAATAACTCAAAATTTGCTGGCTTGTACGATCATCTACACTCTCTCACCGTTTGTTATAAGGTCAGTGATTACCTTGTGTGTCTTACAAAAAATCACCGTCACTAAATTTGTAAAGAAGGCTTCCTACCATATCTTTTGTCATATTTCAAACAGTTAAGAGAAAATTACGCCAATCTGCTATAGGAGAAGTAAGCGAAATACCTTCTGTTACTACTTATATTCCTTGTTATTCGAATTTTGACGTCTTTTAGAAAAGATTTGAAGTATACCGATGTTGTTAGTCTAAACGTCCATATTCTTCAAAGCTTTGAATACCTTGGTTTCGATGCTCTGCGTCAACTAACGTAAAACATTGGCGTGTACCCTTACTCTGAACAGGAGCGGGTGGCAATGGTTTCTCCGGTTGTTCTGTTCTCTCAGTCCAATTCACGGTTCTCTTTTCGGCCACTGTGGCTTCCAGAAATTTTTTGTCCGTTTATTTTCGTCTCGTAGTCTTCGTTTAATAGCGACTGCAAAACGGTAAATGAATTTCAGGACGATCTAAATAAATTTTGATTACATTTGGAAAATCTATGGGGGAATCACATGGATGTAGCTCATGTGGTTTTATAAAGAAGGTTATTTCAGTGCTGCTTAAAGGCTGAAATTTGTGAGATGGGTTCAGCAAAATCTGACACTGATCCAAATCAGATTACTGTAGTTTGTTTGCTGCTGATGTTGTGGTGTACGCAAAGGCGTGGTCATTGAGTGCATGTTGGAACATACAAGATGAACGAATTTCCAGTTGTGTGATGCATGGCAGCCAGCTCTAATGTAGAAAAAATTTACGTTAATGTAAATGAGTAGGAAAAACAAACCGGTAATGTACTAATTCAGCATTAGTGTATACTTCCTGACACAGTCACGTAGGTGAAATATCTAAGCGCAACGGTGCAAAGGGATATGAAATGCAATGAACATGTAAGGATTGTAGTAGCGAAGGCGAATGTTCGACTTCGGTTTATCAGGACAACTCTGGAAACGGATGGTTCATTTATAAAGGAGTCTGAGTATTCGAAACTACTGCTACCCACTCTCGAGTACTGTTCGAGTGTTTGGGATCGGCACCAGGTCAGATTAAAGGAAGACCACGAAGAAATTCAGAGGCGGGCTGATAGATTTGTTAACGGTAGTCTCGAACAACACGCAAGTATCACGGAAATGCTGCGGAACCCAAATGGGAATCCCTGGAGAGAAGGCGACGTTCTTTTCGAGGAACACTACTAAGAAAATTTAGAGAACCAGCAGCTGAAGCTGACTACAAAACGATTCTATTGCAGCCAAGGTATATTTCATGTAAGAACCACGAAGATAAGGGAATTGGGACTTAACTAATGGATATAACAATCGCTTTTCCTTTACTGTATTGGCCAGTGGAACAGGAAAGGAAATGACTTGCAATGATACCGTACTGTGCCGTGTGGAGTATTTATGTATATGCTAATGTAGAACCATGTAAAGAACAAAAAAAGGGCTTCATTTCATAATTTAGTTTTGAGAAATATAAACACGATATCGTTGCAGTATGGGATTTAAAAAAGTCCTAAACGGACACCGAAGTCCTGTTTATATTTCTCAAAACTGAGTTATGAAGTAAAACAATTCTTATAAGTAGTTCGATGTACTCTGTAGGAGTTAAAGTCGTCCTTTATCAAATCTATAATGCGTGCAGCACAGAAATGAATATCTCAAAGGTTCTCATTCACATTGTTAGACGTGAAACGACATTAATAATGACGAAACATGTGATAGTATTATCACGTAGGAAAATTTGGCGTTGCATCTAATCAACGTATATGAAACTTAATTACACAACGATCCGAGAACCTTCACCAGAGCAGAGGTCGCAGAAATGTATCACATTCACTGTTCTGCCGTTACACAATATGCGTAACCAATGTGCAAATATCGTGAATGCGCCCCATTAGTCGTTATGGTATTACAAAGTACGCTTACGAGTATTTTTAAACTTTCGTGATAAGAGATAACAAGGAACACGAAAAAGAAAGTCACCGAGACCTTAAATCAAACTCGTTGTTTTTGTAAATATGTGGTACTGGCAGAAGAGGGATGATACACTGTTTAATGAGTGGCATTTAATATATTCAGAATAAATGTACGCTCACAGAAGCCAGAGCGCTGCAAGCTATTACTGTAAGGTAACGTCATGAAGGAAGTGATAGTATCGGGAAAATGATATATTAAATGAAAAAGGAAAAATTTTAAAAATAATAAGAAAAAAAGATTATTTAAAAATTATAATCTGAATACGGAAAACCAGTCCTACGAAGGGAAATCTGCAGACAACGTAAGTCACATTACAGAAAGTTGAAGAGAAACCGAAGCAACCAAGCAGGCACAACTAGTGCTATAAGCATATTGAAAAGACGTGCAGATAGTACGAAACCGTGTCTAAGGTCAACATTTAATCCCATTTATGCTTACCATGTTCTTGACAGATTTCCCACTGTATCATACGTGGAAAGGGGAAGACTGTGTTGTACCGATGTCATTTCAGAAATACCTCCTGTTTCCATTATTAATGTCGGCCTTTGGATTAATATGACACGTGTTCAAAAATCGTCATCAGTGGTGCCACCTCAAGATTTTATCTGTATGTGCAACGCCAAGGTAAAGAGCGAGAGAGAAAGAGAAAGAGAGAGAGAGAGAGAGAGATCCAATCGAAAGGGATGTACCGCTGTCGAGAATTCCGATTGAAACAGCTTATGGGTTGATGCAAAGAGCGTTGAGTTTTGATTCTGGGACGAGGTTCAGAGTGTTGCTTAAAGGAAAGCCTGTTAATGAGAGTATCTGACAATGAAATTTTAATAGAATTCTGAATAATATGGTCTTAGTAACAAGGCGCGGCAAATTTCGTCCCGTGTCCCTCGGCTAAGGGGTGACCCGCCATTGCGGATTTCTCTAGTTGTTGGTAGTTGTACATACGTGCTGTCGCTTTAGTTGAGCGAGATGCAGCACAACTTCTTATTTCTGAATTTTATTCGAACAACTACCTAATATTGTATTTCATATATGCAGGGCCCGATGGCAAAGGTGGCAAGAACGTAGGAATGAATATGGTGAAATATTTTATTGAAAACTTAGTTTACTTTAGTTAACGTTCTATGACCAGGGATAGATTCTAACAGCAAAACCTATATAACTATAGGAAAGCGTCCATAAACATATTATGCGTATGAGATAAGTGTAAAAGTAGTCGCACGGAACAACTAGTGGAAGTAATAAATCTAAGAGAATGTTTTGTAAACGCCTCTTCAATATGTACACACCGTTAGTCCTGGGAGTTCCGATCAACGTGAGCACAACTACTAAGGCGGAAACTTTAACTAACAACTTTAAACAACAGATGAGCATTTTCCCTGTCAGTTGTGAGCAGGTAGTCTTCAATAGTGGACGTACAGCCGTAGTGTGTCAAGATTTTCTTGTCACAAATCGCAATGGCGCAATTTTTCTAAATCGAATGTTCAAGACCTTCTCCACAATGTTTTAAAGAAGAATAAAGTATGTACAAAGTCTGTACCGTACACATGACTTCCAGACAAAAACAATGACGCGTGGACGCCTGACGGAACTTGACTGAAATGGAAAACGCGGAGAAGTGATGTTGCTAATACGAAGTTATTACAAAACGACAAAGTGTAGTTCACACAAAGGGTTAACGCTCTGACATCATAACCGACGTTCAAACGAATGTGACACGCGAGTTGAACGACATTCCAAAGAAGGGTATTTATAACAGTTTCACATGGTTTAGTGAACATTATGTCCGTTGTTCTCAATATCGCGGGAAGGGGGGGTGGGCAGGGGGTGGGAGAGGGGCGGGGCCAGAGAAACTGTGTAAAACACGTAAAGCATTATTAAAACCAGCATCTTAACTTTTCTTTATGTATTTTTTTAAACTTTGTATCGAAACTGTTTGGAATGACGGGATAGTTTTGCTTGCTAAATATTTGGCACAGATAGCTACTGTTCATTCATGAGTAATCCCAGGCAGTGGACGGTCTATGGTTATGTTGAACGTTACCCACGCAGGGGAAGCGAACGGGCAACTTCATGTATTCCACTGCTAACGACGAGGACCATCCTGGAAATTGCCACTTCTTATCGTGACGCACACCCCTTGGGAAACAATCTGCAAGTAAAATTTTAATAGCTGGTGGCAGCGCCGAGAACAGCCTCCACTTACGTACGCCCCCGTCCTAACTGACTAATTCAAGACATCAAGGAGCGAACTGGAAATTAGTGGGTGGAACACGTTACATTTTTTACACTGTCCCGTCATACCACTTGCTCCAGGTTCATTACAGAGGGGAAAATTTCGTTACTGAGTCTGACAGCACGAATCTACATTACACTAAGATTCTACTTCAACATTAAGGACTATGTGATTCACAAAATGTTACGACGTCCAGGCATGTGGCCTCCTTCAATTCCTGTCGATAACTTTCAATTACGACGGTGCAACCGCTTGTCGTCAGACTATTAATTAACGACGCACTTATCAATTGATTGGATCGTGTGTGTCTACTGTTGATCATCAGGGATGGCCAATTGGCTTCATAGTATGCCTGTATCAATTTGTCTGTCTTTCTTAAGTAAATGAAATGGTATTGCATGAAAACTGTTACGTAAAATAACCGAACGTCGTGTAAATGACTTAATTGTACGAAATAACACAATTGACTAGTTCAGGGGAAATACAATAAAGTTCAACACGACGGGATTCGCAGTTAACTATAGACAAAGTATCAGTAATCACAAACGGTATTCAGGACCTTGAATTGTCCCATATTTATTTTGACGTAAGAGACGTGTTTCTGAATAATTCTCGATATTTATCACAAATTAATTTGGCTGAAGTCGCGTTTCTGTAATTGTGACACTCATTTACATATTCTGTTCTGTTGTTGTCATGTAATCACATATGAATTATTTGCCTAAAATTACACCAAAATACCATTTCGATTTGAATTTAATATTAGTAACTGTCCTGTGCACATAGTCTTCATGTTATATCAATCGTAACTTCTTATATATTTATGAACAAAAATAACATTGTCTTAAATGTAGAAGCTATCTGAACGTGAATGTATTAATCTTTATTATGCTTACTAACACTTATTCAGTATTTTGTATTTAAACATTTGGATTACTCAAACAGTGTCAATTTGTCACATTTTTGAGAATATCTATTTTGTCAAATTATCGTATTATAACGTTATCTCCGTTGTTTTTGTGCATGTTAAACATATTATGATCAGTTATGTTCTATAAAGTAAAAATAATTAAAATTTACGTAATTAAGAAATTTCTCGAAAAAAATAAAAAAAATCAAATTTATTTCAGTTTACTATTGCATTTCAATCACATGAATAAGATTATAATCGTTTGATGACGCGATAACTGTAAAAATGCATATAGAAAGGTGCAATGTTGTGAGGCTCTCAAATGCTCGAGGGTATCACTTGTAAGCCCTGTCCCTGTGTTTTTGCGATGAGCCAGCTGTAGTCTAAACTCAGTAGAATTTAGACGTATGCGTATTTTGCTGAAAATATTAGTGATTCCTGTCTATTTGGTGACGTCGGGAATATTATATCATAATATTCCAATATTCACTACGTCAAGGAAAGGGCCTGGTGTAACTAAAGAGGGAGACCCCTCCCATTTATGAAGGATGTTATCATCTTACCACCTTGAGCTTAGGAAACAGTCATTTCCCAGACGATGACGACGACTACTTCGAAAGACTAACCTGAATATGAGGTACAGTAATGTTTTAGCAAAATGCATCTCTCAGTCAGGCCCAGTGTCTAATGCACAATACGCAGTTGAGTTCTGAGAAAAAAAAAACTTCTGAAAAATAGTACTTTACTCTCAACAAGCAGCGACAGGTCATGTTACAATACGATTAAATATATTTCTAATAACTTACAGAAATTATTTAAGTTTCAAAGTGGTTTTCATAAATAATCAGAAGTCTCCATTTTCGTCATCACACGCTTCTTAATTGCTAATTTATTCGACTGATTAGCGAAATTTGTAAGTTTTGCAAATACTCTTGATTTCTTTATACTGAAAACAGTATACCATGAATTGCTCCGAATGTTTTTTCTTATTAATATTGTAGCACAACTGCCACACAGATACACGTGACCAAATTCCTTAGGTTTCCCAAGAGACTTGTATTTATAAGTGCCCCTTACTGGATACATAGCCGACAATCATGTAGTACATCACATTTAGAGGTTTTAGAATTTCGTATTGCGTGATGCCTTCAAAATCCACGAAAATCTCACCAATTTGCTGTAAAGAGCTTAATTATGTTTATTAAAATGCACTGTTCACTGTTTTACTGAACCACATAAACAAATTGTCATGCTCTACTAGATTGTGTCCGTATTATACATCATGCATGCTGCTGTGTGTTTCTTTGTGACTATCTATAACAATATCAGAATTAATCATCAAAGTTAGTTTACAGCTTCCCACCTTTAATAGCTGAACTGTTTAGAGTATGACTTGTATGTTATCTGATGTCAAGCATTAGTAGCTAATATACGACACTTCCCCTACTACTGTGTTAATTTTCGTACCGAAGTTATTATTTGTCAAGTGTTCTCATAGACTATTCAGCTATTTGCAATAATAACTGCTAAAATATTTTTTAAGATGTGAATATTTCACCACAAATTTCGTTACAGTATTCCCTTCAAGGGGATGTACTTGCTATCTCTGTACCTCGTTTGTATCTAACAATTCTCTTGTTCTGTAGAAATAATATTCGCCCTTGCTACGCCCTTATTCATCCATTTCTAGCAGGCGTGATAAGCCGCTGCTCCCGGGCTTTCCTGCCTGTTGGTGGACATTATGCTGGCTATTTCTCAGCATGTCAGCCGACCAACAGATTATTTTTGGTACACCGAAACGCTGACTAGCTGAATCAAAAGACCTGTCAACCCACAATATCTTTTTCGAGTCCGAAGTGTTTCCGTATCACGGTTAATGTTGAACTCAACCGTTTTTAACTAGAAAACATTTATCTCAGAAACTGAAACAGGGCACAGAGCACCTTGAGTATAGCTGCTACTCAGAAGTTTCTGAAACACGTAGTGTCGCAGCCTTTCTGGAGGTCGAAAATCTCCTCTTTAGGAATCAACAAGGACTCGACAAAGAGCATGCACATTTCGTCCACAGGGCCCAAAAGAGAGTTAGCAAAGGCACCCAGGCTGATGCTGTGTTCCTAGACTTTCGGAAGAAGGCGTCCAGTACATGCGCTTTGTTAACAATATTCCAATCCCAAAGAAAGCAGGTGTTGACAGATGTGAAAATTACCGAACTATCAGTTTAATAAGTCACAGCTGCAAAATACTAACGCGAATTCTTTACAGACGAATGGAAAAACTAGTAGAAGCCGACCTCGGGGAAGATCAGTTTGGATTCCGTAGAAATGTTGGAACACGTGACGCAATACTGACCTTACGACTTACCTTAGACGAAAGATTAAGAAAAGGCAAACCTACGTTTCTAGCATTTGTAGACTTAGAGAAAGCTTTTGACAATGTTAACTGGAATACTCTCTTTCAAATTCTGAAGGTGGCAGGGGTAAAATACAGGGAGCGAAAGGCTATTTACAATTTGTACAGAAACCAGATGGCAGTTATAAGAGTCGAGGGGCATGAAAGGGAAGCAGTGGTTGGGAAAGGAGTAAGACAGGGTTGTAGCCTCTCCCCGATGTTATTCAATCTGTATATTGAGCAAGCAGTAAAGGAAACAAAAGAAAAATTCGGAGTAGGTATTAAAATTCATGGAGAAGAAGTAAAAACTTTGAGGTTTGCCGATGACATTGTAATTCTGTCAGAGACAGCAAAGGACTTAGAAGAGCAGTTGAACGGAATGGACAGTGTCTTGAAAGGAGGATATAAGATGAACATCAACAAAAGCAAAACGAGGATAATGGAATGTAGTCAAATTAAGTCGGGTGATGCTGAGGGAATTAGATTAGGAAATGAGACACTTAAAGTAGTAAAGGAGTTTTGCTATTTAGGGAGTAAAGTAACTGATGATGGTCGAAGTAGAGAGGATATAAAATGTAGACTGGCAATGGCAAGGAAAGCGTTTCTCAAGAAGAGGAATTTGTTAACATCGAGTATAGATTTAAGTGTCAGGAAGTCATTTCTGAAAGTATTTGTATGGAGTGTAGCCATGTATGGAAGTGAAACATGGACGATAACTAGTTTGGACAAGAAGAGAATAGAAGCTTTCGAAATGTGGTGCTACAGAAGAATGCTGAAGATAAGGTGGGTAGATCACGTAACTAATGAGGAGGTATTGAATAGGATTGGGGAGAAGAGAAGTTTGTGGCACAACTTGACTAGAAGAAGGGATCGGTTGGTAGGACATGTGCTGAGGCATCAAGGGATCACAAATTTAGCATTGGAGGGCAGTGTGGAGGGTAAATATCGTAGAGGGAGACCAAGAGATGAATACACTAAGCAGATTCAGAAGGATGTAGGTTGCAGTAGATACTGGGAGATGAAGAAGCTTGCACAGGATAGAGTAGCATGGAGAGCTGCATCAAACCAGTCTCAGGACTGAAGACCACAACAACAACATACGGAATTACAGAATAGCTTAATGATTGGATTGAGGAGTTGCTAGCAACAAGAACGCAACAGGTCATTATTAACAGAGAGAAAGCTGCATACGTAAAAGTAACTTCACAGGTACCAAATCGAGTGTTATAGGATCATAACCCCTCACAATTTACAAATATAAATAACCTAACGGATAATGTCGAAACGTGCATAACGCTGTTCGCAGTTAATGGTGTTGTGTAAAAAGAAGTCTCAATGCTAGAAAACTGTACCAAAATGCAAAAAAGACGTGCAGCAGATAGATGTTATGAGCAGGCATTGGCAGTTGAGTCACAAAATAAAAAAAAATAAAAAAATGTAATGGACTGCACACAAATAGGCTAAAGTTCAAATGGTTCAAATGGCTCTGAGCACTATGGGACTTAACATCTGTGGTCATCAGTCCCCTAGAACTTAGAACTACTTAAACCTAACTAACCTAAGGACATCACACACATCCATGCCCGAGGCAGGATTCGAACCTGCGACCGTAGCATAGGCTAAAGTTCCCATTATTGTATGACTACGCAATCGTCCGACGATCACTATGTAGTCACTGACATTAAATATGGAGTATTTAGACGGTAATATTTAAATTGGAAAGCCCTCATAAAACGAATCGAGGGGTAGGCAGATGCCAGACTGAAATTCAGCAAGTGTCGTACAAATACGAAGATGATAGCTTACAAAACCTTCGCACGTTACTTCAGTCCAGGACGCTTTCCAGAGAGGAAAATTCAAAGAAGAGAAGCACCTTTCGACACAGATTGGTGTAGTGAGCGATACTCACGCATTACAAGTGCCAGATGCTGCAACAGAGAGGTTGTGCATGTCAGTGTGGTTTCTTGTTAAAATTCCGTTAGCATATGCGCAGATGATTATATTTTACGAAACGATAATATAAGTCAAATGAGAGAAATTCGAACTCACACGGTGACCTATCAACTATCGTTTACGACTGGAAGTGAGAAGGGGGACAAAGTGACAGCGTCCAGCTTTGTACCCTCCATCACGCACCATAAGGTGGCTTGTGGAGAACGGATGCAAGCGTAAGCAATGGAGAATAAAACTATTACTGAAATCGATTTACAGAGAATTGTAGACGTTGGTGCAGCGATCTCTGACGGGAATTGGGTGTTATTCGAAGTGGCACCACTTTAGGGATGGGAAAAATCGACCGGTTAAAAACGATACCTGTACCTTAGTTACGAATAACCGATATTTTTCGGTATTTGTTGGCCTCTGTTTTTTAACTAATGACTGGCTAAAAAACTGAAATATCAATTTTCCATAGCAACAGTGTTAAAATTTTTGGTTTTTAAATAAACCCGTTTAAAATAGGCTAGTAATTTTTATTTGTAACCTTTCCTTTCGTTTGAAATATTATGATCAGTCGTCTTTTAATAACAACGCCAACAGAAACAAGAAATTGACACATGGCATAAGAACTGGTGCAGTACTGCTGAGACAATAATGTGCCTGCTACCACGCAGGGTGGTTTGTCGGATGGTACTCATGTACCAGTACGAGACTTGCCCTATCTGGTCTCCCTAGTATAGAAGTATTTTACAAAACGTGGTATCTATGAAGTACAATGCTGCATTTGCGTTATAAGTTTAAGAACTGGCGGAGCCACAACGTTCTTGCGATATTGTTTGCAATAAATATAAAAAGTAGGTTATCTCTTGCTTATGTCTATATAAGATGTCTTTATCAGCTTGTACCCCTTGAAAAGGAGCAAATTAACACGACAGACTGAGTTCTCCAAAGTCAGTTTTCACCCCTTAGCACTAACTGTTCGTAATGCCCAAATATTTGTATGATTCTCGATTACATCATGACTTTTCAGCAGAGTTTCAAAAACTTAGAATCAAGAGGAGAACACTTGTGATTTTTTTTTGTAGTATTCCACCATTTATCACTTTTTGGGAGAGGCAAAGAACGGTGGACGGTCTAACTTTTCTTTTATTTGTCTATTTAATTTAATATTTTCATTCTAAATATCTTGAAACTGGGGGGTCAACATTTTTCAGTCTTTTGTCGATTTCTACTTTTATTACAGGAAATAATAGGAATAAAAAACAGAAAATCGGTTATTTCAGAAACTGATTATTCTGAGCGTATTTAACACGTAGGTTAAAGTGACGCCGAAGAAAACAATAACAGCCAAAAAACGGTAACTTCAGTGATGTGCACCATCCCTTCAGCACTTGCAAAGAAGGTGTAGCAGAAGCAGCGTATACAGGTCGCATTATTCCGAAGTAGCATCTGCGAAGCAATGTGCAAAAATTCTACTCTTTGTGATCTGAGATTTTGTAAACGTTGATTGAAGCCAGAATAAAACTAGTCAATAAAGCAAATTCTGTGTGCGCAGTTAGTACCAGTGCCGTAGATATTTCTCCAGAAAGCTGGGATAAAATCATAACGTTTCGTATTGATATACAATGTAATTGTGGCTCTCTTTAATACAATGTTTATACACAGTAGTATACACTGATCATCCAAAAAATTATGATCACCCAATAGCCGGTATGTCCAGCTTCGGCATGGGTAACGCAGGCCACGCATTGTAGCATGGAAGCTAAGAGACCCTTGTGGGTCGCTGTCGCTGGAGGGAGCTGCCGCCACATATGTCCACACAACTCATCTCATTCCCATAACTTCCGGCCGGGGGGTGGGGGTGGGGGATGAACTCTGACACCACGTTCAAAAACATCCCAGCCAGACGTGTTCCGTCGGGTCCAGATCTGGCGAGTTGGGAGCCAGCACGTGAAATGGAACTCGGCACCGTATTCCTCGAGCCACTCCATCACACTTCTGGCCTTGTGACATGGCGCATAATCCTGCCGTCGAGAAATATGATCGTCATGAAGGGGTGAACGTGGTCTGCAGACATTGTACGATACTCACTGGACGTCATGGTGCCTTGCAAGAGCTCCATGCAACGCTCTGCCACTACGCCAACGTCCTGTGCCGACGGTCACGTGCCCATTTCAGTCGTAGTTGCCCATGTCGTGGTCTTAACACTGGCAAGTAGCTAGCCGCTGTGGCCAAGCGTTTCTAGGCGCTTCAGTCATGAACCGCGCGACTGCTACGGTCGCAGATTCGAATCCTGTCTCTGGCATGGATGTGTGTGATGTCCTTAGGTTAGTTAAGTTTAAGTAGTTCTAAGTTCTAGGGGACTGATGACCTCAGATGTTAAGTCCCATAGTGCTCAGAGCCATTTGAACCATTTGATTTGAACATTGGCAAGTGCATGGGACGTCGGCTGCAGAGGCCCAATGCTAGTAGTGTTGGGTGCTTTGTGTGTTCTGACACACTTTTACTCTACCCACCATTCCGACACAACTCGTCTTCCATTTTACCAGTCTGCCCAGCCGACGACCTCCGACATTTGTAATGAGTGGCCGCCAAGCCCCTGACATCTGGACGTGGTTTCACCTTGGTTTCGCCGCGTGTTGAAGACACTCACAGCACTTCTCGAACACCCAACAAGAGCAGTTTCCAAAATGTTTGTGCCGAACCTCCGGGCTACCACAATCTGCCCTCGGGGAAACTCAGAAAGACCTCGCACCTTTCCCATTCTACAAACGGACAGCACGCTCACTGAAACTACATGCACCGTGCGTGTCTGACTAGCAGTCATTCCTAGCCAGGTGACGCCCCTATCGCCTGGACGGGTTTATATCGATAGTTGGCCAGTGGTCGTAATTTTCGGGCTGATCAGTGTAACGATTACAGAAGATAAATCACACGACGTTTGGATTCTCGCTGGACGCTGTATGCCGGTCGGCGAGACGTTTTGTAATTTCCTTCTTGAGACTGCGGCAGGTCTCGTATTAGTTCAAAATTGGACATTTTGGTCTTTTCAGATCGCTTTTGAGGCGAACATTCCTCTGTCGTGCGTTTTATTTAATTCCGAGCGCGAGTCACATGAGAAAACATCTTTCGTTACTTCGTAACATTCAATTTAATACCCATTTTCAGTTACACTGGTTGTTGATTTTAACTGGAGACATTGAAATACCTCGAAATATACTCATCGGATCCAAAAAAAAAGTTATAATTCCGATCTGTCTGTCTCGAAGGGGCAACCATTGATACTACACTTCTACCCCCGCACCAGCAGGTGCGTGGATGGAAGGGAGCGACTTTGACATCTTCAATGTGGGCCCTCGTTTTTTATTGGAGATTACGATTTTACAGCAAAATCTACATACGTTTTGTCTGAGGCATTTTCTTCGTTCCGCCACAGGTGGCGCTATAACTGGAGGAATATAAATGGTTACACAATCAATTTACGACATGCCACTCAATGACCCTAGTATACCCAGTTGCACGTGGGATGTCGTCTCCATGCTGCGAGGTTAGTACAGGCCAGTACTTCATAATTTCTTACTGAAAATCCCATTCGCAATGTTGTATTCCTCCGATATACTGAAATGTGGTCGTGGCTCGAGGTGAACGCTGCTTTACTTTTCCACTTAGAGTAAGTGTTCTAACGTAGTACTGCCAACTTCAATACACTTACTGTCCCGTTTTGCAAATGACCGTAGGCAGGACAGGAGAATATCGCCGGGAATGTCAGCACAGGCGTTTCTGATGCGGTGGACCATGTCTTCACAGCGTGTTGGCACTTGCTGGTACACCTAACCTTTTAAATATCCCCACAGAAAGAAATCCGGCGATCTCAAATCCGGCGACCTAGGGTGCAAGTAATATGGCCACCTCTGCCGATCCACCGGGAGTGTAAACATGGTCTAATACCTCCCGCGCTTCAGCTGTATAAAACGCTGGGCAACCGTCACGCTGAAATCACATACGTTGTCGAACGTCCAGGGCAACATCCTGCCTTAGTACCGGTAGTTCTCGTTCCAAAAATGTTAGACGTTTGCGTCCATTTAACATGCCGCCGATAAAATACAACCCAAATACACTACTGGCCATTAAAATTGCTACACCACGAAGTTGACGTGATACAGACGCGAAATTTAACGGACAGGATGAAGATGCTGTGATATGCAAATTAATACCTTTTCAGTGCATTCACACAAAGTTGAAGCCGGTGGCGACACTTAAAACGTGCTGACATGAGGAAAATTTCCAACCGATTTCTCATACACAAACAGCAGTTGACTGGCGTTGCCTGGTGAAACGTTGTTGTGATGCCTCGTGTAAGGAGGAGAAATGCGTACCATCACGTTTCCGACTTTCATAAAGGTCGGATTGTAGCCTATCGCGACTGTGGTTTATCGTATCGCGACATTGCTGCTCGCGTTGGTCAAGATATAATGACTGTTAGCAGAATATGGAATCGGTGGGTTCAGGAGGGTAATACGGAACGCCGTGCTGGATCCCAACGGCCTCGTATCACTAGCAGTCGAGATGACAGGCATCTTATCCGCATGGCTGTAACGGATCGTGCAGCCACATCTCAATCCCTGAGTCAACAGATGGGAACGTTAGCAAGACAACAACCATCTGCACGAACAGTTCGACAACGTTTGCAGCAGCATGGACTATCAGCTCGGAGACCATGGCTGCCGTTCCCTTGACGCTGCATCACAGACAGGAGCGCTTGCGACATCGCGGTGAACGCACATTGGAAGCGTGTATTCGTCAACGCCATACTGGCGTATCACACGGCGTGATGGTATGGGGTGCCATTGGTTACACGTCTCGGTCACCTCTTGTTCGCATTGACGGTGCTTTGAACAGTGGACGTTACATTTCAGATGTGTTACGACTCGTGGCACTATCCTTCAGTCGACCCCTGCGAAACCCTACATTTCAGCAAGATAATGCACGACCGCATGTTACATGTCCTGTACGGCCCTTTCTCGATACAGAAAATGTTCGACTGCTGCTCTGGCCAGCACATTCTCCAGATCTCTCACCAATTGAAAACGTCTGGTCAATGGTGGCCGAGCAACTGGCTCGTCACAAACCGCCAGTCACTACTCTTGATGAACTGTGGTATCGTGCTGAAGCTGCATGGGCTATTGTACCTGTACACGTCATCCAAGCTCTGTTTGACTCAATGCCCAGGCGTATCAAGGCCTTTATTACGGCCAGAGGTGGTTGTTCCCGGTACTGATTTCTCAGGATCTATGCACCAAAACTGCGTGAAAATGTAATCACATGTCAGTTCTAGTATAATATATTTATCCAATGAATACCCGTTTATCATCTGCATTTCTTCTTGGTGTAGCAATTTTAATGGGCATTAGTGTATATTATTTGCACAGATTGAAGCGGCAAAGTCGGGAATCGAACCCCGGTCTCCTGCTTACCTGGCGCGTGCGCTAGCCACTAAGCCGCCTTGGCACAGCGGTTCATTCAGCTGCACGTATTGCGCCTGACACGCCTCGCTCCTCGATCCGTGTTCTGAGTGCCGCCCCGACTACATTAAGTTCCCCTTACACATGAACAGAATAGCACCTCAGTACCTGTGCCGCGGTGAGTTACGCATAGCTGATTGTCGCTGTTGCTCTTGCTACTCGAGATGTCGGGACGCGGAAGGGGACGCAAAGCTGCTGCCTTGGCGGAGTTGCTGCTCACGCTAGCAGGAACTTCCGGGAAGAAGAAGAGGAAGACTGTAACGCAGTGCTTTCGCTGCCAAAAGCTTGGCCACTTCGCCAAGCACTGCAACGGAGCAGTCGCGTGCTTGAAGTGTGCGCAAGCACACGACATACGTGACTGCAAGAAGCAGAAGGACGCCCCCTGTACCTGCGCCAACTGCGGCGGCGCACACGCGGCCAACGCCCGTTCCTGCGCCTACAGAAGAAACTGGCGCGGACCGGAGAAGAAGACGCAGAAGCAAGTGACCACCACACACGAAGAGGTGGTCACTTGCACAGAAGACGTCGTCACCAGGCGCCTTAACGACGCCGTACAAGACGCCATGTCCGCCTTCAAATCCGCCATGGCGGAAGAGAGGGCGGCCATGCTGGCGGAACTGGGCGAGGCTCGGCGTCAGATTGCTGTGCTGACGCAGGAGCTTCGCTCAGCCAAAGCAGCTTCCGCCACAACAGTCGCCACCGCCACCCAGGCGACTCCTCCACGCGTGGAGTTCGCGACGGTGGCCACGCAGACAGACGAGCCTGCCGAAGGGGAGGCCACACAGCACAAGGAGGACACCGAAGCAGCAGCGCAGGAAGAGAGGTGGGAAGAAGTCCCGTTCCTCCCGCTTCCAGACATGTACAGCGCAAGCGCTGTAACGAAGAAGATCGCCGACTCGCTTCGCGATGGTACCTACCCCCACCACGACAACACCTATCCTTTCGTTCCACCTAACCACTCTAAACCTCCACCCCCACATCAACCAATTGCGTTTCCAGAAGGCCTTGTTGGTCTTTCTAGGGAGGACTACGATTTGATTAATTCCTTCCCTATTTTCACAGAGTGGCAAATGCGCTACATCATCTTCGCTCTGGTCAACGGAGAGTATGAGAAAGCAGGATACACTATATCCACTATCCCAACCGAGGGAGAGCCCTCAGCAACAGCCAAGAAGAAGAAGAAAAATCGTCACACCGACAAGTACAGGAAATAGGTTATCGGCACTCCTTGCCAGTCCAGAAAAACCTACCAGTACAGAAAGAAGATTCGACAAGATTCCCAGGGGAGTAAAGGCCAAACGGCCACAAACTTCCAATAGAACATCCTCACAGTGAGGAAGTCACAAAAGGAGAGCAGCACCTGTGCGTGGGTTTGAGGCTGGATCACGTCACCTCCGTTCGACGCTGATACCAACAGTCTCTGAAATTGTGTCATTTCATTACAGATCAAAGAATTTTTCGCCCACGATGCCACGCAATACGTTAACCGACCAAGGACGTTGATGGAAAATTTGCCTCAACCAGTCGGGAGTGTCTACACTCTTGTAATACATGTTATACCGGTTAACACTCCTGCGGTTTTATGAATGTAGACTCATCTGAAAAAAGTACCTCGGCAAAGAACGCGGGGGTCGTTTGCTCTTATTGACGTTCCCATTCCCATAACACTACCCGGTTATGGAAACCAGCGCCATGAAGTTCTTGATAGAGTGACGCGTGGCATGGATGATACTTATGACGATGCAGTATTGTGACAACACTAACTACGGACATACCGGAATCGCGATGTAATTGTCGCGCGCTTATCCGTGGGTTGTGGTGTACTGCCGCTAGAATAGCTATTTCATTAGCTTGTCCTGTAACACGTTTCCATTGTTTCCTTTTGCCGGTCTTTTGTGCGGTGCCATCAGACATAAAGACGTTCACAACCTTGTAAAAGAAGGAAGGAGAGCGAGCTTTCTCTGGGAAACACTCGGCATACAACGCAACAGCAGCCTCAGTATCCATCCTACCTTCTTCGTGAATCAGGATCATTTCTGTTTTTTCTTCTGGGGTTGCAACATTCATCGTCCACCTGCACATCTCCAAATGATAGGTAGGTGCGCAGAAAGTAAACGCTTTGGGCAGCGCGGGGTAGCCGCGCAGTCTGAGGCGCCTTGTCACGGTCCGCGCGGCTCGCTCCGTCGGAGGTTCGAGTCCTCACTCGGGCATGAGTGTGTGTGTTGTCCTTGGTGTAAGTTAGTTTAAGTTAGATTAAGTAGTGCGCAAGCTTAGGGACCGATGATCTCAGCAGTTTGGTCTCATAAATTTCCAAATTTCCAAACACTTTGGAATGACTGTAATGTTTGGAGACGCTATGTGTTCTCCGTCTGCACCACACGTGAGTTCTGGTCCCAGTGAACTGTCTGCTGTGACTCGTCGTAGTTCGCTACACGGCCACGGTGACGTGTCTAGTAGTTCCCTTCCCTGTTCGGTATGTCGGAGGAATACAACGTTGCGAATGGGGTTTCCAGTTAGAAGTTACGAAATACTGGCTGGTCCTACTCTCGCAGCATGGAAGTGGGGTCCCACGTGCCATTGGATGTTCAAGGGCCATTGAGTAGCACGTCATAAATTACAATTGTGTACCCATTTTCAATTCTCCGATTACAGCGCCATCTCCCGCGAAACGAACAAAATGCTTCAGATAAAACGGATGTGAATTTTGCTGTAGAATCGTAACCTGCAATAAAAACGGGGGTCCCCATTGAAGATTTCAGTCAACCTCGCCACCCACGAGCGGGCTTTTGTAGGGGTTAGAGTGTGGTATCGTTGGATGTCCCCCTCCGAGACAAGAAAATTAGAATTAAAATTTATTTTGATCCTCTGTGAAGTTTTCGAGATATTTCAATGTCTTCAGTTAAAATGAACACCCTGTAGTCCGCTGAATATCGTCATTGTATCTCTTTGGATCTTAGTAGCGCTTCAGAAGCTTTCCAAAATGTCCCTATTAATGTACTAGCTAAACGCGTCCCACATTGCACCAATTTGTAACTTGACACAAACTCATTTGTAACAATCACGTGCATGCACTGGATTTCACAAGCAAAACAACTACTGCGCAACAAATGTGTACAGGCACGATGTATTCGTTACGCATTGTTAGTATTGTGTTTATTAGGGAGTCAAATCTGAGGGTAGTTTATGACGCAGGAAAGTTAGACCGACGAGCGAGTAGAAATTTATAAAGTTTCGCCAGATAAAACTGGATTAATTCGGATTCACAAACATCAAAGACCAGTCAACTGCAACAATCCCTCAACTTTCCACATTGACGGAAATCACAGAGACACTCCCTGCCTAAGCTACTTTATATGGAGATCATCCGCTGTCAGTGTGCCTATATTAAAAGAAAACGACCTGAGGAAATGCATAATGTCACCGTGATGTTGCTCATGTATGCCATGCAGACTCAAAATTTTTCTGGAATCACCCCGTAGAGATGTAGATGTGGCGACCTCTAACAGGAATTTGGTGTTGCTCGAACTGGCAGCATTAGAAGACAAATCTACCAAATCAGTTTTACTGATCGACTGCTCATTAGTACACAGAAGACTATTGTTTAGAACGTACCTCGCAAAGAATAATGTTATTACAATGGATATGCAGCCTACATGCATGACATTGTGATCCTTGAAATAATGTGGTAGGACATTTTCCTTGAATTCTTGAAAGAAGAAAAGGAAGAAATCTGAAGATAGACAGCGAGGCCATAAAAATCGAGCAAATTTTGGCGAAGTTATAAATAGTACTGTAGCTGAAGAAATCTGTAAACAAAATGTTCCACGAGTGTTTTGAACAAGTCTAAATGGCTTGGTTCAAATGGCTCTGAACACTATGGGACTTAACATCTGTGGTCATCAGTCCCCTAGAACTTAGAACTACTTAAACCTAACTAACCTAAGGACATCACACACATCCATGCCCGAGGCAGGATTCGAACCTGCGACCGTAGCAGTCCCGCGGTTCCGGACTGAGCGCCTACAACCGCTAGACCACCGCGGCCGGCTTGAACAAGTCTACGGAAATTGATGAAACTGATGAAACAGATGAGCTGTCTCCAATAAACGTTGTTTAAAAATTATGTAAACGCCAGAAAGTACTTGTTTCTTTAATTTATTCTAGGGCTTTCCTCATGTTAACTCCCTTTGATAGACACCCCCTATGAACAGTTTCCCTGCTATCGCCTACATACATAAAAACATACATATACGAAGATGGTATCTGTTCTTTCGGACATGTCCGAAAGAACAGATTGTATATATATATATATATATATATATATATATATATATATATATATATATATATATATATATATATAGTTAAGGCTCACCGGCCACTTGACCATCTTCTTCTTCTGTGGGGATGCACAGTGCCCGCATAGGGGAATCGGCAACGTGTCGCGAGTAATGAGTATAATGGGCGAGGGCACTACAAATACAGTGCGGGACAATACGTTGCGAATGTGAGTCTCGCAGGAGGCGTGCCAGAAATAAATCCCTGCAGTCGCACTATGGATAGAGCGTCTGGCATGTAAGCAGGAGATTCCGGGTTCGAGTCCCGGTCGGGGCACACATTTTCATCTGTCCCCGTTGACATATGTCAACGTCTGACCAAAACATTCAGATTGCTGATATCCAATTCTTGACAGAGTCCTGCCTACTAGTATCCACTCCAAAGTGCACTTCAAAATACCGCAACACGAAGACTTAAAATGCTGCGAAGAGGTCGTCCCTTCACATCTTCTCACCGAGTTGATAGACCTGTACAGTTAGCGGCGGATTGGTGAAATGATTACCTGACATCGTCAGTGGAAGGCAGAGGCAATCTTCTATATTTGAGAGTCTAGTAGTCTTATAGAACACTTGAAAGCTACCCCTTATAGGCAGATAAGAGCGCATTTTATTTTATTACCACTTTAGGTATTTCACATACGGGAAGTGAATGTGTCCGCTGCGGAACGTACGGAATAAGGAGCGAGCGGTAGGTTCCCATACTGGCTACCAGAGGCAGTTGCTCATCTGTCGCTTTCAGAGCCATTGGGACGAGGTGCCAATGAAGAAATAGCTCATGATGTCAGCAAGGAAATATGTAGGGAAAGACAGTTATTTGGGTGCGAATCATGTAATTGTTATTAATAAATATTTGCTTACAAAGTTGCTCTAGCCACTTAGACGTTAGGAGTAGTCTCCTGGTCATAAATACTATCATTCAGCAATGTTACAAAACGATGATATTAATAAATAAATGAATAACTTCGGGATAACCGAATTACTACGATCTTATACGAATTATACGGACTGAACGCTCAAGTTACAGGCTGTGCGCCATAGTCGGGAGTCGTCGATAGGATGCCTTTCGATCCAGTCATGCGGTAGACCGTGCTCTCGTACCGTTAATTGTTAGCTTATAATCAGTGTAAACAAGTTCGTTTTACGCTGTTTCTTAAATAAACGCGCCATAATGGCATCCTGTGTAAAAATTATTTGCACAAAAAAACCTGTCGCTGCTTCATTCGTAACACATAGCAGTATTGCACTTTCAAAATCCATCGGTGCTATTACGGCTCTGCAAGGGGACGTAAGATTACGAGAACATCTCCACACATCGTGTACGAAGAACTCGTACGCGGTGGCTCACTAAGTCGGTTCAAGGACGAAATGGCTTAATTATCGCGAAACTCAGATGGGAAAGCATGGAGTTATACCTTACGCCCATCATACCACCATCTACGGATTTATCGGCTAAACTGAGACATTTCTGTATGGTTAGCACGAGTGGGGGGTTCTTGCACACTTTATTGCCTAGCTTGCAATTTTTTTTTACATAGATAACCACTTTTGGCCAGTTCAGTGACCATCTTCAGACCCATAATCACACAACATGCAACTATAATTACAGGTTTGAAGACGGCCTTTGAACTGGCTAAAACTGGTTATCTATGTAACAAATCTTACGATCCAAGCAATAAAATGTTCGAAAAAGATACTAGACTCTAAAAATTGGTGATAATTTGTAGGACTGTATGGAAGGAATTATGATATCCACCAGCCTGCAGTGTGCGTATGCATTTCTCACACATCAGCTGCAGTGAAAAGATAGACATACACTTTCAGTGCAATAAAAAAAAAGTTTAATCAGTTGCAACGTTTTCGTGCCAAGCAATTCGAAACTCTGTTCCTTCCTAATATTTCATTTTCAGAAACACGATGTTACTCTATTAGTAACAGTCTATGGTTCACTGTTACGAAATTGCATTCCACACTAACTCGCTGCGCAGTTTCTTTGTTTCAGTTACCTTTCAGTGGAGTGCATTATGCTCTGCCTAGCATTGCTTCTAGCGCCAGAGTAGTAACTCTTTATTTATTTTACTACGTCTCTCTCTGTTTCTTTTGTATGAAATATTGAAATATCATGGTCCGCCTTTTCCTGAGGCGAGATGTTAATATCATGTTCGTCGTAAATGAGATGGACTGGTTTCTGAAATAAATATTACTTTCCCCGAAATATTCCCTTTTCTGCTTTCTTGTGGCATCTACAGCGTAAGTGCAGGCATGCAGTCGCCTGAGCTCTGCTTGTTGATATTAGAAAACTGGATGAATTGCCGCTCATTAAAGATATTTTTACATTTTTAGACATACACTATGTGATCAAAAGTATCCGGACACCCCAAAAACATACGTTTTTTCATATTAGGTGCATTGTGCTGTCACCTACTGGCAGGTACTCCATATTAGCGACCTCAGTAGTTATTAGACATAGTGAGAGAGCAGAATGGGGCGCTTCTTGATACGTCTGTACGCGAGACTTCCACACTCCCAAACATCGCTAGGTCCACTGTTTCCGATGTGATAGTGAAGTGTAAACTTGAAGGGACACGTACAGCACAAAAGCGTACACGCCGACCTGGCCTGTTGACTGACAGAGACCGACGTTTGGTGGTGGTGGTAAGTTCCTATGGTCATCGGTCCCTAGGCTTACACACTACTTAATGGAACTCATACTAACTTACACTAAGGACAACACACACACACACACACACACACACACACACACACACACACACACACACACGCCGAGAGGACGAGCAGCAGCAGCACTTGTGTGATAAATTGTGAATTAATTTGGTCTTTGATTTTTATTCACGTGTTTCTGCAAATAAATGAACTGTACGTGTGTATTTTACTGTAGAAACTAGTGATGAGAAATTTAATCGTAGTTTTTGTTTTTTTTGTGTAAGTCTTGTTGATATCCTTCTGTAGGGCGGCTTCCTAGTGTTAATTTTCCGTGTAGAGAAATTTATTTCTGTTTAATATTTTCCGGTCTCAGAGTTCACTAAGAAATCTGCACACCAACTTTTAGTGTTACTTTATTGTCCTTTGGTATATTTTCAAACTCAGTAGCGCCATTTAAGACCTCAAATCTATTTTATACTCAGTACGATATGGCTAGGGACTGTGCTTGTTATGAGCGGACACAAGGAGAGTTGGCTGCTGTCCGTAAACAGCTGGAAGCTGCGTTGGCTACCGTCGACAAGCTTCTAGCTAATGCTCGAAGTTGTGGTGACATCGGGGCACCAGTGAGGAGAGATACGACACCTTCGGTGCCACTGGAATCCCCTCGTGGTCCGGACGTCACTGCGGCTTCCGATACGCAACATCTGACGGATCCGTCCTCACTCCAGAGTAGGTGGCAGACAGTGGTGGGTTCGCGTGTCACTGGGCGAAAGGCGAAAGAGGGAGCAGGCCGTGCGGCTGGCTCCCTACGTCTTCGCAACAGGTACGAGGTGCTTCCCGGTGTTGATAACAACTCTGAGCCAGCACAGGATGCCTACCCTTTTGGGCCAGCGGTCGATTTTCCTGCCCAGTCCGGACAAGTTCTGAGGGTGGGTATACTAGTCATTAGGAGCTACAAAGTTACGCGCGTGACGGAGCCCCTCAGGGAGATAGCAGACAAGGTGAGAAGGAGTTCCAGTCCGCATTCGATATGTTTGCCGGGAAGTCTCATCCGTGATGTGGAGGAGGCCATGCCGGCGGCTATCGCGCGCACTGGGTGCATCCGGGCTGCATGTAGTGGCACATGTCGGCACGAATGACGCCTGCCGCTCGGGTTCTGACGCCATCCTCTGCTCCTTTCGTCGGCTGGCTGATTTGCTGAAGGCAACTATTAACGCACTGGGGGTGCAGGCTAAGCTGTCTATTTGTAGCATCGTACACAGGGTTGATAGCGGTCATCTGGTTTGAGCAGGGTGTAAGGTCTAAACCAGAGGCTCAGACAGCTCTGCGACGTTATCGGATGCGAATTTCTCGACCTCCGCTATCGGGTGCAGAATTGTAGGGTTCCCCTTAATAGGTCAGGCGTGCACTACGCGTAGGAAGCGGCTACTAGGGTAGCGGAGTACGTGTGGCGTGCACTGGGGGCTTTTTTAGGTTAGAGCACTCCTCCCTTGGGAGCAAACAAAATTTGCCTGTTAAATCAGCCACAGGGACCTCACAGATCAGAAATAAAAAAGATTAATACGATTTTAGTAAACTGCAGGAGCATCCAAGGAAAGGCCCCAGAATTAGTAACGCTTATTGAAGGTTGTAATACACAGATAGTATTGGCAACTGGAAGCTGGTTGAAGCCAGACAACAAAATCCTAAGTTCAGACTGGAATATTTATCGTAAGGATAGGTTAGTCGCCAATGGTGGCGGTGTGTTTATTGCAGCAAAAAATTCGATAAAATCTAGCGAGGTTATCACGGATACCGAATGTGAATTAATCTGGGTGAAATTGAGTGTGAAAGAACGGTCAGAAATGGTGATCGGATGCTTTTATAGACCACCGGGGTCAGAATCTGTAGTTGTAGACCGCTTCAGACAGTGTTTGCAGAATATCATTAGTAATTTTCCTGATCATGCCGTTGTAATGGGAGGTGACTTCGGCTTGCCAGGTATAGATTGGGAGTGTTATTCCATCAAAACTGGTGGCAGAGACAGGGAATCGTGTGGCATTGTTCTGGATGTTTTGTCCAACAATTAGCTTGATCAGATGGTTAGAGAACCAACTCGTGAGGGTAACGTCTTACACCCCCTGGCAACAAACAGACCTGAACTTATCGAATCAGTTAACGCAGAGGAAGGTATCACTGATCATAAAGCTGTGACTGCATCTATGACGACGGCTCCTACAAGGAATGTGAAGAAGGTAGAAGATATATTTGCGCAGCAAGGGTTACAGGATACAAATTTCAGAATATCGCAGCAGTCAGCATCAAATATTCGGTGATGAGGACGAAGATGTGGAGAAAAATGGAAAAAATTCAAAGGCATCAATCAATATGCCCTAGACAAGTATGTTCCGGGTAAGGTTTTAAGGGATGGGAAAAATCCACCGTGGTTTAATAGTCGTGTTAGAAAAGCGCTACGTAAACAAAGAGCATTTCATCTCAGATTCAAGACAAGTAAAAACCTAGATCACAAACAAAAGCTGGACAAAGCGAAAATGATCATAAGGAGAGCAATGAGAGAAGCGTTCAGTGATTTCGAAAGTAAGACGTAGTCAACCGACCTGAGTAAAAACCCTAAGAGATTTTGTCGTGTGTAAAATCAATAAGTGGGTCAAACTCATCTATTCATTCTCTCAGCGACCACACCGGCACAGAAACGGAATATAACAGAGAAAAGGCCGAAATACTGAATTCGGTCTTCCGAAGTTGTCTCACCGCTGAAGGTCTTAACACTGTCCCTCCTTTCAATCGTCGTGCGAAAATCGAAATGTCAGATAATGAGATAACCGAACGCGGCATTGAAAAGCAGCTACAATCGCTTAGTGGCGGAAAGGCTTCAGGACCAGATATACAAGATTCTATAAAGATTATGCGAAAGAACTTGCTCCCCTTCTATCAGTAATTTATCGTCCATTGCTTAAGCAACGAAAGGTAACTAACGACTGGAAAAAAAGCGCAGATTCCCGTTTCTAAAAAGGCCGTACGATAGAGCCACAAAATTATAGTCCTATATCGCTGACGTCAATCTGTTGTAGACTTGTGGAACATGTTTTATGCTCAAGAATTATGACGTTCTTGGAAAATGAGCAGCTCCTCTATAAAAACCAACATGGATTCCGCAGACAGAGATCCTGCGAAACTCAGCTCGCTCTGTTCCTCCATGAGATCCACAGCGCTGTGATCAACGGCCCTCAGGCTGATGCCGTGTTCCTTGATTTCAGTAAGGCATTTGACACCGTCCCGCATTGCCGTTTAATGAAAAAAAAAGAAAAAAACGAACTTACGGACTATCGAAGCAGACCTGCGCCGATCGGATTCAAGACTTTCTTGCAGATAGAACTCAATACGTCGCTCTTGTTGTTGTCGTGGTCTACAGTCCTGAGACTGGTTTGATGCAGCTCTCCATGCTCCTCTATCCTGTGCAAGCTTCTTCAGTACCTACTGCATCCTACATCCTTCTGAATCTGCTTGGTCTCCATCTACGATTTTTACCCTCCACGCTGCCCTCCAGTACTAAATTGGTGATCCCTTGATGTCTCAGAACATGTCCGACCAACCGATCCATTCTTCTAGTCAAGTTGTGCCACAAACTCCTCTTCTCCCTAATTCTATTCAGTACCTCCTCATTAGTTATGTGATCTACCCATCTAATCTTCAGCATTCTTCTGTAGCACCACATTTCGAAAGCTTCTATTCTCTTCTTGTCCAAACTATTTATCATCCATGTTTCACTTCCACACATGGCTACACTCCACACAAATACTTTCAGAAACGACATCCTGACACTTAAATCGCTCTTAACGGAAGTAAATCGACAGATGCAAAGGTAATATTCGGAGTACCACAGGGAAGTGTGACAGGACCGTTGCTGTTAACAATATACATAAATGGTCTAGTAGAAAGCGTCGGATGCTCTTTAAGGCCATTCGCAGGTAATGCAGTTGTTTATACCGAAGTAGCAACGCCAGAGGATAGTAAGAATTTGCAGAACGCCCTGCAGAGAACTGATGAATGATTCAGACTCTGGCAGTTGACCCTGAACGTAAATAAATGTAACATTTGCGCTTACATGGCAAAAGAAATCCATTACTGTACAGCTACACTATTAATGACAAACAGCTGGAGACAGCGTCTGCCATAAAACATCTAGGCATAACTATCCAGAGCGACCTTAAGTGGAATGACCATATAAAATAGATAGTGGGAAAAGCAGACACAAGACTCAGATTCATCGGAAGAATCTTAAGGAAATGTAACTCATCCACGAAGGAAGTGGCTGATAAGGCGCTTGTTCGCCCGATTCTTGAGTATTGTTCATCTATCTGTGATCCCTATCAGGTAGGACTGAAAGAGGAGATAGAGAAGATCCAACGAAGAGCGGCGCGTTTTGTCACTGAATCGTTTAGATCAGGGCTTCACAACATACGTGCTCGCGGAGCAAGTTGTGAGCAGCAAGGCGCGAGCACGGAGCAGCGCGAGCACGCTACCCCCACTGCCGGACAAGAGCGGAGAGTGGGGAGAGTCACGTGGGGCACACAACAGCTGCCGCCAGTCAATGTAAATCCGCGGCCACCTGCAGGGATATCACTCAGGAATTATTACTGCGACAAATGAAACAAATAAAGGAGAATGTACACGTGACACATAATTTTATTAGCTTAGTGTATGCCTCTACATTCGTATTAATTTGTAAAGTGTTACACAATAAAAGGTGTCACTGAGGTGTGGGATTCTCGGTTATCTTGTACTTTTTGCACTTTACATTTGCGTCTATGTTCGGAGTAATTGTTCTTGTGAATTGTAGGCGCAGCGTGCAGTTTAAATTTCGATCAGACAATGGGTTTCTCAGGCGCATCTTGTTACATTTCATTGCAGAGAACAGTTGTTCACAAACATGCGTGGAACCGAACATTGATATTATTGTAGCCGCCAGTATGTGCAAACGAGGAAATCTATCCTGAGGGAAGTGTCTTAGAATTCCAAAATGTTTTACTTGTTCTGAAATGTGTCTCTGTATTATCTGTCACACTGCAGGTCAATAATTTCTAGTTGCAGCTCAGGACGAATCTCTTCAATATTCGCTGAATATGGAGAGGAGAACAGATCAAAATCACTGTCTAGAGCTGTCAGATCTTGAACGCGTTGATCAAATTCTTCCTTAAGGGCAACTAAACTATGTGAATAACGTTCACAGTCTTAGTGAACATCTTGCATGGATGATAATTTAGGAAAATGAGCTAGATTTCCTGTTTCCAGCTGACTCACCCAAAGTGTCAATTTCATTTTAAAAGCTCGTATTCGATCTATGAAATGAGTAATTAGCAGATCTTTACCTTGTAGTGAAATGTTCAAAGCATTCAGATGACTAGTTAAATATGCTAAGAACGCGAGATCACATTTCCATGAAGGCTCTTTCAATTCAGGAACACACATGTTATTTATTTCCATGAACATATTTATCTCATTTAATAGGCAAAAAAATCGATTTAATAATTCGCCACGACTAAGCCAGCGGACCTCGCTGTAATAAGGCAAGCTATTATACTGGCTTTCTACATCGTCAAGAAAGCTTTTAAATTGCCTGTGTTGTAGCCCTTGCTTCCTTATATAATTGGTTGGTTCAAATGGCTCTGAGCACTATGGGATTCAAGTTCTGAGGTCATTAGTCCCCTAGAACTTAGAACTAGTTAAACTTAACCAACCTAAGGACATCACACACATCCATACCCAAGGCAGGATTCGAACCTGCGACCGTAGCGGTCTCGCGGTTCCTGGCTGCAGCGCTTAGAACAGCACGGCCACTTCGGCCGGCTATAATTGGTTGTACGAACAACAACTCTCATCACATTTTTTAGAGTGATACTCTTTGCACATAAGTTTTCCTGGTGGATCACACAGTGGACGCCCCTTATTTCATTCGGCACGGTCAGTTTTTGCATTTTCTCCTTCAACAGCGCAACGAAACCTGATTTTTTTCCCTGTCATCGCTATTGTACCGTCTGTAGACACTGAAACTAAAGAATTCCACGACAATCCTATATTTTCAACACATTCTTCAGCACTACTTAAAATATCACCTCCGGTTGTAGTGTTCTTCATGGCTACTACATCGAGGAGCTCCTCTCTCACCTGAAGATCTCTATTAACACCTCTATTAAATATGGCAAGCTGCGCTGTTCCAGTGATATCAACATTTTCGTCCAGAGCTAGAGAATACGCCACAAAATCTTTACAGATATTTGCAAGCTGGCTCTGGACGTCGTCTGCCATCTCCTGTATGCGACGCATAATGGTCATGTTAGATAATGGCACAATCCGAAACTGCTCAATTTGAGATGGACACAAATGTTCCGCTGCAACTACCAAACATTCTTTTATTAAATCGCCATCAGTGAAGGGGTGCAGGGATTTTGCTAAAAGCAAAGTAATTTTGTAACTCACTCTGAGAGCTGCCTCAGTTGATTTTTCTTCGTCGTCCAGATCTTCTTCGGATAGCTTCCTTTTAAGTTTAATAACTTCCTGTGCACGATCTGGTCCATCACAATTTCCACTTCCGTAGTATTTCGCGTGGTACGACATATAATGTCGCTGCAAATTAGATTTCCTAAAAGAATTCAGCGTTTTGTGACATACTAAACATTTTGCAACACCATCTTTTTCTATAAACAGATAGAATTCCTCCCAATGGGGGTTGAATTGCGAAAGCATGGTTGGAGTTACACAACGGCGACTTGAGAGGATTCTTAACCAGCGAAGTGACTGTTAGAGCTGATCGTAGTACTTTAAACGTTACACATTCGGCGCGAATTCAAAAGGGCCGCTGCGGCCCTATTCAAATGTGCGCGCATTTCCCTCCCTCCCCTCCCTCCCTACTCGGCGACCTTGCACCTGCTCGCGAGCACGTGCCTGAGCAGACGCGAGTACTCGCGCTCAAAACCGGCCAGTTGTTAAGCCCTGGTTTAGATGGTGAGAGAGCGTTACGGAGATGCTAACCAAACTCCACTGGCAGACGTTACAAGAGAGACGTTGTGCATCACGGAGAGATTTACTACTGAAATTTTTCCATTTATTTCCCTCCACGCCGGCCGGAGTGGCCGTGCGGTTCTAGGCGCTACAGTCTGGAGCCGAGCGACCGCTACGGTCGCAGGTTCGGATCCTGCCTTGGGCATGGATGTGTGTGATGTCCTTAGGTTAGTTAGTTTTAATTAGTTCTAAGTTCTAGGCAACTGATGACCTCAGAAGTTGAGTCGCATAGTGCTCAGAGCCAACCAACTTCCCTCCACATACATCTCACGTATTGACCACGGAGAGAAAATTCGACAAATTATATCCAATACAGAGGCTTACCGACAACCATTCTTCCCACGCACTATTCGCGAGTGGAACAGGGTTGGAGGGTTCAAAAAATGGTTCAGATGGCTCTGAGCACTATGGGACTTAACATATGAGGTCATCAGTCACTAGAACGTAGAACTACTTAAACCTAACTAGCCTAAGGTCATCACACACATCCATGCCCGAGGCAGGATTCGAACCTGCGATCGTAGCGGGTGCGCGGTTCCAGACTGAAGCGCCTAGAACCGTTCGGTCACTCCGGCCGGCGTGGAGGGATCAGACAGTGGTACAGGAAGTAACCTCCGCTACACACTTGCGGAGTATGGTGTAGATATAAGTCATTTTCAGCCCGATGTCCGGATACTTTTAATCATATAGTGTACAGTAGACCAGGGACAACATAATGTCAACTAGCGTGCCGTTATTACGTTGTTGATTTGGCGCTCTTTGAAACTCCTGTGCGAATTGCCCGCTACGTCCATAATATATCTTTATTTCACTTATTTTTATGATTTTCGTAAGCCCATCGTGTATACCTTAATTGTCCAATTTGTACCACTCCTTACTGAGGACAGTCGCATTTTCTGCGTGGGGGAATAGGAAAATAATTACGAGATCATAATATCACACATCGTCGACGTAATATTCGAGAGTACTTACAGAAGGTCGACAATGAACTAGTATCGTTACAAAGTGACTCTTCTCCTTAAGTACTTCCAAATAAATTCAGACATTTACTGCGGAAACTTAACGCAATCAATCTGTATAAACTTCGTGCGAGCATATTTTTCATGCCTTTTGACAAAACTGTGCCTTTATAGGAGACGCTAAAGAAATATAATTAGATTTCATGTTTTACCAGAGTACTGAATGATTTTTAGACACAAATATTGTCATGGAAAAATCTTCAATTCGATCGTCATGAAAATATTCATCTTCAAAGCACGCAAGAATTAGTTACCTCATAGTCTTATCTTTATATGAGCGACGTGTATTTCCTTTTCCTTCCTTTGCGAGAAAGTAGAGAACGCCGCATATTGCAAGAGTTCCGCTCTCAGTTACTGGAGGAATGCAATTAGAAGCTTCCTCCGAAAATCCTGAAATGTTATTAACGGGAAATTATACGGAGGTCAGATTTCTTCAAAACTTAGCTGCAAACAAGCTGCTTCAAGTTTGCCCTTACCGCAGTACTTTTAAGGATTAACGAAAATACTCATTCACCTTCGAGACATATCGCATCATATGCTTGGATTACAGATTCCTTTAATTTCTTAGCACAGGCAACCCCACATTCTTATCATCGGCGTTGTATTAATTGGGCATGAGCCCACATCATTCTGTAGAATGAGACAGAAATTATACATCTAAGACTGATCTTTCAACTATCTTGCTACGTCCGACTCCCAGACGATGCAAAATTACCATTCGTGTGGAAGTTCGGCTTTCCATGATTATTTGATTTGAAGAACCTGATGCGCAATAGCAGAAACAGATAGTAAAACTCATTTACTTTCGTTATGGTAGGTGGACATGTTATTGTAATCATGTGATGAAGTTACCTCTTAAATGGTTCAAATGGCTCTAAACACTATGGGACTTAACATCTGAGGTCATCAGTCCCCTAGATTTAGAACTACTTAAACCAACTAACGTAAGGACATCAAACACATCCATGCCCGAGGCAGGATTCGAACCTGCGACCGTAGCAGCCGCGTGGGAAGTTACCTCTTACATTTTAACATAAACGGTAACTGATATTATCTCTGCCACGGGTGAATATGAAAGACCAATAGAGTTCGAAATCGCAGGTTGCGACCTGAAGCAATTTTATGAATATTTTACCCGTTCGAGAAGCCGCTTCCAGTGCGAAGCTATCCTAAAACAGAATGAATATTAATTGCATAAATATAAATAGAAGACGTATGTTGCAAGTGCTGCTCTGAGCCGTTGGCGCTACAGAAGAATTCTTGGCGTGCCGCATCAAACCTGTCAGAAGACGGATGACTCAAAAAATTAAAGTAAAACAAAATAAAATAAAAATGCCATTGCTTACATTTATGTCGGTAACGTTCATGAAAGCCAAAGTCCACGCATTTGTGTTTTCTGGCCTTTTCCTGTTTAATCTGGCGTATGACTATTTTGTCTCGAAGTTTTGTTAACACAAAACTCGTTTCATGTGATCCTGCAAGCTTTTACGCCAATGCTTAAATACTTTTGGTTTCACAGTAGATATAGGTCTACAATAGATCTTTAAAATATGGTCTAGGGCTTCGAGAATCAGACGTGTGCTACATATAGTGTCGTATTTTGGACAGACCATGACGACTATTGGACAAAGGTGCAAAGAACACGAGGATTACACAAAACTCGAAAGTCAATTACACTGCTGGAAACTAATATTCCTAACCTAGGAAGAATAAAAACAACTAAATATTATTTATATTATATATACAGTGCTGTAGGAAGAACAATTAATTACATTTGCAGTTGACGTTACGACGTGCAGAAAGAACGTGCTGTAGAAAGGACTATTAATTACATTTGCAGTTGACGTTACGACGTGCAGAAAGCGACATTTAGCAGATAGGGCTGCCACCTCTGGCAGCAATACTTGCTCTAACCCAAATAAAGAGGAGAACAAGGCAAGTGCTATAACCCGTTTTCCCAGAAACTTCGCTCAGTGGAAGAACACTCAAAATAAGGAAACATGTGTCTCGGCTTATCCGTAGGTACCCGACCATTTCTGAGAAAAAGACGATAAAAGTTTTCCACCTAATGTATATGGCTGTTAGCTTGCAATGTCCTGGAGCAGTGGCTGGCGTAGCTGCCTCTGTTTTGTGTCCCGTGTTTGAAACCCGATTATTGTTTTTATTTTTTTTATTTTTCATTTAACTGTCTATGTCCATAGAAATGTGCTACACGAAAGTTTCTTATCACTTTAGGAGATACAAAGGCTTTTGACTAACTGTAAAATTACAGCTGGGGTTCACATTAAGTGTCATACATTTATTACATAATATATGAGTGTATGGTATTTCGGGGGTTATAATATTCTTATATTTCATTCTTACAAAAATTCTTATGTTAATTTTATATTTTATTCTTTGGGTTACTCTTCAGGACGTTGGATAACTCCAACAGTAGAAATTCCGAATTCGCCTGAACGCAGGTCTGCCACTCTGCCACAGTGACGTTTCTTCGTATCATTCTATCTCGGGAAAGAAACGTCAATATTTCTGAAGATTTAACACATTGGCAATAATTTGCAGCATAATGGATCACTCAACCAAAAACTGACGCTTACAGATGGTAACAAATCAAGATACACTACAAATAGTTCACCGAAAACAATTTCAAATAAATTGCTCATTCATTTTTCCCTTTTTTCGTGATTCATTCACCAGACATGCAATTAGTAGACGAATAAGGACAACGTTATTTCAACATACAGGGCTATTACAAATGATTGAAGCGATTTCATAAATTTACTGTAGCTCCATTCATTGACATATGGTCACGACACACTACAGATACGTAGAAAAACTCATAAAGTTTTGTTCGGCTGAAGCCGCACTTCAGGTTTCTGCCGTCAGATTGGAAAACCGATGGATCGGTCGTGGTGGAGATCATGATCAGCAATTCATGTCATGGCCTCCACGCGCTCCCGACTTAACACCATGCGATTTCTTTCTGTGGGGTTATGTGAAAGATTCAGTGTTTAAACCTCCTCTACCAAGAAACGTGCCAGAACTGCGAGTTCTCATCAACGATGCTTTCGAACTTATTGATGGGGACATGCTGCGCCGAGTGTGGGAGGAACTTGATTATCAGCTTGATGTCTGCCGAATCACTAAAGGGGCACATATCGAACATTTGTGAATGCCTAAAAAAGCTTTTTGATTTTTTGTATGTGTGTGCAAAGCATTGTGAAAATATCTCAAATAATAAAGTTATTGTAGAGCTGTGAAATCGCTTCAATCATTTGTAATAACCCTGTATATTGGAAAAATAGGAGTTTTCTACGGGCATGATAGATATGAGAAAGAAAAACAAAATTAAAAATCAGGCTTCGACCATGGGGTGCAATAATGCGCAGGGCGACTGTGCCACTGTTCCGATTGACCTGCGTATTCGAAAAGAAAGAAATAAAATAAAAAATAAAAGAAATGAAAATCGAGTATCTATGGATAAGCCGGAACACGTGTTCGATTATTTTGTTTTGACCCCTCCTCCAGTGAGCGAAATTTCTGGGAGATCGGGTTATGGTACTTGCCGTGTTGCCCTCGTAAGCAGCGAGTCAAGTGATAACTAATTTACAGAGATCAGTTGTGTTAATTATTTATTCAAACCAAGTCCAGTTTCGGGATTTTAAAATTCTATCTTCAGGAGTATGAAGCTGTAACATACAAAGGAGAGGAGGGAAGAAATATAATGCAACATATGTCCTACTTTGTTTTTTCCTTTGGATGTTACAGTTTCATACAGTTGAAGATGGTATTTTAAAATCTCAAAACCCTTAGTGGTTTGAATAAATAATTAATAAATAAAGTGTATCTCTCTAAATAATTATCATGTCTTTCAGTTGCCGATGTTACACACATCAAATCTTGTGAGTCGAACTGAGGTTGTATGGCTGATACGGCTACGTCATTTCATGCTGCTTCAACTGTGTCAGAATTCATTTGTTCCAGTGGCTGGTGAGCGGTGCTTCGCCAGTCTCTTGAAAATCCACAAACAGAAGTTTTCATTGGGTGAGAGATCTGGAGAATGTGAAGAAAGAGGCACCAGTTAAGGACCCTCGACATCAATGCAGGTGTGGGCATCGAGGAGAATATGTGGTCTTGCGTTATGTTGTTGAAAGATAACGTAATGAAGATCTCGAATATATACTTCACATGCAGAAAATTTAAATGCTATGTGGCCAAAGGAGATCATGTTGTGTAGCATCTTATATACCGTCATGCCATTTGCTGAGTCCATATGATGATGAACAATGTAATCTGTCAGCTAGTCTGAAAAGACGAAATGCTGCCACTCCTATTTCAAGTGTTGTGTTTGGGCGGACCGCTTGCGAGCGCGACTCTCTGCACCCGCAGCAATGGTCGCGTGCTGACAGTCCATAGTACTCCGGAAGTCATTAAACTGTCTGTGTGGGCACCTGCCTTGTCTTGGTCGAAATAAGTCCAATTCATGACTCACAGTACGTGACTTGGCTGTACAACACTGACGACCGAGAAAACTGTATTTTTGTTCTCTCGGGCGCTATTAACTTGGAGCTGATTATTGATCTCTTAAACCCACCATTTCCACATCCATAGGACAAACGTGCGATGAAAGCCAACACGAGCAGCAACATCACGGAACAATGGAGCCCTATCCTACCTCTGCCGACACCCCGACGTATGCCGGATACGTTTCTCCAACTTAGACGAGGAATAGCACGGTCTCTTCGCAAAGAATCAACATTTAGATATCATTTCGGAATGCGAAATTCTCTTCGTAATCTAGCCTTACCTTCCGAATGCAGATGGCGTTTCCCCAACCATCTCTGCACATTTGCGCTGTAATCATTTAAAACATACAATGAGGTGACAGAAGTCGTGGGATAGCGATATGCACATATACAGATGGCGGTGGTTTCGCATAAAAGGTCAGTGCATTGGCAGAGGCCTCATTTGTATTCAGTTCAATCAAGTGAAACGGTACCCAGCGTGATTATGGCCACACGACGTGAGCTAAGACTTCGAACGTGGAATGATAGCTGAAGCTAGACGCATAGAACATTCCGTTTTGTAAATCGTTGGAAAATTCAATAAATTTCAGATATTACCTCACACCAAAGACAACGCAGTGGTCGACTGCCTTCAGTTAACGATCGAGAGCATTGGTATATTCGTAGAGTTGCTAAAGCTAACAATCAAGCAACACTGTGTGAAATAATCGTAGAAATCAGTGTGGGTCGAACTGCGAACGTATCCATTACGACAGTGAGGTGACATTGGCATTAATGGGCTATGGAAAAAGATGCCCGAAACGAGTGTCTTTCTAACAGCACAACATCGTCTGCAGCGCCTCTCCTTGTCTCTTGACCATATCGGTTGGACCCTAGACGACTGGAAAACCGTAGCCTGGCCAGATGAGTCCCGATGTCAGTTGATAAGAGACGATGGCAGGGTTCGAGTGTGACGCAGGCCCCACGAAACCATGGAACCAAGTTGTCAACAAGACACTGTGCAAGCTGGGGGTAATTCCATAATGGTGGGAGCTGTGTTTACAGAGAATGGACTGGGTTCTCTGGTCCAATTCAACCGATCATTTACAGAAAATGGTTATGTCCGGCTACTTGGAGGCTATTTGCAGCCATTTATAGACGTCGTATTTCCAAACAACGATGGAGTTATTATGGACGACAATGCTGCATGTCACAGGGTGACAACTGCTCGCGATTGGTTTGAAGAACATTCTGGACAGTTCGAGCTAATGATCGGGCCACCCAGATCGCCCGACATGAAACCCACCGAACATTTCTGGGACTTAATAGAGGGGTCAGTTCGTGCACAAAATCCTGCACCAGTAACACTATCGTAGTTACGGACGGCTATAGAGTCAGAACAGCTGAACATTTCTGCAGGGTACTGCCAACGACTTGTTGAGACCACGCCACGTCGAGTGTCTGCACTACGTCGGGGAAAAGGAATTCCGAGACGATATTAGAAAATATGCAATGACTCCTGTCGCCTCAGGGCAGGACAAGTCATGAAAATACGACGTTTGTTGCCATGTTACCTTGATAGTGCTGCACGTTTAGTGAGCAGCAGTGTAAATCAACTGTCACTGAACGCAGTCCCATCTGTGAGCATGATATAAAATATGAATTATACGAATTACCGGAATCAGGGCAACGAATTTCTGGCACAGTGTAACAAAAGAAGTAATCGAGTAAAATTCCTTCCACTTCATTAATCTTTCTGATACAGCAATCGTATGTAGAATACAATAAAGTTCAGAACTCTTACGTGCTTAATGAGTGGCTTACTAAAGATTGGTATGCTTCTTCTGTGGTTTACAAATTGGAATGCAACGTCAACCATAAATTCTATATTGGTCAAACTGTAAGGATTTTTAGAATTAGATTTAGCGAGCATTTGATAACCAAAATGTTAAATAAAGTTGTACTCTGCATTAGCTAATCACCTGAAGACCACAGCGACGATCAATGGTCTTTGCGAAAGCAAAACAGCTTGATTGATTGGAGGAGGTGAAAATCCTTAAACACATGCGAACGGTCGACGAACAATTGCTGAATGATCAGTTCACTATTAGGAATCTAGGCTATTACGACTGAACGATGTCAGTTTTTGAAATTTTTATATTGTTTGATTATGATTTTCTAACAGGTTTCCATTTCGATTTTATTAACCCCCCCCCCATCCCCCCTCAAATTGATAAATTCTTAGACTAATATCAAATTAATTTGCCGCTGTCCGCAATAATATTGGATAACATACTCACCATCACCATGGCAGACACCTTCAAACAATTTGAATCCAGCCTCACCTGCAAAGAGAAAAAATAGATTAATACATAAATGTAAAGTATTGTTTTTAAAACAAATGGGGCCAGAGTCGACGAAGTTAAAACTTAGGAAATATCAGACTGGCAGAACTATTACAAAACTAAAAGCAGTAGAAGGGGTTTTTTTTTTTCAAAATTTTCGCTACATGAAGAAACTGAAGCAATATTAATTGAATTTTTGGGAAATGTAACAATTTAGACTTCTATTCGGACAACTAGCTCATTAATCGGCAAACAGAGCGTCTCACAAATAACATACGACCACACTGCTGCAATCAACTACCCAATAATATGCAGGGTGACCAATTTTCGACAGAGTGTTGCCACTTCACAACCAATTCGACTATAGACGATAAGCCGGTACATGAGCTGTTCCGGTTTTACGTGGTACACCCTGTGCTAACAAATGTGTAACGGGGAGCTGCGAGAGGTTTATGTCTACCATCTGATTAACTAGGGCGTTCCCAGCACAACAGGTGCCTCGGACTGAGTGATCCTGGCGTGCCAGTGAGTGCGGTGCAGCAGACAGCAGCCTGCGAGTGCCCCTTCAGCCTGGCTGTGGCTCTCCTGCGAATTTTCCTTCGCGAAATGGGCACTAAAGGCGCATATTAAATGTGCAGGGGCGGGTTACTGCTGAAGAGCTTTAATCGCCTAAGTGACGGCCCGTGTACCTGCCGGCATGTTTATGGCGCCACCACCCCCTCTAGCCCCACCCACCGCCCACCATCTTGGAGCGTGTCACGCCTTCGAGCGTGGCTCAAAATAGCGCCTCATTACTACCGCCACAGCGGGAAACGTCAGCTCATTAGGTGGCCACGTTGCCCTCTTAATTTATCTCTCTCTCATAAAACATCAGATTTTTTTCACCGTTTATTGTCCACCTCTGTTGCAATGCCGACACTAATCAACAAGAGAATTTTGACCAGACAGCAAAGAAGATACAATATACTTTGTCGCAGCTTCTCGCATTATTTATTCCGTAATGTGTTGACTGGATTTGGAGGATTTATGACAATAAACCTGTTTCGAAGCTAATGAATCATCACCAGAACTGGCACGCTGTTAAGAAAGTAACAAATCAAAGCGTCATTCAACGATAATAGTGGTCATTTAAAATCAAGTTCATAGTCAATGAGATGTCATTAGAATCGGTATTTCGCAACGAAGGCAACATGTCAAAGCGTCTTTTAAAGCTCATCGTGGTCACTTAACACGAAGTTGATATTTATTTTTTCGGAATAACTGACGGAAAAATATCTCAACTCCAACAAGGAGTTGTGCTACAAAAACGAAAGTTGGTAGGCCTGTTTCTAGTCGCGCGGGATTAGCCGAGCGGTCTAAAGGCGCTGCAGTCATGGACTGTGCGGCTGGTCCCGGCAGAGGTTCGAGTCCTCCCTCGGCCATGGGTGTGTGTGTTTGTCCTTAGGATAATTTAGGTTAAATAGTGTGTAACTTTAGGGACTGATGACCTTAGCAGTTAAGTCCCATAAGATTTCACACACATTTGAACATTTTTGAGGCCTGTTTCTACATCTGGAAGATGTCTATTAAAATTTCGCAGAAGAGTGATGCTAGGAACGTCACTATAAGGACGCGATCAGGCTTGCTTTAAATACAGGCTGTAACGGTCGTGAACGTTAGTTACTGGGGTGAGTTGATGTTAGTCAAGAATGCCTGTAAGGCGACAAAGACCATTTTGGGCAATACCTCACTGAGCTTGAAAGAGGTCGTGTGTTAGGGATACAAGAAGCTGCGATACTGCATAAAGACTGTACATTATTGCTGTCAGCGGTGGTCACGTGACTATACGATCGCAAGAAGACCAGTCTCCGGACGGCCATATGTTACTGTCGAAAGGGATGGCTGTGTGTTGGTTAGGAGGAGGCCTGCAGCCAACTTATCTCGCACTTATATTAACCTGTGATGTTGCTATGTTAAATATGATAACGCAGACACACAGTAAGTGGCTCGAAACAGCATGTCCAGACACTCCGGGATGATGATGGCATTGAAACAGAGGATGACAACCGTAAAGCTGAAATACTAAACACCTTTTTCCAAAGCTGTTTCACAGAGGAAGACCGCACTGCAGTTCCTTCTCTAAATCCTCGCACAAACGAAAAAATGGCTGACATCGAAATAAGTGTCCAAGGAATAGAAAAGCAACTGGAATCACTCAACAAAGGAAAGTCCACTGGACCTGACGGGATACCAATTCGATTCTACACAGAGTACGCGAAAGAACTTGCCCCCCTTCTAACAGCCGTGTACCGCAAGTCTCTAGAGGAACGGAAGGTTCCAAATGATTGGAAAAGAACACAGGTAGTCCCAGTCTTCAAGAAGGGTCATCGAGCAGATGCGCAAAACTATAGACCTATATCTCTGACGTCCATCTGTTGTAGAATTTTAGAACATGTTTTTTGCTCGAGTATCATGTCGTTTTTGGAAACTCAGAATCTACTATGTAGGAATCAACATGGATTCCGGAAACAGCGATCTTGTGAGACCCAACTCGCTTTATTTGTTCATGAGACCCAGAAAATATTAGAGGCTCCCAGGTAGATGCTATTTTTCTTGACTTCCGGAAGGCGTTCGATACAGTTCCGCACTGTCGCCTGATAAACAAAGTAAGAGCCTACGGAATATCAGACCAGCTGTGTGGCTGGATTGAAGAGTTTTTAGCAAACAGAACACAGCATGTTGTTATCAACGGAGAGACGTCTACAGACGTTAAAGTAACCTCTGGCGTGCCACAGGGGAGTGTTATGGGACCATTGCTTTTCACAATATATATAAATGACCTAGTAGATAGTGTCGGAAGTTCCATGCGGCTTTTCGCGGATGATGCTGTAGTATACAGAGAAGTTGCAGCATTAGAAAATTGTAGCGAAATGCAGGAAGATCTGCAGCGGATAGGCACTTGGTGCAGGGAGTGGCAACTGACCCTTAACATAGACAAATGTAATGTATTGCGAATACATAGAAAGAAGGATCCTTTATTGTATGATTATATGATAGCGGAACAAACACTGGTAGCAGTTACTTCTGTAAAATATCTGGGAGTATGTGTGCGGAACGATTTGAAGTGGAATGATCATATAAAATTAATTGTTGGTAAGGCGGGTACCAGGTTGAGATTCATTGGGAGAGTCCTTAGAAAATGTAGCCCATCAACAAAGAAGGTGGCTTACAAAACACTCGTTCGACTATACTATTGCTCATCAGTGTGGGATCCGTACCAGATCGGGTTGACGGAGCAGATAGAGAAGATCCAAAGAAGAGCGGCGCGTTTCGTCACAGGGTTATTTGGTAACCGTGATAGAGTTACGGAGATGTTTAACAAACTCAAGTGGCAGACTCTGCAAGAGAGGCGCTCTGCATCGCGGTGTAGCTTGCTGTCCAGGTTTCGAGAGGGTGCGTTTCTGGATGAGGTATCGAATATATTGCTTCCCCCTACTTATACCTCCCGAGGAGATCATGAACGTAAAATTAGAGAGATTAGAGCGCGCACAGAGGCATTCAGACAGTCGTTCTTCCCGCGAACCATACGCGACTGAAACAGGAAAGGGAGGTAATGAGAGTGGCACGTAAAGTGCCCTCCGCCACACACCTTTGGGTGGCTTGCGGAGTATAAATGTAGATGTAGATGTATTCCCGAAATTTTATTACTCTACGTTAACTATTTTTGATATGATTTTTTTCCGTCAGCGTACTTTTTATTCGCAAGTGTGTTGACTAGATTCGAAGGATTTGTGACAATTAGCTGGTTTCGACGCTAATCAGTCATCACCAGATCTGAGGAAATTAACAAATCAAAGTGTCATTCAGCGATAATCGAGGGTCATCAATAGGACTGTTATGTTGCTTCGAAAGTAACAAGTCAAACGTCACCTGAAGCTCATAGTAGTCACTTAAAATGAAGTTGATGTCTTCAAAATAGACTGCGTGCTACAATCTGACAATGTCAGATTTCATATAGATTCTTCACGCATGGCCAATTCTAGATGGCAACTGGTATCAACGCAGAATAGTCTCAGTTTCTGTTGAACACTCACAGAGTGAGCCGTGTCTTAAATATCGATGCAATATGGCACGTATGCAAAGATGGCTGATGGTATTTGATGCCTCGCGTGTCCGCGGAACCACCTGCAGTTTATAATAATTTTTCTGATATCTCAGCGATACTGTTTCGGCTATGTGGCACTGATTACCATCTGCAGGAGGCAACAGCCAAGAAAGTGGCCGACAATTCTGTCGTAGTCGATATTTTTCGTGCCTGCTACGAAATTTATAATCCCTCTACAGCGTGAAACTACCGGCATTTCGAAGTGAATGTGCTGACACGCCGTTATCCTGGAATACTCTGTGTCCTGACACTAATATCGACTCAGGAGGTGTGGTGTCACCGCCAGACACCACACTTGCTAGGTGGTAGCTTTTAAATCGGCCGCGGTCCGTTAGTATACGACGGACCCGCGTGTCGCCACTGTCAGTGATGGCAGACAGAGCGCCGCCACACGGCAGGTCTAGAGACAGATCCTAGCACTCAGCTCAGTTGTACAGCCGACTTTGCAAGGAACGGTTCACTGACAACTACGCTCTCATTTGCCGAGACGATAGTTAGCTTAGCCTTCAGCTACATTTGCTACGACCTAGCAAGGCGCCGTATTCAATTGATATTGAGTTTCTATTACTGTATCAACAAGAGCAATGTTCTACAAATGTGGATTAAAGTTAAGTATTCCAGAAGCTACGTACTTTTCTTTATAGCATTCATTACGTATCCTGTTTCAGACCTCACGCCAGCCTGCGTGAGTTTAAGCGCGTGCCTTTCGGCTTCCTCTGATTGTGTCTAGGCTGTCTTGTCTAGACACAACAGGAGGAATCACTAATCATGTACTGTGAAAATTTATTTCCGCTGTTTAATAATGCAGTCACGATATTACCACACCCACTGCTATCACGTAAATGGTAGTAGGTATAGCGGTCATCTGGTGCAAGCACCACACGCAGTGACTGAAACGGACCTTCTAACAGCCTCAAGTAATGTAGTTAACTCCATCTGAGAACACAGTGTACTGATTCAGTATATCAGTAGATGACAGAAGCTTGAAACTGACGCTTCAGGAAATGTCACTGTACACTTTTATCCGAATGCCTGTTTATTTCCTTATTGGTTCCGGCAACAGTACAAGGAAAAAGAATAGATGAATTACCTCATTTGGAGAAGATTTTTGTAAAAAAAATTGTAAATTTGTTGTAAGATTTTATGGGACCAAACTGCTTAGGTCATCGGTCCCTAAGCTTACACACCACTTAATCTAACTTAAACTAATTTACGCTATGGAATACCCACACACCCACGCCGGAGGGAGGACTCGAACCCCCGACGTGGGGAGCCGCGCGGACCGTGACAAGGCGCCTCAGACCGCGCGGCTACCACGCGCGGCAAAAGATTTCTGGTCACGATTGTATACAATTAACATCATAAAGCTTGTTTTTAATTATCTGACAAAAATCTAAACCTCAAATGGAATATCTTCGCTTTTTGTTATTATCAGCGTTTACATACAAATAGTTGTCGGACACAACTTGTATTACGCAGTACTCCAATAGTTCCGTACAACGTTGCGCATAAATAAAAGTATTATGCGTAAGTGACATCATTGGGTCAGCTTCAACAGAAGCACGAGTACGAGAGATAATCTTTCCTTTCTGTGAGAGCCACGTAGCTACGTATATTACTTATTTGTATTTTTTAAATCATCTTGAAGCGTCGCGGTTTCTATCTATTCGACCTACAGAAGTAATGTTCTCACCTTGCGATGATTTCTTCTTCTGCAGTCTGATCCACACGTCTTCATTCTTAAAGAGAGAATGACGTTTCTCTACTATAAAAGCTGTAGCAGAACCAGTAGCATTATACGAATGCAACAAATGCTTTTCGTCATCAGATTAACTGAGCGATTGACTGAAAGGTAGCTTGCGAGTGATAACTTGGATATATTGACACTTCTTTGATACAAAAACACTGCCAAGCTGGTGCTGATCGTATGTTCTAGTTTCAACATTCGCACGCAATCACAGTAACTGGTAACAGCCAGATTACGGTAATTAAGCGTACCCATTACCAAAAGGATTACCAACTGGATTATCAGTGACAGAATGCTCGCTCAAATATTACACAATTTGACCGTTACGAATGTTAAGTTTGAGATCACGGCTTGTGTAACATGTCACGCGGATTTTGATCATTCAAAAGTCACAGTTTACATATTAGAAACGGAATTTCACATATTCGTTTTTCTCACACGTTCGCACCCATTTTGCGGCACTCCACGGTCAAGTTTTAGTCATTATTCTCCAAAAGTATACCACGTATCAGAGCTCCTTATATCCGCATCCGGACTTGACGGTGGCTGAGCTCTGAACTGAACTTGTCAGACTTCACAAAGCAATTCTTTGCCCCACAAAATATGTGCGAACGTATTATACTCCGAATGGCTGATACGCATCATACCCAATCCTATATACGTATCAAACCGAGCAATCCCGCATATTTCAAATTTAACCAATCAACTGTTCGCTGCTTTCCTTATCTGCAGATGTGAACTAATTCGGTGCGACAATATGGAGTGGATGATTTGTCTACATGGTATGACTCGCCTGCCTCTTCTGAAATCCCAGAAGTACTTATTAATAGCACTATATTAGCCTTAATTTCCCAAAATTGAGAAGATACTGTGAGAAAATGTTTGTCTTCCTCTGCAATTATCAAACTAAAGCATACACTTAAAGTTGTCCAGTGCGGTCGAAAAACTGAGATGCATCACACACATTACTTATAAAAAGAGTTTGATGTGAGTATTTGAATATCAGGGAAACTGAGAGCTTGCGAATTAAAAATTGAGCATACTGGTGAAATCTGAAACGTAAATGACACTAAATTTCGTTCTGGAAAACTTGGTTGCTTGGTGATGGGTCCAGGAACGGCCTACATATTCGTCGTCCAACCTGAAGGTGATACAAACGCACTGATTCATATCTATATCGACTGCATGAAGCGAGCAGATAATTATAAGGGACTATCAAAACGTTTCCATTGCAAGGCCGTACAGTCCAGAATCGGTTTGCCAATTAGGCAATCTGCAGTACGACGTTTGAGATATGGGGATGTGCGTTATCATAAAACAACAGGACCCTTTGTAGCTTTCTCCGGCACGCTTCGGCTTAATTGCGCGCCGCTATTTCTCCAGAATTGCGCAGTACCGTTTCCCAGAGATGGAGGCAACAGGTTTCTTGAAATCAATATGCATTGGGCCCCAGAAGTCAAAGAACAGGGTGAGCATAACCTTTCCAACACGTCTTGAACGCGGCGCCGACTGTTGGCGTCAAGGCACCGTCGACGCTTTTACTCCGGTTCTCGATAGTGGAACCGGCTTTCATCACCTGCAATAATGCTCCCAAGGAACGTGTTATCTTCAGTAAGGAAATGCATCAGCTGTTTCTTAGGCATTCAGCGTCGGGGATATCAACTGGCTATAAATCACACGGTAGCCTCTCCTGCCAGATAATGTGTTGCACGCCACCGAAGGTGATGTCAGGGTCCTTTACTGGCTCACGAATGGTTATGAACCGGTCCGCTGTAATCACATCAACCTCCCGCTTACGTTGCGGATTAAGCTGGCCCCCTAGATTGACTGACATCTTTTGTCAAATCGCGACCAGCACGGAACAACTTGGGGAACTATTTCACAACGGTGGTTTTCGCCAGACATGCTGCCCCATGCACATTCTTCATTCTCCGAAGGATGTCTATCGATGTTTGTCTTTCGGCAGCCAAGAAAAGAATAACAGTACGTTGTTCCTGTTTGGACGCATTTGATAATAACGTCGCCATAGTTCACGTTTCCATATTTATCACACACATCTTGGAGAGAGTCGAACGCCACACTAATCCCTTGCCTATATGACGATGTTTATACACCCCCATCGGAATCTCACTGCGCTCCACATAGATTGCAGTAACGCCCTCAGACTGAAACTTTTTGATCCTGCTTTTAGTAATTTTATGACTCCGCAGCCAGAATTAGGATAATCATTGCTTCTGGAGTTTCATAGTTCTTCAGGATCATTTTTCTGGGAGGAATGGTATGAGCAAATGTGTTACTCAGCAACATTCCTTTCATATCTCACCTAGTTGCTGCCCACTTCAAACGACGAGAGGGGTAAATGGATAACAGATGTCGTTAGCAAAGAGAGTAGAATTTGAAGTGCAAGATGCTGGTGCTACGTTTCGGGCATTAAGATGTCAAGAGGCTGGTCTACGGCTAGGTCATGATAGAAGTTTGCACAACCTCTGGTAGCTAAGGAAATCGGTGGTGTCTTCTTTCAGAGCAACCTTCCTGGCGATTATCTCTCTTGTTTCTAAGGAACCCTTACAAGATCTAGCTTTTCATGGTTAGAGGGGTTGCAAACCCCTCGCTATTCTGAAAATTGTTGTTGTTGTTGTGGTCTTCAGTCCTGAGACTGGTTTGATGCAGCTCTCCATGCTACTCTATCCTGTGTAAGCTTCTTCATCTCCCAGTACCTACTGCAACCTACATCCTTCTGAATCTGGTTAGTGTATTCGTCTCTTGGTCTCCCTCTACGATTTTTACGCTCCACGCTGTCCTCCAATACTATATTGGTGATCCCTTGATGCCTCAGAACATGTCCTACCAACCGATCCCTTCTTCTAGTCAAGTTGTGCCACAAACTTCTCTTCTCCCCAATCCTATTCAATACCTCCTCATTAGTTATATGATCTACCAATCTAATCTTCAGCATTCTTCTGTAGCACCACATTTCGAAAGCTTCTATTCTCTTCTTGTCCAAACTACTTATTGTCCATGTTTCACATCCATACATGGCTACACTCCATACAAATACTTTCAGAAACGACTTCCTGAAACTTAAATCTATACTCGATGTTAACAAATTTCTCTTCTTCAGAAACGCTTTCCTTGCCATAGCCAGTCTACATTTTATATTCTCTCTACTTCGACCATCATCAGTTATTTTGCTCCCCAAATAGCAAAACTCCTTTACTACTTTAATTGCCTCATTTCCTAATCTAATTCCCTCAGCATCACTCGACTTATTTCGACTACATTCCATTATCCTCGTTTTGCTTTTGTTGATGTTCATCTTATACCCTCCTTTAAAGACACTGTCCATTCCGTTCAACTGCACTTCCAAGTCCTTTGCTGTTTCTGACAGAATTACAATGTCATCGGTAAACCTCAAAGTTTTTATTTCTTCTCCATGGATTTTAATACCAAATTTTTCTTTTGTTTCCTCACTGCTTGCTCAATATACAGATTGAATAACATCGGGGATAGGCTACAACCCTGTCTCACTCCCTTCCCAACCACTGCTTCCCTTTCATGGCCCTCGACTCTTATAACTGCCATCTGGTTTCTGTACAAATTGTAAATAGCCTTTCGCTCCCTGTATTTTACTCCTACCACCTTTAGAATTCGAAAGAGTGTATTCCAGTCAACATTGTCAAAAGCTTTTTCTAAGTCTACAAATGGTAGAAACGTAGGTTTGCCTTTCCTTAATCTTTCTTCTAAGATAAGTCGTAAGGTCAATATTGCCTCACGTGTTACAACATTTCTACGGAATCCCAACTGATCTTCCCCGAGGTCGGCTTCTACCAGTTTTTCCATTCGTCTGTAAATAATTCGCGTTAGTATTTTGAAGCTGTGACTTATTAAACTGATAGTTCGGTAATTTTCACATCTGTCAACACCTGCTTTCTTTGGGATTGGAATTGTTATATTCTTCTTGAAGTCTGAGGGTATTTAACCTGTCTCGTACATCTTGCTCACCATATGGTAGAGTTTTGTCAGGACTGGCTCTTCCAAGGCCGTCTAATGGAATGTTGTCTACCCCCGGGATTCTGAAAATTACGGTAAGTAATATCATCATGCATATTAAAACTCACCAGATCCCGACGCTTTCAATAAAACCACTACGAACAATAGCCGAGGTAATCTAACCGCAAGCATGTGAAGCATCATCATTTTTCGTATAGCTAATGGTCACTACTCCACCAACAAAAATTGCGGGACAATTCGAAACATTGTGCGACCTATATGGTTTAACAGATATTTTTATAATTTCCACTCATTTATAAACAGTATCTGAGTGTCTTAGTTGCTGTCCACCTCTGAGGAGATTATGATGTGTGAGGCGATGAATCTACACGTCTGGTGTTCCTTATGCGACTGAGGAACAGTGCAGGTTACAGTCAACACCACTTCCAACTTCCGTTGCTTTTCTTGTAAGGTCTAAGAGATTTCTGATTCGAGCAGGAAAAGTACTTGGTTCAAATGGCTCTGAGCACTATGCGACTTAACATCTGAGGTCATCAGTTCCCTAGAACTCTGAACTACTTAAACCTAATTAACCTAAGGACATCACACACATTCATGCCCGAGGCAGGATTCGAACCTCCGACCGTGGCGGTCGCGCGGTTCCGTACTGAAGTTCCTAGAACCGCTCGGCCACTACGGCCGGCGGAAAAGTACTTTGTACAGATTTCATGCATTACATTTCGATCGACCACCCCTTGTCCTCGCAACCCTACAATTACGCCCGCCCCCGCCACTAATCCGCTATGACAGCAACACGGTCATATGACTTATCCCCTATTTAGTGTATGTGTAACAAGGAAGAAGACTACCCGAAAATATATTTTAGAAAGAATTAACAGTCAGTTACATCTAAACCTTTAATGTTCCCAAAAAGTGCTTTTAAAGCAATATTATATTAGACTTTTTAAATGTTTGTATAATGATAAGTTCCATCAAGTTGCACCACAGATTTTATCTTATCACATTTACAGTTTCATCATATACTCCCGAACACATGAAGAATTGTTAATGGCGCGCGGGATTAGCCGAGCGTTCTAGGGCGCTTCAGTCATGGGCTGTGTGGCTAGTCCCGGCGGAGGTTCGATTCCTCCCTCGGGCATGGGTGTGTGTGTTTATCCTTAGGATAATTTAGGTTAAGTAGTGTGTAAGCTTAGGGACTGATGGCCTTAGCAGTTAAGTCCCATAAGATTTTACACATATTTGAACAATTGTTAATGTCAGCCTTCCTACACCTAATAATGGTTCAATTATAATAACTAAAACTACTTGTACAATAAAGGTTTTCTGTACTGCAGGGTGACTTTTTATCATTAAATACTGGTTAGTACCACAGCTGCCTACCATCACCGACGAAGGCTAACGAAATGTTTTCTAGATCTTCGTAGCATGGTGTATAATGTCTGATCCTACTTAACAGAGGCAAAACGCGCATTCTGACCAGGTTAATAAAGTACGTACAACTCTGGCAAATCTCGTGACTAATATCGTATTTTCTTTTAATCTACAACTAATGTTCTGGCAATTAGACTTTCTCAGCACGGAAGCGGACTTAACAGATCTGCCGGCAATTTCAGCTTGGAGTAGCGCGATACGTGTATTTCCCCTGGCGTCGGACACCTCTACTACACCGCGAGCCGAGCCCCTGTTCGTGAGGGGACTGTCATACGGACGGTGATCCCCCCCTTCCACGCGAGTCGCACCGTGACTGGAATAACATGGCGGGGCCAGGCTCCACAGCCACAAGAGACGCGGGCTTCGCCATTCACAATTCCTCACTCCATATTTTCAAATCAACCTCTTCCCGACTTACTTCATCACGTTTTCTAGAGCATTACTGATCGATACGGTTCCGTAATTGTTGCCTATGCAACGCACAAATGCTTCAACGCTTTTGTAGTAGTAGACATAATTTATAATTTATGCCGATTGGTTATTTGGGTATGCTTATACGGCGTTCTCGAGGAAGATCACAAATGTGTATCAGTTTTAATTTTAATTAATCATCCTATATCGTTTCAGTGACTACACAAAGGAAATTGCCTTCTTTAAAATTTCTCACCATTATACAGGGTGAGTCACCTAACATTACCGCTGGATATATTTCGTAAACCACATCAAATACTGACGAATAGATTCCACAGACCGAACGTGAGGAGAGGGGCTAGTGTAATTGGTTAATACAAACCTTAAAAAAATGCACGGAAGTATGTTATTTAACACAAAACTAAGGTCCATCACCGTTCCCTTTGAATCCCTACGTAATTCAGTGCTCTCCGATACACACGATCGTACAGCGGAGGAGTGGTACTCAAGCGTCAACTTTAGGCTACAATATCTCCGGATGCAATTAACATTTTACAATGCAACAAACGGCACTGATTACGTATTTGTTTATATGTTCAGATGTGCTAACAAAACTAACGGGGTTCCATTTAAAAAAACCTAGGTTTGTGTTAAAAAACATACTTCCGTGCATGTTTTTATGGTTTGTATTAACCAATTACACTAGCCCCTCTCCTCACGTTCGGTCTGTGGAATCGATTCGACAGTATTTGATGTGGTTTACGTAATGTATCCAGCGGTAACGTTAGGTTACTCACACTGTATATCACCTGGGTGTCAACGAAACCACAAAAAAGACTCATAAGGGTGAGCACTATACAACAGGTATTCAGAGGTTACGACCAACTCCAGAATAATCATGCAATGAGTAGTTTTTCTTTATTTTTGGATACTGATGAGACAAAAACATTACGGAGTGCAGAACGCAGAGTATTAGTTTTTGTTCTAATATATCTGAATTAACACTAAAATTTATCCCGTCTTCGAAAATCTTGAACAACAGAATAACAGTTCTAGCTGAAACACTCCTCGAAGAAGATCAGAATGGATTTAGGACAGAACGTTCGCGTAGTGAGAATATTTGTACAATAAAGCGACTCATAGAAAAACAAAGAGAAAAACACATCACTTTTACACATTTTATAATAAGCTTTCGAGATGATTGAAATAAATTATGGGCAATAATCAATGACAGTGGCTACAGTTGTTGTTGTGGTCTTCAGTCCTGAGACTGGTTTGATGCAGCTCTCCATGCTACTCTATCCTGTGTAATCTTCTTCATCTCCCAGTACCTACTGCAACCTACATCCTTCTGAATCTGTGTATTCATCTCTTGGTCTCCCTCTACGATTTTTACGCTCCACGCTGTCCTCCAATACTATATTGGTGATCCCTTGATGCCTCAGAACATGTCCTACCAACCGATCCCTTCTTCTAGTCAAGTTGTGCCACAAACTTCTCTTCTCCCCAATCCTATTCAATACCTCCTCATTAGTTATATGATCTACCAATCTAATCTTCAGCATTCTTCTGTAGCACCACATTTCGAAAGCTTCTATTCTCTTCTTGTCCAAACTACTTATTGTCCATGTTTCACATCCATACATGGCTACACTCCATACAAATACTTTCAGAAACGACTTCCTGAAACTTAAATCTATACTCGATGTTAACAAATTTCTCTTCTTCAGAAACGCTTTCCTTGCCATAGCCAGTCTACATTTTATATTCTCTCTACTTCGACCATCATCAGTTATTTTGCTCCCCAAATAGCAAAACTCCTTTACTACTTTAATTGCCTCATTTCCTAATCTAATTCCCTCAGCATCACTCGACTTATTTCGACTACATTCCATTATCCTCGTTTTGCTTTTGTTGATGTTCATCTTATACCCTCCTTTAAAGACACTGTCCATTCCGTTCATCTACACTTCCAAGTCCTTTGCTGTTTCTGACAGAATTACAATGTCATCGGCGAACCTCAAAGTTTTTATTTCTTCTCCATGGATTTTAATACCTACTCCAAATTTTTCATTTGTTTCCTCACTGCTTGCTCAATGTACAGATTGAATAACATCGGGGATAGGCTACAACCCTGTCTCACTCCCTTCCCAACCACTGCTTCCCTTTCATGGCCTTCGACTCTTATAACTGCCATCTGGTTTCTGTACAAATTGTAAATAGCCTTTCGCTCCCTGAATTTTACCCCTGCCACCTTCAGAATGTGAAAGAGAGTATTCCAGTCAACATTTTCAAAAGCTGACAGTCTAAGTCTACAGCTCTAAGTCTACAAATGCTAGAAACGTAGGTTTGCTCCCTTTGCCTTTCCTTAATCTAGCTTCTAAGATAAGTCGTATGGTCAGTATTGCCTCACGTGTTCCAATATTTCTACGGAATCCAAACTGATCTTCCCCGAGGTCGTTCTCTACGAGTTTTTCCATTCGTCTGTAAAGAATTCGAGTTAGTATTTTGCATCCGTGACTTATTAAACTGATAGTTCGGTAATTTTCACATCTGTCAGCACCTGCTTTCTTTGGGATTGGAATTATTATATTCTTCTTGAAGTCTGAGGGTATTTCGCCTGTCTCATACGTCTTACTCACCAGATGGTAGAGTTTTGTCAGGACTGGCTCTCCCAAGGCCGTCAGCAGTTCTAATGGAATGTTGTCTACTCCCAGGGCCTTGTTTCGACTCAGGTCTTTCATTTACATCCTCTTCTATTTCCATAATATTGTCGTCACGTACATCGCCCTTGTATAGATCCTCTATATACTCCTTCTACCTTTCTGTTTTCCCTTCTTTGCTTAGAACTGGGTTTCCATCTGAGCTCTTGATATTCATACAAGTGGTTCTCATTTTAAAAAGGGCAGTCGAAAGCTTATTTCGCGACACATAAATGATAATTAAATGCAGGAGACAAATGGACAATTAAGATGAAAATCAATCAAGCAGAATGCAGGGTTGTTCCCTTACAACCATTCTTTTTAATATGTGTATTGATAATTTTCTTATCAATTGAATATAAGATAGTTATAAAGGAATTAAATTAGATAAAAATGCTATCCTATTCGTAGATGAGAAAGTAATAACACAATAACGTGCATCGAATATACCAAGTACGTGCAGAATAGTCTAAAAATTTCATTATATAGCACGAGAGTTATGACCTCTCAAGATGAATACCTGGTACAGTCGAAAACAGTAATTAACAAAAAAGTAATTCACCATAGTAATTAACAAAAAAGTAATTGAACAGGAGTCACATTTTAAATACTTGGGCTGCGACACGAGTCCTGATTTTATGACATGATATACGTGAAATGATTCACCAACGTGAGGCAATATGTGGAACAATACATAAAAGACTTAACAAAAATGCCGAAAAAATACAAAAATTAAATTATATGAAGCTATGATAGTAACATTACTGTTGTATGGAAACCAGAGCTGAATAAATAAAAGAAAGGTGGAAGCAAAATACAAGCAGCAGAGATGCGATTATTGATGACAATAAAAGGCTGTAATAGAGAAGATTTAATGCAGAATGAAGATGCCCAAAACGAGCTATTCCTATTAATGAGGAAATAACTGAATACAGACAGAAATGGAAACATCCTCTGAATAGAGTGAAGGGGAAAGAATACACAATCAAATCTTGATCTACACTCCGAAATGAAGGAGAGACACGGGTGGATATGCAGAACAAGCATATGCCAAGTCGCCGAAAGACGACGACAACGACGACTGGTACTGAAACAATTAGGTGGTTTCTTAGTCTAAATACGATGCAGTGAATACTGCATAGTAACGCAAGCGGACCTAGGTGGAAATAGTCTGCAACCTTCCTGGGATAACATGCCGTGAAAGAATGTTAATAGACTGTCTCACCGAAATTCCAGAGTTTTTAAAGCATTAAAGTAATCCCACTGTACACTTTCCAGCCGCTCTAAGGACATTCTTTAGCAGAAAGCTGTGTTACTCGAGTTCAAAGTCGCTACGCAAGTCAGAACTGTTTGGGGGCTCCGCCGATCTCGGAAAGCTGTCATATGGAGCGTTCAGTAATCACGCTTTTAGTATTTCGCTAAATGAGAACACAGAGAATTTTCCTGCTATGACTTTTTGTCGTAGTATACGGTCAGTGATCTTACGCAAACAGAGCACATTAATTTGAATTGGCTCTGAGCACTATGGGACTTAACAGCTGTGGTCATCAGTCCCCTAGAACTTAGAACTACTTAAAGCTAACTAATCTAAGGACATCACGCACATCCATGCCCGAGGCAGGATTCGAACCTGCGACCGTAGCAGTCGCGCGGTTCCGGACTGCGCGCCTAGTAATTTGAATTGTTGAAAGAAAGCGGGAGAACGGAGTAGGATGTGAAATTCCCATTTTGATCTAAAAAAACTTGCTCGTCGCTAACAATATCGGAATACGTGCATATTATTGCGCAGTTAGAAGCGGATTAGCTCGTTCGCAAGTGTGCCACAGACTGGTTATGAGTAATGAGACTTAGGAGAACGTAATTTTTTGTCAATACAGTTACACAGTACGCCAGAAAGACCTAGCTACAAACACATAATTGAAGATAATATATTGCAGAAGAACTGTAACACCGCCTGTTTTCTTTCCAATTTTCTTTTTACAGCAGTTCCTCCCTCTAAGCGTATATGTAACAACGAGTCACTATTTCAGCATTGTTCCTTTCACTACTAGTAAGATTTGACGAGATACTGTCGATTTTATGTTGACATACATAGCAGGTATTAGAATGAACACGAATCGTAAATATAAGGGCAGTCAAATGAAAATGAGGCAGATGGAAAGAAAAGCAGCAAAACTGTTCACTATTTCAAAAGTAAATACACTAAAACAATACGGTCAGTGACTCCATGGAAAAATGCTTGCTGTTGCCTGCGGAACCATGATTGTGCCTAGGTTTGGGGAGAAAAATGGTTCAAATGGCTCTGTGCACTATGAAACAACATCTGAGGTCATTAGTCCCCTAGAACTTAGAACTAATTAAACCTAAGTAACCTAAGGACCCACACACATCCATGCCCGAGGCAGGATTCGAACCTGCGACCGTAGCAGCAGCAGCGTGGTTCTGGACTGAAGCGCCTAGAACCGCTCGGCCACCTCGACCGGCGTTTGGGGAGGGATCGGGACTGAATGGAGGATGCTCAGAGCCATTTTTGAACAGCTATCGCTATTACTTTTGAATTAAAAAACAGTTTAATTACTTTTTACCATCTGTTTCCTTTTCATTTGACTGCCCCTTATACATGTTCTGTAAAGACCAACGTGAGTCTAAGCTCAATAATGGGCGTTACATACAGTGCATGACTCTGATAAGCAACGAGATGATTTGCTGCTGTCTTTGACATGCTCTAAATTTTCGAATGATTAAGCAATGGCTATTTTTTGAGATGAGCATGTAATGAAAATGAGAGAAACAACGAAACAAGGTACCAACATGATATATTCTTCGTAAGTGGAACTAAAGGGGGTGTCGACTTTACCATTCCTTTATTATACCATTCCTTTATTACGAACTGATCTCCATGAATAGCTTCACATGACCTCACTGTATAATACACTGCAATGATGGTACCCACGACGTCTGCGTATGTGCATATGTTTTAGTGGTGTAAATAAGGATATCGTCATCCTTTCTCCACCAGCTAGGCAAACTCGGGTGATTTTTGTTTACTACCAGAATTCAAACTCACAACCTCAGTGTTGAACGCCACTCCACTGAGCTAAGCTGTGTTACCAAGTTTGATAATACGGAATAATAGGGCTTGAAGTACCGTCAGCGACAAGTTGAGTAGAAATGCGGCACGAATCGGAATGGGTGTGTGTGGGGAATGAAATCGGAATGACTTTTCCAAAAGAAGCAAACAAATTTTCGACTCAATTGATTCAAGGAAACATTGGCAAATATAAATAAAAATGGCCAAATGGGGATGTGAGCCATCTCTCCCCGAATGCGAGTCAGCTGTGCTAACCATAGCGTCACCTCGCTTGGTAGAGACGTAGGTGGTCGTTGTTAAAAGTGCAGGATGTCTCATTTATCTTGACCACCACTGTTGTCCTGAAGAAAAATAAAAAAAGTTCAAGAAAATGTAGTTTAGCTACCAGGGAGTCACTTACCACCATGATTGCCTTTTTTTGTAACCATGTTAGTTACGAAAATATGACCAGCAGTATGTCTCTTTTAAATAGCATCCTATATTCTATATACTGTAATCTACATCCTACCGTCCAGACCTGTTCAAAAACTTGCCACAGTGTACCATTCACGTAAACATGACCTTGTTAAGAACTCAACCTGAATTAGCTTTTGACTGGCTCATAATAGCAGACAGTGCATGTACCCGGCATGTAATTCGTCCACTTGCTGGAGTGACAAAGAAAAGGCGAAACATACGGAAAAAGCCCACCATTGATTCAGTCAACCGTCTTCAGTTAAAGGTGTGCCTGATTACAGTGTACAGCAACGAAGAGCAGGTAAGAACTCCATCCATCTACGAAAAATCTAAGTTATTTGAACAGCAACTACAGTTACGTTTTCTTCTTAGAACACTCTTACATTTAGTACAGTACTATAGGACTATTAAACGGCATTCTGCCAACAGTAAAGGTAGACTTTCACTGAAAACTGCACCATCTTTACAATTGTTGTGGCTGAAGGTAGGCGTAATGCTACACAGGTAGGCGAGCTCTATAGACAGAGATACACCGACGAAACCAATCTCCACTACGGATATTTTCTCGTCTTGTCGAACGCTTCAGCAGACTCAAAACAACGCAATCGTCATACAAATCTCAAAGACAAAGCCACCGAATTCTTTTGTTCTCGCTTCTGTAGCACTGAATCCACACGACAGCTTGAATAGATTGGTATTCCTGAAGTCAGTGTACATCGCGTTCCAACACTAACATTTTTATCGTGAACGGAAATGATATCCAGAAACGCATACAGTTCTGTTAGTGGACGCAGCAGGTAGTACAAAGAATATGGATTATTGGTCCAGCGAAAAACTGTGATAGCTTTGAGAGGTGAAACATTACTGTCAATAGAGAGTCTGGTGTGGCATGCTTGGTACTATAGTTAAAGTTGGCTCTTATAAAGCTGGACAAACAGGGAGTATCATGACGGATTCAGGGATTAGCGACCACAAGGCAGTTACTGTTATGTTCAATACCATAACACCCAAAACATATATTTAAAAACGCTGATAAAAATGCTCTTAACCCCTTTTCAAGAGACAGTCTCCATCTTCCAATCTGATCACGCAAGCATAGAAAAGATGGGGAATGATTTCAGAGGGATAGTAACGACGGCAATTGAGAGATATATACCACATAAATTAATAAGTGATGGTATTGATCCCTCATGGTACATAAAACGAGTCAGATCGCTGTTGCAGAAGGAAAGAAAAACGCATGCCAAACATGAAAGAGCGCCAAATCCCGAAGATTGGCAAAGTTTTACAGAAGTTCGAAATATAGCGCGTAATTCAATGTGAGATACTTTTAATAATTTCCACAAAGAAACTCTGTCTCGGAATCTGGCAGAAAATCCAAAGAGAGACTTCTCATACATAAAGCACACCAGTGGCAAGACGTAATCAATACCTTCACTGCGCTATAACTACGGTGAAGTGACAGTGCTAATAAACCAGAGTTCTTAAACTCGGTTTTTCGAAACTCCTTCACCAAAGAGGACGAAGTAAATATTCCTGAATTCCAATCAAGAACAACTGACAGGATGAGAAACATAGAAGTAGATATCCTCGGTGTAGTAAAGCAGCTCAGTGTAGCACTTAATAAAGGCAAGGCCTCCGGTCCAGATTGTACACCAGTCAGGTTCCTCTCAGAGTATGCTGATACAATAGCTCCATATTTATCAATTATATACAACCACTCGCTCATAGAAAGACCCGAACCTAAAAATGGAAAATTGCTCAAGTCACACCAATACCCAGAAAGGGAAATAGGGGTAATCCGCTGTTTCACAGACCCATATCATTAACGTCGATTTGCAGTAGAGTTTTGGAACATATACTGTGTTCGAACATTATGAAGTACCTCGAAGAAAACGATTTATTGACACATAGTCAGCACATATTCAGAAAACATCGTTCTTGTGAAACATAACACGTTCTTTATACTCATCAAGTAATGAGTGCTATCGAAGGGGATGACAAATTGATTCCACATTTTTAGGTTTCCAGAAGGCTTTCGACACCGTTTCTCACAAGCTTCTAACCAAACTGCGTGCCTAATCTCCTTTAGTATCAAAAACTAACGTGCATCATACACCTTAATGTAAAAAGGTAAGCTAAACAAGCTAATGGAATATCGCCTCAGTTGCGCGACTGGATTCGCGATTTCCTGTCGCAAAGATCACAGTTCGTAGTAATAGACGCAAAATCATCGAGTTAAACGGAAGTACTATCCGGCGTTCCCCAAGGAATAGTTATAGGCCCTCTATTGTTTCTGATCTATATTAACGACTTGGGAGACAATCTGAGAAGCCCTATTAGAATGTTTGCAGATGATACTATCATTTCCCGTCTTGTAAAGTCGTGAGATGACCAAAACGAATTGCAAAATGATTTAGATAATATCTGTATGGTGCGAAAAGTGGCAATTGACCCTGAATAAAGAAAAGGGCGAAGTTATTCACATGAGTACTGAAAGAAATCCGCTAAATTTCGATTACGCAATAAGTCACACAAATCTGAAGGCTGTAAATTCAACTAAATACTTAGGGATTACAATCACAAATAACCTAAATTGGAACGAACACATCGATGATGTTGTGGGTAGAGCAAACCAAAGACTGCGATTCATTGGCAGAACACTTAGAAGGTGCAACAGGTCTACTAAAGAGACTGCTTACACCACGTTTGTCCGCCCTGTTCTAGAGTATTGCTGTACGGTGTGTGATCCGCATCAGGTGGGACTGACGGATGCCGTTCAAAGAAGGGCGCCTCGTTTCGTATTATGGCGCAATAGGGCAGATAGTGCCACAGACATAATACCTGAATTGGAGTGGCAATCATTAAAACAAAGGCGTTTTTCATTGCGAAGGTACCTTCTCATGAAATTTCTATCACCAATTTTCTCCTCCAATTGCGAAAACATTCTGTTGGCACCCACCTATATAGGGAGAAATCAGGACTCGCACAGAAAATTTTAAGTGCTCGTTTTCCCGCGCGCCGTTCGAGAGTGGAACGGTAGAGAGGCAGCTTGAAGGTGTTTCATTGAACCCTCTGCCAGGCACTTAAACGTGAATATCAGAGAAATCGCGTAGATGTAGATGTAGATGTAGAACGTAAACTGCAAGGCATTTGCCAACATTCTTACACGAATTCTTCCTTTTCTTCTGCACGAAGAATAAGATCCAGAAAGCAGAATTGTACCAACGGCAAGGAAGTTCAGCATGTAATACGTAGCATACATGTTGGATTCTGAGACGAAGGTATCCTGCCAGACGAATTGGTCGTGAGGAACAGATGTGTGGCTTTCTCTGTCTCCTGATTTAACTCTCGTCGAATCTTTTCTTTGGGGATGCAAAAAACACATGGTCTAACATGATATTCCAGCCTATCCCGAGAACACGTAGGAAACTGTAGTGATGCAGTGTTTGCTTTCCTTTCAGCAGGCAACATTAAAAGCAGCGGTGAATTCTTTCGTCCAGTACGTGGTCCACTGTATCACTGTCCGTGGTCACCACTTCGAGCATCTTCAAATGTTCTACTTCCTTTTGTGCCCACAAGGGAGTTCGTATAGTACTATAGAAAGCATAGAATGATCCTCCTTTCTGTTTCCATTGAGCTGAATGCTGTGTTTACGTTAGTATCTGATACGTTTTTGTACAGGTATGGAGGAGAGGAAGTCGCTTATAGAATAAAAATAATCAACGACGGCCAGAGCAAGGAGGACATCAAAAGCAGAATACCACAAGGAAATAGGGCATTCCTGGTCAGATCTATTAGTAGCAAACATAGGCCTTAATTTGAGGAAGAAATGTCTACGAATGTACGTTTGGAGCATCGTATGGCTGTGAAACATGGACTGTGGGGACACCGGAACAGAAGAGAATTGAAGTATTTGAGATGTGGTGCTACGTAAGAAAGTTGAGAATCAAGTGGACTGTTAATTAAGGACTGAGGATGTTCAACGCAGAATCGTAGAGGAAAGAAACATTTGGAAAACGCTGTTAAGGAGAAGGGACAGGATGATAGGACATGTGTTAAGACATGAGGGAATGACTTCCATGTTACTAGAGGGAGCTACAGAGGGCAAAAACTGTAGAGGAAGACAGAGATTGGAATACATACAGCAAATAATTGAGGACGTAGGTTGGAAGTCTACTCTGAGATGAAGAGGTTGGCACAGGACAGTAATTTGTGGCGGGCCGCGTCAAACCAATCACAAGAAATGGTTCAAATGGCTCTGAGCACTATGGGACTCAACTTCTGAGGTCATTAGTCCCCTATAACTTAGAACTAGTTAAACATAACTGACATAAGGGCACCACACACATCCAAGCCCGAGGCAGGATTCGAACCTGCGACTGTAGCTGTCACGCGGTTCCAGACAGCAGCGCCTAGAACCGCACGGCCACTTCGGCAGGCCCAGTCAGAAGACAGATGACTAAAAAAAGAAAGGTCGATGGTCACCTCCAAAACGCTATAATCGAGGTGAACGGTGGCTCGAAAAGTGCAGCGCGCCACGAACGCAGCCCAATGATAGTATTATGCTGCGCTTGCATGGGACATGTGGCAGTAGTCGAACACATTGACAGCTGCGAACCACCTGCATGCCTTCATGCATGAAGCCTTACCCGACGGCGATGTTATCTTTAAGCTCTATAGTTGTCCTCGTCTCAGAGCCAGAACCGTGCTACTTCATACAACAGCAGTAAAGTATTTTATAAAATCCTATTTAACCATCAGCTGTTTATGTGTCCCATTAGTCACCTACCGGTTTCGGTTAATAACCACCATCCAGGATGTAGGCTACAACAGATTAGTTAAAAGCATCCCGTATTCCTTTGAAGCTAAGCGATATCTAAACGTGCTACGGTGATGTTAGGAGCATGTTGACGTCTCGGCGACGAAATTCGTCTGATGTAAATCCAGTAGAACCACCTGGGTCGCTATCGGGCGGTATCACCGTGTACGCAAATCAGGTGCTCGTTTACGCGAATTACGTGCATGTCACATACCCCCCAAAACCTACCAACAAACTGTCGAATCCCTGACATGCAGAATCAGTGACGTATTTCGGTCCAAAGATGGAGAAACTATATTAACCAGGTGGCTCATGAATGTATAAAACAATGAAGAACCAAAGAAACTGGAACACCTGCCTAATATCATGTAGGACCCCCGTGGTGTGCCGCAACACGACGGGGCATTGGCACGATTAATGCCTGAAGTAGTGCTGGCGGAAAATGACACCATGAATCCTACAGGGCTGTCAGAAAATCAGTAATAGTACGAGGGGGTGGAGGTCTTTTCTGAACAGCACGCTGCAAGGCATTCCAGATATGCTCATTAATGTTCATGTCTGGGAGTTTGGTTGCCAGTGGAGGTTTCTTATCTCAGAAGAGTGTTCCTGGAGCCACTCTGTAGCAATTCTGGACGTGTGTTGTGTCGCATTGTCCTGCTGGAATTGCCCAAGTCTGTCGGAATGCACAATGGACAGGAATGGATGCAGGTGAGCAGACAGGATGCTTACGTACATGTCACCTGTCAGATCACTATGCAGACGTATCAGGTGTGCCATATCACTCCAAATGCACACGCCCACACCATTGTAGAGCTTCTACAAACTTGAATAGCCCCTGCTGACATGCAGGGTCCATGAATTCTTGAGGTTGTCTCCATACCTGTAGACGTCCATCTACTCGATACAATTTGAAACCAGACTCGTCCGACCAGACAACATATTTCCAATCATCAACAGTCCAACGTCGGTTTAGACCTACCGGGTGAGGCATAAAGCTTTGTGTCGTGCTGTCTTCAAGGGTACACGAGTGAACCTTCGGTTTCGAAAGCCCATATCAACGATGTTTCGTTGAATTATTCGCACGCTGACACTTGTTGATGGCCCAGCATTGAATCGGCAGAAATTTGCGGAAGGGTTGATCTTTTGTAACGTTGAAAGATTCTCTCAATAGTCGTTGGTCCCATTCATACAGGATCTTTTTCCGGCAGCAGCGATGTCGGAGATTTGATGTTTTACCGGATTCCTGATATTCACGGTACACTCGTGAAATGGTCGTACGGGAAAATCCCCACTTCATTGCTACCTCCGAGATGCTGTGTCCAATCGCTGGTGCGCCGACTATAACACCATGTTCAATCTTGATAATCTGCCGTCGTAGCAGCAGTAACCGATCCAAAAATTGCGCCAGACACTTGTTCTCTTACATAGGCGTTGCCGATCGCAGCGGTGTATTCTGCCTGTTTAGAAATCTCTGTATTTGAATACGTACGGCTATACCAATTTGTTTGGCGCTTTAGTGTATAATGTATGTTGGGTGACTCTGCATCATCACCGTTTCAATATTATGCTTTGTTGCAACCAATCTTTTCAGTCTAGTGTTGTCCTTTCCCAGATAATTTTGACATTTTGTTACCTCCAACAGATTTTTTAAATTAATGTCTTTCTTGAGCTACACTTTATTTTGTGTATCCAACAGTATGTCTGTTAAAATTCTTTCGACGTTTATTTATATCCAATTAATGTTATTTTTCCTTTTTGGGTAGTTGCTATAAGGTCTTTTTGGCCAATGATCTCTTTCGAAACATGTTCATTGGTTTTTTTTTATATGTTCACCTGGTGCTAGCTAGCCTTCTTCAAAGCACATTTCCACACTAAGCGATTTCTCTCTGTCTTCATTAAGAGTCCGACTTTAACACCTTTACATGAGTACACTCTAGGTAAACATCTTCACGAATTGTTTTTTTTTCTTTCTCTTCCATATTTTACATTCGTTTATAATTCTCTACTTTCATTGAAAGCACGTGTAACTGTTGCAATTCATTTTCTTAATTTGAAGATGCAGCTGTTATCTTTCCTAATTAAGGTATATCTAAGTCGCAATAGTTCAGCAGCTTATTCTTAAATTTTTCTTACTGCCGTAACCAGGTTTAGTTTCGCGATTCATGTGTCAAGGCACACGCATTTTAAAAAGGGAGTCCTGCATTACTTCATTAAGAAATTCATTGAGGTGAGTGTGTACACTGCCAAAACTGTAAATTTTTGCGGAACAATTTTTTGCTTCCCGTTCTGATGCATGAAAATTCCTTCTACAGTTTTCAATAGCTCGTCACGCTTAACTACGAGAAATGAGCTATTTTAGTTCACAATCCTTCCGCATTTTCGGATGATTTATTCGCCCGGCAGATTAATACTTCGGTGGCCGTACATGCGGGCTATACTGCGTCTCTTGCTTTGATGGACAGCTGTCAAGCGTGTGCGCTTTGTCCGAAATCTGCGGCAAAAAAACAACCGGAGCGTGCTTCGAACAGCTGTCAGATAGCAGCGCGACAAATTTGTAACGTCAGAAAGGAAAACCATATTGTCGTTTCTAACCGAAGTTTCATACTTTGATTGTCCTTTTTTTCTTTTTTTCTTGTGGTTGGCATATGAGAAAATATGAAAGATATACTCTAATCTATCGTGCAGCTGTGTTTCCTTGCTCAATAAAACGGCTTTTTTTTTTTTTACGAAAATCCACACATGAGCATTGGAATCTACTATTTTACGACCTTTGATTGTCCTTTTTTCTTTTTTTCTTGTGGTTGGCATATGAGAAAATATGAAAGATATACTCTAATCTATCGTGCAGCTGTGTTTCCTTGCTCAATAAAACGGCTTTTTTTTACGAAAATCCACACATGAGCATTGGAATCTACTATTTTACGACCACAGCAATGTGAGACGTTGGATTTTTATTCAGAAGCGTTGCAGTTCATATAGCCATCCGGCCATCGAGAATTTCTCTTCCAATGACTGCACTTAAGACGAATGTCGGGATGGTTCATTTTAAAGAAAAGGTGGATTTCCTTTGCATCATTCTACAATCTGTTGAACCGTCTGTAATGACCTAGTAGCGAAGGGACGTAAAGCCCTGATCGTCCTTCTTCCTTTGACACATTTCTTAAACTGGATGCCTAAAAGAAGAATCGTAATAGTAGAAGGCTGCTGAAATGCATCTAATGATTTCTTATTTATCTTGGTGGGAAAAAAGATTAATACTATGATGTACGTAAAAACTAATGTCTTAACCACTAGGAAGACTATCACAGACGCTCAGATGTAAGTACGAGTGAAGCAGCTCCACCCCTTAGTTTGCTTCAGTTTTTTCTGATAATCGTCTAAAGATCCATCTTGCGGTCGAGTGCAAAACTACCAATTCTGGCGGTGCTGACAACAGTTAAAGATTCTTGCTGGAGGAGGAAACCACGAGTTCGATGTCCGAATAAATCGGTCGGGGTACGGCCAAGTAACGGCTCCATAGAGTTAAAATCTCTTCCATGCTACGAGCTATGGGAAAATTCTGGAGACTTGGCGTTACTGGTTAGCGCGCATTATTGGGTCTTACCGTTGCCGGCATTGTGCACAGTTCCAAGTCTCGAATAAGACAGAAACCACTGAGTATGCGACTTCTTCTCGAAGTAGCCAGTTCCAAAGCAAATGATAAGTAATCATAGCTGCAACATGTATCTTCGAGTCAGGCACATTTTCCTTAAAACTTTTCTATAAGCACACTATGGAAACCCCTCAGCTGACTCTCATCTGAAGCGAGAGCTAATGATCTAGAATGCACAGGCATGATTAGGTAAGAAACTAATTTTTCGGTTCTTACAGTTTGTTTTTCATTAGTTGTACACGAGTCACCTTGCACCTCCGATTCTTTAACGAACCGAATTGCCTTGTATAAATCGCCTACAGATGTCTTATTGCTTCATAAATGAGTTACTATGTTAATTAATACGACATTATTTTGTAGGTATCTGCCGTAGTATATATGGATACTATGTGCAGAATAGGTAGCAAATAGAGTTAGTAGCCAAGAAATAATGAACTAAATTTTCATACTTAATGTCGAAGTTTTATCGTATAAACAACGAACATTTAGTAAGCGTTAGACTTGTTTCCTTATTTTTTGAGGTTGTAAACAAAAAAAGTTTCGAAAAGATTTGAAATTATGCGTAAACTTTGTTAGAAGTCGTTGAGAGGTCTCTCTCTCTCTCTCCCTCCCTCTTTCTCTCTTTTCCCAAATAGTTGATAAATATAGTCTGGGTAATTTCCGCGCCTTGAATTACGGTGCCTCAAGACATGCATACAGGAGACTATAGTACTTGATTTTATTTTATTTTTTATACAGTTTCTGTCACAGTCAGGTTCGAAAATTTTTATTTGTGGATGATAGTTTGTGACTACATTGTCCATTGTCAAACCATAGCCTTAGTTGTAAATATTAACGTACATTTCTACCAGTGCACACATATAAAATAGCCTTAACTGGTACTGCTATGCTCTGGTATTTGTATGTACAAAGTATTAATGCCTATTCCGTATTCAGGAACCTCACTAAGATAAGTTGTGTAAGCTCCCTCTATCTGTAGTACTTCACTTATTGTGTTAAATCTGTAACGTAAGGAAATGTCTCTTAGTGAGTAGATTATGACAGAATTTTAATTTTTTTAATTCTCTCAATAATTATATGAAATATTGAAAATGAAATTTTCTTTGCCTCTGAAAGCCGTTAAAGAGGCAAGCAGGTGGCCAGATGGCCGTTTTAGCAGTTTAGTAACATAGGTACCGTAAAGAGTGGAGAAGAAGATTTGTTCTAAATATAGCCATGAACGCGAATAAAAAATCACTATACAGCTGTAGGTTGATCATAATTCTTACCTTGTATATCAATAGCGTTAAATTACATAATGCTTCAAAGGGTTTCCACAGATTTTCCAAGACTATGTCTGCACGTCAACGTGGATAGAAACTTGAGGATCTTAAGCAAATGACGACAAAGTTCTCAAAATCGGAAGAACCATACGATTACACAATGGTATATCTTTGAAATTCAGGTACCTTGAGTACTTTTTAAATTAGGCTGAAGATAAAATTCTTCATTTGTCTTTCACAAATATTCAATATGCCCTCCACCAGACACACAACAAACTTCCAGACAGTTGACAAAAGCGTTCCATACTGTTGGGAGCATGTCTGCAGTTACCACATGCACTGCTATTGTCATGCAGCGCGCAGTTTACCCAAATCTGTTGGAAGGGGAGGCGCGCAAGCTGAGTCTTTCACAACCTCCACAAAAATATCACATGCTGTGAAACCTGGCGACCTTGAGCAAACAATCAGTATCTTGAAAATGCTGATACCACTGCAAATGCTTAGTGCTGCAGGGTGCTCAGTACCGTATTCTGGACGAACCTCAGGCCGCGTAGTTGTAATTGAATTTCGTTCGTTGAACGGAACTGTGCAAAACACATTTTGTTGTTTTTTACTGCCGTCTCTACTTGACACACCTCGGATAATGAATGAGCGAGCTAATGGTTTCCATCAGGACATCCCTATAAGCAAACACATGCGCTAGTAAATTAAGGTTAACTTTTAATTTTGATACGTAAGTTTTTATTTTCATTCATATACAAGAACGACTCTTCTTGAGACACCTTGTTTATTCATCATGGTCTGTTAGCGTTCTACAGTCTTACGTTAATTGGGTAAATACACGAAGTAATACATTCAGTGATTGTCATCGTTTATTAATGAAGTTTGTGCGAGTGTTAATGAGTCCCAGTCGACAGATTTCTGCGTTCACGCTGAAAAGGTCTTACTGAATCATCCTTTTAAGCTCCATTATCATAAGCTGCGAGATGGTCGCGAATGGAACAGTACCCTGAAAATGCAGAATAAATTTCATTTATTTCACGTCTACAGTCACAAACTTGTAGGCCCTCAGACTACCGGTTTCTGTCAGCAATGACCATCTTCAGATCTTTTTTTATGATAAACATCTCTGTCGTATCGGCCGCCGCACAGCAGCCGTCAACTCGGCGCGGGGTGCTACAACACGCGCGGCACACAGCTAGTAACGCTGGCGCCGCACACGATGTCAAAAACTGGCGCCAGTGAACGCGTGGTCGCGGGGTTAGCGGCAGCGTGCACACCACTATCGATACGGAATACCCTGGCGGCGCTGGCCTTGCCACCAGAGTGAGCAACCGTATAAGGGCGCCATCTACCAACACTCGATTGGCCGGACCTGCGGATTTAAGAGAGCTCCCTGAGCCCGTTTAACCAGTTTAATCTTCGCCGATGACTTTGTTACTACCAGGCTGCTGGATTCACGACGACCGAACCGTACTGTGGCCTCCCTGGCTGGAAACTTGCGACGCGTTGGTATCGACTGGTTGGCAGTGGTTTGGACTTGTATTCTCTACTAGTGACTCTGATTTCTCCTTGGCGCTACAGCCAGCAAAGTGTGGTGTAGTCGAACTTAAGTTTTGTTTTGAGTGACAGAAGGTCCAATAAATTTGGTTATCACGGAATATTTGTTGTGTTATAGTGCGGACATAACAATCTCCTAATATACTGGAGTCAAAGTGACATCGTCAAATGCTAAACACAAAATCAGCGTCAACATTGTCGTACATAAATAAATTATAGTATATACAAGAATCATTTTGTCAGTCGCGCTACTGTTCAAAACCAACCGCCGTACAGTAGCCACAAACTGTAAAGTAAAGCAGTTTGTTTTGAACAGTAGTGTTGCTGACAAGATCACTCTTCTGTATACTATAATTTATATATGTACGACGATGCTGGCGCTGATTTTGCATTTATCATTTGACGATGCTACTTTGACTCCAGTATATTAAGACATGTTTTTAACAAAACAGAGCTGAAGATGGTCATTGCTGACCAAATCGGTAGTCTGAGGACCTACAAGTTCGTGACCGTAGTCATGAAATAAAAGAAATTTATTCTAAATTCCTTAACTTCAAATTTTCGTGACATTCAATCTCATAATTCTTTGGAATACAGTTTAAAAGGGTTTCCTCTTTTCTTTGGTAATCAGGCATTACAAAATTTATTGTGTACCAAGGTAGAGATAAGCAAGAAATACTGCGAGAGGCTGCCACCACACAGGTACAACCGCTCGCCTAGCGACTCTCATTTCTGACCAGCAGCCTCCAAATGGCGCTCACAAACACATACCTCTAAAGCTCTGTATAGGGAAAGTATGGCTAACTTGCCAGTGGCCGCCATTTTGGGCCCACTGCACCACTGGTGCTACATTGACTTCTGCAGCATATTTAGCTGTGTATACTAAAGAAATGCACTTAACCGTCTAATTCACTGCTAAAACTGATCAGTGGCTTCAAACGGAACGTGCCGGATACTTAGCAACAAAAAATCTCGACAAATTTAAGTTAAATTAATGGAAAAGTATTTGTTCTGGCAAGCATGAAACACAGTTTTTTCCCTGCTATGCTTCATTAACAGCGAAAGCAGATTTCGCAATTCTTGTAGAGGTGTCGAGTTTCAACACCAGTTTTCGTAATTATTGTTAAATTGGTCCTATCCAATAGTCAGCAGGACAAAAGGGAACCAATACACAGGTCTGCAAAAAAATATTTTTTGAAAGTTGTTTGAAATTTGGTAACGGACTTTTATGTACTTTTCAGGGCTGATTTCTAAAATGCAATTCATTTTTTTCTATCACGTCAGGTTTTCTCACAAAAAAGGGAGTATATTTGGGTATAATAACAAAATTTAAGCAATTTATCACATTTTACCAACGTTATAAAATTTTATTTGTGAATCACGTTCTAAATACATGTCCAGTACACTTCCATTTCTCTTTAAGCTCATAAGTCCTTATAATAACGCTTTCGTCTTTCTGTCGAAGCTTCTTTTATTGCTTTTCCGGCTGTGGACTCGTTGAGGATCATCTCTTTTTATCATCCGGCAGTAGTTCGCTATCATGTTGACGTTCCATCTTCCTTGGTATCTTCTTTCCATTTATTCGATGTCTTGGTCGAATCCTTCGCCATGCTCTTTACTTACATCATAAAGGTTTGCAGGGGAGTAGTCAAGATATGAGTGGAGAAAACGAACTTCAATGCTCATGTTACAGCCCAGTTTCTTAAAGTTCTCGAGCATGTCTGAGACGATTGTCTTGTAGTATGGATCCCTTTTGTTTCCTAGGAAACCGGTAAGAACTAATGTAAAAGATGTCCATGCTGCCTTTGCTTTTGTTTCTATTTTGTCCACAATGTTGGAATCTGTCATTTGTTTTCTAACGTCTGGTCCGACAAAGATTCCTTCCTTTAGCTTTGCCTCAGATAAACCAGGAAACTGTCCACGAAGATATCTGAAACACTCCCCTTCTTTTGGCAATGCCTTAACAAATTGTTTCATCAGCCTCACCTTAATGTGAAGTGGTGGAAGTAACACCTTTTTGGGATCCACAAGGCTTTTCCTCTCAACATTTTTAACTCCTACCTGTAAGGTTTTTCTCAAGGGCCAAACTCTTTTTATGTAATGTTGCTTTCTGTCCCTACTGTCCCATTCACTGAGAAAACAAGGGGACTTTGTACAGCCACTTTGTTGACCAAGCATCATTGAAATCATTTTAAATCACCACATAGTGTCCATTTGTGGTCTGAATAGCAGAGTTTGTTTAAAACCAGTTCAAGGTTTTCGTAGGATTCTTTTAAGTGAACCGCGTGTCCAACTGGTATAGAAGCATACTTATTGCCATTGTGTAGAAGTACTGCTTTAAGGCTTCTTTTTGAAGAATCAATAAAAAGTCTCCACTCAAAGGGGGCAAATGCTATTTTGAAACCTGCCATAAGTCCAGAAACAACACTGCAAAACACCAGGTCACCTTCTTGAGAGAAGAAAGATACAAACTCCTTTTCCCTCGATCGATACCAAGAAAAGGATGTACCCAGAGCCAACATATGTTTATATTTCAATCTAGATTCTAAAACCTCTGCCGATACTTTAGAAAGACCTAGGACCCTAACTAAATCGTTCAGTTCAGATTGTGAGAATGGAGTGGGATCGGTTGTGCCAGGATCGTAGCAATCTCTGTCTTCTTCACTATCACCTTGCTGAGCCAATAGTTCTTGATCATCTATATGATGCAAAGAATCTGGAGGAGAGGGTATTGGTACTTCAGGTCCATGAGGAACAGGGCGAATGTCTGATTGAATGTAAGGGTAAGAAATATCCTTTTTGTTTTTCAAATTGAAGAGCAAAAATAGCAGTCACCACTATGATTTTTTGGCTCTCTCCAAACCACTGGTATTCCAAAACGTAAGGACTGCTTTTTACGTTGAAACCATTCCCTCAGTTCTTCAACGCACACTGAACAAACTTTGTGTGGGTCGCAAGGCTTATCTTGATCACCTAAATTTATGCCAAAATAGGCGAAATATACTTTTTCAACAAAATCGGAAATGTTTCTTTGTTGCTTTTTAACGGTATAGTTACCATAAATGTAGCAGAAGCAATTTCATACATCCTCTGGTAGCCATTGCCCATTGTCCATAAAACAACTTCAGAACACAAAAAACAGTCACTATTTTAAAGCACTAGTAACAACAACACTTGAACAGCACAGAGTGAAGAGGTACTGTTCTATGACATTGGGATAATGATTAAGAAAGTACAAGAGAATGCAATATTTTTAAAATGTATTCGAATAAAACTAGGCCTACGATCAAGAGTGGGCTGTAGGAAACAGTAACAACTGTATTCCAACTTATACAATGTAGATTGGCGGCCAGGTTCCCACAGTAATAATAGTCTCCTGTTAACGTTATTAGTTACTGAATGACAGGTCGTAGGTTCGGTACTTACCCTATACAAAAAAAAATTTTTGTACGTTATATTGTGTGTAACAAAGTACAATTTATTATTGTGAGCCTCGTAAATGTAAGTTTAAACCGTACTGTGCAGTTAATGAGGTCAAATTTTTTACCAGTCATTGTAACTCTGTTCAAATGGCTCTGAGCACTATGGAACTCAAATGCTGTGGTCATAAGTCCCCTAGAACTTAGAACTACTTAAACCTAACTAACCTAAGGACAGCACACAACACCCAGCCATCACGAGGCAGAGAAAATCCCTGACCCCGCCGGGAATCGAACCCGGGAACCCGGGCGTGGGAAGCGAGAACGCTACCGCACGACCACGAGATGCGGGCTTATAACTCTGTACGGTAAAACTCACTATTTCTCGTTTTAAGTACTAACAGTGGTAGTTTTACATCTAAGATATAAATTTTGTAATTAAATTAGCATTAAACCATTCTATTAGCTCTCCTGACTTTTTGCTGTTCGAATGGATTGGAAACTAAGTAACAGAAATGTAAAAAGGAGACAAAGACAGAAGGCCAGGAATGAATAAAATTAACTGAATGGTTAAGTCGAGTTCCTGCAACCTTTCTCATTGCGACCAATATTCTCCTTCTTGTTGCATCTCTCCCTTTGGGAGGAATTCTTTACAGTTTTCCTCCCTTTTCACCTCGAAACGAACAGCCAAAAGCACAGCACTGAGGCACTATTCTACTTAAAACTTCGAAGGTACACACCACTTCCTATGCTTCACACGTAACGCTTGGGACCACAATGGCTGGTAATGTCACGTGATGCGGTTTTAGCCAATGCTGAACTACGGACGCAGGGAAAAAGGATGGCCATACTTTACTTTAGAGAGAGCTTTACAGACCTCTTCCTACACAGACCTCTTACTGCTTCTGCGCCACTTCCTTCAGCGTGTCATTTATGTCCGCCGATAGCCTGGACAACCGGCATAGGGAGTCCTGTCAACTGCAGACTACATTGCTTCTACCTCGTACTGGCAGACACGGAAATCCTTCCGCTAACAGGCACCAAAACACGACACGCCCTGGGCACTCCTACAGTTCAATTCAGTGACTACAGATAGCTCAGGGGCGTTTTCTGGAGACTACCTTCCGACTGTGCAGGTGCTATTCACGGAGTATAGTGACAGAATCATAGACTGCCAAGAGGCAGCAAAGATATTTATATTTCATTGCAATAGGTTTCGGTCATAAAGTGTCAAGCATAAAAATTGTACTAAATTGAAGTTCCAATTTGTAACACGATGTTAATAAATGTTATTTGTTATTTCTTACTATGTTGCCACAATTCTGTTGCAGGGCTCTCCCGCTAAACAAATGTTTAAACAGCAAGCATGCAATCAACAATCTTCAAGAAATTATAGTAGGGAAATTTTCTGCTACGGTAGATGTTTGGGTTCAATTAATGGTAGCATTCTTTTACTCTATTCACAGCATAATTTGTTAATGTTACGCATGTTCGACACAAAAATGAAAACCTTCGGAACTACGTACCTTTAAGTTTCACGTGTATTACAACTGGAATCATAATTTGTTGCCTTTAATTAGTACAATAATATTGAGATAGCTCATTTGATAAGCATTATTACAGTTTTTACGAGGCATGATTACGTACTGTGATAAGACGAACTTAATGCTCGTCTCATTTGTTAGCTACTATTTCATAGAAGCAGAAGTCACTCTTGCTTACGTGTCGTTAAAGCATCAAACTCTGTCCTTCCTTTTTACGTGGGTAAACAGTATTTTAAGAGTAATGTTTGCTTTTTATCAAACAATTAATATGTACATTTATTCTGTATCTTTTGTCTTATTCGTGAAATACAGTGAATACAAAGCTAATAAATACACGAAATTAAACAGCACACAGGACAAAACGGATCTGAATATTTGACACAGTGGCAGGTACTATTTAACCCACCGCCATTACATTAGCACAACACTCAGAGTTCCACTGATTAACTGGGGCTCTCACAATACAGCATTCCGAGTTTAATAGATCGTTAAACGGTTCGTTATGTTAGCAACACCTGTGTCAACTTACAGCCAGTGCCGCTGCTAAATATGCAGAGTGGAGCCTTCGACACATGGCTTAGATTTGACTTCATGTGGCAGGAAGGAAAGGAAAAGGTGGGAAATACTTGACAATCCAGCCACATTAAAGTAGCTTTTTTGCTGCATTACGTTACATACACTTAAGCTCCTTAAAACGTTGCCTTCTCACTAAAATATTTAATATCTAATGGGTTGCAAAAAATGGTTCAAATGGCTCTGAGCACTATGGGACTCAACATCTTAGGTCATAAGTCCCCTAGAACTTAGAACTACTTAAACCTAACTAACCTAAGGACATCACACACACCCATGCAAGAGGCAGGATTCGAACCTGCGACCGTAGTAGTCCCGCGGTTCCGGACTGCAGCGCCAGAACCGCTAGACCACCGCGGCCGGCTCTAATGGGTTGCATGTTATCCTAATGAGGAGATGATGTTCTCCTAAAAACTTATTCCGGAAATTAAGAGTTGTCTTCAGAGGTAAACTGTGTGTAGCTTCTGCTGCCTCCCTAATGTGCGAGTCAAGAGTCCAAGGGAATAACATGAGAAAGTAAGACTTATACGGAGAGTCAGTGACAGTAATATTGACATTTGTCAGTCTGCGAATGGAATACAACGACCAGCAACTAATTTTGCTTAAAGTTAAGCCACACTACTCTGTAAAGTGGTTTGCTGAATGAAAACTGGGTGGCCAAAAGTGACGGGAAGTTTATCTCATTTGAAAATGTATGTCGTGTCCGAATGTAGCGGCTAGATGCTGCGTATGGCGCAAGTGTAGACACGGTACCTGAAAAGTCCGCTGCAGGCAGATTTGTAGCGTATATGGTCAGCTGATCAACTATGGATGATAATCAGGAGAAGACGAATGAGTCATGCCATATCGGAGACTACACAAGAATGTCCTTTTACACCGCTTTTGACCACTCAGTGCATATTAAGATATACTCGCAAAGGAGGATGTTAGAAAAATGCAATATATGGAGCCAGAAGGAAAGGAAGTAAAATACAGCAAAGGTTTTGAAAAGCATTGCTAGAGAGCGAGTGGAAAAAAAAGTGACTGATAAAATGTCAAGTGACGCCATTGTGTAAGCAATCGTTGTAAACTGGAGAGTAGTAAAACGGAAGGTAACTTCAATGAACATACTTAGACGAGAAAAATGCCTATTGTAACAGTGTCGTTGATGGGATAATTGATGGGAACTAAGGTCATGGAAGAATAGTTGTCTCTTTAAGAAGATTAGTACAATAGAGTGGAGAAAGTAGAAATTAGAAGAACAGAAGGAAAAATTGAAATCTCTATTCCTGCTTCATTTTTGTGGCCATATTGTTCGTAGTTTCTTTACAGTTATTGAGGGTATTTTTGTTCTGTTGTTGCAACTACAAAAATACGTGATTTTTTTTTCACCACATGTGTTTCGCTTTATTCCTGAGAAATAACAGTGAAGACGAAAGCAGTGTGCTAACGCCACCATGTAATGAATTAACTAATATTCAAAGTAGTAATTTGGTAACTGTGCATAGGGAAATGGAGCGGGCGTCAAATAATGGAGTAGACGGTGAAACAGGTAGTGAACAGGGAAGCATTATCGATCGATCGGTCGGCAACAGCTCGCCTCAGGAATCGGGAATGACAGAACACAATATTGCAAATACTGTAGACTCAGGTTTTGGGTTCTCACCGTTTTCTCAAATGAGTCAAGACACATTTTCCGCTTGTCAAAATGTGAATGTTGCCGGTGCAAATTCACTGCCGAAAAGCACTGAGGAACATGTTTCAGACACCAGTGCACTGTTATTACAGTTAATGCAACAAATGGGACAAAGGCTACAAAAGTTAGACACAACGCTTGAACAAAATCAGAAACAAATGGGACAAAATCTTCAAATGTTAGACACAATGGAACAAAATCAGAGACAAACACAGCAAAAACTTCAGAAGTTAGACACAATGGAAGAACACCAGAGACAAACACAGCAACAGTTAGACACAATGGAACAAAATCTTCAAAAGTTAGACACAATGGAACAACACCAGAGGCAAACACAGCAACAGTTAGACACAATGGAACAAAAGCTTCAAAAGTTAGACTCAGTGGAACATAAGCTTGAACAAACACGTGAAGATTTAACTACTGAGTTACATAACATTGAATCGAAATGTCAAAAAGTCTGCAATGACGTAAAAACACAAATTTGTGAGCATTTTCAACCTATTTTTTCGTGGCATGAAAATGCATTACAGAATCACGAAGCAGCCATACAAGAACTGCAAACTATTGTTCATGAAAATCATGAGACCTTGCAGAGTTGCATCTACCGATTTGGTTACGCAACTTTCAAAAACTCAAGAAAACTTAAAAGGACACAGTAGATACTCTGAAAATTGGTTCAGAAAGACACATGGAGGAAATTAGTTCATTATCAGAGAAAGTAGTTGAACTTTCGGATCAGCTAAATAATTTATCTACGAAGGTAGATGATAATCTGAATGACACAAAACCAGTAGTCTTTAATGACACAGAAGAGTGCGAACAAATTAGGAAATTCAAACAAAATCAGAATCAAATTAATACGCAACACCAAAGAGAAATCTAGGAAGTACAAGATCAGCTGACACAGGTAATACAAGAATTACGTATTTCAGAGGACACTCGCGCCCCAATACGGGAAGAGGGACATAGAAATACGGAACAGCCACAAAATAATAACACAGGGCATTTCGGAAGTTATGAAAGAAATTGGCAATGTGCACCGAATTTTGAGATGGAACCGCCGACACGACGTAACAATGACCGACAGGCGACTCGCCGACATGATGATTTTGACTATAAGCTGTTCATTACTACACATAAATTCAAAACGTTTAAGAATTCTGCCAACGATATTCATCCACAAGCGTGGCTCCATCAATTCTCTCATTGTTTTCCTCCCAACTGGTCATTAGAACACAGATTAGAATTTATGTGTGGCTACTTGGAGAATGAACCAGCTGTAAGAATGCGATCGGTCATTCACGATTGTCACAGTGAAGGAGAATTTTATCATGCCTTCCTCTCAGCGTATTGGTCTCAAGCTACACAAGACCGAGTAAAATATGGCATCATAATGATGAAACGTTTCGAACAATCTGAATTTTCCAGTCTTATGAAATATTTTGAAGACATGATGCATAAGAATCAGTATCTTTCAAACCCATACGGCCCCTCAGAACTCATCCGCATTTACTTAATCAAACTGCCTGAACATTTACGACATATTATTTTGGCAGGACGTTGCAAAGACGACATTGAAGCTTTTCAGGGACTCCTACAACAATTAGAAATTGACACAGACAGTCGCAGGATGCGAAAACAGGGAAACAATCACTACAGGTCACATCCGTCACAATTCCGTGACGACAGAAATAATAACCGGACACGACAAGGCTATTCTCACAACACAAATCGTGACCAAAACAGACACCACCCGTATGACAACCACTGGCAGAGTAATAGTTACAGAGAAAGATCGCATTTCCGTAGTAATGAATATGATAGAGATCATAGAAACAGACAATATGGTAACCAGAACTATTATTATCAAGGGAGACAGAATAATTTCAGACGCAATAGTTCAGCGGGCAGTTACGATTCAGGGAGAAATTCTCCATGACGTGACCGACAAGAAAGAAACTGTGGGATCTACCGACATGACGACAGACGATATAATCATAACGACAGACCTGAATTTTATCAGACCTGGAGGGATTCAAACAGAGCAGAGCCCTCTCGACACGGTGAATTTGTAAAAGTTAGGTCTCCAAATCCCAGTAACGACGCGCGCCAACAAAGAAACAGACAATGACTCACACCGGAGGCAGCCACTTGCGCCTGCTGGCTCAGGGAAAAATAACATTGACGCTAACCTTGAGCAAAATTCCAGTATTCTTTACGGACGAATACCGCATCATAATTGCATGCAAGTTGCGTACTGAGAAGAGCAAAGGGTTACACCACATTTCACATGTAAAACCGTTTATTGAAAAATAATCCGTTTTTTAATTTAGTCTTTGCTATAAAATTTTTCACTTCACGTTACTAGTACTCTTTGTCACACTTACAAGCTGTTAACATGCAACTATGTTTTAAAGCTAACGAACTATCCAGTCAAGAACATAGGTAACTTAGACAAGTAATTGCGAATGCATTGTTATTGCGAACAGACGACACAGTGTTATTGTGTGGGTGCATTCTTGCTTGTTAGTTGCACGATTACGTAACGACTATAAGGCTCACATACTTAGAACATTTACCAGTACTGCTAATGAGATTTTCATGCAACATTTTGGTTTACTTGAAAATACATTCTGGAATTAAAGTACTTTCTGTGAGATACCAGATGACACAGTGGTTAGTTTGTGTGACAGCTACACGATTTCATCACGACGCTACTAATGAGTGACAATTTACAATGTTGCTTTTGCGGTGTTTCTGTTTCATATCTGCACAGTTTTTCTGTATTATTTTCGAAAGTAAAACATGTTTTAGTAGTAACTTTTGTGGTATAGCTACAATGACACAGCCTTTTCCATAGCACAACAATACGTTACAGCATAGTACTTTCTTCATCACGGCAATAAGCATAATAAGTAATATATCTATACACAATGCATTTCACTTTTGTTTATCATGAGGTAAGTACATTGACTTCTGCAGAACTTAGCTTTCGGAGGACGATAACTACGACACTTCCACAGAGATTATCTTACAACAAGACGCACAGTTTAGCGCTACAGTACACGTATTTGAGTGATTAATTTTGTACTTAAAACATTTATTTTTAAAGATATTTGAAGTACAATGCTACAAAGGTTTTCCGTTATACATTTCACTCCATTGCTGTAATCTGTAACACCTGAGGGTATAATTACATTAATCCTCAGGGGGGTACATGCTTACTTTGTGTATCATGTGTTTGGCAAGCACAAGGAGCCCTAGCTAATATGGTATTTGCTTATACAACTTTACACATCAGTACCATATTCGTCTAACACATAATTACGCAGCTATCTGATCATTTAACTGAGAGAGACAACCATTTCTTTTTACTACATCAGTGGCAGATGTTTACGTAATTACACCATCGGATAACTTCACACTTATGAAATTGTATTTTGTCTGTACTTTGTGAACTGTTCATATTTTTTCGGAACCATTGTGATACTATGAGAGCTTGGAATGATGTATTTGGTATGAGATCATGATTTTTAAAGTACGTTTGAGGTAGATGACACTATTGAAATGAGCAGAGAATATTTTTTAGGTTTTGAAATTATTGCAGAAAGCTACGACGATTTTGAGATTTGACTGAAGTGTTTTGATGTTATTTTTACGACGACTATGTGTATTATGCTGTTGAGGTATGTTTATGATCAATAAGCTGATGCTATATGAGGAATTTGATTATGCTATGTATTTATTATTATGAAATATTGAAGTGTCGTCGCAAGATTGATGTGTCGATGAATATGTGTATGTGTAATAAGGTAAGGAGTAATGAATAGTGGTTAGGGACTCTGACTTGTGAAAAAGGATGTTGAAAACCAAGAATCGTACTTTAAGAGTTATGAAATGTGTGTAAATGCGTGAATGTATCACAATGCCGGCGAAAATTTTTTGGACACTGTTATATTCATAAGATTTTGTTTCTACACATTTGCAACGCAAATTCTCGACCCGTGAAATTTTGTATATGAGACTGTCACTGTAGCGGAAACTGCTGTCGTAAATATTTCCGTAAGAAAGTTAAGTGACCACCTGCACGTAATGCGTCGTGGGCACCCAGCTGTGTCAGATGCCTGGAGAAAAAGCCATTAGTGGTGCCTTTTCAGCGGCACAGGCAGAAAAAAAAGGGAGGCCATTATCCTCGCTATTGACATTCCTATCTAGAAAGAATCGTAAATACGACACTCTCAAACTTGAAAACATGATTACATTGTAGAGTTCTTAATTTATGATATTTACTGAAATGAAATGATGAGAATCATTTCATGTCTATTGTCTTGTTAGTTGAAAGATTGTTTACTGCATTATGAAATGCCATATGGCTAGTGAATGACGTTTCACACCTTGCTTTGCCTATTTTGTTTAATATCTAGTTCCTAGCTGCACTGCAGCTTTGGTTAACATAAAATTTTATAGATGTACTAATATAAATATTTTATGCCTACAGATCCAGAAAAAAAGAATAACTTTGATGTACTTAAAAAAAAACGAAGGAGCACAAAAACACATTTCTCTTCACAGGAATTGCATACAGAATTTTCTTTTCAAGTACTTGGTAATTTCTTTTGTAGAATAATTTGTGGTGCACCACTTTAATTACATAGACATTAAGATGTGAATATACATTTCCCTTATCTGCATTATTGTCTTTAGTGTAATGTTTTTTTGCCTGAGCTATGTCATGTTTAGATATAAGTTGCTGCTTCTGTTTGCCAGGCATAGTGCTACTAAATTTCACTTTGTATTACTCTGTTAAGCTAGTTTTACTACTGATTTATTTTTCTTGTTGCTGCACATTGGCTCATATTAGTTGTAATGTTGCATTTTCTCTGTTAATTTAGATTTACTGCTGCTGCCAATTTGCATTTTTTTGTCATGGGTTTGCGTTAATTGTTTTGTGCTGCTGCATTGCCTCGTCCCTTAGTTTAGCATCTGAGCTCAGTAGATTTAAGTTAGCTTAAGAGGGGGTAGCCTATAAGAGAATGAGTTGCAATGAATTTGAAGAAATGCACTGAGAGCTTATACGAGAAAAATACAGAAAGCATGCTTGGATAGGATTTTTTTTGGTGGAAGCAAAGGTTGAAATAAGATGAAAGATCTATGGCATGAAGTTTTGGGTTGGACTGCAGTATCAAATGTTACACTGAAAACAAACCCTGTCCTTTCCTTTTGGTGTTATCCCACTATGTGTTTGTGTACCCTTGTGTATTTGTTTTCTTCCTGTCTCTGTGTAGTTTCATAGAACTTTTTCTTCTTCTAATACTTAGCTACATTCACTATGATGAGGAATACTGTTATCCTCAAATATAATTGGCATTAATAATATATTATTTACTTTGTAAAGATGTTTAGACATTATTTATGTGTTCTGTTTTGTTGCTCATGTGTGAAGTTGATGTTTCAAAAGTTATTCTGATCTTTTATGTATTTACTTATCTCATAATTCCTGTAACACTGATGTATATGTTTATTTTTATTGTTTTGTAAAGCCTGTATTACTACAAATGTTATCTGTATTGTTATGTTTTTAATGATGTATTTTGTACCTTTGTAATTGTATTCTCATGTTATAATATTGTAATTGACACCAGTTAATCAAATTAAGTAACTTGTAAGCATTCATTTCACTGCACACATTTCTGTTGGTCACAGTAATGCACAAAATGTGAGAAGTTGTGACTGTTAGTATTTGCACGTGTGTTGATAATTCAGCAAGGGACTGGATAACATCATTGCTGGTTCTAAGGACAATTCCAAAACCTTTGTGAGTGTACAAGTGGTGGTTTATGGACTTGCTATATTCTCCGCAAGACTCTTCGATGGTGAATGTGCACCTGCACAGTCGCAACAGATGGCTGCTGGCTGTCTCTACAAGGACTACAGTGGGTCTACACCTTTGATGACTCACCAATACCGTTATTTCTACAAGGGCTGCAGTGGGTCTGCACCTCTGGTGGCCCACCAATACCGTAATCTCTACCAGGAATACAGTGGGTCTGCTCTGTGATGACCTACCTACCAATATTCTTCAAAATTTCGACTGACTCTGCTGTGGGTTTGCTCTGTTGTGGCCCATTACCTGTCTGCATGTCAAGAGTCAGCACTGTATTTCCGTTGTAAGGACAACACTACTTCTTCAAGACTGCATGGAAATCCACTACTTCTGTGTGCAATTACTTTTACTAATGAGACTTTGTAAAAAAAACCTGTAATTACTATTATGATGAATGATCAGGACTATCTTTATACACTGTGAGAAAATTTTAGCTTTTGACCAATATTGTATCAATAAGTGTGTGCATTTGAAAAATTTTATCAAATCATTATTGGCCACTGCCCAAAACAATTTGTAAAATTTTTTGTGGGGAGCATGGGGGCTATGTAAGTAGGCTGTTTATGTTTTCTTATTGGCAACGTTACGTAGCGCTCTATATGAAAATCACTGGCTGTGCTGTGTGCAGTCTGTGGCTAGTTTGCATTGTTGTCTGCCATTGTAGTGTTGGGCAGCGTCAGCTGGATGTGAACAGCGCGTAGCGTTGCGCAGTTGGAGGTGAGTCGCCAGCAGTGGTGGATGTGGGAAATGAGATGGCGGATTTTTGAGTACAGAATGTATATTATGAACTGCTATGTATATTATGCTTTTTCAAAGCTATTAAGGTAAATACATTGTTTGTTTTCTATTAAGATCTTTCATTTGCTAACTATGCCTATCAGTAGTTAGTGCCTTCCGGAGTTTGAATCTTTTATTTAGCTGGCAGTAGTGGCGCTCGCTGTATTGCAGTAGTTCGAGTAACGGAGATTTTTGGTGAGGTAAGTGATTTGTGAAAGGTATAGATTAATGTTAGTCAGCGCCATTCTTCTGCAGGGATTTTTGAAAGTCAGATTGCGTTGCGCTAAAAAAATTGTGTGTCAGTTTAAGCACACTCGTGTACAATTGTTCTAAGGGGACGTTTCAGTACTTACGGTGATTTTCGCTTGAGTTCTCGCTTGCACCGTGAAATGCCGTCTGCTAGGACATCGTTGATTTTTTTTTTTTTTTTTTTTGCATTAGACACTGATAATTATAGTTGACGTTTTTCTGCAGTAGACACTGATATTTCTGCATCGGCCATTATCTGGACCACTTGACAATAATAATGTACGGGCGATCAACATGTATCCTTTCGCAGGCCCTTCAGTCCAGAATCAGTATGCCAATCAGTCAAAATTACCGGGCTCATTCAGGCAAGCATCACACCGGCGGACCAGACTGTGTACTGCTGCGTGGAGCAGCAGAACCCCTCGGCGTACCATTCCATAACGATGGTTTTAAGAGACTTACTGGCCAAACACATTCTTCGCTCTCCAATGGATGTCTACCGTTGTTTGTCCTTCAGCAGCCAAGGAAAGAAAAGCAACACGATGGTCCTGTTTGGATTCCTCTAGTAATAACGGTTCCACACTTGGCGTTTCCGCATTTACCTCACGCACGTCAGAAAGACACGAATGGCACACAATCTCTTGCGTATACGTCAGTGCTTATATACCCGCATCTGTTGCGCTGCATTGAATACGAGTATACGTTGCAGCAACGCCCTCGAACGAACACCGTTCTGTCCCCCTTTATAACACCCTTCTTTTTATGACGAACATAATCACAAAATATGAATACAATCATAACCTCTTTAGGCTATACATTGTATATTAGTTTTTATGTTTAAACAAAGTGCCAGCTTTTATTTAGATGTATCGGGGATGTGAGCATCCAGTGCAAACAGTACTTAAAATTAGGGACCATGTGTCTGCATAGCTCTTTCGTTTCTTCATAGGCTAGGCTTACTGGTTTAGGAGAAAGTAGTGACCGTGTTCTAAACGAATGACATAATAAAAATATCCCTGGTTTTTTATTGTCAGAGTTAGAGCGCAACGGATGCCGTCAATGCTGTGTTCCCCAATTACTGTCTATGAAATTTGGAATCTGAAGGTAGCTAATGTGTATCCGCAACTGATTATGACCCTAATCAGTTTCCATGATTATGTCTAAGATAGCAGAAAATGTATATCAGACACTCATCTCCATAGAATTCCAGCTTTTTTTAAATAACAATAATAATAATGATTACTAATTTTCGTAACGCAGTGGCTGCAAAGCTCGACATGATACTGTAGTGTGCAGTAAATGTAAGGATTCAAAAAAGTGGCTCGCAGTGAAGAAACTAAGCGTTTCGACTCTCGAGTCTGTATGATGATGAAAGTGTTTTCGGAATAAGCCCACTTTTCCAGACATACAGTAATGACAACACAAGTGTGAGACCGGAAAATCACAGTCTGGCAGCATGCATTGTTTAGCGCTGTACCGGAAAAAACACTAATATAATGGTTCTGAGCACCGTTAGATGCAGCAAGTAACCTCAACTAGTATATACTCAACGATTACGTAAGCTCGAAGTTCGGCCCGCTTCTCAGCAAACCCCATACGCCAAATTTTTGCACCTGAGCCCCCGTTGACATGTGGCAATGAATGAGCAAGCAATGTCGGGTACCAGGTCAACTCGAACATCTGAAATTCTGGGACGGGATTGCCCGACAACTTATTCGATGCGATCCTCCGACTGCTACTATTGATGCTTTGCGGAGCCGCGTGCGAACCTCGTGGAAACAAAATTCCCGAAAAAAGTGCTGGCCCTCTTTGACTCCTCAAAAAAATTTCATGTCTCAGTTTGTACACAAGATTTGCCTCCGCTCCCTTTTACCAAGTGTTGTAGAAGACTATCAAATGGGAAGTCAGAAGTTCATTATCAACAGGAAAGTGCAAGCATCATTTCCATGTTATCCGTCTATCTTCAGGTAATATTGGACGCAAAAAAGGAAAGGAAAATTTTCAACGATATGCGGTAATTACGAAAAAGACAGGAATATACCAGAGGTTCGCAAAGGATTGTATTTTGAGAAAGTGCTGGACATCCTACGTCGCGATGGCGACCGGGAATTGTGTGTGTGTGTGTTATTAAATAAGGCAGCGTGTTCGCTGTTAGAATGATTCATAGGAGGATTACGCGATAAATTTTGGCCTGGAATTGATTACAACAGAGTTTGCTGACCCGGGCCATGGTCCGTTGTCGACAACATAAATCTGTCAGAAACATTATAGGGAACGCATGTGTCACGTCAGTGGACTCTCAGTGAGGTCTGTGGAACTTTAATCGATTTCTTGACCTCCTCATTCTCCAGCTCACATACTACATGACAAATGGCGCCAATAAATCTCTGCCGACTTGATATAGGTTATCTCTTGTAATAGCCCCATTGCGTTAGCACAAGATCAGTTTGCTAAACGATAATAAAACGATTATCTCTGAGTGTTACCCGCCGCGGATCGACCGGAGGTAAGCCAGGGTGCAAAACTCCATTTAACACTAATGGTTGTACTCAATCTTCATAGCTAGGATGGAAAGAGAAATAGAGGGAGGGAGGCAGGGATGGAGACGCCAGCAGGGAGTTAGTCAGGGACGGGGGAAAGGACACAGAACGAAGATGTATAGGTGCGTAGGGATTTGAAGCGCAAATCAGTGCTTTTTCTTGCTGAACAGTCTGCTACGTAGATAACAAATAATTGACTGACTAGACTCCTCATCCCGAGAGTGGAAATCAACTTTCCCTACATCCATGTTTGCGTAGGATGTTGAAAGGTGGCTACACAGAGTCACAGCGCCAGAGATTGCGCCAAAGATTTTTATTCCGCCGCCTCCACTGGAGCAGTAGTAGTTCAGAGGTTACCGTGGGCAGAGCTTGTTGAGAGGATGTCGAGGGCAGTAGTAGTTCAGAGGATGTTGTGTGCAGTTGTTGTTCTGTTGGGCGAGACAATAGATGCTGTTCGGTTGGTGTAATGTGTAGATGGAAGATGTTGCAATGATCCCAGTGTATTTTTCGTCAATATATATCGAGGTAAAAAAAAAAAATTCACATTTCCTTAATGACAATGCCTCTTGGCACAGGTTCAGTCAACAAAGTATCTTGCTCGTGTTCATGTATTAGACTTGTAATTCTAGTTTCTATGTGCAATTATAGTATTTCTAGTTTTTCAATTAGTTCAATGTAAATGGTGTTTAAAATTTCTTGTCGTACTGAGGAAGAACCGTGCCAGATACATGTACGTTGAATCACACTACCACACACAGAACAGTTACACTTGTGCTTTGTTCTTTCGTGGCTTTTATAGTTGCAGGGGACTTAATTAATCAATTGTGTTAACGGAAATTTCCCATAATTCTTTATTGTTATTTTATGCAGTCAGATAGCGTACTAATACTACTCAGGGCCAACCGGCTAAGAGACTTCGTAACCGGACACACAGCTACTAAAATTATTGCATTTTAATTAAGCCCTCATGCAATGTTGATTTATTTTGCACGGAGGCGAACATTCCATTACACGTAGATAATATCTGCAATTCGATTTCTTACGTCTGTAAAATCAAGCTTAATGAAGAACACATCAAAGACTTTAAATTTTATTGCAGTGTCAATCTCAGCTGCACGTAATATTCTGTCAATAATTGTCACGTTAGTTCCGTCTACGAGCAACTGAAGGAAACCGATAATAAATCATGAAAAAAAACTTATGTTCATATTCTTAGTGATATTTTAGTAATAACTGGAAAGATTGAAATTAAAAGAACTACTTGAGTGCCAGTAGAACAGGTGCTCATGTAGAACAGCAACTATAAACCTTGACAAATCTTTTCAAAAAATAAAAGTGAAACACCTATGTAATTATAAAAATCGTTTTATTCAGTTGCGCATAGATGGGCCTGGAGTGACAGTTCTCTGCATGATAAAGCATAAGCTGTTTTAGTCTTGCATCAGAACTTTCTGCAGTCGATTAAACGCTTCGAAGGCTGTCTGTGCAGGTAGTCGTGTTGTTGACGGTAAGCTCAGAGATTTTCGCAAGAGTGTAAAGTTGCGGACTTCTCGCAGCAGTGAAAATGAGCGTCTGAATACAAATGTACAGTTTCCTAGAGAATCACATATTGAGCACTCTGCAGCGTGGATCACCCATGTTTGCCATTTTAAATTCTTTCACGCACAAATAGACCGACAGACCCACTGGGCCTGTATATTTTCGTCTGGAACTTAATGTCTCAGAAAGAAAATTAGAAAGCCTCCAATCTACCGTTGATAAAATTTTATTTTGAATCGTAGTAGTTGTTGTATGTTTACTGACATGAACTGGTAAACGACCAGTTGAAGAACCATACATCAAGGTTTTTGAGATTATTTCCTTGGTTGTAAATGCAAATGCCAGAACAGACTATGTTCTCCCTATTATCCCTGCCCCACAACCAGTGTAGTGGAATTTGGCTGGGTAAAATCTAGAGCAACAGTTCACCGAATCTCAAGCAGCCCACCGTTCTGGGCAGAGAACGATAAATAGAAAATCAAATCTGGAAAGTCAGTCATTAATCCATCGGGAACTATGTATCGCCGCTGGTGTATTAAATGATTCAATAAGCGCTGCAATCAACAAAGTTATGACATCCCCATTCAGAGAGAAACGACCATTATTAATAACTGCTTATCGAGCTCCAAAAGCTGTGTGATTCTAGAGAGACAAAGGACAGAGCTCAAACTGGGCATGGTTTAGTGCTTTATATTAACAAATATGAGGGAGGGACATAGCATTACACCAGGAATCGTACCGAAATATTTTCGCGAGACGAAACTACGGTTAATGTAAATGTCACTTTGTTAATTCGCAAACAACTTCAAAATAAAACTTTGTTTTGCAGATGGTGAGCCACATGGCCGTTTTAAGAAAGTCCTATTAACCCTAAATTTCTAAAGACTTCGTTAATGATTACCACACGTACAACATGGGTTTTAGGCCTAATTTTCATTTCAATACCCATTACGTACGACTTGCTGCATTTTCCATACTGGCACCTGAATGATGACAGCACAGATGCGCTGAAACTTGTTTGGATAGTGAAAAGATCAGATGTTTGAATAATCTTGCGGAGCCTTTTCTCCATAGTTTAGCTTCCAAACACTTTTGTTAGAGCATCAAAACAGAATGGTGATAACATAGCATATTTGTCTAATCGATTTCAAGTACGACTCCCCTATGAACTCTTGTGCTATAGCTCACTGGTGCGCACAACGTAAGGACGAAAGAAACTTTCGCATGATGTATCACTGCCAAGTAACGTAGCTCGATGAAACTTGGAGCATAAATAGAATGAACTGCTATGGTATAGTTCAGAAGGCAACAAAGCAGTATGCAGTGAGATGTTCAGAAATGACACTTTTCCAAAATGCAATAACTACAGTGCAGTCATCGCGATTCATGACGGTCTCCTGGACATTACAAAAGACGAGACGTGGTTCTTAATAGGGTGTTAGATCACCAAGGGGGGCAATATATGCACTGCAGTTTGCTCCCATGCTGTCCACAAGGTCGGTAACAAAACCTTCTGGTAGGACGTCGCATTCCTTGGATTCCTTCACAAGCCAGGCTGACAACTGCCAAGTGATCGTCAGTGTATGTGGATCTCAACGCATCCCACGCTTGCTCGATACGATTTCGGTTCGAGGGATGGGCAGGAAAGTACACTCATCGAATATCCTCTCGTTCCAAGAATTCCTCCATTCGATCTGTACGCTGCTGACTCATAGTTTCGCTCATAAAAATGAAATCAGGACCTAATACACTCCATACGTGGGGAAGGAGTACGCTGTAGCAATAACCTTGAGCAGGGTGTACCGTATTCAAAGATTTGGAGGTCGGTAAGTAACCATACATCTCTCCACATCATCATAACAAAAATTACCACCTTCGACAACGTTCCAAGGTACAGTACGTGTTCCCGCCTTTGACCATATGAGTGTACGTCCAGAACCATTACTCAGACTGAATCTTCCCTCATCAGAGAAGAGCATGCGATCCCACTCCTCGCTGGTCTAGTCACTTTGCTCTTGGCACCATCTTAAAGGGTGCCGGCGATGTGTGAGTGTCAACGGAACACAACGTCCTGGTCGTCGGGCAGGAACACTATCACCACGCAGTCGCCGTGTCTATGTGAGGCGTGTCCTGCGAAATGTGGCTACAACTATATCCGCTGCTTGACGTGGGTCCCTTCTTGCCTGATGCACAATGTAGCGGTCATCTGTTGCTGTAATTGACAGTGGGTTGACCACATCCCCTTCTTCGGACAGCATATTGGGGGTTCGGAATGCTCCTGATACACGTGAAATAATGCTGTCACCAATACTTCGGCTACACTCGTCACATTTCGTCTTTCTTTCAGCTCCACGAATATTCTACCCTGTGTAGCGTCATCCGAATGTTGTTTCCAGGCCATGTTCCAATGAAGAAAGCCGCAGTACACCGAAAATGCTGGCTGATTGACACACCACCCACAGGTTGCGGGGCCAGCTCCATTTGGAACTACTGTCACGCTGACCTCACGCCGTGTGGCTTCCTGCTTTCTTTGCAAGACAGAGAGCATCTATTTCCGTCGAGTAGTTAATTTGTTACGTTGCTTTATCTACAGCGAAGCGCCAAAGTAACTGGTGCCGGCCGGGGTGGCCGAGTGGTTCTAGGCGCTACAGTCTGGAACCGTGCGACCACTACGGTCGCAGGTTCGAATCCTGTCTCGGGCATGAATATGTGTGATTTCTTTAGGTTAATTAGGTTTAAGTAGTTCTAAGTTCTAGGGGACTGATGACGTCAGAAGTTAAGTCCCATAGTTCTCCGAGCCATTTGAACCATTTTTGAAAGTAGCTGGTGTAGGCATGTGTATTCAAATACACAGATATGTAAACAGGCAGTCGGCAACGCCTATGTAAGACAACAAGTGTCTCGCGCAGTTGTTAGGTCCGTATCTGCTGCTAAAGTGGGAGGTTATCAAGATTTAAGTGATTTTGCATGTAGTGTTATAGTCGGCGCACAAACGAGGTAGCGATAAAGTGGGGATTTTCCCGCACTATCATTTCGCAAGTGTACCGTGAATATCAGGAATACGGCAAAACATCTAGTCTCCCTGACATCGCTGCGGCCGCAAAAAGATCCTGCAAGAACGGGACCAACAACGACTTAAGAGAATCGTTCAACGTGACAGAAGAGCAACCCTTCCGCAAATTGCTTCAGATTTCAATGCTGGGCCATCAACAAGTGTCGGCGTGGGAACCATTCAACGTAGCATCATCGATATGGGCTTTCGGAGACGAAGGCCCACTCGTACACGCTTGATGACTGCACTACACAAAGCTTTACGGCTCGCCTGGGCCCATCAACACCGACATTAGATTGTCGATGGCTGGAATCATGTTGTTTGGTCGGACGAGTCTCGTTTCAAATTGTATCGAGTGGACGGACACGTACCGGTAAGGAGACAACCTCATGAAGACCATGGACCCTGCATTTCAGCAGGGTACTGTTCAAGCTGGTGGAGGCCCTGTAATGGTGTTGGGCATGTGCAGCTGGAGTGATATGTGACCTTTGATGAGTCTAGATACGACTCTGACAGGTGACACGTATGTAAGAGTCCTGTCTGATCACCTGCATCCATTCATGACCTTTGTGCATTCCGACGGACTTGGGCAATTCCAGCAGGAACACTTTTCTCTGTTTAAACACTTCCACTGGCCACCAGACTCCCCAGACATAAACATTATTGAGCATATCTGGGATGCCTTGCAACGTTCTGCTCTGAAGAGATCTCCACCCTCTCGTTGTCTTTCGAATTTATGGACAACCCTGCAGGATTCATGGTGCCGATTTTCTCCAGCTATACTTCAAACATTAGTCAAGTCCATGTCACGTTCTGTCGCAGCACTTTTGCGTGCTGGCGGGGGCCCTACATGATATCAGGTAGGTGTACCAGCTTCTTTGGCTCTTGTGTGTATGTCGTTCTTAGATTTTGCAGCGCAATATATACTTAGCTTTGATCATACCAAATGTGACTGAGCAGTTGGAAGATACCGCATTTTTAACGAAAATTAATAAAGATATTAATGAGACTCCCTGGGTGTAAGTGTAATACATGACTGTGTTGAAAAAAAGCACAGAAGGGCGTATACAGCACTAGCATATCTCCAGTGCCGTAGTACGCCCTCACTGAAAAAAAAACAGTTACCAGAACTTAGCACATTCATATAGCCTGAAGCCTTAATCCAACTAGCACCATACATTAGACCAAAGTTTTTTACTCCGCGTTAAGTCAAACAGGAAAACTACAAGACCCTTTCATTTTTTGAATAACACTCTCCCGTTGTTCGTGTAAGTCGGTAAATAAACTCTGTTATGCTTAATTCGACGGGGTTATTGGTCTAGCGCATGATGAGAAAGAATCACCGAAATGTAGACAATTTCGTATCTAAGTAATTCACCGTCGAAGATAAATTTGTGTGGTGAATATCGGACCACGAAGCTGCAAGTTACATGTTAGCCATAACTATCTTGAGCATTCATAGATTTATTTTTTCATTACTCTCTATGGTCATTGGTCTGCAAAGCGACTCATGACTTCCACTCATTTTCAGCAAGTAGAATTTTTATACTTTAGATTGTAGCTTCAACATTGTATTAGAGATCCTGACACATTTTGTAAATTTGTAGCATCAGTGTTGTTAAGTGAAATGAGGAGTTTCCATACAGTGCTGTTCAAAAAAAGTCCTACTGATAACAAGCTGAAGGAAGTTCAAAAATGGTTCAAATGGCTCTGAGCACTATGGGACTTAACTGCTGAGGTCATCAGTCCCCTAGAACATAGAACTACTTAAAACTAACTAACCTAAGGACATCACACACATCCATACCCGAGGCAGGATTCGAACCTGCGACCGTAGCGGTCGCGCGGCTCCAAACTGTAGCGCCTAGAACCACTCGGCCACTCCGGCCGGCCTGTAGGAAGTGAAACATTTTCTTGTAGAACGTGAGCGTAAGAGGCCTGATGTGAGATAGTTTGGGCACATCGCCGCAACTGATGCAGTTCCTATGTCATAAATTAGAGGGTGAAGCTAAGGTGCAATGTAGTGAACGCCAAAGTGTAACAGACAGAGTATGACCGTGGTGCTGCTGCTTCAAACACAAAGGGACCTGCTAACTGTTTACAGGTGATCTGAGAAGTGTGCCTAGAAGAACACCGTTTTCCAGAACTTGGATTATCATTTACAGAGGATACTCATAGCCAGCCGGCTTTTTGTGCTAGAAAAACGCATTCCTTCCCTAAACTTGCACTTCGTGAGAAATAACGATGGAGCTAAACTTCCTGCAGGTGTGAGACTAAAGACAACTGAAGACATCTCGAAGGGATCAGCTTGTTTGTGACACGACGGAAATCGTCATCCTGCAATACATGACCGCTAGACGCTTGCTGGATGTTTGTACATGAACATTCCTCCGAAACAGCAGAAAGCTGGCTCCCTAGAGGGAAAAATCGAGAGGAGGAGAACAGCCCGGGAGGAATCGTCTGTTGGTTGCCATATATTTCGTCAGCCAATGACAAGCCCCCTGGAACACGAAGGTGGGAGACCTGGATCGAAACCAGCGAGATGGAGAGTGGGGGTTGGACTTTTCGATAGAGTGATGATTCTTTCGAAGGTCTCCGTGTTGGGACCTCATGTCAAGACTTATGAATTGGTCTGCACTTGCTCTTGGTGTTGCACTCATGTGATGACTTTACTCCATGCTGTTCTGATTTCGTTTCCAGTCTGTGCTCGGCTTCATTCCAGTCCGATGTTTATTCGCTCGAGCATTTTTTTTCTTTTCTGAAACCAGTCTTCCCCCTCTGTTCGTGTTACTTTTACCGTCTGATTCCAATAATGATTAGAGTTTTGACTCTACAGCCAATGAGCCATTTTCACACCACCATCATCCGGAAAAATTTTGATTCCGTGGGTGATCTTGGCCGCGTGCAAAACTTCTTCCCGGTCACAGAGTAAAACCAATTCTGAACGACGAATGCCCGGCCGGGTATCCCTCGCCAGTGGACTGTGACGCTAATATTCTCGACCAGCACAAAGGGAACACGTCATTTAACTGCTGACAGCTGTCGATCATCCGCCACGAATTGCTCACTCACAGAGATGGACAACTATCTAAGACACACGCCATGGCAGATCGACGCCCGATGACTGTCAATTCTGAGCTCTCGACGGCCGAAATCCTACAAGTCAGCTCCTCAGAGAACCAGTTTTACAGTGAGTGCCAATGTAAGTGCCGTGTGGTTCTATACTTGGATATTTTTGCTTGTTCTTTTGTTCTAATAAACTTTTTTTCAGATTAATATCCCTGTTACCCTGGCATTACAATGTTTTTCACACCGCCAGTGAAGAGATGACTATTGCTTTGGCTGATTACTGATTAATAACGGTTAAGCCTGGCGCCCAGCGAAAAAGAAATCAATTTTTCGCTATAACTCTGTTAAAAAAAATTCCATTCACCATATTTTTTGGGTATGCATGGGGCTCGATATCACTGGAGCTACCGTACGACAGTATGGATATTGAATCGTTAATGAGCTGAGAAAAAAGCTTTTAGAGGTTGTGATATCCACCCACATACAGTTCGATTTTTTCGCAGATACGCGGTTTATCTGGTGATAAAATTCAGTTGTGCTGGCTAATGGACTCTGTCTACAAAGGAGTTGTCATCTGATTAAAGCTCAGACATGTTTAATAGTCGCGGGAAAGCGTTTGGCCGGCCGGGGTGGCTGAGCGGTTCTAATCGCGCTACAGTCTGGAACCGCGCGACCGCTACGGTCGCAGGTTCGAATCCTTCCTCGGGCATGGATGTGTGTGATGTCCTTAGGTTAGTTAGGTTTAAGTAGTTCTACGTTCTAGGGGACTGATGACCTCAGAAGTGAAGTCCCATAGTGCTCAGAGCCATTTGAACCATTTTTGAAAGCGTTTGACGCGGTGATCCACTACAGACCATTAACGAATGCCCGAGCATACGGATTAGGTTCCCAGATTTGTGGAGTGGCTCTAAAACATCTTGAGGGATCGAACCTAGTGTGTTGTCCTTGACGGAGATCATTAATCAGAGACAAGGGCATCCTCAGGAGTGCTCCAGGGAACTGTCATAGGATCGCTCTTATTCACCATACACATAAATGACCTGGCGCGGCGCAGAAGGCGAACAACGATCTGCGGCTGTTAAAGGTGCCGTGGTGGAGTGACTGTAGGAGAATACGAAATAACTTAGAAAACGTTTCTAGCTGGTGTGAAGAATGGTAGATTGCTCTAAATGAATAAAAATGTAAGTTAATGGAGATGAGTAGGAAAAACAGTCCCGTCAGTTTCGAGTACAGCATTATTGGTGTACTGTTTAATGGAGTCACCTTGATTAAATATCTAGGCCAAAAGCTGAGAAACGATCTGAAATGAAACTAACACGTAAGAATGGCAGTAGGCAAGGCGAATGCTCGACTTCGGTTATTGGAAGTAGTTCACCTTTCAGAGGAGACCTAGTGTAGAGTATCTGTGCGACCCATTCGTGAGTACTGCTTGAGTGTTTGGGGTCCCCACTAGATCGGATTAAATGAAGACATTGAAGAAATTTAGAGGCGAACTTTTAGATTTGTTATCGGTAGGTTCGCTGTACACGCGAGTGGTACAGAGATGCTTCGTGAACTGAAATGGAATTGCTGGACGGATGACTACGTTCTTTTCGCGGACGTTTACAGAACCGGCATTTGAAGTTGAATGCAGAACGATTCTACCGCCGCCAACGTAAATTTCGCATAGCAACACGAAGATAAGAGAAATTAGGGCTTCTACGGAGGCACACCACACTCGTTTTTCTCTCTTTCTGTTTGCGAGTGGAATAGGGAAGGAAATGACTAGTAGCAGTAAAAGGTACCCTCTGCCATGCACCATACGGTAGCTTGCGGAGTATGTATGTAGATGTAGAATGATTTTTCTTCTCAAAGATACCATCCATGCATCTGCCTGAAGCAATTAAGGCTGACCAGACGAGGATTTTAACTCAGTCCATCCGAACTGGAGTCCAGTGTCATGTAAATCTACATATACACCATGCAAGCCATTGCATAGTGCATGACGGTCGTACCCATCTTATTGATTTTCTGTCCTGTACCATACGCGAACTGAACGAGGGAAAAATAATCGTCTATGCATCCTTAAGCGTAATAGTCTCTCTTATCTTATTCTCATAACTCCCACATAAGATATACGATAGTGACACCGTAAATGGCGCTCATTCTTAAAAAGAAAAAAGAAAAAAAAACAGTTTCTCTAAAGGTACCCAACAGGATTTAGAGAGAGCTATTTCGGCTTTCTATCAAGAATTCCCATTTAAAGTCCCAGAACATTTTTGTTAAATTTTCGTGTGAGATGCAACAAACAGTTAGGATTCCAGTACTGTGGTGTTTCATGTCATGCCTCCAAAGGTTAGGACAAGAGAACGGCTGGCACTAGCGACTTGTACGAATTTATTATACAGATACACTGCACTTTCCTAGGACCCTTCCAACAATCACTGCGTCACTTTGATTGTTCAGTAGAGACTAGTTTTGCCAGTGTAGACCAAGACAGCGCAAGTGCAACGCCCGCCCTTTTCTCCGTGTTATGCGCGAGATATAGGGGCGATGTAGCTATGAGGAAAAACAGGGCGTGCTTGGTTCCGGCATTATTCGTGTAGATAGCGAATTTTGGAGGTATTCAGCGTTTACTGTCATTGCAGGATAGCCGGTGTGTAAGGAATTTACATCATAAGTACATGTGAAAACCTTAAGGACTCAGGCCTCAGGTGCATATAAAAATTCAAGACTATTTGTTTCGCCTATGGTGTTAACAACTGCATTGCACATCGTTAATTTTGATCCTTCCTCAACCGTTTTATGAATGAAGACTGAGAAATTGTATTCCGTAGATATTTAATAGAACAACAGTAGCCTGAGAAAGCTTGGAAAATGATATATAGATTGTTCGGGGATGTTTTATGAATGTTTTGGTGTGGGGGACCAGCAATATACAGGGTGTACATAAAGTCCAGGAACAATTTCAGTTATTTATTGTGCCAGAATCAAACATTGAGCAGATATACATATGTCATTTTGAAGAGAAACCCTGAAAAGTGTTTTTTTTTTTTATTTATTTATAAATGCTTGCCGCCACAACATAGTTTGATAATTTGCCGACAGTCAGCGCTAGTCGCAAACATGGCCGCGCTACAGAAGGGGACAGCTGTTTCATGAAATGACCGCCCCGATCACCAGATCTCACTCCGTGTGACTTTTTTCTGTGGAGACACATTAAAGATCTCGTGTATGTACCGCCTCTACCACGTGATGTAGCAGAGCTCCGCGAGAGAGTACGGGAAGCGACTGCCACAGTCGGCGATGCCATGCTGGGACGTGTATGACAAGAAATCGATTACCGTATTGACGTCTGCCGCGTCACTCATGGTTCGCATAACGAATGTTTGTAAAAAAACTTTCAGAATTTCTCTTCAAAATGGAATATGTATGAGATCTGTACAATGTTTAGTTCTTGTGCAATAAATAATTGAATTTGTTCCCGGACTTTACGTACAACCTATAGAGGGTGTTACAAAAATGTACGGCCAAACTTTCAGGAAACATTCCTCACACACAAAGAAAGAAAATATGTTATGTGGACATGTGTCCGGAACGCTTACTTTCCATGTTAGAGCTCATTTTATTACTTCTCTTCAAATCATAGTAATCATGGAATGGAAACACCCAGCAACAGAACGTACCAGCGTGACTTCAAACACTTTGTTACAGGAAATGTTCAAAATGTTCTCCGTTAGCGAGGATAGTTGCATCCACCTTCCGTCACATGGAATCCCTGATGCGCTGATGCAGCCCTGGAGAATGGCGTATTGCATCACAGCCGTCCACAATACGGGCACGAAGAGTCTCTACATTTGGTACCGGGGGTGCGTAGACAAGAGCTTTCAAATGCCCCCACAAATGAAAGTCAAGAGGATTGAGGTCAGGAGAGCGTGGAGGCCATGGAATTGGTCCGCCTCTACCAATCCATCGCTCACCGAATCTGTTGTACGAACACTTCGACTGAAATGTGCTTGATGCTAGTGCTGTAGAGCAATGAGTCGCATGTCAACACAAGTACCGAAGTCAACATTACCTTCCTTCAATTGGGCCAACTGGCGGTGAATCGAGAAAGTACGCCGGCCGGAGTGGCCGAGCGGTTAAAGGTGCTACAGTCTGCAACCGCACGACCGCTACGGTCGCAGGTTCGAATCCTGCCTCGGGCATGGATGTGTGTGATGTCCTTAGGTTAGTTAGGTTTAAGTAGTTCTAAGTTCTAGGGGACTTATGACAACAGCAGTTGAGTCCCATAGTGCTCAGAGCCATTTGAACCATTTTTTTCGAGAAGGTACAGTACATACTGACGAAACTAAAATGAGATCTAACATAGAAATTAAGCGTTTCCGGACACATGACCACATGACATTTTTCTTTATTTGTGTGTGAGGAATGTTTCCTGAAAGTTTGGCCGTACGTTTTGTAACACCCTGTATATATAGTATGCAGAAAAATGATTTTGTCAAAAAACACTGTACTCGATAATGGCCAAAGCCGAATTCTAGATTGTAGACAGGAAATATACAGAAATAAACAGTCAAAAGGCGTTGTATTCCTTCAAAAATACTGTGTTTCTGCGGCTCGGCGCCACAGAAAACAGGTCCACATCGTTGACCACTAAGCTTTCGTAATTTATTAACAAATAGGTAGTCTCTTATTGCAAGCACTATAAAAGGCGTACCATATAATATCGGTTCGCTCTATACTTCGTAAACAGTTCTATAGATGAGAGCACACAAAGAGGCGAGTGAACCGCTGTTGGGCAATAGCTTGGAATCTATAGAGGCGTTGAAGCAACAACAGGTTTAATTGATTAGCGCACATGTTGTAACGGCATTCCAGAGCGTTCGAAGAGTCCTATGACGACTGGTGTGAGTCAGTTCGCAGATCTGTTGAGAAAACAGCTGAATGTCAGGATCAAGGATGTTGGACGCCGAAGGTTTTACATGTATCACAACTATGTAAAAAATCAGACTAAACTGAAACTTACCAGCACCGTTACTTTTAGAAATGTCTAGTACGTCATTTTGCTCTCTTGAAACACACATACCATGAGATTCAAGTTACGATAGATACCTTTTGCAGAAAATTTTAGATGCTGAATTTTCTTAGACAAGTGAGGATCTATCATCTAAGTATAGCTGAGCTCGTTACCGAATGCTCTGTGACTGGAGTTTATTAGTGTCACAACAAAATAATTTGGTTGAATTTATCTGGAATCCATACATGAATTCCCGACGATTATGCTAAGAAAAATGAATGGCTGTCCCGGTATCTAAACTGTACTTGCACCTTGTACTGTGTGTACATGTATCCGACTGGTTTATTTATAACTGCAACGCTTAACACAGATACTTATCATATATGTTTCAAATTATTTATGCAACCTAAAATTGGAGATCTGTTATTTATATTAATATATCTGAAAATGTCCAGTGAAAAACGAAAACTATGCTTTATTTGAATAAATATGATAACAGACTGCGTCGAAAGACTTTATTTCATGCTTAACACCTTTGTTGCGCCAAACATGATCAGACAGTCAATCTTAGGATTGTGGACTTTATTTGGGAGTGTCATTACTCGTAAATATTGATAAAAAAATTACTGTGACTTTTCTTCAAATAGGAGTAGGCTGTTTTCTGTACTATAATTCTTAAGTAAATAACGAGTTCGCGGTCTATAAGGCTTCATAGGAGAAATTTCCATCAAAGCCAGAGGCCGAAAACTCTGTGTAAGACTATAGAAGATCACCTCTATACTGAAAGGAGTTAGTCCTCTAAACGCTTTGAGTAAAATAGCGACTGGCAGTATTATCTACGCCGGCCGCAGTGGTCTCGCGGTTAAGGCGCTCAGTCCGGAACCGCGCGACTGCTACGGTCGCAGGTTCGAATCCTGAATCGGGCATGGATGTGTGTGATGTCCTTAGGTTAGTTAGGTTTAAGTAGTTTTAAGTTCTAGGGGACTGATGTCCTAAGATGTTAAATCCCATAGTGCTCAGAGCCATTTGAACCATTTTCTTGTATTATCTACTGTGGGTAATGCAGAAATTAATTTCCGGCAGTGTTCGGTACAGTGGAAGCTGTGAAGCTCTGCTAAAATCTCGGCAATGGCAGTCGTTATCTTTCGACAACCATTGTCTTATAAACTACTGCACTATACTGCTGAAAGTACCACTATGTACCTTTTATCTGTAATTATAGTTAATTTTGCGTTTTAATAAACATTTCTCTACTCATATACTTCGTCTTTTCTACTTCTCGACAAGAAAGGCATCTTGTCAGCCTCTGCCTCTAACACAGTCAAAATTAATAATTAAGATGCCAACCTCATGAAGAGACGGGATGAAGGCAAGAAAAATGAAGAGGGGAAGATCTTAATTTTAGTGATAGCCGTCGTTAGACTATCGAATGGTCACTGGAATAAACGATAGGAAGGCCTATGAAGCGCAGGTGTGCTGTGCGTGGTGAAAGTCATCACTGAACCCCTTGCCTCTCCGCACCGCACGCAATATTACAGGCACATACTATTGGGAATACAATCGAGATTTTTCATGTTATAGTTGTTATTACTGTTAACTTATTTATTAGTTAAAGAAACAAATATATTTGCCTGCCTGTAAAAAAACATAAGGCTTTGTAAGATACACAGTGTAAAGATGCATTTTCAGAATGTTCAGATAATCAATTAATGCATTTCCCATTAGAAACCAGTCGTTGTTGACGTTCCAAAAAAGAACCCTCAACACTTTGTGAAAATATTTTATTTTAAGTAAGTCAGCATTGCACAGAAAGGGACGTTCTCTTAATCTGCATTCTTTTATTTGAGTTCCTTAAATATTTTTCCATAATTTCTAATAGTTGGTACAAATGCGCAATGTCAAGTATCGTTTGTTTTCATAGTTTTGGAGGAAAATTAAAAAGTTTGCTTACAAACCCACTTCATAATCCGAAACAGCAAATGTTCTGAGAGCACACAAACTTTAGCAATTAAAAATGAATCGGCACGTTTTCAAGCATTTTTATAAATATATGAATCTCAATTCCTGACTTTTTATTTGTTGTATACACTGACGACTACAAGTCGCTGTCTCACAGCAAACCATTAATTTTCACTGAAAACAATTGAAAGCATACTCTCAGAATTACTCAATGGACCGATAACTGTAGCGTACCTCTACTATCGAAAATGAACCATGGATGATGCTGTTAGACACTGCCTGGCGAAAAAGTGACTCATCCAGAACACACGGTTTGATGTCAATGTAACTTCGTACCTCTAGACACCACCGTTGGGTACGTAAATAACTAGAATTGCAATTCTCTGTGTGTCTCCAAGTGGGTGGCTGGTCGAATCGTGCAATATCCAGATTTGTGGGGCATTCGTATGTAACAGTGGCCCGATGCTGGACTGCTTGGAAAGGCAGGCATACTCGTCATCAAGGTTCTGGTCGACCAAGTTTCACCACAACAAGTGACAGTCGCCATAATGTATACCCAACACATCATAACACACCCTGCAACAAATTGTCATTCCGCACTATTAGTCGAAAACCAGCAACAGCAATAATAGTAGTGAACCGTATCACGCTTGGGACACCATTGACAGCACAACACAATCGGAAGCGTTTTGAGAGCTGCCGTGACCGGAAAACACGGACAGTTCATGAACGGCGTCGCATTGTGTCAACGATGAATCGCCTTTCTGTATTACCTTGGACGACCATCGCTGACAAGTATGGCGGAGATCTCAGGAAAGGTTCCAGCCTTCCAGTGCATTGTAGAGGCACGCGGTGTTACTCCTGTCGTCATAATGTGGTGAATCATTGGGTATGACTTGAGATCGGCACAACATTAGGTTGCGAACATCCTGTCTCCACACGCGTCACTTCTCACTCGATGGTATCGTGGTGCCGTTTTTCAAGAGGAAAATGTTGGTCCACACACGGCACGTATCTCTATGAACTGTCTACGTGATACTGAGGCACTGCTGTGGCCAGCGATCGCCAGATCTGTACCCTATTACAAGGTGGGATAAGCTCGGACTTAAACTCCGTCCTAATCCCGGTATCCAGGATTCTGAGACCCAGCTAAAACAGTTTTTGGCCAGTTTTTGACCGCTACGGTCGCAGGTTCGAATCCTGCCTCGGGCATGGATGTGTGTGATGTCCTTAGGTTAGTTAGGCTTAAGTAGTTCTAAGTTCTAGGGGACTGATGACCTCAGATGTTAAGTCCCTTAGTGCTCAGAGCCATTTGAACCATTTGAACCCAATCTAATCACCACATCCATTCAGGTCATAGCGGGTGCAAAGTCGTACTGATAAAGGGGCCTATACTGCCAAGTTCTTTGTAAATTCGCCTTTGTAATTACTTCAGTAACATCACATACTCCCTCATTCCATCAAGTTTAATCTACACTACGTAAACTAAACTCCTCCCGAATAGGCCGTGAACGCCCAACGTTACTGATCGGCCGCCATGTCATCCTCTGCTCATAGGCGTCACCGGATGCGGATATGGAGGGGCATGCGGTCAACACACCGCTCTCCAGCCGTATGTCAGTTTCCAAACCCGGAGCCGCTATTTCTCAATAAAGGAGCTCCTCAGTTTGCCTCACAAGGGTTGAGTGCAACCCGCTTGCCAACAGCGCTCGGCAGGCCGGATGGTCAACCATCCAAGAGCTAGCCCAGCCCGACGGCGCTTAACTTCGGTGATCTGATCCCAAAGCAAAATCTGTGTCAGATAATATCTTTGTACTTGCTATTTTCTTAATAAATGTCATTGTTTGTCTAGCTCAGTTTTGCACTGCGTACGCGATCAGGAAGCTTTGTAATTTGCAAGGTCCTAGGACCTGTAACGGTTTCTGAAATGTTCCCACAGCGATAGCTACTTCCACTAATCTATAGCTCATACATTACAATGCACGTCACTCTAAGATGCTCATTGATGCTGGCCGTAGAAATTAAAGTTCTTAACAAAAGCTGAAGTGGTATTTTACATATACATTGACCTGTCAACCGCTGCGGCGTCACAATGCAGAAAATGCAGAAAATTATTGCATTTTGTGAAAAATACCTGCAAACATTAACAGTGTCAAATGAGAATGAGTATTATCCAAAATTGCGAAATTACTGCTGTCTCCGACAGTTGGTTTCTATACGACTGTCCAGCTACGGAATGAAATCAGATTACAGACGGCTGGAACAAGTGGAAATCAAGCCAGCGCGCGTGGGCGCTCTGCTTTATTCGATGTAATAGAGGGCAGGGTACGCGTATTATACATGCTGGCCTGACCAGTGGCGGAGCAGGGAGGGACGAGAGGGAGAAGGGGTCGCCGCCTGCCCTCCCTTTGTGGCCTCCCTAAGCCCCTGGGATAAGCCGCCTTAAAGCCCCTGAACCAATCAACCGGACAATCAACAGCCTATTAATCTACTCTAGTACTTAATTACTTTTCCACCAAAATGAGTTCTCGTTTAGGAAAGCTTTTTCACACGCCATTTAACACTTTGCTCCGCACTCACAAGTGGAACCGTTATGCAAAAAAGTTAATTTATGAATTGAAAAATTCGTCGGAGAGAATTCTGACGGCGTGCGGAGATGTATTTCAAAAAAGTTGCTGCGACTTTTGGCCGCCATTTCCTCTTCAGCCATTCTTGTCACCGAGTCTGGTGACCTATTTGCATTGTGTTCATTGGACGAACGGAACTTTCTTACACATTTTGTACGTGAAAATAGCTTGCAAATTACTAGTAATACAATTTGAATTATAACTTGAATCCGGATCTTTCACCTTCAAACAACTGAACCGCTCCACACGAGTTGCGGCCTCAGTTAAATCTTCGCTCACCTGCTTTATATACACGTTAGAGGCTCATCTGCGTACCTATGTGTCGTGAGAGCAGGTTACGGTGGCAAGTACAGTGATTGATTATATGAATGAAGTAGGATAACCTCTTCGGTTTAGAAAATAAGTAAATACATGCTGAGAAAATGGTGGTTTCATTAGTATGTGAAGTGCACTTGGATGTTTCATTCATAAAGAGTTCCTCGTAAAAGAGCTGTGTCCAGTTTCGAGTCCATATATGACACAGAATTGTGATCTTTCAGGAAATTTACCATAAGCGCACACTCCCCTACAGCATCAAATCTTTATAATTGTCTCAATTGAAAAGTGAGTCGCATTAGAACGAACTAGATTATCCTTTTGTAAAGAATTTACAACGGTTCGTAACTAATTACTGTTGTCTATTGGAATCAACATTGGAAGACTCGGGAGATAAGCATAATTTCTTTCAGTCTCCTGGATCATGGTGGACACTGAATTTTGCAAATGAAGTTTCTTCGAACGAAGAATTGAAAAATATTTTACATAAGATCATGCTGCAAACCTTTACAACCGAACGACTGCTTCAAGGCAACGAAGGATACGCTGCACGGCTTTGTTTTTTTTTCTTTTTTTGCTTTTAAAGAAAAAAGGGTTTCGTATGTCAGTTGGTGAAATCGGAAGCCTTACAGCAGGACCACTTTTTTGATCATTTGTCAGTCCGTCTGTTAATACGGTTAAAGGTATGACGTTCAGTTTTATGTTCATTATTTAAGTTTATAGTCCCTCGATGTTATATAGAATTTAAGTCGATGTAATCAAAAGATACGGTCCAATGAAGCCCTATGTGTGTTGTATCATAGAATATCTTCTGTAGTGCCCTATGACAGCGAAATCAGTGAGCCGAATTTGTTATCACTTAACTCATACAAATATCTGGGAGTAACACTTCGTGGGCATATGATACGGGATTGCCATGGAGGTTTCAGACTTCCTTTTATTGATAGGAAACCACAAAAATAGTCAATTTACAAATTTAGAATTGCTCCTGTCGTAGAATAATGCTCAAATGTGTGTGTGCCATACCAAACAGAGTTAGCACTGGATATTCAAAGCACATATAGAAAAGGGCAGCACGAGTGGTTACTGTTTTCGCGGGCGTAGCGGATCTGCCGAAAAACCTGAACTGTAACCGACCTAGGTAGTGATGTGGTTGGCACAGTGGACTCTCAGTCGGGAGGGAGGCTGTTCAAATCCGCCTCAGACCATCCAGATTAAGTTTTCCGTAGTTTTCCTAAACTGCTCCAGGAAAATTCTGGGATGGCCCTTTTTAGAGGGCACGCCTAATTTCATTCCCCATCCTCAGCAAGCATCAATACAATCATTTGAATAACAGCACTGTTAAGGATCATCATCATCCTACAACTTTAATCCTTGGTGACAGCAGAAGACGGTGGCCTCGAGCAGGCCGCTCTGGAGAGGCGTGAAGAACACTGATGATCTCGTAAGTGGTCTAAACCAATCATCGAATGAAATAGGTAACTTAAAATAATGCTTTTTTAAAATAAATTTATTATAGTTTTATCAATCACTGTTCTTCCACGGATAACGTTCCAAAAAATTCTTAACAGTTTTCTTATGATCTCGCTGTCGATGGGAGGCTAAAAGCTAATACTCCTTCCTTCCATCTGAACTAGCAGACACACAAACGCGGACGACCACTGTGCAGCAAAAATACTACTTACAAACTTTCAATAACTAGAATTAGCTAAGTAACTTATAACACGATCGTAAGGAGTTTCTTCGCAAATATATGTGGTTTTTGCCCAAATATTTGACTAACACGTTTCAGTACGTTATAATGGATGCAGAATTTTCTACAAAAATGAATGTGAGCTTTGGGGAATTCTTAACGTTCTCAATACACGTAAATGGTTTATCGGATAGGATTAACAGATATAAAATTGTTCTCTGACGATGCAGGTGTGTTTAGGAAAGTATCGTCGGTGGGCGATCGTAAGGAACTGCAGAAAAGCTTGGTATAAATTTCCACTTGCTATCAAGAATAGCAGCTTTCTTTAAATGTGGATAAACGTAAGGGAAATCCTACAGCAAATAGAAAAAAACCAGCAGCACGGTCTAATCACATTAATGTGACCACTGCCTATGTTCGACTTCAGCGTGCAATAACCACTCACAGGCTGCAGGTGGCAGCACTAACAGTGGAGGATATGTAATATATAAAGCGTGTTGGGGTGCCGCCTTGGTTAAGCTATACCGTTCGTGGCAAATGGCGCTATCCGAAACCGGCCCCGCAACTGTCGTGCCCCACTGACCATAGATGTCCGGCCTCTGCACGTCCATCCCATCTTTTCGGAGACAGTTGAGGGACTCGACCGCTCGGTATAGGATGTAAAATAAAACGCCTTTCAGTCGTCTAATTTCCAAACTGTTATTTCATTTGGCTACCAGTTATGGCGATTTACTACGCCATTTTCAGGCCCCCTTACCGACGTGTAGGAAGACTCCAACCTCGGTTCAAGTCACAACAGAGGCCAGCAATCAAACGCTGGTATCTGTATCATGTAGAAATCTACAGATACCAGTATTTGAATGCTGGCCCCCATTGGACCGGATCAGAGTTTGGAATCTTCCCATACGTCGGTAAGAGGGCCCGAAGATGGCGTAAAAAATCGCCGTAACTGGTAGCCAAACAAAATAACGATTTGGAAATTGAACGGCTGAAAAATGTTTGATTTGACATCCTGAAGATGACAGAGTGAAAGATGGGGATGAATGATGGCTACGGACGGCCGGAGTGGCCGTGCGGTTCTAGGCGCTACAGTCTGGAGCCGAGCGACCGCTCCGGTCGCAGGTTCAAATCCTGCCTCGGGCATGGATGTATGTGATGTCCTTAGGATAGTTAGGTTTAATTAGTTCTAAGTTCTAGGCGACTGATGACCTCAGAAGTTAAGTCGCATAGTGCTCAGAGAAATTTGAACCATTTGATGGCTACGGAGGTGTGTTCGGACAAATAGACATGCAACGGTTTTGCAAGTGATCGCCCAGATGAACCAAGGGGCTACCAACACTGTCTCCTCAACGACCTTTCAGCGAACGTTGCTGCATATGGGCCTCCGCAGGAGGTGCCTGGGTCATGCACACATGCTGCCTGCTGCTCATTGGCTGTAATTTGTACGCCAGTACCGCAAATGGACGATCATGAGAGGCGATAACTGACCTTTTCAGATGAATAACGTTTTATTCTCCATCGGCCGTTGGTGTGTACAGCGTCAAAGCAAAGTGTCTAGGCAGGAGTAGGAAGTTTTATGGTTTAGTGAATATTTTAAGGGGATTCCCTGGGTGATCTGGTCATTCTGGTAGGCACAACGGATCAATACAAGTATATATCTGTCCTCGGGGATTATGTCCACTCCTCATGCAGTTTGCTTCTCGTCGGCACGATGGCATCCACCAGCAGGACATTAACTTGTCAAATACCTCGCGCTTTACGTGCGTAGTTCGAAGAGCAGCAGGATGAGTTTACCGTACTCGCCTAGCCACCAGTCATCCCGGATTTAAAGCCAATCGAAAACATGTGGGACCACCTCAATCCGGCTATTTAATGTGAGTGGAGCGTATATAATCGTGGCGAACCTTGGGTACGCCACATTGTACAAGTAGTTAGAGCTACATTAAGAAGCAGTTTGAAAACTAGACGACGACTAATAATCATTATTAGGGAAAGTGAAAGATATCCTCAGATTTGTTGGATTCTGAGCAAGTGCAATACGTCTGTAAAGGAAACTCTCACACAGGACGTTACTGAGGACAATTCTAGAGTATTTTTCATTTCTTAGAAGTCCTTCATACAGTAGACACGGCTAAGAACATCGAAAGAATTAAAACAACTCTGTTTGGGTTGTAACAGGTCGGTATAGCTAATACGAAAGTGCATCAGAAATGCTTGAAGAAGTTAAACTGAAATCATGGAAGAACGAAGACAGTTCCTTTTGAGCAAATTGAGAGAACCTGAATTTGAAGAAGAAATTGCGATAATTGTACATATCGCATAGCGATCACGAGGGTAAGATGAGAGAGGGTAGGCTGCGTACAGAGGCCTAAAGTCATTTCTCCCTTCGCTCAGTACCCAAATGAAACAGGTCAATCAGTCGCTAGTACTCGTACGATTCACCTACACCATACATTGAACGGTGTCTTGCGTAGTAGTATACAGAGTGTCTTAGGAGAAACGGCTGATGACGATACGACAGGATCGAAGGTTCGAAGCTAAAAGTCTAATAATCACGGCCTCTGAAATGCATACCATAAGAGCTTTGAGAACTTGTTCAGTAGAAGTGATAACATTAAAAAGGATGAACAAGTGCTCGTAGCTCTTAGGTATGCACTTTAGAGCCCATGATTATTGAAGAATTTTTCATGTTTTGGCCCATGCTATCCCCCCCCCCCCTCTCTCTCGAAACACGGAGAACGAATAGCGTGCAGTGGAAGGTTGTTTCATAGTATCGCAGATGTACTGCTCATAGTTCCTAACGTATGCAATTTATACCCCGTGTTTGCCAGACCTTTTCGGTTCTAATGCTTGATCCTTTCGTCCCCCTGGAAACTGACCGACCCCAGTTGACCACCTCTATACCAGTGGTCGTCAAACTCCGGTCCGCGGCCCGCGTGGGACCCTAATCGAATTCTCGTGCGGCTCTGGCCATACATACAATTTCTCAGGTCAACATCCCATTTCTCAACACATGCTAATCAGACAGGAATGAATGAGGTATCTTTAGAAAGGTTTTTAATCCGGATTCTGACAACGCGCGTTAAAACTTACTATCTGTGAAAAATTTTAATTTAAAAGAAACTTTTGACTATCATAAGCAGACAGGTATCGTGGATACCCAGCAGCATACCTACATATTACAAATATAACTAATTCATCACGAATAAGATACACCCTTTTTATATTACCTCATTACAAACATAATTTTGTTTTAAAGTAGTTATTAACTGGATAATCTGTGTACAGTATTGTCGTAGACAATAACCATTACCACTGCGGTAGTCCGCTATCGCTTCCCGTCGTACAAGTTAACTTTTCTAAACGAATATATTTTCCGAAACTATAAACAGATTTGTCATTGTCGCCTCGAATTGTGATTTACCTCTTGCTACTACGGTCTACCGTGCTAACTATAAATGAAAATGACTGTTGAGTTACAGTTATAGGCTATGTGGCCCTACTGACCGTCCCTGATCTCGGCCTGTCATACAAGCTGTAACAAACATCCCGAATGCAAAATAAATTTTTGTACACTTGGAAATGTGTATTCGAGGCCGTATCATGAAGTAGCAATTACTATTTTTTAAAGAGGTTTTCTCTTCATTCTCATAATTACCCTTATCCCAACGACAGTAATTATTCCAAATACTGTCATTACTTGAATCGGTGAAATGGCAAAAGTTACGCACGGTTCTCCTCGCTTTATAATAATATGCATCTAGCAACTAAAAGCCGAACCCGGAAAACATGAACTAACATTGTGAACTTCTAAAGAGTACAGTTTTCCTGCTCAGTAAAAAACAAAAACACTTAGACTGTATTACTCTAAGACGTGCTTAATTTTAATTGACGTTGGTAAATTCAGCCGTGAGCTCATTAAAGTTGGCCGCTTACTTCCTGAGCAAAGGATTAACTAGCGCGGTCCCGCAGGGCTGGAGGATGCGAGAGGGTAATGTTCTGTTGTTTGTCTTCCGATACTGACAACCCTAGGGAGAGCGCAGCTCGTACCCATCAGCTTCTATGGTATGGATTTCAGATGTAACTGTCATGGATTTGTGAATGCGCATTACAGTCATGGCCATTTTCAAATGCGGTAAATATCTGCAGCAAGAAATAAGAAAAATTAAGGCTGTTGTAATACAATGTAATGAGTAGTAGGAAAACTACATTCAAAACGTTTAGTAAACATTTGTGATCGTGTCTTATATTCCATTTAAATAAACGTACAACTACTATTAATGCTGTTAGTCACTTAATCAGCCTCTCGCAATGACAATACAATAGTTTGGGATCGCTGACGCTTCCAGCAATATGAAACTGAGAAAAGTTGACACAAAATGTTCCGAATGGTGCTTACTTTCAACGACCAGCACTAGCTAGTGTACCGAGTGTTCGTAGCATACTAATTTATGTAGATTATCAATTAATAATGACATGGGTACGTATGCGGCCCAAGTGCGGCCCCACAGTGTCAGTATTGGCTCTTGAACGAAAGGGTTTGACTACTGCTGCTCTATACTGTTTGTAGACGGTAATGTAGAAGACTCTTTTTATTTCGTTTTCGAGCACAGCACAATACCAAAATGCGGACGAGGCTGCAGGGGTGTGGCGTCTCAAAAGAAGACTTCTCACGAGGCTGTTTCGTCTCTCCAACAGGATCCCTGCGGCTAGTGGTTCGCGCCGTTAGCGGTCCGTACTGCGGGTAGCGGCCACGAGAGGGGCCCGTGCCGCGCCGCGCTGACTGCGGCAGAGTAATGGGTCCGCCACCGACCGGCCTAATCCCCCACAGCTGACAAACGCCGCGACGCCGCCGCCCGCAATCCGCCGATAGCTGGTCCGCCCTGCCCTTATTTCACGCTGCTTTCCTCTCCGTATTACCTCTTGCACACACTCGCTATATTTTCCTACACGCTAGCTATGTTTACGATCTCAGCCACTGCGTAAAGACACCATATATTTGTATTCAGGTGACGCTCATACACTTCGTTTTCTTGCCTCTTGTCTCTTTCTCTCTCTCTCTCTCTCTCTCTCTCTCTCTCTCTCTCTCTCTTTCTCTCTCTCTCTCACTAACCTTAGCGCGGGCTCAAACACACACACACACACACACACACACACACACAAACACACACACAAAGAAGTACTGTTGACCAGTATATAACGATGTCCTCCGTGGATATAGATAACACCGAGAGGCCCAACGTCATGAGAAGTCTAAGTGATGTCGGCTGTCGGGTGCTGAAGTCTACGCTTTCTGACATAAATGTGTTCCGGACACGCCACATTCAAATCGACTGCGATCTGACACACTTCTCCGTCGATCGCCGTGTCCGGTTTTAATGAGACGATGACATCTATTCGTTAAATACTTGCGACCTTCATGTGCGCTGGATTAGGCTTGTGGAATTATTGGTTCAACTATACTGCGGCGAACTGTCCATCATGAAATTGAGTGGGCCGCCAGTTCAGATCGACTGTTATTTCGTATCTCGCTTTTAAGCTACAAGTTTCTTGAAAGTTTTTTAATATTTGTATATCTTGAATATTCGATGTTTGTATAAATAGCTGCACACTCTGTCCAGGAGGGAGCTTTGCTCAATCTGTTTGTTGGTGTCCGCAATAAAAAAATGGTTCAAATGGCTCTGAGCACTATGGGACTCAACTGCTGTGGTCATAAGTCCCCTAGAACTTAGAACTACTTAAACCTAACTAACCTAAGGACATCACACACATCCATGCCCGAGGCAGGATTCGAACCTGCGAGCGTAGCGGTCGTGCGGTTCCAGACTGTAGCGCCTTTAACCGCTCGGCCACTCCGGCCGGCTGTCCGTAATAATCGTTCTTTCAGCACCAGTGAGAAGTTTTGCACTTCATTCACGACCCTGCTTTCGGACTTGGATTTTATAGTGGATACTCCGCAAAAATGTTGAAGATCCACCCTAGACACACTTTCATTTCCAGAAAGAAATTTTCACTCTGCAGCGGAGTGTGCGCCGATATGAAACTTCCTGGCAGATTAAAACTGTGTGCCGGACCGAGACTTGAGCTCGGGACCTTTGCCTCTCGTTGACAGTTCCCTTTATTTGTAAGTGGGCGATTTATTGTGCCAAACAACTGTCATAAGCACCTAAATCATGTCTTAAACTGGACCGTTTTCTAGCGGAAGCACTCGGTAGTCTTTTGGATGTGCTATGTAGGAACAAGTGGTCAGCACACAGCTCTCCTGGCCATTTTGTAGATTTCCAAATCATGGAGTCAGAACTTCTCATTCAAGTAGTTCCTCTGTTGGCATCACAAGGTTGAATGCATTTCGTACCAGTCCTCCCACAAAGAAAAATCATTGGCAGTAACGGGAATCGAACCTCGGTGATCCACGTGGCAAATCATCTGTGCTGACCAGTCAGCTACATAGGGGGGAAGACGGCATTATTAGTTGGGTAAATCTACAATGAAAAGTGGCAGTAAATGTAGAGCGCTTGTTGAATAGCCAAAAACATTGTGGAATGTTAAAGTGAACGGTTTCGACAGTCCTATTTGTCAAGAGGCCATAGGGTTGGAGTTCAAAAATTAAATCTCCTTCGCCTTGTTACTACTATGGGTAAGGAGTGGAATGCATTCGGCAAACCTGTGTGGTACCTGCACAACCTCGGACAGTTCAAACACAAATTACAACGTAAGTGGTTAAAAAACTGACGCCGTGTTAGGAAGTGGTACACCGTCAGCGGTTCGTTACAGTGATATGGCTGAAAAGACAGTGCCCAATACGTAATTGACATAAAATTAATTTCTCGCGACGAGATGGATTCGGGGAAGTGTTGGGGAATTTCATCTCCATGAGTCTTCCCGCGGAGAGACAACCAGTGTTCATGCCAGACTGATAGAATTTTCCGACCTACAGCAAAGCTGAGATCGTTCGATGGGACACAATAGGTAAAAGGTCTGGGTAACAGAGCTGTAGTTTTGGCAGCAGCAACAGCTGCCTCGTTCCGGCTTTTCCAACAATCCATACGAATGGCGCTTTGGTGGCAGCATCAGAGAGCGAGAGAAGACATTCTTGGACCCATTTCACTAGCAGGTGATACATGTACAGTGCGTAACATGATCTAGAGGGTACTGACTGACTCAGAGAATATAACACATTCAGAGATTCCGTATCGCCGGTTGCACAGGGTGGCCTAATGAAGGGCAAGAGACTCTATAGTAAAAATCGAGGGCTGGTCTCAACGGTGATATCTTAAAGCCTCCTCGCCACCAACTAATGCTTTGATCCACTTGCCCTACAGATATCACCATCCAACGTTCATATGCGATTAACGCACAACGTGCTGCCATGTTCACTATACAGCCGTCTGTAATAACCTGCTCAGACATCAAGTCTACGATGTTCCATATACAGCACATAGCGAAAATATCCGCAACACATCTTCAGTTAGACAGCCCTTCACGTACTTTCTGACCACTCGGTTTATTTCGTGTCATAACATTAATCTAAAGCCATTCTTGCCATTGTGATCTATCTGAACTCTCCTGGGAACCGATTTTTGCAAATCCTGGAGGTGTTCCACGAGTTTTTATCCAATACCCAACATGGAATTCGATTCCAAGAGAGATAGAGCAACGCAATGGGGCCGTAATTGTTTCCACCCTATGAGACACATTAGCTGTGTAATTAAATCCGACGATTTTGGAGCAAAGAAAAACGGTTTTATTTATTTATGTATTTTTTTATCCTCATCTCAGTATTGGACACTTACAGCCACAATGGAAGGCACATTCTTCTTGTGGAAACTCTGTCGGTGACGCTGTAGTACCATTCACGCTTAATATGGCTTCATATACATTACAAGCTTCAAGGGACCCATTGGAAATCCCCATAAGACGGTCTTAACAGTAACACAAGAGCTACGATAGAACGCAACAGCTAGCATAAGACTATAAGTTTCCCTTTTTGCTCTACGTAGGTAAACACGTACCATGGGATGCTGTAAAATAATTGTGGAATCGTCATCAACTCAAGGTAACCCATCAAATGCAGGTATTGTACTTACAGTGAAAGACAATGCTTCGACATACAGACTTAAAATGTAGTGGGTACATAATTAAAATGTAGTACCAAGTGTTTCCTGAACACATGATATTTCGCCGCAGATTCTTTTAGCTAACTTCAGAAAAAGACTCAGCAGTTAGTCTCAAAATTTCATGTATAATATATACGACGGGAAAGTGTTACTTTCAAAACCTTGTGTAGAAAAGTGCATTAGACAGGGGTGCAAATTACGGCACTCTTGCATAACTGAAACACTGAAGCAAAAGCGGAAGCGCAGCCGTAATCAAAAGAAATATTTAGAAGAAGCATGAAATTGGTAAATGGCGTAGCCCTATTGGCTGAAATAAAGAATGTGCTGTAAATAAATAAAGGGGATTGGCAACTTACAACTGTTTGAGCTCGATAGTTAAAACAACATCAATGAATGTAAAATTTTCAGAACCCCGAATTACGACTTTCTAAGAATTAACATGATGTAACGGAATAATGAAATTTACAAGCGAAAAATTATTCTGTTTAGAACAGAAACTAGATTACGCAAAGAAGATATTAAGAACAGAATAGCGAATGTAAGGAAGTTCCTTCTTCAGATACAGGAATCTGTAAGTGTGAAGGCACTGTTATAGAAATACGGAAGAAGTTCGTGGAATTTCATGTCTAGATAACTCTAAAGCAAGGGCTCAAAATATGAACAGTGGTAAAATTGAAGAGGAGGAGAGTGTAAACATTTGAGACTTCCTCCTACAAAAAGATGTCAAAAATATTCAGGAGAAGGTTAAACAAGTGAGAAAGCTGTACAGATAGAAGACAAGGACGTATTCCTGTAAAAGTGATGTGTAGATGGGATATAACAGATGTATATAGTGCCAGAGAAGAAAAATCGTGGAGGACGCTAAGTATAGGAAATGTGTTGAGGATGACTTAACACTGTCAGTGAAATGGGTACAAAGATAGAAATAGTAGCTTAGGATAATGAGCTCTGACGGACGAAATCAAACTTGTATATAGGCCTATTCTATTCTCCTAAGAAAAAAGTGAGCTCGTTCAAACCGTTTTTTAAACTGTAATAAGTTGTGCAAAAGGAAAACGGTTCTATCAGAATTTAAGCTCTGTTCCAAGTCTTTGACAACGTTCGTGTCGTAATTCTCTGGCGCACAAAATAAAACTTCTGCAGATTCACTTGTTTGCTTACGTATGAGTTCCTAGGTACCAAGAAATTTCCGGCATTGTCGTCACAACGCCGCCGTAGCATTCTGATCGCTAATTAACTAAATGTAGCATTCTTGTTCACCGAGCTCTCGCTTATATCCGAAACGTGTTTCACGTTCCCATGTAAGTACACCGTACGGAATCCATAATCCGACGCGGCACGTCGCTTCACCGGCTCAGCAAACAGCGCTCCTACAGCATACCGGACTGAGGGCTTATGGGAGCGCCCGCAAGATCAAAGAGATACTTCCGACAGACATCAGCCATTACGACGATAACGATGTTAGAGATGGCAAAATAAGGCCTATATTTTGGTGATCGATTTTGCCACAGCTGCTGTTCCATTATTTATCGCGAAAATTCTTTATATGAAGGAATTCTACTGTTCGCTATGATGAACTTGACAACCCATTCGTTTACTCATTCATCACGTGCGTAGATCCTATGGAGAGTAAGTTGAAACGAGCCAAAAAAGTACCTTACGGAGAGAAATTCAACTGTATTAACAACTTAACTGTCACTGTACTGGTTAACGCTATTCGCGCTTAAGCTTGCTAATAAATTGGCAGCCTGTATGCTACTTTGAAAGACGGAGGACTGTTTCTTCAATTACGTTAAATAGCTGTTGTTTTGTATCACACTGATACTTGACTTTTAGTTGCATACACTGGTATTATTAAGGAATACCTACGTGTGTAATAACAGAGGGCTGGTTACAACAGAATACTACCTGTCATTCAACTTGATAGGGTACGACATTGCAGTGCCCCTGTTATTCTGAATTACAATGCGAAGTTCCCTTGGACACTGTTTCATGTCCAAAGGAACAAGCACTATGGCGACTACAGCTTTTAATGAAATACATCAAACGTGTTCCCAATTGTGAATATGGACAACCATCAGCTGTAGGATGGAATGACGATAATGATAATTTTTGCCAGACCGAGACTCGAACCCGTATTTCCTGCTTATCGCAAGTGATATCCTTACCATTTGGCTATCCGTGTACGACTTGCAGCCACGACATATGCAAATTAAGGTCTAGCCGTGAGACGTGCACGGATAGCCAAATGCTAGGAGTGGTGCTTGCGATAAGCGGGAAATCCGGGTTTGAATCCAGGCCCGTCGTTCCATCCTGCAGCTGATGGTTGTCCGTATTCGTAATTGCGAATACGTCTAATGTACTTTATAAGGTGTCCTACTTAACTATGAACTTCACAAATTTCCGAAACGAAACAAGATGTGAAAAATTCTATTGGCCAGAGATGCGTCTATACAGGGGCGCACGCAACGGGCAGAAATGCACAGTCCAGAAATGTAAACACTTTCATCACACACTTACGTTTTTTAAACAGCACTTTTATGTTTTTTTCTCCGGAGATGAAAAACAGGGGTACAATTAGTGACAGCAGACTTGTTTTCACTGTTCTAAATCTCATACCTTCCGAAATACGTAGTCCACAAAGGAGGCCAATGACGCCACTCTGCCGTAAGGGGGTGCAGAACAAGGGATTAGTTACAGCAGCATGCAGGAGAGTGAAGGCAACCCGCGTTACGGTAATACAGCATTACGGCAGAATCCGTGACGCCGTTGCCACCCTTCGAAGTCTACATATTTCAGGAGGTGTGAGGTTTAGAATAACGAAAAGAAGTCTGTTGTCGCTAATTGTACCTCTAGTTTTCATTTCCACAGAAAAAACATACAGGTGACATTTAAAAAAACGTAACTTGCTGTTGAAAGTGACGTTTGTTTACATTTATGTATTGTGAAAAGAAAGGTTCAAATGTGTGTGAAATCTTATGGGACTTAACTACTAAGGTCATCAGTCCCTAAGCTTACACACTACTTAACCTAAATTATCCTAAGGACAAAAACACACACCCATGCCCGAGGGAGGACTCGAACCTCCACCGGGATCAGCCGCACAGTCCATGACTGCAGCGCCTTAGACCGCTTGGCTAATCCCGCGCGGCATATATTGTGCATTCGTGCCCATTGTGTGACACCTGATATGGGTGCATTCCTGGCCAATTGCACTTTTCACATTTTGTTTCAATTCTGATATATATTATTTAGGTGGGACATACATAGATACTTACCGTAAAGCAAACAGAAAATTTCACTTCCTCACTCTAGATAGTCATTCACTTTCGAAGTTATCACTCTTTCATATTAGAAATCCAGTAACTCGGTAATAATGAATATAATTATTTAAGGGAAAACGCTATAATAAAAGGAAATGTCCCAAAGTAATCCAGTAGGGTAATTTTAATGAAATAAGAAAGATTAGCTCAGTGTATCAACAGATTGTAGAATTATATATAAACGACGAGTAAAGTGTTATGCAGTGGCGATAGTAATCATAAAAGCATAAATAAAAACACAGCGTAACCGGCCGCTAAAATTTAAGTTTACTTATGAAACCATGCTGTGTTGTGTATTCAGGTGGCAGTTCCATAGTTTAGCTGAGATACATTTCTCCTGGGAGACAAATTGTCGAAATATCTGCAATTCTGCCCAACTCTCTTGTGTACCTTCCACGAAGACACTGTATTTACGCTTAACACATTAGGCCCAGACAAACTTAAAGTGACATACATTGCATTTTAAGAGATTAACTGTTATGGTATTCGGTTTCCTACTACGACGTGAGATAAGGAGAAAAGCTCGTATAGATCGTACATCGGATCGGCTTCTAAATTATGTTGGATTAGAGTCGCCTATCCAAGAGCCTGCTATATATCAATCACTCACTGCTTGTTCGAAGCGAGATAGTTTGCTATGGGAATGTGTACAGCACTTTCTCCATAAAATTGTGTTGCAGAACGCGTCACGTTGTATAATTACATACATCATTTACAACATTTTTTCAACATGACGTGGTGATCTAAGACCCAGAAGCATTTTATGACCTCGAAAGCTTACGAACATTAACACTGATAGTACAAAATATTATGACACTGTTCATCGCGACACTGAAGGCCGCCTGTGAGCATTGCGTATGGGGAAAATATATTACTGGGGCAGTGACAAATGAGAACTCATATGACACGGACCACAAATGAGGAAATCCACTGACATAAGCCACTTTGACCAAGGATGGATTGTTATGGCCTGGTGACTCCAAACGAGCACCTTAAAAATAGCGATGGTAATCGGCAGTTCATATGCTAATGTCTTGAACATAGCGAAAAGTGGTTGAACGAAGGTGAAACAACGAGCAGGCCACATGATGATAAACATCCACGTCTCATGTCGGAGGTCTGCCCTCTCTGTACTCTAAGATAGGCGACGAGCTGTAGCAGAAATGACGGCTGAGTACTGTGCTGATACCGACATGAGTGTTTCAGGACGCACACAGTTGAGCACGGTGTTCTGAAGCAGGAGACCCTTAGGTGTTCACACGTTGACCCAATGACAGCGTGAATTACGACAGCAGTAGGCACAGCTTCATCGACAGTGGACCGTGTGTCAGTGGAAACTCGTCACCTCCAAGGATGATTCACATTTATTGTTACACCAGGTCGATGGTCGCGTCCGGATACGCCGTCTTCCAGGCTAACATTTGCTGGTAACCTAGTATACCAGATCACACACAGGCTGATGGGGACAGTATTATGCCTCTGCGCCGCAGTTAATTTACCTACCATGGCTGAATAAAATATAGTCTTCGCCATGGGTAAGGCAAGAGTCCATAGAAATAGGTCAGACCGAAGCCAAATACAATGCTAATAAATTAAGGATAATGCTGAAGCATGGTGAAACAACGCTCTGGTGGGCAGTTTGCGGGTTTAAATCAACTCGAGGTATGACCATGCGGTGCATTTGACCTGCGGTCGTCCCTCAGCGCTGGCAGCAGTCCACGCATGCAGAGATGTGTTGGTGCATATCAGAGTACTGTGCAGCGAATAAGTGCGCAGACCTTTTCAGCCGTGCTAATGGTGACTGTGTGTTGAAAATGGCTCAAAGAATACATGTTGATGACGTTATGAGGGTTAGAATACTAGGGCGACTGGAGGCTGGTCAAACACAGCAGGTCGTAGCACGGGCCCTCCGTGTACCACAAAGTGTGATCTCAAGATAATGCAAACAAATCCAGCAGGCAGGAAACCGGTCCACGCGCTACAGTACGAGACGTCCACAGTGTACAACACCACAAGAAGACCGATATCTCACCATCAGTGCCCGCAGACGGCCACGGAGTAATGCAGGTAGCCTTGCTCAGGACCTTACCGCAGCCACTGGAACAGTTGTCCCCAGACACACAGTCACAGTCTATTCGCTCGGAGAGGTGCATTCCACTGACCCCTGGTCACAGAAGGGCCCGTAAAGCCTGGTGTCAAGAACACAGTACATGGTCATTGGAACAGTGGTCCCAGGTTATGTTCACGGACGAGTCCAGGTATAGTCTGAACGGTGATTCTCGCCGGGTTTTCATCTGGCGTGAACCAGTAACCAGATACTAACCCCTTAATGTCCTTGAAATGGACCTGTATGGAGGTTTGATGGGGTGGGGTGGGATTATGATTGGTGCACGTACACCCCTGCATGTCTTTGACAGAGGAACTGTAACAGGTCAGGTGTATCGGGACATCCTTTTGCACCAGCATGTCCTCCTGTTCAGGGGTGCAGTTCGGCCCCACCTTCCTCCTGGTGGATGATAATGCACGGCCCCACCGAGCTGCCATCGTGGTGGTGGTGGTGGTTAGTGTTTAACGTCCCGTCGACAACGAGGTCATTAGAGACGGAGCGCAAGCTCGGGTTAGGGAAGGATTGGGAAGGAAATCGGCCGTGCCCTTTCAAAGGAACCATCCCGGCATTTGCCTGAAACGATTTAGGGAAATCACGGAAAACCTAAATCAGGATGGCCGGAGACGGGATTGAATCGTCGTCCTCCCGAATGCGAGTCCAGTGTGCTAACCACTGCGCCACCTCGCTCGGTATTTGCCATCGTGGAGGAGTACCTTGAAACAGAAGATATCAGGCGAATGGAGTGGCCTGCCTGTTCTCCAGACATAAACCCCATCGAGCACGTCTGGGATGCTCTCGGTCGACGTATCGCTGCACGTCTTCAAATCCCTACGACAAATCAAGAGCTCCGACAGGCATTGGTGCAAGAATGGGTGGGCTATACCCCAGCAGCTGCTCGACCACCTGATCCCGAGTATGCCAACCCTTTGTGCGGCCTGTGTACGTGTGCATGGTGATCATATCCATACTGATGACGGGGTACAGGCGCAGGAAACAGTGGCGTTTTGAAGCACATGTGTTTCGGGACCAATACAGGTGTATCGGGTCCAATACCGTGGACTTACAGACCTGTGTCGTGTGTGTTCCCTATGTGCCTATGCTATTAGCACCAGTTTTTTGTAGTGCCACATTGTGTGGCACCACATTCTGCAATTATTCTTATTTATGATCATGAGTGTAGATCAAAAGAGACGTGACAGGATAGATAAATAGACTCATGTTCGGAAAAAAAGAAACCTTGAACGCCTAAAGATAAGACGTTCGTATTCATAGGACTTGTAGATTAGTATGTTCTACAGATATGATTAGCATTTGAACCGTATCAGCTCTCGGGTTCAAGGTCAACATCGATATCGCGGCGCAACATGACTTGCCTGTAAAATGTGCCCGCGCCCCTCGTCGTCGGCAAAAACCGAAGATAATGGATAAGTGTGATTAAGCAGACATGCAGGATGCCTCGCAGTCGTATGCGCCCACCGTACAACCAAATCAGTGAATCTGAAAGAGGGCGCATTTTGGCATCAGAGAATGTGATGTATCCGTCCGTGAAATTGTTGCTCGTGTGGTAAGAATTGTTTCGGCAGTGCAACGGGTGTGCGCAGAATAGTTCACGAAGACCGCAGAACACGACGAGATGGGTCAGGTCTCACAACTCAGACTATCCCCTCGAGGAGATCGACACCTCATCAATATGGCTTTGAAGACAGATCTGCATCCTCCTCGGCTCTGGCGCAACAGTGGAACAGTGTAACACATCAGACACAATCAGGAATGACAGTCAATCGCCGTTTATTACGGCATGGGTTACGTACGCGTCGTTCACTTCGTCTACGGGTGACGAGAGCGCAGAACCGTACTAGACTGCAATGGTGTATGGAGTGACGTCACTGGGGACAGGACGGCATCAGATAGTGTTTTAGGACACATCCAGATTCTGTTTGTTTGAAAACGATGTCCGCATTTAGTTGGTTCGTCGCAGACAGGAGGAGCGACATAACAATGGCTGCAATCGCACAAGACATACAGAGCCAACTCAAGGCCTCATGGTGTGGGGTGCTGTTGGGTACAACCATAAATCACAGTCGGTGCGTGTCCAGGGCACTCGGCCGGTGTAACCTACGTGAATAACATCGTGCGATCTATAGCCGTACTCTTTCTGCACAACACCTCAGGTGACATTTTTCAACAAGATAATGCACGACGACATGTCGCTGCACGAACACGTGCTTCCTTGGTGTCACAGGATGACAGCCTTTTACCCTTGTCCGCCAGATCACCCTACTTGTCGCCCATGGAAAATGTGTGGGTTATGGTGAAACGACGGGTGCAATGATGTGACCCAGTGCCAACCACCACAGATGAACTTTGGAACCAGGTGACAGGCACCATACACGTCTTACACGCTTCGACGATGCCATCATGCATGGAACAAGTTATCAGAGCCCAAGGCGGGCTCTGTGCCTACTAGGCATCAGGACACATGCCAACCGCGGTGGGCAGAACATGCAAATGTACATGTCCTGTGAACATGAACAACCTTTGTCTAGTCGTCCAAAGTGTTCTTTTTTTTCTGAACATGAGTGTAATATCAACGTCGCAGCAGCAAAGACAGAGACGCTGTGGCGTGGGTGGCCTGATTGCTTCACGTCCGAGCCGTGAATCTGTTACGTGACGGGAAAGGAATGCCTTGGCAAAACAGGGATGGGCCGAGTTCGTAAAAAACTACTTACTTCTGGGCAAAATTATGAAGTCTGAAAGCCACCAGCACCGCGAAGGAACTTATGGCGGTGTACGCGCACAGCCACAATCACATCTCGAGCCCCATCGCCACCTACATCTACATCTACATCTGCGTCTACATGTCTACTCTGCCTAGCAGAGGTTTCATCAAACCACTTTCAGACTATTTCTCTACCGTTTCATTCTCCAACTATGTTCTGGAGAAACGAACGCTTAAATCTTTTCGTGCGGCCTTTAATTTTTCATATTTTATTACGATGATAATTTCTTCCTAAGTATTTGGCGTTAGCAAAAGATTTTTACAGTCACATAAGGAAGTTGTTGATTGAAATTTCATGAAAAGATCTCGCTGCAACGAACAATGCCTTTTTTTAATCATTACCACCCTGGCTCGAGTCTATACGTATAAGACAGCCGCCACACCACGTCAAAATTTTCTTGATCTTAACCCGGAGGAAGACATCCCAGACGTTGTCTGGTGCCAACTCCGTGCCCACTACACGCCATGGATCTGTTGTAACATATCACACCCCCTCTGGGTGTGACATAAGTCTATTCGTTTCGTTTTCGTAAACTTTTCATCTTTATTTTTTTCTTCAAGCTTCTTTTACTAATAAGGTGCTCAGCTGACGCAATTTTATCTCTGCCGCCGTCTCACTTTCAGTTGTCTTGAAAGACGTCACAGCAGAAAAAGGTATATGTTAGTGGTCTCCTCCCGGGAGTTGTGAAGCTGATTGGACGCAAACATATTCGCGCTCACACCAAAATATACTAAAGACTATTTCCTTTATGCTCAGCACCTTACCACTCACAGATTTTAGCTCTCAAACATTTCAACTTTAGCCTGTAAAGCTATAGAAGACTTATACAGGTTTATAATACTTCAGGTCGAAAGTAAATTTCGTATGATGTGTCGCTGCCAATAAACATAGCACGATTAAACTTAGACCACACATAGAAAGATCTGCTACAGTACGTACAGAAGGTAACTGAAAGATATGCGCGTTGAGACGTTCACAAATGACACTTTTATCAAAGAAAATAAGTTCAGCAAAGTTATTTTCTTTGATAAAAGTGTTCGTGATTTATGTTGGTGCCCTGGACATTACGAAAGGTGGGAGGTGGATCTTAATTGGCTGTGCGACCACAGCAGACGGGAGTGCATTTTCTGCAGCGTGTTTCTGTACTGACCAGTAGTATGGTAAGGTATTCTTGTGATAGAGGTTCCCATTCCTCCACTAGACCGGTTGACTGCTTGTTGGTCGTTGGTACATGTGGATTTGGTCGAGTATTGTCACCCATGTGGAAGGAGAACGGTGTCTCAAGAATGTTTACCGGTGGCTGTACCGTGCCCAAAGATGTGGACGTCAATACTCAGATGCGAAATTATGCATTCACACACGATAACACCGAGAATGTTCCTTGGTGCATCACATGTTGCGAGGTCGCGTCAAATCTGGCTACATCCAGAAGCACCAATTCTGCTGAAGCAGCTTTCATCCGAGAAGAGCACGCAACCCCACTCGTCATTGATCTGCCACTGTGGTCAGGGCACTATCGCAATCGGTGCCGCCGATGTCAACGAAACACTACATACTGGACGTGGGGCAAAGAGATCACACCCGTGCCATCGCCTTGCCTCTGTCGTGAGAGGCCGTCCATGGTGGCCGAGCGGTTCTAGGCGCTACAGTCTGGAACCGCGCCACCGCTACGGTCACAGGTTCGAATCCTGCCTCGGGCATGGATGAGTGTGATGTCCTTAGGTTAGGTAGGTTAAAGTAGTTCTAAGTTCTAGGGGACTGATGACCTCAGAAGTTAACTCCCATAGTCGCGTCCCAAGCGTGGGTATTGCGAGGGATTGAGCGACACGGTTCGTGGATGGGATTTTAGCCGGTTGACCGTAGTGAGAGGGAGACTTTGATCTGGCTAAGATGGAGAAATCCCTGGTTGTCACAAGGCTAGGGAGGCGGTGGAAATTAAAGTCGTGATAAATTTAACAATTTACGGTTTATTCCATATGAGTACAGCTCGCCCTATCTGACGGTGGTTGCACTCACAGGAAAGCCAAGTCTAACACAGAGACGGTGACTGACTCCACCGTTCCGACTGACTACTAGAAGTTCTTCCAAGCTTCCTAACACCCTACGTTAGAGTCCCGCGGCTACGCCCTGACGCACTCCAGCGACTATCTCCGGCTGCCTGCCTACAGCCCGTTCCCCAGCCCAAGTCGGCTGCCGCTATCACTCTCTAACTCAACTCCTAGAACCGCAAGACCAGACCCGACAAGACCTCAGAGCGGCGTGCTCTCGGGTTTTGTTAGCGTTTCCCCTTCGACCCCGCCAGCGCTTGGCATGACGTAGCGTCGAAGGCAACTTACCCTTATTTGGTCTCGTTAAAACATTGTTGTTGCTATTGTTCTTCAGAGGCTGAGTGGAGGGGCAGAGACGCCTCTCCCTATATGGTCACACACTGCGTCCTGAGCCCTTCATTGGCTCCTCATGACGTAGTGCTGACCCCACCAAGGGCCCTCTTTCTTTCTCTCTCCACTCCCAGACCTCTCTCTCTAGCCAGGAATGCTTTCTTGTTGATAGTCTTAATTGAATGCTTATCATGCACCCCTGCACAGACCCTCGTTTGTAGTTGCTGGCTGTTTACTTTCCTATCAACGCGCCCAGCTGCCCAGCCGTTCGAGTGCCGCCTCGGCTGGCCCCTCGGCCACGCCTGGCGTCCCAGCGCTACAATCTTAACTTCTCCCTACGTACTATTTTTAAGGTACTGCTTTTTAGACTTGGCTTGTTCCTGCGGTTACAACACCTCCCCCGCCAGGGAAATTGGCGTTACTCCTCAGAGTAGCGTCAATTGAGATTCTCTCATTTTATTTTCTTACATTTTCTTTTGTTACATATTTTACACTTCATATGTTTTCTTTTTCTTTCATATACACTTAATTTCATGTGAGACACAAACATTTTACACATACATTTGTCATGATACACTTTTTCTTCTTTTCTTTTAAATCATTGATACAATTACAATCAAGGTACAATTTTAAACATTGATGCAAAATACCACTTTCATTCAACATTGGTAATTACAAATACGTACAGTTTCATAAAACATGGACAAACACTAAAATCGATTACACCTTTTTCATAAGACACTTCTAATATATTGTAACTGTAGGTTTGACTTATCGTCTGTTTCTGAACAGAACTGAATCTTCTTGGTTTTTACCACATCTTTCGTATACTACTATCTCTTCGGTGTCTTTATTAGCTTGTCTTCTACTTAAGCTAGTCTCTGGATATTGATTTACTATGGTGTTTCTTATACATACTTTTCCACAACAGTTACTATCGTCAAAGTACTTCCATAAACTTTTGAAACATTCTTTACAGCATTTACAATTTCTACAACAACATGTTATTACAATAACAATGACTATTGCTATAGCTATGTATGTAGTTACGGAGTAATGGGTAAGGTATCTGGAGTATTTTAGTTCTTCCTCCTGCATTTCTGCCATCCGCTGGACATCGTCCAACCTTTTCCCAGCGACTTTCAAGTCGTCTAATTGTGTTACTACCTGCTCCAGTGGTAAATCTAACGTTAGCATCGAAACATTTTTCTTTTCTTCGTTTACTACACAACAGTCAAATTCTAAATTAATTTGAGGTATTATATCCTTTTTCGTTACGTTACTATGAATTACTCTATCTGTTTGTATGAACACTCTCGTTCCATACCCTTTACATTTGCTATAAAAGCTTATCTTTCCTACCCCTTTCATTAATAAATCCTTCGGGGGTTCCTTTCCACATAATACTGTCAGTCCTTCTTCCTTCGGAGCTACATATAGCCATTCATTACTGTTTAGATGGGTCCAAAGGCTCTGATTTAGTGCGACTATTTTTCGCACACAATCTTCCGGAATTTCTCTTACCGGTTGTAATAATTTGGCTTCGCATTCCTCATGGTCGAATGTCGATAGCAATGCAAATGACTGTCTGCACAGTCTTCTGCTCTTACTCAATTCTTTACATTTTAAATCATCCGCGGAAAGTTTCGCGTACTGCCTTTTGGATTCATCTATCAGTAGAAATTCTTTTTCTGGCTGTATGTATATGTACCTTCCTTTCATATTTGGGATCTCCTTTGGTAATGGGAGAACTCTGTACAAATTGAAATTATTATTATCTATTAAGGGGATATTAATTACATACCCTAGTATGCTACCGGAAATGAACACATCTAAGTCAATTATTCTTAACAAGAGGTAGCCTGATGACTCCGCGAGAGGAACAGGAAACTTCACGTCCTTTAATTCGTCTCGGATTAAACTTAGATACTTCACAATTTGCACTGGGTTAATTATGTGAGGCTGAAGTATTCCTTTTTGAGCATTTACAATGGCATTTATCATTTGCTCGTACTCTTCCTCAATTTGGCCAAACACTGCCGCTAATTGCAATACTTGCTCTGTTACAGTGGCAAAAGTTGCTACTCGTTTGAAACCTATATCCGTCTCCTTCACGTATTCTTTCATGAACCTTTCGAGTCTCTGCATGCCTGTTCTTAGAATGTGTTCGTTTGACTCTAGTGTATACACTGTTCTGTTTACTCCTGCTAACGTGGCCCTTACCACCGCCACCTGTTCCTTAGTTAACCTCAGCAACCCTTCCGAATTCTTTTCCATAGCATCTATTCTTTCCTTATAGTATGCTGCGTCTGCTTCGTCCAGTGTTCCGAACAGTATTTTACTTACCTGTCCGACGAAGTTGAACACTCCTCTCTTTCTTCTGGTTTCGTGTTTTGTGAGTTGCTGTACGAGTTGCTGTAGCCCTGTAATCTTTTCAACGTGATGTGTAACTTGCTGATCTAATACCCTACATTCTATTAATCCAATGTTTAATTGTTTCAATGTGTCACGGCACCGCTGCACCGCTGCCTTACCGTACCTCTCGGCTTTTTGGAATCTTTCTGTTATTACATCTAAATTAACATATGTAACTATTCTCCATGTGGTACTGTATATCTCTATTTGTCCTACGTGATCGTAATACAGTCCTGATGAGCTGGGTATTGAGGTCACTTTAAAATCGTTCGTTTCGTATTCCTCTGGCTTTACTAATTCAAAAGCTGCATCTACGTTTTCAATAAATTCCCTTAAGTCTTTCTTGTTCCCTTCGAACACTTTCGACACAATACATAGGGCCTCTTTCACTGACATCTTACCACTAGTGGAGGATGACGCAACTTCATTAGTTAGGGGCATCTTAACTAAGTTAACACTTTACACAGCAAAATACAATATTCTTAAGGCAGTTTACAATTACCGCTTCTCTTGTGGTGCGCCGTCTGCTTTGTTGATCCGCGTCGTCCCGCACCGCTCCGCGCTGCTCCGCGCTGTCTCTGTGCCCTCTTTGTGCCCGCGCTGTCCCGCGCTGCTCCGCGCTGTCTCTGTGTCCGCGCTGTCCCGCGCTGCTCCGCGCTGCTGCGATGCGCCGGCCGCCGCTCTGCTGGGCTGTGCCGACCCCGTCGCTCTCCTCGGCTGCCGCTGCTACGGCTGCTGCCGCTTCTGCTGCTGCTCGGCCCGGACCCCCGGGCTCGAACGCTGGCTGCTCAGGCACCTCTGCGCCTCGTCGCTCCGCGTCGCGCTGCCGCTGTCCTGCGTTGCCCTGCACCCGCGAGGACTACCTTTCCGGACTCTGACGTACTGGTGCTACTAATGCTGAAAGTTGCGAGTCGCCACAACTTCCTGCCAATTGCCACAGTCGCTGTAGCAAAATCTAACGTCTTCTGTAGGTAGAAGCTTATGCGCCTTTGTGATAACCCCACATCTGACACCAAATTATTTATTTATGTCGCGTCCCAAGCGTGGGTATTGCGAGGGATTGAGCGACACGGTTCGTGGATGGGATTTTAGCCGGTTGACCGTAGTGAGAGGGAGACTTTGATCTGGCTAAGATGGAGAAATCCCTGGTTGTCACAAGGCTAGGGAGGCGGTGGAAATTAAAGTCGTGATAAATTTAACAATTTACGGTTTATTCCATATGAGTACAGCTCGCCCTATCTGACGGTGGTTGCACTCACAGGAAAGCCAAGTCTAACACAGAGACGGTGACTGACTCCACCGTTCCGACTGACTACTAGAAGTTCTTCCAAGCTTCCTAACACCCTACGTTAGAGTCCCGCGGCTACGCCCTGACGCACTCCAGCGACTATCTCCGGCTGCCTGCCTACAGCCCGTTCCCCAGCCCAAGTCGGCTGCCGCTATCACTCTCTAACTCAACTCCTAGAACCGCAAGACCAGACCCGACAAGACCTCAGAGCGGCGTGCTCTCGGGTTTTGTTAGCGTTTCCCCTTCGACCCCGCCAGCGCTTGGCATGACGTAGCGTCGAAGGCAACTTACCCTTATTTGGTCTCGTTAAAACATTGTTGTTGCTATTGTTCTTCAGAGGCTGAGTGGAGGGGCAGAGACGCCTCTCCCTATATGGTCACACACTGCGTCCTGAGCCCTTCATTGGCTCCTCATGACGTAGTGCTGACCCCACCAAGGGCCCTCTTTCTTTCTCTCTCCACTCCCAGACCTCTCTCTCTAGCCAGGAATGCTTTCTTGTTGATAGTCTTAATTGAATGCTTATCATGCACCCCTGCACAGACCCTCGTTTGTAGTTGCTGGCTGTTTACTTTCCTATCAACGCGCCCAGCTGCCCAGCCGTTCGAGTGCCGCCTCGGCTGGCCCCTCGGCCACGCCTGGCGTCCCAGCGCTACAATCTTAACTTCTCCCTACGTACTATTTTTAAGGTACTGCTTTTTAGACTTGGCTTGTTCCTGCGGTTACAACAGCGTCAAATCTGGCTACATCCAGAAGCACCAATTCTGCTGAAGCAGCTTTCATCCGAGAAGAGCACGCAACCCCACTCGTCATTGATCTGCCACTGTGGTCAGGGCACTATCGCAATCGGTGCCGCCGATGTCAACGAAACACTACATACTGGACGTGGGGCAAAGAGATCACACCCGTGCCATCGCCTTGCCTCTGTCGTGAGAGGCCGTCCATGGTGGCCGAGCGGTTCTAGGCGCTACAGTCTGGAACCGCGCCACCGCTACGGTCACAGGTTCGAATCCTGCCTCGGGCATGGATGAGTGTGATGTCCTTAGGTTAGGTAGGTTAAAGTAGTTCTAAGTTCTAGGGGACTGATGACCTCAGAAGTTAACTCCCATAGCGCTCAGAGCCATTTGACCCTTTTGTCGTGTGAGGCTGCGTGCCCTTACACTCCTGTTACATGTGGTTGCAGCTCCACTCGTTGTCTGGCGCGAGTCCCTTCTCTCCTGTTGCACAGTGTCGCCGCAATCTGGTTCTGCAGCTGATCACCTCCTCTCCTTCGGGCAGCAATGCCTGTAGTTCGAAACGCTCCCCATGCACGTGAAGCAGTGCTCTGAGAAATACCAAACTCCTGGGCTGCGTTCGTCGCACATCGTCCTCCTTCCGGTTCCCCAGTGATTCTTCCCGGTGTGAAGTCGCCCAAATGTTGTCTCCGGGCGATGTTGTAATTAAGAATACTACGAAAGTGCACTGTAACTGCTCGCTGATTGACACACACACACACACACACACACACACACACATATATATATATATATATATATATATATATATATATATATATACTGACTTTTCCCGTTCCTTCAACAACCTCGTGTGGCGCGGCCGGAGACTGACCTAATGCCGTGTGACGTACAGCTTTCTTCGCAGACTGGGTGACCACCGCCAACAACCTCCCGAATGCTCATTTCCACAAAGTTGTTAATATGTGTTGTTCTAACTCGTCCTTAAGTTTTGCAGTGCAGTTTAGCGAGACTCTAGAACGTTGTGACCAGCAGCGGTTCTTGGTAAGAGGCACTTCCCGTGTCTTGCCATGTCAGTCTATGAGAGTGTAGATCTACATATGCACTTCATTCGTTTAATTCAGTTGCCCGTCGATAGCATTTATGTACACTACTAGTCATTAAAATTGCTGTACCACGAAGATGACGTGATACAGACGCGATATTTCACCGACAAGAAGAAAATGTTGTGATATGCAAATGATTAGCTTTTCAGAGCTTTCACACAAGGTTGGCGCCGGTGGCGACACCTACAACGTACTGACATGAGGAAAGTTTCCAATCGATTTCTCATGCAAAAACAGCAATTGACCGGCGTTGCCTGGTGAAATGTTGTTGTCATGCCTCGTGTAAGCAGGAGAAATGCGTACATCACGTTTCCGACTTTGATAAAGGTCGGATTGTAACCTATCGCGATTGCGCTTTATTCTTATCACGACATTTATTTTTTATTTATTTATTTATTGTTTTGTGGGACCAAATTAAGGAGAAGTCTCCATGGTCATGGAACGAGTCAATACATGAAATTATAACACGATATTAGAAACAGATAAAATGAAATATAAAAAAAACATATTCAGGTGACAAGTCGTAAGTTTAAATGAAGACAATCAACAATGTAACACTGGAATTTGCTTAATTTTTTAGCTCTTCCAGGAGCTCCTCGACAGAATAGAAGGAGTGAGCCATGAGGAAACTCTTCAGTTTAGACTTAAAAGAGTTTGGGTTACTGCTAAGATTTTTGAGTTCTTGTGGTAGCTTATTGAAAATGGATGCAGCAGAATACTGCACTCCTTTCTGCACAAGAGTCAAGGAAGTGCATTCTACATGCAGATTTGATTTCTGCCTAGTATTAACTGAGTGAAAGCTGCTAACTCTTGGGAGTAGGCTAATATTGCTAACAACAAACGACATTAAAGAAAATATATACTGTGAGGGCAATGTCAGAATTCCCAGTTTTTTGAATAGGGGTCGACAAGAGGTTCTCGAACTTACACCACATATAGCTCGAACAGCCCGTTTTTGAGCCAAAAATACCCTTTTTGAATCAGAAGAATTGCCCCAAAAAATAATACCATACGACATAAGCGTATGAAAATAAGCGAAGTAGACTACTTTTCGTGTTGAAGTGTCACTTATTTCAGATACTGTTCTAATGGTAAATAAAGCTTCTGAACAAGATCCTGGACATGGGCTTTCCACAACAGCTTACTATCTATCCGAACGCCTAGGAATTTGAACTGTTCCGTCTCGCTTATAATATGCCCATTCTGTCTGATCAAAATATCGGTTCTTGTTGAATTGTGCCTGCGCCTTACTGTGATTTAGCATCAAATTATTTTCCAAAAGCCACGAACTTATTTCATGAACTACATTATTTGTTACTGTTTCAATATTACACACAAGATCCTTCACTATCAAGCTGGTGTCATCAGCAAACAGAAATATTTTTGAATCACCTGTAATACTAGAAGGCATATCATTTATATAAATAAGAAACAGCAGTGGCCACAGCACCGACCCTTGGGTCGCGTTGGTCGACATCCAATGACTGTTAGCAGAATATGGAATCGGTGGGTTCAGGAGGGTAATACGGAATGCCGTGCTGGATCCCAACGGCCTCGTATCACTAGAAGTCGAGATGACAGACATCTTATTCGCATGGCTGTAACGGATCGTGCAGTCACGTCTCGATCCCTAAGTCAACAGATGGGTTATCCTCGACGCTGCATCACAGACAGGAGCGCCTGCAATGGTGTATTCAACGACGAACCTGGATGCACGAATGCAAAACGTCATTTTTTCGTATGAATCCAGGTTCTATTTATAGCATCATGATGGTCGCATCCGTGTTTGGCGACATCACGGTGAACGCACATTGGAAGGGTGTATTCTTCATCGCCATACTGGCGTATCACCCGGAGTGATGTTATGGGGTACCATTGGTTACACATCTCGGTCACCTCCAGTTGGCATTGACGGCACTTTGAACAGTGGACGTTACATTTAAGATGTGTTACGACCCGAGGCTCTACCCTTCATTCGATCCCTGCGATACCCTACATTTCAGCAGGATAATGCACGACCGCATGTTGCAGGTCCTGTACGGGCCTTTCTGGATACAGAAAACGTTCGACTGTTGCCCTGGCCAACACATTCTCCAGATCTCTCACCAATTCAAAACGTCTGGTCGTCACAATACGCCAATCACTACTCTTGATGAACTGTGGTATCGTGTTGAAGCTGCATGGGCAGCTGTACCTACTCGCCATCCAAGCTCTGTTTGACACAATGCCCAGGCGTATGAAGGCCTTATTACGGCCAGAGGTGGTTGTTCTGGGTAGTGATTTCTCAGGATCTATGCACCCAAACTGCGTGAAAATGTAATCACATGTCAGTTCTAGTGTAATATATCTGTCCAATGAATACCCGTTTATCATCTGCATTTCTTCTCGGTGCAACAGTTTTAATGGCCAGTAGTTTAATTTGCATATTTCATCGTTGTTTTGTTGGGGGGCCATGGCCTGTGTCTCTAGGAGACAAAGCAGCAGAATCAGGGGGAGGGAGATCTCGGAGAGGTGTGCGGCAGAGCTGATACACGACGTCGGTGTCAAGCAGCGGTGACGTCAAGGGCGGAATCCGCGCAGCGGCCTCAGATAAATTGAGGCGCCGGAGCCGAGGTAAGCCCACGGCGCACCAGCTGAGCCAGGACACGATTCCAGCTGACAGGCGGGCGAACCCAGCCCACCGTAGCTTCCCTACACGACAATATTTGACGACTTCCTACCTTTGTTTGAGGGAGTCCTGAAAAGGTGCGACAGAAATAGAAATTACAGAACAAACTACACTTTTAAATGCAGGCTTAGAAGAATTTTGGATTTATTTCTCTTGTTTTCATTTTATTTACAACATTCCACTCCAAAATCTAAGCAAGATGCAGAAGAAAGTTTACAACATCAACGACAACACTTCGAACTGACAGTCACGCAGTCAGTCTCTTCTATTTCTAAATACCGGGTGATTATAATTGAGGTGCAGCTAATCAAATGGCTCTGAGCACTATGGGACTTAACTTCTGAGGTCATCAGTCCCCTAGAACTCAGAACTACTTAAACCTAACTAACCTAAGGACATCACACACATCCATGCCCGAGGCAGGATTCGAACCTGCGACCGTAGCGATCGCGCGGTTCCAGACTGTAGCGCCTAGAACCGCTCGGCCACTAAGGCCGGCTGTGCAGCTAATCACTGAGGTCCATTGTGGACTGTAATTATCGTATGGCAGCGAAACTTTGTAGATATGCTAATGTGTTAATGCGAAACCAATATAGCCTGGAAACAAATTAGTTCCAATTTTAATAATCAGGAGCAAATCTGGCGCTGCACAGCTTCTCGTCATCATCTCAGTTGCACACATTGACCAAATTACGTAAGCGGCGGTTAATAATAAAATCAACATTGTACATTTCTCACTTGTTAAACCTTTTCTGCCTGCATCCCTTTATTAACCCACTACATATGAAAATATTTTAATACGGTTTTCTTGCAGTCACAGCGCCAGATTTTACACCTAGTTGATAAAATTGGAACTATTTATCCTAACGTAAATCGGTTCCGCGTTAACGCATTAGAACATCTACGAAGTTTCGCTGCCTTAAGATAATTGCAGCCCAAACTGGACCTATGTGAGTAGCAGAACTTTAATTCCAACTACCCAATACGGTTTCTTCTTTCCCTATAACATGTTCGGAAACTGATTTAAGCCTCTTGTTTATGATTCATGCATATAATTTGTGTGTTGAACTAGGGAGACTTCTTGCTGTTGTGACCATTAGCCAGAAGACTGGTTTGATGCATCTCTCCACGCTAGTCTACTATCCACAGGCCTCAACATTAATGCAAAGTTACTGTAGCCTACATCGACTAGCACCAGCTTACTACCGTCAGGCCTTAGTCCTTCTCTAGAGTACCTTCCTCCCTGTCCTACAGGTACCTCCATTGCCAAATTTACGATGCATACGAGCCTTAAACGTCTAATATTAATCTAGCCCTTCTTTTAGTCAAACTGTACCCCATAAATTTCTTTTCTCCTTGTTTCGTATCAGTACATTAGTACATTAGTTACTCTCTGAACCCATGTAATCTTCTGCAGTGCTTCATTTCAAAAGATTTTATCCTCTCATAATACAATTTGAACCTCTGTCCCAATTCTTGCAGAAGGGGGAGGGGGGGGCTTCAAAAAATCGATTTCTCAAAAATATTTTGTTTCTGTTCTACAGACTTTAATCTAAGTTGCGTACAAATTTCGTCTTGAACAAATTTACTTTACATCACGTCCATGGTCCCAAATTTCTTTGTCATCAGACTACCTGTCTCGGTCTATAATGACAATCTTCAGATTTGTTTTACGAAAAAATTCCTGAAGATCGTCATTATAGACCGAAACCGGTAGACTGATGACAAAAAACGTGTGCCTATAGACGTGAAGTAAAGTAAATTTATTCTATATTCGGGTCACTGTTCAGTTCCCGACCATGTTGCAGCTTATGAATTTCATCTTGATACCAGCATTAGAAATGCCTTTAAAGTATTAAAATGTTAAATTCTACACTCGCAGTCAGTCCCATCTTTCCAGACGTCCAGGAAATGTTGATGAAGACTCTTCTTCCAAAGCTGTAATAGATAATAAACTGTAGAATACTTGCTATAGAATACTCCAATAGAAAAGTTGGAATGTGTTGGCCACATCCAAAATAGGCTTGGTGGTAGGTCTTTAGCATTTCTGAAGGAGAAATGAAACGCTTCAGGATGGAAATAACTAGGAGGAAAAGGCAGGCTTTCTCTTAAAGAATTGGTTTCTCTCCAGTTGCCTTATGGGAGAACTGTTAGGAAAAAAAATAATTTGGAGAACATTAGACGTGATGGGTTGGCGGTTAACTTTCATGGATTATCTGTCTGTCTAAAAACGCGTAATCTGTGCTATTGGTGTAAGTATAACACAAGAAATAAAACCAGCCCACATAAGAACTCATTACTATCTACTATGAGTGGTCTTCAGAGACTGGTCACAGGATTTCCTTTTGCTTTTCATTTCGTTTACTCACTATTAGTATCTATTATAAATGCAATGAAGCCCATACTCAGATTTCTTTGAACTTTTGATGAGTTGAGGAATTGTCTCCTTCCAAAAACACAATGCCTAAATAATTTAATTTTGATTAAATGCTCAGAAACTACATTCTGTGGACTAGAGTTACTGAAACTAAGTGTCTTTGATGCTCTTTTATAATTCAATAAGAGAAATAACAGCAGAATTCAAGTTCTGAAAGTTGATGAAAATCCAGGTGTGTTTACTGCAAAAGCATTCTTCACTATCGATCAGTGTAGACTCAACAAAGCTGACAGGGCACTGTCTAATCTACAAATGCAGGGCAGACGTATTACAAGGGGAGAAATGAGAAACCTGGAGGTACAGGATTAGCAATAACGGCGATTTTAAAATACAGGTAAGTCCATTACATGTTGAAATATTTGAACTAAATCTTTGAACTGCTTTTTACTAGTCTTTACCAGTCTTTACTTTTCACATTACTAGAAGCCTTTTCTCAAAAAATATAAGAACTAGTGCTGTGAAATTTTCACGACTTCTTCAAAACAGGCTGTTGTCCTATTGGAACAAAGGAAATGTCATGACTTCAGTTAAATTCTGATATACAGAATTTTAAGGAAAAAAATGAATGTACCAAATTCTAAACTTTGTAAACAAAGAAATTTAAAACACAAATTAGTGATTGTAGTCCAGTGACATTATAACCCTATTAGGACCTTACAACAACTTTTAAAACCGATTGCATAATTAGAGTTTTAGTTATGGCTTTTCAAGAGGAGACTTTTTTTACAATTAATATTTCTCACAAACCACGAGTCCTCTGTCTTTTATCGTATATTTCCATTAAAATAGAGCTCTTTTTACTTGAAAATAGAAAATCTGAGCTCTCTACCTTATTAACAGTGGTTGCAAAGATTTTTGAAAGAAATGTTTACATTTTTCAAGCTCAGTTTCCGTGTCACCACACTAGTTTCATCTTTAGTGGGTTTTTTCTTATATATATTATGTGTGCCCTGTGGCTGCTTTCTGTTGGCAGCCAAGTCGTTATTTAAGACCTGTGTTAGATTAGTAAAAGCAAGTTTTAGGAGATGTGGATGTCAGGATGTAGTGGTTAATGGTTAAACTTATTTTGGATATGTGAGTGTTTTGAACACAAGCCATCCACACATGAGTTGGGGCTATCAAGGCATTTCCTTATTTCTAAATGTTGTAAACCAGTCATTATGGGTGTGTAGTATTTATTACCTGGTGTATGCTCATTTATTACATTTATCTCAAATAAAATTCACTCTTACACCGTGTATGGGTGAGTGTGGAGAGGCTTGTGAGTCAGTGTGCACAAGTATTTTCATGTTGTCACCTTGGCACTAGGTTAACCTTTTCCACCGATGACATGGCATGAAACACAGGAATCAGTGAGCACATAAAACAAAAAAGAAAAATTATCCATAGCCCAACAAAAATTTCTTTGATTAACTTGTGCTACAGATCAATTTCAGCACAACTTCACCGGCATTCAATTTGAAAACGATGGGGAGATTACGTTGAAGTTTCTCCCGAAACTGCCATGCAACGAATTATGTAACGTAACATACACGTCTCAATAATAGGTACGGTCCATATTTTTAAAACTGCAAACGGTATTCACTACAGCCAATAACTGCACCGCTAATTACCTCTTCTTCTCCTTTCCTTTTATTATAGTGAAGGGACCCGTTGTTTTCTGCAGGCCTGGGAGTGTTCTTTAGCTGGCTTATAAGAGGGAGGTTAATTTAGGAGGATCGGAGTGTCATAAACTTGTTCGGCGCTCAAAGACATCCCTGCCCAGGGATATATAAAAAAGGGACTCTGTCCCATCTGTGCACAACAGGCGCATAGGAATGGCAGCCTGCTTTCCGTAAAAACTTCATAATGCTCTTTTTGATGAGATAACATCTGAAAGCTAGATGAAAAACTCAGTGCTTGACCTTGCCACACGGTTCGCCCCCCCCCCCCCCACCCTACCCCACTACCCCCCCACCCCCATCGGAGGTTCGAGGCCTACCTCGGGAACTTAAAGACAGACACACTCGTCCCCAAGTTCCGTTCGTTCACGTGTGACCACTACAAGGAAGGAGCGCTGTATTGGGTACCAAGTACATCCTAATCCCCTGCCATCCGAAGACAAGTTCAAATGGTTCAAATGGCTCTGAACACTATGGTACTTAACATCTGAGGTCATCAGTCCCCTCCCGAAAACAAGTAATGGATTCTTTGCACCATTCTGTGTCAACATTGTTCGGATATTAGCAGCAACCATCCTACGGAGCTGCCGTACTATGCGTAAGTTGTCGTTAACACCACAACACAAACGGTTGCTTTTGGAGTGGAAGCTTCGACTGGTGATGATGTATGCTCACTGATGAATCGCGATTTTGCACTAACGAGGATGATCAACGTCAGTGAGTATAGCGGTGACCTGGGGAGAAGGTCCGTTCTTCCAAACTTTTGGAGAGGCACGGAGTCACTTCTGGTGTCATGGTGTGGGGAGCCGGAGACGTAGTGTTTGAGTTCAGTTCCCAGCTGGTAGTGCTTAGGGGAACACTGAGGGCACGAAGGTACAATACGGATATCATACATCCTCCTGAATTTTTTTAGTACGACGTTTTCGTGGTGCCATTTTTGAACAGGACAGTGATCGTCCGTACATGGTACGTGTTATCTACGAAAAGTCTGCGTAGTGTAGAGGTGCTCCAGTTACCAGCAAGATCACCAGACCTATCCCCGATAGCACATGGTTGGGAGTAGCTGTGACGTTAACTCCGTCCCAAGATATCAAGGACCAGCTACAACAGTTGCCTCAGAAGAGCATACAACGGCTGTATGACACCTTTCACAACCGACTCTGTGCATGCATTCACGCCAGAGGGAGTAAAATATAATACTGGGAAATGGTCTCATAATCACGAGGTTTTCTAATTTTGACTCAATGTTGTAAGCACTGCAATAAAATTACTCATCCTCACAACCCGTCAAGTTTCGTTCAATTTTCTCCTCCACTTCTGGACGCTTCACTTTTCAGTCAGATAGTGTATTTGGTCGGAAACAGGGCGGATCCGTCAATGAAGATAAAAAACATCAGATATACACTACTGGCCATTAAAATTGCTACACCAAGAAGAAATTCAGATGATAAACGTGTATTCATTGGACAAATACATTACACTAGAACTGACATGTGATTACATTTTCACGCGATTTGGGTGCATAGATCCTGAGCAATCAGTACCCAGAACAACCACCTCTGGCCGTAATAACAGCCTTGATACGCCAGGGCATTGAGTCAAACAAAGATTGGATGACGTGTAAAGGTACAGCTGCCCATGCAGCTTCAACACCATACCACAGTTTATCAAGAGTAGTGACTGGCGTATTGTGAGGAGCCAGTTGCTCGGCCACCATTGACCAGACGTTTTGAATGGTGAGAGATCTGGAGAATGTTCTGGCCAGAGCAGCAGTCGAACATTTTCTGTATCCAGAAAGGCCCGTACAGGACCTGCAACATGCGGTCGTGCATTATCCTGCTGAAATGTAGGGTATCGCAGGGATTGAATGGAGGGTAGAGCCACGGGTCGTAACACATCTTAAATGTAACGTCCACTGTTCAAAGTGCCGTCAATGCCAACAGGAGGTGACCGAGATGTGTAACCAATGGCACTCCGGGTGATACGCCAGTATGGCGATGACGAATACACCCTTCCAATGTGCGTTCACCGTGATGTCGCCAAACACGGATGCGACCATCATGATGCTATAAACAGAACCTGGATTCATACGGAAAAATGACGTTTTGCATTCGTGCACCCAGGTTCGTCGTTGAGTACACCATCGCAGGCGCTCCTGTCTGTGATGCAGCGTCAAGGGTAACCGCAGCCATGGTCTCCGAGCTGATAGTCCATGCCGCTGCAAACGTCGTCGAACTGTTCGTGCAGATGGTTGTTGTCTTGCAAACGTTCCCATCTGTTGACTCAGGGATCAAGACGTGGCTGCACGATCCGTTACAGCCATGCGGATAAGATGCCTGTCATCTAGATTGCTAGTGATACAAGGCCGTCGGGATCCAGCACGAGGTTCCGTATTACCCTCCTGAACCCACCGATTCCATATTCTGCTAAGTCATTGGATCTCGACCAATGCGAGCAGCGATAGGCAACAATCCGACCTTTATCAAAGTCGGGAACGTGATGGTACGCATTTCTCCTCCTTACACGAGGCATCACAACAACGTTTCACTAGGCAACGCCGGTCAATTGCTGTTTGTGTATGAGAAATCGGTTGGAAACTTTCCTCATGTCAGCCCGTTGTAGGTGTCGCCACCGGCTCTAACCTTTTGTGCATGCTCTGAAAAGCTAATCATTTGCATATTATAGCATCTACTTCCTGTCGGTTAAATTTCGCGTCTGTAGCACGTCATCTTAGTGGTGTAGCAATTTTAATGGCCAGTAGTGTACTTACCCACAAAGCTTAGTATGATGAGAGATATTTCGGTATGCAGCATGAAAAATACACCCAACCAATAGGAGTTTGAAATTTTAGCTGCATGAGTGGTGTTGTATCTATACACATAAGTCGAAGTTCCCCTCTGCGTTTTTTGTAGACTTATTCAAGAGGACGGTTTGTGTATATAATTACATACTACACTCCTGGAAATGGAAAAAAGAACACATTGACACCGGTGTGTCAGACCCACCATACTTGCTCCGGACACTGCGAGAGGGCTGTACAAGCAATGATCACACGCACGGCACAGCGGACACACCAGGAACCGCGGTGTTGCCCGTCGAATGGCGCTAGCTGCGCAGCATTTGTGCACCGCCGCCGTCAGTGTCAGCCAGTTTGCCGTGGCATACGGAGCTCCATCGCAGTCTTTAACACTGGTAGCATGCCGCGACAGCGTGGACGTGAACCGTATGTGCAGTTGACGGACTTTGAGCGAGGGCGTATAGTGGGCATGCGGCAGGCCGGGTGGGACCATTCGAAACCGTCTCCATGAAGCTGGGCTACGGTCCCGCACACCGTTAGGCCGTCTTCCGCTCACGCCCCAACATCGTGCAGCCCGCCTCCAGTGGTGTCGCGACAGGCGTGAATGGAGGGACGAATGGAGTCGTGTCGTCTTCAGCCATGAGAGTCGCTTCTGCCTTGGTGCCAATGATGGTCGTATGCGTGTTTGGCGCCGTGCAGGTGAGCGCCACAATCAGGACTGCATACGACCGAGGCACACAGGGCCAACACCCGGCATCATGGTGTGGGGAGCGATCTCCTACACTGGCCGTACACCACTGGTGATCGTCGAGGGGACACTGAATAGTGCACAGTACATCCAAACCGTCATCGAACCCATCGTTCTACCATTCCTAGACCGGCAAGGGAACTTGCTGTTCCAACAGGACAATGCACGTCCGCATGTATCCCGTGCCACCCAACGTGCTCTAGAAGGTGTAAGTCAACTACCCTGGCCAGCAAGATCTCCGGATCTGTCCCCCATTGAGCATGTTTGGGACTGGATGAAGCGTCGTCTCCCGCGGTCTGCACGTCCAGCACGAACGCTGGTCCAACTGAGGCGCCAGGTGGAAATGGCATGGCAAGCCGTTCCACAGGACTACATCCAGCATCTCTACGATCGTCTCCATGGGAGAATAGCAGCCTGCATTGCTGCGAAAGGTGGATATACACTGTACTAGTGCCGACATTGTGCATGCTCTGTTGCCTGTGTCTATGTGCCTGTGGTTCTGTCAGTGTGATCATGTGATGTATCTGACCCCAGGAATGTGTCAATAAAGTTTCCCCTTCCTGGGACAATGAATTCACGGTGTTCTTATTTCAATTTCCAGGAGTGTATAAACAAGTCTTTCGGTCGTAGATGCTAATGTTACCAGTGCGAAGGCTGGTTGTTTGCTAGTGTGGTATAAATCTAATAGTGGGTATGGCGGTTTCGTAGACATTTCAGTCAAGATGGGGCAAGAAATATAACAATAGATGCAACTAATTTCCATTACTGCAGTTCACTGATCACTCGCTGATTTCTCTGCTGATCGTATTCATAAGAGCAGGTGCTGTTCTGCCTAGTAAACGTACTCACCGTGCAGACGCTAAAAATCAGTTGAGTACTATCTATTGCTCAGATTTATAACAAAGCTAAATTCTTCGCAGTTTGTTATTAACTAGCTTTATTCTAGGAGAAGCCGAAGGATGGTTTAAAAGCTGATTGCAATATTTGAATAAAAAGTTCATTATTTCTGCAGTAGACGTACCTTAAATTTTTAAAGCAGTTATCAGTTTACAATTAGTCCCACTTCGTACGTGAAACGTGCTCACTACTATGATACGATCGTAATTTTGGTTATATTTGTCCGTCTACTGGAGTTTTGGTTACATCTGTCTGTCTATATTAACAATGCAAGACATATTTGCCAGACTGGAAAGCATTACATTTAGTGTATCATCTGCGTGGAGTTCGTTACAGACGGGAGGGTATCCAGTTTGAGAAGCGTGGCTTAAGGAAGTATCCGCGTCTTTTTTCTTCAAAATATTCGGCTAGCACAAATAGGAGAATCACGGGAGAGCATAAAACAGGATAGACTGCCGGTATTTCAACCTTGTTAAGGCTAACCGGCCATTGACCTTCTGTGCTGGATGCACGCGTATTGCTCGAACTCTTACGGGACTCGGTAAGATTGTCTGCCGCGAGTAATGGTGTAATAGGCAGGGGCTCTACGAATGTGGTGTGTGGACGTTAAGTTGGGAATGTGGGTCTCACGGGGAGGCATAAATTCCTGCAATCGCACTATCCTCTGTGCCGTCGGTGGCTCAGATGGCTAGAGCGTCTGCCATGTAAGCAGGAGGTCCCGGGTTCGAGTCCCGGTAGGCACACATTTTTAACTGTCCCCGTTTATGTATATCAACGCCTGTCAACAGCTTAGGGTCTTGATTTAATTATCATTTCAACCTTGGTGCTCCGGAATACAAGTCCCTAACCTTGACCACTGTGCCACGTTGGCTGCTACTTCCTTCAGGTTTCGTATTAAAAACGTTCCAAAATATCTCAGTATTTTCAGAGTCGTTGACCCATATTTCTTGTATGTAAACACTGCGTGCCGAAAATACTTCGCTTTGCAATTCAAATGGTGAAACAGAGAGTGAAAAAATAATTATTCACGTACCTCAGCTCCTTATGAAAGAAGAGAACTTTTGTGGTTTTATTTAACTGAAATGAGATTCCGACGTGCTCAAGGAAGATAATGCGTCACGCTATGCACGTCTAACGTCAAAAACAGAGACTGGAAAGGCGTAAAACACGAATAAAAATCTAAATTTAGCCGATAAGACTAATAAAAACTTGTTTATACCGGGCAGAAAGAATACTTACTTTGCAGAAGTACGAAAATCTGAGTAAACCACTTTTACACTGCATTCATAAACTGTAATAAAGAAAATAAATTCTAAGCCACTATTACTGTTAAGGAAGAGAGGAATCTGCAACAATCTTAAATTTGTATACTTATTCAATGACTTGTTGATACACGGTCAAATAGAACAACTTTTTTGGTTATTATTGTAACACACATGTTAATAACTGTCCTCTAGAAGCATCAATGACCTTTAAATCGTCTTTGAAATACCGTTAATAAATAACTTGTAATCGAATATCAGCTATTTCTCGAGAATTTTCTACACGTTAGAGCGAACGGAGAAACAAATACGAACATAATTAATCAATTCAATCATTTTCTGCATAGGAGGCAAAGTACTTATTTAAAACATGGAAAAGGGTTATATGATATTTATACTGAATCGATATCCAAATAACTTAATGATGAGATCAGATGACCACGAAACTCTCTTGTCGCGGATATAGTTTCGATTCCCAAACACGATGTTTCCAGTTTTGAACAGATTATGAAAAAGTCTAGCAGCGTGAAAGCAGAAACGTGTGAACTTTGACGTACCACTCATACTGATTCTGTTTCCATCTCCAAAAGAGCGGTTAATCACACTGACAGAATGTTTGAAACAGCAGTATGTACGTGAATTATGAGAGAGCTTCTGCAGTGGGAATGCATAGCTGGAAATTTGCGGTTATTTGCTAATTACGGACTGGTCAACTACAGAATATAGCGTGACCCTGATGCAGAAAATGTCCATTATCATTAGGGGGATTCCAGAATACACTTTAAGAAGGAAAGAACGACGCACCACGAAGGAATTATCCGAATGGGACTGAAATCGCTAGATCTGTACATGTACAGACATACAAATGATTACTACGTATTCCAGAAAAATTGGGCCATTTATTCAAGAGAAAGACCTTCATAAATTGAGCAAATTAATAACGCGTTAGTGCACCTCTGGGCCTTATACAAGCAGTCGTTCGGCCTGGTATTCATAGAGCAGTCAGATTGGTATCCCACTGCTGTCCAGGACGTCTCCAGCACTGAAATCTCTTTGACTGGAGTGGAATTATCTTCAGTGATGAGCCCCGCTTCAAAATGAGCCCCGGAGACCTGATCTAGTTTTACGTTATTTATTACGATATTAGATTTCATAGGCGACTTTCCCTTGAATGGAACGTTTGTTTTACTAGGGAAGGAGCCAGAAAAGTGAGATGATAACAGCTATTCAAAGGTTATCTTCATTTTCTTGAAGTACTATTTCATCATCTGCGTGTTAAAGAGGATTTGAAAAATTCTCGCTGTTGATCTTTATGCCGTAGGCGATATTTTGCTTCTGACATCTGATTGTCTCCTATTATAGACGCCGAATAATTGCAGACAAGCCACATCCTTGTACGTTTGTTAATCATTTAGACATCTCTAACTTCTATTAGATCAATCTACGTAGGTACCCCACGCGTTAGTACACCGCTTCTGGAGCCCCTCCGGATTCAAATCTATCCACACAGCCCCGCATAGAATCCACTTGGCGGATTAACGAAGAAGGTCCGTGTGCCGACCACCTGGATGTGGTTTTTAGGCGGTTTCACCGATCAGGTTAATACGGACTGGAACCCACGTGCCAGCCGGCCGCTGTGACCGAGCGGTTCTAGGCGCTTCATTCCGGAACCACGCTGCTGCTACGGTCACAGGTTGGAATCCTGCCTCGGACATAGATGTGTGTGATGTCCTGAGGTTAGTTAGGTTTAAGTAGTTCTAAGTCTAGGGGACTGATGACCTCAGATGTTAAGTCCCATAGTGCTTAGAGCCACCGCATTACACGATTCTAAAAGATTTAGGAAACTTTTGCACACGTTCGCATGAGATAACACTAGACGCAGTTTAAGGGGTATGCAAATATCATCCCACTGTGTGTGTGTGTGTGTGTGTGTGTGTGTGTGTGTGTGTGTGTCGGAGGAAGGGGCGGAAGGGCATCCTGCTACCTTCTACCACTCACATTGCCAAATTCATTAGTCAACGTCCAGACAACGTGAAGATGCGGGATAAAGACCAAGATCTCCATTTTCTATGAAATTTTTGTCTCCTTGTGAAGGGCTTCTGCTGAGCTAACTAGATGCGTTAGGAAGCCTTTTTTTGACACGTCTCTAAGTTAAATTATTTTCTTTTCTGTGTCACTTGTTTTAGACTGAAACTACTCTTAGAGCAGGATCGTCCTTGTTCGCCAACTTAATGTGTTACTTTATTTTCAAGAAAACGCGCTGTCAGGAACGTCGCAGTTACTTTGCGGGACAGATCACTTATCTGTGCAGTCCTTACGGACAGCTGAGCTCGGCGTATGCACCAGACTGCCTGCCGAAACACACTCGCACGAACTCGTACGAATCGAGGTGTGGCTGGAGCGATACTTGCGGCTGGTGAATGCAAATCCAGATCCAGATGACAACGCAGGTCGACTGGCCGCTGTCCACGCGTCTGACACGCGAGGCCGCCGCTCAGGAAACCCGCCTCGGCCACACCATGCTATCGGCGTAGCCTTCGTGTCGCGTCAGGGAACAGCAGCCAGTCTCTTCCTGCTTCCGCAACTACTACTACTAGTCAGATTTGTCTCGTCCTAGCGACATACTCGGCATGCAGCTCACCTAGCTCCAGAAAGGTGAGCTAGAGTTTAGCCTGCTTTACGGCTTTCGTACCATTAAACCTTTTCTTCAAACGTATACCATTAATTATGTGAACTAATCATTCTTATAGACAACAGATGGACTCAACAGCACAAAACTTTATTCAGTATGGTACTACTAGAGGTATATGGCCTCTCTTTCACGCCATTTGTCAACAAGCACATGTGGTATTTGTTAAGAGTAGTCACAAAACATAACAAATTAAAAAATATAAAAAGACGCAGAGAAAGCAGTGTAGCATGAGAAAGTTTCGTTTTGTGTGAGAAAACAAATATTTAAAGGCTTTTTTTTCAAGCTCCGATCTGTCGCGAAATTAAAACCATTGTGAAAATCCGATGGAGCCTTGCACACGTGTGTTGCACTGCGTCTTCAGTATGCTCCTCCATCAAGTCATGTCGCACTTTTTCAGCCGTACCACACTATGGATTACGCTGAGCTATGATCGAGTCGTCATTCGTCTGTTATCAGAGACATGGACTATGTAGTGCATATATACAGAATGAGTCACATAATACCTAACAAACTTTTTATTTCGTTAACGGTTCCAGATATTTAAACGAGGTTTCTGTCAAACGATTGTACGCTAACGGGATGTGCTTTGCTATGTGATAATGCGTCGTAACTCTTGTATCAATCGAAATATTAAAGCACTATAATATTAAAAGAAAACAGAATGCTATACTTATTTTAACAGCATCCAAAAGCGCTTGAAAAGACGATTGCAATGATACAATGCTTGTTAGTGTTGAGGTTGAAACTCTTTGCAAAACTATCCATTCAGTAATCTGAAATTGAAAGGCCAGTCGGCTGGAAACGGCTATTGCATTGTAAACACGCTCATGCCAAGCTGTCCGCAGCTTGTGGTTGTGCGGTAGCGTTCTCGCTTCCCACGCCCGGGTTCCCGGGCTCGATTCCCGGCGGGGTCAGGGATTTTCTCTGCCTCTTGATGACTGGGTGTTGTGTGCTGTCCTTAGGTTAGTTAGGTTTAAGTAGTCCTAAGTTCTAGGGGACTGATGACCATAGATGTTAAGTCCCATAGTGCTCAGAGCCATTTGAACCATTTTTGAACCATGCCAAGCTGTTACCCGACCACGATATCACTGCACGTGGCCTCCCGTGGCCGTTATCGGAAACACGCGGCAACGGTACTCCAAAAAAGTGCAGTGGTTACCGGGGGAAATGCATCGCACTGCGAACGATTTCAAGACAGATGTGCGTGTACTATCAAGTGTTTCAGCTTGTCTTCGCGAAATATCACCATAAAAACTCACGATAAAGACCGAGCCGCCCTCACTCCCATGTGGAATAATGTTATGATCGACTTGTACGTCGTTGTATCAGGCCTTTCGACTGTTTACTTGTCTGTATTGCAGGAACTTTGTTGTCTATCGGCAATTCGTTTCTGCTTCAATATGCCTTGAATGCAGACATATCCACCAATGGAGAGACGTTACACACGCTACTTTTCTACGGGGAATGGTAGCAGGAGATATATTGACGAAGAAAGTGTTGGAACGGCGAGAGGAGAGTCATTCGCATCTTACACAGGATAAATTCCGCCCTTAGCAACTGTCACTAGTTCAGGCATTCGGGGGATTTGATTTCGAAACACAGAGAATTTTGTTGGTTTTCTCTGCGTCACATGGGAGACGACACTACGTTTTTCCAACGTGTACTCTTTACCGACGAAGCAACGTTCACGAACTACTGTAAGGTAAATATACGTAACATGCACTATTGTGCAGCTGAAAATCAACACTGGTTTCGTCAGGTACACCAGCAACGACCCGAAGCATAAACCGGTGGGGGGCGTCATAGCAAATTTCATTGTGGCGCCTTATGGTTAAATGGAAATAAGTATGCATGCTTTCTTACGAACGTTTCATTTGTTGTTCTAGAAGAGGTACTACGGGTAAGCGATTCCAAAACAACGCCTAACCAGCTCATTCTTCTCGTGTTGCACCGCGAATACTGAATGAAAAGTTTCCTGACCGGTGGATAGGGCGGAATGCTGCGGTACACTGGCTGGCCAGGTTTCTTGATTTGACTCTTCCTGATTTCTTTCGGTGGAAAGCACTGAAGGATGCAGCCTATCATGAAGCCGCAACGATGCCAGACGATATGCGTTGTCCAATCCGTTGTCGGCAGGCAGTGGCATATCACCCAAAGTACTTTCATCCGTCTCTCGAGATGCGGTTGCAAATGTTCCTTGCAATTCGACTACATATGTAAGTAAAGCGTTCTTAATAAATGTTAGTCTATTTAAAGTGTATGTCCTGTAATTACAATTTGGTGTAGTACTTGTTGCACGTTTGTTTGACAGCAAGTGGTTTACTTTAGGAAGCAATCAAGGGTCTCCAGGCAAAGGCAGGTCAGGTTTTTTTTTCGAAGCTAAGAAACTTAATACAGTAGTTTACTTTTTCCCTTTAATAGGGCTGTATATCGCTATGAAGTATGAATGGCCAGTGTTTCTGTTTGGGATTTGACAGTTAAGCAGCAAAGGGATAGGTTTTAAATGGAAAACTGTCTGACGAAATTGCAGTTGTTTCCAAAAACCCTAGAAAAGTACACACATTTGAAATTTTCTAAGCCACATCTGATGCGTTAGGTGCTATCATATACCACAGTTCCATACATAAAACTCATAACTGATCCTGTAACTACGTCGTGTGGGAAATGAGTTTTATATTAGCTGTCTTGCTGCATATAACGACGAGCCTGTTATGAGAGTTTGCCTTAACGTTGTGTACACCGTAACAGCTTCTCAATTTTTGTACATTGATCGGATTCTTTCGCGAAGAGTTTCAGCCTCAACATTAACAGGCATTACATCATTACACTAGTATTTTCAAGCGCTTTTTGATGCCATTAAAAGAAGTATGTCAACCTACTTTAAAAAATTAATTTTGGTTCACTACCTCGATCAATACGAGAGTTAAGACATACTATCACATTCAAAAGTAAATGCCTCTTATCATACAATCAATTGTCGAAAACCTCGTTTCGACGACGCCGAACTACTCACGAAATAAGAGTGGTATTACGTCTTACATGACTCGTGACTCACCTTGTATAATCACTGGACAGAGGCGACGAGGTCACAGAGTGAGATAGAGATGAGTAGTCCATAAGCTGTGTAAGTAACTGTGGTGACCGACAGAGGGCGGAAATAGCCGTTCCTCTGCGCACACAGACAGCGGGCAGTGTGTGGACCCAGCGCTGGAAGCGAGGCAGCCAGTCTTGTGAAGGGAGTCTTGTCTGCTAGATGCGGCGCCACAGGCGTAGATTACAGTACAGGGTTATAGAATGCATCCACCGTGAATAATGATCAGTGGAGCCTGTGATCGACTACGTTGAGTAAGAAAACGGTACGTTAAACTTTGGAATTTTCAAAAGGTGTGTTGAAGATTTAAAACGAGGATATCGATGTTATGTCACACCATTTGACAGTGTTTATGTTCGAGAACATACATGAGTTGTTTTAAGGAGGTGTTTCCGTACAAATGTAGCCTGTCCGCCAAAAGATTAGTGCATGCACTCTAAAACGTATTAATGGAAACTGGTAGAACACTAACTACTCTGAACTTTGGGTCTTATTAATTGTTGTTGTGGCCTTCAGTCTGAAGACTGGGTTTGATGCAGTTCTACATGCTACTCTGTCCTGTGCAAGCCTCTTCATCTCCAAATAACTACTACAAGCCACATCCTTCTGGGATGAAAATCATCAGGCCGCAATACAAAGCAGCTCGATTTAATTAATTGTGTCAGAAGGATCGTACATAAAATCAGAATAGTTAACACATACATACCAAGTATATAACAAATACAAAAATAGTATAAAAATATACAGATATATAAGCAGGGTTAAGTAGTTTTTTATTTTATGAAGTCTTGGACCAGAACCTTGCCACGTCCAGCGCTTCCGGGGTGGCGTTCATCAAATCCTTCATGGTGCAGGTGCTTGGGTACAGCACACACTGCGTGAGGTGGGTGGTGGTTTGAGTGTGTCCACAGTCACACAGCGCCGGTTCATTTGAGAGGCCCCCATTTGCGTATATTCTCTCTGGATCGTGTGACACCAGAGCGCAGCCTATTAAGAGATTTCCATACCGTCCATCCTTCCATATGGCCGGGAGGGAGTTCTTTCTTTGGGACTAACCATTCCCCAAGGTGCGCGTTTTCTTCTCGCCACATTGCCAGCCTCACTTGCTGCGGTGTCCCGACGATGTTTTCTGCTGTGTGCAGAACGATTTTTCTAGATTTTAGTCGACGGCGGGCTGGCTGGTGTTTGTACAGCGGGAGGGCTGGTGAGGTCAACGCCTTTGTCTTTTCCTTCCTGGCCGCTACTTTCCTTCTAATATCTGGTGGGGCCACGCCTGCCAGGCAGTACAATTTATCAGCTCGATAAAGCAGCCTTTACTACTCCAACAAAACCCCGAGTCACGCAGGCCATCCTCCATGTTGGGGCCCAGAAGCAGCTTCTTCCCCTGATATGTAGATTGCCCTGCAAGGCAGGTTGATTAGGCAAGCCGATAATTTTCCTCATACAACATGCCTGTCGTGCGGGCAAGCCTGTACTCGCCTGTAGCGATTGGAAAAAATACGTTTTAGACTGTATCCCTGGTAATTAACCCCGCAGTGCCGATGAGTGAATTTTCTAATTATGAGAATACTGAAGGGCGATCTGTTATAATTACTAAAATAATTCAAAAGACAAGATCGCATAAAATACTTTTATTCACGACAGCTGATTTCAATAGTTTTAGCTGTCATCTTCAGGTCTTAAATATTTTTTTGTAGTAAAACATCTTCATTTTACGCTGCCATCACGCTGAAGGTGTCAGATGGCTAAAACTCGTCCCACTACAAACGTTTGTCATCGCTAAAATATTTAAAAACAGACAGCATCTTGTTCAAAAGGCCATGTTCAAACAGTTGCTCACAGCATCTGTAACAAGCATCTTGATCAACATGTATATGGACAAAACCTTTTGGACAAGATGCTGTGTGTTTTTAAATATTTTAGCATTTAAACGCTTATAAGGGGTTGAGTTTTATCTGCTTGACATCTTGTGCAGGTAGCCGGCGTAAAATAAACATGTTTCACTACAGAAAAATATGCAAGACCTAAAGGTGACAGCTAAGACTATTGAAACCGGTTGATTGACGAAAAAAATGTTTCTTAGCGATCTTGGCTTTTGAATGATTTTTTAATAGATTCTCATGAGGCTTACTGTTTCTTTACCAAATGTGGTTGAAATTGATCCATGGGCTTGGCAGGAGATCACACACACACACTCTATTGTAAATATGTGGCAACCTAATGGAAGATGGTGTATGACGTTTATCTTCTGTATGTACAAAAGATAACAAATATCACCCACCACTTTCTATTACATTGTCTTCTCCATGTTTTTTTTTTTTTTTTTTTTTGCAATCCAGCAAAGACTTTTCTTTTTCATCCAAGCACTTATTTTAATGTGTATATTCCCACTTCCTATCGCTTCCATTGACGTTGAAATTACGTCTTCCTTTCCAGTCATTACCCTTCCATTTCTTGTTTTATTGTACTTCCCAGTTCTCCCAAGTAAAACAGCTGTCCGCTGATCGCTAAGCAGCTCCCAATTTTTGAATGCTTTTCGCATTAACTGTCCACAGCTCACTCTGCCACTGTCAAGAGTGGTAATACACACTGATGTAAACTTTCTCCTGACCTTCAGAAGCTGTGCTTAGAAAAATCTCTTAAGTTCACCACAGCCCGAATCGAGTTGGGAAGAAAAAACATGTGGCACAAATTAAGCCAGTGAAAAAAGTAAACTGGCTATTCTTATGACAGCTAATGTCATTAAGCGGGTACAGCGAATGATCATCTAGCGTAGCTTCATATTTCCATGAGTAATAAATAAGTCTATATACGCCATTATCAAGCAGATCAATAGTTTCTAAACATTTCAAACGACAATACTGACACAAGTGATATCTGTAGTGGTACCTTAAATAATGTTTCCGATTTACGTTCAGAGTTGCCAGTTGTAACAAAACACGGTGGTACCATTCTGTTCACAACTATTAAACTAATGTAAACTATTTTTTACTGGTAAGTTGATTTTTTGTCAGTTTTGAATTTTAATTACTTCATTACTGTCTTGTGGTAATGTTTAAACATTTGGGTAAAATTTTGTTCTTGGAAAGCATGCATCATATTTAAAACGTCTTAATGAAACGGAACGATAAAATATATTTAGCTGGAAATAAAAAAATATGTAGGCCTTGTTTCACTACGAAGAAGAATGTTTTTAACACAGACGTATATTCTGTAACGGAACTCTGTTTCGCTATGTGGACTCCTTGTCAGGCTGAATTAACACAGTACATCAGGCAAATGACCACGAAAGTGTTTCGGAGCCAGCAGAATCTAACACATGCCTGCGTAATAACCAAAACAAAGCTACTTCTAAGAGTTTCCAAGAAACATATTTCACGGCCTAACCCATAAATACACTAAAAAAATTAATTTGGTAACAATGTACTGCTTACACTCCATCCGTGAAAGGAACGGAAGAATCCTTAACGTACAGCAACATAAAAAGAGTCCTTTGTTGTGCAATTTCAGTGATTCACGAAGAACAGAGGAGGTTGTCTGAATTTAGGTACAAGTTTATTATGGTAACATTTATATCACCCAAAATAGAGACATTGCTACCACGACATAAAGAATTTCAGAGGATAGTTCCTGAAACTGAGGTACATAATGTAATCATTACAGCCTAGTGCCTTAGAATAGCATTGGTTTCACGCTTTGATTAATGGTGACATTACTACTGCGATGCAAGCTTACACCTTCACGCTGAAATAAGGGAATTTCGTTGCGTTGTTCCTGTCCAATGAAATACCTCTGTGATACAGAACTCGGGTATTAAAGGGCTACGACCTGTAACACTATGGAAAGTTAGACAATTTAGTCAGACTTATAAGTCGGGTGTGCGCTTAATTCGGGGGATGTATTGTGAGGAAACTGACAGCTAATGAATAGCAGCAGTACAATTGGAATGAGCCTAAAGAGGATTCATATTTGGAGATCTCTCTCTCTCTCTCTCTCTCTCTCTCTCTCTCTCTCTCTCTCTCTCTCCCTCCCTCCCTCCCTCTCTCTGTCCCTTTCTCTCCCTCTCTCTCTTTCGTAGCGTTCATCCCGTCGTGAGGAGTCCGCTGTACTCATGATTCTTTCACCTTGGTGGGTGAATGCCCTTTCTGTCGTCATAGTATCAGTGAAAGTAAGGGAAGGAATCTGCGTGCACCATCCTTTTGTGAATCATGCAGCTTATTGTTCTATGTATAATCGCACTGAAATGGTTTTTGTATTGTATTTTCTGAGGTAGGGATCAAAAACTAATCCAGTGTTTGCCAGGACGAGCTTGCAAACCGCCTAGAAACCAAATTTGGCTGGCCAGTGTACCAGACCAATGATCGTCAATCTGCTACGTGAAGTAGATCCGGTCCTGGATCACTTCCCTGTATTGCAAGGTAGCGCTCTATTATGCTAAACGAACACGTCGTGATTTGTTATTCTATCAACTATTAGTTTATAAAAACACTCCTAGGAATAATATGCGAGCATAAATATCTGTTTATTGTAAAAATAAAACTACAACAACTAGTAATCGATAGAGCTAGTGACGCAGGCTGATTCGTGAACAAAGAAAATAAAGCTGCGCAGTGGTGCATTAAAGAGCCCTCCATCAGCAGACACGGTCCCATAAGTTAAACGCTTAGAAATGTCTTAGTAGCAACTACCAATATACTTAAAAAAAGTGCATGCAGGTAGCATTTTAGCAGAATGCTTGTGTTCTTTTAGTGGTACACCAGTACTATAACTGACTACAGGAAAATCAATATAGTTAGAGAACGAACAGAAGTTCGGACTGAACAGTAAGGAATTTGGCAATTGACCACTATCTCTGAAGGTTTATAAGTTCATTTTCCTGAACTGATTTTGGAAAGCAGGATAAAACACAATCAGAATGCAATGTCTGTATTTTACTGAGTACTATTCAATGCTGATGGAATTAGATTAGGGAATGAGACACTTAAAAATAGTAAAGGAGTTCTGCTATTTGGGGAGCAAAATAACTGATGATGATCGAAGTAGAAAGGATATAAAATGTAGACTGGCAATGGCAACGAAAGCGTTTCTGAAGAAGAGAAATTTGTTAACATCGAGTATAGATTTAAGTGTCAGGAAGTCGTTTCTGAGAGTGTTTGTATGGAGTGTAGCCATGTATGGAAGTGAAACATGGACGATAAATAGTTCGGACAAGAAGAGAACAGAAGCTTTCGAAATGTGGTGCTACAGAAGAATGCTGAAGATTAGATGGGTAGATCACATAACTAATGAGGAGGTATTGAACAGAATTGGGGAGAAGAGGAGTTTGCGGCACAACTTCACTAGAAGAAGGCATCGGTTGGTAGGACATGTTCTGAGGCATCAAGGGATCACCAATTTAGTATTGGAGGGCAGCGTGGAGGGTAAAAATGGTAGAGGGAGACCAAGAGATGAATACACTAAGCAGATTCAGAAGGATGTAGGCTGCAGTAGGTACTGGGAGAAGAAGCAGCTTGCACAGGATAGAGTAGCATGGAGAGCTGCATCAAACCAATCTCGGGATTGAAGACCACAACAACAACATGCAATGTCCTTCAGACATACATATATGTCTGAAGAAGTAGACACGGCAGACGATCTACAGCTGTCTGAAATAGATGTATTCGCAAATTGCGAATATGACGAGACATCAGCTATAGCAGGATTTCTCGCTTCATGCGAGTGGTCACCCTATCCCTCTGAACTATCCATCCACACCTCCCGGATCGACCTTGTATCCACGCCCTTTACTCGTACAGTAGCTGTAATTACTGCACATTGCTTGTATTTCCGCAGCCTAACAGTGTACTATGCAATGTGCTTCAGATATACATGCAGGAATCTGTAAGTCTGGAGTGAATGACCGCTGTATTGCATCTTACTGGCAGATGAAAGCTATGTGCTGAAATGGGCTCGAGTCCACATGCGGCAATTTTTTGTTCCTGTCACAATCCCTCCGAGATCGGTAGTGAGCGGAACAAGATTCAAATTATTCAGTCATAGTTGTCTAGTTTTCCCATGACGTTTCCTTGCGCGGTGAAATGTTTTGACAGGACGTAGCCTCATTGCAAGTTATTTCACAGAGTCAAATCCCTAACCATAAGAGTATCTTTCCGCCGAGTTAACGTTGTCGTAATTCCTTGAACGGAACGCAACATTTCCTGTACAACCTGTATCTAGTTTTTAAAGTTTTACTTCGCGTTTTAGACTTAGTTTTTGTCTCTGTAGTCTTGAGCATAATATAATCATGATACTGTTCGACTCAAAAGTAAAGTTTTCAGAATTCGTAAATGTAGTCAGTCATTCCGAAAATTCTAACTTATTTTATGTGGTGGAATTGAAGATTTATGTGTGTTAATGATATGACTTTTGGAATTAAAAACTCACAGTACCTTTCGCCTCTCCTCTGCAGTGATCAAAAACTGAGAAGAAAAGCTGTTGCCGCAATTACATAATTCATTAACTGTTAAAAGTTCCTTTGCTACAGCATCAGCCAGAATAAAAATTACTAGTCTGGAGAAAGCCACGCATTCCGACAGCACGTGACTCCTACGGCGTTCGCGTGAATAAATAGCGAGCGGTATCATTTTACTCGTAATTAACGTGACACTGTTCCACGGGAATGTTTAATTGCAGGTTTTGGTTTTTAGTTTTTCGTTGTAGGTAGCATCTTGTTTTTGTGTCTGCGTAACCGAGCTACTGCATAAACATTTGTTTGATTGAACAAACGATTTTCTAACAAATGGATTCTCGTAATGAATCAATGAACATTCGACAACTGAGCCCTGTGCGTTCGTCGAGTAATCTATACTTGGAAAACCTTTTTTTTTCATTTTCTTTTATCGTTTCCACATGTTAAGTTACGCTATCGACTTCTGAACAGCATTTCGTATCACTACAGTATAAACAAAGATTCACTGAATGGTAGCATCACAGTGTCCGTACTGTATTTCACTACATTATTAGCGAAACAAGAATTCTTACCAGATACTAGGTGAATTAGATTTGCGACACAATGAAAGATGTATATCATAAGCATTGATGGCACAACAGTAGGACAAAGAAAATCAGCCTTCACCAGATGTGTCATGGGACGAACTACAAAAACATCGTCCTTCGTACTACTTCCTCTTTCTGGCACTTTGTTACTAAAGAGAAGACCCACCTCTACACAAACGTCCATTTGATTAACAGAGACACTGGATATAATATCACCATTACATCGAAGCCGGCGCAGCTCACTCTAAAGTCTAATTTATTGTAGCGGACGATGCAGCAAAAAATTACGAAACCACTACCTTGCACTTCAGGACACAGTACCCTCAATTGGTGAGAGTGCAGTAGAGCTGAAGAACACTGCATCGTCCTTGTGTCCCTGTCTTTTTCCACGACAGTCAACGTTGTGCTGGCGTCTTCATGAACTGTAGACACCAGTGATGAGGCATAGTTTAAGTATCACAGACGTTCAGTAATGCCACCCGACACAGTTTCAGAAAGCCTCACTAACAGTAAAACTGGCTTGCATGCTCATCAAAGCAGTACTTAGAACTTTACAACTGAGCAAGACGCAGATTCTTCAGGTACTGCTATAATAAACATCCTCCATAAAAGGAATACTTTCATAAAGTACCGTAATGTTCTCGGTGAGTGAATGTTTCTTTTAAGGTGCTAAAACAAGGAATTACACAGCAGTAACTAAAGATGCTAACAAATAATTTTATTGGCGAGACAAGCAATCCCAGGTGACAAATTGGACGTAAGGGCACACCTCAAGTTCACAGACTTTTGCTATGTGGAAGACAATCTGACTGTGGAAAACTGCGGTGTAAAGTCTTGTGTGTGGTACTAGAGCAACTGGTGCAAGATTACGCATGGCTTTGGTCGTCGGTTCAGGTGCTGACAATCAGTTACAGCCGTACGGGTAACAAAGGAGGTGCGGTCCAGCCAAAGACGCACCCACAGGCTCATAAAAGCTGCCGCCTGGTCACCCATCTATGCAGTTAATCGACGCCACATGATAATGAAGTGGGCTGCGGCGTTCTTCCAAAAAAAAAAAAAAAAATATATATATATATATATATATATATATATATATATATATATATATATATATATATTTGAGGAGCATGATAGTAAACACGCGTTGACGTTTTGGTCACCATATTCTTCCGTACATAGGACGCTCTTGGGCATGATCTCCGCGGCCATAAACACGGAAATCGACAGTAATTTACGGGGCTTCGGTTACCTGTGTGTCGACACCTGGGGCCCTATATATATATATATATATATATATATATCACCTGCAAATAACACCCTTGTTAGAAAGTAAGAACTATCACCCAAGAACGTGATCCTGAGATTAATATTAAAGCAATTACTTTGCGTTGTTTTTATTTTACCGTCAGTGCGTGATTACAAGATGTCCTTTCAGAATAAAAAATGAGGTACGCTACTGAGCCACTGCCAATGAGCCATATGCCGACGAGCCAGCGCCATGTTCTTAATACCGTGCCTGTCTACCTTTGGATTGCAAATCATCAGCTGTTATACATGACTTGTATTCCAAAAGTACGTCGTGGGTTTCCAGATCTATAGGGCCCCAGGTGTCTACACACAGGTAACCGAATCCCCGTAAATTACTGCCGATTTCCGTGTTTATGGCCGCGGAGATCATGCCCAAGAGCGTCCTATGTACGGAAGAATATGGTGACCAAAACGTCAATGCGTGTTTACTATCATGCTCCTCAAATCACTGTTGAACGATTCCGCTCTTGGGACATGGAGAGTTGTCCTGCTGGAAGAAACTATTCGCGAGAGACAAGAAACCAAGCTTTGAGGGACGGAGGTAGTCCACAGTGTTGTTCAAGTAATCCACAGCTGTCACGATGGCTCTGCTTACTATCACAGATCCCAAGGTGCCCAGCTGAATGTCCCCATGACATTATACTGCCTCCAATGGCCTGCGCATGTAATTGTGCATGTTTCAAACAGACGTTCTTCTGGATACCGTCATATTTGGTCACAATAATCGACCTAGTGTAGCAAGAAGCGCGATTGATCTGTCCAGACGACACGTTTTCATTGATCACGGTCAGATCTTCATGATCCTGTGCCCATTTCAGACGTAATCGATGACGTCGTTTGATCAACACGGGGAAACGTGTAGCCCATAGTTCAAAGTGTGCATAGAACGGGGAACTCCAAAACTCTCGTGCCTGAATCAGCATTATACTCTGGCGTCAGATATCCAACACATCGCCATCTATCATGCTTTACAGAGCGGGCAAGCCTCTGACCTCCATGTTCTGTGACGAAGAGTTGATGTCCGACACCTTTTCACCTACTCGTGGTTTCACCATCCGTCAACTGCAACCTTCCCAACATCTACATCTGTACTCGCAAGCTAACTTTCGGTATGTGGCGGTGGATATTTTCAGTGCCACTGTCACTTTCCCCTTTTCCTGTTCTGGTCGCGTTTGGTTCGGGGGAAGAATGATTACTGGTACGCACCTTGTAGGCTCGAACCTCTCTGAGTCTATTTTTATAGTCCTTTCGCCAGATTCACGTTGGAGGAAGTAATACCTTGGTTGATTCTTCTAGGAACGTACGGTCTCGCATTTTTAACAGTAGACCATATCATGATGCACTCTTGCATTGTCTGTCCCTGGAGTTGACTGATGATCTCTGTGACGCTAGCGAGATTACTAATTGAACTCTTCAAACTCTCCAATAGATTTGTTCCTCTATCAGTCCTATCTGATATCGATCTCAGGCTGACGAGCAATATCCAAGTATTGGTCAGACTAGTGTTTTACAAGCCACCTCCTATGCTGGTGGACTACGTTTCGTGAGGGGTCTACCAAGGAATCTGTGTCGCAGCTGCCTTACCCTCGATCCCTTTTGTTGAGGGTCTAGTGCCACACTTTGCTCCAAGCGGCGATTATCAACTGGTCATCCTGCATTTCGCCACAGTTATCTAGCGGTGCGACTTGGTACTGTGTGCAGTTGCATCAACCGCGAAAAGCCTCATGTAACTTCCGATGTTGCTACTACGTCATTTATACATACTGTAAAAGGTAATGGTCTTACAGTATTCCATTAAGATACGTCCGAAGTTGCATTTATGTTGAGAATGACATGCTGTTTTCTGTTTGCTAAAAATTCTTCGATCCAATCATACAGCTGTCTGACATTCCTTACTCTTGTACTTTGTTCATTAGGCAGCAGTATAAAACAGGTGAACCTGTGGTCTACGAGTAGGGTCTTCAGCTGCTAATCAGAACGTCCTGGGTACCACGTTCTAAACCCGCCACCATTTAGATTTTGGCTAAAAATCGTCAGCAATGGCTTAAGAAGTCACATTCGTTCTGTCAAGGACCTTGTCAAAGAGAAGGAGTGGACAGAGGTTCATGACACTCTCTTGTTCTTGGGGTGGGGATCTGCCCTTAAGGCAATGATCAACGGCATGAGGATACAGAAGGTACCACTGCATTAAAGACAAATAACACAGGACATGTGGTCTGTAACTCAAAAAGTGTCACGGTGCTGTCCCCATTGCCGACAGATCCCGGGCTAGTCCATCATTCCTGGACGGACTGCCAAAGGGGAGGTGGCACTCAGGAAAAGATTGAATAACAAACGATAGGATAACTTTCTATGAGTTGCAGCACTGAATGATGGATGTTTGAAAGTAGTAGGCAAGCTAGAAAGTCCGAAAAGGGAAATGTAAAGGCTAAATCATGATATAATTGGAGTCAGTGAAGTGAAATGGCAAAAAGATAAGAGTTTCTGGTACCACAAATATAGAGTAATATCAACAGTAGCAGAAAAATCATACAACAGTGGTAGGATTTGTTATGAATAGGAAGGCAGAGCAGAGATGGTGTACTGTGGACAGTTCGATGATGGGGTTGTTCTCATCAGAACACACAGCAAACAAACAGCAACGACAGGTCAGGCATACATGCCAAGTTATTATGTAAGTTAAAGAGGGATGAGGGCAAAGGAAAGGAAATAAAGATATCAGCTGCATCGGGACTTTATGTGGAATCTACGGCGATGAGTGAAAATGTGTGCCAGACCGAGACTCGAATCCAGGATCTCCTGCTTACTGGGCAGTTGCGTGTACCGCTGTGCCAGCCGAACAATTTATCGCAAATGCGCGGACTATCTCGGCACGCTCCCCACCTGACCCACACTCCCACCTAGCGCCCCCTAACTGCAGTCCCCATCCATGTCTTCCATGCCTGCAAATTTTAAAGCCCACTGGACGTCGAAAATAATTTGCATCCGCACTGATAACTGTGGATTCGTTAACCATCTAGGTGAATCAGATACATAGTGTCTGTTCTTTCCAACATTCCCGAAAGTACAGACACCAAGATTTATGTAATATACACTACTAGCCATTAAAATTGCATCGCCACGAACATGACATGCTACAGACGCGACATTTAACCGACAGGAAGAAGATGCTGTGATACTCAAATGATTAGCTTTTCAGAGCATTCACAAAAGTTTGGCGCCGGTGGCGACACCTACAACGTACTGACATGAGGAAAGTTTCCAACCGATTTCTCATACACAAACAGCAGTTGTCCGGCGTTGCCTAGTGAAACGTTCTTGTGATGCCTCGTGTAAGGAGGAGAAATGCGTACCATCACGTTTGCGACTTTGATAAAGGTCGGATTGTAGTCTATCGCGATTGCGCTTTATCGTATCGCGACATTGCTGCTCGCGTTGGTCGAGATCCAATGACTGTTAGCAGAATATGGAATCGGTGGGTTCAGGAGGGTAATACGGAACGCCGTGCTGGATTCCTACGGCCTCGTATCACTAGCAGTTGAGATGACAGGCATCTTATCCGCATGGCTGTAACAGATCGTGCAGCCACGCCTCGATCCCTGAGTCAACAGATGGGAATGTTGGCAAGACAACAACCATCTGCACGAACAGTTCGTCGACGTTTGTAGCAGCATGGACTATCAGCTCGGAGACCATGGCTGCGGTTACCCTTGACGCTGCATCACAGACAGGAGCGCCTGCGATGGTGTACTCAGCGACGAACGTGGGTGCACGAATGGCAAAACGTCATTTTTCGGATGAATCCAGGTTCTGTTTACAGCATCGTGATGGTCGCATCCGTGTTTGGCGCCATCGCGGTGAACGCACATTTGAAGCGTGTATACATCATCCCACACTGGCGTATTACCCGGCGTGATGGTATGGGGTGCCATTGGTTACGCGTCTCGGTCACCTCTTGTTCGCATTGACGGCACTTTGAACAGTGGACGTTACATTTAAGATGTGTTACGACCCGTGGCTCTACCCTTCATTCGATCCCTGTGAAACCCTACATTTCAGCAGGATAATGCTGGACCGCATGTTGCAGGTCCTGTACGGGCCTTTCTGGATACAGAAAATGTTCGACTGCTGCCCTTGCCAGCACATTCTCCAGATCTCTCACCAACTGAAAACGTCTGGTCAATGGTGGTCTAGCAACTTGCTCGTCACAATACACCAGTCAGTACACTTGACGAACTGTGGTATCGTGTTGAAGCTGCATGGGCATCTGTACCTGTACACGCCATCCAAGCTCTGTTTGACTTAATGCCCAGGCGTATGAAGGCCGTTATTACGGCCAGAGGTGGTTGTTCTGGGTACTGATTTCTCAGGATCTATGCACCCAAATTGAGTGAAAATGTAATCATATGTCAGTTCTAATATAATATATTTGTCCAATGAATACCCGTTTATCATCTGCATTTCTTCTTGGTGTAGCAATTTTAATGGCCAGTAGTGTATGCCATCGTCGCAAGCAGAAATAAATAGATAGAAAAAGTATATGAAGATATTTGACAGGTAATTCAGTACGCAAAGGGCGATGAAAATCTAATAGTCATGGGCGATCGGAATGCGGTTGTAGAGTAAGGAATAGAAGAAAGAGTTACGGAAAAAATGGGCTTGGCAGTAGGGATGACAGAGGAAAAAGTTCTGCAATAAATTTAAACTGGTAATAGGTAATATGCTGTTAAAGTGTCGCAAGAGGAAGCGGTATGCTTGGAGAAGTCAGGGAGATACTGGAATATTTCCGGTAGATTACATCATGGTCAGAGAGAGGTTCCAAAATCAGATATTGGATTGTAATGCATGGCCCGGTGCAGATATCGACACAGATCATAATTTAGTAGTGGTGAAGAGCGGACTGAAGTTTAAGAGACTCACCTGGAGGAATCAGTGTGGACGAAGTGGGATACTGAAGTAGTGAGGGGCAATGAGAAGCGTTTGAAGTTCCCAAAAGATGTGAATACTGGGATAAGGAATACCAGGGCATATAGCTCAGATGAAGAGCAGTGGTTGTCTAAAAGGACAATTACAGCTATTTGATACAGCAATATAGGCACAAGGAAAGTAACTGCAAAGAAACCTTGGGTAACAGATGAAACAAATTGATCGACAAAGGAAGGAAGTCTAAAAATGGGCAAAGGCAAAAATATAGCAATATAAATGCGTTAGGAACGAAATAAATTGAAATTGCAAGGCTACCAAAGCGAAATGGCTGCATTAAAGATGTGAAGATGTCGTGCATGATCGTAGGGAGGACTGGTTTAGCATTTAGCGAAGTCCAAGCAACGTTCGGCAAATCTGAAAGCAAGGGTGGTAACATTCCACTGCTAAGATCTATGAGGGGGGGGGGGGGGCTGAGGACTTGTTTGATGAAGCGTTAGAAGAAGAAGTTGTAGTCGGTAAGGATGATATAGCGGATTCGGTATTAGACTCAGATTTTAAAAGACCTCTGGATCAGAAAATGGAAATGGGCGTATGGCATCGTTGGTCGGGAGGCCTCATCCGGGGAAGTTCGTTCGCCAAGTGCCAATCTTATTTCATTCGCGCCACACTGAGCGATTTGCACGCCGGTGATCAGGATGAAACGATGTTGAGGACAACACAACATCCAGTCCACGAGTGGAGAAAAATCTCCAACCCGGCCGGGAATCGAACCCGGGCCCGTTGCACGGCAGGCAAGCACTTTACCATCCCGCTAAGCAGGCGGACATTAGAGAGCAAATAAGGCAGACGGGGAACACTACATTCCATCGGAATGCATGAGCCTGGCCACATACCATTAGACTTTCGGAAAAATGTCATCCACACGATTCCGAAGATAGAAGGCAGATAAGTATGAAAACTATCATACAATCAGCTTAACAGCTCACACGTCAAAGCTTCTGACAAGAATAATACAGAATAATGAAATGAAAACTGAGTAACAATTAGATGAGGATCAGTTTGGCTTTAGGGAAGTTAAAGACACCATAAAGGCAGTTCTCACGTTGCACTTTGTAATGGAAGCAAGGTTGAAGAAAAGTGAAGACACTAAAAGCAATCGTCGAACTAAAAAAAGCTTTCGAAAATGTAATATGGTGCAATATGTTAAAAATTCTGGGAAAAATAGGAGTAACCTATAGGGCAGGACGGCTAATATACAACACCTAAAAGAACCACGAGCATCAGTAAGACTGGAAGACAAAGAACGAAGAACTGGGATGAAAAAGGGTGTAAGAGAGGATGCAGTCTTTCGCTACTATTATCAGTGTACACATCGAAGAAGCAACGGCACAAGTAAAAGAAAGGTTCAAACATGGGATTAGAATTCAATGCGAAAGGATATAAATGAGAAGATTAGCTGATGTCATTGCTAACCTCAGTGAATGTAAAGAAGAATTCCAGGCCTTATTGGTTGGAATGAACGAGTAAAGGCTATGGACTGAGAGTAAAGAGGAAAAATACATAAATAATGAGATGCAGCAGAAATTAGAATGGCGAGAAACTCAACATCAAAATTTGTGATCACGAAGTAGGTGAAGTTAAGGGATTCTGCTACCGTGGAAGCAAAATTATCTATGATGGACGAAGCAAGGCGGACATAAAAAGCAGAATAACACAAGCAAAGAGGGCGTTTCTGGGTAAGAGAAGTCTATCAGTATCAAATATAGGCTTTCATTTCAGGAAGACGTTACTGAGAACGTACATTTGGAACACATTATTGTATGGTAGTGGGAAAACCGAAACAGAAAAAGTCGATACCTTTGAGATGTGGTGCAACAGAAGAATGTTGAAAATCAGGTTGACTAATAAGGTAAGGAATGAGAAGATTCTGCGCAGAATCGGTGAAAGAAGTAACATATGGTAAACACTAAGATGAAGAAGGGACGGGATAATAGGACATGTATTATGGATTCAGGAAATAACCTCAATGACGCCAGAGACAACTATAGCGGGTAAAAACTATAGAGGAAGTCAGATATTGCAATATATCCTGTAAATAACTGAGGGAGTAGATTGCAAGTGTTACTCTGAGATGAGAAGGTTAACACATAAGAGTAATTCGTGGCGGGCTGCATGAGATCAATCGGAAAACCGCTGGTTCGGAATAAATAAATAAATCGAATGCCTTCCGGAAGTCAAGAAACCGGGCAGCTATCTCGCTGCCTACATCTACTGCTTTGTGTGTCTCGTGGACGAACAGAGCGAGAACGGTTTCAAACGATCGTTGTCATCGAAATCCATGTTGATTACTGCAGTCGCTTACTCGACAGAAAGATTCGTCACCCCTCCTTACTCCCATTATACACTCCTGGAAATTGAAATAAGAACACCGTGAATTCATTGTCCCAGGAAGGGGAAACTTTATTGACACATTCCTGGGGTCAGATACATCACATGATCACACTGACAGAACCACAGGCACATAGAGACAGGCAACAGAGCATGCACAATGTCGGCACTAGTACAGTGTATATCCACCTTTCGCAGCAATGCAGGCTGCTATTCTCCCATGGAGACGATCGTAGAGATGCTGGATGTAGTCCTGTGGAACGGCTTGCCATGCCATTTCCACCTGGCGCCTCAGTTGGACCAGCGTTCGTGCTGGACGTGCAGACCGCGTGAGACGACGCTTCATCCAGTCCCAAACATGCTCAATGGGGGACAGATACGGAGATCTTGCTGGCCAGGGTAGTTGACTTACACCTTCTAGAGCACGTTGGGTGGCACGGGATACATGCGGACGTGCATTGTCCTGTTGGAACAGCAAGTTCCCTTGCCGGTCTAGGAATGGTAGAACGATGGGTTCGATGACGGTTTGGATGTACCGTGCACTATTCAGTGTCCCCTCGACGATCACCAGTGGTGTATGGCCAGTGTAGGAGATCGCTCCCCACACCATGATGCCGGGTGTTGGCCCTGTGTGCCTCGGTCGTATGCAGTCCTGATTGTGGCGCTCACCTGCACGGCGCCAAACACGCATACGACCATCATTGGCACTAAGGCAGAAGCGATTCTCATCGCTGAAGACAACACGTCTCCATTCGTCCCTCCATTCACGCCTGTCGCGACACCACTGGAGGCGGGCTGCACGATGTTGAGGCGTGAGCGGAAGACGGCCTAACGGTGTGCGGGACCGTAGCCCAGCTTCATGGAGACGGTTGCGAATGGTCCTCGCCGATACCCCAGGAGCAACAGTGTCCCTAATTTGCTGAGAAGTGGCGGTGCGGTCCCCTACGGCACTGCGTAGGATCCTACGGTCTTGGCGTGCATCCGTGCGTCGCTGCGGTCCGGTCCCTGGTCGACGGGCACGTGCACCTTCCGCCGACCACTGACGACAACATCGATGTACTGTGGAGACCTCACGCCCCACGTGTTGAGCAATTCGGCGGTACGTCCACCCGGCCTCCCGCATGCCCACTATACGCCCTCGCTCAAAGTCCGTCAACTGCACATACGGTTCACGTCCACGCTGTCGCGGCATGCTACCAATGTTAAAGACTGCGATGGAGCTCCGTATGCCACGGCAAACTGGCTGACACTGACGGCGGCGGTGCACAAATGCTGCGCAGCTAGCGCCATTCGACGGCCAACACCGCGGTTCCTGGTGTGTCCGCTGTGCCGTGCGTGTGATCATTGCTTGTACAGCCCTCTCGCAGTGTCCGGAGCCAGTATGGTGGGTCTGACACACCGGTGTCAATGTGTTCTTTTTTCCATTTCCAGGAGTGTATAATTACATTACCGCGTCACCTTCCCGCAATTCTATCGTGCTGCATTCGATGTTGCGACGGGCAGTGATAATATTTCTGCCTCATCAGCTTATTTTGTAGAAATAAATGGCGTTGTAACGCACACTATTGTCTTCTCTACAGCTAGTTCATCTAGCATTTTATTTCTAAGATCCATTATCAAGAGCAATTTTTATAGTTGTTAAATGTATTTATCATATTTTAGCTTTTCAAACTGAGTAGCATATCGAAACAATTACTACTAAATTAACTAGAGTGGCGCATTATTCCCACTGTGTGATAGCTTCCAGTAGATAATTGCCAACAAAAACCAGAACTATACTTAAAAAAGTAAGGGAATTCAGGTTCGCCTGTTCTTCTTAATGCTCAAACGTGTTTCTGAATCTTTGTGCCATGATCAATTTAGTTCTGTAAAATGCAATTATGTGTTAAATAATAACTATTAGAAAGAAAATTATGACTAAAAACATGTGAATTGTGGTAATTACCTTATCTAGAATGTTAGGTTCTGTAGGATCTCATCATTATCTGGCTTACCATCTGTATCTAAATGACACTATTCTGAGTTTGGCTGGCAAGTTAGCAAATTATCTTACCTATAAACACAGCTTTGTTGCATAAAAGATTATCGGCATTGTTGTCGCGTGAATTCGGGGTAAAACAACGAGTTTTCGACGATTATCTCTAACGTCTTCGATGAGATTTACGTCGTCTCCTGTTAGTGGGGTCTGTCCATCCGCAACGTTTCCGACCACTGTGCAGAAAATCAGAGGCATATTAAAAATGGAGAACTAGAGAAATCTGCTGTTACTGAGCACAGTTTCACAAACGAACATAAAATACTGTTTGACGAAGCAAAGGCTTTGTCGCAGGGTCCTATATACTGCGAGGTTCCAGAAATAAGAATACGTGAGAAAATCGTCGACCGTGACAACGGGTATAATCTTAGCGGTGCCTGGAAGCGAGCTCTCGATGCAGAGTGAAGCCAGAGAAATTCTTCGCAAAGTTTACGCTACGGTGGGAGCGGTGGCGCCATCAGTGCAAACGTTGATACAATCTGCGGCAGCGTTACCTGATTACTGATCAACTAGAATCCTATTTGCTATAAAAGGCCACCACATCAGCAATTTTGACAGTTGGTCCTGACAAAGACGATGGAGGTAATCGTCGAAGGCTTGAGGCTTTACCCTGAACTACCGCGGAAAGAAGTCCGAAAAAGTTTTATACTACAGTGCTGTCCTGAAAGACTTCGTTCTCACAGCTTTGTTGTAGGAAAATATTTAGCGACAAGGTTTTGTGATAACTTATTGTTTTTCCAGAATGAGACTTTCACTTTGGAGCGGAGTGTGCGCTGATATGAAACTTCCTGGTAGATTAAAACTGTGTGCCGTACCGAGACTCGAATTCGGGACCTTCACCTTTCGCGGGTAAGTGCTCTGCCATCTGAGCTACCCAAGAACGACTCACGACCCGTCAATACAGCTTCAATTCTACCAGTACCTCGTCTCCTACCTTCCAAACTTCACAGAAGTTCAGATGGTAGAGTACTTGCCCACGAAAGGCAAAGGTCCTGAGTTTTAGTCTCTGTCCGGCACACAGTTTTAATCTGACACGAAGTTTCATATCAGCGCACACTCCGCTGCAGAGTGAAAATCTCATTCTGGAAACATCTCCCAGGCTGTGGTTACGCCATGTCCCCGCAATATTCTTTCTTCCAGGAGTGCTAGTTCTGAAACTTTCACAAAAGAGCTTCTGTAAAGTTTGGAAGGCAGAAGACGGGGGAGGTACTGGCAGAATTGAAGCTGTGATGACGGGGCGTGAGTCGTGCTTGGGTAACTCAGATGGTAGAGCGCTTGCCTGAGAAAGGCAAAGGTCCCGAGTTCGAGTCTCAGTCCGGCATACAGTTTTAATCTGCCAGGAAGTTTCACTTACTGTTATTTTTTGCGGTATCCCTCCTCATCTGCGTGTCCATCCGATGTAGAAGCTCATTTAGAAATACTGTAAGTTCTTGAAGAACAATTAATAATTTTGAAATACAGCTGCTGCTGTGCGTTTTCCCCATTTGACGTTCACCGGTTTTCATGCTGTTCCATTTAGACAAATTTTTTACTCACTGTTCTTCGTTGTCTTCCCCCCCCCCCTTTTGCATCCCCCACTTCCCATTGGTCTTGATCGGCATCTCTCCCTCTCTCTCTCTCTCTCTCTCTCTCACTGTGTGTGTGTGTGTGTGTGTGTGTGTGTGTGAGAGAGAGAGAGAGAGAGAGAGAGGGAGTGAGAAAGAGAGAGTGCGAGAGTGCGAGTGCGTGTATGTGTGTGTTCACTTTGTCCTGCATTTTTGTGTAGGGTTTCCAAGCGTTAAATAGTGCGCCAAAGCACAGAATTTAGTGTGCAAACACGGTTGATGGTACAGGTTCAAAAGTGAACAATGCTTGTTAAAATCCTAACACTTAGTGTGAGACGCTAGATTTTCGTTTGGCTTACACACACACATACAAACTAACAACATTTCGCTTCAAAGCTAAAGAGATAATTACCTAATTTCATAAGGAGGGTACGTGGTGTTTTCGTGATGGAAGCTTCCAGATCTCTCCGGCATTACGCATTTCAACAGTGGGAGAAAAACACATTAAACGCCTCTGCAGGTGGAACCGCATTCCACAGGAGACTACGCGCTCTCTGTCGGGCATGCAAGGTGCGAGGTGCGCCGAGTTTTGCGCTTGACGCCGCGGGGTGCCTGGCGGATGCGCGCCCCGTGCCAGTGAGAGTGGGGTGAGAGAGAGAGGCGGGGGGGGGGGGGGGCACAGGTGGCGGATTGCCGGCGCATTCCTGCAGCGGCGCGCACCAAAGAATGTCTTTGAGCGCGCAGCAGGTCGTCAGCGCCGCCAACTACAGCGCCATGCCGCACCGCTCACCTACCGCATAACTGCAGTTTCTGCCTCGCCTGTCACGTTCACGATTATTTCTGTATCTTGTGTGTCGCATCTGAGAACAACTTTCGTCAGAGAAATCAATAAATAGGATATTCTGGATGTCAGATTTCCTATTAAAAGCTCATGAAAGAGGAAAAGGGAGATCTATGTAAAGGCCAGAATAAGTTAAGTTTCGATATTACTTGCATTCTATAAAAAAAAAACACTGTAATATTGTAAGGGAAGTCATTACCATCTCCATAAAGATGTATGTCTCGAAAGAAATTAATAACGCAGGTAATAAGATTAAAACTGTATAGGCATTAGCAAACAGTAGAGTCAAATGGCTCCAAGCACTATGGGACTTAACATCTGAGGTCATCAGTCCCCTAGAATTAGAACTGCTTAAACGTAACTAACCTAAGGACATTACACACATCCATGCCCGAGGCAGGATTCGAACCTGCGTCTGTAGCAGCAGTTCGGTTCTAGACTGAACAAACAGTAGACACGACAACTTGTAAGTATACAAATTACTACAATACTTACACGACATGACAATGTTCTGACTGATAATTCACATTTGCAAGTATTTTTAACAACCAGTTTCTAAATGTAGCATCAAAAATAGGATGAAATAGTCGGAGGACGATATTTTTCCATCAGACTGTGTATGAATTTTTTTAGTTGTTTTTCGCACTACCGGTTTCGGGCATTGCCCATTCTGAAGAGTGTTTGAAAATATAACAAAACACGGTAACAAAAAGCAGCTGAACACAAATCACGTAGCTACATGGACACACCACTAAACAGGTATAATATTAACCTCTAGTAACATACCTGTATGTATCTATAACGTCGTCACTAGTTTAAAAATCTTGTGTCATGCATATTTATGCAAAGCACAGTCGTCAAACTCACTCATCTAAAATGTAAAGGTGCATGACATGAAAGTGCTTATGACAACAAAAGGATTATCATGGTATTTAAATGTAGCATCCAGTCACAAGCACTAAGAAAGCAAACTTTGCAATATTTTCAACGAAACACACTGTCACGTGTATAGTCAGGTGTGTAGTTTGGGTGGGAAATTTTGAACTGAACATTAGTTGCAGACATTCTCTAAATCGACCTGATCCGCAGTATTAGGTCCTATTTTGAAACTGTTTTGTTATATGAAGGTATCACACCCCACAATGGCGTCCTGTGTGGAACCAGCTGAATGATAGACCATGGTTCACTTCCTGGTGCACGTTAATCCAGTATCACTGAAGAAGCTAGATTAAGGAAAGGCAAACCTACGTTTCTAGCATTTGTAGACTTAGAGAAAGCTTTTGACAATGTTGACTGGAATACTCTCTTTAAATTCTGAAGGTGGCAGGGGTAAAATACAGGGAGCGAAAGACTATTTACAATTTGCACAGAAACCAGATGGCAGTAATAAGAGTCGAGGGACACGAAAGGGAAGCAGTGGTTGGGAAGGGAGTGAGACAGGGTTGTAGTCTCTCCCTGATGTTATTCAATCAGTATATTGAGCAAGCAGTGAAGGAAATGAAAGAAAAATTCGGAGTAGGTATTAAAATCCATGGAGAAGAAATAAAAACTTTGAGGTTCGCCGATGACATTGTCATTCTGTCAGAGACAGCAAAGGACTTGAAAGAGCAGTTGAATGGAATGGATAGTGTCTTGAGAGGAGGGTATAAGGTGAACATCAACAAAAACAAAACGAGGATAATGGAACGTAGTCGAATTAAGTTGGGTGATGCTGAGGGAATTAGATTAGGAAATGAGACAATTAAAGTAGTAAAGAAGTTTTGCTATTTGGGGAGCAAAATAACTGATGATGGTCGAAGTAGACAGGATATAAAATGTAGACTGGCAATGGCAAGGAAAGCGTTTCTGAAGAAGAGAAATTTGCTAACATCGTTAAGTGTCAGAAAGTCATTTCTGAAAGTATTTGTATGGAGTGTAGCCATGTATGGAAGTGAAACATGGACGATAAATAGTTTGGACAAGAAGAGAATAGAAGCTTTTGAAATGTGGTGCTACAAAAGAATGCTGAAGATTAGATGGGTAGATCACATAACTAATGAGGAGGTATTGAATAGGATTGGGGAGAAGAGAAGTCTGTGGCACAACTTGACTAGAAGAAGGGATCGGTTGGTAGGACATGTGTTGAGGGAGCAAGGTATCACCAATTTAGTATTGGAGGGCAGCGTGGAGGATAAAAATAGTAGAGAGAGACCAAGAGATGAATACACTAAGCAGATTCAGAAGGATGTAGGTTGCAGTAGGCACTGGGAGATGAAGAAGCTTGCACAGAATAGAGTAGCATGGAGAGCTGCATCAAACCAGTCTCAGGACTGAAGACCACAACAACAACAGTAGATTAATGTTTCCAGAGTCCTTTTCAGAGTGCACAATCGGCAAAACACATGTTGTTGCGTGGATATCGTTGATCCTTTAACTTGGTGAAATGAATGCATGCAGCCCTGAATGCTAGGTATGGGCCGTGAAGGCCATCTTTACAAGGAATAATGGTTGATAGGAAATACTGTTGTGTTGCTAGCGCTGAGCTGTGAGTTCGTAGCACCTGAAGTAACTGCACCAATGAAATGTTGTAGGTCTGTATGATATCTCCGTCATTTTACTGTATAAATTTCTTTATTTTGAATTACTACCATGATTTCGCCCTTAAGCCGTTATCAAGTACAACAACGAAAAGAAAAATTGCACAAATGCATTGAAAGTGAGAAGAACCAAAAATTAACAGCAGTATGCCATTCCAAAATCAGATTAGAAACTATCGAAATACAGGATGCTACAAAAGAAAATTATACGTCTTACAAAGTACTATTTTGCCCAAATTAACGATCGCTGCGCCTCGGCTCGGCTGTTGGAGAAACGAATACATAGTCTATTATATACTGATACCCGCTAGATGTCAGTTGTCTTCTGTTTTGCTTGGTAACCGTCATATGTTTGAAATGGCTACTCCGCAGCAGAAATCATTTCGCTCAAGGCATCGTGTTCAGTGATGAAGCGACTTTCCATGTTAGTAGTAAGGTAAGCAAACACAATGTTGAAATTTGGGGCCCACAGAACAAACATGCAGCCATTAAACATGTACGAGATTCGCCCAAAGTAAATGTGTTTAGTGCGATATCCAGGTCATCTGTTTACGGCTCGTTCTTCTTTGATGGAAACACGGTTAACGGTCAGCAGTATCTCGCTATGTTACAAATCTGGTTGTTTCAGAGGCTGCACGAAGACAACTTTATTTTTCATTCGAGTCATCAAGTGCGTAAATATCTGAATGAAACTCTACCGAACCGTTGCATTGGTCGTCCAGGACCTGACGACTTAACATGTCTCAGCTGGGCTCCACGGTCACCGAATTTGACACCCTCCGACTTCTCGCTGTGGGGTTGCGTTAAAAACAACGTTTATGTACCACCATTCCCACAACACCTGGAAGAACCGGATCCGTACCGCCATAACATCAGTGACGAAGGACATGCTTTCCCAAGTATAGGAGGAATTTGAGTATCGATGTGATATTATTCGTGTTGATGATGGAGGACATATTGAACATCTGTAATCTGAACTTGAGAGGTTCGTAAATATGGGTGTAAACTTTCGTATTCGTATGTCTTAAAGTTTAATAAATATATGCTTTCAAAATACGTATATTCTTTTTGAAATACCCTGTATTACTGCTTACGTGTTGGTTGTAATTAGAGTTTGTTAAATGAAGCCATCATATAGGTAAGTACCAAACAACCGTAATTTGTGGCAGACAGGTAGCAAATGTGGTTTCCAACCGTATAACAATGGAGCCACAGAATGAACATCAATACAGTAGTAACATATGTAGTGAACATGATCTGAAAATATACTAAGGAAGTTTTAATGTCAAACATTCGTAATTTTCTGTACCATGTTTATGTACGACACACAGACCCACTTTATAACGCGATTGGAGAAATGTTTGTGTTGTGTCACGGTTATAATTGTTTTAAGCAGCAATAATGTATGGGTGTTACACATTTGAACCAGTATATGATATAGCGTACTCCTTTCAGCATGATGTCATAGTCCCGTGCTATAACCATATTGTTTGCACCTAGTACATACAGATAACACACTTCTTCCAAAGATATATTTACAGACAGGTTCACAGACAGCACATGTCTTCCAAACATGTATGAATACGTTTCAGTTTTATGTAACTATGATCTTTCCGTAATCATGGATTATGCAACCCACGATATTCAACTTCGATTACTAATCAGTCAGTAATCTACATGTTATACTTTCAGACCATGTTCAGTGCAAATGTATTTACTGTATTGAGCCGGCCGGGGTGACCGAGCCGTTCTAGGCGCTACAGTCTGGAACCGCGCGACCGCTATGGTCGCAGGTTCGAATCCTGCCTCGGGCATGGAGGTGTGTGATGTCCTTAGGTTGGTTAGGTTTAAGTAGTTCTATGTTCTAGGGGACTGATGACTTCAGAAGTTAAGTCCCATAGTGTTCAGTGCCATTTGAACCATCTGAACCATTTTACTGTATTGACGTTCATTCTGCGGCTCAATTGTTCTATGGCTGGAAAACATGTTTGAAACCTCTCTGCCATTGATTTCGGTGATCTTCACGCTGGGACACCAAGTTCTGTAGATCTTTACAATGACTTTATTTAACACAGTCTAATTACACCCAAGATCTATTTCGATAAATTTTAACCTAACATTGGAATGGCATACTGTTGCTAAATTTTGGTCTTTCTCACTTTCTATGCATTTGTAAGAAAAAAAATTTCAGTGTCGTACTTGATAATGGCTCAAGACCGAAATCATGATAGTAATACAAAGTAAAGAAGTTCGTATAGTCAAATGACGTAAATATAATTAAAAAATTATTGCTTGAATGTGACTCAAAAATGAAAGGATTACCAAATACTGTGGGAATTTCATGAGCACGAGAACGACTTCTACAGTTAAATATCGTTACATTCATAGTGTAGGAAACGGAAGCATGCTCTTGTGAACCGACAAAACATGCATATGCCATTACATCATGTTCTTTCTGAATACGACAGGCAAAGAAATCTATTTTCCCCACCCCTCCCAAGAGCTTCTAACTGTCAAGTATTAACTCTTTTTTCTGAAAAGTTTCGTTTAGAACTATCCTGTCGTAAATGTGGCTCACTTTCGCTGATTTTTCGTTGATTCGCTTGTTTATGATGTGACCTCGCACGTTCTCACTCAGCCAGTTGAGGGTCCACGTAGACGTAAAACAAGAATAATTTTCCTTTCAGAATAATTGCTTCTAGAACTTGATGACAAAATGGCAGCTAGGACGATAAGGTGTATGTAGCAAACCACTGTTAGGGTACAGTTTGCACAGAACAGTACCTAAGTTCAGACGAACAACGGTTAAGATGGCTGTCTGGAAATATGATAGCAAAAGCCAACGACGTCCATGAGCCTGCGTCCTGACAGGCCAAGGATGGTGAGCGGAGTATCACTGTTGACCAGCTGTGTGGCCTTAGGTGCCTCGAAAGCGAAAGCGTCCAGGCAGGTGTCAATGAATTCATGCAGACCAAGTCCTGGTGCGAGAGTATGCAGAGGCGAAGGTGAATGAGGAAGCCGCCGAAGTGGTGACCAATGGATATCCACCCTAACGTTGAGGCAAAGGGATTATCATCATTGTAACCACCACTTAAAATGGCATAGCTGACAAAAGGTGAAAAATATTGAAATTTCAAAAAAATTGTACAGATTTGCTGATATATATATTAAAACATAATGGAGCCTATGTCTGATGGTATGTATCAGCTTATCGTGTAAAAATTTGAAGTAAATTGGTCGAGACCTTCCCGAGATTTTTGCTAAAGACCTTATGTCTTATAGATTTATTTACAGTATATATTATGTCACCTATGATCATGAATGGAAAAACTGGTAGAAGCCGACCTCGAGGAAGATCAGTTTGGATTCCGTAGAAATTTTGGAACACGTGAGGCAATACTGACCCTACGACTTATCTTAGAAGAAAGATTAAGGAATGGCAAACCTACGTTTCTAGCATTTGTAGACTTAGAGAAAGCTTTTGACAGTGTTGACTGGAACACTCCCTTTCAAATTCTAAAGGTGGTAGGGGTAAAATACAGGGAACGAAACGCTATTTACAATTTGTACAGAAACCAGATGGCAGTTATAAGAGTCGAGGGGTATGAAAGGGAAGCAGTGGTTGGGAAGGGAGTGAGACAGATTTGTAACCTCTCCCCGATGTTATTCAATCTGTATATTGAGCAAGCAGTAAAGGAAACAAAAGAAAATTTCGGAGTAGGTATTAAAATCCATGGAGAAGAAATAAAAACATTGAGGTTCGCCGATGACATTGTAATTCTGTCAGAGACAGCAAAGGACTTGGAAGAGCAGTTGAACGGAATGCACAGTGTCTTGAAAGGAGGATATAAGATGAACAACAAAAGCAAAACGAGGATAATGGAATGTAGTCGAATTAAATCAGGTGATGCTGAGGGAATTACATTAGGACATGAGACACTTAAAGTAGTAAAGGAGTTTTGCTATTTGGGGAGCAAAATAACTGATGATGGTCGAAGTAGAGAGGATATAAAATGTAGACTGGCAATGGCAAGGAAAGCGTTGCTGAAGAAGAGAAATTTGTTAACATCGAGTATAGATTTAAGCGTCAGGAAGTCGTTTCTGAAAGTATTTGTACGGAGTGTAGCCATGTATGGAAGTGAAACATGGACGATAAATAGTTCGGACAAGAAGAGAACAGAAGCTTTCGAAATGTTGTGCTACAGAAGAATGCTGAAGGGTAGGTATTGAATAGAATTGGGGGGAAGAGGAGTTTGTGGGACAACTTGACTAGAAGAAGGGACCGGTTGGTAGGACATGTTCTGAGGCTTCAAGGGATCACAAATTTAGCATTGGAGGGCAGCGTGGAAGGTAAAAATTGTAGAGGGAGACCAAGAGATGAATACACTAAGCAGTTTCAGAAGGATATAGGTTGCAGTAGGTACTGGGAGATGAAGAAGCTTGCACAGGGTAGAGTAGCATGGAGAGCTGCATCAAACCAGTCTCAGGACTGAAGACCGCAACAACAACAACAACAACAACAACATGATAACCTGAATGTTTATTAGAAAATGAGTTCCTTCTCTCATCTCTCTTCCACGTGACAACCGACTTTTCTACATGTTGGTGAATATTTAGAGGGAAATGAGGAGTATATGTGTCTAACGTCACGGATACGCCGTACCTTGTGACCTGACACCCGAAAACGGGCCTCTCGCGGAAAGAGCTGAAGAGTGCCGCAATATCCCCACCGCACAGCCTGACACGTAAAGGGACAGAACGGTTCAGCACGGCCCACATCCCTGTGGTGCCCTCATTCCTGTGCGGTCTGTGCGGTACGTGGCCTCGTGAAGAAGACAAACAAAGAGCGAGAAAATCCCTCTAATTGCGGTGCCACGAACCCTTTGAGACCTGCCCGTGTGCCCTTCCAGGAATCTCTTTCACCAGCCGCGCCGTCAGCCTAGGTAAACAAATGATGGGCCTTCCGGGCCGCCCCTGCCAACTTCCGAGCCGGCAAGCCCGCCGCGCAGCCGTCCGCAAACAGCACTGGCTCCAGCACCAGCCGGTATAAAAAAGTATCGGCAAACACTGACGACCCCGCCGCCCTAAGAGAATCCTGCCCCTAACCCCCAAACCCTACTCCCACGCCTCCACATTCCGCCTCAATGTTGGCTCTTATTTTATTTATCTTCTTTCCCCGCCTTCGGTGCTGGGATTATGAAAGTTATGCTATTAAATGCGTAGCAGCATCGGACCCGCTGTCGAAATATTAGGAAACTCGGGCGTGTTAGCCGCCGCTAACCAGATTAAATAATTAGAAAACATCTTTTTTTGGCTGTATTTGTACTCTTTATGCACCTGCACCCGATAATTATGCATTTATAATTGAATGAAATTTCACAGAAAATAAGTTGCCTTTGTTTAGTAAACTTTTTTTTTTTAACTAAGTAACTACATACAGGTTGTTGGGCATCTGCGTTTCCTCTCATCTCGTCTGGAGGTCACAGTACCACTTTATTTTCGAAACATAAGCACATTTTTCTATTCCGAACTTTTTCTTCACATTTTTCCCCATGTTTACCTTTGTTTTTGTGATGCACTATTACTCTTTTGTCACTAGTTATAAATACTTGTTCGAAAACTGTGCTTTTAAAGACGTAAATGTTATGAGTTCATTACGCGTCTTGTCCTGTTTGGTTTGTTTACCTACATGTTGCCAACATAATGTTCTGTGGTGGGGTTCATGCCCATGTGAGTGAAAAGTTGTTGGGTAGTATTTTATTATTATTATTATTATTATTATCTGCAGCTCTCTTTCTCTCTCTCTCTACCTCTCTCTACCTCTCTCTCCCTCTCATACACACACACACACACATACACACACACAAACAAACATGCACACACGCAGAGAGAGAGAGAGAGAGACAGAGAGAGAGAGAGAGCTGCACATAATAATAATAATAATAATAATAGAATACTACCCAACACCTTTTCACTCACATGAGCATGAACCCAACACAGTTCCTCTCTCTCTCTCTCTCTCTCTCCCTCTCTCTCTCTCTCTCTCTCTCTCTCTCTACCTCACACACACACACACACACACACACACACACACACACACACACACACGCAGAGAGAGAGAGAGAGAGAGAGAGAGAGAGAGAGGGTGAGAGAGAGAGAGGAACTGTGTTGGACCGCCAGGGAAAGTACTCGGAGGACATTTTTCAATTATATATTGAACAGTGTGCTTTTCAGCGCCACAATTATCTTCGAGAAGCTATTTTCTTCCACTTGTGGAATGAGTCGACACACCTTCGTATATTCTTATTTGATTAAGAATCGACCAGAGTTTGCAAGACAATTCAAAGCAGGGCCGGCCGATGTGGCCGAGCGGTTCTAGGCGCTACAGTATGGAACCGCGCGACCGCTACGGTCGCAGGTTCGAATCCATCCTCGGGCATGGATGTGTGTGATGTCCTTAGGTTAGTTAGGTTTAAGTAGTTCTAAATTCTAGGGGACTGATGATCTCAGAAGTTAAGTCCCATAGTGCTCAGAGCCATTTGAACCAAATTCAAAGCAGGATGACATGTTAAGTTGTTCAGTCGACTACTTATCTTAGACGATAGACTCAGGGGAGCAAACCCTGATATTTGATTTGCAAATTTGCCGAAAGCCTTTGATAGTGTTGACTGGAAGACACTCGTTGATATTATGAAGGTAACACGGATAAAACGCATCGATTGGAAGTCTGTCTACAATTTGTGCAGAAACCAGAATGCAGCTATAAGGATTGATGGACATGAAAGGGAGACAGCATTGAGAAACGAATGAGACAGGGTTGGGTTCTGTTCATTGAGCAAGCAGTAAATGAAACCAAAGGGAAATTTGAAAACTGAACTAGGATTCAGGGGGATGAAATATAACCTCGAGGTCTGGTGATGACATTGTAATCCTGTGAACGACGGATTTGGGATATCAGGTTAACAGAACTGAGAGTCTTGAAAAGAAGTTATAAGACGAACATCAGCAAAAGTAAAACATTTAGAATCGAGTGTAGTAAAGTAAGATCGGGGAATTTTGAGGCAATTAGATTGCAGAATTCTTTTGTTGTAAGGATAGAAAGATAACAGACGGTAGCAGAAAGTGAGGATGTGTGCAATGCAGACTGGCAATAGCGAGAAAAGCATTTCACAAAAAGAGAAATTTTTTACGTTTAAAATAAATTTACCTGTTGTGAAGTCTTTTGTAAAGTATTGTTGGATTGTGGTTTTATATGAAACTTAATAATGGATGATTAGCAGTAAAAACAAGAAGAGAACAGACTAGTGCTATATTAGAACCCAGAAAATTAGATGGTTTGGTAGAAATGAAGAGATACTAATTATAATTGGCAGAAAAAAGACGCAATGTGGCAAACAAAAATGGTCGGTTCATAGGGCACATCCCAAGGCATCAGCGATTAGTCAATTTCGTAAGGGAGGAAATAGATCGGAGCGAAAATTCTAGAGGGAAACCAGAGCTTGACTAGAGTAAGTACATTCAAATGGCTGTAGGTTACAGCAGCTATATAAAAATAAAAAAGGCTTGAGAGGCTTGAAAAGGATGGATGAGAGCAGAATGGGGCATCGAACTGCAACAACAACAAGAACATTGAAAGAAGTAACAATTATTGTAACCATTTATTACAAATGTCAAGTTTAGTGTTTCACTTCACTTATTGTCCTTTATTCCGTTATACTGCGTAATCCACAAGGGTGTACTGAAAGTCCCTAAAATCTTTCAGAACCATACAAAACAATACTATCTATTACAGTGCGTATGAATAAATTTTTAACATCAGGATCATTAAAATATTCACGGACATTAGTATATGAGTAAATTATTTATGGTAAGTTAATAGTTGGTCGTTGTCTGTGCAATATTGTAACTTCTTAATAATTTGCCTTATGAAAGTAAATTGCGCTATAACGTAAGACGATGATCGAATCTTTCGCTACACAGTACATTATTTGTGCGGATCAGAGAATATGGAGTGTCAGTAGTATTTCCTGTCAGCAGCAATGACGCTTGTGCACGATGTTCACTGCATTACTATGAATTCTGTAATGCGAAATTTAAAAACGATAATGCCGTGCCAACATCAAACATTGTTGCTGAACTAACAAATGAAACGTCCGTTTCATGAAGCGTACAGTATTAAAATTTCATATATGATGAAGAGAGGAATTCAAAGGGGATGGAGGCATTAGCTGAGGAGAAAATTTAGCTGAAAAAAAAAAGTGTGAAAAACAAGAGAAAGGGAGATGCATCACACACGTATTAGTCAAAGAGATAGGACTAATGTTCCAAAGATCAACTGAGTAAGTCAGCGTTTCTCTAGTGGGTTAAGCCATAGTGAGGCAAAGCAGTAAAAATGTGCCAATACGAGCTGAAAGAATGTGTGTAATTACACCAGGTGGCGAAAACTACGTACGAATGTAGGAGGAGAAGATAGAGGGCAGTAGTAGGATCTAAGAAAGCCTAACAGTTACAGAAAAAGAATAAACGTGAGTAAAGTAGTAAAATAAACAAACTGCAGAACGTTACGGAAAAGTCGGATGATAGCAATTCGAAAAACTTGATGATTAAATTATTGTAGACACAAACTGATAGATCGCGGAAACTGAGAAATAACATGTTAAAATATGAAAGGAAGTACTACACAAGTCTTCTATAAACCTGGAATATGGAAGTAGTTCACTAACAGGGCGTCAAGAGATTTTTTTAACAATCACGAAATAATTCAGTTGCCATTTTACAGTCTTAATTTGACACACTGGAAACGAAGTAAGGATAAACAAGAATCAAAAGTATTTGAGTAACTACTGAAACTACTTCAGACATGAAAGACATAACTGTTAGAAGGTTATCAAACAGTGAACGAAATCTGCGTTCGAAAAGGCTACGAAAATCTTTGCACGATCCGTTTTCATTCGATTTCTGACCGTTACAAACAGAAGCAGTCATTGACATTTAGCTGCTGCAGCCCATCCTATATTGCTTCGACGGCAATAGCGGCTCTCTGGCAATGTGAAGCCAAATAAAGATAATGAAAACTGGCGTCAGTAAATGCCAGAGTTCTTTTAAACAGTATCAGGGAGGAAATCACGGCAATTGGTAGCATCCGGCACGGTGTTAAGACACCAAACCAATCAGATGACTGATGACTAAAAAAAAGTAGCTGTGAAGAGATAAACGGCTTGAGACACTTGCACAGGATGGATCAGAGTGGAGCGGTGCATCAGGCCACAACAACAAGCAAAATGAAAAGTAACAATTTTTAATATTTCACTACATTTAGTCTCCATTATTCCGTTCTACTTTATCACTCCACGTGGGTTTACTTACGGCTCTCGTCCTACACAACGCAACGAACAAGCTGAGAATTTAACCCATACGGTTAGTACAGGATGACAGTTATTGAACTACATGAAAAAACGTCAGTTAGTTACAAATTACTGAGTACACACACTTTATCTGACTTGTAAACGTCTACAGATATTCGGATTTAGGTTACGATATGTTCGATATGCCTAACGTCATTGGCAGTGAAATGGCGCAGACGAATAGCGAAATTCTGCATGACCCGCTGAAGTGCTGGAACACCGATGCTATCGATGACCTCATGGATAGCTGTTTTCAGCTTAGCCATGGTATTGGGGCTATTGCTGTACACTTTGGCTCTAGCCCCACAAAAAGGAGTCGCATTTGGTCCGGTCCGGAGAATATGGCAGCCAATTGAGGATCATGCCAGTGGCCTCTGGGAACCCCAGAGCCAGAATGCGGTCCCCAGAGTGCTCCTCCAGGACATCGAACACTCTCCTGCTACGATGGGGTCGATCTCCGTTTTACATGAACCACATCTTGTCGAAATCACGCTTAATCTGGCTAATGGGGATGAAACTATCTTCCAAAACTTTTACGTACCGTTCGGAGGTCAACGTGCCATCAAGGAATATCGCAGCGACTTTTCCGTGACTGTACACACCACACAGTCACCCTTTGAAGATGAAGAGACTTCTCGATGGTGAAATGCGGGATCTCAGTTACCCAAATGCATCAGTTTTGCTTACTGTTGAACCAATCCAAATGAAAGTGGGCTCCGTCGCTAAACCAAACCATACAATTCCTGTCATGCCCCGCGGCCTACCGTCCAATTTGAACGTCATAACGGAAACCGTTCAGAAGTTATGACGATTTTATTTCTTTTAGTTCAATAATTCTCACCCTGTAATTACAGTAAAGAAACCGTGAACTGGTTATCTCGTTAGGATATTCTAGCTGTGAAGTTATCATCGCTGTATCTCAAAGTTGATGATCATAGCCGCCGTTATCTAGCTTTAATATGAGTAACAACCGTTTAAAAAAGGCCATAGCAGAAGAATGTGAAACTGAAAGGAAGTAAACAGCGACAGCGATCGTTGCGTATCTACACTCCAGATACGAAGATACGCAATTAATAATATTTTCAAGTTTTCAAAACTCGGTTAAAAATGCAGAACGTTACACATACAATGCAAACGTTGTGTCTGAATAATCCTTGTAAGCAGGCTACTATCACTGCAGGTGTGGTGTCACCGCCAGACACCACACTTGCTAGGTGGTAGCTTTAAATCGGCCGCGGTCCATTAGTACATGTCGGACCCGCGTGTCGCCACTGTCAGTAATTGCAGACCGAGCGCCACCACACGGCAGGTCTAGAGAGACGTACTAGCACTCGCCCCAGTTGTACGACGCCTTTGCTAGCGACTACACTGACGAAGCCTTTCTCTCATTTGCCGAGAGACAGCTAGAATAGCCTTCAGCTAAGTCCATGGCTACGACCTAGCAAGGCGCCATTAGCCTTACAGTGCTTGTTTTTAAAGAGTCTCACTTGTATCAACAAGAATGCTGTATACAAATGATGGATTAAAGTTAAGTATTACAGAAGCTACGTACTTTTCTTTATAGCATTCATTGCGTATCCTGTTTCAGACCTCACGCAAGCCGGCGTGAGTTAACGCGTGCATTTCGGTTACTTCCGAGTGGCGTGGCTGTCTTGTTACGCCACAACAGCAGGAAATGTAGTGGTTTCTATCATTACCTTGCAAAGTGTGGGCAATATCTCAAATGCATAACGTAAAGAAAATTAACTTTCAGTGATATTACGCCTTGGCTATATAAAACTGAGGAATGAGAAATATGTGTTGAATGAATATCTGCGCCGTAGATCAGATTTTTCGGTTGTGTTTCCATCTTGTCGTACATCTAACGTATTTATGGCTTCAGAACTTTTTAAATACTTCAAGAGGTTGCGGCAGCCGCAGTTGGGTATTTCGAAGATCACTGTAAAAAGCGTGCACAACAAATGCTGACGGTACTAGAAACGATTGGAGTGATGAATCACGGTATATCCTGCGGAAACTCAATGGAACTGTTTGGGATTAACGAATTCCTGGTGAAAATTATCTGCCGTCGTGTCTGTTGCCAACAGTGAAGTATTGAAGAAGCGATTTTACCTTGTGGGAGAGTTTCTCGTAGTTATTGTGTGGTCCGCGTATTACACTGAAGTAAACACTAAATGAAGGCCGGCCGGAGTGGCCGTGCGGTTCTAGGCGCTACAGTCTGGAGCCGAGCGACAGCTAGGGTCGCAGGTTCGAATTCTGCCTCGGGCATGGATGTGTGTGATGTCCTTAGGCTAGTTAGGTTCAATTAGTTCTAAGTTCTGGGCGACTGATGACCTCCGAAGTTAAGTCGCATAGTGCTCAGAGCCATTTGAACCAGTAAATGAAGGAAGATAGGAACAAATTTATGCAATACTGTATACTGGTTACAGTAGAGGAGCAGTTCTGAGACAATTTATCAACATACTGTGCCTCATCATAAAGCACCATCTATGAAGCAATGGTAAGTGGGCAACAATATTTCTACAACATCAACATGACTACTCCACAATTCACAATTAACTGCCTAGCAAAGTGTCCAAGAAACCATTCTACCGTTCCAATCGCGAATAGTATGCACGAAAAACGAACACTTAAATATTTCCGTACGAGATCCGATTTCTGTTATTTTATTACGTCATTTCTCTCCATGTAGGCGTGCACCAACATAATATTTTCCCGTTCGGACGAGAAATCTGGTAATTGAAATTGTAAAGATCCTGCCGGCACGGAAACCTCATGTGTGTTAATGATTCCACACCAACTAGCGTATACGCAGCTCGTGGTCGTGGGGTAGCGTTCTCGCTTCCCGCGCCCGGGTTCCCGGGTTCGATTCCCATCGGGGTCAGGGATTTTCTCTGCCTCGTGATGACTGGGTGTTGTGTGATGTCCTTAGGTTAATTAGGTTTGAGTAGTTCTAAGTTCTAGGGGACTAATGACCATAGATGTTAAGTCCCATAGTGCTCAGAGCCATTTGAACCAACTAGCGTATCGTATCTGTGACACTCACTCTCCCTTATTTCGCGATAATACAAAATGACTTGCGCATATTTGAACTTTTTCAGTCTTCCGTCAATCCAGTCTGATGCGGATACAATATCACGCAGCAGAAGAGGACGGAAAAGTGTAGGCAGTCTCTTCAGTAGACCTGCTTCGCCTTCTAATTGTTCTGCCACTAAAACTCAGTCTTTTGTTAGCTTTCCCTAAAGCGTTATGTACGTGATTGTAAAAATTTAAGTAATCCTTAATTGTAATCCCTAAGTATGTAGTTGAATTAAAATCCTTTACATTTGTGTGATTTACCGTGTAACTGAAACTTAGCGGATTCCTTTTAGTACTCAAGTGTATGACTTCACACTTTTCGTTAATTAGTCAACTGCCGCTTTTAGCATCTTGCAGATACCTTGTCTTAATCATTTTGCAATTGGTCTGACCGGTCTGATGACTTTACGAGACAGTAAATGACAGCATCGTCTGCAAAATAAACAGGGCTCCCAGAACGCCTCCTAAATGGTTTCTAGTGATTAGGAAGAACAGAGGATCAATGGCACTTCCTTTACTCGATGACTTTCAGTCTGTTACTACGAACTGTGAACTTTCTGGTGGGGAATTAGAGGTCCAGTCGCACAACTGAGACGGAGCTCCGTAGGGCGCAAATTTCATTGTAGTGAATTGAAACGGCGCCTTCGCTCCAAATCTCAGCGTTCGGCATCACTTTCATCTCCAGTTCCAGTTCTTGAAGAAGAATAAGTCTCTATACAATCCAACAGCTTAAAAGTGCCGCCGGCATAGCTCAAGACGTCACTAATAGATGTCAGGGTATTTTGATCCGACAGTGCATGTAAGGAAAGATTACGCAACGGGTTTCTCATTCAGGGTTTGCGTTTGATTGTTATTTAATTCTCAGAAGGTCATGTTATGACTCGTCTAAGAAGAGGAAACGTCAACAGGTATATGTCAAAATTCAATAGCGGCAGGAACACGGCCTATCGAAACTGTGATTTGTCCCGCGATATTGCTGCTCCTGTTCGTTGAGATTTCAAGATTGTTAAGCGAATATGGAATCGATTAGCTCATGAGGGCCATACTTAATCCCATGTCAGTCGCCTTGCCTCAGTGGTAACGCAGGTTCCCAGAAGACCACCGATGTTAAGCGCTTTTGAGCTTAGCAAGCACTTGGATGAGTGACCGTCCAAGTCTGCCGAACACTGTTGGGAAGCGGGGTACACTCAGCTCCAATTGAGGAGCCACTCGACTGAGAAGTAGCAGCTTTGGTCACAAAAACTGACAACGGTTGGGTAGCTGCGTGCTGAACACAATACACCTCCATATCTGCGTCCAGTTACGCCAGTCTGATGACACTGTGGTCGGTCGGTACTGTTGGGTCTTCTGAGGCTTGTTTGGACGGGGTTTAGTTTCCATTGTACTCTTTCCCGTACAGAACTTCAACGGCTCCATGTGACTATCATCCAACAGTGTTCGCTCGACTGTTCAAAATCGTACAGCTATGTCACCAGGAAATGGTGTTGTTTGGACTTAGACATGTACCTAGGCGGACAACGTGACGACGCCTGGAGCATAATGGGCTATCAGCATGGCGACAGATCTCAATGACATTATCTTCCAACAAGATAACGCAAAACTGCATGTTTCTCGTGCTGTCATGACTTAACTCGATAAAGAGGATTTTCGTCTGTTGCCTTGGCCAGAATGTTCTCCAAACCTCTGCCACATAATGAATTCTAGAGTGAGGCTAGAAGTACTTTTTCTTGTTAATCCCACAAAATATTATTCAGTAAATTCTACCTCTTGAGCCCCATTGCACCTGTACAAGTAATAAATTGTAGATCAGAAAGTCACTGTTTATAGGACATCCAAATCTGTGGTTAGTTTTTTTAAGTGTTGGGTGTGCTACTATCTAGGGGCCAACCAATGCATTTGTAGAATTAACCATAAAAAAATCCAGTCATAACGCTTTACATTTTAACAAAAATGTCTTTATTTGATCACTGTAAAATTTACCACAAGTTAATAAAGGTTTCACCTTGAGTTAATAAATATCTGAGCGAGGCTTTAAACGGAACAGTGTCTCACGTTCGCGAAAACTTCTGGAAAATAATAAACTTCCTTTAGCACAAGTTTAAAGTTCCACACATGCGAACTAAATAAATTCCAAATGTATATCACTCACGAAAGTAACTGTAGTAAAAGCTTAGAGTTCACGCTAGTTGACCTAACGCGAAATATTGAAAGTCCCCAAGCTTAAAATATTTCAGAGCTTTCGCTAGTGAGGCATGCGAATATCAGAAATCCATATCTCAACACTTAGAATAATTTCTAAATACTCGAGAAGCGACCTACTGCTCCGCATACGTACTACCTGTTCTAGATCTCAACTTCTGAACGAATACCAAGTATCACATACCAAGAAAGCTGCCCGGTCTAAGCCCTCACATTGACGCGAGTCAAGTGTGCACACTTCCAACCTGCACAGCATACTTAAAAACTATAAATTTTGTTATAAACATGCAAGATACGTCAGTCGAAAAATTTTGTCCACATAAACACTGTTTTTCGTTGTTCTGTTATTAATAAATATAAGAAAATTAAAACTAATTGCATTCACATAGTCCTTGCTTTGTCCACTTCGTAATGCTGCAGCTACTTTTAATGTTTCATTTATTATTTATGTAAAAATTCATGCTTTTATGCACCGAATGTATATTCCCGCCCTTAATTCAAAATAGGTGATGGTTATAAAAGATTTACTGTAATAGTTCGATAGTGCTCAATGAGACCTAATCTGTGCACACTTCTTAAGGTGTTGTGACATACCAGTTTTTGAAGTTTATTTTGTATGAAAGCATGCTAAAAAGTAAAACCTCCAAATTTGTATATGAAAACCTTGCAGCTTTTTAAGTAGAAGAAACGACATTAACATTCCACGTCTTTATTCTTCATGTCCACATATTTGTTTCAACATTATCACCCTGGTGACGAACACATTTCTCCCAATGAGAGATTAGATTGTCGATACCACTACAGGAGAATGTTTGAATTCTTTGAGAGAGCCATAATCTCATCTCTACTTGCACCACTTCATCGCTATCAATGTGACGTCCTCGAAGGTGAAGTTTTGGAGACAGATGAGAATCGGATGGGACCAAGCCGAGACAGTATGTTGATGGATGACAGTGAAACAAAGGCTTCGAATTGCTGTAGATGTCTGCAGCGCTCGTGTGTGGTCCGGCATTGTCATGCTGAAGGAAACGGTGCTCAATGTGCGGACGAACTCTTGGAATTTCAGTTTTCTGAGTTTTTGGTGGTGCCTTTAGGCATGAAGTCCAAATGCACCATACATAGAATATCCCGGAACACTGTGAGCATGCCTTTGCCATGTCACGCACTACTGATGTCTATATAGTCATTACCGTACAGAGCTTTCATTCTTCTATAGGTTTCAATTCGAGGCATACTTTCGGTGGTTAGAAATTGAATTACAGCACGCTGTTTCTCACGCACTGACATATATACGTTATACACCAGAGTGCTGAAACGTTCTATGTTTAACCAGTTACGGCTCGCCTGCTGAAGAGAGGACCACCCGATCGTGTCCGGCCCCACATGACTCGCTAGGTTACGTACTCGCACCATGTCTGTCTTCTGGGCTGCAGTTACGTGAACAACCGAGTCTGACTGGCCTTCGCCTCTCCTCGCCGCAGTGTCTCTCTCTCTCTCTCTCTCTCTCTCTCTCTCTCTCTTATTTAACACAGAGGTAGCGTTTTCAAGAACGCTTACATGACACAGTTAACTTTATACGGTACGTGGAAAATAATTGTTTATTCAGAACAAAAACATAAAAAGAGACTCATTACAGAGAGAAGATCTATTCTGCTTGTCAGCAATAGAAAACTTCATACCCCTTAAATAAATACCGCTGTGAAATCTAAGAGAGTACTCTTTGTAGCCGGTTGGGGTGGCCGAGCGGTTCTAGGCTCTACGGTCGTAGGTTCGAATCCTGCCTCGGGCATGGATGTTTGTGATGTCCTTAGGTTAGTTAGGTTTAAGTAGTTCTAAGTTCTAGGGAACTGATGACCTCAGAAGTTAAGTCCCATAGTGCTTTTTTTTAATCTTATGGGACGTAACTGCTAAGGTCATCAGTCCCTAAGCTTACACACTACTTAACCTAAATTATTCTAATGACAAACACACACACACACCCATGCCCGAGGGGGGACTCGAACCTCCGCCGGAACCAGCCGCACCGTCCATGACTGCAGCGCCTTAGACCGCTCGGCTAATCCCACGCGGCCCCATAGTGCTCAGAGCCATACAAAGAACATTACATATCCACAGCTTTTCTCATACTTCTCACTTCAAAAAGACTTATATTTATTGTTAATGAGCAGTGGTTTACTGACGTAGTCTGGATTTAACTGACTGCTCTCATTTGTGATTAATGCTAGCTTTTCTAAAAGTTGAAGTACCGTTTACTAAGTGCGTTTGCTGCAGAGATGCATAAAATACGTCTCGTAACTACAGCCATCACCGGCACATACATTTCATGTCTGCATAACCACTTCAACATGTCATCGTTATCTCCAAAGTGCATCAAAATCTGGAGATCTACTTCAGCTGTAGTGGAGACTATGTTATTCTTCTAGTCTTTCTGGGTGGCGATGACACTGTACTTGAAAGCTCTATGTCAATAAACAGAGAGGGAAGTTACATAGATCTGCATGATGGTGCACACGAAGAAAATGTATTTTACATTGATACAGTATTACATGAATATTAATACTTCCTTTTGGCTACAACACACTATACACTAACTACACAAAAACGATCACACTAATAATAGTATGTAGGACCTGCAAAACTAACAGATCTTCATCAAATACTGTTAAGAATTTCCTGCTTTTCATTTATGTCAAGCACTTTCACATCACGGAAAGACGGCCAACGTGACGTAGTTTTATGTTTCTAAATAATTACAACCTTCTCACGTAGAAAAGTCAGAGCTCGGTTTTCACTCCCTTTTACCTCATGTTAACAAACGCGTATGTTAGTATTCATAAGTTAGGCTAGTTAATTACAAATGTAGAAATGTATCCTTTCCTCGTACCATACTGAAATAGTACTTGTAACTGCAGTAATTAAACTCACCTCACAGACATTGAAGCTGCAGATTTGTTGTCAAACCAAAGAAGAATTAATGATTGTAGGTCATTTTTCATCTACTAATTCACCTGTGTTTTCTTTAAATTGTTTCAGGAAATCCACAATATTCTTCCTACAAGCTGGAATGCTTCCTGTATCATTTAGTAAGAATCTGTTTTCATCGAAGATGTGGCTAAATACAGTGTTAACACAATTGAGCCGCACAAAGGAACCTTTCACGATTTTCCAAGAATTGTTTTATATTGGAACCCTGTCCGACGAAATGTTCGAGTCAGCCACACTCTCTTCTGTCTAATTTTAAAATTTGCTTCCATATTTTGCTTGTAAACAAAACATTATTCATGACAGACTATTTCTTGTTTATGTAACGTGCTGTAAGCGTCAAACAATGCATCTGATTATGTGAATCAGCCCAAATGTAAGATGTTGCAGCACATGTTTTATCAATAACTGACTTAATAACAAAATGCATTATGCTGTTTCGAATTGCACTAAACTCTTCCTTGGTATGGCTGTTTATAGGAATGCAGCGTGACATCTGAAATGTTTTCATAATGAGCAGCTATGCCTTCTTGGCCTTATCATTTGATATCTTCACCAGAAACAATATTAAAAAGTCTCATATCTAGTGCAAACATTGTAACACATCTTTTATTACTGCCGCCGTCCCTCAAGGAGCTGTGTGAGTGTGGAATTTTACACAACTATTTTTCTTTAAAGGAGTCGTTCTCGACTGGAAATCTTGTGCCGGCCGTTGTGGCCATGCGGTTCTAGGCGCTTTAGTCTGGAACCGCGTGACCGCTACGGTCGCAGGTTCGAATCTTGCCTCGGGCATGGATGTGTGTGATGTCCTTAGGTTAGTTAGGTTCAAGTAGTTCTACGTTCTAGGGGACTGATGATCACAGATGTTAAGTCCCATAGTGCTCAGAGCCGTTTGAACTAATCGACTGGAAATCCAATAACATTGAGCAGTTTATGCGCGATATGTGCCCAGTGCAGTTGATGATTTTGTTCGATTTTTAGACCCTTCCTCACGCAGCATCATTTAATACAGACACACCACGAATGAGGAGCCTGTGATGGAAGTAGTTGCGCACGGATAAAAAACTGCTACGCTCGGTCAAAATAACTAATTCTATCAGCCTGTCCAACCAGATTGTACTTGCACAATCTCAGATTTTGAGCCCACCTGATCGCTTATACAGTACTTACAGCGGTATATGTGCTAGCCGTGAAATACATATACGCGTTTCTCCACTCCCCTCCATGTAACTTCATAACTGTCCAAACTGTGAGATGAATCTATATCAATAGAGACATATTAATCCCGGTAGTGTGATATGTGGTGAATCTCTGTTTTGGTTTTCCAGTGGAAAATACATTTTGTAACTAAAATCATAAAAAATATGTTTGGTCAGAGACTTCTGCTAAAGAAGCCAAACAGAAACGAACTCTTTATATCTTTTTGCTGTAAAACAAACTAAACTGTAATCCATTTATACTTGCCATTCTGTGGCGTCCTTTTTTGTCCGGCTGTTGTAGAGTAGGCACACAAGTTCCCATGTACCGTAAATTTCGATAAAAGTATAAGATATTTTTTTGGAAATGTGTAACTGAAATGTAACTACAGTATCAGACTTGACCATATCGCACGATAACAATCATAATGCCATATAGAAAGAATTGGTAACAAATTGTTCGAGGGTAGAACGACCGAACACATGAACACATTACGTGTTCTCTCGTTACATGTTCAATATCACTAAGTAGAACTGCTCTCAGATCGAGTTGCCGTCATTTCATTTCACTACTTACGTATAATTATTACGTAAGAATCCTATTAGGTTGACTGATCAATTATCTTCGAACAACGACGTCGGCAGTCGCTTTCTCAAGGTATTAATAGGCAGTAACCTGATAATTTACATCTTTTGACAGTAATCACGAACTCCATTTTTCTGCACTCTTAGCTCAGTTTTGCCGTGTTTGTACTTTTCCCTAGGCCATCACGGAAATGCACAGTAATCAGTATTTTCATTTGCCGTGACATACCGGAAAAGGGGTTCATTATAGCAATATCCCAAGTGTTTCTCTTGTATAATAAATTCTAAAATACACACCGCCGTGTTACACGCTGTAATTCGGAGCCATCTAGCGACAGATGGTTATAACTTCGTCAGCGAAGCTTGAAAGTCGTCCGAGTAGCATGCATGACATGTAATACCTCAGTCGACATCGAGAACGAAATAAAAGATTAGGGAACTTAACTTCTCAGCACCTCCATGTACATAAATCACTTAACGTGAAAGCACTACATTTAATATGGAGAGCACATTTTCACCCAAACAGTCAACTTAATTTTGTCTTTATACTCATGTTGATGGCTTCTCTTTCACTAGGTGTATTCAGTTTTTATTAGATTTCGTCTTACCCCTCCACCATCCCCCACACCTATAAATCCCTCATCCGCCCTATCCTTCGTTAGGCCCATCCGGCTTGGATCTCTGCCCCCCCCCCTTCCTTTTATAAATCACTCCAAATCCTTGAACGCCATGCTCCCCGCCTCGCCTATCGCATCCATCTCCCCTCCCCCACGCGGATCCTGTACAATCTCATCCCCTTCCCCCACCTCCTCCTTTTCCTTGAAAGGATACGGATCCTGTACACCTCCCACAAACTCGATCCTCCTCACCCGCTAGTCTCACCCATCCTCTCCCACCCCCGCCCGCTGCTGCGCCTGTATTCCCACGTCCCACCCGGTCTCCATCTCTCCACCCTCCTTACCCTCTCCCAAGGTGGCTTCCGCCAGCTCCCTCTCCCTGATGATGCCATCCTCCCCTACATCTACCCCTCCTATCAACTTTGTTCCTCCCCCCCCCACTTCCTGTGTCCTTTCCTTTAGGCACCCTCCCTCCCTTCTCTTTCCTTTTCTCCCATCCCCCTTCCTCCGCCCCTCTTCCCTCGACCTTCCCCTCCCCCTTCCTCCCTCCCCCTCTCACCCCTGCCCATGGCATCTCTGCTCTCCCCTCTCCCACTCCCCTTCCTCCTCCTCCTCTCCTGACAGGTCAGTGAACATTCGCGCGCCGGAGATCATCGCCATCAGTGTCTCGTGTGTGTGCCTTCGTTTGTGTTTAGTGTCACGCCACCACTGTTCACGTGTGCTGTCGCCGTCTTCCATGTTATGTGCGCCGTGTCAACTAGTGTTAGTGATGTTTCTCGTCCAGCGTGAACGGCTCCATGTCTTTTTTTTTTTTTTTTTTTTTTTGCCCGCCGTTTTGATTGTCTTCTTTGTGCCACCTGTATGTAATACTTATTGTAACACACAAGGCTGAAGAGCGGCGTACTATGCTGCTGACAACCCGCCTTTGTATAAGGTGATCAAAATCACAATAAAGAAAAAAAAAAAGATTTCGTCTTATTCGGTATCTGCTCTGGACACCCAGTTCAGTCATGGCTCTTACACCTGCACGTCTCACGTCAACGGCCGAGTTTTCCCGGACACGTGGGCAGAACCTGTTAGCCGCTGTCCAGCGGTTTTGTTAATTCTCATACTCACAGCGTCCTCCAATCACTGACGCTCAAAGGGAGCCGCCACCTGTTGATGACACCGCTACATCTGTGCGCTACTGAGCTAAGCCTGGCTCAGTTCCCACACGTCCACAGTTGTCACAACTAGAGTTGCGGTCTACCAAAATTTCAGTTCGGTAGTTTTGGTAGGTACGTAAGAGATGTAGTAAATGGTGGGATTACCGCTAGTTTGGTTGCATTGGTGTGGAACGATACGTAAATGAATATGTGAAGAGAAACTAGGAACCGATGACTTCTCTTTGTTCTCTGTCTGTTTGTTTTGTAGATAATTAGAAACCGCACATCGTCCATCCTTACAAAATGTAAATTGCGTTGTATAAGTAATAAAAAATTGTTGATCGAGTAACTTGTGCGCTTTTTCTTAATCAAGGCAATTACTTTGGATGCAAAGGCTTGAGTTTACTGTTGTTATTGGTAAGTGCAGAAACTGACAATGAATAAGGAGATATGTTTCATATATGCCCAACGAAGTACTGAAGCTATTTTCATGTGTGCTGCGCGGGATTAGCCGAGCGGTCTAAAGCGCTAGAGTCATGGACTGTGCGGCTGGTCCCGGTGGAGGTTCGAGTCCTCCCTCGGGCACGCGTGTGTGTGTTTGTCCTTAGGATAATTTAGGTTAAGTAGTGTGTAAGCTTAGGGACTGATGACCTTAGCAGTTAAGTCCCATAAGATTTCACACACATTTTTTTAAATTTTCATGTGTTCTTATTTTGTTCTCCTTTTTTAATTTTTATTTATTTATTTGAGGAAATTGTGTTTTCTAGCGCTATCTGATAAACCTGTATTTCTTTTATTTCATTTTTGCTGAACATCCTTCTGTTTCATTGCAGATCAACCATTTTCGAGTAAAATCTGAACTGAAACTGACAATTTCAATTCTGCTGTAAATACTGTTCTTTTTTAATTAAGAGAAAGGAACAGAACTATGTAGAGTAAAGGTGTTCCTTAGGTTATGCGGACCTTTTGTACATCCTAACTCAGTTTCTAGGAGGTTCACCGCTTGCAGTTTCGAGGGAAATCTAGTAAAACACTGACACACTGATCGCATACACAAGCATAGCGATCCAACGTACAGGTAAAGCGGATGCGGTCTTAACCGGTCAAATGTACTAGGAATACTACAGTAGATTACTCTTACTTACGGTAGTCTACGGTAACCTACAGTAGTTCTACAACTCTCATTAAAAGCGCTCGCGCCTTACTCTCGTCCCAGACAGAACGCTTGAGCACGGCCTTTTGAAGTTTCTAGTCTCGATTATCGGGGTACACTGTCTCATGTATCACCCACTGATATCATTTGATAATAGATTTCCGAGACTCCGGCAAGTCATCAATGAATAGCTACGGCATGGGGTTAATGCAGCATGGAAAGAACTACTTTTGTCAAAATCGTTTTTGTTTGTAGAGATCGCAGCTGTGTACTCCCAAAACACCCACAAATCGATAACACATTCTTCACTATCCTTGCTTGTGTTGCAGTTTCAACAGCCATGAGCCTAAACGCAGTCTAGTGTGTGACCGAGCAAATTAATAGAAGCACGAAATCGGACTGAATCGCCGAATTTACTGCAAGCACCTTTACAGGAGGGCTTGTGGAGAGAGCGTTCAGATGGTGAGCTGGGAGCAGCCGTGTTTGCGGTAAGTGGACGCTCGCGTCCGGTGGGCCCTCGTGGCTTTTAATTAAAGTAATGGAGGAGCAGCGGCGATGCGGGCGGCGGCGGCGGCGATGACAGGCGCCGGAGGCTCCGCTTCAATCACTTCCGCCGCCGCCTTGCCTCGTGAGACAATGCGCCGCGCCTCCGAGGAAGGCCCCCGGCGACCTTTTCGCAGGCAGCACCCCACTCGCTGTCCCTGGGGGCGACTCGCAGACAACTGGCGTCACGGAAAGCTAAACAGCTAGAAGCTGCTCTGCGTGTTCTCCTTTCTCTCTCTCTCTCTCTCTCCCTCGAACCTACACTGACGTGACATAAGTCATGGTGTACTGCTAGCTCCCGGAGCAGACACTTGTGCTGTAAAGTTTCGTGAAAGTGAACTTTATTTACCACGAATAACTTTGTTACGGGTTATTAAGCGTCAAAAACTGATAAAGGCGTACTTTCTTTACAAAAAAATTACGAAAAATATTAAGTAAATGGGTCATGGCCTACAGAGAACTTTTACACGGGGAAGTAATATCTATGATCGTTGTAATTCTTAGAATAAATGCCGGCCGCTGTGGCCAAGCGGTTCTAGGCGCTTCAGCCCGGAACCGCGCTGCTGCTACGGTCGCAGGTTCGAATCCTGCCTCGGGCATGGATGTGTGTGATGTCCTTAGTTAGGTTTAAGTAGTTCTAAATTCTGGGGGATTTATGACCTCAGATGCTTAGAGCCATTTGAACCATTTAGAACAAATGCTCCGATAATTTTTTTTTTTATTCTCACTTCTTCTTTGGTTTTCTGGTGTATCTTGAGCGTTCTAGAGGCCAGACGTGATTTCTCTAAGTGTAATTTAGTAGTTTCGAGCAATAGATGAAATTTTACCTAACTCTGTACTCTCTTTTTGTAGTATTTGGTACCCCACCAACTTACGCTCTAAGAAGTGTCTGTGAATATTTTAAATAACGCGCGAGAGCCGCAGATTCTATTCATATTGTTGTCGGCCGTCTTAAGAGTGATAAAGTTATTTCACTATATTTCTGAACTGATGAACAATATTCAACTCAGAATTGTACAAAAAATACTAATAATAGTCCTTCAGAGAGGATAGGTAATTTGCTTAATTTCAAGGAATTTTACGTAAAAACATCGTGCTTGTGTGTGAGGATGGAATCTGTGGCAAAGATGATGTTTTATCAATTAAAAAAAAACGCAAATACTTATCGAGAGAAGTTTCAAATATTACGAGATGATACATACAGTTGTTCGTGCTAGGACGTAACTCATAACTGGATATTTTATTAAAGATCTATATTTGGTATTTAATAAAAACATATCCCTGAGAGCTTACTTGCCGGAACTAATGGCTCTATCCAGCTCAGTTTAGTACCGTGATGTAGTAGTTTGTGCGTGTAGGTGTTTTTCTGATAAAGCAAATGAACAATTAATACAATCTTACCACCAAAGAGAACTGCTATTACGTATGTGCATGCTGCTTCAATTTAAAGGATGTTTCAGACGTAAAACCTGCATTTTAATACATTCAAGATCCTCGCTGATTGTTTGCAGTGAATATTTTGAAAGTTTTACGTAACATATTACGCCAACAAATCTAAACTAGGCCGATAGCCAAACATTTTCTGAACACAAACAAGCTTTATCAGATTTGCACGACACATTTCACAGCGGGTGCATGTCTTTACAACACATTAACACAATAACACGATTCATACAGACAGACATTCAACACGACACGACACGGTACGCACCACAATGGGATAGCATTATCCATGTAGAAAGATGGTGATAGTATCGCAAGACGAGAACGCGGAATGGTAGCTAGACGCATTGGACATTCCACTTCAGAAATCGTTAGGAAATTCAATATTCCGAGATTCACAACGTCAAGAGTGTGCCGATAATAAATTTTAGGCATTACCTCTCACCATGGATAACACAAGTGGCCTATGTCGTTCACTTAACGACTGAGAGCAGCGGCGTTTGCGTAGATTTGTCAATACTAACAGACAAGCAACACTGCTTCAGATAACTGCAGCAATCAATGCGGAACGTATCCATCAGGACAGTGGGGCGAAATTTGGTGCTAATCGCCTGTGGCAGCAGACGACCGGAGCGAGTGCCTTTGCTAACAGCACGACATCGCCTGCAGCGCCTCTCCTGGGCTCGTGACCGTATCAGTTGGACTCCAGACGACTGGAAAACCGTGGCCTGAGAAGATGAGTCCCGATTTCAGTTGATAAGAGCTGATGGTAGGGTTAGAGAGTGACCAGACCCCATGAAGCCATCAAACCAAGTTTTCAAAAGGCACCGTGCAATCTGATAGTGGCTCCAAAGTGGTGTGGGTTGTGTTTACGTGGTTTGGACTGGGTCTTCTGGTACAACTGAATCGATCATTGATTGAAAATGGTTATTTTCGGCTACTTGGAGATCATTTGCAACCATTTACGGACTTCATGTTCCCAAATAAGCATCTCATGTCAACGGGCCACAGTTGTTTGCGACTGGCTTGAATAAAGTTCTGGACAATTCGAGCGAATGATTTGGCCATCCAGATAGCCCGACATGAATCTCATCAAACATTTAAGGGGCATAACGGAGAGGTCAGTTTGTGTACAACACCCTGCACCGGTAGGCCATTTGCCATTACGAACGGCTGTAGAGGCAGCAAGGCTCGATATTTCTGTAGGGGACTTCCAGCGACTTGCTGAGTCTACTCCACGTCGAGTTGCTGCACTACGCAGGATAAAAGCAGGTCCGACAAGATATTAGGAGGTATCCCCTTGACGTTTGTCACTTCAGTATACACTCCTGGAAATGGAAAAAAGAACACATTGACACCGGTGTGTCAGACCCACCATACTTGCTCCGGACACTGCGAGAGGGCTGTACAAGCAATGATCACACGCACGGCACAGCGGACACACCAGGAACCGCGGTGTTGGCCGTCGAATGGCGCTAGCTGCGCAGCATTTGTGCACCGCCGCCGTCAGTGTCAGCCAGTTTGCCGTGGCATACGGAGCTCCATTGCAGTCTTTAACACTGGTAGCATGCCGCGACAGCGTGGACGTGAACCGTATGTGCAGTTGACGGACTTTGAGCGAGGGCGTATAGTGGGCATGCGGGAGGCCGGGTGGACGTACCGGCGAATTGCTCAACACGTGGGGCGTGAGGTCTCCACAGTACATCGATGTTGTCGCCAGTGGTCGGCGGAAGGTGCACGTGCCCGTCGACCTGGGACCGGACCGCAGCGACGCACGGATGCACGCCAAGACCGTAGGATCCTACGCAGTGCCGTAGGGGACCGCACCGCCACTTCCCAGCAAATTAGGGACACTGTTGCTCCTGGGGTATCGGCGAGGACCATTCGCAACCGTCTCCATGAAGCTGGGCTACGGTCCCGCACACCGTTAGGCCGTCTTCCGCTCACGCCCCAACATCGTGCAGCCCGCCTCCAGTGGTGTCGCGACAGGCGTGAATGGAGGGACGAATGGAGACGTGTCGTCTTCAGCGATGAGAGTCGCTTCTGCCTTGGTGCCAATGATGGTCGTATGCGTGTTTGGCGCCGTGCAGGTGAGCGCCACAATCAGGACTGCATACGACCGAGGCACACAGGGCCAACACCCGGCATCATGGTGTGGGGAGCGATCTCCTACACTGGCCGTACACCACTGGTGATCGTCGAGGGGACACTGAATAGTGCACGGTACATCCAAACCGTCATCGAACCCATCGTTCTACCATTCCTAGACCGGCAAGGGAACTTGCTGTTCCAACAGGACAATGCACGTCCGCGTGTATCCCGTGCCACCCAACGTGCTCTAGAAGGTGTAATTCAACTACCCAGGCCAGCAAGATCTCCGGATCTGTCCCCCATTGAGCATGTTTGGGACTGGATGAAGCGTCGTCTCACGCGGTCTGCACGTCCAGCACGAACGCTGGTCCAACTGAGGCGCCAGGTGGAAATGGCATGGCAAGCCGTTCCACAGAACTACATCCAGCATCTCTACGATCGTCTCCATGGGAGAATAGCAGCCTGCATTGCTGCGAAAGGTGGATATACACTGTACTAGTGCCGACATTGTGCATGCTCTGTTGCCTGAGTCTATGTGCCTGTGGTTCTGTCAGTGTGATCATGTGATGTATCTTACCCCAGGAATGTGTCAATAAAGTTTCCCCTTCCTGGGACAATGAATTCACGGTGTTCTTATTTCAATTTCCAGGAGTGTATTTTCAGGGTTCCCAGAAACATCAGTGAGGCCTGCAGGCTTCGTATATAGCATTACGACTTGAACAGTTCATCGCTTTTGGAACCTTTGTTATCCTCTCTTTCTTCGTAGGCATTAAGTGATGTTCGAGTTCTCGCTGTTCCGTGCTTTCAATGAAATTTTCTGTTGCTTTTGTGTTCAGATTGTGCACTGAAGAGGAGAAATGTTTGGAGAAAATTATTTACAATGCCCTTGAAGGACAAGTTTACAGACTATGAAAACGAACTATTTGATGACAATTCAGATTACACGTCATCTGAAAATTGTAGCATTGCTATACTTTTCTGAAGATGAAATGCTGCATACGTTTAGCGTATTATTTTCATAGATTGTCCAGGTACATCAGGAAACGAATGTGGGCATAACAGTCCAGTTGATGTAATGTTGTACTGTATCTCTCTATGTTTCGATTTGCATCATACTTTACTCCACTACGAATGCAATATTTTGCTTTGATTTTATGTTTGGTGAGTTTCTTTGGATGTAAACTGTCTGAGAAACAAATATAAACAGAAAGCACACCTATTTTCTTACATTTACCAATACTAGGAATCCTTTTCAGTTCCTTTTCTGTGAGGATTACTATTAAATTGAAATTTCATCTGCATATTCAAGATTTAACACTAGTAATACCAAAATATGTGTATTTAAAACAGAAAAATTAATAAATCTAAAAATCTTTTGAAATTCCATATACATATTTGCACACACGAATTATAGCTTTAAAAAGAAAACGGATATTCTAGTCAGTACACAGGCAATGGCAGGTACCTACGAGACCAGCACCGTAAGTGTTAAGGAAACTTTAAGCTCCCATCCCAACTTATACAACATTTCATGGACTTCAGAGGTCGTAATTTCAACTGTACCTTTACATATTATCTGCATATATAAAGTAAATGGCAGAGAGCACTTCGCATTGTACCAGATATTAGCGTTCACGTGTGGGCCGCGGGATGAATGAAATCAAACATCTCCAAGTAGATTGCAAATAGACTAACCTTGTCTTCCCGATCTCTATGGAAGCTGTATGTAGAAGAATATGCATTCTTCATTTAAAGGTGGTTCTTGAACCATTGTAAGTATTCGTTCAGTGAATACTTCGAGTCTATCTTCAAGCATCCACCGGTTCAGTTTTTCCGGTGTCTGTGTGACGCTCTCCCATAGGCCAAAGAGATTTGTTACTGTCCGTGTAGCCCTTCTTTGTATAGGTACGATGTCCCTTCTAGGTCCCATTTGGTATGGGCTTCTCACCCCTCAGCAATATTCTAGAATGGATTGCACAGAAGTGATGAATATTCTAGGATGAGTCCCGACGAGTGTTTTGTAAGCAAACTTCTTTGTATGTTCTTACCATTTTTCTAGCATCCCACCGATGAAATAAAGCCTCCCATTCACTTGGTCTACTACACAAATTATTTAAATTATGCAATACTAATCTATTTAGCAAATCTATTCTGCAGCGACCACTGTAATTAATAATCAGCGGTAAATAAATTTGTGCGGTTGACGACTGATTACTTCTATACTTAAAATGTGCTTCACACCTGCTGATTGACAACCATGCATAAAGGGCTTTATTTTCATTTCTTATTTATTCCAGAAGCAAGCGGTTGCCTCCGGAATAAATCCCAGATGGTTTATTCATTGCTTTTATAGCTGATGTTGTCCTATTGTTCGTCCTAGTAGGGATGGATGAAGTGAAATTGTAGTAATGTCCAAAACACAGCCACAAGTTTCGTATTATTTCATTTATTCCTAAATTAACATGTACATCTACATCTACACTCCGCAAGCCACCTTACGGTGTGTGGCAGAGGGTACACTTTGTACCACTGTCACTTACTCCCTTTCCTGTTCCAGTCTTCCAGTCGAGAGTGATTGGAGTAAAAAGCGATTGTCGATAAGAGCCCGTGTGAACTCGAATGTAATTTCGTTTTCATAGTCTCTTCGCTAGATATGCGAGGTAGGATCGACTCTTGGCTGACCTTTCTAGTAAAGCGCGCTCTTAGTGAACCACACTACCTATTTATGTGCAACACGTTACGTTTGTCTCCGAAAGTTTTCCCGCATTTTCCTACAATTTTCTAGAGTTTCGACTTCTCTGTACACAACAGCATCATCCTCTAAAAGCCTCATAGAACTTCCGAAGTTTATATATATACACTCCTGGAAATGGAAAAAAGAACACATTGACACCGGTGTGTCAGACCCACCATACTTGCTCCGGACACTGCGAGAGGGCTGTACAAGCAATGATCACACGCACGGCACAGCGGACACACCAGGAACCGCGGTGTTGGCCGTCGAATGGCGCTAGCTACGCAGCATTTGTGCACCGCCGCCGTCAGTGTCAGCCAGTTTGCCGTGGCATACGGAGCTCCATCGCAGTCTTTAACACTGGTAGCATGCCGCGACAGCGTGGACGTGAACCGTATGTGCAGTTGACGGACTTTGAGCGAGGGCGTATAGTGGGCATGCGGGAGGCCGGGTGGACGTACCGCCGAATTGCTCAACACGTGGGGCGTGAGGTCTCCACAGTACATCGATGTTGTCGCCAGTGGTCGGCGGAAGGTGCACGTGCCCGTCGACCTGGGACCGGACCGCAGCGACGCACGGATGCACGCCAAGACCGTAGGATCCTACGCAGTGACGTAGGGGACCGCACCGCCACTTCCCAGCAAATTAGGGACACTGTCGCTCCTGGGGTATCGGCGAGGACCATTCGCAACCGTCTCCATGAAGCTGGGCTACGGTCCCGCACACCGTTAGGCCGTCTTCCGCTCACGCCCCAACATCGTGCAGCCCGCCTCCAGTGGTGTCGCGACAGGCGTGAATGGAGGGACGAATGGAGACGTGTCGTCTTCAGCGATGAGAGTCGCTTCTGCCTTGGTGCCAATGATGGTCGTATGCGTGTTTGGCGCCGTGCAGGTGAGCGCCACAATCAGGACTGCATACGACCGAGGCACACAGGGCCAACACCCGGCATCATGGTGTGGGGAGCGATCTCCTACACTGGCCGTACACCACTGGTGATCGTCGAGTGGACACTGAATAGTGCACGGTACATCCAAACCGTCATCGAACCCATCGTTCTACCATTCCTAGACCGGCAAGGGAACTTGCTGTTCCAACGGGACAATGCACGTCCGCATGTATCCCGTGCCACCCAACGTGCTCTAGAAGGTGTAAGTCAACTACCCTGGCCAGCAAGATCTCCGGATCTGTCCCCCATTGAGCATGTTTGGGACTGGATGAAGCGTCGTCTCACGCGGTCTGCACGTCCAGCACGAACGCTGGTCCAACTGAGGCGCCAGGTGGAAATGGCATGGCAAGCCGTTCCACAGGACTACATCCAGCATCTCTACGATCGTCTCCATGGGAGAATAGCAGCCTGCATTGCTGCGAAAGGTGGATATACACTGTACTAGTGCCGACATTGTGCATGCTCTGTTGCCTGTGTCTATGTGCCTGTGGTTCTGTCAGTGTGATCATGTGATGTATCTGACCCCAGGAATGTGTCAATAAAGTTTCCCCTTCCTGGGACAATGAATTCACGGTGTTCTTATTTCAATTTCCAGGAGTGTATATTGAAAAGTAATGATCCTGTAACACTCCGTAGGTGAAAGCATAAAAAATTGCTAATTTTTCCAAACAATTGGTCATCTGGCTATCCCACTTCTGGCCAAGCACTGCATACACTTTCAGTTTGTCAAGGCCAGTGACGACGACTCCTTGTAAGTTAAGTTGCATGTAACAAATCCAAGAGGAAATTCATGAACGAGAAAAGATTGTTAAAGGCTGTTGAGTACAGAAGACCCGGTAATAACTACGTTTATCTTCTACGCAACGTTTAAGAACTGCCACATAACTTATGATTCCGTAGAAGAAGCTCTTCTATAAATTTAATTTAAATGTAGCGTTGCTAATTCTTGATTGCGGATAAACTACTTGGGAGTGAAACGACTAAAACTTTAAATGCGCACACTGGATATATATGTAAGCATTTAGAAGAAAAATATCCTGTAAATTATTACGTTACATACTGTAATTTGAGCTTCGTATATGAACAAAATCGACTGCAAGATCGTGTTGTTTAGTCTCAGGTACTCAATGACCCACAGTTCGTCAAAAAGTGCTTTGAGAAAAAGTTTCTCACCGTGGTTTACCTTGATTCAATTAGTTGTTGAGGTGTCGCGTAATTAAAGATCTGTGCCCACATAGAGAGCTGATTCGTTGTTCACTTCCGGGAACGAAGGCGGATTAAATGGCTGCCTTCTCCAAAGCTGATTAAGGCCGGGTTTTTTCCACAGCTCAACCCGTTTTCGATTAGGCACTGCAGGTAATCCTGCCGCAGCCTTCACAGAATCAAAACTGCAGCTTTGTACATCGTTCGCTAATAAAGGAACGTGGAACCTTTTATTATTTTCCGAAAGCGTTCTTTTCTAGCGCTACAGGTGCACTGAGTAGTAATTTCGCTTTTAAGAATCATTGTAATAGATAGGGCGTAATTACATTTTCATTACCTACTGAGAATGACCCGCCTAATTACTGCCGGACACCTACCTCAGAATACATTAACGGTCGATCATCAGACAAGGTCTTCAGCTACTTTCCTCGCGTTTAACAGGTGAATACACGTGTCAGATGACAGAAAACTTCGTTGATTTCTTTTTTTCGGTCTTCAGCCTTCTGACTGATCTGATGCGGCACGTCACGAATTCCTTTCCTCTGCTAACCCCTTAACATCAGAGAAGCACTTGCTACCCACATCCTCAATTATTTGCTGGATGTATTCCAATCTCTGTCTTCCTCTACAGTTTTTGCCGTCTACAGCTCCCTCTAGTGCCAAATGGCTCTGACCACTATGGGACTTAACTGCTGTGGTCATCAGTCCCCTAGAACTTAGAACTACTTAAACCTAACTAACCTAAGGACACCACACACACCCATGCCCGAGGCAGGATTCGAACCTGCGACCGTAGCAGCAGCGCGGCTCCGGACTGGAGCGCCTAGAACCGCACGGCCACCGCGGCCGGCCTCTAGTACCATGGAAGACATTCCCTCATGTCTTAACAGATGTCCTATTATCCTGTCCCTTCTCCTTATCAGTGTTTTCCACACATTCCTTTCCTCTCCGATTCTGCGCAGAACCTCCTCATTCCTTACCACTGTTCTCATTTCTACTACTTCTCATTACGTTCGTCTTCCTTCGTTTTACTCTCAGTCCATACTCTGTACTCATTGGATCGTCCATTCCGATCAGCAGATCATGTAATTCTTCTTCACTTTCACTCAGGATAGCAATGTCATCAGCGAATTGTATCATTGGTATCCTTCCACCTTGAATTTTAATTCCACTCCTGAACCTTTCTTTTATTTCCTTCATTGCTAACTCGATGTACAGATTGAAAAGTAGAGGCGAAAGGCTACATCCTTGCCATTCACAATTTTTAATACGGTCACTTCGTTCTTGATCGTCCACCCTTATCTATCCCTCTTGGCTGTTGTACATATTGTATATGGCCCATCTCTCTCTATAGCTTACCCCTACATTTCTCAGATTTCCGAACATCTTGCGCCATTTTACATTGTCGACCGCTTTTTCCAGGTCGACAAATCTTATGAGCGTGTCTTAATTTTTTATTTATTTCTGCTTCCATTACTAACCGCAACGTCAGAATTTCCTCTCTCGTGCCTTTACCTTTCCTAAAGCCAGACTGATCGTCATCTAGCGCATCCTCAATTTTCTTTTCCATTCTTCTGTATATTATTCTTGTAAGCAACTTGAATGCATGAGCTGCTAAGCTGATAGTATGGTAATTCACGCACTTGTTAGCTCTTGCCGCCTTCGGAATTGTGTGGATGACGCTTTTCCGAAAGTCAGGTGGTACGTCGCCGGACTCATTCATTCTACACACCAATGTGAACAGTTGTTTTGTTGCCACTTCCCCGAATGGTTTTAGAAATTCTCATGGAATATTATCTACCTCTTTGCTTTATTTGATCTTAAGTCCTCCAAAGCTGTTTTAAATTTTGATTCTAATGCTGGATAACCTATCTCTTCTAAATCGACTCCTGTTTCTTCTTCTATCACATCATACAAATCTTCCCCCTCATAGAGGCTTTCAATGAGTTCTTTCCACCTATCCGCTCCCTCCTCTGCACTCTTAATGTTATCACCATTTCTTTTCAGGACACCGAAGGTAGTTTTGACTTTCTTGTACGCTTAGTCTGTCCTCCCGACAATCATTTCTTTTTCGATGTCTTCAAATTTTTCCTGCAGCCATTTCGTCTTAGCTTCGCTTCACTTCCTATTCATTTCATTCCTCAGTGACTTGTATTTCTATATTCCTGAGTTTCCTGGAACATTTTTGTACTTCCTCCTTTCACCGATCAATTGAAGTACTTCTTCTGTCACCCAGGGTTTCATCGTAGTTACATTCTTTGTACCTATGTTTCCTTCCCAACTTCTATGATGGCCCTTTTTAGAGATGTCCATTCCTCTTCAACTGTACTGCCTACTGAGCTATTCCTTATTGCTGTATCTATAGCCTTAGAGAACTTCAACTGTATCTCGTCATTCCTTAGTACTTCCGTATCCCACTTGTTTGCTTATTGATTCTTCCTGACTAATGTCTTCAGCCTACTCTTCATCACTACTATATTGTAATCCGAGTCTATTATTGCTCCTGGGTAGGCCTTACAATCCAGTAACTAATTTCGGAATCTCTGTCTGATCATGATGTAATCTAAGTGAAATCTTCCCGTATCACCCGACCTTTTTCAAGTATACGTCCTCCTCTTGTGATTCTCGAACAGAATATTCGCTATTACTAGCTGAAACTTGTTACATAACTCAATTAGTCTTTCTCCTCTCTCATTCCTTGTCCCAAGCAGATGTTCTCCTGTAACCTGTTCTTCTATTCCTTTCCCTACAACTGCATTCCAGTCTCTCATGACAATTGGATTTCCATATCCCTTTACATACTATATTTCCCTCTTTCAATATCCTCATACACTTCCTCTATCTCTTCATCTTCAGCTTCCGACGTCGGCATGTATACCTGAACTATCGTTGTCGGTGCTGGTTTGCTGTCGATTATGATAAGAACAAAACCTACCACTGAGCTGTTCACAGTAACGCACTCTCTGCCCTACCTTCCTATTAATAACGAATCCTACTCCCATTATATTACTTTCGGCTGCTGTTGTGACCACCCTGAGCAGAGAACCTTGTCTTCTTTCCACTTCACTTCACTGACCCCTGCTATATCTAAATTGAGCCTTTGCATATCCCTTTTCAGATTTTCTAGTGTCCCTACCAGGTTCAAGCTTCTGACATTCCACGCCTCGACTCGTAGTACATTATCCTTCTGCTAATTATTCAATCTTTTTCTCACTGTAACGTCCCCCTTGGCAGTCCCCTCCCGGAGATCCGAATGGTGGACTATTCCGGAATCATTTGCCAATGGAGAGATCATCATGACACTTCCTCAATTACAGGCCACATGTCCTATGGATACACGTTACGTGTCTTTAATGCAGTGGTTTCTATTGCTTCCTGCGTCCTCATAAAATTGATCACTGCTGATTCTTCCACCTTTAGGGGCAATTTCCCACCGCTAGGACAAGAGAGTGGCCTGAACGTCTGTCGTCTCCTCCGCCCTCTTTGACAAGGCTGTTGGCAGAATGAGGGGTGACTTCTTATGCCGGAAGTCTCCGGCAGCCAATGCTGATTATTAATCCAAATTTAGACAGCAGCAGGATTCTTAACCAGGACCGAAGACGTTTTGATTATGAATCAGTGACGCTACCCCATTTTTTCTCTTGATCGCATTTCGTTTGGTATTGTTGGTTGTATTTGTTCGTGGTGGACGTCCCATGGCGCTGGTTCGAGTTCATCGCTGATGCATCCACTCAGTTTTTGTGCCCGCATCTCGTGGTCGTGGGGTAGCGTTCTCGCTTCCCACGCCCGGGTTCCCGGGTTCGATTCCCGGCGGGGTCAGGGATTTTCTCTGCCTCGTGATGGCTGGGTGTTGTGTGCTGTCCTTAGGTTAGTTAGGTTTAAGTAGTTCTAAGTTCTAGGGGACTGATGACCATAGATGTTAAGTCCCATAGTGCTCAGAGCCATTTGAACCATTTGAACTCAGTTTTTGTTATTACAGAGGGCAGCTAACCCTCTGACCCACCAGGCTGAGCTACCGTGTCGGAGCCCCTAGACCATATATTAACTCAATAGCAGTAAGTCAACGAGGGCTCTGTTTTGAGCGTAAGTGTAGCACCAACCATCTCGGAGAACCACTTTGTTCCTCGGTTGAAAAGCAATATAAGAGAAATTTACTTTCCCTTGTTTTCGGTTCGATCCAGCTTTCCACTTGGTCTAAAATACAAATGAGACTGCCTTACAGGTGACGTGATCACAATAATACGTTATATTTCATAATACTCTCTTAATTGACCATCACAAGCTACTAGAGAGAATAACTTACATTGAACGATTACATTCGTTCACTTTACTATTTTCTAGTCAACAAAGCAAACGTATACCCACGCAGTAAAATGTGTTCTACTCGTATGCCAACTTGAGAATCGTCATGTCTCTGAAACTAGTCACTGAAAGTATGTTATGTTCTCTAGCAGCTTATTGTGGTGTAACATAAAACTACTTCAAGTCCGCAGCTCGTGGTCGTGCGGTAGCGTTCTCGCTTCCCACGCTCGGGTTCCCGGGTTCGATTCCCGGCGGGGTCAGGGATTTTCTCTGCCTCGTGATGACTTAGTGTTGTGTGATGTCCTTAGCTTAGTTAGGTTTAAGTAGTTCTAAGTTCTAGGGGACTGATGACCATAGATGTTAAGTCCCATAGTGCTCAGAGCCATTTGAACCAACTACTTCAAAATATTGAAGCTATGCAGTGCTATCTTAGTAAAACCATCAACCATAATTTGAATCAGAAGCATTTTGGTATTATGGCACGTTTGTTTCGTAAAGTTTAATGTTCGAGTTATGTGCAAACTCCAAGAGCTCCTGATAAAATGTTTAATTTATGAGCAACTCTTGGTGCTTTGTAATAGGACTTTTTTTTAATGTAAATGCGTGGGGCCAAGTTATATTACAGAGCGATTTACCTCTCCCCTGTTTTTATGAAACTCTAGAAAAACTCACAAATATTATTAGTTGATTCATTCATCCAATACCAAACACGAACAGTCAACAGTAACATATTATTCACCCAGGTGTTTATTAATGGAACTGCTGTGTGTAGAGAAATCCAAATCGTAAAGGCTGGAGCTAGTTGTGACAAATTAGGGCGTTTGTTTTATGGTTAAATAATCTCACATGGACTCAGATGTAAAAATTTGCATAGTAGCGAAAATAAAATTTGTTTCCTTGTTTCATTTATTGGCTCTGAGGATGTTTATCGCCACAAAAATATTGACATAGTATTAAACAGGACCCAATATAAAGGACGAATAATTTCTTGGTTGGTATCTAGTTATCCAACAGGCAGTTTAGCGTAGGCAGATAGTCATAGACGCTAAGTAATAGGTTCCCGCAACTACACCCTAGGAACGCCGCAAGTCGCTTACACTATCGACGGGAGAGGCAAACAGAATTTCCGAGCAATAGCTCAACACTGCCAGACTCATTAAACTCTGACCGCTCCGTGCACACAAGCGAGGCGGCGGTCAGTGACATACGGCGAGGGGAGTCCTTCCCGCCAGCAGCCCAACAGCACAGGCGAGCATAGCTTCACGTCACACAGGAGAAACACGCCAGTATTTTTCTTCATATGAGAGTGTGACGCCGTATTCTGGCCTTCCAATTTACATTCTTTCATCTCACTTTTCGTATATTTCCCTTTTACTCACTTTTTCCCAGCTGTTCGCGAATGAAAAATTGTACTCCATATTCAGAGAAGTAAACAACAGAGGTATGATATTTCCAGGAACTTCGGACGGAGTGTTTATTCCCACCACCTGACACGCATTTTGGCCGCTGTAGGAACACATGTCTGTTTCCAGTTGAAATTATTCACGTATTTTAATTCCTGTAAACAAAGGGCCGTTGGATATTAACTCGGCACTACCTCGTTTCCTGCACTGCATGCAAGGCTGAGCATCCATCGCGAACTCCATCATCACCCTCATCATTGCAACCCTCATCATCATCGTCATTGTCATCAAGCTTCATCCATTTCATATCAATTGCAGGATAAAGAACGTCTCCAGACTTTTCCATGAGTTACGTTCTTCAGAGGGTCGATGTTTGGTTGGAGCAGGGGCTGAACGTCAATAAATGTCACGTACTGCGCATAAACAGGTGACACAGTTCATTACTGGAAGATTGCACTGTTGGTTACAAATCACTGAAAACGGTATTTATCATAAAATTCCAAAGAGCAATCATCCGGAGAGACCTAAAGAGAAATTTACCCTAATACGGTCGTTCTTCCCACGAGCCACTCGTGAATGGGACAGGGTATGGTGGAATATGCAATGTACCAGAAGTACCCTCTACAACAGACCATGAAGTGTCTCCGCACCCATGTGGACGTTGCTTGTTTCGCAATGTCATCTACCCTCCTCCATCCAATCGGCTTATCACTTTTTTCCTATGAAGAAAAGAACATCCTTGAATCATGTTTCATATGTCCACCTGACTGCATATCCCCTCCCACCCACGTTTCATTTTCTCTAAAACGCAATGGACTCGCATTCAGGAGAACAGCAGTTCGAATCCCTCCCCCCCCCCCCCCTCTCCCAGACATGTAGATTTCTGTTTTAAATCGTCTCGCTAAATCGCTTTAAAGAAAATATAGGGATGTTTTCCTTGGAAACCACACGGCCGATTTCCTGCACCATTGTTCCATTACCCCAGCATGTGTTCGCCGTCGGAGGGACGTTAATCCCTGAACTTCCTTCCTTGACAGTCGTAACTAATTATCTTTCCTACGACAGTCTATTCCCTTCTACAGGGGGAGTCAGGCGGCAGAACATGCTTTGACGGGTGAAAGTACTAGTGAGTCTGAACAGAAATCTTCATATGGACATAAGCACTATTACGAATGGTTTCCGCTGTAGTATATATTTAATGTACATCGTTATTTATATTCTGTCTTATTGAAACACGGTCATTGTATACAACGTACAACGGTAGTGTAGAGGAAGTAGAGACGAACAGCTTCATATATGACACTTGCGATCTATCAAGTCGGGAACCTATGTCGAACTCACGTACAAAAGCTACTACGTACAAAAGCTACTACGTACAAAAGCACTTCGCGCTAAATTTTCGATACTCTAGCGCTCTCTATGCGTAAACTGTTAGTCCTAGAGAAAGAATGAACATAACCTCTTTTGTAGGAAATTTAATGTACTGCGACACTTCCGCTGGGGCGTGCGGTTTTCAAGTTATTAAAGAAAAAACGTACAAAAGTGAAATTAAATGTTTTCTATCTCGGAAACCTTTAGGAATAGGACATACATCCATATGAAGTTTTTTGCACTAAACCAATAATAATGTCACCTCTCAAATCATATGTCTCTTTCCTGACACATCCCGTGTGTTTGTTTTTCTGCATGCTTTTCTCCTTTGTTTCCTGAAAAAAAATACGATAGTTGTCAAAGGTTTTTGTAATTAAAATCCATGCATCACTACCACAAACTCAAAACAGATATTATATTACTGGTTGCAAAATCAATTTCAGACAGGCTGAAAGCTTAGTTTTGAAATTGCATTTAGTTGCCGGCCGCTGTGGCCGAGCGGTTCTAGGCGCTTCAGTCCGGGACCACGCGGCTGCTACGGTTGCAGGTTCGAATCATGCCTCGGGCATGGATGTGTGTGATGTCCTTAGGTTAGTTAAGTTTAAGTAGTTCTAAGTCTAGGGGACTGACGACCTCAGATGTCCCATAGTGCTTAGAGCCATTTGAACCATTTTTGTATTTAGTTTACGAAAATCACTGTATGCAATTTTCACTCCATGTTTCTTTTTCCGTCCATCCTATCGTTGATCTAAATACAGAAACTACTTATATGAATTATTGGTAATTTGTACAATTTTCTTTCCGATACATGGATTACAGTTATATTCGTCATGTTATAACTGATTTTCAGACCTACTTTCAAACTTGCTCCATTAAGCTATTCCATTAGCTGATATGATTTAGTTGCACTAAACACTAACAGTACAACGCTATCAGCCAAACGGAGGTGGCTTAGCATTCTCCAGTAACATGTACTCCTTATTTTACACAGTTTAAGTTCTATGGAAAATGCGACTTGTTTTGAAGGTATGCGATCTCTTTGCCCAATTACTCTTTTAATTTTGAATTCCCTGCTATCGTGGGGAACTCTAATGAAAACTACAGTATTGCAATATACTTCAGAATGAACTCTCACACAGAAGTAATCAGTCCATTGTTTCCAAAGACTTGTTAACACAGTTTTTACGTTTACAACTACACTCCGCAACCGCCTTATTAGAGGCTGCTTTTTGCATCACTGTTACTTCCCAGTTTCTTGTTCCAGTAGCGAATATTACTTCGGAGAACGGTTGTTAGCACCCGTCCGTTTCAGCTCGAATCTCTTTAATTTTATTTTCATGGACTTCTAGCGAGATATACGCCGGACGAAGCAAAATATTGGTTGTCTCTCCTCGGAACCTACGATGTCAGATCAGTGATAAACTAAGTTTAATTGTAGCGAAAAATTTTCGAAGATTTTTGTTAATGTCATAAAAAATGACAATTCTTACACATCGATCCGTTTTGTAGTTTCGTCCGAGAGTTTGAGATGATTCTTTTTACTGACTATCCATGTCTAAAACCAGTTACTGTGTTTCATAAAGAACCAACGTTGTTTCTACGCTGTGAGTCTCGATGTTATTTTTTGTACGTTACGCACAGGAGTCTGATACGTACGTCGTGCAGTTTCCTTCACCTTCTCGCTGTTTTGTGAAACAGAGTAATTATCGCAGAGTTTCGGTTCAGGAGAATCTCCTTTCCCTGCAGACATTCAGTAGAGGAATTTGTAAGGATTTTGTTATGTTATTCTCCAAATATTCTATTGAAACATCAGATTGGTTTTCTGATTTGAATGCCAGCATGACAGCTGCAGTGCTGTTTGACTTGGTTAGCCAGCGCAGCAATTCAGAATTAATACAGACGTAAGTTTTGGCACCGATTTAACACGTAGTTACCTGGACTCTTTCTCTCTCTCTCTCTCTCTCTCTCTCTCTCTCTCTCTCTCTCTCTCTGTGTGTGTGTGTGTGTGTGTGTGTGTGTGTGTGTTCACGCACGGACCGTGTCGGAGGTCAACGGCAGGTGGGCACAGCGATTTGTGTCAGTTATGCGGTAAGCGCCGCTGCCCGCTTCATCACTAACAATGCACGCCATGAAACATTTATGATGCAGAGTTTCCGTTGCCATTTACATGTTTATTGTCGGCAGCACCTGTTAAATAATTACCACGGCTGACGATGTCCACCCGACGTGGGTGGATAAATCTCCTAGTAGCCGAAGTGAAAACTGATGCAAATAGTGGAAGACAGACCCGACGAAGACTCATTAGTAGTTTAGAGGATCATGACTTTGTCCCATCAGAATAGAGACATATTTTTGCTGAATTTGTACGTACTGAAAGTAAAGAAAAAAAGGATTAGTGTGTGAGACAGTATTATTATTTGACACTGTATACCTTGAACAGCGCGGTGATAGCGCGGGAAATACAGTCATTAACAATCATTATGTTAAGGTTGTCACTTTGATGGGATGGTGTTAGTTGATAGTGATTTCTTCGAAAAATCGGTCTTTATCCATTTTTACCTTATACTGACAATGGCTACACTCAAGCTCAAGCAAAGGCAAAAGAATTACGTTTTTTGATTCGTATAGAGACTTTGTACTGAACTGCTCTGGCCTGACAAACAAAAACATGAGTCAGACCTGGATCGAATCCCCAAGGCAGATTAACGGCAAGTGCTCTACTACACCGGCCAGCCTGATTAGTTTTTGCGGAGATGTCCATAATCGATTAGGCAAATGCTGGGCCCTTTCCCCTTGTTCGCCTTAAAAATACAACGCACAGACATAAAACCCGATAACACCTGGAGCAAAGTTCACAAGATTCACAGACAACTGGTGCATTTGACTTCTCTCTCTTAGCTTGTCTGAGGGCTGTGGTGAAAGAAAGGGAACTCGGCCACAAAGTTAAAATAAATTTTTCAAATCACAAATACCAGTGAACTGCGTAAGAAGTGGTCACCGTCAGTAAAGAGAAAGAGTCAAAGCACTGTATTCAGTGTTAAACAGCGTATTACATAACAGACGTTTTAGTAAATCCATACAGAGTAATTAAATCTTTGAAATGAAAAACAATCTGAAGTGGATTAAACCAATTGCTTCCCTACGTCCTTGACTTCATTCCACTTCGGATTTGCTCTTCGTCCAAGGTAAAGAGGATAACGGGTGACACCTTGTGTGGTCGTATAACTTTCAATATGGAAATAAGAGATTTTCTCGTCTTCAGATGCTGGCACCGTCTGCACCAAAGTATTTTCTATGTACGTTAGCACAGTTAGCAACAGTCTTACTGGCAGGGCAAACTGTACAATAAGAAATGCAAAGTTATACACTATATCTCGTCATTTACTGGAACATGCAATATTATAAGATCAATGCCATTACAAAAAAATTGTTAGCAACGCATGCAGAAATAGTTTTCATTCTACAAAGGGTGAAAGAAATGGTTGAACACTGAATCTGTTGCAAGGCCTGGAGATCAGTATTCACCTGGCACAGTGTCTTCATTTAATATTAAGTGATTAAACTCATCTTAATACTTTTCCTCTCCTAAAGTTCAATTAAGCACTACATTTCTCAAGGTTTAGCCACGGTCTCTGTTTCAGCCCGTTTTTCCATTTTCCCTTGTATAAATCTATTTTACTGCAATGTCAGTGTAATACAAATTGTTATACATTCTGTTCTATCACGTGTGCATATTCGGTTGAGTGTAATTCTTCACGATAACGTGTTTAAACCTGCCATTTATGTAGTATTTGTGAGCTACAAGCTTACATTCAAGGATTCAGTCTTAGGATGAAATCTTTTCTCTATCTCTCTCTCTCTCTCTCACTCTCTCTCTCTCTCACACACACACACACACACACACACATACACAAATATGGGTTGGAACTTTAATAGTGGCAACTATTTATTTGCAGCTCGTACAAAATAGATACGTGTTTCAAAGTTTCACTGACCTTCAAAGTAGTCACGAGCAATGTGTATAATCCATTGCCGGGGTGGCCGAGCGATTCTAGGCGCTACAGTCTGGAACCGCGAGACCGCTACGGTCACAGGTTCGAATCCTACCTCGGGCATGGATGTGTGTGATGTCATTAGGTTAGTTAGGTTTAAGTAGTTCTAAATTCTAGGGGACTGATGATCTCAGAAGTTGTCCCATAGTGCTCAGAGGCATTTGAACCATTTTTTGCAAACTGTTACTGATTTTTGTGACTGATTGGGCTGCCAAGTGCTATACCACCTACTGCACTCCTCTGACTTAAGCCCTCATGAGTTGAACTCGATTTTTATTCTGAAGGAAACCCTTCACGGCCTTCGCTTCAGAACTGCTACAAATTCGTCAGGCAACAGACCGCGCCGCTCCAACTGTCAACACAACTGGCACTGCTAAGAGCATCCTACGACTTCCACATCGCTGGCAACGGCTTATACACAATGCTGGTGACTACTTTGAAGGTCAGTAAAACTTTGAAACACGTATCTATTTTGTACAAGCTGTAAATAAATAGTAGCCACTATTAAAGTTCCAGCCCTCGTATATACCGAGAGAGAGAGAGAGAGAGAGAGAGAAGGAGAGAGAGAGAGAGTCTTTCTTCGATATTTAATTTAATCTTTGTGATTCTGGTACATTGTTTTCACATTTATTTGCCGCTTAATTTCGTAAGGTGACCTGAGATTTCTCATAGAACATGTCCGGCATGTAGCTGCTCGCCAGCTCGCATTTTGCGATTATCCAGCAACCGCTCTTGTTATTTCAGGCCCTCGCAAACAATGAATTCGCCACAAATATTTACAAAAAAATGGTTCAAATGGCTCTGAGCATTATGGTACTTAACATCTATGGTCATCAGTTCCCTAGAACTTAGAACTACTTAAACCTAACTAACCTAAGGACAGCACACAACACCCAGTCATCACGAGGCAGAGAAAATCCCTGACCCCGCCGGGAATCGAACCCGGGAACAAATATTTACATATTCTCTTTAAATTCGTACTGAAGCGTTTAGAAGTAATGCTGTTGTATATCAAGATAAAAAAACAACCTGTTATGTAAATGGCCAGCATCAAGCCATATTTTCACACAGAAAATGTTTCTTATTTGTTAACCTACTAATATGTTCAACATCATGGCTATTTATCGCGAACGTAATCCACAGAATATTCAAAAATTTGAACTGTCTGAATACCAAGATCAATTACGTTTCCCTGTAAGGTTATAATGTTATTTAAAAAACCGTTAAAAGCAAATACAAGGTGTTTTTTTCCTAAAGAATACAGCTGTGCGCTATGGTGAAAGCCACAGTATTCCCACTTATTCAGCGAACTCCAAAATGCCATAAGCTGTGTGCGCAGAAAAACACACACACAGACAGACACACACACACACATAGCAATCTATGAACCAACGAGTAGAGACTTGCTGAGAACTGACAGAAAGCGAGTGGGGTTCCTTGTTTTGCTTGGAGTCAGCACGCTTCGTGATTAGTTGGCCGTGTTTGCGAATGTCAGTTTTGTAAACAAGCCGAAGTGTTGCAACTGTGGTATTGACGGCTTCTTCATCAAGCGTTCCCGGCGCTCTGCGTACCGCTCAGAGCTACGTGGAAGAGGAAGAGGGCACTTGTAAACCCCCCACCCATCCACCACCAGTGCACAGTTGGGCGAGCTCGCGCATCCATCTTTCACTGTCTCCGTTGGGGGCGCTATGCTTACACGCCACCAGAGTACACGTAATTCGCACGAGCTGAATGCCCGCTGGCTGAAGCAACTGCTCTCAGAGCTTACAAATAGTTCAAATGACTCTGAGCACTATGGGACTTAGCTTCTGAGGTCATCAGTCCCCTAGAACTTAGAACTACTTAAACCTAACTAACCTAAGGACATCACACACATCCACGCCCGAGGCAGGATTCGAACCTGCGACCGTAGCGGTCGTGCGGTTCCAGACTGTAGCGCCTAGAACCGCTCGGGCACCTCAGCCAGCTCAGAGCTTACACCTCAGATATTCAGTGAACTTACACGCTCACATCAACCTTAGTACGGAAGACTGTAGTGGGGAAAGTACACCGACGTAACACGATGCTACTAAGTATTGCCAATATTCATACACTATCTCAAGAGACAGCCTACATATACTTTTCCGTCCTCCGCTGGAATATAGCTGCACGGTATGGGATCCTTACCATGTAGGATTGACGGAGGACATCGAAAAAGTGCAAAGAAGGGCAGCTCGTTTCGTGCTATAGCGCAATAGGGGTGTGAGTGTCAGTGATATGATACGCGAGTTGGGGTGGCAGTGGCTGAAACAAATGCGGTTTCTTTGCGGCGAGATCTATTTACGAAATTTCAATCACCAACTGTCTCTTCCGAATTCGTAAATATTTTGTTGATAACCACCTACATAGGGAGAAATGATCATCATAATAAAATTAGAGAAATCAGAGCTCGAACGGGAAGATTTATGTGTTCCTTATTCCCACGAGCCACTAGACAGTGGAATGGTAGAGAAGTAGTATGAAAATGGTTCGATGAACCTTCTGCCAGGCACTTAAGTGTGAATTGCGGAGTAACCATGTAGATTCAGATGTCGATGTAGAATGTGTCAGCAATCAAGACTACTTGCTTTTATCAAGAAAATAACTTTCATGGCATGTAACCCAGCACAACACAAGGACCTTACAGCACTTCTCAATTACGTATGCATATTGCAAATAAATTTTCACTTCACACATTTTGCTGCAGACACTTTATTAATTCGTTGTATGTGTATCACGACGAGCTCATTTTGGCACTTTTGCCATTGTCAAGCAATCCTGCTATGATGGAAAAATTGCTCGTAAAAATGTACGATAAAAGTAAGTTCCTTACGCATGTAGTATATTAGAGTTATACAACTTACGTACTTGTTAATAGTTACTTGTTTTACTTCTCAGATTTTATGGCGTATATCACACATTGCATCATGGAGCGTCTTCTTGATTCTCTCTCAATACTGTTGGTCACGTTCATAATAACATGCAAGCACTGAAGTCACAAAAGTCATGTGCCAGCGACATGCACCATACCGATGGCGGTAGTATCGCGTCCTCAAAGTATAAAACGGCAATGCATTTTCGGAGCTGTCATTTGTATTCAGGTAATTAATGTGAAAAGGCGTTCGCCGTAATTATGTCCGCACGACGGGAATTAATACACTTTCAACGCGCAATGGTAGTTGGAGCTACACGCACGGGATATTCCATTTCGGCAATCATTAGGGAATTCCATATTCCGAGATCTACAGTGTCATGAGCGTCCCGGGAATACATCTCTCACCATGACCTTCACTTAGAGCAGCGGCGTTTGCGTGTAATTGACATTGCTAACAGACAACAAACATTGCGTGAAATAACCGCAGAAATCAATATGGAGCCTACGACGAACGTATCCGGTAGGACAAAGTGACGAAATTTGGCGAAATATGGCAGCAGGCGGCCGACGCGAGTGCCTTTGCTAATAGCACGACATCACCTGCAGCTCCTCTCCTCGGCTCGTGACCATGTAGGTTGGATCCTAGACGACCGGGAAACCGTTGCCAGGTCAGATGTGTCCCGATTTCAATTGGTAAGAGCTGATGGTACGGTTCGTGAATGACGTAGACTTGAGGAAGTTGTCAACAAGGCTCTCCATAATAGTACTAGCTGAGCTTACATGGAATTGACTGGTCCTCTGTTCCAAATCAACCGATCATTGACGGGAAATGGTTACGTTCGTCAGCTTGGATATCATTTGCAGTCATTCATGTTTCCAGATAATGATGTCATGCCACCGGGCCACAAGTGCCCGCAGTTGGTTTGGAGAACATTCTGGACAATTCGAGAGAAATATTTGGCCATCCACATCGACATGAATCCCATCGAACATTTGTGGAACATAATCGAGAGTTTAGTTCATGCACAGAATCCTTCACCGGCAACACCTTCCCAATTACGGACAGCAATAGAGGGAATATGGCTGGGTATTTCTGCAGGGGACTTCCAACGATTTGTTGGGTCTAATCCACGTCGATTTGCTGCACAAAGCCAGGAGAAGGAGGTCCGTTACGAAGTTATTAAAAAGACGTTCCGGGATGCAGTATGGAATATACATTACCAAATCTGTGACATAAAGCAATTAACTTGTAACATATAAGCGAAGCGTTAAAGCCACACTGCTGTTCTCTACTGGCTGCTTTTCATCCTGTTAAACTACAGTCATGTGATGCTGCTGGCTGGCGAACACACGAGTCTTCCTGGTTTGGAATCACTAGTGGCTAGGCTATAGATAGCTTGTAGCAATCCTCCATGTTCATCTTTTAAGGCATTTGATTATTTCAGTTGCCTCTCCTGTTTTCGGCTGCTGCATCCATAGCTGCAGAGCAACCTGGCGGGATTCTAGAAAACTCATACAACGGCAACAGCTGCAGCTGACTACTTGTTCCGTCCCAGTAGCACGTAACGTTCTTGCTCCGAAGCTGTAGCGCTAATGGGACTCCCGGCACGTGTTCGTGTGCGTCCGTATAGCTTTTGATCCAGTTTTGTCATTTAGATATTCTGTACGCCTCTACACCCAGAAAAGGGATCGCTCCATTGTTTCCCGTACCTTATGTAAATTGTATGTCCTTAGGTAAGCTGCTGAGATGCTCATGAAAGCTGTGTAGTTCTGCATTCCCATGCGGCCATATTGCGAACCTGTCGTCCGCGCATCCCACCAACAGGGTGGGCACGGTGGCGCGAAATTTAGCGTTGTCCGTTCTTAAGCTTCCATTAATATGTCAGTTGCTAGAGCTGAGAGGTAGGAGCCCGTCTGCTCATAAAGTTTGCCCTGCCGACTAAAATATGTAAACATGTCGAAGACAAGCACACCTGCACCAGGAAATAGATGTCTGGCGGTATCTGCTCCTATAGAATGCTGATTTCAGCTGTAGGCTCGTTGACAAACAAGTACTAGGTACCGATTTATGATTAGCTTTGAAATAAAATCTTTGTGTACCAGTGTAGGGTAAGGTGGGGTAAATCCTACCGGGTGGGTAAACCAGACCGTCCTCTATCTGTGAGAAACGGCAAAGCAGATCGATTTCGCATTAGTGTTACCGTACAGAGCATTCGAAATAATGAAAATGTCACCTTGAGAGCTTTACCGCATCTGACATTTAGACACCCAGAAGACAACAAGTGTGTTTTCAAATGCTTCAATTTAATTTTTGTGCAAATTGCATCACTAGATTTACCTTATTAAATAAAACGATCGCAAAACAAACGGTAAGTGATTTTTTGTATTGCATTTAGTGACCTGTTCAGTGTATGTATCGTTTTTGTTGGAAATACCGTGTAAATTGTTTCTATGTGTGTTAAAGAAACGTGGCATTGTGTGGTAAATCCGACCGCTAAATGGTGGGGTACATCCGACCGCAAATTTTTTATCGTTTATGTATATGAAATTATTTATTTATGTAAACAAAGTGAATTTTTGTTTTTTGGAATATGGTACGAAATTACAAACGGAATACGAGAAAACGCAATCAAAACGATATTCGCCGAGCAGTTGCTGCAGCGCAAATGGGAATGTCTTTAACAGATGTCGCTCGTGATTTTAACATTCCAATATCGACATTGCTGCTGCACCGCCGTGAAATGAAATCATCTTTTTTCAACAAAATTTACATTCATGTAACTTTCAGTACATTTAGTACTTTAAACATTGCTATTTTTGAACACATTTTGTTCATTTACGTAAAAACATAGTTGCTTATAATATTTCCCAAAATAACCGTTCATTTAGAACTATTTCTGTGCAAAATCACCGAAACAAATACGTGGTCGGAATTACCACACCATTTTCGCAAATGGCAAAAATGGACGTTTCTTAAAATACGGATATCTCAAAAACTATTGATGGTACAGCAGTTGTTATTTTATGTTACCTATAATTTAGCGTATGTAACGTTAAGATTCGACCTCAGATATTACCCTATCTATAGCTGGTACCATCAACATCCTACAGGAGCAAATACCGGCAGATATCTGTGACCTAGTGCAACTGTGCTTGCCTTCAACGTATTTTAGTAGACAGGGCAAACTTTATGAGCAGATAGGCGAAACGGCTATCGGCTACCCCTCCCCCTTTCACCTGTAGCAGCTGACATATTCATGGAATCTTTCTAACAGACCACGCTAAATATCCCACCACTGCCCCTACGCTGCTGGCTGAAGTGCACGAATGACATGTTCCTAATACGGTCAGACGGGGATGCAGCACTACAGGGATTTCATAAGCAGCTCAACGGCTTACATAACGACATACGGTTCACACAAGGAATGGAATACAAAGGAGCTATTCCTTTTCTGGATGTTGGGGCGTATAGAACATCAGAAAATAGGACATAAATTCCGCAGGAAACCAACGCACGCCAACAGGTACCTAGATGCGGATTCACACCACCATCCAGATTGTTACGTACGCTGACAGCCTGAGCTCACCGGAACAGTGACGTTGACCTAATACAGTGTGAACTGAACGAGCTCAAGGGAACATTCCGTGTAAATGGTAAAACAACAGAGAGATACAACGAGCTATGAAGTAAAGCGAAGAAAACACAGACAAAGGAACAAAATAAACTCTTCCTGTGCCAGCCTACCTTACGTCAGAGGCGTCAGCGATCGTGGGGGCAAAGTTCTGAGTCGCGGAGGAATCAAACCGATACTCCAGCGTGGTCGCAAGACACGAGATCTGTTGAAGCCCGCTAAGGATTCCGTGGTGCTCTCCGCACTGTAGGTGCCTACGATCTTCGGTGTGAATGCGGCGAGGTCTATGTTCGTACAACCGGGAGACCCATTAGCACAATCTATCTGTCAGTTCTCTATACCCCAGGTGTTTGTTCAGCAGCCATGGATCCGGCAACGAAAAATAAAAGAGGCTATTGAAATAATGGGCAACGAGTCTGCCGCAGTGGTAACAACGATTCCCATCAGATCACCGAACTTGAGCGCTGTCGGGCTTGGATAGCGCTTGGATCAGTAACCGTCCGGGCTGCCGAGCGCTGTTGACAAGCGGGATGCTTTCAACCCTTGTGAGCCGAAGCTGACAACAGCAGGGAGAGCAGGGTGCTGGCCCTCCATATCCGCATCCAGTGACTCCTGTAGCTTGAGGGTGACGCGGCGGTCGCGTCAGTACCATCAGGGTCTTCCGGGACCGGACAGAGTTTAGCTTAGTCTTAACTGAAACAGTAAAACCTACTAACAGCATGAACAGGGAGGATGGCTACAAGTTACCTACGCCCCGGCTGCCAGAAATTCCAGCCAACGTGTTTTCGCCTGCCAGGAACATCACTTGACCTGGGTTTAACGGTAAAATCAGCGGCCAACAGATAACTATCGTGCGGATTTAACACCTCGCTGCAACATTCCGCCTGGATACAAGTTATTGATTTGCTAAAGCCTGGCAGTCACAAATGAGAGTTGCCTACCAGTCACCTACTAGAATCGAGGTTATTAGCAGATGATTCTGTATTTGTTTGGTTCCAGTCCTCAGCAATTTTGCTTGTTCTCAACCTAGACTTGTTTCTTAATTTGTTTCTCGTTATCGTTCGTTTTGCAGATACAATCAATACGATTAAGCCGCTTCCCATGCCGAGGCGCTTAACAATTTCCTTATCATTTGGTGTCTTGTTAATGCTGTGCTGTCGTCTAACGCGTCGTAGTAGCTCTGAAGCTCTGTATATTTCATATACGAATGTAGTGGAAAATAGGATCCCGTAGGTTTATCACATCTACTAAATTAAAATCTTTGAAAGTAATTAAAAGCCGCCTAAAAGTTATTTAATTACAGCGGAACGCTAGCACCTCCTAATCGCAGTCTTCGCTTGGGTTTCCTTTTCGGTTTTTTCACCGTCATCTTCCCCACGGCACTATTCGTTGCGAGATACCTTCAGTGCATCCCCTGTGAATTTGCTCTCGGTACAGGACAGACGCAGGCGTTTCCGGCTGAACAGACATCTACACGCCGGTTCTAATCGACTGCTAATGAAAAAAATGTTTCACAAAAACTATGTTTAGCTATTTATGAGTACATCAAAGACGTTATGGATAACACTAAAAGCTGAGGAACTTTATTTGCCTACGGTTGTGGTATGGTGCACTAATCTCGACGCGCCGTATTCATCATTACAGACTTTTTATTTGCTGTGTGATAAGACAGTCACAGACGCAAGGACCCAAAGCGACTATTCCTATAATTAATTTCAGTTTTTTCTCCTACTCGTGAAGCAGAAGAATTGCCAAAAAAGTGGGGAAACGTACGTTCCTCGTCTGACAGAAGGTAGAACGAACATTGCTTCTAGAGTCTGTTAAGGTGGAGTAACTGTTTTTTCTGGCATCAAAGTGTTTGCTACGGATTCCTGGTGCTGATGCTGCTTTGATTTTTATAAGTTTCAATTGTGAGAGTGAAATAGGAAAAACGCCTGGGCTTTAAATTCTAAGTTAAGTTTTTGGTTGTGGCGTCCCAGTTTTTACTGTTTCCGATCTGTATCAGACCTGCTCTTATTACGGCCTTCAGTCCGAAAGCTACTTTGATGCCACATTCCAAGATACCCCGTCCTGCGCAAGTCTTTATCTCCCTCTACAATCTCCTGCACCCCCCTCCCACCCCCCTGCACTCTGAGAACCACCACACTTTCCTCCATTACGAGACTGATGATGAGCTGATGTCTTACGTACGTACGTACATAGTCTTGAGATGGCAAGAATATGTGCTGTTGGTAACCACATGATGCCATTTCACCCACAACGGAAGCTAGGTTAATATTAACAGGTACAGACTCGACTGTGTTATCTACAATCTAAAGCATTTTAATTCTTATTTCAAACAGGCTGTTCTGATTCAAGAATAAACACGTAAAAAAGTAATTGCTGGTAAAGTGTGGTCCAAGGCAGGGTATAAGGCGTGGTCCAAGTCGTAATTCTGCGCCTAAGGTTTCATCTTCCACTGCTTGAAACTACAGAGGCTTTAACGATTCAGAAGGCTGTTACAGACTCAAAACAAGCTCAGCAAGCTGAACTGTTTGTATGCATCTGCACAACGGTCGGTTCGCGACGTCATCAGACTGCTGCCTAATATCGCAGATTCGCATTGAGGTATACCGTGGAGTTTGTAGAGGGGAAGAATTCGCTCTATTTTATTTAGCACCTACGCTCACATCTTGTCTGATTTCAGTCCATTTTTCGCGTTAAAATTATTTTTCGTGCTTTTGAACTTGTCTGGTAGGAGCGGCCAAGATTTCAGCTCACAGGCCGTGGCCAGGCACGAGTGCCATGGCGCTCAGCCTCGCCGCACATTTCCTCTGTTGCCACGTCACACAGTCTGAACGGGAGGTAGCGAGGGGAGGGGGAGAAACGCGAACGCGCTGCATTTCAATGGCAGTGTTATTTCAATCCATACGACTTGGTTTTATATTTCACATTTATCAACAACATAGATCACGAACAAATCAAATTTTCAGTATTATTTAATTACTTCTGGCACACAACATAATTTTTATCAGGTACGCACTGTCGGCATGTGGACAGATGTAGACAGTTTCGTAGATTTTCACACTCAAGTTGATCCGTGACTTATTTAATTTCATAATCGAAACGACGCCTTTGACAGAAATATGTCGATCGAAATACTGTACTGCAACTTTTCTGCAACGTCATTACGGAGACGTGGGTGTTCTAACTGAGGAAATAACGTAGACTTCCTCAACAGTTTAAAAGAGATTGTCATTAAAAGGGAAATTCCTTTGCAGGTCAATCAGTTACATCGCAGATGTACATGGGCGCTTTCAACTGAAACGGTTTTGAAAACAGGTGTAAGACTGACAGTATTCCCAAACCCTTTAGGAAACTATCTTTGTACTTTATTCAAAGCCACAATGAATTCTTCAAACGTCGTGTTTTCTTTAACGGAAATGAGCTCAGGGAACTAAACTGTTTTCCTTAAAATGCCTCCCTTATATAAGGAGATTTTCTTTTTATATGCATCCCCATCACATCAGAAAGAAGCTGTTTCTCACCTTCCAGTGTCTTACTATGGCCAGTGTGCAGTCAACTCCACTTAAAATGCGAGGTCTACAATCCTTTCTGGATGTTCTAATTTTCATTCCTGCACTCCTTTCTTCTTCATAAATTTAGCAGTAGAAAGTATAAATAGTTCCAGGCTTTTCCCCTTGAATTAATCAACGTACTTTGCAGTAATATATAGATTCTACATACTCTTCGTTCAATTCCATCGACAACAGTTGCTACTGACAGTGTAATAACGCGCACGAATTCTAAAATTTTATTATTCATACCACCAATATCTTCAAGTGTAACATTCCTGCAAATTTAGCACAATGTGCTTCTTAATGTACTGTATAATGAATCCCATCTGTCTATCGCTGTAATTCTTTGCTATTTCATTGTCAACTAAATCTTTAAATTCTTTCTGCATGGCATTGTAATACCGCTTCCTAGCAAATTTGGAATACCCGTTGCTTATGTGACTGAATAATACATATTTAGGAGTGTCATCTCTATCTCTTCTGTCATTCCCATTCCTTTTTAAAGGCTTGTGCAAACATCCACGGGACTTGTGAAAGTCCTTCGTACCACGAACAAACAGCGGAGGGTAAGCAGCGCTCACACCACGACTTGTGCTGACCGCAAAATGCCGCACCGCCTATACTAAACGAAACGTCGTGTTGTGCCGAGTATTTCCGAGAAGTAACGAGAAAATCCGATACAGCGGAGCCTTGGCCCTCCCATGGCCCACACAGTTGGCCCGAGTGAAGTTGGCACGCCGTGGCTGGCCCTGTTCTATGGCCTCTCTGTACACGCTAGTGCGTGGTAATTATTACATCTTGCTAAAACCACAGCTTCAGAAAAACCAATTTGGTGGTTTCCCGGTCCTAGTGCATGATATGCTACTGCTGATTTTTCTATCTTGCCGCGAACATTTCAACATTGAAAAGGATCTTCGCCAGCCATTTGTCACAGCAGGAGTGTATAAAATCCCATGCACTTGCAGCCTAGTGTACATAGGAACTACAATATGAAGCATTAATACACCTTTCGAGGAATACAAGAATACTCGTCGCCTGAGCAAGATTGGTAAATCAGCAGCAGCAGACCACGCACTAGGACCGGGAAACCGCCAAATCTGTTTCTCTGATACTGTGGTTTTAGCAAGGTCTAATAATTACTACAATAGGATGTAGAGAGGGCCGTAGAAAACAATTTCAACAAAAAAAGAAGTGTTATTAAAACTAGACAAGTTGTGGGGTTTGGTGCTAGATGAAACAAACAGCCCCAACTCTTCCCCTCTATAAGCTCCATAGCACACGTCTGCGCGACCTCGCGTTCTTTGGCAGCGGTCTGGTGAACTCACGAATCGACCGTTGCGTCGATACATGCTGTACATGTAGTTCGGGTTGCTGAGCTTGTTTTGAGTCTAACAGCTTTCTGACTCGTTAAAGCATCTGAAGTCTCCAGCAGTGGAAGACGAAACGTTAAGCACAGAATTATGCCTTGGACCACTGCCTTATGTCTACAAATGAAACAACAGCAATATCGGAAAAACGGGCGTGAAAATCTACATTGCATAACTGAAAAAAATGTTGTAAATCCCACGTGCCACTTCCGATAGACCACAAATTTACTTTAGGACATAGCTGCCTGAAATACATACCTTGTACATTCATTTATCGTTTGACATTTGCAGTTGGCCATGACGAACAGGTCCAGTCCATTTCACAAAAGGTGCTGGATTTAATACGAAGAAAATATTTCGTATGTAATAGACGCGATATTGTCCTGAAATTGAAGCAGGAAACAGCAGTACTGGAAGGAACAGAGTTTACTTTAGAAACCAAGCACCTACTCTAAGAATCTGGTCGAATATTACTGGCGGTAAATTTACTTCCTACTGCAACAGATGTAATCACTTCTGACAACATCATATTTAAGCCCTTGCAGGTGAATTAGCAGCCCTGCTATCTCTACTAGAACACTGCTAAACGGCCGGCTGATGGTGGGAATCTTAAGTTTAGTCTATTTTGTTCACACAGAACAGAATTATACTCTTAGCTTCTTTTTGTATAACGTAGCAGTATGTTTTGTTGTGTTCTCGTTAATCTTTAGTATTTTAAGTTTGTAGCAGATCATTTTCTGAATACATAGTGAAATTACTTAGGTCTTTTATTTTTATAAATTTAGTATGTGCAACCTGTTACAGAAGAAATGCAGGAATAAAAACAAAGAAAATTGGGAAGGCTTTCGAGGCAAATACAAGGCTTTTATTAACTTGAGAAAACCAAATATCTTGAAAAGTCTCATAGCACGATAAAATAAATTCTCAGTGAAAAGTTAATACTAGTTAAGGGGAAATCTGCTGTGCTACAAATGGCCACCTCCTAAACAACCACCCTGCATTTTATTTACGATGTAAATAAATCTTCGTGTTCTAACGGTTGATATTTACATTCGATATTTACTTTTTTGCTGCAGATTTGATGGTACAGTATAATGTGGTTGGCCTTTAAAAGCCTGGTTAGAAACTACATTTCGCGTGATCCAGGAGCAACGAAGTGGACGCAGTAGTGTTCTGTTCCCATCGGGTACTTGACACCCGTGAGTACCCATGGCAGTTGTGCGACTGCCGCTATCACTTCTTGAACACTTTATCTTATTACAATAGTACTAGTTTGTAGTCCGCCGGCAGTCGCTTAACGGCCAGTGCAAGAATTACGGCGGGGATGGAAACTTATACCGTAATCGGGCAACCTGATGGCGGGGTTGGAAGGCGGCCACCGAAATCGAGCATTGCGATTCAACCCCATAGGGCACCGAAAACTACGTCACCATACAAGTAGTTTATTTGCCAGAAACGTCAATGTCTAGCTATATTATTTGCGGTGTATAGTCACATTAGCAACACTCAAGTAACGTTTTAACATCTATATCATCCATTTGAACACAAAGCTACATCGTAAATGAAATGCCGACTCAAATGGGTCGGTTCTTAACTGCAAAAACAGGTACACTTGATACTTGTCGATTTCAGCGCCATCTACCACGAATGAAAACAAAGACCTGAGCAAACAGTACGTATTTTTTGGCTAGAATCAGAATATGCAGTAAGAATAGGAGGGGTAGGTGCTGCCAGTCGAAAATGCAAAGCTGACCCCGCGGTTAGGAGGTGGCCATTTGCAACACGGAAAGGTGTCCCCTTTACTAACATTAACTTTTCATCTAGAACATATTTTTTCGTACGAAGCGTCGTTTACGAGGTATTTAGATGTTCAAGTTAAAACAAGCATCCTGTATATGACTGAACGTTACTACAGGGACATACACAGCAATCAATAACGTAGGTATTTCATAAGGCACTCGCTCATTAAAAAAATGTTGAAATGTGTGTGAAATCTTATGGGACTTAACTGCTAAGGTCATCAGTCCCTAAGCTTACACACTACTTAACCTAAATTATCCTAAGGACAAACACACACACCCATGCCCGAGGGAGGACTCGAACCTTCGCCGGGACCGGCCGCACAGTCCATGACTGCAGCGCCGAGACCGCTCGGCTAATCCCGCGCGGCACACTCGCTCGTTAAACCTCGCTTAGTAACACCTAACCTTCTCCGAGATTACTACTATTTCGCTAGCGATACACAACATAGTTTTCCTTACAGCGGCATTTCAGCACCAGCTAGTCCACACTTAGTGAATAGATAGAACTCTCTCATTTTCCTGCGAGCCCATTCAAACTAGTTTATTTGATAGATTTTCACGATCAATACATTTTTCCCTGAGCAATAAATTCCTCTCGACATGCACACATGACTTCACTACCCTCTTGATAGGTATTTGTCGTCATCGGTAAATCAATGGTAAGAGCGATTAAGTCGCACATTGGCAAGTTTTCATATTAATTTCGCGATAGTGAATGTAAAGGTATAACATTACTGGCAATCGATCTTCCCGCGAACGATACAGGACTGGAAACGGGAAGAAAAGAGGGAAGTGATACCGGTACGTAACGTACCCTCCGCCTGGCTTGCAGAGCATAGATGTATATGTATTCTGCTGACACAATTTGAATGTTACGGAAGTATAATGAGAAGTATATAATATTGGCTTCTCATTAGATCTCTTGTGGCAAGATGTAACAGCGGCGAAGCTGGATGGCAGTAGATCTACAAGGCTCTGTCCCCGCCTGTAGTAGGACTAGGAACGCGGCGCGTGCTACTGCCGACCCACCTGCTCCCAAAACCCACACGGCAGCCCTGGCGGCGCGTTTCTTTCCAATTTACCGACCACGGAAACTGCGGCAAGTGCTTTGTCGCCGGCCGGTTATCGACCGCACCACACCGTGGCGCGCTCATTAATAAAACATGGGAGCGCCACAAAGTGAGGCTAATCCGCAGCACCGCGATAATCTGACGACGTCCAATCTCGCCGCGGCCGTCTGCGGCGCCTCTCGTTAAGCAGCACTAACAGCGCTTTAACACCGCATTACCATCCGCTTCAGACTGGAACACCTGGCGCGATCCGCAGACATTCTTCGGGCGGCGATGTCATCTCGTCTGGGCCCATCCGAAAACACCTGAAGTCTCGTTTTTCTCTCTTATCTGAAACCATTCCAAATTTTTGGTAATATTTTTGGCAACAGGGATCTTGTAATCTGTATAAAATCGGTGATAAAACAATATCGCAATGGGTATTGAGCCATGGTCGGCTCGCGCAGTACCGTTTTTCTTTTTGACATTTTGTCGCCATCGAATGGCGTCTTATTGCTTCCTCAGTTACTACCTGAACGAGTTGCTCACTTGCTTCCATCAGTGGCAGCAGCAGCGTTTATCGATACTAGTACTACTGTACCTTCTTTCAAGTGGCCGCTGTATTTCCGTGTCGTGGTGTGTGTGAGGCAGTGGCTCGGTTGCGACGGAGCAGCGAGGAAGTCTCCGCGGCGTGTGATCACACCGGGTCCGCTGGCGGCGTGCATGCGTAGTCGGAGTTGTGTGGCGCTAGCTGCGAGAGCTGCAAAATTCGTCGCCCACCGAACCTACATACTGGAGTTGAGTAATCACTGAACCTGCTATGAAACCTCGACTGCTGTGACATCTCTTCGTTGATTGCTGGTTGTTGCTTCCTGAGCGTTTCCCACAAGCAGTAACATGATGGTGTGCTGGAGTCGGCAAAATTTTCCAGCTGTCTTCCTATATTGTGTTAACTTTGAAATGATTATTAGTGAAGTGCACCAGCGGTATCTTCAGCCTTGCGGCCTTTAACGTTCCGGTTACCTGCCCTGGTCGCTAGCGTAGTTTCCGGCAGTGTGTTTTCCTCGCCATGTTGAAGCTGTCCGGCACGGTGTGTAGTTCGACAACTTGATGTTGTTCTCCCTTTTTCTATGAGTGGTTATTCTGCCTTGACTGTGTTTAGACGCCAATTATTAAGACGTAGTCCTGCTGGCATCCTCGTCCTCACTGATATTTTTGGTTAACGTGCCAGTGGTCGGGTGGAAGGGAATTGATTGGGTCGCTGGTTGGTTCTTCAGCCATCCCTGGGTCGTGCTGCCATCCGATTATTTAGTGTTACTCTTGGCTGCCTGTCTCACCTAAACTGTTGTTAGAGTTTCCTTCTGACAAGGGGAGGCAGCCAATTGTGAAATTCAGATTCGATTCATACTGCGCATAATAAAAGCTCATGGCCAGACGTGTAATGTGGCAAAGCACCAAGATGCACTTCTCAGCCGTTGTCGAGAAAATCGACAGTCAGAAGAAACCGTTGCGGTGAAATACTCTCTACGATTAGCAATTTTCTACAGCGTCGTGGCGCAGCGGTAAGCGCTCGGGTTTGTAATCCGAAGGTCGCCGGATCGAATCTCGCGCCATGCAATTTTTTTTTTATTATTTGTTTTTTGTAATTCAAATGTGTGTGTATATATATATGCACACACACACACACACACACACATATATATATATATATATATATATATATATATATATATATATATATATATATATATATATATATATATAAAATTCCCGGTAATCAGTTGCAACAATTATTCATATAATAAGTTGTTGAAAGTCGTTTGTCGTGGAAAAACTGGCGACTTCGAACATCATTATGTTTTCCGCAAACAAAGTTGTATTTTACAAATGTTATTAATTGTCTTCATAATGTTAACCACGTATAGTTAACGGAAGACGTAGAAACGATATTCCGAAACGAATACGTATAGCGTAAGTCAAACGTTCGAATTAGAATAGAAACCCCCACGAACACAAATTTGCTGCGGCAGGTATGAAACAAACTCCGTTACTCGCTCGTTACACTTGAAGGACAGATGTTGAATGGGCCGAAACGAGCCGCTGTTGGCTAACTTCGAAAGAAGGTAGATGCGGTCGCTAGCGCAACTTATAACATCGTCGAAAATCAGTGCGGAGGTGAGAGCTTTGGTACAACCTGTTAAACGGAAAAATGGAGGCGATCCGCCTTCACCAACATGCATAAGCAATTCATTAATAGTTTATATATATATATATATATATATATATATATATATATATATATATATATTTCTCTTTTGAATTACAAAAAACAAATAATAAAAAAAATTGCATGGCGCGAGATTCGATCCGGCGACCTTTGGATTACGAACCCGAGCGCTTACCGCTGCGCCACGACGCTGTAGAAAATTATTAATCGTAGGGAGTATTTCACCGCAAAGGTTTATTTTAACTGTCGATTTTCTCGACAATGCCTGAGAAGTGCATCTTGGTGCTTTGCCACATTACACCTCTGGTCATGAGCTTTTATTATGCGCAGTATGAATTGAATCTGAATTTCACAATTGGCGGCCTCCCCTTGTGAGGCCAACCCTTGGAACACTTCTGAGCACCACTGTTCTGTTCTTTGTGATTCTGATTTTCTTTTTTCACAAGTACTGTGCCAGGCCTTTAGCTGTGTATTAATTTTGTCTGTTCTATGTTTAGTATACGGTCTTCAGCCGAACATTATGTGAAGTATTTTAAGATTAGGCCTTCAGCCGTGTTTTATTTAAAATTCTTGTTTACTCTGTATTTAGGCCTTCAGCCGCGTCTGTTTTAAAATCTGTGGCTTTCAGCTCTACTGTGTAAATGTTTATCTTAAGGTTTTGTTGTGACTTGGCAAGACAGCCAAGCCACTACGACCGGTAGCCGAAAGGCACGCGTTTAAGCTCACGCAGACTGGCGTGAGGTCTGGAACAGTTAAAGGGATTGAGACTAGCAAATAAAGTACGTAGCTGATTGAATACTTAACTTTAATCCATAATTGGTGAACATCGGTCTGACGGTACATGCATCACAAGATAAATAGCAAATGATAAAGGCGCCTTGCTAGGTCGTAGCAAATGACGTAGCTGAAGGCTATGCTAACTATCGTCTCGGCAAATGAGAGCGTAATTTGTCAGTGAACCATCTCTAGCAAAGTCGGCTGTACAACTGGGGCGAGTGCTAGGACGTCTCTCTAGACCTGCCGTGTGGCGGCGCTCGGTCTGCAATCACTGATAGTGGCGACACGCGGGTCCGACGTATACTACCGGACCGCGGCCGATTTAAAGGCTACCACCTAGCAAGTGTGGTGTCTGGCGGTGACACCACAGGTTTGTCTTTCATTATTTTGAATAATTGTTTGGGCCTTCAGCTGTCAAGATATTTCAAGATTTCTTAAGATCGTTTTCTGTTGTACTGTGTAAATGATTGTCTTTAAAGTTTGCCTTTTATTATTTTGAAAAATTATTGGGCTTGCAGCCGAGGAGTTAATTTAAATTTTCCTTAATATGGCTTTTATCCGAGGTTTATAAATGCTTGCCGTTTAAAGAATTTCCTTTGCTGATCTGAAATATTATTTGGATCTTTAGCTGAGAAGATATTTTAATTTTACTTAAGTAAGGCCTTTAGCTGTTGGTCTAAATCCTTGTGTTTTAAAAGGAATTATTTAAGGATATTTTAATTTTACCTAAGTAAGGCCTTCAACCGTTTCTCTAAATCCTTGTGTTTTAAAAGGAATTATTTAAACTTTATTGTTGAGAAGTTACTTGGCCCCTCAACCGTGAATTGATCCTTGTTGTTTTAAAGAGAAAACTGTGCATTGGTTTTCGAGGAATAAAGTTGTGTGTTCTTGTGCAACTAACAGTAACTGATCTTGGCCCCTTTCCACAACCTGATCCGCTCTGTCCTGCGAAACCAGATTTCAGGTATTTTTATTAAAATGACCTGTTTCAGCTAGGCTTAGGCCATATTCAGACAATACCATCAGCTGAAGTTGGTGATGCACAGAACAATCAGTTGACCTCATTCACTGAAACTGTTTCAGCGACTGAGGTCAACCGAGTGTTCTATGCATTTTAATAAAGTACCCATTGCGATATAGACTTATTTTCACTGATTTTGACACCATTCTGTTGTTTTCTGCTGTGCGTCTTATGTCAACTGCTGATATCCTTGCTGTAGTGTTGGGAAATGACTTACAGAGCAATATAATGGTTGAGTGATAACTTCAACAAGTCAGATTGGTTCAGCGGCACTGTTGGCTGTATCATGGGCGAGCATTTGTCGCCTTCTACGTTTTCTCATTAGTCGGAATGTGTACCCAAACAAAGTAACTTGTCAGAGTTCTGTTGCCATACTCTGTAGGAGTATCCAAGTCAGTATGAGACCACTTACACACACATCATGTATACTTTTCGCTACTCTGTTATAAATAAATTTTCCTATCTTCTCGCCTTGCACCTTACGACTATATTATCATCTAGAAAGCTATACGTTGTCAACAAATGTAAAAAGATGTTCTGATCGGAAGCTTACAGCTGATATGGCTGGAATGTACTATCTCTGATTAGTGCACAGTTACACTGTTTCACGTAATTTCTCGCCAACGGCCTTAGTTCACATGTAAGCAGCGTGCTACAGTATTCATTTGTAGGTCGTTTACATCATTTCACGATGTGCAGAGCTTTTCACTCATTTGACGTTACCGTGTTTGTACAGTGCAAAAGGCTTATTTTTGACGATGATATGTATACGTGGAGAATTTTAAAGACTGAGATGTGCTGAAGCAAAATGTAAGTGAAATACTGTTTTCGTCATTCTTGTAATGTACTACTGTCTGCATGACATGTGCAGTTCATTACATATACTCACTGCATGATTTTTTGTATTGGATTGTATTGTATTGTTTTAGCTTTTGCAAAAACTGGTTCAAATGGCTCTGAGCACTATGCGACTAACTTCTGAGGTTTAGCTTTTGCAGTACCACTTTAAAACGGGCCAAAGACCGATATTGCAATTGTGAAACAAATAATTTCTACAGTCAACGGTGAATATGATGTCCTTTAAAAAATTATAAATGACTGTGGAGCCGGCCGCAGTGGCCGAGCGGTTCTAGGCACTTCAGTCTGGAACCGCAAGACCGCTACGGTCGCAGGTTCGAGTCCTGCCTCGGGCATGGAAGTGTGTGATGTCCTTAGGCTAGTTAGGTTTAAATAGTTCTAAGTTCTAGGGGACTGATGACCTCAGATGTTAAGTACCATAGTGGTCAGAGCCATTTGAAGCAATGACTGTGAACCCCAACTATGAGAAGTTATTCTTCTGACTATGTTACGGGTCACAAATGGGGAAATCCAGAGACATAAGCGACTATGACAAAGGTCAGATTTTAATAGCCCGGCACCTGCGAAAATGCACCTCGGAGACTGTGGAATTAGTCGGCTGTTACCGTGCTAATGTCCTGAGCATCTATGGAAGGTGGTTGGGGAACGTTGGAACCACTAGTAGGCGACAACTTGATGGGACCTGTTGCACGTTCACCACTCATCGCAGAGCATGAATGCCGAAAGCTGGCCTACACCGTGATGCAGGAGAGGCGGCGATCTGTGGAAGATCTGACAGGACTTACAATGCCACAGCAAGCACACGTGTTTGGAGCACCCCATTCAGCGCACGCTACTGTTGAACATCGCGTCACGCAGCGATGAAATGCGGCGATTCTCTGAAGATAGAGACGTCAGCGGCGATGAGCTCAGTGACGAAAAGGGCTTTGACGACAAAAATGAGGGCTTATCAGGGCAAAGCGGCCATCCACAAGCAGGGGCGATATTTATTATGGACCAGGCATCGATGATATCCCGTAAGTTTCAAGCTTTGTACCTTTTTATATGATAAATACACTCATGCTCTTAATTTAAGGATAATGCTGATACATGCTGAAACAACGCTCTGGTGGGCGGTTTGCGGGTTTAAATCACCTTGGGATATGACCATGCGGTGCATTTGACCTGCGGTCGTCGCAGGGTGGCGCTGGCAGCAGTCCACATACGCAGAGGTGTGTGGGTGCATGTCAGAGTAGGGTGCAGCGAGTAAGAGTGCAGACGTTTTCAGACGTGCTAGTGGTGACTGTGTGTTGACAATGGCTCAAAGAAAACATACTGATGACGTTATGAGGGGTAGAATACTACGGCGACTGGAGGCAGGTCAAACACAGCAGGTCGTAGCAAGGACCCTCCGTGTGCCACAAAGTGTGATCTCAAGTTTATGGCAACGATTCAAGCAGACAGGAAACGTATCAAGGCGCTACAGTACGGGTCGTCCACACTGTACAACACCACAAGAAGGCTGATGTATCACCATCAGTGCCCGCAGACGGCGATGGAGTACTGCAGGTAACCATGCTCAGGAGCTTACTGCAGTCACTGGAACAGTTGTCTCCAGACACACAGTCTACAGACGACTGAACAGACATGATTTATTCGCCCGGAGACCTACAAGGTGCATTCCACTGACCCCTGGTCACAGGAGAGCCCGCAAAGCTGGTGTCCAGAACACAGTACATACTCATTGGAACAGTGGTCCCAGGTTATGTTCACGGACGAGTCCAGGTATAGTCTGAACAGTGATTCTCAGCGGGTTTTCATCTGGCGTGAACAGGAACCAGATACCAACCCCTCAATGTCCTTAAAAGGGACCTGTATGGAGGTCGTGGTTTGATGGTGCGGGGTGGGATTATGATTGGTGCACGTACACCGGTGCACGTCTTTGACGAACTGTAACAGGTCAGGTGTATCGGGACATCCTTTTGCACCAGCTTGTCCTCCTGTTCAGGGGTGCAGTTCGGCGCCACCTTCCTCCTGGTGGATGATAACGCACGGCCCCACCGAGCTTTCATCGTGGAGGAGTACATTGAAACAGAACATATCAGGCTAATGGAGTGGCCTGCCTGTACTCCAGAACTAAACCCCATCGAGCACGTCTGGGATGCTCTAGGTCGGCATATCGCTGCACTTCTTCAAACCCCTAGGGCACTTCAGGAGCTCCGACAGTTACTGTTGCAAGAATGGGAGGCTATACCCCAGCAGCTGCTCGACCACTTGATCCAGAGTATGCCAACCCGTTGTGCGGTCTGTGTACGTGTGCATGGTTATCATTTCCCATATTGATGTCGGGGTACATGCGCAGGAAGCAGTGGCGTTTTGTAGCACCCGGGACGGTTTTCTCAACTTGTCACCAATACCGTGGACTTACAGACCTGTGTCGTGTGTGTTCCCTATGTGCCTATGCTATTAGCGCCAGTTTTGTGTAGTGCCACGTTGTGTGGCACCACATTCTGCAGTTATCCTTAATTTATGAGCATGAGTGTACCTACAAACTTCAAAACCGTTTTTCTCAAAACCACGTTTCTCGGCACGGTTGTCGTCTTCCACGCTAGAATTTTCATCCGATTTGAATGATTTTTTGTCTCCTTTGAAGCAAACTGAATTCTCTTCGTTTCATCGTAGGCGACTTGTTTTTATGTTGGTATTTAGTATTTTTTCGGCCAAAAAAGGGGTCCAAACGTGGCCATATTTTTTTTCAAATATCTGTAATTTTGTCATTTTTTTCCTGCGATGAACTAAAATTACACCTGGAAGGATCAGGGTGATATGTTGATTTCATGTTTCAGATAACCACAACCGAAGTTACAGCGACAACCGTCGATCTATCTCCTTTCAGATCTACTTCGGGAAAATCCCAATACACAGTGAAGATATAAATATTTTTCAGTAAAAAATAATAATAAAAACTTCAATGTATGCTTTATTCACTGCAGCAAACCCCATTTGTCTATTACATTCCAGCAGGGAGAAAACAATGGCGAATTTGAACAATATTTTCGTCCGTCAGCCCGTCGTTCCCCTTAACGTTTATCGCGAAGGCGATGTTATCTTCCAAGAAAGTAACCGACCGTATCCCAAAACCAAAATCGTGCTACAGTGGTTTGAGGATCATGATAGTGAACTCGCGTTCATGTCTTGCCGACCAAATTCTCCCGAATCGAACACGATGGAGCGCTGTCGGACACTATCGGGCCACAGCTCCAAGTCCACAAACCTCGGGAATTACTTCACCTGTGAGTAGACGAATGGTGTCAATGCCTCCGGGGTCTAATCCATGCCACGTAGAATCTCTGCTGTGTTGCATTCTAAGGGTGGACCATCACGGTTAAATAAGGTCGTCGTAACATTCTTTCTCATCAGTGTAGCAGTCCTGGCTGGTCCCACTAGCATATTCAAGCCGCCTCATAATAACATGCAGCGTGTGAGTTACCGCTCCCAAAATGTTACTTGTATTTCTCCCATAAGACTCTGTTCATTTTAGTTTGCGTTCTTTGTTCTTCACATTTCCAGATTATGATCTTTTTAATAACGTTTGCTTAAACATATCGTGAGTACTGGCGTCGATACCTCATACAGCATCAAGGCTATTGAAAGAGTAGTTGCCGGTGTAGCATGCTTCCACTTCAACAGACACGTAAACCACAACGGGAATTTCCCTTTTTCTTTTCAGAGTTCCATAAAGTACTTGAACGAGATAGGTAGTTAAACTCTGAAACTTCCTGGTAGATTAGAGCTGTGTGCCGGACCGAGACACGAAGTCGGGACCATTGCCTTTCGAGGGCAAGTGCTCTACCAACTGAGCTACCCAAGCACGACTCACGACCCGCTCTCACAGCTTTAATTCCGCCAGTACCTCGTCTCCTACCTTCCAAACTTGCCAGCGAAAGGCAAAGGTCCCGAGTTCGAGTTTCGGTCCGGCACACAGTTTTAATCTGCCAGGAAGTTTCATAACAGCGCACACTCTGCTGCAAGGTGAAAATTTCATTCTAGTTAGACATGGTTCTCCTGCTCAGTAAGTCAAGAATTAGTAGGAGGAAATTTGTGGCCTACTTAAGAAGGCCTTCAGACATTAACCAAAACTGATTTGTAAGAGCTAAGAATAGTCAAAATCGAAATGGCCTGCCGGAAATATGTACCCAGCACACACAGAAAAATGCATTTCTAGTATCAGTGCACTCGTTTGCCATAACTGACACCTCAGATTTCAGCTATTTCACGTAATATGTGGTAAGTTGGCCGAAATTCTCAGCAAAGTAGCTATACGCTTCACAGAAAGGCGGCTAATATACATGAGAAAACCAAGAGAAACAATACGAATGGAATACCAACAACGAAGTATTCGGAGTAAAGAAGGTGAAAGAAAGAGGTGCAGACTTCCACCCCTACTGTTCAATACGCACATCGAAGAAGCAACGATGAAAATAACAGGGAGGATCAGGAGTGGATATTAAAATTAATAGTGAAAGGATTCCAATGATAATATTCGCTCTTAGCATCGTTATCGTTAGTGAATTTGATAAAGAATTACAGGATCTGTGGAACAGAATGAACAGCTAACTGAGCACAGAAAAAGGACTAAGAGTAAGACGAAGGAGGCGAAAGTAATGAGGAGTAGTGAGAAGCTTAACATTAAAATTACGACTCACCTAGTTCGCGAAGTTAAGGAATTCTGCTGCCTTGGAAGCAAACGTTCCCGTAGTGGGTGGAGCAAGGAGAATGTAAGAAGCAGAATAACACACACATAGAGGGCATTCGTCGCCAGAATATTTAAAAATGTATCAAAGATAGGCCTCAATTTGAGGAATAAATTTCTGCTGATATACGTCTAGAGCACAGAACTGTATGATTGTGAATAACAGAATGTGGGAAAACCGGAAAAGAAGAGAATCGAAATGTTTTAGATGTAGTGCACTGAAGCATGTAGAAAGTCAGATCGACAAAAGAATGGAGATTCCTCCACAGAATTGTCAAAGGAAGGAATACATGGAAATACCGACAAAATTGACACGAAGATGGACGTGTGTTAAGACATAAGGGAATAACTTTCATAGCACTAGAGGAATGTGACGAGGATAAAACTTCAGGGGGAAGATAGTGGTCGAAAAATATCCAATAAATAATCGAAGATGAGCGTAACTCTGAGATGAAGAGGTTATCACAGAAGACTAAGTCGTTGCGGGTCGGATCAAAACAGGCCGAAGACTGACGAGAAAAGAAATTACCACACCTTGTCCATTGCAGAAACTGAGTTCTTTGTAACTTTTTTAATACATTCTCGTATGCCATGGGTTCGTTTAACACTGGGATGTTCGAAACCACAATTCCAAATTCCGCATTGGCCAGCAGGCAGAAGACAACCCCCTCACCTTGCGTACGTCTGTTCCTCAGCATTAACGTTACCACGGCCTTTGCAACCTAAGCTCATTACTGGCTCCCGCTTCCGTCCGCCAGCGAACGTAACTTCCAACTTCGGCTTTGCAGCCAGGAGAATTCCGTAACAAGAGAACTTTCGGACTGACCGAGGTAAGATGTTACTTTGGCCACACCCTGCAACAAAACAGCGTGACGAAAGTTTCCACGCAATCTAAGCGTTAGCAGCTAGATGTTCGTAATTGTCCTACACGTATGCTGCTTTCATGGTTTGATGCTTTGGCGAGAGATGTGTCTAGTCTGAGATGAGAGTATACCAATGGAAATTGAAATTGTTACACCGTAGCACCAGTTCGATAGTTATCAAACTTCGTGGAGATATTCGTCACATAACGGGTATTTTATGGTTAAAATTTATTTACATTCGGAACTCGTCTATATGGTCAACAGCAGAATGAGGTGTAACGTCCACAGGCACAAACACAATCTGTATCCCTTGTGCAATGGAAGAAAACCACCTCCTATGTCATGTTGAGGAATTTCTTGTCTCATCTGAAATGTATGCTGCATCAGTTCATGAAGACTTTTGGTGGGAGTCGCATATAAAAGTATATGTCCTCCCACCGCATCCCAGACACGTTCTATGCGTGACAAAGCAGAGACCCTGGCAGGCCAGCCGGGAGTTCGTACATTTCTCAAGGCGTTTGTTGATAAACCGCAGGAGTTTCTGCGTTATTCTTATGAAATCAGTCATTTGATATCCCGGTCATGAAGAGAATGACAACAGAACGTGTTTCTATGAAGTATCTTTCATTTGTACAATGACTTTCCTGCTCATAGGAATAAATCGAAAGTTTTCCTCGGTTATTTGTAACTTCCGTACTTGCAGTCTGCAATGTGCAAAAATTAGTATTGCTCAAAAAAAAATGGTTCAAATGCCTCTGAGCACTATGGGACTTAACATCTGAGGTCATCAGTCCCCTAGACTTAGAACTGCTCAAACCTAACTAACCTAAGGACATCACACACATCCATGCCCGAGGCAGGATTCGAACCTGCGACCGTAACAGCAGCGCGGTTCCGTACTGTAGTGCCTAACCGCTTGGCCACAACGGCCGGCTTGGTACTACGTTAAATCCATATTACTAGCAGGTGTCGCCTCATTTTATTATCAAAATTACCTTTCATGAAAAAAAACGAGGGTTTAATTAGTTGTTTGGAAAGTGTTCTTATATGTGTTTTTTGTAAAATGTTGCAAAGATTGTCGCTTGAAAATATCTGTGTAGCAGAAGCCGATCAGAGTCAGCGAGTTTACTACGCACGGCAACTGCAGAGCAGCGGCTTGCGGCAAAGATGACATCTGCCGTGCAGCTAGCCACCGCAAGACTCCAACAACAGCCACAAAGAAAAACCAACTATTGCTTAAGGGGAGCATTAGGGTGCTATTTAGACCATGATGGCTTTCACGACCGGATGTTTTTTTCATCGTAAATGGTTTTTGATTTGTCCCATGATAAATTCAGATAGTCGTTGTTGGTTGACAGACGGATTTAAGATCAGTCCGGATCAGGGTCAGGCTCGGTAGTGTTTGAGTGAAGCGTTACAGTCGTTTAGGAAAATTCGGTGTGATCGTTATCGGCTTGTCTGAAAGACATTTACGGCGATCTGTGATAACTTTGATCTTACACTGTGGGGCGAAAAGCGTCAAGTGATTGGTTTATGTAGGTAGCAGTAGTAGCTACGGTACATTGTAGTTGGGGACTGGTTTCTCGTGGTTGGTGATATTACGCCAAAACAGTTACTGAACGAAGTCTTCTTTGAGAGCCACTCGTTTGTAGGCTATCCGTATCTCGGTTAGAATGGAGATTTTCCGTTTTGTTGTGGGAGGTAAGTGATGTTGTCACCTAAAGTCTTTCTTTCAATTTGAAGGTGGAGGAAGCACGCACTAAGGAAATAGTGCGTCTGCGCTGGTGTGTTAGTGGATTCCTCTGCGCTGATGTGTTAGTGGATTTAAAGGTGAAAGCAAGCGCTTGGGAAATGGCGCCTTTGGGATATTATGTTAGGTATTATTTTGCGACTTCAGCGTGAGCGTCGAAGTATTTTTCTTAGGGTTTGGTAATCTTTATATAGATACAGGGACTATGTTACCATTGTAATTAGGCAACGGACGTCCGACTGTTGTGTGTGATATGGTGAGAACCAATCAGAGTTCGTAGGTGGTTTGCGCGCGCTATCTCCAGTTTAGTAGCTTTTCCTATAAAACCCTAAACGACAAAGCAAGAACCATTCTTACTGAGGACACGCCAGTTATGTCTCCTAAAGTACGAAAATTGTGTCTTAAATAATTTCAGTAGCATTTGGGCCGCGGGAAGTCAGCGCCTGAAGTGCGACTAGTTTTGTGTCTATTTTATAAAGTTGAAGCATTTTAAAAGTGGCGGTGAAACCCAGGTTTTTCCTTTTTTTTTTACTTTTCCGCTTAGAAGGTTTTTTGGTTTGTTTGGGGGAAGAGACCAAACAGCGAGGTCATCGGTCTCATCGGATTAGGGAAGGATGGGGAAGGAAGTCGGCCGTGCCCTTTCAAAGGAACCATCCCAGCATTTGCCTGGAGCGATTTAGGGAAATCACGGAAAACCTAAATCAGGATGGCCGGACGCGGGATTGAACCGTCGTCCTCCCGCTTAGAAGGGTTGGTGTGATTGACCAGCACGCGTAAAATCAATGCTGATTTTGGCCTGTACGTGAAAGATAACAGGCAACAAAAAAAGAACAGTTGTAAAAATAAAAATAGTGTCCCGAGTCTCATTTGCCCCATATCTGGTATTCAAGAATGTTCTAAAAGTAATGTTCAGTTTTACAGCAAATTAATAATTTGCAAATATCGTAAAGTAAGACGATAAAAGGCAGTCAAAGACTAGGTAAAGAAAAATCTGCAGCGTTATAAGAAAGCAAAGATATCAGTTCCCAAAGAAATAGGAATGTTATTTCAGATTTGTAAATTTCCAAAGAGAGAAATTATTTCACATTTTTCAAGCTAAAAAGGAAGGAAATAATCTCCAGGATACTTTTTAAATGAAAAACTGATTAATTTTTGAAAGATAATTTACTTATTGTTGGGAGGGTTAGAATTTTAAAACGAATTAATACGTTGGTATTCGTTATACAACGGTTTGTTGTAGCATGGTTGCTGCGTACACAAGTTATCCCTGACTAATACTGTCAGTTAAAGAAGAAAGTAAGTCGTATCTCTGAAAGAGCGATTTAAAATAAGTATTATCTAAAAATGCAGACAAGGACACTGTAATTAGCTAGTTCTACGCAATTTGGTGGTGGATTTAAATTGGAAAGACATTTATACGGTATTATAGAGCACGAAAGCTAGCATTTATTTTTAATAAAGGCGTTGATCGTTTCAGCTACGTCATTGCTTAGCGAGGTGCGTTGTCAGGTAGAGTTTCACACTGGTAGGCCTAATTTGTGGCTTTGAGTGGTGAGGTCGAATATCTGATTTTCTGTCCGACATACTATAGTGCATTACATTTTCCATTGAAGCTGAGACGTCTTTGGCAGTACTTATTCGTACGAATCTTGTAGATCTTTTTATAATGGTTCAAATGGCTCTGAGCACTATGGGACTTAACATCTGAGGTCATTAGTCCCCTAGAACATACAACTACTTAAACCTAACTAACCTAAGGATATCACACACATCCATGCCCGAGGCAGGGTTCAAACCTGCGAGCGTAGCAGTGGCACGGTTGCGGACTGAAGCGCCTAAAAACGCTCGGCCACCGCGGCCGGCAATCTTTTTATAGTCAGATGCTTTATTGATATCATTATTATCATATTTCAGTAACCACCACTAGCCCGTCAAACCACAAATAGTATTTGTGCCAACTCTGTACTGCAAATATCTTCGTAGTGCACATGGTGTGGACTGTATCGAGGGAATTTCAAGAGCCAAGTAAAAGTGTCTATGTTGTCATCCGGACAGACGATATTTTCAGTACAGATGTTTACCCTACTGATGATTTTAGGCATAGTCTTACCTGTGAAGTCTAGTGACGTACTTCCAAAATAGAGCTAACATAGAATATTCTTGTGTTGTGCTTCTTGAGTACAACTGAGCGAAACTAAGTTGTTGATTTCTGTGGTGCGACGCTGCTCTCCCGTTACGTGTCATTATGCCTCTATAGTGTCTAATCGTTTTGTTATTTCTATGATGGAGTTCATGTCGTAGGGTGGCGCAGTATAACTCGCCAATATTACTAGTTACAAAAATGCGAATGAACCTCTCCTTCTCCACGGTAAAGGAAGTCCATACAGAAGTCTACGCACCCGGAAGAATATCTGCATCTACAGCCACATGCTTACTCTGCAATTCACAATTATGTCCCTGGCAGAGGGTCCATCCAACCACTTCCAAGCTGCTTCTCTATCGTTCCACTCTGGAACAGCGAGCTGGAAAAACGAATACTTAAATCTATCCGTACGAGCTCTGGTTTCCCTTATTTTATTATGGTGATCATTTCTCCCTATGTAGGTGGGCGCCAACAAAATATTCTCACACACTGAGCAGGAAATTGGTGACGGAAATTTGATGAGAAGGTTCTGTTGCAATTAAAAACGCCTTTGTTTTAATGATTGTAACATCAATTCATGTATCATATCCGCGGCACTCCCTCCAATATTTCGTTATACTACAAAACGAATTGCCTTTCTTTGAACTTTTTAAGATGTCCTCCGTCAATCCTATCTGATGCAGATCCCACACCGCACAGCAATACCACAGAAGAGGGCAGACAAGAATAGTGTAAGCAGACTCTTTAGTAGACCTGTTACATTTTATAAGTGTTTTATCAAATTTAAGTTACTCGTAATAACAATCCCTAAGTATTTATATGAGTTTACAGCATTTAGACATGTGTGCTTTATCGAGTAACTCGAATTTAGCGGGATTCTGTTTAGTGCTCGCGTGGGTGACTTCACACTTTTCATGATTTAGAGACAATTGCCACATTTTGCACCACACAGATACTTTTTCTACATCATTTTGCATTCATTTTGATCAACTGACGACTTTTCACGATGGTAAATGACAGCATCATCTGCAAACCATCTAACAGGCCTGCACAGACTGCCTCCTAAATCGTTATGTAGATCAGGAACTACAGTGTTTGACTCGAAGACTTTCCGTCAGTTATTACGAACTGTGACCTTTCTTACAGGAAATCGTAAATCCAGTCACACAACTCAGATGATGCCCCACAGGAACGCAATTAAATTAGAGATCATTTGTGTGGAACTGTGTCAAAAGCCTTCTGGAAATCTCAAAATACGGAATCAATTTGACGTCCCATTCCGGTAGCACTCATTACTTTGTGAGAAAAAATAGTTACTTGTGTTTCATAAGATCACAAAACTTGCAGACTGTTCTTCCCTGTCTGTTGTACAAGCTGGATCTCGCACCTTCTGATTTCCAACTCTTTCTTCCACTGAAGGATGGACTCTGTTGGAAGCACTATAGCCGTGGTGAAGAAGTTATTGATACAGCAAGAACTTCGCTGAGACACAGACCAATAGAATGGTAGCATGTTACACAGGCTCTCACATTAATGAGACATACAGCCACAAAACCGACCAGAGATTGCGTTGAAAAATATAGCCAACGAACTGACGTATCCTATCAAAAGATTTATCAATCTGGAAAAAACATTCGACAAGTGAAATGGTCCAAGATCGAAATTCTGAGGGAGGAGTAAGCTATGGGGAAAGACTGATAATATACAGAATGTACAAAAACCAAAAGGGAAATAAGGCTGGAACATTCGGATTAAAAAGGATGTAAGACAGGGATGCATGTCTAGCGCCCATAATCTACATCTACATGGATACTCTGCAAATCACATTTAAGTGCCCAGCAGACGGTTCATCAAACAACCTTCAAAATACTCTATTACTCCAATCTCGTATAGCGCGCGGAAAGAACGAACACCTGTATCTTTCCGTACGAGCTCTGATTTCCCTTATTTCATCGTGGTGATCATTTCTCCCGATGCAGGTCGCTTTCAACAAAATATTTTCGCATTCGGAGAAGAAAGTTGGTGGAATTTCGTGAGAAGATTCCGTCGCAAAGAAAAACGCCTTTCTTTTAATGATGTCCAACCCAAATCCTGTATCATTTCTGTGACACTCTCTTCCATATTTTGTAATAATACAAAACTTGCTGCCCTTCTTTGAACTTTTTCTATGTACTCCGTCAGTCCTATCTGGTATCCCACACCGCACAGTAGTATTTTAAAACAGGACGGACAAGCGTAGAGTAGGCAGTTTCCTTAGTAGGTCTGTTACATTTGTGGCCTGCCAATAAGACGCGGTCTTTGGTTAGTCTTCCCCACAACATTTTCTATGTGTACCTTCCAATTTAAGTTGTTCGTAATTGTAATAGTTGTAATTCCTAGGCATTTAGTTGAATTTACGGCCTTTAACTAATTCCTTTTAGCACTCATTTGGATGACCTCACACTTTTCGTTATTTAGGGTCAATTGCCATTTTCGCACCATTCAGATATTTCTAAATCGTTTTGCAATTTGTTTTGATATACTTATTACTTTATTAGTCGATAAACGACAGCGTCATCTGCAAACAGCCAAAGACGGCTGCTCAGATTGTCTCCCAAATCGCTTATTTAGATAAGGAACAGCAAAGGGCCTATAACACTAACTTGGGAAACGCCAGAAAACACTTCTGTTTTACTCGATGAGTTTCTGTCAATTACTACGAACTGTAACCTCCCTGACAGGAAGTCACAAATCCAGTCACACAACTCAGACGATATTCCATAAGCACGCAATTTCACTACAAGCCGCTTGTGTGGTACAGTGGCAAAAGCCTTCCGGAAATCCAGAAATACGGAATCGATCTGAAATCCCTTGTCAATAGCACTCAGCACTTCCTGCGAGTAAAGAGCTAGTTGTGTTTTACAATAACGATGTTTTCTTCGAGGTAATTCATAATGTTCGTACATAATATATGTTCCAAAACTCTGCTGCATATCGACGTTAATGATATGGGCCTGTAATTAAGTGGATTATTCCTACTACTTTTCTTGAATTTCTTCGTCGAGCGAACGGTTGTATATGATTGTTAAGTATGGAGCTAATGCATCAGCATACTCTTAAAGGATCCTAATTGATATACACTATGGACCAGAAGACTTGCTATTATTATGTGATTTAAGTTGCTTCACTACTCCGAGAATATTTATTTCTACGTTACTCATGTTGGCAGCTGTTCTTGAATCGAAATCTGAAATATTTACTTCGTTTTCTTTTGTGAAGGCATTTCGGAAGGCTGTGTTTAGTAACTCTGTTTTGGCAGCACTTTTTACGATAGTATCTCCATTGCTATCGTGCGGAGAAGATATTGATTGTTTCTTGCCGCTAACATACTTCACATACGTCCAGAATCTCTTTGGATTTTCTGCCAGGTTTCGAGACAAAGTTTCGTTGTGGAAACTGTTATAAGCATCTAGTATTGAAGTCCGCTCTAAATTCGAGCTTCTGTAAAAGATCGCCAATCTTGGGGATTTTGCGTCTGTTTAAATTTGGCTTGTTTGTTTCGTTGTTCTTGCAACAATGTTCTGACCCGTTGTGTGTACCAAGGAGGATCAGCTTCCGTCGTTTGTTAATTTATTTGGTATAAATCTCTCAATTGCTGCCGATATTATTTCTCTGAATTCAAGTCTCTCAGGAAGTGAATTTTTATCTGCTTTTCTGAATAAGTATATTTTTCGTTAATTTTGGAGGATTTTGGGGTTACAGTATTCAATCTCGCTACGACAACCCTGTGTTCACTAACCCCTGTATTTGTTTTGATGCTCGTTATTAACTCAGGATTATTCGTTGTTAAGAGGTCAAGTGTGTTTTCACAACCGTTTACTATTCGCGTGGGCTCATGAACCAGCTGCTCGTCGAGTCCATATATCATTGAAAAATATAATGTCAGTAGTGGTATTAAAACTCGTGTTGAAAGGATATCAGTAAGATCCGCTAATGACATTGTTATCGTCAGTGAAAGTGAAGAAGAATTTGCAGGGTCTGTTGGATACAATGAATAGTCTAATGAGTAATGGACCGAGAGTATGGACCGAGAGTAAACTGAAGAAGGACGAACGTAGTGATATATAGCAGAAATTATGATAGCTAGAAATTTTATATGAAAACTGGTGATCATGAAATAGACGAACTTGAGTTCTGCTACTTTCGAAGCAAAATATCCCGTGACGGACGAAAAATGGGTGAGATAAAAGGTAGCCCAGCGTAAGTAAAGAAGGCATTCCTGGCCAAAAAAAGTCCACTTGTGTCGAATATGAGCCTCAATTTGTGAAAGAAATTTTTGAGGCTATACGTTTGGAGCACAGCATTATATGGCAGTGACTGTGGAAAAACCGGAAAAATATATTGAATATTTGAGAGGTGGTGCTACAGATGAGGTGTAATAATGTAGTAGTCAGGAGCTTCTCCGTCGAATCAGTGAGGAAAGGAACATATGGAAAAACACCGACAAGAAAAATAACAGGGCATATGTTGAGACATTACGAAATAACTTCCATGGTACTAGAGGGAACTGCAGGGGATACAAACCGCAGGATAAGACACATTGCAACACATGCAGTAAGTAATTGAGGGCGTAGGTAATAATTGCTACTCTGAGATGAAGAGGTTGGCACACGCGATGAATTCGTGACGGGCCGCACCAAACCAGTCATAATGACTCACAGAAAAGAAAGATGCATTTAAGTCATGAATAAAAACCGCTCTAATCGAGACAAAAATGTGTAAATTACTTACGGAAGGTCATTGTACATATCCACTGCATTAAACTTTTACCATTCCGCACGCTCTTATGGCACAGGGCGTCCACAGTGAAGTCTATTCGACATACGAGACTTCCCTACTTTGAGCAATTCCTACATGCCTAAGAGGTGACAAAAAGGCTACAAAAATCCTTTCACCATAGGGTTTCTGGGATCTTTCATGTAAGCTAGATGTTAAACAACAAAATCGCCCCGTCAGTGTTTTTTGCAGTTTCCTCTTACAACAGGTGTGCCCTATCGTAAATCTCGCATTTATAGAGGAGGAAGCAAACAGAAGCGACGATCCCTGGTAGATACAGGCTGGACCATATAACGGGCGGCTGCCTGTTTTATGCACTCTGCGTATGCGCTGCGCCGTAAAAACTGACGGCGTAAATCAGCGCCCTGCGGCAGGGTTCGCCACAAACCGGCGTTTAGGACTGCTGTCCCTTTATGCCCTCGGCAGCAACCAGTGGCCACAAGCTGCCTGCTGCACGACAGTTTATGTACCCTCCCAACAAGTGTTTCACATTATCAAACAGACCAATCCCACATGTATTTTCCCACATTCTCTCATACGCTCTTATTGACCGGTGGAAAACAATATCTCGTCTAAACTAAAGTAGATGTTGTCACGCGTAGTACCTTCAATCGAAGTGGAAGCTAACAATAATTTTATGTCCCAAAGTATAATTTATGCGGTCAACTAGCTGGTACTGGGGTTTTCTGTATGACTCTAGCGTATTTCAGCAAACCTCTGTTGTTCTCTCAGTAGTTTGAAAGCTTTTAGGTCAAGAGACGCAAGCGAAGATAAAATTATCTCTAACTGTATGTCGTTATTAACCCTTTGAGCCCCAGTAGTTACTTCCTGAAATAACTTTCTTTTTTAAATTCCAATAAAATTTGTGGTTCATGGTGTGGGTTCAGTAGTCATGTCCTAGTCATGAACCACGGGCAACGTATGAGTGGCCGGGTAAGTGGTCCCGACAGTCGGGATACCAGTTACTTTGGAATAAGGCTGGGCATCTCGGACATATTCTGAGTCGTGGTCACCTTTGTGCTCATACGGCAAAGACTACCAAATCCACCGGTTAGTCTCTCAGCCGTTAGGTGTAAAACCCAATGGGACTCGGGGCAAGTAAGGCTAGCAACCTGCTTCCCTGGTACTTTAAATATGATGCTGGCAACAATCAGAGCAAAATGCCTCGGACCTTTGGAGGTGACGGAGTCCCACCTCTAACTGACAAACCAGGGACTCCTAAGATACGACTTGGCAAACAAATGGTAATGAGATGGGGAGCTATTAATATCAATGAGGGCTACTCTGGGAAGAAGGTAGAGCTGGCAGAGGCTGCAAGTAAGATGGGGCTGGACGTTTTAGCTGTTAGTGACATTCGGGTAAGGGGTGAGAAAGAAGAAGAAGTGGGAGAATACAAGGTCTACCTGTCAGGAGTCAAAGCAGGAATAGCACAATGGGGTGTAGGGCTTTACATCAGGAAAGAAATGGAACCCTGCGTAGTTGCAATAAGGTATGTAAACGAACGACTGATGTGGATAGATTTGACAGTGTCTAGCAAGAAAATTAGGATTGTGTCAGTATATTCGCATTGTGAAGGGTCAGATCAAGATAAGATGGATAGTTTTTATGAGGCACTCAGTGATGTAGTTGTTAGAGTAAAGGACAAGGACAATGTTCTGCTCATGGGTGATTTTAACGCCAGGATTGGAAATCGAACAGAAGGGTATGAAAAGGTTATGGGTAAATTTGGAGAGGATATGGAAGCCAACAGGAACGGGAAACAACTCTTGGATTCCTGTGCCAGTATGGGCTTAGTAATCACAACTCCTTTTTTAAACATAAGAACATTCACCGGTATACTTGGGAAGGCAGGGGAACCAGATCTGTCATTGACTATATAATAACAGATCAGGAATTCAGGAAGGCTGTGAGGGACACACGTGTATTCAGGGGATTCTTTGATGACACTGATCATTATTTAATCTGCAGTGAAATTGGGATTGTGAGGCCGAAAGTGCAGGAGGTCAGGTCCATATGTAGGAGGATAACAGTGGAGAAACTTCAGGATAAGGAAATCAGGCACAAGTACATAACAGCGATCTCAGAAAGGTACCAGTTAGTTGAATGTAGTCAATTACATTCATTGGAAAAGGAATGGACAAGGTACAGGGACACAGTACTAGAAGTGACTAAAGAATGTCTTGGAACAGTAGTGTGTAAAAGTAGGATGAAGCAAACAGCTTGGTGGAATGATACAGTCAGGGCAGCCTGTCAAAGGAAAAAGAAGGCGTATCAAAAATGGCTACATACCAGAACCCAGGTAGACAGAGAAAGTTATGTTGAAGAAAGAAACAAAGCCAAACAGATAATTGCAGCATCCAAGAAGAAATCGTGGGAAGACTTTGGAAACAGGTTGGAGACTATGGGTCAAGTTGCTGGAAAACCATTCTGGAGTGTAATTAGCAGTCTTCGAAAGGGAGGTAAGAAGGAAATGACAAGTATTTTGGACAGGTCAGGAAAACTGCTGGTGAATCCTGTGGATTCCTTGGGCAGATGGAGGGAATATTTTGAAGAGTTGCTCAATGTAGGTGAAAATGCGATCAATAATGGTTCAGATTTCGAGATAGAATGGGATAGGAATGATGATGGAAATAGGATCACATTTGAGGAAGTGGAAAAAATGGTCAATAAATTGCAGCGCAATAAAGCGGCTAGGGTGGATGAAATTAAGTCGGAACTCATCAAATACAGTGGAACGTCAGGTCTTAAATGGCTACACAGGATAATTGAAATGGCCTGGGAGTCGGGACAGGTTCCATCAGACTGGACAAAAGCAGTAATCACACCAATCTTTAAACATGGAAACAGAAAAGATTGTAACAACTACAGAGGTATCTCTTTAATCAGCGTTGTGGGTAAAATCTTCTCAGGTATTGTTGAAAGGAAATTGAGAGTATCAGTTGAGGACCAACTGGATGAAAATCATTGTGGGGTTAGGCCTCTTAGAGGTTGTCAGGACCAGATCTTCAGCTTACGGCAAATAATGGAGAAGTGTTATGAGTGGAACAGGGAATTGTATCTATGCTTTATAGATCTAGAAAAGGCATATGACGGGGTTCCTAGGAGGAAGTTATTGTCTGTTCTACAAGATTATGGAATAGGAGGCAAACTTTTGCAAGCAATTAAAGGTCTTTACATGGATAGTCAGGCAGCAGTTAGAGTTGACGGTAAATTGAGTTCATGGTTCAGAGTAGTTTCAGGGGTAAGACAAGGCTGCAACCTGTCTCCACTGTTGTTCATATTATTTATGGATCATATGTTGAAAACAATAGACTGGCTGGGTGACATTAAGATATGTGAACACAAAATAAGCAGTCTTGCATATGCGGATGACTTAGTTGTGATGGCAGATTCGATTGAAAGTTTGCAAAGTAATATTTCAGAACTAGATCAGAAATGTAAGGAATATGGTATGAAGATTAGCACCTCCAAAACGAAAGTAATGTCAGTGGGAAAGAAATATAAACGGATTGAGTGCCAAATAGGAGGAACAAAGTTAGAACAGGTGGACGGTTTCAAGTACTTAGGATGCATATTCTCACAGGATGGCACATAGTGAAAGAACTGGAAGCGAGGTGTAGCAAAGCTAATGCAGTGAGCGCTCAGCTACGATCTACTCTCTTCTGCAAGAAGGAAGTCAGTACCAAGACTAAGTTATCTGTGCACCGTTCAATCTTTCGACCAACTTTGTTGTATGGGAGCGAAAGCTGGGTGGATTCAGGTTACCTTATCAACAAGGTTGAGGTTACGGATATGAAAGTAGCTAGGATGATTGCAGGCACTAGTAGATGGGAACAATGGAAGGAGGGTGTCTACAATGAGGAAATCAAAGAAAAACTGGGAATGAACTCTATAGACGTAGCAGTCAGGGCGAACAGGCTTAGATGGTGGGGTCATGTTATACGCATGGGAGAAGCAAGGTTACCCAAGAGGCTCATGGATTCAGCAGTAGAGGGTAGGAGGAGTCGGGGCAGACCGAGGAGAAGGTACCTGGATTAGGTTAAGAATGATTTTGAAGTAATAGGTTTAACATCAGAAGAGGCACCAATGCTGGCACTGAATAGGGGATCATGGAGGAACTGTATAAGGGGGGCTATGCTCCAGACTGAACGCTGAAAGGCATAATCAGTCTTAAATGATGATGATGATGATGATGATTTAAATTCCAGTGCCTTTACGTGAAACCACATTCAAAGCAACAGTTGGCGCGGCCTGTTTACTACATGATTGTAGGAGATTTTTGTCTACCAAATTTTATCACATAATTTACTTGCGTGTGGTTTTTGTTCAAAAAAAGGGTTCAAATGGCTCTGAGCACTATGGGACTTAACATCTGTGGTCATCAGTCCCCTAGAACTTAGAACTAATTAAACCTAACTAACCTAAGGACATCACACACATCCATGCCCGAGGCAGGATTCGAACCTGCGACCGTAGCAGTCGCGCTGTTCCGGACTGCGCGCCTAGAACCGCTAGACCACCGCGGATAGTGATCTACGTGAGTAGATAATTGGAAATGAAAGTATATCTAAAGTTACTGTAAATGAATGTGAGTTTGTATTACAGTTTTTATGAGAGTTTTCGACAGGAAATTTATTAAATTTTAGGCCCGTTATTTGCTTTAGGCATTATTGGTTTTTGGAAGTTTCGAGGCGTCACCCATGATGTAAACGTCCGTCTTTTAGAGGAAGAAATTCCGAGTGATCTGAGGCAGAAAGTGCTACTGAGGATTCTTCTGTGAATGTTAATCGAACAGGAAAATCAGAAATTGCACCTACCGAACAGTGGTTAGCACACTGGCCTCGCGTTCGTTCGTCCAGATTTAGGTTTCCCATGATTTCCCTAAAGGGCTCCAGGCAAACGCCGGAATGGTTTCTTTGAAAGGGCACAGTCTATTTCCTTCCCCGTCCTTCATTAATCCGTTGGGACCGACGACCTGTCTGTTCGGTCCCCTCCCACAAATCAACCAACCAGGTCGGGAACTACCCAATGAAAATGCAGTTCTTGGCAGTGTAGATGACGACAGTGAAGATGAATCTGTCATGATAAACTCATGAATGATATGAGCTACATCGTACAGATCAGTGGCTCTGCACGACGTCTCTAAAGAGCACGCTGTGAATCTCCTGTGGAAGTGTTTCTGAGCTTTTTCCCACAGGAAATGATGGAAGGTTGATATTTGTGTATCACAATGATTCGAAAGTGAAACCACCTCCATAAAACAATGTCTTTTTAATTTTTGACAATTTCTTGTTGTATTCATCGCTTACGATGACAAGAGGAGTCATTATTGTAATTTTTTCGTATTGTTGGGTTTCAAAGGATTAACACTGTATTTGATGTTGTTATTAACATTTTTTTCGTTAGTAGCAGTCGACGTGTTGTGTTATCAGTCTTTGTTAGTTATACATGGTGAGCACAGTCTTGCCCTGGTTACAAAAATTTGTATCACAATAACCGTTTGACATAATAAGTTACATTTGATACCGTTACATAGGTTAATGTTACTGGTTGTTGTGACCAATCGATGGCGCGGTCTGTTAGGTCCGTTAGTTGCTGGCGAAATGGCGTCGAAGCAGGAGAAAGGGCAATGTGTGCTTTGGTTTCACGAAACGAAATCGCCCATCAGTGTTCAGCGAAAATTTTGGGCTTCTTATGGACGCAGCCCGCCTGACGTTAAATTAATAAAGCGATGGTAAGCAAATTTAAAGAAACAGGCAGTGTTGAAGATCGTCCTCGAAGCTGCAGGCCTCGTGTGAGTGACGCAACTGTTGATCGTGTTCGGCAATGGTTACAGCGGAGTCCGTCTAAATCAACTCGTCAAGCATCACATGAACTTCAAATACCGCAAGCAAGTGTGGTGAAGATTCTTCATGAAAGGCTGAGGCTGCCTGCTTACAAAGTGCAAATCGTGCAGGCCTTGCAACCGAATGATTTGCTGACACGTGCTGGATTTGCAACTGAGATTCTCAACAGGATTGAGTGCGCTAACGATTACTTAAATCGCATGTGCTTTACCGGTGAATCCACCTTTCATGTCAATGGAATGGTAAATATGCATAATGTCGGTATATGGGGTTCAGAGTCTCCACATGCTACTGTACAGCGAGACAGCGAAAAAGTGAATGTTTGGTGCGGTCTCATACATAACAAGGTTCTTACCGTTTTTCTTCGCGGAAAAATCCATTACCGCTAACATGTACTTAGACGTTTTGTTACAGTTCATTGCCCCACAGTTAGAAGAATATCAACCATAGATACTTTTCCGGCAAGATTGAGCACCCCCCCCCCCCCCCCCAATGGGTTTCGATAGTGCGTAATTTCCTGGATGAAACATTTCCGGATCGGTGGATTGGAAGGAACGGTCCAACACCCTGGCCACCCCGCTCTCCAGACATTAAGCCCCTTGAGTCCTTTTTCTGCGGCTACATCAAGTCTTCGTCAAACCAGTTGCTGACGTCGACGAACTGAAGGCTAGGATACAAGCTCCTGTGGTACTGTGACAGAACACATGTAAGGAAACACCTGGCGGGAACTGGAATACCGCCTCGACATTCTCCGAGCTACCAAGGGAGCACACGTTGAGATTTACTAACATAAGTGGTCTTAAAAAATCTAGTAACACTAACCTGTGTAACGGCATCAAATGTAAATTATTATGTCAAACGGTTATTCCGTAATAAATTGTAATAATCAGGGCAAGACTTTGTGCTCACCCTGTACTGATCAGCTTATCGATATTTGGAATAGCAAATTTCACGTAATGGACAGACGAGACGACAACGCTAGAATCCATCAATTGCTGTTCAGTGTAAGACAGCAGCACGAAATTTTTGGAATCTCTCTGAAAAACTTGGTGTAAGCAGTGCCAGACTCTTAGAGAACTTTGGGTCTAAATTTAGTATGACTGCACTTCATACTTCATAACAGCTTTGACTTTATATTGTAATTGAAAAACGTGTCATTTTGTGAAAACAAAATTCTTCTATACGCTGTCTGAACAAACGTATCGGGACCCTCCTGTGTAAAACGGAAATGTCGACTAGGAATCGTGAGCGGTGCACCAACCATCGTAAAAGGAAGCGGGGAGTGCTGTGGTATCAGTAGAGAAGCAGTAACAGCACAGTGAGTCGCTAAGGAGAGCTCTGTGACTTGGAACACGGACCATGAGTGAAGGGCAGACACACACAGATTCCATATTTGCGGATTTCCTGGAGGCGTCTGACATGGTGTCCCACTGCAAACTTTTAACGAATCCGGAAACTCATACCACAGGTTGGGGCACATGGTATGAGTTCCCGGATACGTGACTCGAAAATTTCTTAAGTAATAGAATCCAGTACGGCATGTAAGGTAATTGAACGCCAACAAAAAATGCATAAACACACTACAAGGGATTACCAAGTCAAGGTATAGGCTATGGGGTAAAAGTTCTCAAATAGATTCTTGATGGGCTAAAAGTACACCGGTGAAATTCTATCCCACTATACCTGCGTATTTTTGCTCCATTCTGCTATTTGCTTTTTCGGCACTCTAAAGATAACACACCTAACTAAAGTCGTGAAGATCAAGGAGGATACTCGAACCATATACCTGTCAATTCCGCTAACGACTGTATCTAATTTTTAAATGGATTGAGGTTCACCTGACACTCAATCAAAGCTATACAATTTGTTCATCGAAAATGAAATAACTTAACGCAGATTGTCCAGCTGTAAACGTCCGACTCCCACGAGGTTCCAGAATGGAGCTGAGGAGATGATGACGTATGTATTTGCTGGTTTATGTACTTGAAAACCAGATTTGTAATCTTTCCCGACACGTATGTTTATCCTCACCTATGCTACTACTAAAATGTCCTGACAAACTCATGGGAGGCTGTCAAAACGAAGTGTGAGAAACCATCCAATAGATATCTTGTACCATGACAATGGCCCAGCTCATTCTACGTAGCACACAACTACGAATGCTGCTTCATCGGTCTATACCCCCCCCCCCCCTTCTCACCTCGTATTATCCTGACGTGGCACTTTCTTTCCTCGAATAATGAAACCATTTTTGATAGACAATTTCGCAATGGCGACAAAAATATTTTCGGAATGGAACACTTTTTAACCATCCAAAGCGAGACTTCCACAACCAAGGTCTCTGCTACGTCCACAGCGGAGGAAGTGTGTCGCTCTGAAGGGTAAATATGTACAGAACTGACATCATTATCAAGTATGTTGTCCCTGATATTTTCGACGTAATAATTTAAACTCTATGAGTGCCTCCCGCATACATTTTTTTCCTATTTACATCACCTGATTTGTCAGAGACTCAGAAGGTATCACACTTCCTTCAAAGTGTAACATGTGACCCTCATTTGTGATATCTGCCATTTTTGTGGCAGATTCGAAAGTTTATCTCCCCAAATTCCTTACCTTCCTACCACTCAGCTGTTGCATCACGGCGGCTAATGGTTTATGGGATGGCGTAACTGAAGGAACATTAGCGGTAAAAACATCCGATAACATCATCAGTTTTAAGCTGACCACAGCGCGGAGATCGCACATCACGACGTCAAAACAGGAAAGGGAACATTGCCGTATATAAGCCTCGCACAGAAAAATTTCAGTGCTCGTTTTTCCCGATCGCCGTTCGAGAGTGGAACGGTAAGGAGACAGCTTGAAGGTGGTTCATTGAACCCTCTGCCAGGCACCTAATTGTGAATAGCAGAGTAATCACGTAGATGTAGATGTAGACGTCACCACCCGTACCACGGCTAGATAAGAACGAGGACGGCAACCACAGGTCGCCACACACTCTATCTCCTATTTCATACTAACGAGATCTCTCTTCAAGCCCCATTCTTCCAGTCAAAGTTCTGGGTTCCTCATATCTGAGCTCCAATACCTATCCCGGTTTCCTCACAACCCCACCCTCCTTTCTTTCTGTTCCAGTCTCCATTTATACATCCACCACTACCAGGCATGACGACCTGGAGGTAGTATTCACCATCATGAAAAGAATCATTTTCATTATTTGAATCTTACTATTTCGCTCTTTTTTTTTTCCTCTGAGTCATTTAGTCTTCTGATTGATTTGATGCGACCCGCCACAATTTCCTCTCCTGGCCAACCTCTCCATCTCAGGGCAGAATTTGCACCCTTTACTTGCTATACATATTACAATCTTTGCCTTTCCCTCTACTGCTTCCTCTAGTACCGTGGAGATTATTCCCTAATGTCTTAAAACGTGTCCTATCAACCTGTCCCTTTTCGTTTTCAGTGTTCTCCAGATGTTTCATTCTTCGTTCTTCACCGATTCTTTGGAGAACCCCCTCATTCCGTACCTTATCAGTCCATTTAATTTTCAACGCTCTTCTGTAGGACCACATTTCAGATCCTTTTCTGTTCCGTTTTCCTCGCCCTGATTCACCAGGTCACTTTGTTGCAAGTGCTACTCTGAGATGAAGAAGTTGCCATAGGAGAGGAATTCGTGGCGGGCCGCATCAACCAGTCAGAACACTCATGACCCAAAAAAATGACGAAAGAGTACTGATCAATCTCCCTCCCCCCTCCGATTACAAGTAAGGGAAAGATATCGTCAAGAAACTAAAAAGATCAAAAGGACATTAATCTACCGCGTGTGAATGTCGAAGAGCGCTCACGAGAAAGCTCTTACATGATCACTCGATGCTGTTGGAAATCAGATACGATTTTATTCTGGCAATATTAGTGTTTCCGTGAGATTCCTATGTCCGTACGTAATTATCCGTTCGCCCGTGTACATGGTGTAATGCGCCAGACTACAGTATCAAGCAACGTAGCTAACGAACATGTGATGGATTAAATGATAAACCTCAACAGCAGATGCTACTTATAGTAGTTTTTAGAGGTGGAGGAACTGCCCTTCTTCCAGGCAGCTCCACATGCTTTATTTCAGGAGAACAATTCCGGGGCGCATGAGGCGAAGAAAGTGATAGCCACCTTCGAATAATATCAAATATCTGTGCTTCTGTGGTCTGCATACCCTTGGGAAATGTAGCTGATGAAACACGTCTGGGATTTGCGTTGTAGACCACATGTCTCTGCGATGCTCTCGTAGATGTTAGCTCTCGTAGAATACTGGATCCTTCAGAAGATCCAATCAGGCGATCATTGATTATAAGTGGATATTCAGTCAGCTAATTTATGTAAAATATGTCCAGGGGCGCAAAAACGATCGTTTATTTCCGAACACCGTAAAAATGTAACAGTGAAGTGTTCTGAAACGATACTGAAAATAAAAGCCGGCCGCGGTGGTCTAGCGGTTCTGGCGCTGCAGTCCGGAACCGCGAGACTGCTACGGTCGCAGGTTCGAATCCTGCCTCGGGCTTGGGTGTGTGTGATGTCCTTAGGTTAGTTAGGTTTAAGTAGTTCTAAGTTCTAGGGGACTTATGACCTACGATGTTGAGTCCCATAGTGCTCAGAGCCATTTGAACCATTTTTTGAAAACAAAAGCTAGTAAAATCTGAAGCCATGGTAAAGCTGACTATCACATAAGCACAAACCCCGAGTCCGTCATATCACCACCGATGGCCTTTGTAGTCTGGTCCCTACAACTCCCCCCCCCCTCCCTTCTCCACCACCCCCCTCCCCGTCCCATCACCAACGTTGAGATTGGCGGAAAGCCAAAATCTCTTGCTTACATCGTAAAATTTCGTACCCCTTCGTACTTCTTCGTTAAGTTAACAAAACTCGTTTGTCTACTGAGTTGGTTCACTGCAGAGCGTTACCACTGTAGTGAAGTACTGATGACCCGTAGGCTCCTCCAAGCACTATTTATGCCAGAAGTGGACTTTAATAATTCATATTCAATAAAGCAAATTCTGAATTTCGCGCCAGAACACACGCGATTGTGCTAGGTAACGACTGAGAAGGAACATTCGTTTTCTAGACTCGCATACCGCTCCCCGCTTTCGTGATTCACTAAATTGTGATATGGTCCATCCGATACCCCATTGCCGTGGGAACCAGGTTCCCACTCGCTGCCGTCGTATTCTGCAGTGCTGCATGAGGCAGCAAATTACTTCTGCTATCTCCGATTTCAAGTTAATGTAAAATTAAATAAATTCACTCCAAAACGGGAGGAACCTCACAGCCTTCGTTAAACCGGGAAGGTATGCGCACCGCCCAGTGAACACGGCTAATGTCGTCTTGTGAAGTGGGAGTTTCCACATCACTCTCGTCATAAACATGTGGAGGGGAGGCATTACTTGGTCGCCGGAAACGTTGAAATAAACGTCGTCGTTCACGTTCGTGGTAACCTCAATGAGTGCCCGAAAGATCACAGAACCGCATCATTCACCTACGCCCTCCCCACACTGCGGATCAAACGTCTTATTGGGTTGTTGGTGCATTGAATCATTTTAAAAGAGGCAAAATCGAACTCTTGGACTACCTTATATATCAGCAGTCAGCTGTGCTGTTTAGCCTTTTGAGGGCATAAAACTTAATGTGCCACTAAGAGCAATGGTCTCTTGCGAAGTACCCGAATTGAGTTGTCTGTTGCATGGAATTCTCTTAGTAATGTCCGTTACAAAACTGGTTGAGGTGGATCTTTGCTATTACAAATAACCTTATAGGTCGGGCAACGAAAGATTAAGAACCTTTTACATGATGTGAAGCACAATCAAACAACTTAAAATCAGAGATGGTAAAAAAATCTATATTAAAATTGAATGAAAGTCGAAGCCCACGATAGCTGTTTATTATGTTTTCACTATACGACTACCGATTTCATACCCTGGAGTTATATCTTCAGGTAATATGAAACTAATACCTCATGTGCCACAAATTCCTAGGTACAAGCGCGCGTTAAAACATATCACATCTAGGTAAAACCATGGATGAAACGGCAGATGGTTATCCGATCAGCACCACGCATGATCACTAATACAACTCCAAAACACAGTCAAAAGACGAACCCGTACAGCACATGACAACCAGTGTATGATAGGAAACTTCCTGGCAGCAGTGAGGACGGGGCGTGAGTCGTGCTAAGGTAGCTCAGTTGATAGAGCACTTGCCCGCGAAAGGCAAAGGTCCCGAGTTCGAGTCTCGATCCTGCACACAGTTTTAATCTGCCAGGAAGTTTCATATCAGTGCACACTCCGCTGTAGAGTGAAAATTTCATTCTAGAATGTGTGATAGGATAAAACCACAGTGAAAATCCGAGGGAGAAACAAATAATTAAAAGACACGCGATCCTTGGGAGTCGTCAACATACTAAAATATTGGCATGCCTCAGATAGAACTCCACGTTACACTGCTAGAAACAAACTGTACCTTGGTATTCGTCGCATCTCGTGGTCGTGCGGTAGCGTTCTCGCTTCCCACGCGCGGGTTCCCGGGTTCGATTCCCGGCGGGGTCGGGGATTTTCTCTGCCTCGTGATGGCTGGGTGTTGTGTGATGTCCTTAGGTTAGTTAGGTTTAAGTAGTTCTAAGTTCTAGGGGTCTGATGACCATAGCTGTTAAGTCCCATAGTGCTCAGAGCCATTTGGTATTCGCGGCACGTAAGTGTTAGTTTTATATGACCTGAAGATATACTTCGAGGGTATGAAACCGATCGTCATACAGTGAAAACATAATAGACAGCTATTGCGGATTTGGACTTTCTCTCAATTTTAATATAAACTTTTTTACCATCTCTGATTTTAAATTGTTTGATTGTAGTTTACATTGTGTTTTTATTACTAGGGACCGCAATATCTGTCGCGTTTGAAACCAGCTGCCATTGACAAAATGTGACGCTCGTCCCCAGTGGCAGTCAGTTAGGATCTGTTCTTACGCAGTTTTGCACTGCTTCGTGTATTACACCATCACGGCACACACACTGTAAGTTCCGCACTGATACACCAACAAATCGGCCAACTTCATTCGCGATATCGTTATTTTCCTGTCATTCTGTCACGTCATCACGTCGACCTACCTTACTGTTGTTATTCCATACAGCCAACTGGCACATACACACCACTTCGCCGTCATGACCTATGTCAGCAGAGCAGGGTCACGTGACCGCCTAGTACCAGATCTCACCGTGTGCAGGTCTCCAAAGCGACCAGAACGCTCCTTTAACCCTACAGACGATGTGGTTCCGTTTGAAGCCACCTAGGATTTTCTCATTTCAGGGCATATGCACACTAGCTACACCTGTTTCCACGCTTTACGTATCAAGTAGACGCAGCTTGAACAACTTCGTATGTTTCTAATATTAGCAGCTAGACGAGCAAATCTACATCTACACGGATACTGTGCAAATCACATTTAAGTGCCTGGCACAGTGTTCATCGAACCACCTTCACAGTTCTCTGTTATTCCAATCTCGTATAGCGCGCGGAAAGAATGAACGCCTATATCCATACGAGTTCTGGTTTCCCGTATTTTATCGTGGTGATCGTTCCTCCCTATATAGGTCGGTGTCAACAAAATATTTTCGCATTCGGAGGAAAAAGTTGGTGATTGGAAATTCGTGAGAAGATTTCGCCGCAACTAAAAACGCCTTTCTTTTAATGACGTCCAGCCCAAATCCTGTATCATTTCTGTGATACTCTCCCCCATATTTCGCGATAATACAAAACGTGCTGCCTTTCTTTGTACTCCGTCAGTCCTGTCTAGTAGGGATCCCACACCGCGCAGCAGTATTCTAAAAGAGGACGCACAACCGTAGTGTAGGTAGCCTCTTTAGTAGATCTGTTACATTTTCCAAGTGTCCTGCCAACAAAACGCAGTCTTTGATTAGCCTTCCCCACAACATTTTCTATGTGTTCCTTCCAAATTTAAGTTGTTCGTAATTCCAATACCTAGGTATTTAGTTGAATTTACGGCTTTTAGATTAGACTGATTTATCGTGTAACCGAAGTTTGACGAGTTACTTTTAGCACTCATATGGATGACCTTACACTTTTCGTTATTTAGGGTCAACTGCCACTTTTCACACCATTCAGATATCTTTTCTAAATCGTTTTGCAGTTTGTTTTGATCTTCTGATGACTTTATTAGTCGATAAGCGACAGCGTCATCTGCAAACAACCGAAGACGGTTGCTCAGATTGTCTCCCAAATCGTTTATATAGATAAGGAACAGCAAAGGGCCTATAACACTACCTTGGGGAATGCCATAAATCACTTCTGTTTTATTCGATGACTTTCCGTCAGTTACTACGAACTGTGACCTCTCTGACAGGAAATCACAAATCCAGTCACAAAACTGAGACGATATTCCATAAGCACACAGATGTAGGAGCCATTGTTGTATGCTGTGCACGATTGTCTTTGTTTTCAAATTGTGATTGAATTTTTCTATATAAGGCATGTTTTGCGCATGAATTAGGTACAGAAAAAAGTACTGTTCGAAATTAATACACCGTGCCTTGTGATAGTAATTAAATGTACGTATTTATTTCCATAATTGTTGCGCTGGTTACTTTTGAAACAGCTGCGGCTCTAAGGGAAATATGAGTAGCTGTGACAGGCTGTAACAGTTCGTTTTTACAAGATGTACTCTCGCTGGATAAGGGAAGGTCAAATTCTGGCGTGCCTCTTCGAAGGGATTTCTTTTGACGCCGACTCAGACTGACACTAACAGTGAAGCTGGAGATGAAGTGTTGGCAGAAGACAGTGAACTCGATTTTAGAGCGAAAATCTCATTATTATCTTGAATTATTTCAGAGAGTGAGAACAAAAAACCATTAACAAAATAATGTAAAACTGTTGTTCTAGTTGAAAAATATGCAACAAAAGGGAAGTATCGACCAATACAGGGCACATCAAGGCACTGTGTACAGTACAGCACAAAAAACGAACGTCATAGAAGCACACTGACATGTGCTCTCTGTCAAGTAGCCCTATGACTAACTCCAGAAACGAACTGAATTTTAGCTCCTCACCAAAAGTAAGACAGTGCACAGTGGCTCCATTTGAAACTAACACGTATGCGTTCAATAAATGTTTCTAACATTAGTTTTTCACATTTCTCTGCCTCAATGAATGTCTAATAACCTAAAAGATAACTATTAAAAAATTTTTTTTAATACTTAGAGTCTGACGTGGTTATGATGGTGAGTAATATTGAGACTTGCGGGCTTACAAATCAGAATTATGAAGTCGCGAATTATATAGGGCTGTTCATTTGTGTCTCAGTATGTAGCTAATCCGAGCTACATTGCCAAATTTAGTCACTTGTTGCGGTACTACGATTTTCACAAACCGTACTGAATACTGAAATCAACACCGTACACTATTAAATAACTTCCTCGTGTACAGCGGCGTACGGCATGTTTCGTTTTATATACGGGGTGCACTTTTTGTCTCAGTTAGCTCACGTCCGCAGACGTAACGCTAGCTTGTGACGCAGGATCACCCAGTGACATCACGTCTGGCTTAATCACTGGATCCCACGAGTATCGCTGCAATCGCATTTGCTTAATGCATTCCGTCGCTACAACTGACGTGTTACACGCAACACCAGCCGACAGCGGAAAGGAGAACTACAACTACAGGCACAGTAACAGCGTAACGAGCCGGGCAGTGCTCCCTGTTTATGCTGTGTTGCTTGAGTCGCTATCAGAAAGAAGTTGCTCTACTGACCCTAAGAAAAATGTATAAACATGGTACTCTACATAGTTTTCTCCTGTTTCCCCTTTTTAATCGCTCTTTCATGCTGTTCAGTCATATTCAGGCGACACCTACGCCTAAGCGTAAAAAAAGAACTTGAATAAATATATGAACCCAAGGAAACTGAGCGTGCACAATACTAGTTTCATGCTCATTTCACAAAACGAATTAAATAGTTGATGGACAACATTTCGTCGCTGAATGTTGTAAAAATGTTTACTTTTACAGACTTTTACTAAGCAGAACTCAGTTCTTTGAATTCATGACTTCTGGCTGATTATTAAATCATCTAAACTAGTCCTTCTTTACAACATATAAAGCTAACACTGTGAAATTAGATATTTCTTGAAATAGTCTCCAAAAACTGATTTGAAAGACTTAATGGCCTTTGCATATCCACGTTTACGTTACACGAAATCAGCTGGAATAATTCTGAGTGTAAAATGTGCGGCAACGTGTCAGTATACTGCACAGGCTTCAGCATTCTTTTCTTTTTACAGTTATTTTTTATTTCATCCTCCTTTTTTTCCATTCGCTAGTGACGAACGGCGTCCCGTTTCGCAGTGACAATCATGCCTCGAAGGTGGAACAGGTAGGAGAGGGCATTCCATTGCAACGAAGAAATTTACAGCGCACTAAGACACCTAAGTTTCCCGGTTTCAGTAAATGACTGTTAACCTGCATTAAATTAAGTCAGATTTATTGGCATCAGAAGATCCTCTCTTTTTAAAGGGAATATACGCTGGTGGCAGACCGCCACTCGACTGGAGTTCAACATCTGGTTCATGTAGACAGTGAAGACACATCCAACTATTTTAAAATGTATGATGAAACGAAACATTTTCCTGACGCAATTGGTACAGCTTTACTGGAGCTATTATTATCATTGTAATTACTGATATTACTTACTCACTCGCTCACTGTTTCGTGGTACTGATACAGTGAGCCAAAAAATTACGAGTACCTGCTCAGCAGCTTCTTAATTCACCTTTGTAACTTTCTATTCTGGGTGGTATGGATTCAATAGATTGTAACATCCACGAGATAAACTTTAGCTACAGTGCGACGAGAGGAAATTATGCCTCTAACAGTTATAAACATTAACTATTCGACATATGAAAAAACAGTGAAAATGATGATAAATATTAATTGCCTCTGAGCACTATGGGACTTAACATCTCTGGTCATCAGTCCCCTAGAACTTAGAACTACCTAAACCTAACTAACCTAAGGACATCACACAACACCCAGTCATCACGAGGCAGAGAAAATCCCTGGGAATCGAACCCGGGAACCCGGGCGTGGGAAGCGAGCACGCTACCGCACGACCACGAGCTGCGGACATAAATATTAATTATTTATATAATATTTTATGATGTAATTGGACATACCGATGTGTATCATACAAAGACAATGATAATTGAAAATTCCTTTTATGATCTGCGTTTGTATTCTTTTGTTTTTACCTTTGTTGGTTGGCTTTTGTAGGTTCAGGACGCAAGACGCATGTCAAACTGAGGTCTGTTAAGAAATTGTAATTATTTGTTCATTATTACTTGAGAATAGAGTTCATTATTATTATAAATGTGAGTGAATAATTATTTGTAATTCCTCTCAGTAAGCATTCAAATGGCTCTGAGCACTATGGGACTCAACTGCTGTGCTCATAAGTCCCCTAGAACTTAGAACTACTTAAACCGAACTAACCTAAGGACATCACACACATCCATGCCCGAGGCAGGATTCGAACCTGCGACCGTAGCAGTCGTGCGGTTCCAGACTGTAGCGCCTTTCACCGCTCGGCCACTCCGGCCGGCTCAGTAAGCATTATCTGTGTTAATTATTTCTTTCCGCTGCAAGGAGCGCAGCCATTGATGATTGCGATTTGTATCGCGTTTTTTGTCTATGTTTTCCCTATAAAAAATCAAATGTTTGCTTGATGAAGTCTAAATAGTGCACAATACGAAAGAAAGTTTATTAAGCATTTCAAATACTTATCGTATTTGCTCTAACACTAGAATGTCTCTATCAATTGTCTGCCGCCGTCTTAATTATCTCAGCGACAAATTCAAATTTCGCAACTCTGCAGACATAAATGCCGAAGGTAATAAAAATGTGTAAAAATAAATGTGCACCGGTGGTCCCGAACTCATTTTAATGAAAATGATTCGAATCAGATTGGTTCTTTAAAAACAGTGCTCATAGCACGACCCATATAACAAACTTTTCTAGCTGATGTATGGAGCCGAAATTAATTACGCACGAGTTGCGAAGAATATTGTCAGTGTTGTGCGCTGCTGATATTCGGTGGTTTTAATGATCATTTTGCTGAAGATAACTGTTTCCATCATAATCAATAGTTGTTCAGAATCTATTGTATGAACTGTGATTTAGTGACACTTACACAACTTACAGACAACACTTCAACACAACGTTAACTTGGAGTTCTTTAGCAACTTGACCAAATCTTTAGCCGGGAGAAAAATTATTTAGTAATTACTCAATGTAATAAAATAAGATTATCATTTTCATTTACAAATTAATAAAATACCAAACCACTGAATAACACAGCGAACGCCACAAGATCCACAGCAAATTTTCGGAGGTATGAGGCATCAGATACGTACCGACAGATCATACAGTTTCAGAAAATTAAGGTCAAGAAGTGTTGGATGCAGAGCTGGCACCAGTTAGCCTCCCAGATATTGTTCCATCGGCTTCATATCAGGCGAAATTGTTGAACAGGACATCAACATGAGTTCACTATCAAGCTGCTCAAGTCAATGTGGTGCGATTCTGGCATCCTGACACGGGCAGTTATGTTGCTGGAATATGCCATTGCCTTTGGGAAAGACTCAAGCATTTTATTTTTATTTATTCGTATGGCAGGACCACCCCCCCTCCCTCCCCCCGTCGGGCAGACCGTTCACCGGGTGCCGGTCTTTCAATTTGACGCCGCTTCGGCGACCTGAAGTCGATGAGGATGGTAGTATGATGATGAGGACAACACAACACCCAGTCCCCTGGCGGAGAAAATTCCCCGACCCAGCCGGGAATCGAACCCGGGTCCAGAGGACTGACAATCCGTCACGCTGACCATTCAGCTACCGGGGGCGGACAGACTAACCCATGAAGGCCAACGATAGCCCTAGTGCATGCCCCTTACAGCAGAACGCTGCTCCCACCGGCCTGCGTCCGTGGCGTGATGGCATTTGCCTAGATGATGGCATACTCGGACACAATCATCTATCTGCTGTAACGAAAAATTTGATTTATCCGACCAGACAGCACATTTATACTGGTCTATGGTCCAGTTTCGGAAATCCTGTACCAAGTGGAAACGTCGATGGGTTATCTTGGAAACACTTAACAGTCGTCTGCTGCGAAGCCCCATGTTGAACAATGTTCTCAGGAACACTTGTGATTGTACTAGCACGGTACTCAGTCATCATATCTGACACAAATCGCCACCTATCCTATTTACAGACTGGCTAGTCTGCGACCCCTCCTGTGATGAAGTGTAGCCATCCGACACCTTCTCGCATACTCGACATGCCGTCGCTCTTCAACAGCGTTCCACAGATGTTCGCACAGCAGCACGAGTACAGCTGACCAGCTTCCCCACTTGCGAGATGTTTGCACCGACGAGCCGGGCCATTACTATCTGGCTTTTATCAATGTCGTACATGTCAGTGGATTTCCGCATTCGCGGTTTATCTTGTCGTTACAGTGAGCCGTAGTATCTGTCTACTCTGCTTTCATACTTTTCTTACCCCGCATTCAGTTTCTACCCCCAACATCTACATCAGCATGGAACTCCGCAAATCACACATACGTCCCTGGCAGAAGGTTCATCGAACCAGCTACACAATAATTCTCTATTATTCCATTCTTGAACAGCGCACGAAGAAAATTAACACCGGTATCTTTTCGTGCGAGAGTGTCTTTTCGTGCGAGCTCTGTTTTCCCTTATTTTATTATGATGATCGTTTCACCCTACGTAGATCGTCGTCAGCAAGATATTTTCCCACTCGGAGGAGAAAGCTGGTGATTGAAATTTCGTAATAGAATCCTGCCGCAACGAGAAACGCCTTTGTTTTAATGATGTCCATCCTACATCCTGTATCGTGTCCTGACGAACTGTCCCCTACTTCTCGATAAAACAAAACGTGCTTCTCTTGTTTGGATTTTCCCGATATACTCCGTCAATCCTATCTGGTAAGGATCCCTTACCGTGCAGCAGTACTCCAAAACAGCACGGAGAAGCTAGTGTTCGAATGGCTCTGAGCACTATGGGACTTAACATCTGAGGTCATCAGTCCCCTAGAACTTAGAACTACTTAAACCTAACTAAACTAAGGACATCACACACATCCATGCTCGAGGCAAGATTTGAACCCGCGACCGTAGCGGTCCCGCAGTTCTAGACTGTAGCGCCTAGAACCGCTCGGTCACACCGGACGGCCAAGCTAGTGTACGCAGTCTCTTTGGTAGATCTCTTGAGTCTTCTATGTGTTCTGCCAATGAATCGTAGTGTTTGTTCCGCCTTCCCCACAACATTTTCTGTGTGTTCTTTCAAGTTTACGTTGATCTTAATGGTAATTCCTAAGTATTTATTTGAATTTCCGACCTTTAGATTTGGTTGATTCACCGTGTAACGGAAGTTTAACGGGTTCACTTTAGCACTCATATTGACGACCTCACACTTTTCATTATTTAGGGTCAACTGCCAATTTTCGCACTATACAGATGTCATTTCTAAATCGTTTTGAAATTTGTTTTGATCTTCCGATGAGTTTGTAGACGATAAACGACATCATCATCTGCAAAGAACCTAAGACGGCTGCTCAGATTGTCTCCAACATCACTTATGTATTTATGTAGATAAGGAACAGCAGAGGGCCTATAACACCACGTTGGGAAATCCCAGAAATCACTTCTTATTTACTCGTGAGTTTCAGTCAACTACTGTGACCACTCCGACAGGAAGTCACGAATATAGTCGCAAAACTGAGATGGTATACCATAAGCAAGCAGTTTGATTACAAGCCGCTTGTGAAACTTTGGAAATTTGTGGTAAGATCTTATGGGACCAAACTGCTGAGGTCATCGGTCCCTAAGCTTACACACTACTTAATCTAACTGAAACTAACTTACGCTAAGGACAACACACACACACACGTGTCCGAGGGAGGACTCGAACCTCCGATGGGGGGAGCCAAGCGGGTCGTGACAGGCCGCCTAGACCGCGCGGCTACCTGGCGCGACTAAGCCGCTTGTGAGCAACAGTGTCAAAAGCCTACTGGTAATCTAGAAATACAGAATCAATTTGAAATCGCTTGTAAAGAACATTCAACACTTCGTGTGACTTAAGAGCTAGTTGTGTGTCACAAGAACAATATTTTTTAAAATCCGTGTTGACTGTGTGTCAATAGACCGTTCCCTTCAAGATAATTCATAATGTTCGAAAACAATATATGTCCCAAAATACTGATCCATAACCTCGTTAATTATATGGGCCTGTAATTTAGTGGCTTATTCCTCTCTTGAATATTTGCCTGACATGAGCAATTTTCCAATCTTCGGGTACGGATCTTTCGTCGAGGGAGCAGTGAAGATTGGTGTTTTGGCTCCTCACTGTTTAATGATAACGGTTTTAATAACAGTTAATCACTAAGGTAACTACGTTTCCCAAAAAAGGAAGAAGATGTGCAGAATAGGGCCATTTGCTCATGGCAACAGCGCGATGGGGAGAGCTACAGTCCCGTAGGTTCTTGACATTTCTTCCAGAGACAACTCCGGTGTCAGATATGACCTTAAGCACGAGGTCCAACAGACTTTTGTTTCAGCATGACTTATCTCTCTGCCAGGTCCCTGTAGTTGCTCCTCTTACCGTTCCGGTGGTTTTCAAATTATGGGTGTCGGGTACAGCGATGTCTTTGACAAAGGTAACCTGGCGACCATAATTAATCACTATTATATCGGAGCGATTACGACGGTTCTTTATAGGCTGTTGCCCGGAGATCCAGTAAATTTTTGAATTATCTGTTTCCAACAATAGTAATCAAATTTTTGTTATTATTATTACTGTTGTTTTTATGATATTGCATTCGTTTCCCAGTCCCTCCACGTCCACTCAGCTTGTTAGCAAATGAGTACCACGGAGCTTTCGCAGGAGTAAAAAAGGCGGCCTGGTTGCCCCATAGACTTTAACTGCTTTTTTTTTTATTTTTGTATGACAGTTCAACACACAGGATGAACCATCGTGGCGCGTGCATTCACGAGAAGTCGTTGAGTACTAACCTATCCTGTTGGCCGGCCTATGTGGTCGAGCGGTTCTAGACGCTACGGTCGCAGGTTCAAATCCTGCCTCGGGCATGGATGTGTGTGATGCCCTTAGGTAAGGTTAGGTTTAAGTAGTTCTAAGTTCTAGGGGACTGATGACCTCAGAAGTTAAGTCCCATAGTGCTCAGAGCCATTTGGACCAAGTTATGATATCTTTGTGAATTTCGTTACATGTTTTCAAAAAATTGATGAATCGTGTCTTCTTGTATTCGTCGTCTTTTGCTCCTTGTTCGCTGTCTCGAATACAAGTGCTGATAAGGAGGTCATGTATTTTATATAATTAATATATATAATAATAACAAATGTATTTTCTTTCATTCTTTTATATGAACAATATGATTTTGTCCTGCTATTAATGAAGCATAAATACGTTACAGTTACATGAATGCGGACGTGCCCGAAAAAAAAAGACACCATGCATTCATATAACTTATATGCCTAGCTGGGCAATGGATCCACCTTCTTCACTATGGATGCACCAATACAACCGACGTGCTGTGAGAATCTCAGAGTAGCGAAGAGTGTGTAAAATGGACACGGACTGCGGATAGAAGGCGTTCGGTGAAAATGTGGATCGTGCCGAGATAGTCCGCACAGTTACGATATGGCTGTGTCGAGAATGGCGCAGTACCTCGTAACTAGGAGATCCCGGACTCGAATCACGGTCCGGTACGCATTTTTGCTCGTCGCCTCTGATTCCGGGTAATGTCCCGCTGAAGTTGATAGCAGTGATTCCCTTCAATTTGCATATAATGTTCCAGCTAATTAAACCGTTGGATTTGGATACTTTGGTGAAGTGATAATATCGTGTCATTTGGTCGCTATTGAATGTAGATTTACTTTTTCACAAGTCGAACCTGCAGCCCATTTTTTTTACGAAGTATGATTATCATTGATATAGTCATGCAAATAACTTCTTGCTTCGCAGTTTCAAATTTTCACGGTGCTGCGCCACCAATTTTCTCCGAGCTCCAATGGCGACTTTCACCACTTTATGAAATTTCCGGTAATAGTTTTTAGTCGACACAGAAGGAAGTTTATTTTAATCGCTAAAAAGTTTACGGGTCCTTGTTATTCTTGTTATACTCCCGCTATCGTCAGTGTGATCTGTCCCTCCTTTCAATCAATCAACTTCCAAAAATTTCACTTTATTATCTTTGAGGGACACATTACAGAACCTGATACTGGTAAATGCAAAATAAATTATCATAAAAAGTGACTGGTAGCAGTTTTTCCAACCTTTCAACATATATTAAAACTAATCTCTAATAACACGTGCCATGGACTACGGTGATCTGTGTCACACTACTAGACAGGAAAAAAATTCACAGTGTCCCTTTGTGCTACCTGTGAAAAGCCGCATGTCCCAGCAAGAGCCAGAGTCGGCAGAAATGTCTCCCCCCAGAGGTGTTCCAACCCTTAAACCATAGTAACTTAATAATTCTAAGAGAGCCTCTTCTTCCCCCCACCCCTCCACGGCTCCCGAGTCCCATCACCATAATAAACACAATACCCCAGGATCACTGCGACAAAACTCACGAGAATAGATAATCACTGATATTATTGGTTAAAAAGTCTTGGTTGCAATTTTAGTTTGTTATTTTTCAGCGACGCGTTTCGCCTTATTTAGGACTCTGTTACTCGCTCCTGTGAACGGGAACGCGTTATGCAGATCTTGGTGCCTCTAGCGTCCATCTAGAAAAGATAAACCTGAAGATGCCTAAATAAGGCGAAACGCGTCGTTGAAAAGTTGTTGTTGTTGTGGTCTTCAGTCCTGAGACTGGTTTGATGCAGCTCTCCATGCTACTCTATCCTGTGCAAGCTTCTTCATCTCCCAGTACCTACTGCAACCTACATCCTTCTGAATCTGCTTAGTGTATTGATCTCTTGGTCTCCCTCTACGATTTTTACCCTCCACGCTGCCCTCCAATGCTAAATTTGTGATCCCTCGATGCCTCAGAACATGTCCTACCAACCGATCCCTTCTTCTAGTCAAGTTGTGCCACAAACTTCTCTTCTCCCCAATCCTATTCAATACCTCCTCATTAGTTACGTGATCTACCCACCTTATCTTCAGCATTCTTCTGTAGCACCACATTTCGAAAGCTTCTATTCTCTTCTTGTCCAAACTAGTTATCGTCCATGTCTCACTTCCATACATGGCTACACTCCATACAAATACTTTCAGAAACGACTTCCTGACACCTAAATCTATATTCGATGTTAACAAATTCCTCTTCTTGAGAAACGCTTTCCTTGCCATTGCCAGTCTACATTTTATACCCTCTCTACTTCGACCATCATCGGTTATTTTACTCCCTAAATAGCAAAACTCCTTTACTACTTTAAGTGTCTCATTTCCTAATCTAATTCCCTCAGCATCACCTGACTTAATTTGACTACATTCCATTATCCTCGTTTTGCTTTTGTTGATGTTCATCTTATATCCTCCTTTCAAGACACTGTCCATTCCGTTCAACTGCTCTTCCAAGTCCTTTGCTGTCTCTGACAGAATTACAATGTCATCGGCGAACCTCAAAGTTTTTACTTCTTCTCCATGAATTTTAATACCTACTCCGAATTTTTCTTTTGTTTCCTTTACTGCTTGCTCAATATACAGATTGAATAACATCGGGGAGAGGCTACAACCCTGTCTCACTCCTTTCCCAACCACTGCTTCCCTTTCATGCCCCTCGACTCTTATAACTGCCATCTGGTTTCTGTACAAATTGTAAATAGCCTTTCGCTCCCTGTATTTTACCCCTGACACCTTCAGAATTTGAAAGAGAGTATTCCAGTCAACATTGTCAAAAGCTTTCTCTAAGTCTACAAATGCTAGAAACGTAGGTTTGCCTTTTCTTAATCTTTCTTCCAAGATAAGTCGTAAGGTCAGTATTGCCTCACGAGTTCCAACATTTCTACGGAATCCAAACTGATCTTCCCCGAGGTCGGCTTCTACCAGTTTTTCCATTCGTCTGTAAAGAATTCGCGTTAGTATTTTGCAGCTGTTGAAAAGTAAAAAACTAAAATTGCAACCAAGACTGTTTTTAACCAGTACTGTTAAGCACTGGTTTTCTGTATGCCACATATGGATTGGAAGAATTGATATATAAATTATACGAAAATTTTTGACATATCGTATAGTAGCCCCTTCTCTCGTCCTAATTAGCAGGCTATAATCACATAATGGTGCGTTTTTACGCATATTTTTGCTAACTGTAGTCACCAGCACTCTTCGCCGCATGAATGCAATTAACCGCTTTGACGCTGGCCAGCCAATAGATACGGCAGAAGCAGGCCTCCCATTACAACTTGTAAACGGCCGCAAAGGCAGGGCTTTTGTGGAGATGCGAGATATTAAACACGAAATCGATGGAATGGGGCCGCGTCGCTTCTTTTAATTACGTGGCTGGTGTCGTGATGCGCTAAGTTGGCAGTGCTCTAATTGGAAAGTTAAATACGCGGCCTCAGATTATTCTGAAGAGGACTGTGAATAGCACAAGTTTCGAAACAAGATAACCAGTTTTTCAGTTCCTATTTTGCTCCTTCCATTTATCCTCTATCACGAAGTTGCTGACTCAGACAACTACTGCAGGGTGCAAAATTCTTTATTCAGCAGTACTTAACTGAAAAGTATTATCAAAGATAAGAACTGAGCAAATGAAAAAAAAAAGATAGCGTTCAGCTTTTAAGTATGGTGCTCTTGCGGTAGAACCGCTCTGTATAGGCAGTGCTTCCATCACCTTACTCCAGTTTTGACACTAGAATTGTACGGGAAACAATTAACTGTATAGGAAGAGGATTTCTAAATCACATAAATCGCGCCAGATCGATTTAAGCACTAATCTATCCTCACTGAAGACCCTACGCCTGTGAGTGAAATCGTGAAAACGGCAAATGCAAGACCAAGAAACGACTACCGTAAATCTGAGATAATTAAGCGTCACTTGCTTGTTTCTTCATCGCTGTGTTGACATTGGTGACCACCTCTTAGATGTGAGAACAGTTTATGGAAGTCAGTTGGACACTTTATTTAAAGAAAGAGGCTTCCTACTTAAAGCTTCGCTATACTTTCTGCTGGTGTTAGAATTAGGACATGTTATATTAGGATATTAAAAGAAAGAGAGTGACGATTAACAATTACGGTGAGGCATCAGACAAAGAATTCTCGAGACTAAGGCAACAGAAATAAATTAACATAAGAATGGGCGACAGTTCTTTTAAAAGCTTGAATGGCGCATTCAGAAGTTTTAACGTGCCACAAACTGAAAGTCAGTAATCATTGTAATTTGGCATTTCTTAACGATGGGGTTAAGTGGTGGAAAATAAATGTGTAACGGGCACTGAGAATAACTACGATGAAGCAATATAAAAAGCCCAACGCTGAAAATCGCGATTAGGGCAAGTGCGTGGAGGACTTGAATTTGTTGAAAGGTTCGTGGAAAAGTGCACTGGTTCTATAAAGGAAATCACGTACAAGACACTAGTGAGGCCATTGCTAGAATATTGTTCAAACATTTGCAGTCCTTATCAAGTGGTCATGACGTCAGACATAGAAAGAACACAGAGCCGCCCTGCTAGGACCGTAGCGCACATGAAAGTGTATTAGAGTTGCTCGGAGAACTTAAATAGGAATCTTTGGAAGAAATGCGACGTCTTTCTAGCGAAACCCTATTGCGTAAATCTAGAGAACTTGTATTCTAAAACTGCCCCTAGACGGTCGCTATTATTGGGCAGTATTTCCGGATGCGCAGTAATATTAAATGTGTAGAGACGAGATTAAGAGATTGCGCAGTAAAATTGAGCATATCAAAAACTTTTGAAATATGCTGCCTCGCCTGGAAATATTGCGCCTTCTGTGGGCAGTACTGACAAAATCCTTGCCAATCTCTCATGTGCTAAGGTCGCTATACGTCTTTGTGTTTGCTATTTTTTGTTGTTGTTGTTGTTGTGTTGAAAATGAGTTCAGATCAAGACGAAAGAACGATCTTATTAGAGAGCATCGAAATGTACAGTATATCTCACTGCCAGCATTGCGGGATGTTAGAACAGGTGAGTACGAAAACAGAAATGTTAAGAATGAATCGTATGATTTTTTGCCCGGGAAATACAGGGAATGATACCATTCAGCTACAAAGGAAGTTGTTTTAGATATTTTTTTAACGTAACGTTACGAATAAAAGTGTATATAGATATTTGCGTTTGTGTATACCCGAATATAATCGTTTGGTGTACGTATTATTGAGTGACACGTTTCTATATTTATGTCACAAATACTTTGAGATGATAATGCATTTGTAAATTTCAAGTCTTCGGGAAAATTGCCAGCTGCAAGGTATCGTTTGGTAATAGATAAGCGCTGAGTTGGTGGAATAACGTGTCTCATTGAAATTTTTTTTATGATCATGGGGAGGTGGACATCCGAAGATATTTATCTACAGGTGGGCGGAAGGGGAAGCAGGACTCTAACATAGGCAATTTTTTTTATATATACGTGGGTTTGTTTCAGACGTATCATGCCACTAGATATAACTGGGTTTGTTTCGAGGCGTACCTTGCCACAAGAACTACATTTAATGGTGACACAAAAATCTTATCGTCATCGTCGCCGTCATCATCATCATCATCATCTACGTTCATAGATTAGGTTACAGGAATCAGTTCCGACTTCAGTGCCGACTCCAGTGTCTTAACTCCATCCTTCAGCCCCTTTGGGTATAAATTGTACTCTCTTAGGATATCTACCCTGATGCATTCTATGGAACATATAGCTTCCATTTCTAGTTTATATGTGTCGATCTTTTCTGTTATTGTTCTATCTTCTGATTAACGTCATCCAAATGATGTGAGAAATTTCATTTCTGACGTCATTATTCGATTTATGTTCACCCAAACCTCAGAACCGGAAACTAGCATTGGAACAGCTAGCGTTTTTAAGAATTTCAGTTGCGTCTATTGTCTGTTTGTTCGATGTTCTTTTTCTTGTTCCACAGACAGTCTGAAATTTTGCTGTTGTATTCTTTATATCTTTTCATGATCAAAAGAAATGTCGGAGTCTGGGTAGTTAAATGACCTAATTACTGTATAATTTTCTTTTATGTGACTATTTTTAAGCGCACCTGTTTTCCTCGGAATGCCATTATTTTAATTTTCCCTACAGATAATATGGAATTATAATTTTGTCGAAATGGGTTTAATTTAAAAATATTTATTAGTAATTCTTTTTCTGAAGTGGCTGAGATGAGTTGATCGCCAGGTGTGGTGTCACCGCCAGACACCACACTTGCTAGGTGGTAGCTTTAAATCGGCCGCGGTCCATTAGTACATGTCGGACTCGCGTGTCGCCACTGTCAGTAATTGCAGACCGAGCGCCACCACATGGCAGGTCTAGAGAGGAGGACTAGCACTCGCCCCAGTTGTACGGACGACATTGCTAGCGACTACACTGACGAAGCATCGCTCATTAGCCGAGCAGATAGTAATGTTATGTGTCGACAGAAGTGCCGACACAGTGTTATTTTGAAGGGGCCGAATAGGCACGCTATAAGCTCACCCAGAATCTCGTGAAGTCTGAAACAGGATACTTCATAAATGCTATAAAGAAAAGAACGGAGCGTCTCATATACTTAACTTTATTCTCTTGTGTGGTACATCTCTATGGTGAATACAAGTAAGACTCTCTCTAGATATGGTTAACTGCGCCTTGCTAGGTCGTAGCTATGGACTTAGCTGAAGGCTATTCTAACTGTCTCTCGGCAAATGAGAGGAAGGCTTCGTACGTCTAGTCGCTAGCAATGTCGTCCGTACAACTGGGGCGAGTGCTAGTCCTCCTCTCTAGACCTGCCATGTGGTGGCGCTCGGTCTGCAATTACTGACAGTGGCGACACGCGAGTCCGACATGTACTAATGGACCGCGGCCGATTTAAAGCTACCACCTAGCAAGTGTGGTGTCTGGCGGTGACACCACACCAGGATACATTAATGTTCTTATACAGTGATCCATACCTGGTTTTATTACTATGTTGTCACTTGTTCCTCGTTTCACGTTTTAACCGCATCATTTATATATAAATTAAATAACACAGGAGGAAGAACGGAACCTTGTTAACCTCCTGGTAAGTTATAATGCCATTCTTACTTATTTTGTGCAATATTACAAGAAACTGGAATTCCATGACACTCGATGTGCGTCATAAGAAGCTTATAAAATGAAACTAAAAACTTATTACATCCTAGAAAACTGACAGTTATCCACTCAGTATGCTTAATCATGAAGTAGGGAAAAACGCGGATTACTTTGATACTTAAAACCAACAAACCTAAGTTATACAGCAACTACTAAAGCCATCGTATTATTTCTCTGTGATCAACCAAGTTGTGCTACATTTGGCTAAAAGAGAGATTTAGCGGAATCACGGTAAATTACTTCTAGAAGAGTATGAGGATTTTGTAATGAATGAAATCTCTACTTTAGATTACAGAGTAGAGGGGGGAGAGGGATTGAGTGTGTTTTTCTAGTTTATGTACGGGAACACCCATTTCTAGTAGTTTTGTATCAAATGCTGTGGCGTCAACACGTAAAAAGGGTTGTGGCAACCTTTGTTTTCGCTCAACCTCAAATCTCTCAAAAAGTTTTCGTGAATGATCTTTGACACTATTTGATCCAGTTTTTTATGCACACTTTTTTTGCTACAATGTAGAGCAAATATCAAAAAAACAGCAACATTTTCGTCCGACATTCCTAGCTACAATATTATTGCGCAAAATTATTGAGCAGTCTAGAGAGATCTTCAGTAATACTGCACAATATTATTGTGCAATTTTATTGGCTAGGGGGCACTTAAGAAGACTTCGATCATTATGCTGCCACCAGCGTATACCTGGTGTCCGAATAATGAAAACAAAATAAGAGAGACTGGAGCGATGGCAGAGGTATAAGGACGTGAACAGAACAGGACAGAAAATCACTACGGATATGAAGTATCCGCTGAACATATACCGGACATATTTAGAAGCGTGGTACTTGAAGTTGTGGTGCACGATGCAATCTGGCAGATTGCTCATTTATCGTGATAGTGGCCGTAGAAGTAGAAGGTCATTATATCATAAATAACTGAAGCGGTTTCATAAATTCACTGTAGCTATATTAATTGGCATATTGCCACAAAACGCAACACTCAGATGCAAACAGTTTTGTATTATTGCAGCCGAACTTCAGATGTCTGCCACGAGAGTCCAACAATGAGCAGTTATACAAAATGGCAACAGACGCTGGAAAAGCGTATGTTGTGCTTGAAATACATTTGTGCCAGTCTGCCATAGCAATGCAACGACATTTCATAATGAAGTTCAACAAAGATGTACTAGCTGCCAAGTCCACTCGGTGATTGTATGTGCAGTTCAAAGCTTCAGGATACCTCCGCAAGGGGAAATGAACGGGTTGGTCTGCAGTGAGTGAAGAAACGGTTGACCGCGTTCGGACAAGTTTCTCACTTTGCTCGCAGAAGTGGACGAACAGAGCAAGCAGAGAGCTGAACTTACCACAACTGACAGCTTGGAAGATCTTGCGGAAACGACAAGCTGAAGCCTTACCGCTTGCAGTTGCTACGAGCCCTGACTCCCAATGGCAGACACTTTGAGTTTTTGGCACAGTAGCTTATGGAGAGGACGGAATTGTGAGGAGTTCATCTCCAGTGATGAAGCATCATTTTTTTGACTGCCACATTGAATAGGTACAATATGTGAGTCTGAGGGAGCGAGAATTCCGTACTATCGTGCCGCACATGAGAGATTCAGCGAAAGTTAGTGTGTTCTGTGCCGTCTCGCAGTATAAGTTTGCGGCCTCATTTTCTTCTGCGAAAAGAACTCTATACGAAATGTATATCCAGAGGTACTGGACTATTGGCTCACGTCACAACTGGAGACCGATAGTGGGGATTTCATCTACCAATACGATAGTTCTCCACGCCTAAACCTCCACTTCCATAATGAGGTTTGTGAATTCTTAGACAGGAAATTGAAAAACTGATGGATTAGTTAAGGTTAGATTGATGATCTGCAATTCATATCATGGTCTCCATGCTCTCCCAATCTAAGCCCACTTATTTCTTATTTTGGGGGGGGGGGGGGGGTTGAGAGGAAGATGAGAGATTCAGTGTAAACGTCTCCTCTGTCAACAAACTTATAAAAATTGCGAGCTCAAATCAACAGTGCTTCTGAACCGACCGATAAGTACATGCTGCGCCAAACGTGGGAAGAACTTCTTTGTCGACTACTACAAACGTAGTGTGTGAACAGTAAGTTGGGAATGTGGTTCAAACGGGGAGCGTGCGAGAGATAAGTCCCTGCAGTCAGATTGTGCTCTGTGTCCCCTGTGGCACAGACGGTTCGTGTTCGGTCAGAGGGATAGCTGCCCTCTGGAATAAAAAAAACTGAATTAGTGGATCAACGATAAATTTGAACAAGCGTCATGGGACGTCCGAGCCGAACAAATACAACGAACAATAAGGAACAAAATAAGAACCAAAGAAATATAAAAATACGGCTAGAGCATCTGCCATATAAGAAGGAGATCCCGGGTTCGAGTCCAGGTTGCACCACACATTTTCAGCTGTCCCTGTTCATATTTATCAACGCCTGTAAGCAGCTAAAGGTCTGATTTTCATTGCAATTTCATGATATCTGTAGAGACAGTAGTACGGCTCACAAGGAACACTTTTAATATGTAAAAAAAAAGTTGGGCTTTTCTGTGTATATGTAAAACCCTGTGGCATTATGTCAACTACTGTTGCTATTGCCAGCATGTGAAATCACCTCAGTCCTTTATAATAACCTTGTATACAAGAAAGCAGGGTAGACTGTGCGTCTCACACTATTTGAGACAAGAATCAGAATGGGAAGGAAGCTGTAGTAAGCGAAAAAACACGAACGGGAATGACAGAAGTGAACAATCGTGATTGGAGGGTGCAAGTGCAGTGACAAGAGATTATTCTCTATGGTCGTTTTATATGCGTGTACGTTTGGAACACAGTTTCAGAATGTGGGGATGAAATGAGCTGGTGCTTCGTCTTCCTTGATGTACATGACATTTCGTGAACCAAAACCGCGTGCGTTCAGTGAATCGTCCCAGCTGTGGGCGACCACTGCTGTGTGCGCCGGCTAAGAATTTTCATTGTGCGGCCTCTTAAGGAGGCGACCAGCTAGAGCTAATTCGAATGAAAGGAGGTGGCGGACGCCGCCATTTATCAGGGACTGACTCGCGCCGCCCATACATCAAACTCAGGTCCCTACAACTCCCGACCACGAGCTCCAGATCCGCCACTTCTCCTTTCCTAACAACATTAGTGGATGCTGAAAATGCGCCTTCCTGCTGACGAAAGGACATGGCTGTTGTATTTATTAAAGGTTATTATTCATCACTCCTTGAGCCCACCATATAGTTTATCAAGAATTCAGTAATGAGTAGGTTGGTTGGTTGGTTTGGGGGATTAAAGGGACCAGACTGCTATGGTCATCGGTCCCTAGTAATGAGTAGTAACGCATAGATATACACTGCACAGTAATACAGACGACAAAGCCAAAACTGTTTCATTGAACATAGCTTGACACTGGCCTATACGGTTCGCTGCTAAAGTGCAACAGCATTAAGACTACATGCCAAAAACGTCAAATTAGTATGGCCATATACTCAGATATCCAAATGATTAGCATTCCAGACCAACCACCGAAGCCTGTTTCTATAACAGGGAGTTGTACCTGCTCCAGTTCGGATCTGCCTGTCAGATTAATGAGAAGGCTCTGAGTGCCATATATCTAGGATATAGTCTGTAGCCGGTTTTCCACATCTCACTGGGTGAATACCGGGTTGGTGCCCACATACCTCCTTAGATACACGCTACATAAGCGTTTAGACAAATTTATCATCTTTACACACACAGAACGATTCACTTGACCTTACCAATTGGTTTTATGGAACACACAACACCTTCAAAAACCACTCGCCAGCTATGTGCAAACTGTTAGTCCTACAGAAACGATGAACAGGATCTTTTGTAGAAAATACAATGTAGATAAATTTTGTACTGGAATACACTTCCGCTAGAGGCTAAGTGTTTCGAATTATGTATGAAAAACACGATTAAAGATCACTTTTGCACGTTTTTCTTGAATTATTCGAAACCATGGCCTCATGCGAACTGTATCTCAGTACAAAATTTAACTACGTTATTGTTCATTTTTTTCTTTCGGACTAATTGTTTAAGCATAGCGAGCAAGAGAATGTTAAGGCGTTGCAGGCTGCATAAAACCCATCGGTAGGGGCAGGTAAACTTCATGTAGAATTTATTGTAGACACAGGAGTACATTGATTCCCTCTTTGGGGGTGAACAAAAGTCTGATGAGCTTAATTGTTTGGTCTCCTTAAACCAATACTCAGCATAGTACAACAGCATTGAGTAGGTAGGTGTAACGCAATCTACATTCCGCTTAGAAGGAAAAATTATGCAGTGTGTTTCTCACTCAGTCATCGCATTTAAATGTTGTTTGTTCGTGAGGAGCTCATGGACCCGTAGGTAAGGTGTAGAAATGTCCACCACCACATCATGAAATTCGGCAGTGGCAGGACCATGGCCTGTCAAGACTGCATTCCAAGATATTGCTACTCGAGTTCGTCGGAATCCCACTACTGTCATTCAGATATAGAATCCTGACGCGGAGGATTTCAGTGGTCCCGTGTAACTAGTTTCCAAGCGGATGTACATATTACAGAATGAGATTTTCACTATATAGCGGAGTGTGCACTGATATGAAACTTGCTGGCAGATTAAAACTGTGTGCCGAACCTAGACTCGAACTCGGGACCTTTGCCTTTCGCGGACAAGTGCTCTAACATCTGAGCTACGTAAGCACGACTCACGACCCGTTAGCACAGCTTCAATTCTACAAGTACCTCGTCTCCTACCTTCCAAACTTCACAGAAGCTCAGATGGTAGAGTACTTGCCCACGAATGGCAAAGGTCCGCAGTTCGAGTCTCGGTCCGGCACACAGTTTTAATCTGCCAGGAAGTTTCATATCAGCGCATACTCCGCTGCAGAGTGAAAATCTCATTGTGGAAACATCTCCCAGGCTGTGGCTAAGCCATGTCCCCGCAATATTCTTTCTTCCAGGAGTGCTAGCTCTGAAAGTTTCACAAAAGAGCTTCTGTGAAGTTTCGAAGGTAGAAGACGGGGTACTGGCAGAAATGAAGCTGTGATGACGGGTCTTGAGTCGTGCTTCGGTGGCTCAGATGGTAGAGCACTGCCCGTGAAAGGCAAAGGTCCCGAGTTCGAGTCTCAGATGTATATATTGTTCTGTCGGCCGTGTACATCCATAATGATGCGATGAGTAATGAAACAGGCTCGTTTTTAGCAGCAAGGCTGTTCACAAGCGCCGACCGGGGTGGCCGAGTGGTTCTAGGCGCTACAGTCTGGAACCGCGCACCGCTACGGTCGCAGGTTCGAATCCTGCCTCGAGCATGAATGTGTGTGATGTCCTTAGGTTACTTAGGTTTAAGTAGTTCTAAGTTCTAGGGGACTTATGACCTCAGAAGTTGAGTCCCATAGTGCTCAGAGCCGTTTGAACCATTTTTTTGTTCACAAGCACAATGCACAGACGTCTGGAATACCATGGCATGTCAGCACGGTGGCCATTATTGGTGCTTTCCTTGACTCGGCAGCATAGAGAGGTGCGCCGGCGATAGTGCCAACAAAAACGACACTTTTCACTGGAGTGGCACCGCGTCTCAGTTCAGCGTATCTTGCACTGTCTCCAGGCGTTCTAGAGTGTCTTCCACCAACTCGTTCCTGAAATCCGAACCATGGCATTTTTCACATATACGTACCACAACTGGAATGTAGAGGCCGTTCAAAAAATGTTCAGGTTTGTGTCGCAAGAGAGGACAATGAGCCATGTTACGGTTTTGTGGACAGTCACAATGAGGTAACAAAAGTTATGGGATAGCGACATGCCTATATGCTGATGGCGATAGTATCGCGTAACAAGCTATAAAATGACAGTGCCCGGCGGAGCTGTGGTTTGCACTCAGGTGATCCATGTGAAAAGATACTAAAATGTAGACTTTCACGGCCGGAAATATCATCTCCATTATAATTATCTTCTTTAAAGAAGATGTGTACCACCCGTCCACTACTGGGTGATGGCAACAGCGATCGACGGCGACGGACAGCGGCCAATTGCACTGACGTTTTCAAAATACGTGACGTCACACCGCGGCGCGGGAGCGCGCGGACACGAATTTAGCGGCAGTCAGTAGCGAGCCAGGGGGTGTGTTGGACCTACGGACCCCCTTGAAGACGTCTCCCGCAGTCGAAACGTTGGGAATTGAGACAAAATTCATCAACCGACCACGGCATAACAGCCCGGATGATTATAATGGCCATGTGAAAAGGTTTTAGACGTGATTATGGACGCACAACGGGAATTAACAGACTTTGAATGTGGAACGGTAGTTGGAGTTGGACGCATGGGATATTCCATTTCGGAAATCGTTAGGGAATTCAATATTCCAATATCCATAGTGTGCCGAGAATACCAAATTTCGGGCATTATCTCTCGCCATGGGCAACACAGTAATCCACGGCCTTAACTTAACGACCGAGAGCAGCGGCTTATGCATCGTGTTGTCATTGCTAATAGACAAGCAACACAGCGTGATATAACTGCGGAAGTCAATGTGGAACTTGCGACGAACATATTCGTTAGGACTGGGTGGCGAAATTTGGCGTTAATGGGCTATGGTAGCAGACGACCGACACGAATGCCTTTGCTAACAGCACGACATCGCCTGCAGCGCCTCTCCTGGGCTCATGATCATGTCGGTTGGACCCTAGACGACTGAAAAAGCGTGCCCTAGTCAGATGAGTCAAAATTTCAATTTGTAGCAGCTGACGGTAGGGTTCGAGTGTGGCACAAACCCCACGAATCCATGGGCCCAAGTTTTCAACTAGGCACTGTGCAAGCTGGCTCCATAACGGTGTGGGCTGTGTTTACATGGAAGTGAATCGGTCATTGACTGGCAGTGGTTATGTTAGGTTACTTGGAGACCATTTGCAGCCATTCATGGACTTCACGTTCCCAAACAATGATGATTTTTTTATGGATGACAATGCGCCATATCTCCGGGCCGCAATTGCTCGCGAATGGTTTGGAGAACATTCTGGACAATCCGAGCGAATAATTTGGCCACCTACAAAGCCCGATATGAATCCCATGGATTAATTATTTATGGGACAGAACCTAGAGATCAGTTCGTGCACAAAATCCTTCAGCGGCAACACTTTCGCAGTCATGGGCAGCTCTAGAGGGAGCATGGCTCTGTCTCTCTGCAGGGGCCTTCGAACAACTTGTTGAGCCGATACCAAGTCGAGTTACTACACTACACCGGGTAAAAGTAGGTCCGACACGATGTCAGGAAGTATCCCGAGACTTGTGTCACCTCAGTGTATATGCAATGAAAATATGTATGTTATGATATAAATGACAGCTTACGAATTGCGTCGATAAACCTTATAACGTCAGGCGATTTTCGCGCAGTCAGCGGTATTTCTTGCGTCAATATTTTCCTTCATTCACTCGCAACTTCTTTGGATGAGCGTATTCCATCGTATTCAGGAAACATCAAATTGGTTGTTTTCTGGTAGCAGTATTAATTAAAAATGAATTCTCCAAAACTTCTGCCGACGTCTAGCTCTTATCGACATTCGTTACCAATTCAATTCTTTCGTTAATCAAGCTAATCGTTTAACATAAATATTTACCTTGTTCTTCAATAATTTTATCTAAATCGAAAACTGCTGAATCGATCCTAACATATTTCGCACCATTGATTTAGTATACATTCTTCGGTTATGATTCGTGCTGTTACGGTGAGCCATGAGAACCTACTGTCACTGAAGTAGTATCTTTATCCCGGTTCCAGATGCCCTGCCGAACTAAATCAGACAGAGATACATGTATTAAGGTCGTCTTTTGACTGTAAAATTATTTATTTTTCAAACTCACTATTGCTATTTCGGGCGTTGGGTCATTGCCAAGTGGAACGTATTGTGCTTTATTACACGTCAGAACGTAAAAACCATTTGACAATTACTAGGTTTCGACATGTACTGAAGTACAATTATTTCCACTTCGTAATTGCCATACGGCCTAAACTGCAATAGCGATTTTTACAAATAAATAATTTTGCAGTCGAGTGGCGACAATGATTTCCTATACAAAATTTAACATGACTGTGAACCCTAGCTACGAGAAGCTAACCAGCCAGGCACGTCTCGGAAACCGCAATCCCCGACGACGAAAGGAGGCTTGTTATACGCGTAGAAGACAACACAGAAAGCAATGTCCGAATATGTCGTTTTCAGTTTATGAATTATTTCCCTCTGCTCGTTTGGTTGCGCTTTGAAGCATGCACTCCATTTATCTGCTCCAACTATTTTGACAGTCCCCGTATAAGTAGGTACGCTTCATAACTGTCAGATAGGTCCTGATATTATAATCAAATCGAATCATGTTTTTTATACGACATTTTAAGTAAATGTAATAGTGTATGTCAGCTGAAAGTAACTGTTTGATATATCATGCCTTCACGCCTTGTGATTTTTAATGCGGCACGATGTTTATCAATGATTTTGTAAAATATCGTTATGCGAAAAAGACCCGTCCTCACACACGAATAAAATAACTAAATTAGCAGTATGATCTGAAGCGTCCTGTGATTCGTTAATTATGAAACTCTGTAAATGATTTCAATTATTTATTGATCAGTTTAATTCGATGCAATTACTGTACTTAACTGCATGCAGTTTTTATTTTGTATAATCGATCTCTCTTGAAAACGGCCACATGCAGTAATACGAGTACACTGATAATTAAAACTTTCAAGCGCAATCTTTCTGTAGCTGTCATTCGTAAGTATATAAAATTTACTTGTTGTGCACTATGGACGGCGCACATACAAGAAATTTTGTTTTTGTTCCATCGTTACGTATAATAAAATAACGGAAGAGAAGCACCAACTAAAGTCGTATAAAGGTTTATATCATTTTCTAAACCAGACGTTTAATGTGAGTGCGATGCCAATAGATGTTGTGAAATAATGACACATCAAATAATTTTTTGATTTAATATGTTTCTCTCCAACGGAAATAATGTTAAAATTTGTGAAGTATATATGGAGGCCGAAAATTCATTGTCAACTGTTACGCTACGGGAGGCTGAACTGATGAGTACCGTACCAGTCCTGAAGGTAATACGCGTGAAGTTTATTACTAAAATATGACTGCAGATAATAAGGTCGAAGAATTGTGCAATGTTGACGATTAAGAGCTTATGAAATAGCACAGGCCATAGGCTTATTACAATAACGAGGGAGACGCATGATAGATGAAGAATTACTAATTCTGGCAATGAAAAGTGAGGTGTTTTGACTACTAACCAATATCAGATTTTACTGCTGGTGTTTCAGAAGTACACTTCTGGCCATTAAAATAGCTACACCACGAAGATCACGTGCTACAGACGAGAAATTTAACCGACAGGAAGAAGATCCTGTGATATGCAAATGATTAGTTTCTCAGAGCATTCACACAAGGTTGGCGCCGGTAGCGACACCTACAACGTGGTGACATGAGGAAAGTTTCCAACCGATTTCTCATACACAAACAGCAGTTGACCGGCGTTGCCTGGTGAAACGTTGTTGTTATGCCTCGAGTAAGGAGGAGAAATGCGTACCATGACGTTTCCGACTTTGATGTAGGTCTGATTGTAGCCTATCACGATTGCGGTTTATCGTATCGCGACATTGCTGCTCGCATTGGTAGAGATCCAATGACTGTTAGCAGAATATGGAATCGGTGGGTTCAGGAGGGTAATACGGAACGCCGTGCTGGATCCCAACGGCCTCGTATCACTAGCAGTCGAGATGACAGGCATCATATCCGCAGGCTGTAACGGATCGTGGAGCCACGTCTCGATCACTGAGTCAACAGATGGGGAAGTTTGCAAGACAACAACCATCTGCACGAACAGTTCGATGACGGTTGCAGCAGCATGGAGTATCAGCTCAGAGACCATGGCAGCGGTTACCCTTGACGCTGCATCACAGACAGGAGAGCCTGCGACGAACCTGGGTGCACGAATGGCAAAACGTAATTTTTTCGGATGAATCCAGGTTCTGTTTACAGCATCATGATGGTCGCATTCGTGTTTGGCGACATCGCGGTGAACGCACATTGGAAGCGTGTATTCGTCATCGCCATACTGGCGTATCACCCGGCGTGATGGTATGAGGTGCCATTGAATACACGTCACGGTCACGTCTTGTTCGCATTGACGGCACTTTGAACTGTGGACGTTACATTTCAGATGTGTTACGACCCGTGGCTCTACCCTTCATTCGATCCCTGAGAAGCCCTACATTTCAGCAGGATAATGCACGACGGCATGTTGCAGGTCCTATACGGGCCTTTCTGGATACAGAAAATGTTCGACTGCTGCCCTGACCAGCACATTCTCCAGATCTCTCACCAACTGAAAACGTCTGGTCAATAGTGGCCGAGCAACTGGCTCGTCACAATACGCCAGTCACTACTCTTGATTAACTGTGGTATCGTGTTGAAGTTGCATGGGCAGCTGTACCTGTGCACGCCATCCAATCTCTGTTTGACTCAATGCCCAGGCGTATCAAGGCCGTTATTACGGCCAGAGGTGGTTGTTCTGGGTACTGATTTCTCAGGGTCTATGCACCCAAATTGCGTGAAAATGTAATCACATGTCAGTTCTAGTATAATGCATTTGTCCAATGAATACGCTTTTATCATCTGCATTTCTTCTTGGTGTAGCAATTTTAATGGCCAGTAGTGTATTTCAACCGTTTTTATGAACCGAAAGAGCAATTAAAGCAATGCGTGAAAGCTAGTGGCTCCTCATAAAGAAGAGAAAGGACAATATCATCTATGGGAAACGTTACTGGTAGTGTTTCCTGAGCACATGAGCTGCAAAAGTATTTCTTCTCGTTGACTACGTTGCAAAACATAAAATGTTATTGCGTGAAAAAGAATTAATCGCAAAAGAAAGTAAATATGCTCTACTCATGAAAGTGTTTTGTCAAAACAGAGAACTGTAAATATGAACTCTTAGACCATCCGCGCTATTTACCAGTTCGGCACACTCCAACTTACACCTATTCCATGTAAAGATATATGTAGCTTGACAACTGTTTTTGCTTGAGGACGCACGAAGGCTAACGTCGTTAAAGAGGGCTCGAAGAGGAAGTGCACAGATAGTTTTTAACGATGCAGATATTTACTTTACGGATGGAGGCTACTCACTGCTCAATGAGTCTCGATATCTTCAAATAGCGAAAACAGTTTTTTACCCGTAGTTGTCTTGATGCCATTGGCTGGACTAATAACAGTTTATCGGATTCTGTTCTTATCAGTCATCATCAGCGTTGCCGATGTAACACGTCAAACATTCATCTAGTGCCCATCTCATTCATTTGACATGAACTCGTGTACGAGTTGAGATGACACTTCTTCTTCTTCTTAGCTGTCGCTTGGGCCTTGGAGACCATAAGCGTTCTCCACATTCATCTTCCAGTGCTCTCTATTCCTGGCTTTTCCAGTACATTCTCATTTACTCAGGCCCATTGCCACCGCGTCTTCGTCGATGTCATTCTTCCATCTAGTTCGTGGCCTTCCTCGCTTCCTTCTGCCCCCTATGGATCCAGAGAATGTTTCTTTTGGTAGTCGTTCCTTCTCCATCCTAATTAGATGTCCAGCCCACATCAGTCTCCTCTCTTCATCCTTTGACTAATATTAGCCTGTTGACATAGCTCCTCCAGTTCCTGGTTTTTACGTTTTCTCCACTCCTGTGTTTCTGGGTCTCTTTTGGGTCCAAAAATAATTTTTTCCGTTCAAAAACTAATAATTTTTGTTCCTCTGCTTTTCTAAATGTGAAGCTTTCTGACCCATATAGAGCTACTGGCAGAATTACACTCTGATATAGCCTAAGTTTGAAGCTTCTGGAAACAGCTCTACTAGACAACACATCTCGTAGGCCAAAATAATCTTTATTCGCTGCTGCTATCCTAGCTTTAATTTCAATTTCCATTTGTTCTGTTCTTTGATGATGCTTCCCAAATATTTGAAGGTGTCTACTCTTTTAAAAAAAGTGAGATCATGAACTGTCAAAGGACTACCGTCATTGGGTGCATTGCTCACGAACATGTGCTCTGTTTTCTTCTCATTAATTCTTATTAATGCTTTCCTTGCAATGTTTCTGTAGGAACTTGTCATGGGTTGCAGTTCTTCTTTGTTTCGACTTGTTAGGACAATATCGTCTACATAAGCAAGATGGTGTGTTTTATTCCTACCCATCTCTACTCCAACTGTGTTTACTTTTTGGTGTTCTGTAACTATCTTTTCTAAAACGGAGATTGAAAAGTATTGGAGATAAAGCATCTCCTTGTCTAAGGTCTGTTCTGACTTCAAACACCTTTGACACTCCTGTGTTGGTCTTTACTTTGCAATAGGTTTCCTCCAAGGACATCTGTACTAGGCATATTAACTTTCCAGGAAACTGAAACTCTTTGAGAAGCCTGGTTATTGTGTCCTGTGTATGCTGTCGTAAGCTTTCTTGAAGTCAACAAATACCATGTGGATGTCAACGCTATGTTCCCCTGCTTTCTCAGTGAAGAAGTGATCACTAGTTGACCTATTTCTCCTAAAACCACACTGATAGTGACCTATATTTTTTTCAGCTAGTGGTATCACTTCTTGAGTAGACACTGTGATAGGATTTTGTAGGTTACATTAAGGAATGAAATTCCTCTATAATTATCACAATCCAGAGGGTCACTTTTTTAAAATGGGGCAGATTATGGCGGTTTTCCAGTCGTCAGGCATTTTCTCTCATTCCCTCACTTTACTTATCAATTTCGCAATTCTTTTTGCCAATTCTGGACCTCCATTCTTTATTAGTTCATCCACAATTTTATCTTCACCTGAAGCTTTATTATGTTTCAAATTTTTAATTTTTCCCTATATTTCTTTTTCAGTGGGTGGCTCTCTTTGATGTGTACTTAACAAACTCCGAACGCGGAATGGCAATTGGAGTTAGATACATGGGACATTCCATTTCGGAAATACTTAGGGAATTTAGTATTCCGAGATCCACAGTGTAGAAAGCCTGCCGAAAATACCACACTGCAAGCATTACTGCGTTTGCGTAAAATTGTCAGTGCTAAGAGATAAGAAAAACTGCGTAAATAACTGCCGAAATCAATGTGAGACGTATGACACACGTATCCGTCTGGACAGTGCGGCAAAATTCGTCGTTAATGGGGTAAGGCAGTAGATGACCGACCGTAGTGCTTTTGCTAACATGACGACATTGGTTGCAGCCCCTCCCCTCGGCATATGACCACATCGGTTTCACCGTAGCCAACTGTAAAACTGTTACCTGGTCAGATGAACCCCGATTTCAGTTGTTGAGAAATGGCGGTAGGGTTCGAATGTGGCGCAGGCCCCACGAAGCAGGTTATCAACAAGTCACTGTGCAAGCTGATGGTTTCTCCATAATGGTGTGGGCTGTGTTTACATGGAATTTACTGGGTCATCTGGTCCAATGGAACAGTTCATTCGCTGGAAATGGTTATGTTCGGCTACTTGGAGGCCAGTTGCAGCTATTCATGGACTTCATGTTCCCAAACAGCAGTGGAACTTTTGTAGATGACAATGCGCCAAGTCACCGGGCCACAGTTGTTCGCGATTGGTTTGATTAACATTCTGGACAGTTCGAGGGAATGATTTGGCCACCGAAATCTCCCGACATGAATCCCATCGAACATTTGTGAGATAAAATTGAGAGGTCAGTTCGTGCATTGGCAACATTTTATCAATTATTGACGGCTACAGAGGCAACATGGCTCAGTTTTTCCACAGGTGGTTTCCAACGGCTTGCGAAGTCGGTGTCACGTCGAGTTGCTGAATACTCCGGGCAAAAGACGGTCCGACATGATAGTATGAGATATCCAATGACGCTTGTCGCCACAGTGTATGAGATCGTTAACATAGAAGAAGTAACAAAAATGTACTTTTTAGCTTTTGCATTCAACGATCGAATGAAATTGTCTCAGTAAGGTCACGACGAATATGTTTTGTACTTGCAGTTTATTAGTTATAGAGTAATGAATGCTTCAAGAAGAACGAATAGGACGGAGGGACTGCCGTTTTGTTATCCTTATCGTTTTCTGGCGTCTCCCTCATAAACAAAGTCGGAGTGAAGCGTCTCATAACCACGTGTTCGAAATTAACACTTATACAGTATGTTTTCAAAAGGGAAAATATTCAGTGCTTTTCGAATTAAATGAGACAGTAACCTGTTCCTCACTTACCAGGTAACAACGTCGCATATGCCAATGTTAAAACATTACAGTTTTAACTCAAAAGCTCATTAGATAAACATTGGCTCTAACGCTTTCTTGATTCATTCTTGATGAACACCATGATGCTTCTTGCTAGAAAGCTAACGATTTATTTTCTAATCGCAAGCAACCATCGATGAGATGTGACGCTAGGAAACTAGTTGTGGGTGAACGATATGTGTTTAAAAACCATCATATCGTTCCTCAGTGTATCAGAACTACTGTGCATAAGGTACGAAAATACGTGCGCATATTAATAATGATGGTACTACTTAAAAACTTATGATTTTTTAAAGTATAATCGTGTTATTGACTAAGTGCCACGTGTGTACTGGCATTAAGCCAGTATAACTTAACGTGATGCATACTAATTGAACCAGTCTCCCGACAGATACGTCCCAAGGAGACTATGTAGGATTATGTTCCCTTCCAGGATAATCTGCCTTTCCAGTAATATTCCACAAAATAGATAATGTAACTGACGAAATGAGAAGAACGGTAATGGCGAAACCCCGTTGACTCACGGTCTGTCTCTAGAAAAATTACAATGGGCGGCGCCAGGCTTGAAGCCATACCACAAAACTTTCCGTTAACAGCGTCTTGCTTAATCATTACACTTATTTATCGAAAACGCTTTGAATAGGTTTGATATATCTGTAGTTTAAGAACTACAAATATCAATTCAACGGGGTGTATTTGTAATGACCTCAGTGTAAAAAAGGAAGAGAGCGATAACGGATTATTGAACTGATTCATGGATCTTTTACGAATTTAACGGTAATACGATGTATATAAGAAGTTTTCATAGACAATGTTGTTTCTTCTTGTCCAGTGTGCCATCTCTAGAACAAGGGGAACGATTCGCGGCTCAGCAGTCCTGTATAGCTGATTCTTACAGAACAAGGCAGTGTACAGGAATACAGGTGGTGTAACGTTAACCTGACGCGATCTGTGTTACTGTTACTGAAAAGGAACACTTGATGAACGGCTGGTAGTAAGGCGAGGCAAAATGGAGGGACAAGACAAGGGTTGCCAGTTTTAGTACAGAACGTATATCTTATGTCCGAATTATTTTATTTTATTCTATAAATGTTTTTATGCCTTTAAGTGCGTCTGTACGAAGGATTAAACATAGGCAGCCATATAGAAGCTTAACCAGGACACGTGTACCTGCATATAACATTAGTTATATTTGTGTGTTGTATACTAAACTTCACACCCACTACCACCTATTAGTAACATGAATCTTATACACTGAAGCACCAAGAAACAGGTATAGCCATGTGTATTTAAATACAGAGATATGTAAACAAGCAGAATACGACGCTGCGGACGGCAACACCTATGTAAGACAAGTGCCTGGCGCGGTTGTTATATCGGTTACTGTTGCTACAATGGCAGATTATCAAGATTTAAGTGAGTCTGAACGTAGTATTATAGTCGACGCACGAGCGATGGTACACATTATCTCCTAGGTAGCGATAAAGTGAGGATTTTCCAGTACGATGATTTCACGAGTGTACCGTTAATATCAAGAATCAGGTAAAACACCAAATCTCCGACATCGCTGCGGCTGGAAAAGATCCTGCAAGAACGGGACCAACGACGACTGAAGAGAATTGTTCAACGCGACGGAAGTGCAAGCCTTCCTGAGACTGCTACAAATTTCAATGCTGGGCCAACGACAAATGTCAGCGTGCGAGCCATTCAACGAAACATCATCGATAAGGGCTTTCGGAGCCGAAGGTTCGCTCGTTACCCTTGATGACTGCACGACACAAAGCTGTACGTCTCGCCTAAGCCCGTCAACAGCGACATTGGACTATTGATGACTGGAGACATGTTGCCTGGTTGGACGAGTCTCGTTTCAAATTGTATCGAGTGGATGGACATGTACAGGTATGGAGACAACCTCATGAATCCATGGACCCTGTATGTCAGCATGTAACGCCGGAAATGCATATCCTTCTATTTCCATCAATTGTACTATAGATTTTTCCTTATTTAGTTACCTGAAGATATGACATTTCTGTGTCTTTATATATTGTAATTTTTTACTGTTTGTTTATATATATATATATATATATATATATATATATATATATATATATATTTATGTTGGTTTGTTTTGTGAATATTATTTGTATTTATACGCAGGGTCTGGCCTAGGGAAAACTATGCTATCGAACGAATACATCGATAGGTCGTGGGGAGAACTAAAGTGTTTAGGATCTTTGGAAGTGTGAACTCTGCCGCGTGGAGCGCGGGCAGAGGGAGAGTCGAGCTAGGGTGGTGCTGTGGAGCAGGTGTGTAGTGTGACGCTCCCGCGAGTTGCCGCGCTTTCGGGGTTGGGCAGCATGTAATTGCGCTCGACTTGCTATGATAGTTTCTGACATGGTGTCGCGGACGGGAAGCATTAGCTGACGCATATCAAGAGCCCGTTTCGCCTGGTGACCGTGTCGAGAAGAAGGCGCGCCAACATCCAGCTTCTGGAACAGCGACGGCCGACAATGAGTGACTGTCGCCACCTCCTCGATCGACGGCTTCAAACCTTCAATCAACCAACAAAAGACTGGAAGCACGTAAAGTTTTAGAACTGTATGGCAGACTTCAGCTTTTCAAACTGTTCAAATCACAAAATTACAGCAACGTAGCATGAACCTTTGTTGCTCATTGTCCCAATTGCATTGCCAAACAGGGTCCCTTCCTTTTCCGAAATGAACCCGAGTGTCGTTGAAATTCGAACGCCAGCATTAAAGTACTATAATTCTATTTCACTGCTTTAATTTCAAAGTTCGGTTAAAGTATTCATAGCTGGCTACAATATTTAGATTACACAAGCACAAATTAAGAGTGCGAGTTTTGTTACCGTATTTTAGCTTACCTGTGACTGCAGCTCAGCTTGGTACGTACTAAATTTTACTATTTTTAATTGCTCAGAATCATTTAATTCAAGTTCAAAGTTAAATCTCTTATTTCTAAATTTCGTAGATTCAAGTAGCTTTTGAAATGATTGTTGAGGTAGTCCAAGACTAACCGTATTTTACTGAATTTCGATGTGCTTCAGAAAGAAAGCTCACTATTAACTTCAGTCACTAAATTAAGTTTAGATTTTCCGGTTTTATTAATTCTTTTGCTAAATTAAGTCAGAGTGTAGCGAAATTTATTACTTCTGACAAACTTTCAGCTTTCACACTTCACGTGTCAACCTTCAGTTGCCGCGCTTCTAGTGCTAATTATATGTGTAATAACCTTTCTTTTTCAGTTACTATAGTAATTGTCCATAGGACTGGCGACCGTAATTTCCCCCAAATCTCAAATATCTACTTACCGCTATTTATTTGCTAACGTAACGGCCGCACATTTACTTTCTTTATTAACTTTACCCCTTTTCAAAATTAATTTCCTCCAGTTTCATTTGCATTTTTCCTTTCATTTAGATGTAACCCTTTCCTCCCTCTTTACCGACAGATTAACTCGGTGACGATTGCTTTTCCCAAATTTCCATTAGGTACACGCGGTTTAATTTTTCACTGTCATTAAGGTCGATAAGTGAGGGGGAGGTTACAAGCAGGGGACTGTTCAAGCTGGTGGAGGCTCTGTTAATAGTGTGGTGCGTGTGCATTTGGAGTGATATGGGACCCCTGATACGTCTAGATACGACTCTGACAGGTTACACGTACGTAAGCTTCCTGTCTGATCACATGCATCAATTCATGTCCATTGCGCATTCCGATGGGCTTGGGCAATTCCAGCAGGACAATGCGACACCCCATACGTCCAGAATTGCTACAGAGTGGCTTCAGGAACACTCTTCTGAGTTTAAACGCTTCCACTGGCCACCGAACTCCCAAGACGTGAACATTATTGAGCATAACTGGGGTGGTTTCCAACGTGCTGTTCAGAAGAGATCTCCGCCCTCTCGTACTCTTACGGATTTATGGACAGCCCTGCAGGATTCGTGGTGTCAATTCCCTCCAGCACTATTTCAGACATTAGTCTATTCCACGCCACTTCACTGCATGTTGCGGCACTTCTGCGTGCTCGCGGTGGCCCTACACTATATTAGGCTTGTGTACAGGTTTTATTGGATCTTCAGTGTACAATATTCTGCAGTTTAACTCAAACGTAGTCTCTCACGAGGAATTCGCTGTCTCTCCCAAAATTGTGGTGATAACTGTAATTCCAATCAAACAGTGTAGTAACGATATGCAAACTAGTTATCTACCCATCGATTAAGGATTTTGGTTATGTGGTACTGTTTGAGAGGAGTTGTTCGTGTACCGGCACCAAGTATCCCCATATTCTTTCTCATCACGTCGTCAGCAATACTTGTTACATGGTATCATAGTAAATCATCTGTAGTGAACAATCACACTAATATATTTTTATACTAAACATAATTGGCTGAGAATATGGCGAAGTGTCAGATAACCTCGGAGATAAAAGGAGATTTTGAGGTAGGTGAAGCATTCATGAAAAGCGAGTTGGAAATAAACTGAACCGTTTCCCTCACATCAGCCGGAGGTGCATACCCGGAACATGTGGCACAAGGCTGAGGCAGCCCGAGGATAGAATATTCTGTAGTTCGTGGTACTGCAAGAGAAGTCTTTTACGTCGGCATACTTTTGCAAAATGTCGTTGGTTTGCTTTAAATAGTGATACTTTAGGTAACGCTTGGCCGTGCCGCTTATGAATACGAATTGCAAATACAATTTACTGGAATTAATCACATTTATTTTTCTTATTATTATGCATTTCGGAGGATCATAACTCCATCACCAGAGGGATTTCTTTCTGTTAACAAGCCGAGGATGTATATTTCTATATATGGTGTTTATACAGGGTTTAGAGGAAAAGTTGTTTGTAGAGGGTTTATAGAAAGCGTATGTGATGTAAATACTACAGCCTACAACTACCTAGAGAGACAGTGCCAGAGATTGCAGCGAAATTCCAAGCTTACGACTTCTGCCTCCATTGTCTTCATAAGTATCAAGCAACCAAATAAGTGGATTCCCCTTTTATATCCAGAAGTCAACCTGTAATTGAACGGTGAGCACTAAACTACATGGATGCTACCCTTACTTGTTCATTTTATGTGGCGGTGAATAGCACCAATTCCTCCACCACAACATGACAAAAATGTACCGTCTTTCCAGCAATATTTTATCCAAATTTGGCGCGGCAAAAGAATGTGTTGTCCAGTTCCTGTCGTGATTGTAATACATAATTACAGACAACTGCAACTTTATGTAATCTTCGATAATGATAGAAACTGAAGGAAGGAATTAAAATTTACGTCGCGGCCGGGAATTGAACTCAGGTATCCTGCTAACTAGGCAAATGAATTAACAACTACATCACCGTAGGGGTATGGCTGACACAGCTGCATAGACTACCCTACTCCAATGCCCTCCCTAACACAAACTTCTATTCACGCCTGCAGTCCATTTTCCCCTTCAAATGTCAGTATTATCGAGGCTCTCCGGTACTGGAACAGCACTCCAGCTTTGTACGTAATGGGGAATCCTGCCTGTACCTCAGGTGCATGTGATCTGTTCCTCTAACAGAATTACACTGTCCTTGAGACATTTCTACAGCTTCTACCATTATGAGAGATAAAACTGAGACTCATGTGTCTCAAGAAAATTGTAATTCCACGTTTCATAACATTTGCACATTCTAATCAACTATTTTTTGAGTCTCTTTGGGCTCATCTTCAGCTTGGGCACATCTAAGTTACATCATTATTTCTACAACGTAATATTGGGTACTGCCTTGAGAAAGTTGGGGCGGCATTGTAGTTAGTATGCACCTGGCAGTTTCCATTTTAATAGTTTGGGAGGATAAGCAAATATTTACAAATGTTGAAGCTTAATACACATTCTATGCACCTGGCAGTTTGCATTTTGATAGTTTATGAGGATAAGCAAATATTTACAATTGTTGAAGCTTAATACACATTCACGGGTTCATAATGGATAAGCTTAATCAGTTACTGTAAAATGTGTCTTGTAGCAACTGAATCTCTTTGCAAGGCAGATAGTTTTTCTGAAATACCTTTAACTGCGCAGTCGAAGTGCCGCATGAATTTTGACGACGAATGCAGCTGACAGACAATTTGAGCATCTGCAGCGCTTTGCAGGCCAGCGCACTGCTTGCTCGTTTTCGTCCCTCGCCGCAGCTGACTAATTACGGGCCGCATAATGAAAAGTCATTTAACGCGCAGTCCGAACTGACCCCAGTAGGCGCCCCATGTGCGACAGATGAAATTCCCGCTTGCGGGGAAACTGAACGTTCGGCTATCCCTGAGCAGAGACCACTGCTAGGTTATAGCGGCCGCGGTGTGAGGTATCGATGGTATCGACGACTAGCGGGAAACAGATGTGTCCGTCACTGACGTAGATGAGTGCTCTCTAGGACAGGGGAATTAAGTGGACTGTTTGACAGTTAAGTACCAAATGACATGTGCGACGTCAATAACTGTACAGCCACCAAAAGCCCGTTATTCGCGGTACCATTAGCGGCCCATAGTTCTGGCTTGGACTGTACATCAACATCGAATGGAGTAAGAAGTGTTTCCGCAGAACACCCTACCGCCAAGCTCCCTATTGCATTATCAAAGATCTTTGGAAAATCTGTTATGAAAGCTAGGGCTACGCTCCAACATTTATAAAAGGTATCACAAAAATATCACATGAGCAAAGACTGAATGAAACGTCTTTTACGAAATATCTCTCACAAAGTTATCCTACCTGATAAAAAAAAAATGAAGCACCCAGAAAATATGCTCGGATGGCAGGGTATCTACATACACTTGTACACTATACTCATAAGTGGGCTCATACTTTTTAAATTTCACTCGATGTCGTAATTACTGAAATAACATCACATACCTTCTCAACCCGTGATGTTCCATTTCCTTTCCTACTTCTTCCCTGCGTGCTTTGCTTATTTAATAAGGTAGTGTCTTTGATATTGTATCATTTACTTATTAATTTTATTCATTTATTTAATTTCATTAGATTAAAGCTTTCAGGCCCTGTCTTACGTCGTACTTGGCTGTAACGCATGCAGTACCTTTTACATCACGGCTATTTAAAGAATGATAATTTACTATGGGAAATGTTTATGATTTAATCCAAACTGGTGTAATTGACTAAAAGGTAGTAGGAATTATATTGGGGATACCACTGCTGCTAATAATAATGGTTACCATAGTGACAGTAGAAGGTACAAAATGTATTTATGGGCTTACAAAAGTGAAGTTCTTTTGTATAGCATATTCTGAGGGGCAGACATTCAGATAGAGATGGTGAAGGTATTGTGAGAAACAAGGGTAAGGGGCGAGTACAGAACAAAGGCAGGCACTATTGTTAATTTAATAAACATATCATTAGCTTTCACTTCGAGATTTTACTTAGTTATCTGCTATAGTGAGAGGGATCATTCCAGTGTCGAATTCCTGTTACTGGAAAGGATTTAGAGAAGGCGACAGAAAGGATTTTACTGTAACAGGAGAGCGGTTTTGTCCAGGCAAGACAGATGTGATCGAAGAGAAATATGAGGGACCATATACGTTGATAAGACGGGCCGAAAATATGCTTGTGACCGACGGAGAAACAAAATCAGTGAATTTGTAGCGTTTATGTGATCCCCGCGACCCTTATTTATGACATATGAGATGACTGTAGAAGATACACATTAGTTTTATTAATTACTCTCTATTTACAGCTGTCTTTGTTTTCAGCAGGGCATTTACGAGCTGGTGATGATGACGATGATGATTATTTTAGGTGAGGGGTCCTCAAGCTCATGGTCATCAGCATACTAATCTCATGGGTGGTGACGAAGGCTGTCCCCTCATGCAGAGCCCTTTATAATGCATTAAAGTCTGCCCCCCTTCCCCACCAATTTAGCGAAGTTAACAAAATATCACTGCTCTTGTAACTCTGGAATCAGTATCGGCCAAGATGATGGTTAGATCTCCATCGAGATGGAGGACTGCCCTCACATCAGTGCATAAGACACACTACTAGATCTGGGTTATTACCGTCTCCTAGCAAGACGAATAAAAGAAAAAGAATTGCCCAACAACTTTCAGCTGCTGTGTCCTACTACGCATTTAAGCCAAGCAAATCCTTATTTGCAAAGCCAATGTTGTCAGGAATATCTGAGACAAAAATAAAATAGTTGGCATAATTTGTTTAATTTAGTTTGTGATTCATGTGAGGCCATATTTTGGGGTAAATATCAAGCCAAGCTGAGCTGTAGTACATATTATTGGTAATGTGAGTTGAAGAACGTCCTGCAGAAACCTGTCTGAATGAAGTTTTTCATAAAGAATGTGTCTGTTGTTTCAGACTAATAGCTCTGTCCTTGGATTCAGCACTAGAAATTAAAAATAAAATCGATACGATGTTTTAAAGTCACTTACTTTGAGCTAGAGAAGCATCTACTGTTCATGGTCATCCACATTCAATAACTTACCACCAGATATAAAAAGTTTAGCTTGTAAAAAAGAACAATTTATAAAAAGCAGGAAGAATATTTGGTGGTGAATTTCTTCTATTTTACTGACCAGTTTTTTGGTACAACTTATTAGCGTATATAGGGTTGCCATCTTTCATGTGTCGTACTGGACATCCCACATTTGAGGCGAAAATTTTGTCTTCCGTATTATGAACTGTTGTCCCGTAGAAACGAGAGTTTATGTTTTTCTCTCTCTAAATACTTTAAAATTAGTATTTGATTTCAGCAGCGTTGAAATTCAAATTAGCTGCATTATTTTTTTCTCTCTGGAGAATCAGAAAAAAGAACTCTCGTGACGTCTCGACATTTACTGACAAAGTTCACCTTGCTGTGTTATTTTTCTCGTTCTGTAGGTCCTTCCTTCCAGTTTCCAAAGTGACTGTTCATGTTGTTTGAGACTAAATTTACGTAAATTGTGAAGTTACCAAAGCTCATCAAAGACATTATTGTTAACATATCGGATTCTGATGAAAATTCAACAAATACAACCGCTACGAAGGAATTTCAGAGAGTAACTTCATATTAAGATAACTAGGAATCGTCATACGGTGGTGAAAGTTGTGACGGAACAATACCACAAGGGCTGATGTTCCATCCGTGTGTGCGTGAATTCTCTATATCTTATTGCGGCGAGTTAGATCTTAAGCAACATGCTAGAATTGAAACCCATAAAGGGAATACAAAATCCCAAAATAAAACGAAAAATCTGAATTCGTATTTTTCTAATCAAGTGACCTCTCAGACACAGTAAGATAAAGTGAATGCAGCAGAAGTAGCTATTGTGTAAGTTAGTTTCTTTTACTAATTTCAATAACTATCTCATTGCCTTAATAAAACTAAATACAATGTAATTGAAATTGGCACATAAAGCTTTATTTTCAAGGTTTTATAAACTGTCCCTTATTTTCTGAAAAATCCCATATTTTTAGGTTAATGTCTCTTATTTCTTGTATCACTAAGTGGCAACTTTATCGTGCTACTGTGTCTTGTGCAAACCTTTTCGTCTACTGCAACTTGCATACTTTTGAACCTGCTTACTATATTCATCTCTTGGTTTCTCTCTGCGATTTTTACACCCCACACTTCCCTCCAATTCAAAATTGGTGACTCCTTGATGTGTCAGAATGTGTTTTATCAATCGATCCCTTTTTCTAGTCACGTTGTGCCACAAACTTCTTTTCTCCCCAATTCTATTCAATGTTTCCTCGTTAGTTACGTGATCTACCCATCTAATTATACACTTCCTCTCTCTCTCTCTCTCTCTCTCTCTCTCTCTCTCTCTCACACACACACACACACACACACACACACACACACACTAGCCTTTTCACCGTGGCTTCACCTGTGTATGCGTTTTACACATGTATTGTACACACCTCGTCCTCCCCTTCCCTGTGACCACCTCTTCATCCCCATGGCTGCCCACCTCTCCTCCAACCTCTATCTGTTTATCTCCTCCCACCCTCTCTTTCTGCATGTCCTCTACCCTCTCTCTCTGTCCATATCTTTCTCTCCCTACCCCCTGACCATATCCTCCTCCACACTCCCTTTTCATCTCCGCCTTCCTCTGTTCCTTTTCCACCTGCCCACTACCACTCTTCATTTACCATTTGTTTTACAGATCTCCATCTCCTCTCCTCTCTCTGTCAATTTCCTCCACCCCACTTCGTCCATCCCGTCCTCTATCCTTCTCATCCTGTTCCCAGTCATGCTCCTCATTACGTGTAGCCCCTGCAACACAGTTCAATAAAGTAGGCCGATACTATTCACACGACACGCCTGTCACGAAGGGCCGGAAAACCGTGTCTTGCTCCTGACGTGTATGCTGCCATGCAAAGCAGGCCGATACTATACACTTATAGCTGGAATTCACAGTTATAAAAAACTTTTTGAAGGACATCATCTTTACATCAGTGACTGTTATAAGTTTTTATTACACACTGTTGCAATTTCAGCCTTAGGCCATTATCAAGTGCTGATATTACGGCTTTAAGCCATGTCAATGTAATGTAAACTGACGCATTAGAATGTCGTTGTCAATCCTGTTAAATACATTCGTGTCGCTGTTACACAGTGCGGGCACACGTATTCAAACGTCGTAAAACAACACAGTATGTAAATGCACATGTTCGTTAACCCATCACTAGTCACACATGCATTAGACCACAGCTGCAGACTGCTGTTGACAGTAGTCTGCAACTGTGGTCTAATGCATGTGTGACTAGTGGTGGGTTAACGAACATGTGCATTTACAGATTATGTTGTTTTAAGACGTTCGAATACGTGTGCCGCACTGTGTAACAGCGACACGAATGTATTTAACAGGAATGACAACGACATACAAATGTGTCAGCTTACATTATTTGGACATGGCTTAAAGCCGTAATATCAGCACTTGATAAAGGCCTATGGCCGAAATTACAATAGTGTGTAATAAAAACTTATAACAGTCACTGGAATCCAGATGATGTCCTTCAAAAATAGGCCGCTACTGTTCTCACACAACACTGCTGCCGTGCAGGGGCCGGGAAAAGCATGTTCTCGACCGTATCTCCGCTCCAATTGGAGCTAGGAGGTTATCAATCTCAAAGTGCTGATAACCGTGAGGCCTGCCATTTCTGGGCCAAATTAATTATACATATACAAACAATATATATGAGACCGTCACTTGCACAATGGCCACGTTTCAGCAAGGAAGAGAGTTCAATATGTTATTCGGATACGTCATATTTAGTTGAAGCCACTGATTGTTGACACTGATTGTTGATAAGATCTCGTATACCCTCCAAATTGTGAGAACGAATGTTGAATTTCGCCCATTGTTCAAAAGAGTCCATCAGTACATTGTGTACTGAAGTACTGCCGGTAGATTTATCAGGTAAGTGAAAGAGCGATAGAGAGCCTGAGTGTTATTAAAAGCAGGAACGTCCGTGTACCGCCCTGTGTAGATGGCTGCTGTTATCGTGGAAGACGAGTATGGCCGCAGTATACTCATTATGAAGTTGTAGAGGGTACGGCAATATTGAGTCACTGAGGAAGTTGAAATAAACACGATGGTTCACGCACACAGTCGCTTTGGTGACGAGTCTAAAGTTAAGCACAAAAATAGCTTCAGAATCACCTCCATCCTCCACACTTTGCATATCAGAAGCTTAAGTGGGTCATTGGTGCACTCGGCATCAGACAATCGTTTGAAAGGGGAAGAATTACTCCTCGTCAAACCACACTACGCGTCTCTAAATCAGCTACTGTCCATTGCAGGTTTACGTGACGCTGTGAGCAATGGGCTTGGGCGAGGTACTCGACTCCCAACTGTCCGCTGCATTGTTCTCTGGGAAAGTGGTTCAGACGGGTCTGCATTCACTGGCAGAAACAATTTCTGCAGCATCTGAAACATACGGCCATTGTCAAGGCGTGACGCTCGTCTCTGGCCCCTATCGGTTAGGAACTTGTCTTACACGCGAATGGTACACCGTTCCTTGTATACAACTTAGACAACCCGCTCCGACGCATCAACAAATCGGAGCGCTGAATTCAAGATGTAGTCATTTGCACGTCCAAGCACAACAGCTCGTTTGTACCATTTTGTCAGTTCGGTTAACCGTACTGCGCTAATAACGTAGAACTAACTGGCTGATACCACTTTACTGCCGTGATTGGCTCGTACGAATTGTAGCGTCCATAGCGCTCCAAATCAACCACTACGCTATTTTGAGGGGTGGCTAATATATTTTCCCTGCTGATCTTGGATTCAGTTTAATTTTCCACACCTGTACTGCGGTGTTCGTGTCCTACGACGTGCTGCACCGCTGCAAATACTGGGCCAGACGCCAGGCGGCCGGAGAAGCGTATCCGTCGACTCTGGTGACCGGCGGCGGCGGGGCAGGCAGAGAGCAGTGAGCCTGGGGCGTGGACTGTCCTCTTGAAATATTGGCGCGCCGGCTCGCTCGCTCACCTCTCGCACCCAAACAATAGGCTGCCAGCGTGCGCCTGTTGTCATTGTTCCTGCCCCGCGCGTCTTCGCTCCATCCGGAGTCGCGAAGCGCGCCAGTTTTGTCCAGGGACAAAGGTACCCACGTCACACGCTGTTTATCTCCGACGCGAAAGTAGCCTGGCTAGCACGGAAAGGGGTCGCGTGGGTGGCTACTCAGGAAGACACTCGTACGCCAAGAATCGATGACTGTTGATATTCGCTGGATGACAGCGGCTCTCAGAAGCTAAGTCGTGTTCTTCCGATTGACAAAGGTACGAAGTGGTATCCGTAGGTTCCAGAAATTTCAAGTACCGCATAAGTCGTTATGAGCACACTGAAATTCTGCTAGGTATTTCCTATACATATTTCTCGATCAACTGTGACAATGACTGCTAACTGGTTAGTTGTTGGTGACCGTATTTCCTCTGTCGTTCTTCCGTGAGTTTGTGGAAGGGATTTTCTCTGCCTCGTGATGGCTGGGTGTTGTGTGCTGTCCTTAGGTTAGTTAGGTTTAAGTAGTTCTAAATTCTAGGGGACTGATGACCATAGATGTTAAGTCCCATAGTGCTCAGAGCCATTTGAACCAGTTTGTGGAAGGATGATCTAAAAGAGCAGCGTGTCCGGATAAAGTGAGGAAAACCGCTGCAGAAGGGTATCAAATGTTGGGGGAAATTTCAGGAGACAGCGCTTTAAGTCCGACACAGGCTGTTGTGTACATAGTTCCGCGTAGTCAGCGCGTACACAGCTTTCCCACTAGAGCGCGCCCCGCTAAGCACAACAGCGCAGCCGCAGCGCTCGTCTGCCTCCGCACAACGAGATGGCGCTGCCGTAGGGATGGACCAAATTCTGCTTCCGCCCATCCATGTATTAATATGTAACGCAGCCAATGAGATTGCTGCTAACGTAGAACCTTTTCTCCTCGCGGATCACACTCGTGCAGTGATACATGAACGCGCGAGGTATTATAACGAGTGTACAGACCTCCCATTAGTCAGTCTGCATCAGTCTGTACTAGTCTACATTTGTCTGTACCAGTCTATAGTCAAGTTTCAGTCTGCGCCTAAAAAGATTACCATATTCCTGTACATAGCCATGACGATAAATGTATAGACACTTTTGTCAAGTATCAAAGATGTATGTCAGAATAAGATTAACATACCAATACCAAAGGACCTTCAGATTGTCAATTGTAAATAGCATCCAGAACCAAGTTAAGTAATGTTTATGCTTGTTATTATTTTGATAAATGTATGTGAAAATTAATCAAGCTCTGTTTAAAGTTGGTCACTGTCAATCTGCTACTCTAAGCGTGCAAGTGGCATTTCTATCGTCTGACCTAACGGCAGAAGATAAACACGTCACGATAAGACCACGAGACATATTGCTGACACTCGCCTACTTCGTTAGAGCGACAAGTCAAATAATCTGATGGTGTGTGTACTGAAGGTCTTACAGTACGCACACCACACAGGCGTACGAATGGTATCACCGTTTTGTGCAAGGGCGAATATCGATTGATTCCAGTTGGCCGTCAAAACGTAATCATACCGGAAATTTTTCTGAAAGTGAGCTATATGTTTCTGCAGGATCGTAGACGGAACATCCAAGACATGTGCAACACCTTTGGAAGAATTTACGGTACATATGAACGTGTTCTGTCGCGCTATTCGTCCACGAGACTCAGAGGGCCATAGACACGGGTTCTCAGGTAAATGGCGTGTTTCTTGACTTCCGCAAGGCGTTTGATACAGTCGTTCAATGAACAAAATAACAGCATATAGACTATCAGACCAATTGTGTGATTGGATTGAAGAGTTCCAAGATAACAGAACGCAGCATGTCATTCTCGATGGAGAGAAGTCTTCCGAAGTAAGAGTGATTTCAGGTGTGCCGCAGGGGAGTGTCGTAGGACCGTTGCTATTCACAATATACATAAATGACCTTGTGGATGACATCGAAAGTTCACTGGGGCTTTTTGCGGATGATGCTGTGGTATATCGAGAGGTTGTAACAATGGAAAATTGTACTGAAATGCAAGAGGATCTGCAGCGAATTGACGCATGGTGCAGAGACTGGTAATTGAATCTCAATGTAGACAAGTGTAATGTGCTGCGAATACACAGAAAGATCCTTTATCATTTAGCTACAATATAGCAGGTCAGCAACTGGAAGCAGTTAATTCCATAAATAATCTGGGAGTAGGCATTAGGAGTGATTTAAAATGGAAAGACCATATAAAATTAATCGTCGGTAAAGCAGATGCCAGACTGAGATTCATTGGAAGAATCCTAAGGAAATGCAATCCGAAAACAAAGGAAGTAGGTTACAGTACGCTTGTTCGCCCACTGCTTGAATATTGTTCACCAGTGTGGGATCCATACCAGATGGGGTTGATAGAAGAGATAGAGAAGATCCAAGGAGAGCAGCGCTCTTCGTTCCAGGATCATTTACTAATCGCGAAAGTGTTACGAAGATGATAGATAAACTCCAGTGGAAGACTCTGCAGGAGAGACGCTCAGTAGCTCGGTACGGGCTTTTGTTGAAGTTTCGAGAACATACCTTCACCGACGAGTCAAGCAGTATATTGCTCCCTCCTACGTATATCTCGCGAAGAGACCATGAGGATAAAATCAGAGAGATTAGAGCCCACACAGAGGCATACCGACAATCTTTCTTTCCACGAACAATACGAGACTGGAATAGAAGGGAGAACCGATAGAGGTACTCAAGGTACCCTCCGCCACACATCGTCAGGTGGCTTACGGAGTATTGATGTAGTTGTAGATAGATGTTGAAGAGTTGAACGTAGAAACGATTGCGATGTGTTGTGTGTCACGATTGCTTCAAGATGATCAAAAGCAAAATAGGATACATGCACTATAACGTGACCACCTGTAAAACGTCTGAATAACCACCTTTTGCAACTTAGACCGCTGCGAGACGTCCTGGAAGAGCGTCAACGAGGTTCTGGAAGCTCTGAAATGTGAGAAGTTGCGTTGTCCTACTGATAGATGCCATCATACCGGGAAAAAACAAGTTGCATGTTGAGGGTGAGGAAGGGCGAGAGGGGTGCACATGGCATGGCCCCAGAAAAAATATATATAGAAGCACACTTGTGTTGATCAATTGTGCCTTCGTGAATGACGAGATCACCTAGGCAATGCCACGAAAATGTTCCCCATACCTTGACACTCCCTCCTCTGACCTGGACCATTTTCTATCACACATTTCAATCTGTACACGCCATCGGTCATGTGTCTAATGGAGGATAAAACGTGATTCCTCTGAAAAGGCCACCAGTCACCACTCAGTGGACGTCCATATGCATCATTGGCGTGCAAATTCCAATCTCCGCCGGCAAAGAACGGCAGTCAGCATGGGTACTCGAACCAGGCACCTGATGCAGAGGCCCATATGCAGCAACATTCGCTTATCGGCCATTGAGGAGACGCTGTTGGCAGCCCCTTGGCTCATCTGGGCGTTCAGATGCTCAACGGACGTAGTCTGTTCGTCCGTACACATCTCCACAGACATCGTTATCCCCTGTCTTCTGTGGCTCCTGTTGCATCACAGTTGTCTCGGCGCTTGTTTTGGACAGCGCCATTTTGCGATACACACATTAACCACGGCGGTACACGAACACGTTACAGACTTTTGGACGTCAGATAAATCGCTTCATTGCGGCAATATGACAATGACTATTGTTTTCCAGGACCCCACAATACGCTTTATATACCCTCCACTGTTAGTGTTGCCACTTGCCGTCAGTGAGTGGTTATTGCTCGTTGATATCGAACATTGGCGGTGGTCACATCACTGTGTATGGACTATGCACATTGACGAGATTGTTTATAAGGAGTTCGTCCCTTGCATCGCGGAGTGGCCGCGTGGTTTGAGGCGCCATGTCACAAATTGCGCTGACCCTCCCGCCAGAGGTTCTAGTCCTCCCTCGGGCAAGGATGTGTGTGTTGCTCTTAGCAGAAGTTAGTTTAACTAGTGTGTAAATCTAGGGGCCGATGACCTCAGCAGTTCTATCTCTTACGAATTCACACACACATTTCGTTCGTCCCTCCTTTCCAGACAGTCAGTGAACTTCCACTATGTTCCGACGCGTCTGAGGAGAAACTTTCACAGAAGTAGTGTACTAAAGACGGGTAATCCAATATGACAATGCACGACTGCATATGACGTTCGTTAATCAGGACGTATTGATTACAAACAAGTGATAGGTAGTTCCCCTCCCCCCACCCCCCTGTACTCACCAAACTTCGGTCCGTGTGAAAGGGTGACTGCTTAATAGAGTTCAAAGAAAATAGCAGAGCATATTAAACACCTTAGCAAACAAAGACTTCCAGGAAACTGTTGAAAGTGGCAGAAACGTTTGTATTGCTGTATTTGCTTCCAAGGGGACTACTTTACAGGTAAGATATAATAATTTCAGTGAATCTACACTATGTGATCAAAAGTATCCGGACATCTGGCTGAAAATAACTTACAAGTTCGTGGCGCCCTCCATCGGTAACGCTGGTATTCAATATAGTGTTCGCCCACCCTTAGCCTTGATAACAATTTCCACTGTCGCAGGCATACGTTCGATCAGGTGCTGGAAGATTTCTTTGGGAATGGCAGCCCATTCTTAACGGAGTACTGCACTGAGGAGAGGTATCGACGTCGATCGGTGAGGCCTGGCTCGATGTCGGAGTTCCAAACCATCACATAGGTGTTCTGTAGGATTCAGGTCAGGACTCTGTGCAGGCCAGTCCATTACAGGGATGTTATTGTCGTGTAACCACTCCGCCACAGGCCGTGCATTAAGAACAGCTGCTCGACCGTGTTGAAAGGTGCAACCGCCATCCCCGAATTGCTCTTCAACAGTGGGAAGCAAGAAGGTGCTTAATACGTCAATGTAGGCCTTTGCTGTGATAGTGCCGCGCAAAACAACAAGGGGATGCAAGTCCCTCCATAAACAACACGACCACACCATAACACCACCGCCTCCGAATTTTACTGTTGGCACTACACACGCTGGCAGATGACGTTCGCCGGCCGAAATGGCCGAGTGGTTAAAGGCGCTACAGTCTGGAACCGCACGACCGCTACGGTCGCAGGTTCGAATCCTGCCTCGGGCATGGATGTGTGTGATGTCCTTAGGTTAGTTAGGTTTAAGTAGTTCTAAGTTCTAGGGGACTTACGACCACAGCAGTTGAGTCCCATAGTGCTCAGAGCCATTTGAACCATTTTTAGATGACGTTCACCGGGCATTCGCCATACCCACACCCTGCCATCGGATCGCCACATTGTGTACCGTGATTCGTCACTCCACACAATATTTTTTCACTGTTCAATCGTCCAATGTTTACTCTCCTTGCACCAAGCGAGGCGTAATTTAGCATTTACCGATGTGGTGTGTGGCTTATGAGCAGCCGCTCCATCATGAAATCCAAGTTTTCTCAGCCCCGCCTAACTGTCATAGTACTTGCAGTGGGTCCTGGTGCAGTTTGGAATTCCTGTGTGATGGTCTGATAAATGTCTGCTTATTACACATTACGACCCTCTTCAACTATCGGCAGCATCCCTCAGTCAGAAGACGAGGTCGGCCTGTAGGCTTTTGTGCTGTACGTGTCCCTTCACGTTTACACCTACGGATGTTGTGTGGAAATCTCGCGTACAGACGTGTGACACAAGTGACACCCAATCACCTGACCACATTCGAAGTCGTTGAGTTCCACGGAGCGCCCCATTCTGCTCTCTCACGATGTCTAATAACTACTGAGGTCGCTGATATGGAGTAACCGGCAGTACGTGGTAGCAAAATGCACCTAATATGAAAACGTATATTTTGGGGGGGTGTCCGGATACTTTTGATCACACAGTGTATTTCGGGAACTCTTGGATACCACCCAGCGTTAAAAAGGCCTAGAGATGTCATCAGCACGTTCTTGTTATGCTCGAGGCTACCTGTGCGGGAACAAACTATTTTATATTCAGTGATGTAGGTAAAGGCAGAAGGATATGTAGCTAAAAGGGGTGGAAGAGAGGAGAAGACTCGCCCAGGGCAACCGCAGAGAGGTGGCGGGAAAATAGAAAAGACGGAGAAATTGTTGATGAAAATATTTTGTTCCTAACGTTTCGTCCAATGCTGCGTCGGAGATCAGAGTAAAGACTCAACGGGACGAGGAGCACTTCTGAAGATGTCCAATTCGGCTTTGGACGAAGGCACCAAAAAAAGGCGCATGGACCACGATGCATTGACCACGACCATGTAACACCGAAAACTGACCAGCAATCAAGAAAACAGGTCGTCACAACCGACATTATACTATGAGATAGAGAGGCACATATTCCAAGCAGTCCCTGCTAGTGATGAAAAGCTGTCGAAGATGTTGACTATGGTCAGATCTGTGATAAAGAACGCAATGTTAAGTTTAGTAATGTGGGTGAGAAAGTCTAGCGAACTGAGGATCTTGAAGTTGGTTGAGACGCCTGGTTGGAAAGATTTTCTACTTATACCTGAATGACATCTTTCCTTCATAAAGTGTGACCACTGAGTCCTATGAGCAACAAAAACCTCTTTTACTATATGAAAGACATATTCGTTTAATTACACCATCAGCTGATGTCAAAAACTTTAGTAAATTGCTACTAGTTATTTGTCTTATACTTGGGCTCTCTCCTGACACTGGTTTAGCATTTTTCTTTCTGATGCACTACAAACTGTTGCCTTAATATTAAATAAAGTAGGGAACCATCAGTGTTGTTATTCTGTGGCACTAACAAATATGTAATAACAACATTGATGCTTCCCTATTTCATTTAATACTACGGCAACAGGCATTATTTCAAACCACAATGAAGGTAAGAGATTCTTCCTATGCTTTATTTTATGCAACTACTGTTTAAGCTATCAGTCATTTTTGCAATGGAAATTAATTTACTAACAATCGGTGTTTTCAGTTACAAATTGTTGCTGCAGAATGTCTGTTACAGTAGCAAGAAACGCTGCCCTCAGTTTTGATTACTTAGTTTGCTGGAGACCGAAAAATATCATCACACTAAGAGGCTCACACAAGAATTTGCAATGAAATGGAAGAGATATTATTGCTCTGTAATCTGTGAACTCACCAGGTCATTCTCATTTTGGGACGGTACCAGTTTTCTGGGTGGGTGTATCCTTACCTGCAAAGAAAAGATTATTCAGTGTTCATTCTTTATAACTTTCTGATGAAGCAACATATGTAAATTGACTTAGGTTATTTCAAGATATTATATCTACAATTTATGAAGATTAGTCCTTTTATGACTGGGTCTTAGCTGTTTAAATTACTTGAAAGATATCATTTGCCTACTTGAGACTGTATTTTATTTGAAACAAATACTTTATTTCATCGGCAGTTTTCTAGTTTTACTCCTTCGGTGTTTCAAGCAAAATAAAACAAAAAATTATCTTATGTACTTCCATGATACAAATATCACTGGGAAATCAACACATTTCCGTCGAACTTATTAATACAGTAGGAACACAGTTCTATCTGTTGAACGAAAACGTGAAACCCCTGTGTGTGTTTTGACACCTTATAAGCACACAATACATTAAAGTAGGGCTACGTATGTCTATAATAAAAGCGCACGAGGTGTTGTGAGCGTCTATATTTTAAGGCATATACTACGTCATGTTATATTACACAAAGACGACAGAATGTTTCCGTTAATGAGGATGATAACCCTCAGGGTGATGGATATTGGCTAATATATCAATATGTGGTTAGGAACCTGTGCCGAAATTTACGAAATGAAACATGTTGTGGTATATCTATGCCCCGGAACACCAACACTTACAAACTATTGTTTGTACAATAACGTAAATTGTAAGTATACATCAAACGGAAGTCTTCTTTTGTAGTCAGCTTGTTCGCGTCATTTTAATACTTATTTCTTTTCATGTTGTGACTTGAAAAGATTTGTGTACGCAGCATGTGAGGAGACTGAATACGATAGTGGTGCGCTATTTGGTGTTTAATTGTCTGTCAGATATGATTCTCCAACATCTCCTTGATCCTCCCCGTGCGCCAAACAAAGCTGTGACCAATCTTACTGCTCTTCTTTTAAACGTTTAAACGTGCATCACCCTCTGCTCGTATTATGTGATGAAGGTGCCACAACCATTAGCAGTATACACTGAAGGGAAAAAAAATTGGTATAGGCATGCGTTTTAAAATACAGAGATATGTAAACAGGCAGAATACGGTGCTGCATTCGGCAACGCCTATATAAGACAACAAGTGTCTGGCGCACTTGGTAGATCGGTTACTGCTGCTACAATGGCAGGTTATCAAGATTTAAGTGAGTTTGTAAGTGGTGTTATAGTCGGCAGACGAGTGATAGGACACAGCATCTCCGAGGTAGCGATGAAGTGGGTATTTTCCCGTACGATCATTCCACGAGTGTACCGTGAATATCAGGAATCCGGTAAAACATCAAGTCTCCGACACCGCTGCTGTCGGAAAAAGATCCTGCAAGAACAGGACCAAAGATGACTGAAGAGAATCGTTCAGCATGGCAGCAGTGCAACCCTTCCGCAAATTGCTGCAGATTTCAATGCTGGGCCATCAACATGCGCCAGCGTGCGAACCATTCAACTAAACGTCATCCAAGAGGCTTTCGGAGCCGAAGGCCTACTTGTGTACCCTCGATGACTGCACGACACAAAACTTTACCCCTCGCCTAGGCCCGTCAACACCGACATTGGACTGTTGATGACTGGAAATACGTTGCCTTGTCAGACGAGTCTCGTTTCAAATTACATCGAGCAAATGGACTTGTACGGATATGGAGACAACCTCATGAATCCATGGAGCCTGCATGTCAGCAGGGGACTGTTGAGGCTGGTGGAGGTTCTGTAATGATATGGGACGTGTGCAGCTGGAGTTATATGGGACGCCTGATTCTGACTCTGACAGGTGACACTTAGTTTAGCATCCTGTCTAATCCTGCAGCCATTAATGTCCATTGTGCATTCCGACGGACTTGGGCAATTGCATCAGGTCAATGCGACACCCCACACGTTCAAAATTGCTCCATGAACACACTTCTGAGTTTAAACACTTCCGCTGGCCCCAGACATGAACGGTATGAGCGTATCTGTGATGCCTTGCAACGTGCTGTTCAAAAGAGGTCAGAGATCTCCATCCCCTCCCTCCTTCCCTAGCATTCATACGAACTTATGGACCACCCTGCATTATTATGGTGTCAGTTCCCTCCGACACTACTTCGGACATTAGTCGAGTCTTTGTAAGTTCTCTAGATAAATACAACTGCCACAAATCTTATAGTAATGAGCCGTAAATGTGAAATATCGTCATTTACGCTTATAACTTTCTATTTATTCGTTGTAGCATCCCGCATAACTTCACAAACGATCTTTAATGAACGTTTTAAAACTATAAGAAAAATAACCGTAACTCACGAGGTGTGGTTTCTCAGCCTCGCGAAAATTTTCGAACTCTGCAAGGTCAGTTCCAGTGGAATGTTCCTACATACCACCTACCCTCCTTAAACCGCCAAACTTAAAATGTTTTGTTATAAATTGCATTATCGCCTTCTTTGTTTGTTGTTGATACGTATTACTAACATATGTTGTGGCGCCTAAACCGCGTCTCGTGAACTGTGTACCTCTTTTTCTCAGGGTAGCACAATGTGTGTTCGCAAGAACGTGTCAGTTTGAAATGTCCTAAGTTTGATGAAATTGTCAGTGGATGGAGGAAGATGTCAGTGTTACATATTAAGAAAGAACCGGAAAAGACGACGATTTTACAACAACCAGTGATCACAGTTCTGCTATCGGAGGTTCATTTAGAGAAAGGACAATTGTAACAGGGTTCTCTGTTTCTCACATAAAATATTTACAGTGTTAGTTAACATCAAATTTGTGTGATAAGAAATCTGTGGATCCCAGCACTGAATGTCACTTTTGCAAATTTTATTTTTATACCTATCGACGGCACTATTTATGAGCAAGTGTAAACCCTAGAATTTAGTTTTTTGTGAAAATGTTTTTGCTACAAAGATACTATAATTTTTCCGAACATAAAATGCAGTTCTATAACAGTTCGTTTATGTGTTATATTTAAGCCCGCATCTCGTGGTCGTGCGGTAGCGTTCTCGCTTCCCACGCCCGGGTTCCCGGGTTCGATTCCCGGCGGGGTCAGGGATTTTCTCTGCCTCGTGATGGCTGGGTGTTGTGTGCTGTCCTTAGGTTAGTTAGGTTTAAGTAGTTCTAAGTTCTAGGGGACTTATGACCACAGCAGTTGAGTCCCATAGTGCTCAGAGCCATTTGAACCATTTTTTTTGTTATATTTATGAAAACACTCAAAATGTATGATTTTGTGTCATAAATTCCTGTAGGCTTCATTTATCGCAATAACATCAATAAGCAGTATTTAAACAACACTTCAGTAATTCTGAAACTAAATTCCATTTAACTTAAACAATTCAAATGATTTGCCTCTTAAACATAGGTTTCAACATAGCGGTGCCAGACACCCTACTTTGTAGTACACGTTACGGAAAAATCGCCTCATGAGTTAGGTGTTAATATTTTATTCATATATCTCATGTTGTATCACAATCCAAAATCATTATTTTGTTCACAGCTTTTATTTGTTCAGCTTCTGTAGTTAATATTACAAAATAAAATTCAACAGTCTGCCCTGCATTTGTTTTGATTTCACTTAATCAGTTTCAACAAATCAATTTATCATCTTGTGAAACTCTCTCAGCTGTTACTTAAAAACAGATCAAATACACAAGCCATTACCGATGATTGTTTTTAAGCCGATTAAATACATAAATGGGAAATGCGCTGAGGTTCTTTTATCTTGATTTAATTATTTAAAATACTGTAGTTGCATAAAGTATATGAAGCCCTACTTCCTGAGCGTCATCCACAATTCAGGGGCAAAAATAATATTACGACGATAAATGCTTAGTGGAAACAATCGTTGATGGCGTACTGCTTTCCTCAAAGACAAAAACTGATTACATCACTTAGTGACACGAGGCAGAAGATGAACGATATTCGATCAGATATAGGGACTTCTGAGCTTGAAATGCTATTGCATTAACATTTGCAAAAACAGAAGTTATACTTTAGATGTTACATCATCTCTGGATCAAGGTCTACTGCCCTCCATTGCAGTCCCAGAAAGTTGATCGAGGAACTTGCTCTTTGGTCCCCTCCCCCAGATCATCCAACCAACCAGACAGCATGTATCGTTATCACAAAAACACCATGTTTACCCGTTCCACACAGATATAGAAGAGTGAATACTTTTACAGTCCATTTTTCCACAGCGCCATCATGCTCTGATTTCTGTTCGCGTTTACCTACGCTTAAAGTAAGGGGGAAAATTTATTTTCGTGCCCATTCAATATCTTTCGGCAAACAGTGCACGGAGTGGCGCTGGAGGTGCGATATTTTTCCAGCCGCTAGTGTCTGGAGCGGCCGCGCCTGCGCTGTTGGTTTAGCTCGCAGGTTGAGAGCACGGCGTGCCTACACTTCAGGGGCCGCGATTCCCGCTGCCGCCTAACTGACTGACAGTCCAGCAGACAGTGAGAGCATCATCTCAAAGTGCGGAATAATTCTCTCACACATCGATAGGTCTTTTTCTTCCCATTGTTTCTTGAATTTTTCCCAGTGGATAGAATATTCCATCATCCTTCGGACGTGCTTGGGGTAGTTACTAAAAGCGTTGACTTTTAGACCAGTAGTAAGTAACATGGTGTACCTGTATATTGCTTGGACAAAAATTTGGCCTCGTTTTGTTGTGACCTTTTGTGAGTAAACGTGAACATTATGTCTGTCATTCAAGTAAGTTACAAACTTTCCAACTTAACAACTCTGATTTACTTGTTAGCTTTGACGTCGTCTCTTAATTTACCAAAGTACCTATCGCTGACTCTAATCGATGGATTAGCGTCAAGTTTGAGGAAGACTCAGCAGCATTATTTATGCATACGCTAACGCCCACTAACTTTATATCCGGTGACCAACATTTTGAGAAGATGGGTAGCCCTTCTTACCCATTTATGTATTTTATGATCCACTTGATCCTCTCTACTTCGACCATCATCAATAATTTTGCTCCCCAAATAGCAAAACTCCTTTACTACTTTAAGTGTCTCATTTCCTAATCTAATTCACTCAGCATCACCAAACTTAATTCGACTACATTCTATTATTCCCGTGTTGCTTTTGTTGATGTTCGTCTTATATCCTCCTTTCAAGACACTGTCCATTCCGTTCAACTGCTCTTCCAAGTCCTTTGCTGTCTCTGACAGAATTACAATGTCATCGGCGAACCTCAAAGTTTTTATTTTTTCTCCATGGACTTTAATACCTACTCCGAATTTTTCTTTTGTTTCCTTCACTGCTTGCTCAATATACAGATTGAATAACATCGGGGAGAGGCTACAACCCTGTCTCACTCCCTTCCCAACCACTGCTTCCTTTTCATGTCCCTGGACTCTTATAACTGCCATCTGTTTTCTGTATAAATTTTAAATAGCCTTGCGCTCCCTGTATTTCACCCCTGCCACCTTCAGAATTTGAAAGAGAGTATTCCAGTCAACATTGTCAAAAGCTTTCTCTAAGTCTACAAATGCTAGAAACGTGCGTTTGCCTTTCCTTAATCTAGCTTCTAAGATAAGTCGTAGGGTCAGTATTGCCTCACGTGTTCCAATATTGCTACGGAATCCAAACTGATCTTCCCCGAGGTCGGCTTCTACCAGTTTTTCCATTCGTCTCCAAAGAATTCGCGTTAGTATTTTGCAACCGTGACTTATTAAACTGATAGTTCGGTAATTTTCACATCTGTCAGCACCTGCTTTCTTTGGGATTGGAATTATGATATTCTTCTTGAGGTCTGAGGGTATTTCGCCTGTCTCATACATCTTGCTCACCAGATGGTAGAGATTTGTCAGGACTGGCTCTCTCAAGGCTGTCAGTAGTTCTAATGGAATGTTGTCTACTCCGGGGGCCTTGTTTCGACTCAGGTCTTTCAGTGCTCTGTCAAACTCTTCACGCAGTATCGTATCTCTCATTTCATCTTCATCTACATCCTCTTCCATTTCCATAATATTGTCCTCAAGTACATCGCCTTTGTATAGACCCTCTATATACTCCTTCCACCTTTCTGCTTTCCCTTCTTTGCTTAGAACTGGGTTTCCATCTGAGCTACATATAAGCGGTTCTCTTTTCTCCAAAGGTCTCATTAATTTTCCTGTAGGCAGTATCTATCTTACCCCTAGTGAGATAAGCCTCTACATCCTTACATTTGTCCTCTAGCCGTCCCTGCTTAGCCATTTTGCACTTCCTGTCGATCTCATTTTTGAGACGTTTGTATTCCTTTTTGCTTGCTTCATTTACTGCATTTTTATATTTTTACTTCTTTCAACAACAAAAATTCAATATTTCTTCTGTTATCCATGGGTTTCTACTAGCCCTCGTCTTTTTACCTACTTGATCCTCTGCTGCCTTCACTTCTTTATCTCTCAAAGCTACCCATTCTTCTTCTACTGTGTTTCTTTCCACCATTCCTGTCAATTGTTCCCTTACGCTCTCTCTGAAACTCTGTACAACCTCTGGTTTAGTCAGTTTATCCAGGTCCCTTCTCCTTAAATTCCCACCTTTTTGCAGTTTCTTCAGTTTTAATCTAGAGTCCATAACCAATAGATTGTGGTCAGAGTCCACATCTGCCCCTGGAAATGTCTTACAATTTAAAACCTGGTTCCTAAATCTCTGTCTTACCATTATATAATCTATCTGAAACCTGTCAGTATCTCCAGGTTTCTTTCATGTGTACAATCTTCTTTTATGACTCTTGAACCAAGTGTTAGCTAAGATTAAGTTGTGCTCTGTGCAAAATTCTACCACGCGACTTCCTCTTTCATTTCTTAGCCCCAATCCATATTCACCTACTACGTTTCCTTCTCTCCCTTTTCCTACTCTCGAATTCCAGTCAGCCATGACTATTATATTTTCGTCTCCCTTCACTATCTGAATAATTTCTTTTATTTCATCATACATTTCCTCAATTTCTTCGTCATCAGCAGGGCTAGTTGGCATATGAACTTGTACTACTGTAGTAGGCGTGGGCTTCGTGTCTATCTTGGCCACAATATTTCGTTCACTATGCTGTTTGTAGTAGCTTACCCGCACTCCTATTTTTTTTATTCATTATTAAACCTACTCCTGCATTACCCCTATTTGATTTTGTATTTATGACCCTGTATTCGCCTGACCAAAAGTCTTGTTCCTCTTGCCACCGAACTTCACTAATTCCTACTATATCTAACTTTAACCTATCCATTTCCCTTTTTAAATTTTCTAGCCTGCCTGCTCGATTAAGGGATCTGACATTCCACGCTCAGATCCGTAGATCGCCAGTTTTCTTTCTCCTGATAACAACATCCTCCTGAGTAGTCCCCACCCAGAGATCCAAATGGGGGACTGTTTTACCTCCAGAATATTTTACCCATTCATCATTTAACGATACAGTAAAGCTGCATGCCTTCGGGAAAAATTATGGCTGCAGTTTCCCCTTGCTTTCAGCCGTTCGCAGTACCACAACAGCAAGGCCGTTTTGGTTAGTGTTACAAGGCCAGATCAGTCAATCATCCAGACTGTTGCCCCTGCAACTACTGAAAAGGCTGCTGCCCCTCTTCAGGAACCACACGTTTGTCTGGCCTCTCAACAGATCCCCCTCCGTTGTGCTATCTGTATCGCTGACACACGCAAGCCTCCCCACCAACGGCATGGTCTATGGTTCTTGGGGGGGGGGGGGGGGGGATCATGGAAGTACTTATGAATATTCTCGTAAATCACTGTATGGTTTTAATTCGATCACCGACTCACCTAGACGGTAGCTGTACAACTTTCAGCCGAAATATTGGAAGAAAGAACATGTCTGTCCCAGAGGTATGTCGGAAAGGTGGTGGAACGTAGTTTTCCTGCAACGCAGCGTGTAATTATTGGATCACTTAATTTACTATTAATCAATTTAGAAATATTTCAGTTTCGTTCTAGAATCCACCTGTTGAGACATTTCGTCGATATCAGACAAATCGACGTAGCATCAGTGAAATCGGAAAGAGGGGAAACGTACTTAGAAAATGAGTTCAGAATACGACAATCTGAATATTTCGAACGTAGAGTGTCGCTGGATTAAGCGGGATTCTGCCAGAGAGATTACTAGATTACATTCTGGTGAAGATCCAAGGTGTTATCTAACTTATTGGGTTGGTACATAAGTTCGTAGCGTTTTTCCGTAAGTTACAACAAATACACGTAACGGAGACTTCAGTCATCAGTAATACTCGTTTATTCTTCTTCACTGTGTACAACAGTTTGTCAACGCTAGGGTAATTTTTCGATTCCGCAACTGCAAAACTCACGTGATTTTGAGGGAAGAATTCCGCGAGCCATGTTCGGAGCGCATTTTCATCCGGAAAGGAAGTTCCTTGAAGGTTATTCGATAGAAACCGGAAAAGGTGAAAATCTGAGAGACCAGGTGAATAAGGTTGGTGCGGAGTGACTTACCAACCCACCTCCTGTATAGTGCTTTCTGTCTAGCAGAATGCAAGCAGGCCTTAACGCGGAGTAGCATCACTTCACGCAGTCCACCTGGTCGTTTTTATTGTACTGCGTCTGCAAGATGACTCACTGTTGACATTAAGTGTCAGCAATGATGGTTGTACATCGGGAAATCAATTCGTAGCACACCACACCGTTGCCATTCCACCTGATGCAAAACATTATCTTTTGTGGATGCGCGCAAGTCTTCGTTCTAAGAGTTTCTGCTATGTTTGGGCTCATCCATTTCTTTCTTTTCCTTACGTTAGCATAAAGAGACCGTTTGTCGTCTCCATTAACGATACAGGAGAGGAATGGTCGGTGTTGTTCACGAGGCAATTTATGACGACAAAGTAGAGATGCTGATTTTTGTGATTTCGGCTTGGAGCATGTGGTACTCATACACCCAATGTTTGAAACTTCCCTATTGCATGAAAATGTCGCACGATAGCGGAATGATCACACTTCCTCACATTTGCCGGTTCTCGAGTACACTGGCGTGAATCATTGTGGATTAACGCTTTTAAACGATCTTCATCAAACCGTGAAGGTCATTCTGAACGTGCATAGTTAGTAATCAATCCTCTCTACAACGATAAAACTATCCTCTTGCCGTGGTACGTCCATGCCATTAACCCCAAACACGGAAAAAATGTCATCTATTGAACTCAAACAGACGAATATGTCCGATTTCTCCACTTAGCACTCCACTCTCTAGCGTCCACAGCTCCAGCTCCACTCACCAACTCCAGATGACAATATATAAACACAAATACCATCAGTGAACTACAAATAAAAAATTACACTCGATAAATAAACCAATTGCAACCAGAACACCATCAAGCAAAACAAAAATGCTACGAACCTCATATTTTTCAGCTTCTGTAGCGCCACACGCAGCACATACATTATTTTGAAATCATATTAAGCACCGGCAAAACAGTAATTACGGAAATCCAGACATTTCCACTTTTGCCAGATTGTTAAATTTCAATCATCAACTCAACCTGATTGTATAAAATTTGTTGTTGTTGTTGTGGTCTTCAGTCCAATTGCAGCTCTCCATGCTACTCTATCCTGTGCAAGCTTCTTCATCTCCCAGTACTTATTGCAACCTACATCCTTCTGAATCTGTTAGTGTATTCATCTCTTGGTCTCCCTCTATGATTTTTACCCTCCACGCTGCCCTTCAATACTAAATTGGTGATCCCTTGATGCCTCAGAGTATGCCATACCAACCGATCCCTTCTTCTAGTCAAGTTGTGCCACAGATTTCTCCACTCTCCAGTTCTATTCAATACCTCCTCATTAGTTATGTGACCTACCCATCTAATCTTCAGCATTCTTCTGTAGCACCACACTTCGAAAGCTTCTCTTCATGTCTAAACTATTTATCGTCCACGTTTCACTTCCATACATGGCTACAGTCCATACAAACACTTTCAGAAACGACTTCCTGAAACTTAAATCTATACTTGTTAACAAATTTCTCTTCTTCTGAAACGCTGTCCTTGCTATTCCCAGTCTACATTTTATATCATCTGTACTTCGAATATCATCAGTTATTTTGCTCCCCAAATAGCAAAACTCATGTACTACTTTTAGCGTCTCATTTCCTAATCTAATTCCTGCAGAATCACCCGATTTAATTCGACTACATTCCATTATCCTCGTTTTGCTTTTGTTGATGTTCATCTTATATCCTCCCTTCAAGACACTGTCCATTCCGTTCAGCTGCTCTGCCAGGTCCTTTGCTGCCTCTGACAGAATTACAATGTCATCGGCGAACCTCAAAGTTTTTATTACTTCTCCATGGGTTTTAATCCCTACTCCGAATTTTTCTTTTGTTTCCTTTACTGCTCGCTCAACATACAGATTGAATAACATCATGGATTGGTTGCAACCCTGTCTCACTCCCTTCCCAACCATGCTTCCCTTTCATACCCCTCGACTCTTATAACTGCCATCTGGTTTCTGTACAAATTGTAAATAGCCTTTCACTCCCTGTATTTTACACCTGCCTCCCTCAGAATTTGAAAGAGAGTATTTCAGTCAAAATTAGTTAACTCTCAAAAAATCACGAAACTATGGATTTATTATCATATAAGATAACTTAATGACGGTATAGTTTAATTTGTTACATTACAGTTTGTATAATTTGTTGACGATGCACTAGTATCGCGAAGATTTGGAGTGCAGAATCGTAGGAGATTAGTTTGATAAACTACATATAAACTACCATCTGACACTGACTTGTTTATCCATCATTTTTTAACTACACTGATGATTAAAATAGCTACTTTTACGTGTTTATCATCGCAGAAGCCACGTAAGAAAATTATCCGCTAGAATCATGTAGGACCCCCCTCCTTCCCCTCCCTCTGGACAAAGGGGGTGAAAAGAGAGAGAGAGAGAGAGAGAGAGAGAGAGAGAGAGAGATAGAGACAGAGAGAGACGGGTGGGAGAATACTGCATGCATTTGCTGTGAGAAGAGGATGCAATAAGTGTAACGGAGTGGTTTCCGGGAAATTAACTTTTAAGCTCGAGAGTCTCATGTAAGAAAGGGGAGGGCTAGATTTTCCGTAACAAATGGTCTGAAATTGTCTCTGGAACTTGATAACATTCAAATTTCACGCTTAAAGCCGCGAGCGCTGACAGTTCACACCTCCTTTATTAGTTAACGCAGCCATTTGGCGAAAGCACTGCTTGGAAGATATCAAACTCGAAGCAGTTAATTAACATTGGAACATACAGTGCACTGAACAAGATCCCAAACACAGAACCTGCAGCAGCAGATTGTAAAAGCAATTAAATTCGTGCCCTAAAGGGGAACGTTTGAGGTCCACGGTTAGCAGCTCAGAGCCAATTGCGTTCTGTGTTTCTTTATGGAGTTCCTGCTTTGCCGAGTTTTGTCTTTGACGTTTTACTGAATCCTGAAGGAAGCATGTAAATTTATCGTTCACGAGGTAATAAAATTAGATAAGTGGTGCTTGGTGAGAATTAAATGGTATTCGGTATTCTTGTGAAAAGAATGACCAGCAAGCTGCCGCTACATATTCAAATATACATTCGTACTCCGCGAACTACGTTTCAATTAATGATGTATGGTACTTCCTAAGTCATTGACGATTAGAGCGAGGGTAAACAGACTGACTGCCTTCTTAAGCACCCTACTTTGTCCTTTCATTCATTACGCGAAAACTATGGTGGAATCAGTAGAAATGTTCTAAAGTGTCTCAGATTTCACCATTAGCTTCTCCACACTTACGGTTAGTGAACACTTGGCTGGGATTTTCCACGCTGGTTAATGGCCTATCATGATGTCTCCATTTATTCGATTTTCTTGTTGCTACAGATGCTTATCTCAAACCAAAGCGCAAAATAATTAAAGCAGTTTGTATGGAAGTTTTGAATCCTCATTTATCCCTACATACGCTAATTTCTGGATTTTATTATGGTATAGGTAGACTAGGCCACGTTCAATTCTACTCTGTGTATTGCCCTTTCAACTTTTCCCTGTTATTCAGTTCTGTTACATAATCTGTTAGTTTGTCTCTCTGTTCTGATCTGAGCCTCTCCCTTCTCCTGCTTCCATAAGGAAGTCTGTAGAACGATATGTAAGGAATCCTAGTGGCATCTGCGGACAAGAGAACCCGTAAATCTTATTTAGTGGTAAATACGTGGCCTTTTTACACTATTTGTAATTATTAATCCTTCCTGATTCTTCATTTCTGGAACTGCCCATCGTGAACACGACCCCCGCCGGAGGTTCGAGTCCTCCCTCGGGTAAGAGTGTGTGTGTTGTCCTTTGCTTAAGTTAGTTTAAGTTAGATTAAGTAGTGTGTAATCCAGGGGTCCGATGATCTCAGCAGTTTGGTCCCATAGGAACTTACCACACACGCACACACACATCAACACGACCAATTTTTATACTAGCCTTTCAGACACCACAAATCTTCCATGACCTTTCTCAAATACCAAGTCAAACTGAGCGCCCATCAGGAATAACGCCAGCACAGCTAGAACGCAGACTGGAGGAAATTAACAGCCTAATAGTGCCATTTGTCAATAGGACATTGTAAAATGGTAAAGTTTAACAGTTCACAGTTGAAAAATGTAAAATTACGCGTAACTAAATCCGTTGTACATGTTCATTTTAAGTTTGTGTTCTTCATACGGAACAGTAACACGATACGTTACGTAATAGGATTAAAAACTGAAAGTCGTAACAACATACATTCGTTGATCTTTTTATATTTACCACCCTCCGCATTCTGGTCGTTCAAAGTGCTGTAGACATGAAATTTTAATTAGTAAAAAGGAATATTTTTCGTTGCAAAATTGTTTTTATTGTACCGAAGATGGGCCTTAACACTAAAAGATTTCATTTGAGTACTAACTTCCCACGACGGGAGAATGTTGATCCAAACAAGTAAAAATCCCTAATAAGCTTATTAATTTGAAGTTTTAAACAGATTAGAACTAAATCATCTTGATAGTTCAACCTTTGGTGAAACATTTATCACACGATTAGTGAAAACCGTTGAGGTCTACATGGGCATAATTCTCGTGGACCCATCCCTCACAAATGCGGTGCTGAATCCAGTCTTCTTAGGACGTTTTATTGATCGCACACTATTATTTCGTGTTCATCACTGAATTTTCTCGTAAGAAACTTGTTATTCTCGAAAACAAGTTTACGGCTACCATGCTTGTCACATATTGTACTTCTTACAACTACATATTTCCCATTCGTTTCCCTGACCCTCGTTTCCAGCAATCTGACTTTTCCTGTGACTTCCTTCACACTATTTTCATACCATTTGAGCCATAACTACTGCATATTTGCCAGCTAAAGAAAAAAACCGGAAATTTTTTTTATATCTGTTTTGTCCGATAGAACCATAAATTGCTTCTCTGATACATCCCGAATGTACTTTTGTTATAGTTTAAGGTACACATTGTTATTAATTGAGCTCTATATCGTCACAGTGTAGAATATATCAAATAGTAACAGTTGTACCTAAATATACAATTAATCTAAAATTTTTCTTACTTGCAAATAATATACAACACTTTAAAGTTAAGTACACGCAACGAAAAACGCACTTCTTGGCACTCCGAAATGCGTTGTTTGCATTGACCAAAAACCGAGTGAGAGCTGCTTTTCGTCTACAGTTCACGATTCAGCCTATCTTCCCCCATCATCTCTTCGAAGTTCCTCGTTACTGTTCCGACGAAGGATTTAATTATTCTTGATCTGCGAGCGATCACAGGTAAACATGTTGTACGTTGAACCATGACGACATAAAACAGCTGGTGTCACGTGAGATATCCGTGTCATTTCTGCAAAGTAATATTCGCAACAGTGACACAACGAGTGGAATTACTTTTCGCAAACACGAGCTTGTCATCGTGGAACAAACACGAGCAGCTCACAAAAAGCAATCGCGGACTGTAAACAGCTCGTCATTGGCCTCACGCCGGAATATCAGGCTGCCAACCCCACTGCTTCGATTCCAGGATTTATATTGCCACAGGCTTAATTGCATACAACCTCGCAGCCAAATATTGTCTGACTGCGTTTTCGTTTATCAGAATCGAGAAACAAAATAAACACAGACAGCACGCAACTCCAATTTATATACATACGATATAAGTAGCAAAAGTGGGGTTACGCCAAACATAATTCGACCGGTGGTAACTTTTCCCTACTCTGAAAAGTAAGACATCCAGATTGTTCGTTACAAAACAACGGGCATTCATGCAATTAGCATGCGATCAAAAAGCGATCCAAGTCAACGATACGATAATAAATCGACAAATAAAGTTAAGAGGAGTGCTTATGCGTTAACTGAGCTCATGGACTTCAAAAATCTGTTAGTGACGCACATAGGAAATAAACAGAGGTAATTTCGGAACCTACATTTGAAAAAAATGAAACGAAGAAAGATATAATAGTATTGCTTTATCTCGGATATCTAGTTCAGCCGAAAAGTAAAATAATTGTGCAAAGGCTCAAGAGTGAAATATTGCTTCTATGAAATTTAAAAATATAATGGTATTAATGTATGAAATTAATCCTAATCATTCATTCACATTGTCTTTCACAGTAATTTATACATTAGTGATAGCAGCGGATACAGTACAGCACCATGTTACGTAGCATCAATTGGTATCGAAACCCATGTGCTCTGTAAATCCGTCTAAGTTTAAGATGTAGAATAACGTCTGTTGTAGAGCTTATTGAAGCTACTCCCGGTTTCATTCAAGGATCAAGCCCGAGAAAAATTGCAAATGAGATTCCTTAGTGTGAACTGCTGTTAGCCTAATCCGATTTCCCGACGTAAGACGCTTTGTACTCGTGTCCACCCAACGTCATTTCACAGGGGTGCACTTAGTCGAAAAGTATCGATTACACAATATTACGCACATAAAAGAAAAAATTTACTTGCAACCTGTACAATAGTAAAGTGGAAGCAACAAGAAATACACTCCTGGAAATGGAAAAAAGAACACATTGACACCGGTGTGTCAGACCCACCATACTTGCTCCGGACACTGCGAGAGGGCTGTACAAGCAATGATCACACGCACGGCACAGCGGACACACCAGGAACCGCGGTGTTGGCCGTCGAATGGCGCTAGCTGCGCAGCATTTGTGCACCGCCGCCGTCAGTGTCAGCCAGTTTGCCGTGGCATACGGAGCTCCATCGCAGTCTTTAACACTAGTAGCATGCCGCGACAGCGTGGACGTGAACCGTATGTGCAGTTGACGGACTTTGAGCGAGGGCGTATAGTGGGCATGCGGGACGCCGGGTGGACGTACCGCCGAATTGCTCAACACGTGGGGCGTGAGGTCTCCACAGTACATCGATGTTGTCGCCAGTGGTCGGCGGAAGGTGCACGTGCCCGTCGACCTGGGACCGGACCGCAGCGACGCACGGATGCACGCCAAGACCGTAGGATCCTACGCAGTGCCGTAGGGGACCGCACCGCCACTTCCCAGCAAATTAGGGACACTGTTGCTCCTGGGGTATCGGCGAGGACCATTCGCAACCGTCTCCATGAAGCTGGGCTACGGTCCCGCACACCGTTAGGCCGTCTTCCGCTCACGCCCCAACATCGTGCAGCCCGCCTCCAGTGGTGTCGCGACAGGCGTGAATGGAGGGACGAATGGAGACGTGTCGTCTTCAGCGATGAGAGTCGCTTCTGCCTTGATGCCAATGATGGTCGTATGCGTGTTTGGCGCCGTGCAGGTGAGCGCCACAATTAGGACTGCATACGACCGAGGCACACAGGGCCAACAGCCGGCATCATGGTGTGGGGAGCGATCTCCTACACTGGCCGTACACCACTGGTGATCGTCGAGGGGACACTGAATAGTGCACGGTACATCCAAACCGTCATCGAACCCATCGTTCTACCATTCCTAGACCGGCAAGGGAACTTGCTGTTCCAACAGGACAATGCACGTCCGCATGTATCCCGTGCCACCCAACGTGTTCTAGAAGGTGTAAGTCAACTACCCTGGCCAGCAAGATCTCCGGATCTGTCCCCCATTGAGCATGTTTGGGATTGGATGAAGCGTCGTCTCACGCGGTCTGCACGTCCAGCACGAACGCTGGTCCAATTGAGGCGCCAGGTGGAAATGGCATGGCAAGCCGTTCCACAGGACTACATCCAGCATCTCTACGATCGTCTCCATGGGAGAATAGCAGCCTGCATTGCTGCGAAAGGTGGATATACACTGTACTAGTGCCGACATTGTGCATGCTCTGTTGCCTGTGTCTATGTGCCTGTGGTTCTGTCAGTGTGATCATGTGATGTATCTGACCCCAGGAATGTGTCAATAAAGTTTCCCCTTCCTGGGACAATGAATTCACGGTGTTCTTATTTCAATTTCCAGGAGTGTAGTTTGTTCACTGGTTGAGGCTTTTCAGATGTTGCCGATAGTTTCGCCTTTTGGTTTTTTGAGTTAAAGAACTCCTTTACATTTATTGCGTCCCATAATTTACAGTCAGGCATCCCGAATAATCAGAAACGAGATTTTATAACATACGTAACAACGCGTGACAGTATATTGTTAAAGAAGCTGTCTCCCAACTTAATCAAAAATGTATATGGCTGTCTGTATTGGTACACTGCGTCTTCTTGGGCAACATATTGAGTTCTGTGTCATCCTATGACGACAATAAAAATATTATATTCTTTTCTACATAGATACGTCGATTGCGAATGTCTAAAGTAAACATTATCTTGTCACCGCAGAATTAATCAGAGATTTATACCTGAAGGCGGAATCAGGAATGCTTTTTCTCTCTTTTTTAAGCACTTTAAAACGTTAATCAAATGTCAGGTCAGCTCTACTGGTACAAACTTAACGTTTTTAGTATGAATTGTTAAAACCTTCGCAAGCACGGAAGAGCAAAAGCGATTAGAATTCACAGTACTTCACTTAGGAAAGGAACTGACCACACGTAGAAAAATACACTGCCCACTCTCCTGTAACCACAAAGACTGCAGGCATTTGAACTTTATTGTGGCAACGTCTATCAAAAAAGCCAAATATTGTGTCTACTTATCAGTTTGATGCTACCTGTTCTTTATTTTTCTTTTTTTTATTTTTTTTTTTTTTTTGGACCCATCTACCTCCCTGGAACCAAAATTAAGTTTACCGGCGGCAGGTGGTAATCTAGAAGGGCGAGGCTACGGGCAAGCGCACGCTGCAGCCCTTGACAAGCCCCCGCATTAAAGCCTACGCAAGCAGAAAAGTTTAATCTCGTTTCGGAAAGGCGTTCTGCCGGCCCGGGCGAGGCTAACGAAGCGCCCCTGCTCTCCCACGAGGCCTATTCTAATGTTTATCATTCTTCGCCAGCGTGACACGTAATTAAAATTAAGTGAGTCCTTGGTGAGCGGACTGGGAGGGGATACCAGATAGCACTTCCACGCCCCCGCAGCCCTCCCACCACGTACTGTAGTCCTCGTTCATTGTTACTGTGCCATTCAGGCCTTTAGTCTGCTTCGATAACAAGTTTTTGCTGCTGACATCCCTCGCTCAGTAAACATACAATTAAACACCTCAGGTCAGTCCAGTAGTATCTGTACAATTAGATTCACCTCTCTCTCTCTCTCTCTCTCTCTCTCTCTCTCTCTCTCTGTGTGTGTGTGTGTGTGTGTGTGTGTGTGTGTGTGTGTGTGTGTGTGAATTGATGTCGCAGCTTAAGTTCCTCAGAGCTACATGTCGACTCCATACAATAAAAGTGATTAGAAACATTTACTGATGATGTAAAAAAGTATAAGAAATTTTAAAACACGGTGTAACGGGTGTGAGCAGAGATATTTAGTATGTGGTACCTTAATATGTACGCACATCAGTGTATTTGGTTGTTTTTTTCTCTGTGTCGAACAGTGATCCCACAAATACGTCACTGATGTTTTCTACACTGTCGTAACTGCACCACTATGTGGACTTCAGCTGTCAGTATAGACTAACCGTTTCGCGTCCACCTGACCTGCTTTCTACAGATAAATAAGCATTAATATTTTGCCCTTGCCACATGTAATTGGAGGTACTAACCAAGCTAAAACGTACGGCTCGTAACAGCTATAAGCATTAGTCCGCAAATCAAAATACTGATGCCCCAGGTGTAGAAGTATGAAACCGGAATTTGGTTGCAATAATTACACGTATGTTATTTGAAACTGATAAACAATATTTTATCCAAAATAATCACCTCTGCTATTTACACATTTCTCCCACTTCTCCGGCAGGCGCCGAGCGAGGTGGCGCAGTGCTTAGACACTGGACTCGCATTCGGGAGGACGACGGATCAATCCCGCGTTCGGCCATCCTGATTTAGGTTTTCCGTGATATCCCTAAATCGCTCCAGGCAAATGCCGGGATGGTTCATTTGAAAGGGCACGGCCAACTTCCTTCCCCGTCCTTGCCTAATATGATGAGACCGATGACCTCGCTGTCTGGTCTCCTTCTCCAAAGAACCCAACGCAACCCAATCCCAAACCAACCAACCCCTCTCCGGCAGGCTATGAATGACACGCCAAAAAAAAAAAAAGTTAATCTTTTGAAGCGAATCTGTCAGCGAGCAATTTCCGTACATTTTCATGCGAATTGAAGCGTTGTTCAGCGAGAGCGTATCGTAGTGATGCAAACAGATAATAATCGGATGGAGCCAAGTCTGAAGAATAAGCCGCATGCTGTAGTATTTTCCAACAGAACGCCTCGAGAGTTTCCCTGGCCGTTTTGCTGTGTATGATGGGGCGTTATCATCGAGCAATATGACTTTGTGTTGCCTTTTTCCATATTCCGGTCGTTTTACACGTAATGTTCGATATATACATCGATCATTTGCTGTTGGTACCTTTCAGTGTTAACGATTTCACCACGTTGTTGGCAGCTCACAATAGGTGACACCCTCCTGATCCCACCAAACACAGAGCACCGTCTCCTTTCCAAAGTGATTTGGTCTTGCAGTGGATGTCGATGGTTTGCCTGAATTCACCCATATTTTACGATGCTTAGGACTCTAAGAATATATCCATTTTTCATCACCTGTCACTATTCGATGGAGAAACGACTTTCGTTTGTATCTGGCGAGCTGCATTTCACAAGTGGTCTTTCAATTAGCTAGCTGTCTTCCATTCAGTTCATGCGGAACCCATTTTCATACTTTCTGCACTTTTTCCATAGCTTCCAATGGAAGAGAAATGGCTTTCTGCGTCATATTCAATTGTTCCGCTTGTTCCTGTTGAGTTTGAGTATCATCTTCATCTAACAAGGCCTGCAATTCACTGTTTTCTAACTTTTTCGGTGGTTTCCCGTGCTCGTCGTTTCTCACGTCAAAATCACCACTCTTGAATTTTTGGAACCACTCGAAACACTGTTTTCCAAAGAGCATATTCGTCGAAAGTTTCGACAAGCATTCGATGCTATTCCGCAGCAGTTTTCTGCAAATGATAACAGAAAACCAATGCTGTAGGCAAATCAAAGTTCGTAGGCACAAAACTCAACATGTTGAGGAGATTGAAACAGCAACCGATGTATGGAACTCGAGTTGCTGTACGTTGACATTCGACGTCAGCCGTTGCAGGAGGCAGATGGCGCTGCAGACGTGGTCCCCTGGGCCCTACACTGACGGCTAACACCATCTACAAGGAAATTGCGGTTTTACACTTCCACGCTGGGTAATGTTGCTCAGTACATCGTCGTCAATCACAAATAGAGACATCTGTAATAGTACCTATTACGCCCTTTATAGAGGCAACATCAATGTACAGGTACACAGATGTTTACGTTGTTAAAGTATAGATTGTTTGAAAAAGACTCATCCGATTTCACAACACTATCTTTTTCTTGAAAGAGAAATTTTGGGTGAGATTTAATTTAAGCATCGAAACTAAAAGTTCACGTTTTGCGCGATGTGGTTGACGGCAAGGAGTTCCCTGGCACAGATGTAATATTTTTAGCCCGATGGCGTTATCTGTCACCTACCAAATCTGAAACATGACATTCTTTTATTCGGACAGACTAGCCAAATAATGCAGTATATGGAAGCTCTAATGTCGTGCAGTATACTATAATCTCAACTGAGCGACCGAACGAGGTGGCACACTCGCTGAAGGAACGAGCTTACGGGCGCTCAACGCCACTAGACTCGCTTTCAGAAGGACGAAGGTTGAAAGCCCATATAATCGTCTAGATTTAGGTATTCAGTGACTACTCTAAATCACTTAAGGCGAATGCCGGGATGCACCCTTTGAAAAGGGCGCGGCCGGCTACTTTTACCACGCTCCCCTAATGCGAGTTTGTATTCCGCGACTAATGACGTCTTTGTTGACGGGGCCGGCCAGGATGGCCGAGCAGTTGTAGGTGCTGCAGTCTGGAACCGCGTGACCGCTACGGTCGCGGGTTCGAATCCTGCTTCGGGCATGGATGTGTGTGATGTCCTTAAGTTAGTCAGGTTTGAGTACTTCTACGTTCTAGGGGACTGATGACCTCAGCAGTTAAGTCCCATACTTCTCAGAGCCATTTGAACTATTTTTTGTTGACGGGGCGTTTAAATGTAATCTTTCTTCTTCAAGAGGGTAACACCTATGGCATCATGATCACGTGCTGGTTGCGTGCTCGAACACGTGAAACAACTAAAAAGTACGTTTCACTTCTCGCTTTGCCGACCAGATCATCCTCTTGTAAGAAATACTTTTATGGTCGCAGATTTGACAGAATTTGAGAACAGATTCTCTAGAATGCCGAACGTCCTTGGAGAAAGATTTACCTACTTGATACTCCGCAAGCCACTTAACGGTGTGTGGCGAAGGATACTTCTGGTATCACTAGCTGATCACCCCCGTTTCCCTCTACCACTCGTGAATGCCACGACAGAAGAATGATTATCGGTGACTGTATTACCTCTAATTTCTCAAATCTCCTCATCGTCGGCTCGTGGTATTTACGCGAGACTTATGTAGGAGGAGGTACTATACTGTCCAGCTCTGCAGGGAAAGCGTTCTCTCGAAATTGCAATAGTAAGCCCCTCCGTGATGCACAACGCCTCTCTTGTCTCGTCTGCCACTTGCGTTTGTTGAGCTGACTAAACGATCCCGTGACGAAACGCGCCGCTCTCTCTCTTCTATCAGTCCTACTTCGTAAGCATCCCAGACTGAAGAACAATACCCAAGATTCAGTCGAACAAGCACCTTATCAGCCGTTGCCTTCGCAGGGGCCGGCCGTAGTGGCCGTGCGGTTCTAGGCGCTACATTTTGGAACCGCGCGACCGCTACGGTCGCAGGTTCGAATCCTGCTTCGGGCATGGATGTGTGTGATGTCCTAAGGTTAGTTAGGTTTGAGTAGTTCTAAGTTGTAGGGGACTGATGACCTCAGATGTTAAGTCCCATAGTGCTCAGAGCTATTTGAACCATCAGCATTTCCTGATATTTGTTTTATGTGTCACTCCACTTAAGATTACTCCCAGATATTTTACTGTAGATACTGTTTCCCTCAATTTGTCATCAGCAGCGTAGATCCACAGTAATGGATTTCTCTTGTTATGTATGGGCAATATGACACATTTATTTACGAACAGGATCATGAACTCTTGAATTCAATAGGAAATCTGGTCCGATAATCAGTAATAAGTTTGTATTTTTTTTTTCACTGAACGACAATGCGGTACGATATCAAATCCCTTACAGAAGTCAAGGAGAGCGGCATCAACATGAGCGCCGTGTATATAGTGCTATGAATCTCGTGGAGGAACAGAGCAATCTGACTTTCTCCAAATACATGCCGATTTCTGTAGAGGAGATTTTCGTTCTCCAAAAAACGTCATAATTCTTGAGCATAAAACATATTCGACAACTTTAGAACAGATTGACGTCAACGATGTAGGCGTATAATTATGTGCATCTGTTCTACGACCCTTTTTGAAAACGGGAATGACCCGCGATTTTTTCCTTTCCTTACTCCAGCGATCTATGATAAACCATTGCTAGAAAGGGAGCACGTTTTCTCGCGTAATCTTTGTAGAATCTTATAGGTATCTCATCTGGTTCTGATACATTCCCAATACTAAGCAACTGTAGTTGATTTTGAATTCCGCTGTCGGCTATCTCAATATCTGCCACTTCGACGTTCGTACGAAGATTGAAAGGAGGGACCGTTTTGTGATCTTCCGCGGTGATAACTTTGGAAGACCGGATTCAGTATTTCGGCCTTCTGTCTATTACATTCCGTTTCGGTGTCAGTATGGTCATTGACTGAATCAACAGTGGATTTTGAACCGCTTACTGATTTCACACAAGACCAGCGTTCTCATTCAGATCGGTTAGCAAAATTGTACTTTGAAAGTCATTGATGTCTTCTCTCATTGCTCTCTTTAAGCTCATTTTTTTCCGCGTATGTTCTATCCACGAGCGTTGCGTCTTCTGTACATAATACTTACGCAGATGATATCACACGGTCGAAGTCCCTCTACAGGACTCAGATTCACTACAATGAGGATCGATACAGGTTATTAATAGCGCGCTTCGCTATGGGCAATAAGTAAACATTTCTTAGAGACGATCAAATAGCTTACGAGTATGGAGCCGGGCGACATTTTCGGCAACCGCCTGTATTTCGGCAGTTGAACATCCCCTAATTTTCAAGGCACAGATGTTGCAAGAAGCTTTGTGTAAGGGATTCGACGTATCGCAGGATCAGCGTTGACCCTACAGAAAGTGTTGAGAGAAAGACCAACAGCCTCCTGAAGGAAAGTTCCTTTTTTCAGGAGACTAATAAGAATCTTTAACTCCTATTGTGCTTTCCTACCTAAAATATAAGTCCTTCCGAAGATACACAAGGTGAAGGCGTCCGCCCCGATAGCTGAATGGTCAGCGTGACAGATTGCCGTCCTACGGGCTCGGGTTCGATTCCGACCTGGGTCGGGGATTTTCTCCGCTCATGTACTGGGTGTTGTCTTGTCTTCATCATCATTTCATCCCCATCCGGCGCGCAGGTCGCCCAATGTGGCGTCGAATATAATAGGACCTGCACCAAGGCGGCCGGACCTGCCCCGTAAGGGGCCTCCCGGCCAATGACGCCCAACGCTCACTTCCATTTCCACGAGGTAAAGGCTCCTCATAGTTCGATTGTGGGTAACAATGGTGCTCCGACATATCGTGTGGCAAGACATATTGCTACTCTGAAACTTCCTGGTTTCAGATAAAGCTCGGTTTAACCATAGTGTGAAACGCGTTTTGGAAAGCAACTTCTTCTATTCTACATATGAACATCTCAACAGGGTCTGTTAGACCAGCTGTTAGATTTCTGTTTTGTCAGCACTTGGTCACAAAGTCAAGATTAGATATTTTGTGTTGAGAAATTTATGAAAAGTGCAAAACTAAATTTCATTCTGATAGTGTATTCATTCTGAAAACATCAGCAATTCTAGTTTACTGTTATATATTCAAATATCTTGGACAATCTCCTGACAAATGATCAGAGAAGCGAAGAATATATTCAAATGGTCCATGTTCTATGTGTTATACTTTCTCAAATGTTCCAAATGACGAAAATCACATTATTTTTGGGTCTATGGAACGAAAAGTGAATCCAGTCTAATCTAATTAAAATTGTCTGTCGGACCAAGACTCCAACCTGGAACCTTTGCCTTTCGCTCACAGGTGCTCTACCATTGAGCTACCAAACCACGACTGATGATGCGCCCTCACAGTTTTACTTCCGCCAGTATCTCGTCTCCTACCTTCCAAACATCACAGAAGTTGCGATGATGGGTCATGAGTTCTTCTTTGGTAACTCAGTCGGCAAAGCTTTTGCGCTCGAAAGGCAAGGGTCCAAGGTTTGCGTTCTGTCCGACACTCAGTATTAAACTGCGAGGAATTTTTATATCAGAGCACTCTCCGCTGCTGAGTGAAAAATTCATTCTGAAACTATGCTTCTCTGTTGAGCCCATTAGTAGGTCGGTATGATCATCACAGAGAACTCCGCAGATTCCTTACGGAGATCAGATGGAATGCAGTATTTTAGTAAGTTTTGATGTCTCTCAGTCTCTCTCTCTCTCTCTCTCTCTCTCTCTCTCTCTCCCTCTCTCTCTCTCCCTCTCTCTTCACTCGCGTTCCTCTGTCTGGTCCGTTACGGCTAACTGAGATTACGCTTGATGTTGAATTAACAGATCTATTCCGACATGTGTTGACTTCCACCTTCTTTTTATCCGTTGACCAGAACTATACAGACAGATGAGGTTGCAGTGGGAAGCCTGTTGAGATATATTATTGCAAGTTTGTTTACGAAAGACTTCGAGGAACGTGCATTGGCATATGAGCTATTGAAACCTGCACTTTTTCAGATGTATAGACAATACCTACGTTTTTTGGCCTCATGGTGGTGAGAATGTCAAAGGCTTTTTAGAACATCTGAATCCAACCCATCCAAATATTCATTTCACGATGGAGGTGGGAAAGGGTGGCACTCATCTGCGGTGCGTGGCAGAGGGTACTCTGTAACACTACTAGTCATTACCTTTCCTGTTCCACTCGCGAGTAGAGCGGGGGAACGGCTGTCTACATGCTTCTGTACGAGCCCTAATCTCTGTAATGGTCCTTACGCGGAATGCATGTTGTTGGCAGCAGAATCGCTCAAATTTCTGCTCTCTAAATTTTCTCAATAGTTCTCCTCAAAGAGAACGTCGAACGTCAAAAAAAAAGTCAAGGCTGATAGAACGTTGGGAAATCACGTTTATAGGAAGCCTACTCACATTGACTTGTATCTACAGGCTAATAGATGTCACCACCCGGCTCAGAGTCAAGTAATATTTCGTTGCCAGAATGAGAATTTCACTCTGCAGCGGAGTGTGCGCTGATATGAAGCTTCCTGGCAGATTAAAACTGCGTGCTGGACCGAGACTCGAACTCGGAGCCTTTGCCTTTCGCGAGCAAGTGCTCTAACAACTGAGCTACCCAACCACGACTCACGATCCGTCCTCACATCTTCAATTCTGCCAGTATCTCGTCTCCTACCGTCCAGTTTTAATCTGCCAGGAAGTTTTAATATTTAGTTCCTTAGTTCACAGGGATCATTTCATCCCAGACCATGAAGAATTGTTTGCTGAGTTAGCCCTTCTTGAAATCACCTTTCGCTAGAATGGTTGTAGTGAAAGACAGATAACATACGCGTTGCGCTATCGACCAACCGTACACCGGCTGAGTGATGGTAACAAAGAGGTGGCACCCAAGTTTACTTTTTGCATTACACAACAAACATTTCCAACACGACTGGAAGTATTTTGCGACAGTATGATGTGAAATATGTTTTTTGACCATCGCCTAAGACTATAACCCTCTTAGGATCCGTAAAGGATGATCTTGATTTGCGTAAGGCGGCTGTCCGTCGCATTCTTTGCCCTTGTGGCATGTCAAACCGGTGCGACTGTCAGGACTGTGGAGGCCCGATGTATTGAGCACAAGAGTTACTCTTACAACAGCCGAGAAATACTTCTATTATAGAACATTGCCCTAGGACCGGTCATCCTACGGAATATAACAACACGGAAACTATGGCATGCACTTCCCATTATTGGGATAGTTCTGTTAATAAATCACTTGAAATTAATTTATGAAGTAATCTGATAAATAGAGATGGAGATTTTTGCTAAAATTTTGTGTTCCACGTACCATGCAAAAAAACGGAGGGATAGAATAACCGTTAGTTGACCCGTTGGTTCTTAATTTTCACCTTCGTTTGACTTAGGTCATCTTTGGTTATACGGTGGTGCTAATGTTTACGGTGTGTGTGTGTGTGTGTGTGTGTGTGTGTGTGTGTGTGTGTGTTTTAGCTTCCGGGAGTGGTGTGCATATCAAGGTTTAAAACTCCATTGCACAGAGCTTCATTGCTGGCTTTGCGTCTTGAAAGTGACAGGTTGTGCACCTCCGATTGTCTTCCCGTAATTCATTCGAACATTTCTAAGAAATGTTTGAAAACTCATTGCCAACAGCAATGTACCTTATTATTCCTTTTTGGTGGTCGTCATTGCTACTTTTCGATCAAATTGTTATCGACAAAATACACGAATTTAGTGGAAAGAACATTCTCGATGTGTATTTGATGTGTACTTGTCCACTTGCAATGCCTGTCCACTTGCAACGCCAACGTGAGACGACTGTTACAAGCAGCCAATATCATTACGTTTTCGTCAAGAGTACGGCTGTGCACCTCCTACACTTTAGAAGTATTATTCGTTAGAAGACCCTGGGTTTTAACGTAATATGAAGTCCATAGGTAGCCACCGAGGGCAAGAGAGAGATCTGCCAAAGCTTCATGTGTTACGCCCCTCTAGGCACTACAGTCTGGAACCGCGCGACCGCTACGGTCGCAGGTTCGAATCCTGCCTCGGGCATGGATGTGTGTGATGTCATTAGGTTAGTTAGGTTTAAGTAGTTCTAAGTTCTAGAGGACTGATGACCTCAGCAGTTAAGTCCCATAGTGCTCAGAGCCATTTGAACCATTTGTTACGCCCCGTTCCTGAGAAAAATTTTTATGTGGAATGGACGGTCACGGAAAGTTCGTACATGGATATGTTGGATATATTGCTTGCTCACAGCTGCAGCAAATGTCGAAAATATAATGTTGTAACAGGACGGAGGACCACTGCACTGGCTCATACTATGTTACATCATTTTTTAGCAATGAACTGCCACAACGATGGATAGAACAGAAGAGACTTCAAGATTTTGCATTGCAGTTCGTCTCCAGACATCGTGGGAGTTACGGTGCAGAAAAATTCTTTTCGTAGTTTCATAAAATTTTTGGACGTAAGTTTTCAAAAATATGTAATAATTATTGAAGATGTGCACTAACGATTAAAAATAAACAGGCCTCGGAAACCTCACCGGTACCGACCGATCGCCCTGTCTTCCTCAGCCTAGGCATCACTGGGTGCGAATATGGAGCGACATGTGGTCAGCACACCGCTCATTCGGCCGTTGTCAGCGTTATGACCGGAGCCGCTACTTATCCATCAAATAGCTCCTCAGTGGGCCTCAAAAGCTGAGTGCAGCCCGCTTGCAAACAGCGCTTGGCAAACCCGGATGGTCACCCAGTCAAGCTTTAGCCAAGCCCGACAGAATTTAACTTGGGTGATCTGACGGGAATCGATGTTACCAATGCAGCTAGTCCGTTAGCAACGATTACAGTTATCTAATTTATTAAGCATGTGAGTAGCTTATCGTTACATATTGCTCAACTTTTGGCTTTGAATACAGTCGATTCTTTACTGTTGAATACATTATGGGAGTGACAGTGATCAACGTGTTACAAATATTTACTATCAAAGACAGTCTTGATCACAATTTATTTATTACGGTGACCGGTTTCGACCACTACTGTGGTCATCTTCAGACCAGTGAGTAAGAACCTCCTTCTGCTGGAGAATTCTCCAGCAAAAGGAGGTTCTTACTCATTGGTAGTGTGGTCGAAACCGTTCACCGTAATAAATAAATTGTGTTCAAGACTGTTTTTGATAGTAAATAAAAAAAACAGACGATTCCGTTGTTGTGAAGTTCACGGCAGCATCTAGCGCAGTATTGGGTGCATGGTATTCCACAAATCCCGTCTGCACTGTGCAGGTACTGAGAACGCAGATTAGATTTGTGACATACGGAAATAGATGAATGTAAAACGAATCACCTCTACCACACAAACAAATAACTGAGAATGTTGTTTTGAAGTTAATTAACGTTTATCGAATGAACCTCTTTTCTGTTACCGATAAGGAATTCTTTTAAACTTTAAGATAAGAGTTGCCTCAGAACTGTATTTTGTGTATATAAAATATTTTACACTATTATCTGCATTTTTATAACCCCGTTCCATATTTTCCGACTATGCCATACTAGCACCCAAGCGCAACGTTTTCTTAAAGCTTTTTCTTTTTTTGGTATGGTACGTCTTTCAAAATTTTCTTAAAATAAATACTAATACTTATTGCCAAAGTGTTCAAGTTCATGATAAGAACAATTTGAAGATACAGTTACAAAAGTACGTAAATGGGATTCCATAATACCAGTACTTCATCCATATGGTCGTTAAAATGCACACAAGTTTCTACCTTCATTCACGTAGGAGAGTCTCATAAAAACAGATGACTCTTTTTGAAACAAAATATGTTTTTCAAAGGGTTACGTACACTTGTTGGTATTTTTGATAGCTTTTTATAATAGTTGTGATGAGTTACGTACACGATCCACTTCGCTTCGCTGAAATTCGACCATTACACAAGATCCACCCACACATCCATTTCAAGGCTGTCAGGTGCATATTCTACGGTTCAGAGTAATTGCACCAACTCGTGTGCCACCCGTGACCAATTCGAAAGGCGTCGTAACGAAAGTTTTTCTTTTTTTTAATTTAGCGGACAAATGCTAAATTATTTTGTAGTTGTAAAAATACTAATCCAGCACAGAGGTGAATTTTCTTGCGTGTCAGCATGTTTTCCAGCTCTTATTTAGCATATCTGTAGAGGTTGTAGAACGGTATTCGTATATACTAATGTCGAACCGTTTTCTAAACAGCAACAAGTTAAATGTTGACGCTTGTTTTAATCGCCAAAATACTGAAGTACTGAATGCAATATTTTGCGTGGAAGAATAAATCACCTTTAATATCGCTTGAGAACTCTTGAAAACAGTTCTTCAGTGAACTGATGACAGAGTGTGCAATTAAACATTCTGCAAAAATCGAACGATTTAGCTTTTGCAGCTCCTTTCGAGAGATTTGGCAGCCTCATTCGAGAGCTCTTAAAAGTCTGAAAACACTGATGTACTGCTTGCAGGCAGCAAAATGTAATATTGTGTACGTTTACTAGCAACATTCGAGAGCTTTTAAAAATAGAAATACCGAAAAATAAAGCCTTATTAAAACCTGAAGTGAAACATCTGCAACAATAGCACGATTTACCAATTTCAATGGTGCTAGAGAGCTCTCGATAATGTGTTTTTGTGATGCAATAACATTTTATATTTTCTATGAAATGCTCTGGAAAAAAAATGCCGTGTAAGGGATTATGAAAGGAAGGTAAATTAGCATAGACGATGAGTTTAGTAGGTAGAGAACTAACCTTCATACGTCATCATCATATCAAGCAACCATCGTCATAATGGAATTCGAATTAATCGATTAGGGAGAATCGCGGAAAACCTCTTACTGGATGTCTAGCCGAGAATTTAAACTCCGCTGTTCACAAATACCATTCAAGTGTCTTAATCATTGTACACGGTGGGAAATGAGTTGGTTGCTGACCCAGTCCATCTTCATTTCTACGTAAAGATAACGTAAAACAGTATCATCATTTTTTTGTGCTATCAGTCTTCTAACTGGTTTGATGTGGCCCGCCACGAATTCCTCTCCTGTGCTAACCTCTTGATCTCAGAGTAGCACCTGCAACCTACGTCCTCTATTATTTGCTGGATGTATTCGAACCACTGTCTTCCTCTACAGTTCCCTCTAGTATCATTATATATCCTGATAAAAGAAGAAAGCTACAATGAAAGCCATGACATTTTGAAACCAGGAAGATGCAGACAGTTTAAGAGAGATTCTACAACCTTTATGCTAGGCGTAAACGGGAAGCTAATATCAAAGCTTCTTAAATTTCTCCTTCTGACAGGAACTGTCTCACCAAATCACAACTGTTGATGTAAGTTCTGAAGTTTTTCCAAACAATTGTAAAGTATACATTCCCTTAAGACATATTGTTAACGCTACTGATTGCTCGATCTGTGAGACTTCCAAACACGTTGCCACCGGCCTACTGCTATGAAAGGAAAAGGATTGTCATTAATATCAAAGATTCTGACAACTTGATTGAAAAATTAAAATCCCTCAGTTTAATCCCAAGAGATATTATGGCCAGTATTGTTATATCACTATTTAATGTCGTTATTTACTGAATGACTTGATTTTACAGTTTGAAGGTTATGGAAAATGCCTTTAAACAATAGTTAGTATCAAGTTACTTTTAACTGATCCATACTTTTATGAGGAAACGCCTTCGGTTTGGTGAACTTGCTAAGTGCAGTTTTGATGTGGAAAAATCTGAAGAAGTAGCACTTCGAAAGACCAAGAAGGAATAAACTTGGTATTCATACGCTGGCAAAAGTTTCGTTATATGGCCTCAAGAAGAAAACGAAATCTCAAAAATTCTAAATTTTCTGAATTATATTTATTATAAGCTTTATAATTGAAATTGAGGAAGAGTGGTTAATTTCATTTCCGAGTATAGAGGTACCTAGGAAAATTGATAGCCTAAGAGCAAAAAGTGTACTGAAAAGCCCACTCATACAGTCAGATATCTTCAGAATATTTCTAGTTACCATGGTAAGAATCAAAAAGCAATATTTACGACATTGGTGAATCGAGTTAAAGGATTCTGTGGTCAACAGAATTCGTAGGAAGAGCTCATAATTTAAGAATTATCTTTAGAAGCTGTGGATACTGTGATAGAAAGATAAAAGGGTCAATTCATTCTAAAAGAACTGGAGTTTCTGGCGAAAAAAGAAACGTGGAAAAGCATAACTCATATCAACAGAGTGCCAAGAAGTATTGACACAGTGTCTAAAATGACAAGAAAGGTCCACTAATATTTGCACACTTTGAAAGACCTACGCCCACAGCTCTACGGCGGGAGTTCAGTACACAAAATCATTTGCACATGTGGTCTACAAAGCAGCTACTATAAAGGAGCATTAACATCCGGCTTAAAAAAAACACAACAGCAACTGTTGTCCGAACAACAGGGGTAAATCGGCAGTAACAGATCTTGTATTAGGACTAAGGGACCACCATATTCGGTTCTCCAATGCTATAGTTTAACCAAAATCTAATCATTACTATGCCAAAACGTACAGAGGGGCCATAGGTATTCCATGACATAAAAATAACTTTAACAGAAAAGAAGAACTGGTATTAGACAACATGTGGACCATTGTGCCCTATATGGAGCCAACCCTTCCACAGTACAAGCTCCGTAACACACGCCGGCGTGACTCCGTGATCTCTTGTAGCGAACGCATTACGTCACTTCCGCCTGTTGTGCTGTTACGCAAAAACATCAGAATCACTGGGCTTGTTTCGGTTTGAAAGTTAGCTGAATACGTAAGAATTCTGCTGGTTTGGCCATTCCGCGCAACAAGTGCTTACGTAAATGTTCAGTTCATAAACTGAAAAGTCGTTTTCTTGCTGTAATCTGTATTTATTTATGTTCCAGGCGGTTTAACTTACATTCTTCTAATCATTAAATATCGCATTTAAAACAAAATGGTACCAAAATATCTTTAATTAGTTGTGTTCCACAGGTTTTACAAATCGTAGAAATGACACCATGCCACGCCTTAAGCTGGTGTTAAAATTATTCTTTCTTGTGCTTCCTGTCGCAAAGTAAAGAATAAATTGAACAGCGGGTTAAGATGTTACATGGTGCCACTTCTACGAAACTATAACATTCCACACTAAATCCACAAAAGAAGCGTTAAAGTAAAAGGTGAAACACGTCTGGATCATATATTAATACAGATCCTGGAAAGAAAAAGTATTTCAACGTATAAAACGAACAGTTAACTACGTCTTTATAACATTTGAGGGTGTCCGCGCCATTAGGAGAAAAAATGTTACGCACAGAAATATGTCCATAATACATAAATCACGAAAGAAGTATGTAGCATGTTACTGATTGGATTCATTAAAATGATATACTACTTCACAGCAGCCAGATATCAGAATGTTAATCGTTGACAAGCTATTACTAAGTTTAGAAGCAAAGCAGAGTTTTTATGTTATAAAACAAAATACAGGGTGAGTCACCTAACGTTACCGCTGGATATATTTCGTAAACCACGTCAAATACTGACGAATCGATTCCACAGACCGAACCTGAGGAGAGGGGCTAGTGTAATTGTTTAATACAAACCATACAAAAATGCACGGAAGTATGTTTTTTAACATAAACCTACGTTGTTTTAAATGGAACCACGTTAGTTTTGTTAGCACATCTGAACATATAAACAAATACGTAATCAGTGCCGTTTGTTGCATTGTAAAATGTTCATTACATCCGGGGATATTGTAACCTAAAGTTGACGCTTGAAACCTCCGACGTTCAGTTGCGTGTTGTAACAAACACGGGCCACGGTCGGCGAGCAGCATCTGCAGGGACATGTTTACGATAACGACCGGGTTTACTAGTGTGGCTGTAGTGCACTGTTGTGGTTTGGTCTAGCTGTCGCAGTGTCCGCATGTTGCGCTTGCTGCTGTTATTCTGCATTCGTCTCCGCACGCAGACCAACTGTAGTACACCGTGTTACTAGACGTCTGTGATAGTGTAGTGTTGTAGGAACTGTGACCACGGTGTATTCGAACTCTGAAAAGGCGGAGATGATACTCATCTATGGCGAGTGTCGACGAAATGCAGCTGAAGCCTGCAGGGTGTATGCAGAACGGTACCCGGACAGAGAGCATCCAACGTGCCGCACATTGCAAAACATCTACCGTCAACTGTATGCAACAGGTATGGTCGTAGCACGCAAACGGGTCCGTAACAGGCCCGTCACAGGAGAAGCGGGTGCAGTTGGTGTGTTAGCTGCTGTTGCCATGAACCCACACATGAGTACACGGGACATTGCGAGAGCCGGTGGACTGAGTCAAAGTAGTGTCATGCGCATACTGCATCGTCACCGCTTTCACCCGTTTCATGTGTCTCCACATCAGCAATTACATGGTGATGACTTTAATCATCGAGTGCAATTCTGTCAATGGGCATTAACAGAGAATGCGTTGCAGTTCTAGCTGTTTGCCGATGAAGTGGGTTTCACAAACCACGGGGCAGTGAATCTACGGAACATGCATTACTGGTCCGTGGACAATCCTCGCTGGATCAGACAGGTAGAGCGACAGCGACCGTGGACTGTAAATGTATGGTGCGGAATCACTGGCGACCATCTCATTGGTCCTCACTTCATTGCAGGGGCCCAAACAGCTGCAACATAGGTGGTGGTGGTGGTTGTTGGGATGTCCAAGGGGGACTAAACAGCTAAGGTCATCAGTCCTTGCTGCAACATACATCGCGTTTCTACAGAATGATCTGCCACAGTTGCTCGAAAATGTTCCACTGGAAACGCGTCGACGTATATGGTATCAGCATGTTGGTGCACCTGCACATTCCGCAATTAACACTAGGCTGACCCTTAACTGGATGTTCGACGGGCGTTTCATAGGACGTGGAGGACGCATAAATTGGCCAGCCCGTTCTCCTGATCTTACACCTCTAGACTTCTTTCTGTGGGGTACGTTAAAGGAGAATGTGTACCGTGATGTGCCTACAACCCCGGAGGATATGAAACAACGTATTGTGGCAGCCTGCGGCGACATTACACCAGATGTACTGCGGCGTGTACGACATTCATTACGGTAGAGATTGCAATTGTGTGTAGCAAATGATGGCCACCACATTGAACATCTATTGGCCTGACATGTCGGGACACACTCTATTCCACTCCGTAATTGAAAACGGAAACCACGTGTGTACGTGTACCTCACCCCTCATGGTAATGTACATGTGCGTCAGTGAAAAAGACCAATAAAAAGGTGTTAGCATGTGGACGTAATGTGCTGTTCCAGTCTCTTCTGTACCGAAGGTCCACCACCGTTCCCTTTGGATCCCTACGTAATTCTGTGCTCTCCGATACACACGATCGAACAGCGGAGGAGTGGTACTCAAGCGTCAAATTTAGGTTACAATATCTCCGGATGTAATTAACATTTTACAATGCAACAAATGGCACTGATTACGTATTTGTTTATATGTTCAGATGTGCTAACAAAGCTAACGGGGTTCCATTTAAAAAAATGTAGGTTTGTGTTAAAAAACATACTTCCGTGCATTTTTGTATGGTTTGTATTAACCAATTACACTAGCCCCTCTCCTCACGTTCGGTCTGTTGAATCGATTCGTCAGCATTTGATATGGTTTACGAAATATATCCAGCGGTAATGTTAGGTGACTCACCCTGTGTATCCGTGAAGGCTGTATAGTCTGCAGGCTACGTGCCCCTATCACAAAGTGGCCCGCACCATAAAAGTTTAAAGAAACAAATGTCTTACATTTAATAATGAGGTTGTAGTCCGCTTATAATCATAAAATACGTAGATGTAATTATTTTGTACACACTTTTTCCGGCTGTTTTAGTGGGCGACTCATCGGAGTCAAGTCAGCATTCAGCCCTGAAATAACGTGTCAGTTTCCCAATGAATACCGTTCAAATGCAAGTTCAAAGGCACTTCAAGTGGTAAAACCGACAAGACTTTTAAATGAATGGTTGACGGAATATCGACAGTTCGAAGCGAGTTAGATATTGGGGACAGCATACTTCTTCCACAGATCATTTTATCCAAAATAGTTCCGTAAAATGTTTTTCTTTCTGTCCCCACACACGGATCCTGAGCTTTTGAAGCTGGGGAAAATCATTTACAGATAATTTGATTCCTTAAGGAATCATTGCAGGAAATCTTCATGGTGTTTAACATCCATAGAGTCCGACAAATAGCTTACTGACTCCTGACATCATAGCAACGTCACGCAGCCTTGCCAGCGTTTTATCGGAAAATAAAAAGATAAACAAATCCACTTTTTAAATAAGAATGTATTGACAAAAAATAATTTTTAGTCATTCTAGTTACAGAAAACCAGTTCGAAACAGATTTAGATTCTTTATTTGTCATTCACCATTATTAGATGCAATGGACTTCGTCAGTTCACTTAACCTATTAATTATATAAAATACATTTTTACGTATTTAATTTGGTATTGGCCATCTCTAAAAATTCTCCTAATGAATAGAATGGGTTAGTTAACAAGAAGCTGTGTAACTTTTCGTTAAATACTTTGATTGGCTGGCTAGAGGCATGTTTAGACAATTTGTTATATATTTTAATTGCCATGTACTTATGACTATTGTTAGTTTTTGCTGATCTATTTTGTGGGAAGAACAGAGATGTAAACATACTTGTATTGTAGTCATGGCTTTGCTTTGTTATACCCAAATTATATAGTTAACACTGTCAAAAATATATGGATTAATAACTGTTAATATTCAATATTTAATTAACAATGGTTTACAATGTGTCCTATTACATACCTTGGCCATTACTCTGATTGCTTTCTTCTGGATCAACAGAATTTCATTAATTTTTTTGCTGTTTCCCCAGAGTATTAACCTATACTTTAAAACAGATTTAAAAAAGCAAATTATGCTTTCCTTACATATTCAAATGTCACAGCAAATTAGTCTCTTCAGCAGATATTAAGTATAACTCTAGACAGCCTAAGCGCTATGTGTTCAGCACGAAAATTCCATGTTTGTTTATTGTGACGCATGATGCCTAATTTTTATTTTTTTTACAGTTATTCACAGTTGACCACTCGCATTAGACCATGATATTGAATTTTCTTTTGCCAAGTTCATATTAACAAGGTTATCAGATACATGGTTCACAGACAGAAAAGTTGTGTCATCTGCATACATACGCGTCTCGACCTTCATCAACATTCCTATCACGTCACTATGAACGCAACACCTGTCACTGTAGTGCAAAATACGGAACTCTTGTGACGACTTTACCCATCATTGTAGGCGAATGATAATGTGAAGGAAAGGTAGAATTGGTACTGTAAAATTGCTTTTTATATTTTACGTATTATACAAGCTTACGGATTACCATCAGATGTAAACTAACCACCACAAGAAGAAAGAGGAAGCCGAAAGCGCCAAACAAAAATTGTTGTAATTTTTTTAATCTTGTCAATTCATTATATCATAAATTGTATTCTTAAGTGTTGTAGAATTTCATAATAAACTTTAAATGCTGCATTAGAAGCCTTTAATTCAAAAATTAATCTAACATTATGTTTTTACGGGTTGTTGTTGTTGTTGTCGTCGTCGTCGTCGTCGTCGTCGTCGTCGTCGTCGTCGTCTTCAGTCCAAAGACTGGTTTGCTTCAGCTCTCCATGCTACTCTACCTTGTGCAATCCGAATAAATGTTGCAACCTTACTACTGAATCTGCTTACTGTATTCATCTCCTGGTCTGCCTCTACGATTTTTACCACTCATTGCTGCAATACTAATTTTATGATTCCTTGATGTCTCAGAATGTGTTCCATGAACCGATCCCTTTTTTCAATCAAGTTGTGCCACAAATTTCTTGTTTTTTCCAGTTATATTCAATGCCATCTCGTTAGCTGCGTCATCTATCCATCCAGTGCTTAGCATTCTTCTGTAGCACCACGTCGTATGTTACACGTCTGTATGTTACTTGTCGCAAAATTTCCCAAGTTGGGACATGTATATCCTAAATACGGCAGTCAGCTTGGTAGAAAATGTTTTCAAACGTGCTTATCCCCACAGGTATGAAGCAGTTCGTTTACCACGATGTATTTTATATTCCGGGCAACTGCAATTGTTGAAAGGCATGATGTTAGGAAGAACTCCGCTGACAGCAGGTAAAATTGTCGTTTATTAAAACACAGCCTGTTTCGCTGCCTAAAGCCGCATCATCAGGTACAACAACGTTAAAATATCATAGGCATACCCATCGCTCCTAGACAAAATTTGCTATTCAGTGACTATCGTCAATACTATGGCGTGCGAAAGGTAAAAAAGACGTGCCCCTTTCTTTAATATTTGCCTGCGTATGATTAGTCGCCGCGTGGGATTAGCCGAGCGGTCTCAGGCGCTGCAGTCATGGACTGTGCGGCTGGTCCCGGCGGAGGTTCGAGTCCTCCCTCGGGCATGGGTGTTTGTGTTTGTCCTTAGGATAATTTGGGTTAAGTAGTGTGTAAGCTTAGGGACTGATGACCATAGCAGTTAAGTCCCATAAGGATTCACACACATTTGAACGTTTTTTTATTATTAGTCGCAGCACTATGCAAATTTACATCGTGCTGCGATTAATCATTTGCAAATTTGCATAGTGCTATGACTAACCATATTCTGGCAAATTCCCTTCTTTACCTTCCGCCCGCCATAGCAATGAAGATATTCACTGAACAGTAAATTTTGACTAGGAGCGATAGGTATGCTTATGATCTTCTAACGTTTTTTTACCTGAAGATGTGGGTTTAGGCAGCGAAACCAATTGGTTTAGTAAAAAACAATTTTACCAGCTGTTAGCGGAGTTCTTCCTAACATCTTGCAGTTCGTTTACGCCTGTAACCTATCGTGGGATCGAATAGATGTCAAGTGCAGTCTGACTACGCCTGCTTGTTTTGATAATGATGCCAACTGTAATTGCTCGACAGGTAATTATAGTGACAAAAAATGTTTGCAGATAAAAAATAAAAATTCGGACACCAACTTGATTACCTGTGAAGTTCCGCCGCTGAGGCACTGCACTGCGGTCTGCGGCGGTATACCTGCGCAGTGGGAGCGCACGCACTGGAGCAGGGCCGCTCGCGGCGGCAACTGACGCGGCATGGAAAGAACGGCACAGCGCGGCCCCCCAGTGCCCACTGACTGGCACGCTTTGTCCCGTTCAATTGCTTAAGCGCCGCTGCCGCCGTCTCTCGTCGTACGGCTGCCTCGCATACCACGGGACACAAAACAGACACAGGAGCTCACTCCCAAGAGTATGGACGACACCTCTCTCATTTACATTACTTGGCAGTAATTGCTAAAGGGCCATGACACATTGCGTCCTTTTGGTGCCCAGGGTGACACAGTATCCGTTGACTTCAGCAAAGCATTTTACACTGCTGGCCATTAAAATTGCTACACCTCGAAGATGACATTCTACAGACGCGAAATTTAACCGACAGGAAGAAGACGCTGTGATATGCAAATGACTAGCTTTTCAGAGCATTCACGCAAGGCTGGCGCCGGTGGCGACACCTACAACGTGCTGACATGAGGAAAGTGTCCAACCGATTTCTCATACACAAACAGCGGTTGACCGGCCTTGCCTGGTGAAGCGTTGTTGTGATGCCTCGTGTAAGGAGGAGAAATGCGTACCATCACGTTTCCGACTTTGATAAAGGTCGGGTTGTAGCCTATCGCGGTTGCGTTGTATCGTATCGCAACATTGCTGCTCGCGCTGGTCGAGATCAAATGACTGTTAGCATAATATGGAATCGGTGGGTTCAGGAGGGTAAAACGGAACGCCGTGCTGGTACCAACGGCGTCATATCACTAGCAGTCGAGATGACAGTTATCCGCATGGCTGTAACGGATCGTGCAGCCGCGATTCGATCCCTGAGTCAACAGATGGGGACGTTTGCAAGACAACAACCATCAGCCCGAACAGTTCGACGACGTTTGCAGCAGCAAAGACTATCAGCTCGGAGACCATGGCTGCGGTTACCCTTGAATCTGCGATGGTTTCTCAACGACGAACCTGGGTGCACGAATGGCAAAACGTAATTTTTTTGGGTGAATCCAGGTTCTGTTTACAGCATCATGATGGTCGCCTCCGTGTTTGGCGACATCGCGGTGGACGCACGTTGGAAGCTTGTATGCGTCATCGCCATACTGGCGTATCACCCGGCGTGATGGTATTGGATGCCATTGGTTACACGTCTCGGTCACCTCTTGTTCGCACTGACGGCACTTTGAACAGTGGACGTTACATTTCAGACGTGTTACGACCCGTGGCTCTACCCTTCATTCGATCCCTGCGAATCCCTACATTTCAGCAGGATAATGCACGACCGCATGTTGCAGGTCCTGTACGGGCCTTTCTGGATTCAGAAAATGTTCGACTGCTGCCCTGGCGAGCACATCCTCCAGATCTCTCACCAATTGAAAACGTCTGGTCAATGGTGTCCTGGCTAGTCACAATACGCCAGTGATGAACTGTGGTACCGTGTTGAAGCTGCATGGGCATCTCTACCTGTACACGCCATCCAAGCTCTGTTTGATTCAATGCCCAAAGCGTATCAAGGCCGTTATTACGGCCACAGGTGGTTGTTCTGGGTACTGATTTCTCAGGATCTATGCACCCAAATTGCGTGAAAATGTAATCACATGTCAGTTCTAGTATAATATATTTGTCTAATGAATACCCGTTTATCATCTGCATTTCTTTTTGGTGTAGCAATTTTAATGGCCAGTAGTGTATTAAGTTCTGCACAGTCGTTTAGCGAAATTTAGAATCGGACGAGATTTCTCACTGGATCCATGAGTTCCTTCTAGACAAAAACCAAGACGCCGCTCTTAACCGTAGTAGCAATGAGTACTACCGACGGGGGACGTCAAACTGATTCATATTTTTAGATTTCCAGAAGGCTTTTGAACCATTCCTGATAAGCGACAATTAAATTGCGCGCCTGTGGAGTATCGTCTCAGTTCCGTGACTGGATTTGTGATCTCCTTTAAGAAAGGTCACAGTTCGTAGTAACTGACGGAAAGCAACGAATAAAACAGAAGTAATATCTGGCGTGCTCCAAGGACGTGTTGTATTCCGACTGTTACGTCCGATCTACATAAAAGATTTAGGAGACAACCTGAGCAGCCTTTTTAGATAGTTTTCAGACGATTCCGTCATTTATCGTCTCTTAACGTCATCGCATAAGCAAAACGAATTGCACAATCATTTAGAAAATATACCTGTATAATGCAAAAAATGACAATAGACTCTGAATCATGAAAAGTGTGAAGTAATCCACATGATCACTAAAAGGAATCCGATAAATTTCAGTTACGTGATAAATCCCACGAATCCAGAGGCAGTAAACTCAACTAAATACACTCCTGGAAATTGAAATAAGAACACCGTGAATTCATTGTCCCAGGAAGGGGAAACTTTATTGACACATTCCTGGGGTCAGATACATCACATGATCACACTGACAGAACCACAGGCACATAGACACAGGCAACAGAGCATGCACAATGTCGGCACTAGTACAGTGTATATCCACCTTTCGCAGCAATGCAGGCTGCTATTCTCCCATGGAGACGATCGTAGAGATGCTGGATGTAGTCCTGTGGAACGGCTTGCCATGCCATTTCCACCTGGCGCCTCAGTTGGACCAGCGTTCGTGCTGGACGTGCAGACCGCGTGAGACGACGCTTCATCCAGTCCCAAACATGCTCAATTGGGGACAGATCCGGAGATCTTGCTGGCCAGGGTAGTTGACTTACACCTTCTAGAGCACGTTGGGTGGCACGGGATACATGCGGACGTGCATTGTCCTGTTGGAACAGCAAGTTCCCTTGCCGGTCTAGGAATGGTAGAACGATGGGTTCGATGACGGTTTGGATGTACCGTGCACTATTCAGTGTCCCCTCGACGATCACCAGTGGTGTACGGCCAGTGTAGGAGAACGCTCCCCACACCATGATGCCGGGTGTTGGCCCTGTGTGCCTCGGTCGTATGCATCCTGATTGTGGCGCTCACCTGCACGGCGCCAAACACGCATACGACCATCATTGGCACCAAGGCAGAAGCGACTCTCATCGCTGAAGACGACACGTCTCCATTCGTTCCTCCATTCACGCCTGTCGCGACACCACTGGAGGTGGGCTGCACGATGTTGGGGCGTGAGCGGAAGACGGCCTAACGGTGTGCGGGACCGTAGCCCAGCTTCATGGAGACGGTTGCGAATGGTCCTCGCCGATACCCCAGGAGCAACAGTGTCCCTAATTTGTTGGGAAGTGGCGGTGCGGTCCCCTATGGCACTGCGTAGGATCCTAAGGTCTTGGCGTGCATCCGTGCGTCGCTGCGGTCCGGTCCCAGGTCGACGGGCACGTGCACCTTCCGCCGACCACTGGCGACAACATCGATGTACTGTGGAGACCTCACGCCCCACGTGTTGAGCAATTCGGTGGTACGTCCACCCGGCCTCCCGCATACCCACTATACGCCCTCGCTCAAAGTCCGTCAACTGCACATACGGTTCACGTCCACGCTGTCGCGGCATGCTACCGGTGTTAAAGACTGCGATGGAGCTCCGTATGCCACGGCAAACTGGCTGACACTGACGGCGGCGGTGCACAAATGCTGCGCAGCTAGCGCCATTCGACGGCCAACACCGCGGTTCCTGGTGTGTCCGCTGTGCCGTGCGTGTGATCATTGCTTGTACAGCCCTCTCGCAGTGTCCGGAGCAAGTATGGTGGGTCTGACACACGGGTGTCAATGTGTTCTTTTTTCCATTTCCAGGAGTGTACTTAGCGATTACAATTACAAATAACTTAAATTGGAACGATCACACAGATAATGTGGGGAAAGCAAATTAAAGACTGCAATTTATTGGCAGAGGACCTATAAAATGAAACACGTCTACTAAAGAGAATGCTTACACTACGCTTGTCTGGCTAATTCTGGAGTAGTGCTGTGCGGTATGGGATCTGCATCAGATAGGATTGCCGGAGGACATCGAAAAACGTTCAAAGAAGGGCAGCTCATTTTGTGCTATCACGAAATAATGGAGGAGTGCCACGGATTTGATACAGGAATTGGGATGGCAGTTATTAGAACAAAGTCATTTTTCTCTGCTGCAGGACCTTCTCATTAAATTTTTATCACCAGCTTTCTCTTCAGAGTGTAAAAATATTTAGTTGTCACCTTCCTACATAAGGAGAAATCATCATCCCAATAAAATAAGTAAAATCAGAGCTCGTACGGAAATATTTAAGTGTACGTTTCTTCCGCACACTGTTCGACTTCAGAGTAATCATGTAGATGTAGACGTAGATTACTAAAGCCTCGTAAAATTTACGATTTCACTTGATATTTCTTCGCTGTGTCTTTCATGTAGACAGATTTGCGGCACGTGCTCATGGGTAACTTCACGGCAAACATTGTTGTTAGGAATGGCTGAAATATTTATTGCCGGACTCTAGCCGTTTGCTGGTACTCTTGTCGTAAATATTACCAATATTTAGTAATGGTGTGCCTGTTTCCTAATATACACGAATGAATTTTGTCGTTTAGAATTCATGGTTCAAATGGCTCTGAGCACTATCGGACTGAACATCTGAGGTCATCAGTCCCCTAGAACTTAGAACTACTTAAACCTAACTAACCTAAGGACATCACACACATCCATGTCCGAGGCGGGATTCGAACCTGCGGCCGTAGCAGACGCGCGGTTCCAGACTGAAGCTCCTAGAACCGCTTGTGGAATCTTAGGTGAAATATCAAGCAGTGACAGAGTGTTGGTTTATATGGTGTTGCTTTATATCACACTCTTCAACGTTAATCTCGTCATTTGCTGCTGAAATGAGCACTATACGGACGGTTCTGAGTTTGATTTTTGACACTAACATAATGGGTGATTTACTTGAAGAACTTCGCCTGGGCGGTACCAGGACCTCAAGGTTGAAAAGTACGCACCATTTGCCGTTCTAGCGAAACGAAGAATGACGACGACATTTTGTAACTACTGCTAGAAACAAATTTGGCGAAACTCCGAGCTAGGTCTTGCTTGGATTGTAGTAATAGCGTCTGAAGCGGAAAATTCTTTACTCGTAACTCTTAGAGTTGTAATAATTTCTAATTGGTGCATTCGTAACATAAATGATGATTTAAATTTAAATAACATTTTGAGCAGCAAAATCAGGGCCGGTTTAAGGGGCACCAAGCTAAGACGGATCTAATGCAAAATTTGCACACAGGGTTTATCGTAATTTGTATTGGAAACCACACCTTTCCACGCTTATAGATTTAGATTTATTTGTGAAGGTCTTACCAAGAACCCACGGAATGGCTACGAATATATGAATGATTGAGGGAAGAATGTTGTATGGAAGAATGGTCATTGGAGTGCGGTGGGGAGGGGGGGGGGGGGGGGGGGGCAAATGATACGTCACTTGTGTGGAGAAATGTTCTCGAACCACCAGGGGTAAAATTATGGTTACAGGTTATAAAACTGTATATTTAGTACTTACTTTGTACGCAGCATACCATTAGAGATCTAATAATTTTAACTAACTAACGCATCACCTATTATGACTTTCTTTGAGAAAAATTTTGAGTAGTAAAATTTACTAGCGCTCTAGGGTTAACGGCACAAACTCGAGAGACGTAAAGCCAGCCGGTTTGGCCGAGCAGTTCCAGGCTCTTCAGTCCAGAACCGCGCTGGTGCTACGGTCGCAGGTTCGAAACCTACCACGGGCATGGATGCGTGTGATGTCCTTGGGTTAGTTAGGTTTAAGTACTTCTAAGTCCTAGAGGACTGATGACCTCAGATGTTCAGTCCCATAGTGCTTAGAGCCATTTGAACCATTTGAGAGGCGTAAAGATAATTTTAGGAGTCCCTAATGAAGTGTGATAGGGCCGTTGGCGTTTACAATACACATATAATCTAGTGGATAATGTCGGTGATCCATGAAGATTGTTCGCAGACGATGCAGTTGTCTATAAGTAGATAGCAACGGCAGAAGACTGTGGCAAACTGCTTGAAGACCTACGGAGGATGGTTGTTGCACCGAATGGCGGTAGTTTCTGAAGGTAAATGTAAGGGGCATTCCAAAGAAAAAGATCCGATGGATGTAAAATGAAAACTGCTGAAGCGATCGTAATGCCACTGCCTAACCAGAAAGGTGCGATCTCTCTGGAAGCGCTGACGCCCCAAACTCGCCGGTGGAGGATCATGGGCGCACATCCACCCGACGACAGAGCGGCCATGAGCACGCTTCGACCGTCCACTGCTCTCAGTAGTGCCGGAAACAGAGAAACTGAAATTTCAAAAGAAGAGCAAAGGGATGCAGTGCGTTTCTTTACACCGGGAGGAGTCCGGGAACGGAAATTCGTCGAAGAATGCTACAAGTGTACGGAGATCACTGCATGCGCGTGGTTAGGGTCAAGGCGTGGCGCAAGCTATTCACGGAAGGACGGATGTCATTGGCACTGACGCACAGTATGGAACGTCACACCGCATTACCTATGCCATCGCCCAGCAGGTGGATGCGCTCATTATTGAAGACAGTTCAGTTACGGTGGCAGCCATTTCCTCACAAGTGGGATTGAGCGTCGGAATTGCAGCGGACATGCATTGTGGTCGCTACACACTGCCATTCTCTTCCTTCCGCTGCTAGGAAACGCATTATACCCCTCTTCCCTTCCTTTGACACTTCCATTTCTTTGTTTCCATCATTACTGAGCGCAGTGGTTGATCGACGCGTTCGAGTGCTCGTGCATTATCTACAGACTGATTTTAGATGAGCAAGAAGTTTTTAGGTTAACGGATATCCGATATGTAAGTGAGCAATTTAACATTATTCATATTTCTTCGCTACTTTTGTGTAAAATAGCATCGTAGGGAGTGACTGGAGATGAAATGTAGGAAGAGTGACCGATATGTAATGTTTCTGCCGAAAGAAAGTGTAATCAGTTGTCAGCGCTAACGTGAAATTGTAGATAGTGTGTCGTGTTTTGGTAAAAATATTGTATTTGATACTGCATTAATGAAATACTCGTTTCGAACAAAGCTATCACAGCGAATAGTTTACTGTTGCTACGCAAATATAACTCCGTGCGGGACGCTCCTCATACCGAGTTAAGCTACGTGGAGTTATTTAGTCTTGTTCGTAGAATGTTATGTTTCATTAGGGCTTACCTAGCTAATCAAAAATTTTTATAGCAATTGTGAATAAAGCAGAGTGCTGTCGAGGTATACGGAATTGTAGTTAAAACACCAGAACTATACGACAAGCTATGATGGAGATTGTTCCGGCGTAACGAAAAGTGCCGGCACGAAGATGAAGAACGCAACCGCAGAGAAAGCTGTGAAACGACGTCAGCCAATAGCGCCCGGACCAGGACGTCATGACGACCACGATGTAAGCGCCGCTGATGCCAGCCTCGGCCGCTCAGTACTAGGCCGGGACAGTTAGAAAACGCACACTAGGGGGGCACTACGGCAGCAGTTCTTAGTGATCCATATCCACTGCTTACATGGACAATGTATATAGTGAAGGACACTGGACTATTTGCATGTCACCCATCGTTTGCGACACGTTCTTGTAATACAAAGTTAAGTATTGTCAATTTTCTTTATTGTAATAAAAACTATTAATGTGAATTGCTTAAATTGTTGTATAGCTATCCGAGAAGGCAACATCCTCTAGGCACCCTATAAGTGACGAGTGGGCAGGAGCCCACAGAGATGACCTCTGTCACTAACAGACTTCAATAAGGAATGGTCTGATTAGAATTTATTCTGAAGAATTACCACATCAATTAGTTACCAATAGGTTTGAGATAAGGAATTTCACAAAATCATGAGCGTCACGTTTTTATCAACAGCGTCAGTTTTATTACTAAACAGAAAGTGAATTTCTTAACCACACCAGTCTCTCTGCAGGTGAATACACGATTTCAGACTCGGAAGATAACAGTTCGTTAGATATGGGACACAGATTCACCTCCGAAAAACATTCAAAACGCTACTATTGGCTGGAAATTTTATACCATTTGTTTTAATGTATCATAATCAACTCACCTCGTTAAGCTGTATTTTCAGTATTTTTAAATATAATTGAAAGTAACGAACATAATGCTTTGTTACGCCAACGCTAGAACACATACTTCAACCACCACAACAGATAAATTAAAGATGCTGAAATTCGGAACAGTACATCAGTAAAAGCGCATTGTGATTACATATCTTTTCGCTACACTGAATACTGATGCTCGTGAACATCACTGAACCAATGAGCCATCAGAGCTTAGCTGAGGAAAGACAGTGAGTTCTTTCGAATCGTTCCCGCTGATATCTATCACCATTTGGAGAAATGTATTAAGTTACTTGACGAACATGTTAAGTAACAAAATCATTTATTTACGAAAGATATTGTAACGGAGGTACTTATTTCATTTATTAAGACATCCGTTTCCACCGGCGACTAATGTCATTTGTTAGTCTTCACTCATGGTTCAAAGAGAGTAAATACTCCTGTAACACTCTGGGATCTATTATTTACAATATACATAATTAATATTGCTTTCAGGTTGTTTATATCCCTTCAACACCATTTTTTTAATCCAGAGAGTCTTCTTTCCGTTCTTCGCACTATTCACTGCGACGCAATATTTCGGACTTACGGCACATATCTTTACGAGGGTTGCTACGATTGAACTGGTAAATAAGAAAACAAAAGAAAGATAAATATGTTATACTCTTACGAAAATGTGTTGTTAATAGCTTCTTCTACCGCTCCAGGGGAAGGTTAGTTATAAGGCGGTTGCCCTTAAAGTAATGCACCGCATTTTTTTTCTCAGCCGAAAACAATGTTACGAATACGCGAAACGTTACTTATGTGATATTTGAACGCCCCTGAGTGAGCGCGCCCAGTTTCAATCACTTCCGACAGCGTTGCTACAGGACAGTTTCAAAATGGCGTCCGCAGGTGATGTACGTTACAAGCAAGGTGCCGTTGTTTAATTTCTCACTGAAGAAAAAGAAACTGTGGGAAATATTCACAAACACTTGTGCAAAGTCTAAGGAGCATCTGCTGTCGACGAAAGTATAGTTAGTCACTGGGCACGGAGGATGAGGTCATTAGAAGGCGATTCGGCGGAGCTCCACGATTTGCAGCGGTCAGGTAGACCGTCCACGGCTGTCACACCTGGACATGTCGCAGCGAGCTGATGTTGGCATTCGCGAGGACAAACCCATTACGACTCGGCAGTTGGCCCTGCATCTGTCAATCAGCAAAGGAAGCTCACACAGTGAAGCACTAGCTCCGCCACCAGGACAAGGATTGGTACCGACACCCTTGGTTAGCGCTGGAAGGAGGCCATGGAATGTGATGGAGATTACTTGGAAAAATAGGGTATGTAGATGAAGCACCATTCTTTCGTGTTTGTAATTCAAATTGTGTTCAACAAAGAATTGTTGGAGAAAAAAAAATGCGGTGCATTACTTTCTGGGCAACTCTTGTACAGTTAAAGGTGAAAAGCACGTTAACGTTAGTATAGTTAAGTTTTAATAAGTCCCTTCACAAAGACGTTACGGTGGAAGTAAAACAAACTTTAAAAGGAGTGTATTACCAAGAGAATTCAGTATTTGATCATAACGTATGCAACGAAAGTTATGAATCGTCAGATACGGCATTTATCATAACGTTGACACTTGTTTCTTCCATTTTACTCTGCTTCTTAAGAATTTTCACTTATATAAATATCCGGAATATTTTTTGTATTAGAATAGAAGGGAGAATCCCTATTAATATTTCATACCATTAAAATCGTTAGCGCGGCAGATTGTGACGCCGGAGAGTTTTCAATTTCCGGAATATCCTCCGATACCTCCAGACAACAGACGCCTGCAACGGGCTACTGGTGGCAGTCGCCCTAAGATCAAGGAAGAATCTGCTTCTTGGGTGTCACATTCATAGATGCGGGATCACAGCGAAACGTTTGCGACAAAGGGAACGACGTCATGGACCTTGGTTTGAGACCAAGTAGTGACACAAAGAAGAAGTTAATTTTTACCATCTCGGTTTCGCTGCATAACTTCTCAGAAATCTTTATCCGAGTTATATTCGTTTCATTTCAGAGTCAATGACGGAGCCAGGAAACTCTTAGATTTGTTTTGTGTTCGCATATTACGGAATGAAGTTGAGCACTAAAGCTGAAGAAATACTGTGATAGTGACGCAATGACAGATCTGTGATCGCCATCGAGCAAAGGCCGTTTCTCGCAATCTGATTTCTCGCCGAGAGTCTTAATGATGGAGGGAATGGGTAACAAAATTATTACTGTGTGTGTGTGTGTGTGTGTGTGTGTGTGTGTGTGTGTACATGGCAGGCAATGATGAAACATTTGTTAGTTTTACGAATTTAAATAAAACGATGCTCACAAGAAATTTGATTTATGAATATTGACTTCGAATTACATGGTCATTACAGCGTTATTTTATAAAGAGGAAGTATTTTGGTAGTCTTCCAATTCAGCGTCAGTACCTTATTAATAGTCACAATAGTGTTTTATTTTTCTTTACTAAAAAGCAAAATCTACCTAAACTCAGAAAGTTACCTAGAACCACGGTCATAATGTGAAAGAACGTTTTTTATAACCCGGGTTCATGCCTTTCTATGTTGTTAGATGAAATGCAGTTAACGAACATTTCAATAGAACTGTTTGCCCTAATAACTACAGAATGCTTAACAGAAAGGACATTGTGACATTGTACACATGTTGCTCTCATTAAAAGCTGCGTCGTTGTTCAGGAATCGTTTTAAGGATCTCTCTGCTGGAACACTTCTAACAACTGGTGATACGACGGGGAATGACATTGTTTGCAATTTGTACACCACTGCTCACTACATGGAACTACGGAAAAATAACTGCGAATTTCCTCTCATTGGGGTTTTAATATTACGTGAACCTGCAGTGCTACAAACAATTGGTTGCGGAAAAATGCCAGATTAAACTCTCTGTTCGTACAGAGTATGTTGTATTTATGTTTCAATACTTACATTTCGGAATTACGGGCGTTTCGATGAGAATTACGCAATAACAAACCTCTAGCACCCAGTTCAAAATGAGGTCGCTAAAGACAGAACCTTCGCTCATATAATACACTGCGCTGTTTATTTTAGAAGTAGATGGAGTAATGGTATGTTATAAGGGGCGAAAACAGCCTTTTTATTTTCTGAATTATCGTGTGACTCTTTCTGGGGCATCCCAATGACCCTACACAGAAACTTTCCCGGAATCCCAGAAATCACAAATCAGAGAGCAATGTGTACGAGAATTGTATCGGAACTACAAGTAAAATAAAAAGTTTCTTGACGGAGTGTTTTCGCGGACTTTTTTTCTACCTCTTGCTGCACTGTGTACAAAAATTCTGGACATACGTGTCATAGAAGGTTAATTTATATATATAAACTGGCCGTTGGATATGCTTTAAAATAAAACCAAAAGTGTGTCGTTTAAATAAGCCCAAAGATCTACCTAATGCCAATTTCCTATATTCTAGTTTTCCAAGCAATACTGTTATATTCAAAATTTTAGTTCAGTATCGTACTAATTTTATTTACATTTGTTTCGCATCTTTTTTAAAACTAAGGTGACTTCGTTGTTCAGTCAGTTCAAAATTATTAGCCGGCCACAGTGTCACTGATTCTTTGGATCCGCTTGTATTTCCTTCCCGTATTTTTAAAATTCTTGAAAATTCAGAAGAAAGTTTTTTACTCAATAAAGATTTATTTTTTTTCAGTTAACGTTCCAAGCTGTAAAACTATCAGCCAGGGAATTTGCCGTAGCTCATTGGATCGAATCAACCAGGTACTTGCCTAAAGTTCTTTAAGTCAGGAAAACCTAAATCATAATTGTCAAACTGGCATTTGACAAACTCTTTTCAATGTCTAAAACGATTGCCCAAACAATTACATTACAAGAAGAGCCAAGAATCGACAAAAAATTATTTTCAGGCTGTGATTATTTTCGTGGACGCTACGAATTTCAGTTTCTTTTCTGTTTCTTGCGGTGCGGTGCGGCACTGCATATGATGATTACTCATTTATCCAGTGGCGAAATGTCCGTTTCGTAACTACAAAAAGTAAACAGACGCGTCATGATACCACAGTTGATTTATTTCAGTTGCGTTACTGTTGCAATTAGGAAACCAAGAAAAGTAAAAAACCGCTCCTTTACTAAATTGACCATCTGGCTTCTAAATCTGCTTTAAGTGATTTCCCTTGTCGTTTTGAGCATTAAATGCTGTCGTCAAAATGTTATCGACCCGACAATATCCAGAAACAGAATCAGATTTGTCATTTGTAACTTAACCTGTGTCGTACCTTCTTATCGTAAAAAAGTTATAGAATTTACTTAATGCAGAGATGGAGTCGTGTGAGATTAAGAACATTAACCCAATGCGCTCTGATTTATGATTTCTGGGATTCCGGACACATTTCTGTGTAGGGTCATTGTGATGCCCCAGAAAGATCACACAATTCACAAAATAAAGAGGCTGTTTTCGTCCCTTACAACATTAACATTCGAGTTTTTAATATGTCTGTGTTTCTCCAAGAACCGACGAAATAAATCTTAAATATTAGTTACGTATGAAATATATACATACATTACCGTGAAAGAATGAAACTGAAGAATGTTAAAATCCACGTAGCGCTTGCGGTGAATGTCAAAATTCACATAGTCGCTTGGTGTATGTCCGTAATATTTGCTAAATATCTTTATTTCCCATTTACATCGGCAAATGTCCATATTCGCCAATGTCAGCTAAAAATAGTTTGTTAAATTTTTAAGTCGTTCTTCATTATTAAATCATATTAAGTATGAGTTAAAACAGGTCACAGAACGTCTAAATATATTGTTGAACTTAAAAGGAACGGTACATTCTCAGAAGAGAAAAAAATACCAATAATAAACTTATTTAAATCTCGCATGTAGAAAGAAACTTTTCTTTGCAAATTACGAACTGATTGCCGGCATAAAGCTTTTTGAGGCCAACTGACTGTGATACAGTGGGGCCCCAAATGTTCAAAATATTTGAAGAAGGTGATACGCTACTTATTCAGCTGTCTCAGTTTTCAAACGTTGTGCTGGAAGAATTTCGGTAAATGATCTTGATACACCATTATGAACTTATATTCGGAAATCCTGTGTGCCTGCATGTCTACCAGATGGACATCTTGAATTTAACTCCGAACTGATACTTGTTTTCACAAAAATACTTTTTTTAGGTGCTCTATGTTTCATTTGACATTGTTTACATTAAGTTGAAATACAACATTGCCACTTTATATGTAATATTTTTATATTTAACTTGCAATTCCTTAATCATACATACGTGTTCCTCCATCGCCCGTTCTTCTATGAGTTTCAGGTAGTATACTCAACAGTTCATCATTGGTAACTTAATGCTGTATATTAAATTTCTGGTTTTAATGGTAGAATTATTTTCCTATTGTCATTAATAGGAGATTCATAACGTTTTAACAGTCTGTAATCAAAACGTATACTGCCCTTAGCTTTAGTAGAAATCACTTCAGTACCTTTCTTGAGAAAAAATTGAAATAGTTACCTTCTCGGTTAATCGCAACTGATGGACGTAGTTTTTTTTATAAAAAAAGAGATCGCGGTTCACTACTGTTCTCATCGGTATACATCCGATGAGAAATTAACTTTAAGAAAACGTTACACACACCAGAAAACCTTGCATATGACTGACAGGCAACAGTGTTGCAGAGTATAAATGATAGACGCTGCAGAAGCAAGGGTTTGGAGACAGACTGTCACCTCCTTCCTGTCGACACCAGGTTCTCGTTCCGACATCCACGAACCCATATCTGTGCTTGTCGAAGTAAACGGGTGATGGTTCGAATATACAGGGTGTTACAAAAAGGTACGGCCAAACTTTCAGGAAACATTCCTCACACACAAAGAAAGAAAATATGTTATGTGGACATGCGTCCGGAAACGCTTACTTTCCATGTTAGAGCTCATTTTATTACATCTCTTCAAATCACATTCATCATGGAATGGAAACACACAGAAACAGAACGTACCAGCGTGACTTCAAACACTTTGTTACAGAAAATGTTCAAAAAGTCCTCCGTTAGCGAGTATACATGCATCTACCCTCCTTCGCATGGAATCCCTGATGCGCTGATGCAGCCCTGGAGAATGGCGTATTGTATCACAGTCGTCCACAATATGAGCACGAAGAGTCTCTACATTTGGTACCGGGGTTGCGTAGACAAAAGCTTTCAAATGCCCACCTAAATTAAAGTCAAGAGGGTTGAGGTCAGGAGAGCGTGGAGGCCATGGAATTGGTCCGCGTCTACCAATCCATCGGTCACCGAATCTGTTGTTGAGAACCATACGAACAAAAATGGTTCAAATGGCTCTGAGCACTATGGGACTTAACTGCTGTGGTCATCAGTCCCCTAGAACTTAGAACTACTTAAACCTAACTAACCTAAGGACATCACACACATCCATGCCCGAGGCAGGATTCGAACCTGCGACCGTAGCGGCCGCGCGGTTCCAGACTGTAGCGCCTTTAACCGCTTGGCCACCACGGCCGGCCCATACGAACACTTCGACTGAAATGTGCAGGAGCTCCATCGTGCATGAACCACATGTTGTGTCGTACTTGTAAAGGCACATGTTCTAGCAGCACAGCCGGCCGGTGTGGCCGTGCGGTTCTAGTCGCTTCAGTCTGGAACCGCGTGACCGCTACGTTCGCAGGTTCGAATCCTGCCTCGGGCATGGATGTGTGTGATGTCCTTAGGTTAGTTAGGTTTAAGTAGCTCTGTTCTAGGGGATTGATGACCATAGATGTTAAGTCCCATAGTGCTCAGAGCCATTTTGAACCTAGCAGCACAGGTAGAGTATCCCGTATGAAATCATGATAACGTGCTTCATTGAGCGTAGGTGGACGAAACAAAAATGAGCTTTAACATGGAAATTAAGCGTTTCCAGACACATGTCCACATAACATCTTTTCTTTATTTGTGTGTGAGGAATGTTTCCTGAAAGTTTGGCCGTACCTTTTTGTAACACCCTGTATAAGGGTATAACCAAATATTCGGTCTTTCAGCAATATATTAGGTATGTGTTGACATTCCCGAAAGAAAGACGACATTCTCCAAATTCGGTGTTTCACAGTAATATATGTATCATCCTGTCAGCATTCCAGAACAGTCTTTATTATTGTTCTTTGGATCATACCAAATGTAAAAGCGCTAGTTTATGCTGAGTTAGTAATGCTGCAGTAACATATGAGTAGTGTCGGTATTTGCCCTATGCACGTCAACATTATCACTTCTATGAACGTCAGACACAAATTTCGTGACATTTTAGAAACAACGCATGCGTACATCGCGTGAGAAAAAAAGCTAACACGTATGAGTTACATAAAATGAAATTTTTGTATTAGAATTTGATAGAGAGAATGTGAATGGTGAAATTGATTCCAAAAACATGTACAGAACTGCCGTGGAATAATTTTTATCACACTGACACACTATAAAGTGACACAGAGAAGTTCACTATTGAAGTACTGAACACTATCATCAGAGAAGAGAAAAAAGCATAATTTTTATAGTTTCATGTACTGCTTTGACAGTAAACAGTGTTCTGTGTGAGCGCAGTCCCGTATATTCTGTTTTCACTGCTCGAAATTTTATAGTGCAATTGAAATTTCTTCAGTTTCGTCGTAATTATGTGGCATTTATTTTATGAATATATATTATGGTATTCGTAAAAGACCATAAAACACGTAAGTCACATTTTATGTAACAATCAATATGTGCCCACAGAGTGATCGGCGATAATACAATTGCATTTATTAAATATTATAATTGCCGTTAGTTGTCTCAACTGTACAGCAAATGAGAAAGCGTTTCATCATAACAGAACAATTAGCAACATTTGCAGATCCAGTTATCTTAAATAAACAATTTTAAACCCGTCATTGGATTGGATTGGATTCTGGGGGTTGAAGGTACCAGACTACAAAGGCTCAAAACCCTTCATTGGTATGGCGATATTTTGCGTAGTTGTTTTATAATTATTGAAAGTATTTGAATTGCACCTTTGCTACCACAAAAAATGCATGTTTCTGTTACAAATACGAGTCTTTTTTTTTTACACTAAACCATCATCAGGGATCTGTAATGAAAGATATTCTCTATTGGACTTGCTTTCTAGATCAACAAAACAAGCAATAAATATAGTAAGTCAAAATCAACATTTTTTGCAGCAAACTGTTTTTCGACAAGAGTAACTTTCATTACAGACCACTGGTAACAGAATCTGGTAAAGAACAAACAAAGGAAAAAACAGATAATAAAATATGATTCAATAACGAAATTTGATACCTTTCGCCTTTCCTCTTTAAGAGGAAGCTGTACAAAATGCATCTCGTGAAAATTATTTCTCCTTGCCTTTTTTCATTTTGTTACAAAACCAAGTACAGACAATAACAGAGAAGAAACGGAAGATATCATAGAAAAAACACGGCGGTTTTCAAATGATTACAAACATCAAACAAAACCATAGAAACATAGAATCTAGAAACACATATCACTACTACCTAAGGCTTCTAAAAGCCACAGACACTGTGTCACATAATGAGTAGATGAAGATTCTTAAAAAAGGATTAGAAAACTATGCAGAAAACCAATACTTCGACAGTTAGCTAGTAGAAATAGAAATTAGATACATAATATCCCAAAAGATACAAGACACTGGAAGCTTACGTGACACAGGCTTTGCAACACAACAACAGGAAATAAAAAAGAAACACTGCGGTGTTCGTGGTAAAATGTTCCTCAGGCTTTAGTATGCGTAAGATCTAAATAAAGAATATTGTCATAAGGTATGCTACTCACCAAAATAAACTTAATGAATATCATGTTAGACCTCTTTTTACACCACTGAACTATTGGAAGAAAGTATGGCTCCAAAATAAGTCGATACTAATTGTGAGTAAATAAATCAAGGAGAAAACCACAACAGAACTATAACAGTTTATTTTCGGCCAACAACTAAGTGAATGATTACCTGAAAAATAGATAATTTTAAGAACATTTCTACATTATTTTTTGCGAAGTGCATCTTAATTAACCCGGAAGTTAACTTCTTCAGATAAAGAATGTAACTTATTATTTCTTTTTTGATAATTACTAAAACACCAAAAACAATAATTTCAGTGCGAGTTAATAACGCCACAAAAGCTGGTTGCACTGATGCTAAAGTATACGTGGAATAAAATCACGACAACGATGGTGTGGTCCCATCAGTCGTCGGCGTCAGATAATCACCGCCTAGCGAACCGTAACTCTGTTCAGATCTGATCCCCTGGGGAAGATTGACTTGGCTAGAGACACAATGGGCACTACACCCCCGCAACGTCAGCGGCTATATCGCTACCAGTTAAGCCAGATTCAAGGTCCTTTACCCAGCAATCAGTTCTGACGTTACACCAGTCTTAAGAACTGATTTTCTTTGATGGAAAATAACGACTAAAATAATTTTTATCCGTCGCAAACGAAATAACAACACAGTGTGAGGAATACATATACGAGGGTTGGAACTTAAATAGTGGTTACTATTTATTCACAACCAATACAAAAGAGTTACATGTTTGCACCTGTCACTATCCTTCAAAGTAGTCACCAGCGTTATGTAGAACCCGTTGACAGTGATGTGGAAGGCGTAGTGTACCATTAGCAGAGCCTGCTCTGTTGATGGTGCGAATGCAGCGGTCTACTGCCTGTCGAATCTCTGGAAGAGTTCTGAAGCGAATGCCACGAAATGGTTCCTTCATCTTCGGAATCAAATCAAAGCCAGAAGGACTTAAGTCCGGGAAGTATGGTGGATGGTACAGTACTTCCCAGTCCCATCGACCGAACAGAGCAGCCACAGCTTGCGCTGTATGCGTCCGCGCATTGACGTGCAAAATGATGGGCAGAAAGTGTCGCCGCTTCTTTCGCAAAGATGGTCTCAGGTGATGCTCCAAAAACGAAAAGTAATACTACGAACTGACGGTCTGCGTTCGGATAACACCATCACAGTCGTACACGAGAATCACCATAACTTTAGACCGTTCCATTCGCATCATCAGCAGAACAGGCTCTTCTAACGGTACACTACGCCTTCCACATCGCTGGCAACGGGTTCTGCACAACGCTGGTGACTAATCTGAAGGACAGTAACAGGTGCGAACATGTAACTCTTTTGTATCGGTTGTGAATAAATAGCTGCCACTATTTAAGTTCCAACCCTCGTAGCAGGGACGGTTAAGAAGATACCTGAAGTGAATCGCGTTTAAAGAGACATGTCTGCTGAGAACGAAAAAAACCTTAATGGTGTACTTTTGGTTGTTCAGCCGAGTTATTGTTTCCGTTTCACGAACAATTTTTCGAATACCGACGTCAAGGAGACGACTGGATTGTCCATTAAGTATTGTGCATAAAATGTAAAAAACTACTCCGCTGAACATACGGAATCACGCCATCAATCATCACACCGAGAAAACATGAGGGATCACAAGAAAAATGTTTCCACGATAACTAAAATATACAGTTTCAGTTCCAGCGTACTGCGTAACCTTTACACGACGGACCTGTTTTCGTAATACAGCTAGTAAACACTTTATATTAAGCAGTTTACCTAGATCGCTAAATGTGATCGTTTTCTCTGGAAAATAAAACCTAGGTCGTTTATAATAAGTCTGTACATGGTGTGTATTCGCTTCCACTCTGGTGTCGATTGCCATCCTTCTGTTGAATCGTAAGGAGAGAAAAGTATGTGTGTGTGTGTGTGTGTGTGTGTGTGTGTGTGTGTGTGTGTGTGTGTGTAGAAATTAGACACTACGGTAATTAATAAACAGAAAAATTTATATCAAACGCTTTAAAGTTTGCTGAATGCTGTTAACGAAACAAGATACAGTCTCAATTCAGGCAGAGTCCCTGCAGTTACAGTTCTTCTCTCTCTCAGTTTCGCAAACCACTCCATGCTCTAAATTGTTCTACATAGTTACATCTTAACACGAATCAAACAAGTTCGAAAAAAGAGATGACAGAAAATTAAGAAAGTCGATGATTGTATGCTGCAAGGTGATCGCATCTGCCACCAACGAAAAGTCCGTGTTATTCATCATTACATCACAACGGGTCATAATAAAGCAGCAGAGGCCTGCTGATTAATATACTTTCGTGTCAATAAAAGTAACAGAGCTTCAAACTCAAGATCTATACGGAGAAAAAAAATTCTAGTTTTATTTTTACCAGTATTGTCCTAAATAATCTCCATTCTCCCAACTCGCTGACAAATTCAAAGACACGTATTTCACTAAATGTAGAAAGTTGTGCCATGTCTTTTTTCCCATTATGTATCAATGTGATCAAACACACAGAAGTAAACTTTATGAGAAAGCGAGCTGTCTCGCAAACAGACATCGAAACTCGACGACGGCTGAAGATGGGGGAGTGGAGGAATTGATAGAACGAGGAGAAGACTGACAACAAAGCAGATAGGTTGTCCGACTTGAAATCTCTTTGACAGCAGATCCTCTCGCCCAAACAGAAGGGAGCTCGTTCTCATTCCCCGAGGATGACAAAAAAGTTTTGATACTCTCTAAATTTGTATACGCCTCAGCGCCCCTTCCCAGACCACGCAGTTTGCCTAATTTTCCTGCATATAAAGAGGGTATTTCCCGCTACGGGGCCGTTTCTTTTTCCATTTCTGTTTCTCCAACTGGAATTGTTCAGATGCGTTGCAAGAGTCAGTTGTTGCTTTCTTCGATTCCATCTATCACTAAAAACAATGATGAAACACAACATAACAGGACGGATGAGCAGGTGTTTGAACTAGGAAACTACAAGCACTTCAGTACATGCTACTAAAATAAAAAAATATGAACAATATGTTGAAACACGATACTGTGCTTCGAATACGAACGGTAGAAATCGTCCTTGCGAGATATGTTTCGGAGATATGGTCACTTATTAATAGGAATAATCACAGCGGTAACTGTTTTAATAATTTCTTTTTATTTCACAGTGGAAGAATCTCCTTTACACTGTAATAATGTACTTGTGCACATTTCACGTGATTAGCTACGGACCTTCACGCGTTGCATTTTTTTTTTTTTTTTACATTACGGTAATGTTTCCCTTTACAAGTACCAATAAACTACAGTAATCAAGTGAAATCACGACATAAAAGTAATAACAGATAAAATAAAATGTTTATGAAACAGACAAGCCATAAATTTACGTAAAAGCAGTCAAAAATGTAAAACAGGTATCAGCTTAATTTTTCAAGGAATTCCTCGACAGAATAGAAGGAGTGACCCATGAGAAAACTCTTCAGCTTGGATTTGAAAGCGCGTGGATTACTATTAAGATCTTTGAGCTCTTATGGTAGCTTACTGAAAATAGATGCACCATTATACTGCACACATTTCTGCACAAGAGTCAAGGAAGTGCGATCCAAATGCAGAGTGAATTTATTCCTAGTGTTAATTGAGTGAAACCTGCTAATTCTTAGGACTAAGATGATATTGTTAACAAGAAACGCAGTAAAGAAGATACGTGTCGAGACGCCAATGTCAGAATACCAGACTAATGAACAGAGGTCGACAAGAAGTTCGCCTACTTACACCACTTATTACCCGAACCGCCCGTTTCTGAGCCAAAAATATCCTCTGAGGATCGGAAGAGTTACCCAAAAATATAATAACAAGCGTCATAAGCGCATGAAAATAAGCAAAGTAGACTACTTTTCGTGTCGAACGATCACTCACTCAAGTGGCAGCAGTAAGTCTTTGAACAAGATCTTGAACGTGGGCTTTCCACGACAGTTTACCATCTATCTGTAATCTAGAAATTTGAACTGTTCAGTTTCACTAATCATATGCCCATTCTGTGAAATTAACACGTAGGGTTTTGTTGAATTGTGTGTTATAAAATGTAAAAATTGAGTCTTGCTATGATCTAGCGTTAGTTTATTTTCTGTAAGCCATGAACTTGTGTCATGAACTGCACTATTTGAAACAGTGCCAATGCTGCACACAACATCCTTTACTACCAATTTAGAGGCATCAGCAAATAGAAATATTTTAGAATCACCTGTAATACCAGAGGGACTCGAGTGACCGCAGCACTGATCCCTGGGACACCCCCTATTCGACCATGCCCGACTCAGACCCCACATCATAGCGATTTTCAAAACTGTGTATAATGGCCTTTTGCTGTCTGTTGTTAAAATAAGAGGTGAAGTAACTGTGAGCTACTCCCTGTATCCCATAATGGTCCATCTTCCAGAGAAATATTTTGTGATCAACACAATCAAACGCCTTAGTTGAATCAGAAAAAGATGCCTAGCGTTCGAATGCTTAATTCATCCAGTACATCACAGAGAATAGAGAATACAGTATTTTCAGTTGTTAAACCACTTCTAAAACCGAGCTGTACATTTGATAGCAGTTAAGTGAAATACGAGTATACAATCTGTGAACGTCGAAGATATGTTCTGCTTTGATTTAAAAGTTCAGAATCAAATCAGCGCTGCTTCGCCACTGTGCTACACTTCCTCTCTTTAATAACCTGCCGTCCGCTATACAGCTATATCTGACGGTATTTCGACCCCGAAAGAGCGTGAAACGAACATACTAAATACCGGTCGAACGAATCTGAGAACGAAAAGAACAGGCCGAAAGCTTTTTGTGTTATCGTTTTCATGTCTTCACATAGTTTAGCTTTATACAGTGACAGTAATATATGTGATAGACTCTTTCGGTCTGCATAGCTAAGTATTCCAGCACTGTTAATTCTCAACACATTACACGTATTTATGAAACATTAATGATGCTATCTTCGGCATTGTTCAATTAAGAACAAACTGTCAGTGAAGATTTGATAAATACAAATTCCATTGCAGATGTATTCTAGGCTAGCAATAAAAATTAGGGGATTAAAATATATGTCAAGCAATATGTGAGGAAATGCTTGTAATTAGCTCGCTATAAAAGACAACCACTTTTGTCTACTTTTTTTGTTACTGCATGTCACATATCGGCAGCACTCTTGAGACTCTACTGATTTACACCTAACGCCTACAGTCTATTATATTATTAATATATTAGTGTCGATTTTCATCGAGTAAAAGAGTTCGGAAACGTACGCCTTGTGAAAATTTAAAGTTGTATTTAAGTACTGACATTGAAGAAAATTCAGACTTGAATTATATATTACTAAAGAATAAATAAATTAAAGTAATACAAATGGAATACATTCCATCAGTTCCCAATACCACTAGCAAAATTATCTCTACAGTTGTCAGGCTTGTACTTTACGATATGTTACGCTACTTAGCGCTTTGAGTGCCATGCCCGAAATTAAGTGTTGTCTTCAGTGTTGGAAAGAATGTCATGCCCGTAGTATTATGAGTATGGCAGTCTTCACTAAGATGTTTTGCCTGTAATATTATGGTCATGGCACTCAGAGTGTTAAGTCTGTAATGATATATCTCCAGGAATCCAGACATAACCTCTAATATCAACAATACTATAACGTTTATAACATTAAGATTCATATTAATTTTAATGATAACATATGCTGAGAATTTCCAGTGAATTAGAAAACGCGAACAACAAATCGGTCACTTTCCCAGTACGCTAGCCGTAACATACGTGTTCAAAATCTGAAAAACGAAATAAATCGTAGGAAAATTTGCAAGGTGATTTACCTGCACCTAGCGATTGTTTTTATGCAACCCACAACGCCTCCATATACCACTTGCAAAATTTTCATATTCTCTCGCTTACTAGGCAGCAACTGTTCATCCTACAGAAAAGATAAACAAAACCTTTTTGTAGGATGTTTAATGTAGTTAAATTTTGTACTGGGATACGTTTCCGCTGGAAACCACGATTTTCGAGTTATTCAAAAAAATCGTGTTTTAAGGTCAATTTTGTACATTTTTCTTAAATAATTTGAAAACTACACCCTTTGGCAAAAACGTATTCCAGCACAAAATTTAATTATATTAAATTACCTACAAAAAGATCTCGTTCATTTTTTCGGTAGGACAAGTAGTTGTGAATGAGAGAATATGAAAGTCTCGAACTTGGTTTTTGAAGGTGTTGGAGGCTGTATAAAACCCATAGGTATGGGCAGCTGACTCACCTCTATATGGATAATCTTACTTGTATCGCTTTTAACACAGTCTAAGAAACTATGACCCTACATCACACAAACTTTGAATACAGAAACTGAAGAAAAACGAGTAAACGTATCAAGTATATGCAAAACAGTTAAATTAACTCTGGGACAATACTATAGAAATAACACAAAATACATTTTGTTAAATGATGTTCTTACCCACATTTTTCTTGGGTATCGCCATCGCTTTAAAGTGCACATGAAGAGAGCAGAATTGAATTATTGAGAATTACATTTAGTGAAGCTGGTCAAGGAAGCGTTACACAATTAGAGAGGAACCGAAGAGTTACTAAAGAAAGTTTGAAGTGGGACACACTTGCAGGTAGACGACGCGATAAACAGAAGGGGCCTGCTCACTAAATTCCAAAATCCGATCTTCGCCGAGGATGTAGAGCATATATTATTACAACCAACTTTCGTATCGCGCAATAATCACCATCCAAAGATAAGGGAAATTAGAGCTTGTACTGAGGCGTTCAGACAGCCGTTTTTCCGTCGCGCGATCCGCGAGTGGAACAGAGGCGGTGGGATGGGGGGGGGGGGGGGGGTGAATATGACTTTGGCGCGTATAGCACCCTCTGTCACACACCGATTGGTGGCTAGCGGAGTGTATATGTAGATATGTAAATGTAGAAGGTCTGTGATGTTGTAGTAGCCTCCTTTTGGTCTCAGCCTGAGAGTAATGAATAGCACATTTACCGTACATTCCTCCCGAAATTCTTTAACAGATTGTGTGCATGTTGTAATGAACAAAGCGGATTATAGCCAGTCACCAGTCTGATGTTACCCCATGATACCTCCGCTTTCATTAATCGAAATATTTCTTATAAAAGCTCTGTGGATCAAGGACATGTATTCGATCTCACTTCCAGGGTTGGTTCAAAAATGGTTCAAATGGCTCTGAGCACTATGGGACTTAACATCTGAGGTCATCAGTCCCCTAGAACTTAGAACTACTTAAACCTGACTAACCTAAAGACATCACACACATCCATGCCCGAGGCAGGGTTCGAACCTGCGAGCGTAACAGTCGTGCGGTTCCAGACTGTAGCGCCTAGAACCGCTCGGCCACCCCGGCCGGCTTCTAGGGTTGGACAGCAACACTGTGGCCATGGGTAGCTTCCAGATCAGCGGGAAGGGAGAGCAGCGCACAGTCTATTAGTTTGACTGGTCATGAATAAGAAACCGTGAACATAACTAGCCTCTTAAAAATTATGTATATTCTGAGAGAATCTTACATGAAATAGCCGGGCCGCGCGGGATTAGCCGAGCGGTGTTTGGCGCTGCAGTCATGGACTGTGCGTCTGGTCCCGGCGGAGGTTCGAATCCTCCCTCGGGCATGGGTGTGTGTGTTTGTCCTTAGGATAGTTTAGGTGAAGTAGTGTGTAAGCTTAGGGACTGATGACCTTAGCAGTTAAGTCCCATAGGATTTCACACACATTTGAACTTTTTTTTTTTTTTTTGGAAAAGCCGCGATCAGGAAATAGCACAAAATTCCACTCTCCCATGGAACGCTACTTAATCAAACAGCACAGATAACTGTAGTACTAATTCATTGCCATAATAGCTGAGGCTCACTTTCATTGGGTGACAAAAGTCATGGAATATGACAAAGTCATGGGATAGCGATATGCACATTTACAGATGGCGGTAGTATCGCGTACACAACGCATAAAAAGACAGCTTATTGGTGGAGCTGTCATTTGTACTCAGGTGATTCATGTGAAAAGGTTTCCGACGTGATTGTGCCCGCACGACGGGAATTAATAGATTTTGAACGCGGAATGGTAGTTGGAGCTAGTCGAATGAGACTCTCCGTTTCGGAAATCTTTACGGAATCTAATACTCCGAGATGCTCATTGGAAAGGATGTGCGCCGAGAATACCAAATTTCAGGCATTACCTCGCACCACTAAAAACGCAGTGGCCGACGGCGTTCAGTCAACCACCGAGAGCAACGGTGTTTGCATAGAATTGTCAGTGCTAATAGATATGAGGGAAATAACCGAGAAATCAATGTGGTACTCAACACGAATGTATCCGTCACGAGATTGTGGTGAAATCGAGCACTAATGGGCTACGGCAGCAGAGGACCGACGGAACGCCTTGCCTAACATTACGACATCGCCTGCAGCGCCTCTCCTGGGTTCGTGGCCATATCGGTTGCATCCGACTGGGAACTGCAGCCTGTTCAAATGAGTCCCGATTTGAGTTGATGAGAGCCGATGGTAGGGTTCCAGTGTGGCGCATACTCTACGAAGCCATGGACCCAGCTTGTCAATAATGCACTGGGCAAGCTAGTGGTGGCCCTATAATCGTGTGGGCTGTGTTTAGACTGGGTCCTCCGGTTGTTTCCAACAACGACGGAATTTTTATGGATGACAGTGTGCTATGTTATGGGCCACAATTTGTCACGGTTTGAGGAACAGTTCGAGCGAATGAATTGGCCACTCGGAACGCCCCCATCGAACATTTATAGGTTATAATCGAGAGGTCAGTTCGAGCACAAAATCCTGCTCCAGCAACACGCCATTATGGACGGCTACAGAGACAGCATGGCGCAGTATTTCTGCAGGGGACTTCCAACGACATGTTGAGTCCACGCCGCGTCGAGCTGATGACTTTTGTCATCCCAGTTTAAAATGGCCATCGGAAAGATGGCTGAGAGATCTTCGTATTCTTATTCTTGTGCCTTTTTTCCGCATCTACTTGGTGTCGGATTATTACTATTGGATGTGGCATGGTAAATTTGGGATGTACACGGTTGTCGGCACCCCTTATCCCCTGGACGGAATATGTATACCCCCACCTGTCTGCATATAGTGTTATTCACCTGAAAGAGTGCGAACGTTTTTGAAATGTTTTTGAATGTCTATCTCAGGCTGAACTTGAGTAATAGCCCGGTATTTACCTAGAAGAATGTGGTAAACCGCCTAAAAACTAAATCTTGGCTGGGAGGCACAGTGGACCTCGCCTTTAATCCACCGCGACGATTCTATAGGGCGCTGGCGTACCTGCCCGAATCTCGGGCGTGGCTGTTCAGGCGGGTCTGAAATACGGCTGAAAAATGGAAATTAAACACAAAGAATCAAAGATTTCAGGATTACTGACTTCATACAATCCAAGAGGAATAATCTCTCCCGGGACTCGCTACACACGGGGAGTTAACCGGAGACTTGCACTGCGGCGGAGATGGCAGCCTGATTGATTGCTTGATCTCATGCCCGAATGCGGCACAGTGACCTTACAGTACCAGTAAGTGTGTATTGCATTCTAACGATTAGTCACGAAAATACCACAAACATGCGCAAGGGCGCACTGAAAAGCGAAGCCTTCGAATTTTCTATGTAAACACCTTTTAAGGTTTTTAAACAAAGCAAATGTTATTATCATTCTACATCTTTAGTCTTCATACCTACACATTGGTTTCTCAACATAGACATCTTCGCAGCTAACACATTTCTCCCATCGAGAAACCAGTTTGTTGATATCGTCGCTGTAGAATGTTTGACTATGTGGACGGAGCCACCTACATCTACGTGATTACTCTGCTGTTCACTATAAAGTGCCTGGAAGAGGGATCAATGAACCACCTTCAAGCTGTTTCTCTACAGTTCCACTCGCGAACGGCGCGCGGGAAAAACGAACACTTAAATTTTTCTGTGAGAGCCCTGATTTCTCTTATTTTATCGTGATGATTATTTCTCCTTATGTATGTGGGTGCCAACAAAATGTTTTCGCAATCGGAGGAGAAAATTGGTGATTGAAATTTCATGAGAAGATCCCGTCGCAACGAAAAACGCCTTTGTGTTAATGATAGCCACTCCAGTTCACGTATCATGTCATCTCTTATTTTATCGTGATGATTATTTCTCCTTATGTATGTGGGTGCCAACAAAATGTTTTCGCAATCGGAGGAAAAAATTGGTGATTGAAATTTCATGAGAAGATCCCGTCGCAACGGAAAAGGCCTTTGTGTTAATGATAGCCACTCCATTTCACGTATCATGTCTACGGCACTATCTCACCTACTTCGCGATAATACAAAACGAGCTCCCCTTCTTCGTACTTTTTCGATGTCATCGGTCAGTCCCATCCGATGGGGATCCCACATCGCACAGCAACACTACAGAATATGGCGGACAAGCATGGTGTAAGCAGTCTCTTTAGTAGACCTGTTGCACCTTCTAAGTGTTCTGCCAATGAATCGCAATCTTTGGTTGGCTCTACCCACACCATTATCTACGTGATCGTTCCAATTTATGGTATTTGTTATTATAATCCGTAAGTATTTAGTTGAATTTAGAGCCTTCAGATTTGTGTGACTTATCGCGAAATCGAAATAACCTCGCCTCTGATTGCGCCGCCTCCTCGCTATCAAATGGTTCAGATGGCTCTGAGCACTATGGGACTTACATGTGAGGTCATCAGTCCCCTAGAACTTAGAACTTCTTAAACCTAACTAACCTAAGGACATCACACACATCCATGCCCGAGGCAAGATTCGAACCTGCGACTGTAACGGTCGCGCGGTTCCAGACTGAAGCACCTAGAACCACTCGGCCACATCGGCCGGCCCCTCACTATCAAAGTGAAGTTCTCGAAGGTTTTCTTTAAGTTTGGGAAACAGATTGGGGCAAGTCGGGTCTGTATGGGTTGATCGATGACAGTGGGTCCAGGGCGTTGTTATTGTTGCAGTCGTGTGTGGTTTGTTATTATCATGCTGAAGGATAGGGTGCTCCATGTGTGGACTAAACGCCATTGCAGCACGCTGTTTCTCGTGCACCCACGTAGTTACGTTACACACCGCCGTGTTACAAGCTACAATTCAGATCCCTCTAGCGTCAAAAGATTGCAAATATGTAGACATGAAGAATAAAACTGTAGACTGTTACTTAAGTGTGTTTGATTTAAAAAGCTTTAAAAAATTTCACATAAAAATTTGCGGGGCATTATATTACAGAACTACCGCGTAATTACTACGCATCTGAAGCTACGATTAGCTCAAATAATTATGCAAACACTCAGACTTCATTGAGGGATTGTTGCGACACATCTGCTCTCTAGTACTGATCGATTATAAGTGACCTTAGTGACCTTTTTCGACCACGAATGCATTGGCCTTTTATCTGCAGTTGGCTGCAGAAAATCTGTTGCACTGGTCTCTTCGCAGGTTGCCATCCCAGTTGGCCTCTTCAGAAACGTTCCTCCCTCGCTCTAACACAGGAAAGACAGAAAAAGTATCTGTTAAGTCCGCTGGTAAGAACGAGTTTTACCGGATACCTGTGACTGATATCTTGGTATTCTTGACTAATTTTGAACGTAATTGTTTCGCTCACACTTTCTTGCCCAAAAGGCGATCATTGTACCCGATAGGTCCGGCATGGATCCAAGTATATGTAATTCCAAATATGAGTCACACTAAAGCGGCACCAGCTCCGCGCCCACGAAGATTGTTGGGGGTTGTTTTTGGGGGAAGAGACCAAACAGCGAGGTTATCGGTCTCATTGGATAGGGAAGGACGGGAAAGGAAGTCGGCCGTGCCCTTTCAAAGGAATTTTCCTGGAACGATTTAGGGAACTCATGGAAAACCTAAACCAGGGTGGCTGGACGCGGGATTGAACCGTCGTCCTCCCGAATGCGAGTCCAGTGCGCTAACCAATGAGCCACTTCGCTCGGTCCAACTAAGGTCGCCGGCCGGTGTGGCCGAGCGGTTCTAGGCGCTACAGTCTGGAACCGCGCGACCGCTACGGTCGCAGGTTCGAATCCTGCCTCGGCCATAGATGTGTGTGATGTCCTGAGGTTAGTTAGGTTTAGGTAGTTCTAAGTTCTAGGGCACTAATGACCTCAGCTGTTAATTGCCATAGTGCTCAGAGCCATTTGACCCATTTGACCCACGAAGGTGATTGGGTTACGTTCTCCGGCTCCTGACGGACGACATACCTCCGCATGTCACGGTACCACCAGCGACCTACCGCATAAGTACGGCCACTCAGTGAGGTGGACACCGGCGACGGCCTATATAGGACACTCCATATTGGGAAAACTACTTTTCCACGTCCGCTTCAGACGTCAGTCAAACGTCAGATGACATCATCTCACGAATCTAGCCCGCTAGCGAGAATCTCATCATCGCAACAGGCTCTAGCCAATTCCGCGGCGTGAAAATATAGCTCCGCGTAATAGTACAACCAGCGATTCCGCGTCTACGCGGCAGTCTTCAGTGAGCCTACAGCCGGTTACATAGAGGTCACCACCGAGAATCTGAGGGCATCTATTCGGAAGGCTACGTCGTAGCAACGGACTTAACGTGACATTATGTCGGACTGTTTTTGCTTGTCAGTGTGACTTTGATGCTAGAAGGGACATCTTCCAGGAAGTGTTCATTGTATTCAGTTCTTGAGAGAGCTTTAGTGTTCGAATAAACAGTTCTGGGACTCCTACTTTCTGTAGTTGTTTCTGACACTACACTGGCGCAGTCATATTCAGGTCAAATACAGCCATGTCACAACATGCAGGCCTGTAATTTACTGGAACTGCGTGACCTGTGCATAGCCATCGTGCACTCCACACCTCCAGAAGGACTTGTCTAACTATGCCAATCTGAATCTCGTAAAAAAAAAATGTACAGTTAGTTATCTTTCTTGTTTCTTATAGACCAATGATGCTGTCTAATACCATTCGGTCAAATATTTTTGGTTGAAAATAATAATTAACATTCCTTTGCAAGAGACCAATAATATTTATTGTAATCTAAATGATAAACATAATGTTCATCAGGTTGTAAATGCTAGTTCACTCTGTCAGATAATGCTCCTACGAATTACTTAGAAATGTATAATATTACCTCATTAGCACACGTCTGCTGTGTGGTAATGAAACAGAAAGTTCAGTAGGACGTAAATAGCAATACGGAAGCTTGTGGATAGTAGCAGCACGTTCACTAATGGAAGGTGTTTCACTGGCAAAAAACAGATGCAGAGTATGAACCAAATGGAAGAAATGTGAGTCGACCAATAAAGAAGCAACACTGCCTGTTCCAGGATGAGGGGCCTTCACGTACGGTACACATTATATTGAATATTTTAAGAGTCCGAGGTTTCTGACAAGGTCTCTGCAGACAACTACGATGTTAAATATCTGCCCATGTCCTTGATACGCTATTCAAGGGCGAATCACCGTATTTGGGAGTAGCAGCCGCGCTGTTGCCTCGGATCTGGGTGCTCACACTGCAGACGTCACGTAGCGCTGAGTCGGCAAGTGGGACACGGCGGCTGCAGCCGTAGCCTGCACGGTAATCCAGGGCTCCGCGCCCCGCATAAACAGCACTCTTTACTTCGGCCGCAGGGCCAGCTGCTCGCTGACAATCCCGGCACCTCCAGCCCTCCGCCTGGACACAGAAATCCGACGCCATTCGCACTCCCACTGCTTCAATCCTTAAGTCTTGCTACAGTTCACCATTCCTCTTCCCATCCTGTCAACAGTCTAATCAGCTCGTCAGTTACCAAACTATCATGATAACTTCGATGTAACGTTTCCCGGTATGTGAACTTGTCGTCATGTTGGTAATAAAAGCAATGTTCCGGCTACCTACTGTGACAATCGGTTTTCATCATGCTGATTACCTTCCAGTACCTTGACAATGGCCAGCTATAACAGTGGCCGAAAAGTAGCTTTCATAAGCTATGTGGGAATCCGGTAGTATAGCTGGTAATGCAAAAAGTTGTCTGAATAATTCAGTGTTGGAAAGAGATAAAAGTTTAATGACTGGGGACAAATCGCAAAGGGGGTACCACAAGGTTCAATTTTGAGTCCACTCCTATTCCTTATAAATCAAAAACATCCATTAAGCAGAATGTGTAAATTTTGTACACTATGCCAGTGTTATGGTAAATTCCGGTAAAGAGCAAGCAACAGAAGAGACTGTTAACGACCCTTGTCGGAGAATTATTGAGTGATTATTTGAAAATAGACTGTACCCTATCTCTGAGAAAACACACTAATTCAGTTCTGTACAACAAGTAGTCATATTAACAATTGATTTACCACATGAACTTGAGTCAGTTAATATGGCAGGCTTATCAAAATTTTTGAGTGTACATATTCATGAAAATTCGAACTGGAAGAACTATATTACTGAGTTGCTCAAAGAACGGAGTTCGGGTACTTCTGCGCATCGAAAAAGTGATAGTCCAGGAAATAAGCGAATCAATATTTCCATTCAATACTGTATTATGGAATAATATTTTGAGGTAATGCATCACTTAGAAAGAAAGTATTGATCGCACAAAAGCGAGCAATAATAATAATATGTGGTGTTCATCTGCGGTTGCCATGTGGGTGCCCATTGAAGGGGTTAGGCATTTTAACCCTCCGATGGTATGGTGGGAAAACGAGACACTTAAGGTACACTGGGCATCTTCGCGGACCGCATCCCGCTGCAGCGCGTAAAAGCTGCTGAGGGAGCATGGTGACACATTCAGGAGAAATAAACAAATTAGTAATATAAAACAGTATCTTAATTGTATCCTTCAGGTTACACAAACATTATATTTTAAAACGCTACAAAAATATTCGTACCCATCTATAAAATAAAATGCTGACAGCGCTCTCACAGCCGTGAAAACACTGGAATGAATAAAATATTTGTGCAGTTAGTAGCTTCACTGAATAAATAAATAAACAAATAAATAAACGAAAATATAACACAAATATTACATCCAATATAAAATAAAGAAATTAATCTGTTTTCATTGTAGTGATGTTATTTCTACCTACTTGTCCTGTCTCATAACAAAACTTTGGTTAGCCCCCACGAATAAAATAATAAAATATAATAAAATACAAACTGTTTGTGAGTATATACATTATTTTTGCAATTCATGGCAAGATCTGCTAACCTGGACAGTATCAACATTGCTTTTACAAACTGTCTTTTTGCAGACAAATATTCTTGGTTTTTCTGACTTGACAGCGAGGGCAAGAACTACACCGTTTTTTTTTTTCTTTTTTGTTTTTCTAGCGGTAGAGCCGTGCTTTTTTTCACCAAGATCATGAACGCCTCTTATCTCGGCTCGGAGGATTGTAGGTAGCCTTGCGTTGTAGACTCTTATTTTCATGTGGAATTCTGCTACTGAATACGCCAGAGATTTCAAGAAGTTAGCAAGGGTACATTCTGTCCCTTTCAGCTTGGATAAAATACTACCGTTTAAGGCGACACAATATAAATACCTCATGGGCCTACGTCTACTTGTTCTTTTAGCTAAGTAACTGTGGAAAAGTTTGTCACACACATCTACACCCCCTTTTCAACAATTTCCGGTGTTCCGGATATCGGATTTGCCTTGCCTTCATCATGCATGGTAGACAGTAATAACACTTTTTTCCGTGTTTCATTATAAGCAACCATCGTCTTGTCGCGCTGAAACAGGAATCTTGAACTGCCCAGTAGTGAGTCCTCAGTTGAAATGAAGAAAGATGCAACCTCTGTTTTATTTTTCCGAAGGGTTCCTACTAGTGTTAGTTTCTTTCTTTGCAGCTGTTCTGGTAATTCATATAAGCAGAACCAGTTATCGATGGTAATGATGTGATGATGCCATTCAACTTTTCCATCAGCTTCAGCACGTACTGGATTGGCACTAATAAATCCTTCTTTTGTTCTATGGTGCCTTCTCCAATAAATGGGATCACGCTGTAGAAATAAAACGTTCTTGCGTCACAGCCAGATATAAGTTTTAAACCGTATTTGTCGGGTTTTGCTGGAAAATACGTTTGAAGCCACACTGTTCTTTAAAAGTAAGGCGCGTTTCATCAGCTGTGAAGTATTCAGACGGCGAGTAGCTGCGCTGACAGTTTTCACAAAAGGTCGTCCCCAATTCTCGGGTGGCTTTTGAGTCAAATGTCAATCCTCGCAATAAAAATTTTAGTCTCATGTCTGACATCACAGAACGAAATCAAAGCTTTCAGCCCAATTGCATTCGTGAGCTCCGTGAACGACTGTCCATGTTCATGTGTGGATGTCATGTGGGTTATTTCTTCGTTGGTGTAAAGGACGTCTCAACCATTGCGTCATTTATAAACAGTAAAAATATGAACACCTCGGTAACAGCAATTTTAACGTCTCCTTCGGATCCAGGAGGATGGTTAATAATGTACCTAGTAGGTACCTGGCGCGCCGTTGGGACAAAAGAGTCGTATCTGCCCGAATAGCTGTTTAGTCTTTCCTCAAAACGAAAGTTCTACACTCACTGTCGGAGGATGATGTAGCCTGACTTGGTGGAAGACGTGGGTATGAGGTTTCATCCTCAGGGAGACATCGAATTGATCGTCTTAGTCGTCATCATGAATTCTTCAGGATCATCACTGTCACACGGTTCTTCTCGTTGTCGCTTTTGTTATTATAAAAGCCCTCCATTTTCCTACGAAAGAACAGATTTCAATCAGAGGAGAATACATGCATGCCCTAACAGATTAAACGTCTAAGAAATGTCTTTCTCCCCAATGCAGTCCCACTAGAAAGAGCACTTCAATACAAGGTACATGGGATCTGCCCTGATTCCACAATGGTCTTGTCTCCAATTATTTAGAAACGACTAGGTTTGCTTACCCTGGCCAAAACACACTGTCGTTCACAGCTGGCTGGAAACAGGTGGAAACACTACTCAAGGTCATGTGGTCAATGAAGGTTGTTAGTGAATGCTCCGACTGCATAACAACGAAGTGGGGTCTGGAGAGATCCTACAGTACCAAACTAGTATTCGGCACCAACATAGTGCGTGTATTCTCCAATGTAATATGTCGTAAATAATTCATCACAATTTCAGAAGAATACTGATGTACCTACAAAACTAGAACAAAAAGTGACCTTTATGACCCATTATTAACTCTATCAGTGGCTCAGAAAAGAGTTCAATATACTACAACAACAAATTTTGCTCATTTGCCAAGCAACGTAAAATGTCTGACAGATAGATAAGCAAATTTTAAATCTAACCTAAAATCAGTTCTCCTGGACAACTCCTTCTATTACTTAGACAACATTTTATTAAAAAACTTGGTAGTTCATAAAAAAAGAAAGTGAGTGTAGGTCTATGGACAGGACTAAAAATGACATTAGTAAAATCTTATGTAGAACATTCTGGAGGCCATAAAAACACTTTTATTCATAAATTGTGACCGATTCGGATGTGATGTGCCTCATCTTCGGATTGTACTGAGTAATCTAGTGCCGGCCGGAGTTGTCGAGCGGTTCTAGGCGCTACAGTCTGGAACCGCGAGACCGCCACGGTCACAGGTTCGAATTCTGCCTCGGGCATGGATGTGTGTGATAGGTTAGTTAGGTTTAAGTAGTTCTAAGTTCTAGGGGACTGATGACCTCAGCAGCTGCCGGCCAGAGTGGCCTTGCGGTTCTAGGAGCTGCAGTCTGGAGCAGGGCGACCGTTACTGTCGCAGGTTCGAATCCTGCCTCGGGCATGGATGTGTGTGATAGGTTAGTTAGGTTTAATTAGTTCTAAGTTCTAGGCGACTGATGACCTCAGAAGTTAAGTCGCATAGTGCTCAGAGCCATTTGAACCTCAGCAGTTAAGTCCCATAGTGCTCAGAGCTATCTGAATCATTTTGTGATCTAGTACAACAGAATGAAGGGAAACATGTAATACAATAAACACTAAGTTAAAAATAGATTATACGGTGTTATACGCAGTGATAATAATAATGTCGTGTGACGAGGGCCTCCCGTCGGGTAGACCGCTCGCCTGGTACAAGTCTTTCGATTTGACGCCACTTCGGCGACTTGAACGTCGATGGGGGTGAAATGATAATGATTAGGTCAACAACACTCAGTCCCTGAGCGGAGAAAATCTCCGACCCCGCCGGGAATCGAACCCGGGCACTTACGATTGACAGTCTGTCGCGCTGAACACTCAGCTACCGGGGGCGGACAACGCAGTGATGAGGTGTGGAGACGATGGCACGGAGCAGGCGCTATGGCTAGCACCTTCCAGTAACGAGGTCCAGCAGTGATTTGTACGTATGAGCGTGCCAACGCCGGAGCTCGCTCCCTCTCCAACAGACACATAATTTTCATACACTTTTGTATAGCTTTAAATTTACGCAATTTAAGTGAAGCTTACATATTTTAACAAATAATACAGGTCGTGTGTGTGTGTGTGTGTGTGTGTGTGTGTGTGTGATAATGATAATCGTTTCGATGCTTTCAGCATGACAGTAATTTACACAAAATCAGGAGAAAATACTGTACTTTTTCTATAAATATCGACTACTTTTGAACATGGACATGACGCAAAATTCAGATCAGTTGGTAGGTTGGAAACGAGTTACTGGTGGAAGAGAAGCTGCTAGGATGGGTCGTGCGTCGTGCTTACTAACAAGGGAATGATCAGACTTGTCATGTCGAAACCTGTGCTGCTTTTTTTACCACTGTGAGTTAACATTGTAAGAAGTCTGTATGCAGAATTTTAGCTGCTGACATGAACTGGAAGTCTGTAAACAATTTGATGAAGTAAGACATTATTGTCGCATGGTTTCCGCGCTTATAACTGCCTCTTGTACAACCCTGACCTCCCTCGCTACGTTATACCAACGCCATCTAGGGACAAGGTGGCGTTAGCTACGCGCCGCTCTCTTGCCACAGCAGTGAGAGAGCTGATTCCCCCAGTGAAAGGGATCGTATGATAATTAAACATTCGTTGACAAATATGGCTGATACGTTATCTACAACATTCTTTCCAGATAGCTATGAAATAGACACAAATAAATACACGGTTTAGAACACGTCCAAAATTTATTTCTTGTAATTACCTCAAAAATGCGAAATATTGATACAATGTTCAAAACATAGTTTTTTTGTGCACCATGAACATACAAATAAAGATGACATATGACAGCCCTGCGAATCACAGACGTTGTTAGATGTCCGTAGACAAAAATTGGGCTGGCGTTAGGAATGAATCAGGCCTAGTATCAGTATATTTCGAGGAGTGCCACGCATATTTAATCAAATTCTGAAACCGTGGGGAGGAAAATTGATAATGTACTACTGATTGCAGCTTGAGAATATTGTCACGGTGATACACAGGAAACTGCAGTGTTCTGCACACAATAATTTTCTCTGTTAGTTTTCTGTAAAATGCCTTCCACTGACGGAAAAATTCTCTGTCTTAAGGTTGAATTAAGTTCGTCGTGCCGGGTGGAATCTGAAGTATCTCTACTTCTTTGTCAGGGTGGGCTCGAAATACAGCTTTTAATGAATCAGACCTTCTATGACCTGACAACGAATCTAGAAGGAGAAGAGATTTGTTCCCGCAGAACGGAAGAAAAGCATGACGCATGAAAAGTGTAACGTTTTCATTTCCCATTTTTGCAGACTTCGATGCGTCTACCACAAGATTGTTTGCTTAGAACATTGTTCTTTTGACACGTGGTCCAAAACGTCCAGTTGGTTCTTGAAGACACACATATAGGCTAGTTTAGGCAGCAATGAACCATCCAGACTAATTATGGGCAATATAGTTTATGAATGGGTGAGTGCAGAAATGGACTGCGCAATCGCCTCAATATGTTTTTCCCCTTTGAATGTCAGTGTTCTTTTCGCACGCATTTCTTTTTGAAAACCTGACTAATCTGCATTGTACACGTACGATTCACTAAAACTAGCGATCTTATTTTTTGCATTCTTAAGAAAAGCTTCTATCATTTCGATTTGTGTCACTTCATTTTCCGACCTGTTTCTCGATACAAATTTTATTACTTTTTATTGCCACAATTTTATGTGATCTTTTGAAGCGACTAATCCAACTTTGAGAAGCTGTAAATTCTTTAGCGCCTATCGCGTTGGCAATCTCTAACGCCCAATCACGCAAAGTTGTATCGCTGACATTAAATGACTGTTGTCTGGCATCGGTAAATAGCTCAAAAAGTCGCGCGTTTATCTCCGTCGCAATTTCCAGTCGACTCTTACGTCGTCCACCGACTTCCTTTTTCCATCTATACAATTCACGTTCAGAACGGACAAACCGATAATTATTTTGAAAAGTATTTACACAGAGGCGTTTCTTACCACTTTCGTTCAACCAATACGTCACCGCTTTCTTTGTCTGATAAGGTAATTGTAGTTGCTGGTGTTACTTTCGGATGGTACGTGGCACTATCACTCGAAGAGTCTTCATGAGTGCAACTTTCGTCGGTGTCTTCGCCGTCTGTAGATTCACAGTCTGCAATATCGAGTGTTTCAGTTGTTTCTGGCCACATGTCTGCGCCATTTACAAGCTCGTCTAGAAGTTTAACAACCATGTCGCATAACACATAGTCTCCACACGTGTTTTCTGTTGATTGCTTCATTTGGCGTCTGTGGTATATCTCCATGGCAAGCAGTAAAACATTTACAGGGTTCGCCATCACCTGTGAGGGGAGATTGAATGTTCACCGTAAAGTGGTTTGCGGAATATAGATGAACATGTACAGAACATCTTTCACATCTCTAACCAGTTTCAGGACGGTATGTTTCGAAATACGCACCAGAAATTAAAAGGACGTGGATGCCAAAGAAACGAATATTCGTTTCCCCTTTGCACCAAAACCGTGCAGCGATATTCCTCTTTAGTGAACGCCGCGATAAGACGGCCGCACCTCCCGACCATGCGCACAACGCTCGCGACTCGCCATTTCCAGGGGTGGCCAGCCGTCACTGCAAGCGCCAAGCAGGAAACACAGCCATGTTCGTGATTTTTTTTAGGTGTCTTCCAGTTCATGTCAGCAGCTACAATTCTGCATACGGACCTTTTGCACAGTTAAATAACAATGTTAAAAAAAGCAATACATGTTTCGGCATGACAAGTCTGACCATTCCCTTGTAAGTTCAGTTGGAACCGTCACGGTACATCAGAGTGTTTGGTCAGAGGGCTGACTGGCCTCTATAATAAAAAAAATTGAGTGAAGTAATTAACGAGAAACTTGAAGGGGTATAATGTCCGCCAAAGCAGATGCCAAGAACAATGACGAACAAAATTAGGAAAACGAAGAAATGGCAGAGCACATGCACGTGAAAGGCAAAGGTCCCGATTTAGAGTCTCGGTCCGGCGCACAGTTTTAATCTGACAGGGAGTTTCAGATCGCTTATTTTTAATTTCCTTCTAGTATCACATCATAGAAGAGGGGGTATGGCTTGTGACATCATGATAGCGTCATTGTTAAGGTGCGTGGCATGTTTTGTCATCAATATGGCATCATAGATAAGGGGAGGAAAGAAAAGAAGCAAGAAAGACTAGGATATAATGTCACGTCAGCGTCAAGAAACGGAAAGATCACGGGAAATATAAATCTGGATGTCTGGACACGGATTTGAACCGTTGTACTTCCGAATGTGCTAACTACTAAACCACCTCGTTCGGTACATATAAGGAGACGTGGCCTTGAAGTCTGACTTACAGCTAATAATCATTTGCCCTGTTCTTCTAGTGCCCTCTGGAATGTCTGAACCGTAAGGATGGAAAGATTCCTTATAAGTTACACACCTCTGACTTAATAGCTTTGTCATCAAATCTGGAAAGTCCCAGGTTGTTGCGGGTGCATGTCCTGATCAAGGATAAAGAGAAAAATCAGGAATAGTCTTTTGCAGACTATTAACACCTATTTCATTTTCAGTGAGTATCTGAAGCGAAGCCACTTGTGATCATGACTATTTGCAATAAGAAATAAGTCAATTCTATATCTACCTAACTTTAGCTTCCGTAACAATGCCATCATTACCTCTTACACATGTTCACTTCTGACACAGTCGTATAACGCACATTTAGCTGTATAGTGTGGCTGTTTTTTTTTTTTAATTAGAGCTAATATTCAGTTGGTAACGAATTAATCTGTCAGAACTGATTTGGACAAATCCTGGGAAATGTCGAAAATGTACTCTAACATTAATTTTTTCATGACTTAATCTCTTTATAATGAAACACGATAAACGATACTATCCATGTAAAATTTCCAGGCTGCGATCATATTTCCCCATTTATCCACAACATTTCCTCCTCCTAAACAGACTCATCACCAGACGCAATAAATCCCTATTTACACCAAATAATTCAATTACGGGGTTATAAATTTTATTTAAAGCAGATATTTTGTATAAAGATATACACTCCTGGAAATTGAAATAAGAACACCGTGAATTCATTGTCCCAGGAAGGGGAAACTTTATTGACACATTCCTGGGGTCAGATACATCACATGATCACACTGATAGAACCACAGGCACATAGACACAGGCAACAGAGCATGCACAATGTCGGCACTAGACAGTGTATATCCACCTTTCGCAGCAATGCAGGCTGCTATTCTCCCATGGAGACGATCGTAGAGATGCTGGATGTAGTCCTGTGGAACGGCTTGCCATGCCATTTCCACCTGGCGCCTCAGTTGGACCAGCGTTCGTGCTGGACGTGCAGACCGCGTGAGACGACGCTTCATCCAGTCCCAAACATGCTCAATGGGGGACAGATCCGGAGATCTTGCTGGCCAGGGTAGTTGACTTACACCTTCTAGAGCACGTTGGGTGGCACGGGATACATGCGGACGTGCATTGTCCTGTTGGAACAGCAAGTTCCCTTGCCGGTCTAGGAATGGTAGAACGATGGGTTCGATGACGGTTTGGATGTACCGTGCACTATTCAGTGTCCCCTCGACGATCACCAGTGGTGTACGGCCAGTGTAGGAGATCGCTCCCCACACCATGATGCCGGGTGTTGGCCCTGTGTGCCTCGGTCGTATGCAGTGCTGATTGTGGCGCTCACCTGCACGGCGCCAAACACGCATACGACCATCATTGGCACCAAGGCAGAAGCGACTCTCATCGCTGAAGACGACACGTCTCCATTCGTCCCTCCATTCACGCCTGTCGCGACACCACTGGAGGCGGGCTGCACGATGTTGGGGCGTGAGCGGAAGACGGCCTAACGGTGTGCGGGACCGTAGCCCAGCTTCATGGAGACGGTTGCGAATGGTCCTCGCCGATACCCCAGGAGCAACAGTGTCCCTAATTTGCTGGGAAGTGGCGGTGCGGTCCCCTACGGCACTGCGTAGGATCCTACGGTCTTGGCGTGCATCCGTGCGTCGCTGCGGTCCGGTCCCAGGTCGACGGGCACGTGCACCTTCCGCCGACCACTGGCGACAACATCGATGTACTGTGGAGACCTCACGCCCCACGTGTTGAGCAATTCGGCGGTACGTCCACCCGGCCTCCCGCATGCCCACTATACGCCCTCGCTCAAAGTCCGTCAGCTGCACATACGGTTCACGTCCACGCTGTCGCGGCATGCTACCAGTGTTAAAGACTGCGATGGAGCTCCGTATGCCACGGCAAACTGGCTGACACTGACGGCGGCGGTGCACAAATGCAGCGCAGCTAGCGCCATTCGACGGCCAACACCGCGGTTCCTGGTGTGTCCGCTGTGCCGTGCGTGTGATCATTGCTTGTACAGCCCTCTCGCAGTGTCCGGAGCAAGTATGATGGGTCTGACACACCGGTGTCAATGTGTTCTTTTTTCTATTTCCAGGAGTGTACATTACCACACACCAAAATTTACGTTGCATGTGGGACACAATGGTAGTGCCGACGCGCTTACGAACTTTTTCTTTTGCAGATCTCGCAGTAGTACACCTTTTATGATGCAATAACACAGCTGGCGTTAATCAAGTCCACTAGACTTCGAGTACAGTTTCCACTTTGACACGTTCTACACGATAGCCGCTCTTTCATTTTCATTCGGAAATCGTGAAAATTCAATAAATCAGTAGATCAGAAAAGCGTCACAAGTTATTCATGAATGCCACTAGCTAAAGCGAGAATCTAACGCACTTACCACCGAATATAAAATGACATATATTATTGTAATTTAACGTCTTACGTCCTGTTGGTGACATTCTGCTTCACAGAAGGTACTCTATTCCATATTACGCGGGCATGTTGAGCAGTAACGCTTTATAATTTTTTATGTGAAACCTCTTAGAGTTTTCTAAATAAGACAAACGTTATTCACATTCTAACTCTCTGTTCATTATGTACATATAATTACAGCCCTTTGTCACTACAGGGCTCCGAACTGTAGCGTGTAAATGGCGATGTGTCACGTTATTATATTGGTGCATAGAAACCGAAGAGTTCCTTCACACACGGAGGACCCTCTTTTCCAGTATGACCCTCTTTTCCAGTCCACACTCGGGCTCTGCGACATTTGCGGAAGTCCGACGCCTTTGGTTCACCGTCATCAATCATCCCCCTTACAGTCCCAATTTGGCCCCATCCGATTTTCACCTCTTTCCAAAACATAAAAGTGCGCCTTCGAGGACGTAGACCTACACTTTGATAGTGATGAAGCGGTACAAACAGAAGTGAGGTCGTGGCCTCGTCAACAAACTCAAACATTCTACAGCGACGGTATCAACAAACTGGTCTCTCTTTGGGAAAAATATGTTCATCGTCAGGGTGGCTACAGTGAGAAACAAATTTGTAGCCATGAAGAATAAAGATGTAGAATGCCAATAAAGTTTGTTTTATTTAAAAACCTTTAAGAGCTTTCACATAAAAAATTCGGAGACATTAACTTTCAGCACGCCGTCGTATATCGCACACGGTACACCGCGCAAATGGAAAACTTCTTTCTTACAGTCTGAAAGAAGAAAGCATTCTGACATATCTCGCTGTACGGAAGTACCAAAATACTTTGCTGCAACGACTCGCATTCGGCGAAATGCGCTAGAATTGAAACTCCAAATTTTCCTGATGCGCTATTGCTGCATCAAATTATTGAACTTTCCACAAATTATGACGAAACTTAACAGAACTGTGTGTACAAACGAAAAACGTTGTGATGCGTTTTTATAAATTTAGCGACTTAATTGTTTATTTGCTTCCTAATGCGCAGTGATGATGAGCGTTCACCAAAACTGGTAGTGTTAAAGCTGCCTACCGGGAATTTCTTGGAAAACAAGGAGATGCCTTTCCCGGGTAGTACCTTTCGTGAGAGCATGATTGTGTATCACACATACTCGCTCGAACTTCGACTATACCGATGGGCCAAAATATCATGACCACTGCTCACCGTGAGATCGAACGCCTTTTGGTGGTGTTTTGGCACTTGATGCGGTAAGGAAAGTACAGGGTTATTACAAATGATTGAAGCGATTTCACAGCTCTAAAATAACTTTATTATTTGAGATATTTTCACAATGCCTTGCACACACATACAAAAACTCAAAAAGTTTTTTTAAGCATTCGCAAATGTTCGATATGTGCCCCTTTAGTGATTCGGCAGACATCAAGCCAATAATCAAGTTCTTCCCACACTCAGCGCAGCATGTCCCCACCAATGAGTTCGAAAGCATCGTTGATGCTTTAAACTGCGCATATCATCGCCGAATGGAGTTAGCAGTTGGTGGATCTTTGTTCAAGTTCGTCCTGAAGTGTCGTTGCACTGTTATGACTGACTGATGTGCGCGCATTTCAAGCACGACATACGCTTTCTCGGCTCCTGTCGCCATTTTGTCCCACTACGATCTCGAGCGCTCTGGCGGCAGAAATCTGAAGTGCGGCTTCAGCCGAACAAAACTGTGTGAGTTCTTCTACGTATCTGTAGAGTGTCGTGACCATATGTTAATGAATGGAGCTACAGTGAATTTATGAAATCGCTTCAATCATTTGTAATAGCCCTGTATATAAGCTGAGCATAGACGAATTGAAAATCATTTCGACAAGTAATGACAGCAATATGTAAGGAAGCATGCAAGAAAACTGAAGGTAAAATCGAAAGCTTTCAAACTTCGTCTTAAACTGGAAGTTAAGAGTTTCCAGTAATCAAGCTCGCGTCGTACGCAACTCACCGTGCCTCACATGCTGCTGTCCCTAAATTGTTGCGTTCTTTCATCCTATGCAGCTTTCTGCGCGGGAGTGTTAGGATGATTTCAGGTGATGTACCTGAGCTGTGCAAGGCTCGTGTTTACGCCATTTATTCATTGTCATTTTCTATTACGGTACTGCCGCCTCGTTTTCTTATTCCATTTACTGGCTTCACTAACTTCCTGCCTTATTTTCCCGTGAGCGGCAGCAGCAGCGCGTATCGATAAGTGCACTGTCGTACCATCGCTGGAGCGACCGATAGTATTTCCGGGTCGTCGTGTGTCTGGCAGTCAGTTGGAGACGGACCAGCAGTGCAGTCGGGACGCAGCAGCAGTGAAGTCGGGGATGGAGCGAAGGTGAGACGCCGACAGTCAGTGCTCGCCGACCGCTGGCAACACACATGAACTGTCCGACGTAGGGAGATTGGAGCGGGACGACCGTTGGTTGGTCGTTCGGTTGCTGGTCTCATCGGCCGACGTATATTTGGTCCTTTCACAGTTTCTGGACCTGAGCAGTTGGTCGGTTGGCGTGGAGCAGTGAGGAAATCTCCATGGCACGTAGTTTGGCAGCCTCTATGTGGTGTCTAAGTGTGTGGTGCTGTTCCCATTGCTACGAGGTTCGTGGCTCACCGATCCGGTTATGTTGTCGGTTGGGTTGTCGTCGGATCGACAATGGTTGGGCCGACTGCCTGTCTCACCTAAGCGAGCGTTGGTGTTTGAATTCCAGGCCGACCCTCGGAACTTCTGAGCGTCCTTGGGTGTACTGCCTTTTCTTGTTTGTTCTTGTTGTTTGTACTTGTATGGATTCTAGCCGATTTTTAGATTAAGGTTGTTTTGCCCTTAGGGCGTCAGATTTTTGGGGCCTTCAGCCTAATTAGGGAACTGTTTTAACATAAGGCTTTGCCTTTCAAATTTCTGATTTTTGTTGAGCTTTAAGTTATTGGCTTTCAGCGTTTTAAATGAAAGTGCTCTTGCCCTTAAGGCATGCTTAAGGCATGAGATTGTACGGCGCATTCAGCCGCTAATTAAGTTCCAAAACTAAAGCTGTGGTTTTTTTAAATTTTTTCTTGGCTCTTGTAATGTTTGATCAAATAAAAGGTTGTATGTTCGAGTGTAACTGACACCCGCTTATTTTGGCCACTTTCCACATCTTAAACTACCTGTCCTGTCCTGCGGGCTTAGCAGGGCGTCTCAGTACCCAAGCTAGTTGGGTCTCACTGATATGCATAGGGCCTCATTTGTGGTATCCGTAACTGCAATCCGACCGGACTGCAACCGCATGCACACTCACGTTCCACGTGTGGCCTTCTTTCAGGTGTCGACCACTACCAGCAGTGAAGTCTGCAGTCCAGCTACGACCACAACATTTCTCGGTAACAACAACAGCAACAATAACAATGCGGAGTGTTATCGCTGGGAACTCGATCCATTGAAAACGTGGTGAAGAAGGAAAGTGATTCTGGGTTCCTTGATGTGTCGAAGCCGTTCTGGTTGCTCTATGAGCTGCATTAATTCACAAGCAGTTTGCGTCAACGAGGTCAAATAAAAGAATACTGAAATTTAGCAGAAATATGCGTCCATAAACTCGTTTTTGATTTTCAAGTGGAATCAGGAATCCAACATTCAATGTCTGGTATTTCTTCATTAGCCACCAGCCAGTCTTTCTATGTTGCAGATCCAAATACCGCAGAAATTTTTCTCCTCCGTTCTTCAAAAATTTCAGTTCGCATTGCAAGCGGCTCAGCCACCGAGTCGAATTCATCACAGTAACAATAAAACGTCCAGATCCTTCAAACTCTTTCTAATTCCTCAGTCGCAAGAAAAAGCACTGCGAGAGGGCTGTACAAGCAATGATCACACGCACGGCACAGCGGACACACCAGGAACCGCGGTGTTGGCCGTCGAATGGCACTAGCTGCGCAGCATTTGTGCACCGCCGCCGTCAGTGTCAGCCAGTTTGCCGTGGCATACGGAGCTCCATCGCAGTCTTTAACACTGGTAGCATGGACAGCGTGGACGTGAACCGTATGTGCAGTTGACGGACTTTGAGCGAGGGCGTATAGTGGGCATGCGGGAGGCCGGGTGGACGTACCGCCGAATTGCTCAACACGTGGGGCGTGAGGTCTCCACAGTACATCGATGTTGTCGCCAGTGGTCGGCGGAAGGTGCACGTGCCCGTCGACCTGGGACCGGACCGCAGCGACGCACGGATGCACGCCAAGACCGTAGGATCCTACGCAGTGCCGTAGGGGACCGCACCACCACTTCCCAGCAAATTAGGGACACTGTTGCTCCTGGGGTATCGGCGAGGACCATTCGCAACCGTCTCCATGAAGCTGGGCTACGGTCCCGCACACCGTTAGGCCGTCTTCCGCTCACGCCCCAACATCGTGCAGCCCGCCTCCAGTGGTGTCGTGACAGGCGTGAATGGAGGGACGAATGGAGACGTGTCGTCTTCAGCGATGAGAGTCGCTTCTGCCTTGGTGCCAATGATGGTCGTATGCGTGTTTGGCGCCGTGCAGGTGAGCGCCACAATCAGGACTGCATACGACCGAGGCACACAGGGCCAACACCCGGCATCATGGTGTGGGGAGCGATCTCCTACACTGGCCGTACACCACTGGTGATCGTCGAGGGGACACTGAATAGTGCACGGTACATCCAAACCGTCATCGAACCCATCGTTCTACCATTCCTAGACCGGCAAGGGAACTTGCTGTTCCAACAGGACAATGCACGTCCGCATGTATCCCGTGCCACCCAACGTGCTCTAGAAGGTGTAAGTCAACTACCCTGGCCAGCAAGATCTCCGGATCTGTCCCCCATTGAGCATGTTTGGGACTGGATGAAGCGTCGTCTCACGCGGTCTGCACGTCCAGCACGAACGCTGGTCCAACTGAGGCGCCAGGTGGAAATGGCATGGCAAGCCGTTCCACAGGACTACATCCAGCATCTCTACGATCGTCTCCATGGGAGAATAGCAGCCTGCATTGCTGCGAATGGTGGATATACACTGTACTAGTGCCGACATTGTGCATGCTCTGTTGCCTGTGTCTATGTGCCTGTGGTTCTGTCAGTGTGATCATGTGATGTATCTGACCCCAGGAATGTGTCAATAAAGTTTCCCCTTCCTGGGACAATGAATTCACGGTGTTCTTATTTCAATTTCCAGGAGTGTACATTCACTAGCTTAGAGCCCTCAGCTTCGGTCGTGTAGACTGAACGCGCAAGGTAGCGCAATGGTTAGCACACTCACCCCGCATTAGGGTGGCGACGGTTCAAACCCGCGTCCTGCTACCCAGATTTACGTTTTCCGTGATTTCCCTAAATCGCTCCAGGCAAATTCCTGGATAGTTCCTTTGAAAACTCATTGTTGACACAATCTGAGCTTGTGCTCCGTCTCTAAAAAACAAAAAAACAAAAAAATGATCTCGATGTCGAGGGGACGTTAAACCCAGTATTCCTTTCCTTCCTCTGCGTGGTCTGCACGGTTGTTTTCGTTTCCCTTTAATCAGTTTTGTTTGTTCACAAATTACAACACCATCTAAGCTTTTCATGCTAATTAAGGCCATAGAAGCATGGTATTTTCCGAATGTACTTCTGACCAAAAAGTGATTCTGGTAGCTGGAGTTTGAGGTTTGTATTAATTATGTCATTTTTCTTCTAGTGGTGATGTTTGCATAGAAACTTTCATAGCCTAACACATATTTCTTTATATCTAACCGAGAAGTGAAATACTGATTTTCATAGATTAACGTTTTTTAGTCCAAAGAAGTATTTTTTTGAAAATGTTCATCATCTGTTTCACCACCATGGGGGCTGAATTTCCAAAACACAGCGTAACACGTATTTTCGTACTTAAAATAGAGAAGCCAGATACAGATTTCCATAGATTTAACTTCGAAAATGCTATCACAATGAAAGCTCTTTGTATAAAAGTCAACGTCCCGACTGGCTGACTCACTCAATGACTGACTCATCATCGCCCAGCTGTAGGCATCGTTTCAGAAGCGAAATTTTTTCCATCCTTACGAGTGTGAATAGGAAATGAAAAGTTTTTTAATACATGTCGCTGTTAACGCAATTTATTGGCTAGACCTAAGAAAATCTGTATTTGGATTCTTGTTCAGAAATGAAGAAATAAATGTTTCAGCACTTTTGGAAATTTAATAACCCCGTGGTCTAGGAGTGGCGTCTTTGGTTAGTAATCAAATTATCCTCGGTCCCGGGTTCGAAACCCGGCCATCGCCTAAATTTTGGATAATAATCAGCATTGGCGGCCGAAGACTTCCGGCATAAGAAGTCACCTTCATTCTGCCAACGACCTTGTCAAACAGGGTGGAGGAGCGGACAGAGGTTCAGGGCACACTCTTGTCCTTTGGGTGGGAAACTGCCCCTAAGGGCTGAAGGATCAGCAATGATCAACAGCATGAGGATGCAGAAAGCAACGGAAACCAGTGCGTAAAGACGGATAATGTGAATCCATGAGACAAATGGGCGTTAACTAAAGAAATGTCATAATTTCAACATTGGCAAAAGAGTCCGGAATAGTCCCACATTCGGATCTCCGTGAGGGGACTGCCAAGCGGGAGGTCACCATGAGAAAAAGACAGAACAACCAACGAAAGGATAACGTTCTACGATAAGCTTGAACGTGTTAGCGAATATAAAAAATCTGAAAAGGGGAATAAAAAGTTCAAGTTAACTGTAGTAGGGCTCAGTGAAGTTAAATGGAAAGAAGGCAAGACTTTCTGGTCAGATGAGTATAGGGCAATATAAAAAGCAGCAGAAACTGGTATAACGAGAGTAGGGTTCAGTATGAAGAGGAAGGTTGGACAGAGAGAGTGTTACTGTGAACAGTTCAGTGATAGGGTTGTTCTCATATACTTCTGGTACACATACCAACGCCGCAAGCTGAAAATACAGAAAATATATAAGGATACTGAATGGGTAATACAGTACGTAACGGGAGATTAAAGTCTAGTAATTATGGAGGCCTCGAATGCGGTTGTAGGGGAAGGAATAGTAGAAAGGGTACTGAAGAATATGGGCTTGGTACCAGTATTGAGAAAGTAGAGAGACTAATTGATTTCTGTAATAAATTCCAGCTAGTAACAGCGAATACTCTGTTCAAGAATTACAAGAGGAGGAGGCATTCTTGGATAAGGCCTGGCGATACGGGAAGATATCCCTTGGATTACGTCACGGTCAGGCAGAGATTCCGAAATCAAATATGGGATTGTAAGGCGTACCCAGGATCAGATACAGACTCTATCATAATTTAGTAGTGATGAAGAATGGGCTGAAGTTTAAGAGATCAGTCATGAAGAATCAATACGCAAAGAAGAAGTATACGGAAGTATATACTGAAATGCGTATCTTTTATTTCTAACAGAGAAGCCAAATACAAGTATTCGTAGATTTAGCTTCAAAAATGCTTGCATAATGACGTGTTTCCATAAAAACTTTCATCCCCTATTTCACCACCTTAGTGGTTGAATTTCCAAAAACAGTGAAACCCGTACTTTTTATTTCCAACTAAGAAGCCAAATTTAAATTTTAATAGATTTAGCTTTAAAAATGCTTCCATAATGAAGTATTTTCATGAAACATCTTATCCCCTATCTCACCCCCTTAAGATTTGAAGTTCCGAAAACAGTGGCATAATATTTATTTTATTCGGAACCGAGAAACCAAATAACAGTCTTCATTGAGGTACCATTAAAAATCCTTTAGCAACTCTTTGATAATGGTTTATTTTCAAAAATAACTTTCACCCAATATTTCACCCCCACAGCGTTAAATTTTCAAAAATGCTGAAACATGTATTTCTTTATTTCTGACCAAGACACCAAATACAAATTTTCGCAGGTCTAGCCTCAAAATTGCCTTAATAGCGACATATTTTCAAAAAACTTTTCATTCTTTATTTCACCCCCTCAGGGACAGAATTTCAGAAACTCCCTTCTGAAACGACGCCTATAGTATAAGACCAACACCCTCTGCAAATTTCTAGTTTCGATCCTTAGTGGTTTGCGCTGGACGATGATGAGACAGTGAGTCAGACACTGAAGGAAGTTACAAGCATGATAATTTGATGGTTTTTACTTTTTTCTTAATATGAAGTTTTCTACTGTGTACAGTCTATCAGTGTGGTTATAGTTTTGCGAGGTACTGAAATATTCTTTACTTTTCATTGTAAATGTTAAGAATCTAGCAAGTGTTTTGTTTCTCGCAGTAAGTCTTATATTTTAGGCAGACCTCAGCCTGGTTTTAGGCAGTATCCACAAATATTTAAGTAAGGAAAGAATAAGTTCCTTTACATTTTGCAATCGGTGGGTAAAATGATAGGTATTGCAGTGATAAGGGCCAAGGTACTTTTTTTAAGTTTTGTTAGTAAAATAGACTTCCATATAGTCAGTTTTCATCCGTTTTGTAGTAGTGGGAAACTAAAGAGCAATATTTTCGTAATCTCTTTATTATTTCTATTAAAACGATAAAATGGATATGGAAACACCTTAGAAAAAGTTGTAGAGAAGAACGTATAAAAATTTGGCAAACTGAGAGCAGAAGAGCCAAAGAATAATCCATCATAACGCGATTCCCTCGTCCTTGGTTGCATCACATAAATTTCTTAAAATACGTTATATTTCCAAGAGCTGAGAGTAGTTCCTTGTCATTGGAAACAGAATCAGGGAACCATATAGGTTTATCTCAAGAATTTTTACTTTTCCATTTGTCTATGTCACAAAATGGTCATTCTAAGATGTCGTTATTAACTCCAGTCACCACTGATAAATTACGCATCATGTGGAGAAAACATTGACAAAGAATTTTAGCAGCTCAGGAAAGACAAATTAGCTTTGGTGAAGGCACACGAAGGCGCCATTCAAGACGACGGCCCATGTAACTTCCCGAGGAGTCTTAGGAGTGCAATAAACACTCTTCTTCTTCAAAGCCAAATATTTGTAAGAATAAAAAAACAAGATCCTATGTATAATGAATTAGTCGTAGAGAGTTCTGTCAGAATTTTTCCTTCAAGACAATGTGCACTAATTCAGTTTACTTTATCGTCATACACAACTTCTCTTCTGCTCTTATATTCTTAAGAAAATTTGTTGTTCTTTAATTTTTTTAATGTTTAACAGCAGATACTAGAATGTACTATGTAACATGGACAACCCTTTACCGAAAAAGTATTTGGTTCCTCATGTAAACAATTAAAGTTCCTAGTGTTGGTCAGTGTTCATGGGATTAGTCCATAATCTCCTACTTCTTCTATATTTACGACTCCATGAATCACTGTACAGTTAAAAAATTGCCAATAAGACAATGAAGTCATTTTCCTGCACAATGACTCAGACAAAGTGGCAGTGAATAACTGGTGGCTGCTCCTGTCTATCTCCTACCTTCTATGTCAACTGTCGATGAATGGGAATTCTTTCGCCGGTGCGGATCAGTCAGCCAATGTCCAGTGTCTTAAGTCGTCACCGAGGGAAAGATTGGCGTCTTTTGAGTTTTCTGCACATGGGTGATTAAAATCACACGAAGATCCGATACTAGTCCTCCACTGTTTGCTAGTAATTCTTTTTTTCTGTCCTGCATTGTTCATGACACTGTGCTAATCTCCATCGGCTTGCCCTCGTGGCATCGACGCCATGCAACTCACATTTGGTTGTCACTACCATTTCAAAAGCTTTTTTGTGCTTTTAGTTACATTTGCCTAATAATGATGTCTTGTCTAAAACCTATCGAAAAGTAAGCTACTGTCTATCAGACTTTTTCAAAACAAAAATTATAAGTCAAGTGCTTATGCTTGACAAACAGCGTCATTTCACAATGACTGTTACCAATAGTGAAATGGTAGATGATTTATTAGGAAGTTGAGAGTTCACGCTACCACATGTGAAAAAATAAGGTTCTTGAAACGAGTATTTCCTTGAAAATCGATTGAAAATGTCATGCACATAAAAACTCAAGTGAAATGGGAAGCAGCGGTTTAATTTTTTCATAAGGAAATTTTTTTGATGAAAAAATAAGTCGAAATACCAGTGGCTTAATCTTATATATCTTCAAGAACTTAACAGCGTGAAAATAGGAAAGCGGTACTTCCTCCTTCTTCAAGCAGTCGCGCGTCCTGGCCGCAACCAGTGTGAACACTTTGGTGTGAATGGGAACACTCTTGCACACAAGTTGAGAGAGAGGTACCTACACTCGTGCCTCTATTTGCGTGTGGGGCAAGCACAGGCGCATTGCGACTAGGCGCAAGGTGCACAGGTGTAAACGCACCTCGACAGGACCACCTGCCAAGGGGGTCCAGTCGCCACCTGATGAACCGAGGGTCAAACTGAGGCCGTCGTAGCCGCCGTGCGACCGGGAAGCTTCGCGTTTTGTACCATTGCCTGATGTGGACCCGAATTGCGCTATGAATGTTTCCTGAGTCACCAATCTTCTGACTGTTTCGATTGCGCCCACCACGAGTGGCTCTCCTGCGACAACCTCTTTATATCAGTGTAGCACTTGCACCCCATGTCCTCCAGTTTTTTGTTGGATGTATTCCAGTCCCTGTCTTCCCTTCTGGTTCCCTTTCGTACCACGGAGGCAATTCCCTGATGTCTTAACACATGTCCTATAATCATGTCTCTTCTACTTGTCAGTGTTTTACACACGCTCCTTTCATCGCCGATTCTGCAGAGAAATTCTCCAGTCTTATCAATCCTCCAGCTTTTCAGAATTCTTCTGTAGCACCATAGCGCAAACGCTTCGATTATCTACTGTTACGTTTTTCCCATTGTCCATGATTCCCTACAATAAAATTCTGTCTGTGCTGTAAATTCTTCTTCTAATTAAGGCATATATTCAGTACCAATAGACTTGGCCAGGAATGCCCTCTTTGTTTGTGCTAGTCTGCTTACTGTGGCCTACCAACTGCAGGTTGTAGTTAAACGATTGTACAATTTGCAGGTGGCTTCCGACTCACCGAGGCCCAACGTTCTCCACTAGAGCAGGTCCATTGCGTCTTCAGAATTTTACACACTACTTGCCACGGAAACTCACCTCAGGATGACAGATGAATTGCTACGCTGGGAAATGATCGAATACAGAAGGACAGAAGAAACAGACATGGATGGTGGAACAGCTCCCGTCCCCCGCCAATCACTAAATCACGTAGTCGTAAATTTACCTCCAATGTAAAAACTCGAAGCGACTGTAGTTACAGCTGGGATGCTTACGGGACAGCACTAATGCAAAGCACTCATCTTGAGATTCGCGAAGTGTCAGCCCTAAGGAAAGGCAGTTGGACATTGAAATCGATGGTCCTAAGGAATAGACGCTCATTCTAGGGGGTGGTCGACATCGTAATTGCAGAAAATGAAGTGAAGTGATGTCGGGATTGGCTACCACTTGGATGGGTCACCGTTCGTGTCTGCCGAGTGCTGTTGGCAAGCGAGGCCAGCTGAGAAGCTGCACTATGTGATCAAAAGTAGCCGGACACCCTCAGAAACATACGTTTTTCATATTAGGTGCATTGTGCTGCCACCTACTGCAAAGTACTCCATATCAGTGACCTCAGTAGTCATTAGACATCGTGAGAGAGCAGAATGGGGTGCTCCACGGAACCCACGGACTTCCAACGTGGTCTGGTGATTGGGTGTCATGTTTGTCATACGTCTGTACGCGAGATTTCCACACTCCTAAACATCCCTAGGTCCACTGTTTCCGATGTGACAGTGAAGCGGAAACGTGAAGCACAAAAGTGTTCTGGCCGACAGTCGAAGAGTTTCGTACTCTGTAATAGGCAGACATCCATCCAGACCATCACACAGAAATTCCAAACTGCACGAGGATCCACTGCAAGTACTATGACAGTCAGGCGGGAGGTGGGAAAACTTGGATTCCATGGTCGAGCGGCTGCTCATAAGCCACACATTACGCCAGTAAATGCCAAACGACGCCTCGCTTGGTGTAAGAAGCGTAAACATTGGACGATTGAACACTGGGACAACGTTGTGTAGAGTGACTAATCATGGTAAACAATGTAGCAGTCCGATGGCAGTGTGTGGGTATGGCGAATTCCCAGTGAACGTCATCTACCACCGTATGTAGTGCCAACAGTAAAATTCGGAGGTGGTGGTGTTATGGTGGGGTCGTGTTTTTCATGGAGAGGGCTTGCAAACCTTGTTGTTTTGCGTCACACTATCACAGCACAGGCCTACACTGATGTTTTAAGCACCTTCTTGCTTCCCGCCTTTGAAGAGCAATTCGAGGATGGCGATTGCATCTTTCAGCACGATCGAGCACCTGTTCGTAATGCCCGGCCTTTGGCAGAGTGGTTCCACGTCAATAACATGGACTGGCCTGCACAGAGTCCTATAGAACACCTTTGGGATGTTTAGGAACGCTGACTTCGTGCCATGCCTCACCGACCGACATCAGTACCTCTCCTCAGTGCAGTAGTACGTGAAGAATGGGCTGCGATTCCCCAAGAAACCTCCCAGCACCTGATTGAACGTATATCTGCGAGAGTGGGAGCTGTCGTCAAGGCTAAGGGTGGGTCAACACCATATTGAATTCCAGCATTACTGATGGAGGACACCACGAACTTGCAAGTCATTTTCAGCCAGGTGTCCGGATACTTTTGACCACACACACAGACACACAAGCAGTTTTGCGCCCTGAAACCATAACAAAACACTCACACACACACACACACACACACACATATATATATATAAACAAAGATGATGTGACCAAATGAAAGTGCTGGCAGGTCGACAGACACACAAACGAACACAAACATACACACAAAATTCAAGCTTTCGCAACAAACTGTTGCCTCATCAGGAAAGAGGGAAGGAGAGGGAAAGACGAAAGGATGTGGGTTTTAAGGGAGAGGGTAAGGAGTCATTCCAGTCCCGGGAGCGGAAAGACTTACCTTATGGGGAAAAAAGGACGGGTATACACTCGCGCACACACACACACACACATATCCATCCACACATATATGTCGGTCGGCTTACGAGGCCCCCGGCCCGTTGTGGCTCTTCCAGTCTTTCAAAGTGTAAAGCGACATTAACAGAGTACATTCTTATGGTCTGGCGCCTGAATAAGAGCGTCTCTTAAACGGCGAAGCCACTCAGCCTCCGCCTGATACTGTCGTGATGATCTGTGGAAAATGGTTGAAGAACGACAAAGCGCTGAACGCCCACTCCTGTTCAAAAACCGCGAAGGTCGAAGCTCTGCTCACTGCGTAAAGCGCAGTAGGCAGCGATCCGCGGCAGATCCAACGGAAACCGGTCTCCTGATCGGATAAACCACGTAACTTGTTATACCAGGTCACTGATGTATCTACACTACTGGCCATTAAAATTGCTACACCACTGCACATTGCATGAAGTAAGAAACATCAATAGTAACGCCTTTTCTTTCCCCATTAATTGTCGAAGGAGAAGAAAAAATGACTATCAGCATGTATCCGTGTTCGGTGCCCTCTTTTCTCGTTCTTATGCTCCTTTTACGATATATTCTGAGCAGACAGTAGAATCGTTATAATGCCTGTAGAAAACCGTAGTTCTCTAAACTACCCTGTTCTACCGATACTTCACATGTACAAGGTTCGCTCAGAGTTGGAACCTGGACCTTGTTTCTACACATATGCAAGCACGACCCAAATATTATGACCTCTTGGTTAACAGCTTCTTGGTCCAGCTTTGGGCTGTAATAAGGCATAATTTCTGCATGGTAGGCACTCGAAAAGTCCTTAGTATTGAGGCATAGCGCCGTATACCGATATGCCTTGGAGGCGGTTAAGTGGGAGATGCGTCTCAGAGCTGGATAGTGACAGATGGTGACGCGAGACTGGACGCGCACGTAGATTATGTTTCAGCCGATAGAGGACAATAATGGATAGGGGACTGTGATTTAGTTTCGATTGTGCCCACTAGAGTGCACTAAAGTAATAGAATGTTTTCATAACTGTTTTAGTATTTTCATAAAGTGTTATTATGTTTTTTTTTTAGTATGTAAAATGTTATAAATGTGTTTTAGCCGTATGAATGATACGTGAGTGTGGTTTAAGGTTAATATGAAGATAATTGTTTAACGAGTTATGTAGTAGGATTTAGTGTGGGAACATTTCGAAGAAATGTGGATGTGGACAAAGAGGATTTTTGTAGAATAGATTTGTAAAGTAAGTTTATGGTAAAGGGAAAGTTAACTCAGGTATAAATAACAATAGTAAATAACTTTATGCATAAACAAAACTTCAGCATATTAGATAATTACGTCGGTAAAAAGTGCAGTCGTTGGTTTACTATTTTGTGATTGGTTATTGATGAAAAGCGCGGACTGACGCAGGATAATGTTGTTTTCTTATTGGCTGTTGAGTAAACTGACCAATGGTAAAGCAACATTCTTTGCGCGCCTTCCTCTGCTGGGGAAGAAGACTTAGAGTATTCTAGAGAGGAGTCGGAGCCCAGCCATGAAACAGTTCGGACGTGTGTAGTAGTAGTTCCGATGGAAATGGTAAGTTGCCGGATCTAGCAGTGTTTCATTCATCAAAAGTGTTGTAAAGTGACGGCATGATTATTCCGATGGGTTTGTAGAAATTTCGGAAATTTTAAGTGAATTTTGTGACGAGAAAAGACGTAAATTCCGCGTGGCGTATTGAGTAGGTCGGTGGCTAAGAACTGTGACTGCATTAGGTACCGACAGACTTAATATTTGTCGAGCATTCTCAATCAAAAACAATCCGTATTTTTGTAGCTATTACGTTTTCGGGAAATGTAACACCATAAACATTCTAACGTTAGGGAAAGGGACTGTGAGTGACTGTGTTAAGACTAGCACGGGCTTGGCAGTGATACTTGTTCACCGAAGTTTCAGGATATATTAATTAAGGACAAAATTTCTAACCTTTCATTTCGTGTAAAACTTTCTCCCCAAACGTAGATTAGTGACTTTAATTGCAGCCTGGTTCACGTCGAAGTACACTAGGTTTCACTCGGCTTTCCTACTGATGATCAGCTGAGACAATGTTCACAGGTAGGTGCAGGTTCGTCGTAAAGGGACGGGAGGAACCACGCCGCCGCAGTATGTTTCTGGGGTATGTGACAAATGGCTTTGAGTACTATGGGACTCAACGTCTGAGGTCATCAGTCTCCTAGACTTATAACAACTTAAACCTAAGGACATCACACACATCCATGCCCGAAGTACGAGTTGAACCTGCAACCATAGCAGAAGCGGGGTTGCGGACTGGAGCGCCTAGAACCGCTCGGCCACCGAGGCCGCCTGGTGTGTCACACCAGATGTCTAAGAACAGGGCACGAAATTTCCGTAAATTACGTGAAGGCGCTTAGTGGGGTTGGAGCTGGTGACCGTTGGTGTCCCAGATGTGTTCCATCCTATGGAAGTAAGTCCACCTTGAGAACCAAGATGAGTTCACTATCAAGCTTGTCAGACTACTGTAGCATGATTAGGGCCATATAAACCCGATAGTTATTCTGCTGGAAGATACCTTCGCCGTTTGGAAACACATCAGCGATGAAGGAATGCAGCTCGTCCGCAATACAGTTCACTTGGTCCACAGCTGTCATGCGATTACTACCACAGATCGCATGGAAGACCCCCACCAGCTTGCAACCGTGGCGCAGTGGATGTTCCCAGCAGCCGTTTGCCTGTATGACTGCATATCTACACTACTGGCCATTAAGATTGCTACACCAAGAAGAAATGCAGATGATAAACGGGTATTCATTGGACAAATATATTATACTAGAACTAACATGTGATTACATTTTCACGCAATTTGGGTGCATAGATCCTGAGAAATCAGTACCCAGAACAACCACCTCTGGCCGTAATAACGGCCTTGATACGCCTGGGCATTGATTCAAACAGAGCTTAGATGGCGTGTACAGCTACAACTGCCCATGCAGCTTCATCATAATACAACAGTTCATCAAGAGTAGTGACTGGCGTATTGTGACGAGCCAGTTGCTCGGCCACCATTCACCAGACGTTTTCAATTGGTGAGAGATCTGGAGAATGTGCTGGCCAGGACAACAGTCGAACATTTTCTGTATCCAGAAAGGCCCTTACAGGACCTGCAACATGCGGTCGTGCATTATCCTGCTAAAATGTAGCGTTTCGCAGGGATCGAATGAACGGCAGAGCCACGGGTCGTGACACATCTGAAATGTTACGTCCACTGTTCACAGTGGCGTCAGTACGAACAAGAGGTGACCGAGACGTGTAACCAATGGCACCCCAAACCATCACGCCGGGTGATACGCCAGAATGGCGATGACGCATACACGCTTCGAATGTGCGTCCACCACGATGTCGCCAAACACAGATGCGACCATCATGATGCTGTAAACAGAACCTAGATTCATCCGAAAAACTGACGTTTTGCCATTCGTGCACCCAGGTTCGTCGTTGAGTACACCATCGCAGGCGCTCCTGTCTGTGATGCAGCGTCATGGGTAACCGCAGCCATGGTCTCCGAGCTGATGGTCCATGCTGCTGCAAACGTCGTCGAACTGTTCGTGCAGATGGTTGTTGTCTTGCAAACGTCCCCATCTGTTGAGTCAGGGATCGAGACATGGGTGCACGATCCTTTACAGTCATGCGGATAAGATGCCTGTCATCTCGACTGATAGTGATACGAGGCCGTTGGGATCCAGCACGGCGTTCCGTATTACCCTCCTGAACCCAACGATTCCATATTCTGCTAACAGTCATTGGATCTCGACCAACGCGAGCAGCAATGTCACGGTACGATAAACCGCAATCGCGATAGGCTACAATCCGACCTTTATCAAAGTCGGAAACGTGTTGGTACGCATTTCTCCTCCTTACATAACGCATCACGACAACGTTTCACCAGGCAACGTCGGTCAACTGCTGTTTGTGTACGATAAATCGGTTGGAAACTTTCCTCATGTTAGCACGTTGTAGATGTCGCCACCGGCGCCAACCTTGTGTGAGTGCTCTGAAAAGCTAATCATTTGCATATCACAGCATCTTCTTACTGTTGGTTAAATTTCGCGTCTGTAGCACGTCATCTTCGTGGTGTAGCTATTTTAATGGCCAGTAGGGTATTATCCAGGGCGAAACATCTAAAAAATGCACCGCAGATATTGCAGAAATTGAAAGTAATATTCACATGCAGATGCGCTGTAATGACTTACGGGACGATTAGATGAGATGGTAACAGACTTCATAAAAGCGTTCCGTAAATATGCAAACCAACATTCGCTGCATGACGTTCCCTTTGATGTGAAAAGTGTTTCTCCCACACTGCCCTTCTTGATCCTTCTTAATACGAGGTCTCTGCCCTGTAGCTCGCATGGGCTGACTAAATAAATTTTTCTCTGCTCCACACAAGTATGAGGCACAGCCGTGAAAAAAGTTGCACTATTTACACGGGCACCCTCTCCACCGGGAGAAGAGAGAAATTACATGAAACTGTTTCACCTTAAAGCTACGGAAACAGAGCTTGGAAGAATTTTTCGATTTTCTGCGTGTGTCTACGTGTCGGCAGACAGTAATGTTAGGGGACTTATAGTCCTAAGAACACTCCAAACAGTCAGTAGAAATGTTCAGCCATTAAATTTTAACTGCTGAAAATGGGATAGAAACTCACATCAGATTAATATGATTCTTGACTAAAGTTGGTGCAAGGCCTGCGTATGCTGAATAAATTAGTAGTTCTTTTAGTGTTGCGATATGTTTTCAGGGCAGTTTCAGTCGCAGTAAACATAAAAATTACAGAACAACATAAATGTCTAGAGGTACCAGAACTAGAGTGACATTTCTAAGGAGTGCTTCATCTTATTTGAATGTAAAACATACACCTAACTTCTTAATGTCCTGAATTTATGCTTTACTAATATTATACATACTCAAAAAGATGAAACATTAAATTACTTTATTCTTGATTTAGACATTGAATTTTACTTCTGTTATGTCTGTCAACAGAAAAACGTTCCCGAGACAGCTAATGTTGGGTATTTACGTTTAACTAGAAATTACTGCTTAGTTAATCAGTTCAAAAGAAGACATAATAAACAGAACGATTATTGTTTAGCAGGATTAGTTGGTATTGCGTTTCAGCACAAAGCACTTTTTCATCAGTCGTGAAACATTCTAAAATTAAGTAAATTTTCCTATTCAAGGAAAGATTAAAAAGATACAGAAAAACAGGAGTAACTTTTCCAAATACATTGAATTGAAGTTCATTAAAATAAAATAATGTTTCCCGACTTAACACACTCCGCCGTTGGTTGAAAACTTTCTGACTTATTTACAGATCCTTTCAAATCCGTTTCTGCACCGATACAGTTTAACTGGTTAAAGAGATATGCCCATAATAGATGTAATCTATAAGTGCTACATCACTTCCAGATTTCATAGTTACGCAGAAAAAACTCGAACAATAGTTTTTTTTTTTCTTAAATCACAAGTCAGGTGACATTTGGTAGTCGGTCACGGATCGGCATTATGTAACACTGAAACTGTATGTAAAGTTTCTGTAGAAATGAGCCGATTGCATCTTGAAGAACCGTTACTGTCTGTCCTTAATAATCTCACATTTTGTCGCATATAACGCATCCACATCTTTCCTGTAAATTTAATGTAAAAACGAAAATATACAGTTCCTTCTTGATCAACAATATTATTCCCTGAAACCCACGTCTTTCCCGTAAATTTAATGTAACAACGAAAATATACAGTTCCATCTTGTTCAACAATATTATTCCCTGAAACTGGAAACAACCAATCTATAATCTAACCCTAACGAGTCTACTGGGCATTCATTCACATCTGTTTAAACGGAAGACTATCATATGTGAAAACAAACGGAGGTCATGATATTTGCGTTGCTCCAAAGTGAAGCTTTATGCGGACATACAGATGTATTACTGAAGTTACATTATTTTAGATTCCTCCTTTGCGGTTCTGTGACTGGAGACCTGTTATCTGTTACAGCCGACTAACCAACGAGATGGGGAAACGATCCCTGTGTACCTTCCGTCGGTGTTTGCCAATAGCGGCCAAATAACCTGATCCCAGCGACCGGTCTGTATTTGTGTCATACACAGACTGGATGTTTGCTCACACACTCATACAGCGCTTGAACACCTCGGCAACAAGAAACGGGTTAACAGCACTCCGTTCTGCGATTTGGTCCACTACAAGCAGACTGCCGACACGTGTATAACACGTAGAGACTGCAGACAATGTAGTATGAGAATAGTACCCGTCATTCACCACAAATAAGCTCTGCTTACATTCCAGTACTCTCTTACAATTTGCTCACAATAGAAAACCTCCTGCTCAGTTTCGTATTAATTTCCAGTTTCAGAGCTTCTAATTTTGAACTGCGTATAATGGGTGTCCAACTACAAGTTTTCAGTACAAGCAAATTTTTTTAATAATAATTGTATTACACGAGAACAAACTTTTTTTAAATTTTTTGAATTAATAAATAAGGGAGATTCTTGTCTTCAATGTACTATAAAAAGTACACAGGTAACAAGAAAAAGTACTTTAGTATAATCAGTACTTACTGTTGCAAACAGAAATGACCCGATACTGAATGCGTAAAGTAACAGGTGGATGATCATTGCATGTATTCAAATATAAGGTAGTATTTTATCCATCCACACTGTCTATACAAAATTAGCATAAAGGAGCGAAACAGTAAGTGCAGACATCATGCCAGAATAGGAGCTAATCATGTAATAAATGATTAGCTCCTGATCTGGCATGATGTCTGCACTTCTTGTTTCGCTCTTCGGTGGATATGAAACCGGCCTTCCACAGAGGAATAACACTATCATTAAGAATCGCAAGCGACTTCAGACTGAATTCATTGTACCGGGTACTCACACACAGTGTGAGATATTTTAGAGCGGACGTTGAGTTCCTCTCAATCAAACTTTAGTGTCCTGTTTAATGCAAACAGTACTGTACTACATGCAGAGAGCGACGAAGTGGTGCCTACACAATTCGTTACGCCAGTGACTGGAGACTGTCGAAGTGTTGCTAGAAAATGATCGACGCTCTGATTCCCTATGTGCTCAACAGTTAGGGGCTATGTTTATTTGGTAAAACTGCTGGCATCTGACAATCGGCAATATCTCCTATTTGCAGGCATGGGGTTTTGTTACGGTATTTGACCGTGGATGGAGTAGCAAAAATAACGGAACACCAGGATAATGGGTTCAGAACTGACGAGAATTACGCAGAAAGTAAATCATTGACAAATAACAGAGCTATCAACTGTAGGAAAAAAGTTCGACTTCATAATTATTCTTGCGAATCTTCCACAGAAATTTTAGTCAACAGTTCAGGATATGGTATTTCCTTCCCATAGTTAAGATTACGAACATAATAATCGTATATTCCAACTCTAGCCGGTACTAACTTGATGAACACATTTTAATGCACTGTCAGATTAATATTCAGGGCCGAAGGATAAAGAAAAGGATGGAAAAAGCAAGATGGCTATACAGGGATGACAACTGCGGAGAACTGAACTCTCAACGTACGTTCACTACCTGGTTTGACTGCGAGTTGTCGAGAAAAAGCGGCGGCATCCGTCGGAGAGTTGGGAATAACCTCGCGGCGCAGTTTATGAAAGCTAATACTCTGTACCACATGGCTTAGTGCGCTGAGAAATGCTTGATTTTCTCATTCCGCCACCACTTGCTGAACATATTTGTACAAAATAAAGATGGAGGTCCTATGATAAGACTGGCGGTTTAACGGTCCATCTCTTTTGTCCCGTACAGGACGAATCCGGTCCACCACTATCTGATGGCCGAGATGAAGGCAGGGAGTTAAGAGACGGCAAGACGTGCCCGGAGGTCTGCCAGCTCGGTTTGTGACAGCCTAGGTCTGCCAGTTTTCTATTGACCATGGTGCCAGCGTCTGTATACACTTCATAGCATCGGACAACTCAGACGACGTAAAGGCTTTCAGCTAGCTCTCACTTGGCACGATGGAACGGAGTTTTTAATGAACTAGCTGCTTTTAACGAAGCGGCCACTTTTGGCCTGGGTAAGAGGCGCATTTCATTAGCCGCCATCTCGTGGATTTGAATTAAATAATTAATGGCTAATGGCATCAAGCTGAGGCTCTGGGTACAACTGCTCTTGTACCTCTTCTTACTGCTTCCAATGTAACTGAACATACAAAATTCACCCATAAATTTATGATGCATATAAACGAAATGTTCAGTGATGTCACTAAACCCGCCCAAAGATGTAAACAACCATGCTTGAGCAGCGCCTATTACACGGAGGGGGACCAACAACCGATTAGGTCCACTGATACCACCAGGAAGGAGATACATGGCTCGTCCGTATTTCAACCATGCCTAGAAGGTCAGTACAGCAGGTTCGATCTCATCCGCATTGTTGCTTTGTGCCAGGAAGGGCTCTCAACAATGGAAGTGTCCAGGTGTCTCGGAGTGAACCACAGCGATGTTGTTCGAACATGGAGGAGATACAGAGAGACAGGAACTGTCGATGACATGCATCGCTCAGGCCGCAAAAGGGCTACTACTGCAGTGGATGACCGCTACCTACGGATTATGGCTCGGAGGAACCCTGACAGCAACGCCACCATGGTGAATAATGCTTTTCGTGCAGCCACAGGACGTCGTGTTACGATTCAAACGGTGCGCCATGGGCTGCATGATGCGCAACTTTACTCCCGACGTCCTTGGCGAGGTCCATCTTTACAACGACGACACCATGCAGTGCGTTACAGATGGGCCGAATAACATGCCGAATGGACCGCTCAGGATTGGCATCACGTTCTCTTCACCGATGAGTGTCGCATATGCCTTCAACCAGACCATCGTCGGAGACGTGTTTGGAGACAACCCGATCAGGCTGAACGCCTTAGACACACAGTCCAGCGAGTGAAGCAAAGTGCAGGTTCCATGATGTTTTGGGTCGCGTTATGTGGGGCCGACGTACACCGCCGGTGGTCATGGAAGGCGCCGCAACGATACGTGAATCGCCGTTGAGGATTGGGACAATCTGGACCAACAGTGCCTTGATGAACTTGTGGATAGTGTGCCACGGCGAATACAGGCATGCATCAATGCAAAAGGACGTGCTACTGGGTATTAGAGGTGTTGGTATGTACAGCAATCTGGACCAGGTCTCCCTGTATGGTGGCACAACATGCAATGCGTGGTTTTCTTGAGCAATAAAAAGGATGGAAATGCTGTTTATTTTGATGTCTATTCCAGTTTTTTGTACAGACTCCGGAACTTTCGGAACCGAGGTGATGCAAAACTACTTTTTATGTGTGTATACGCACAGCATTGCTGGTATTGCGGCAGTCTTGTTTCCAAGGAGGATTACACCTGAGCTGAACACTGGAAGTACCACTAGGCGATGGATCAAAGCCTCCGAAACGCGTCGTAAACAAAAAATAATAGACTTTTTGACTGGTTATGCCGTTTTATTTATATTTCAATAAGACAATCGTGAAAATAGCCTACCAAACACAGGTATTTGGAAAATTAGAAAGTTGTGATCTCTGTCTTAATGACTGTTAACCGCAGCACCATGAAGTAACACAAAGCCAAGTTATAGATAATGGGGAAATCGAAACCACTCGCTCTTGTCCTATAAAATTATACAAGGCGAGCGAGTTCAGTGGTCATTTGCTTCTCTGAATCTTTTAAATTACTGATCGTTGACTTTGGTCGTTGTCTTTAACCAAGAAAACACCATCACAACGATATGTACAGCTTAGAAATACAATAGCTTATATCTATTATATCCATTGACAGCTTATATCTATACCTATCTACCTTCAAAACGTAGTAAAGGCGGAGAGTAACACATATGTTTTTGTTCTGACAAAGTTCTCTAACAGATGCAATGAAATTACAAAAGACGCCAACAGTGGGGGTAGGCACCAAATGATATGGGCAACTGTACAAGGAAAATACAAGATTATAATCATAATCAGTTAAGAAACGGAAGTTGCGTGGCAAAGCAACTGAGTAGCTAGCTATTCCGAATTTTTCGCGGTTGCGACACATTAACAATCACAAAATTCGTTATTCTCTGGAATAGTGTCTTCTCGATTGATCAGCACAATGGGGCGGACATCTCATTCGGTCAGACACACCAAAACTTTGAAGCGGTCAGGCGGTGCAACGGCATCCCATCCTTACATGTACATACGCAAGAGGCAAGAGGCAAAAATGTCATGCTTAATTATTCTTTGGGGACGGCATGGCAGCATGGCATCCCGAGACTGAGTAAGGACCGACGCTGACTCTTCCGATGAAAGCACTGAACTGGATGCAGCACATCTTCCGTGGAAACTGCCCAACTCCCCAGTTATGCGCGCCTCTCCTATTGGGACGCTCCCACCGAAAAACAGGAAATGAGATCGCATGGGGAGCACACCTTGCTACTGAGGAAAACACAAGGCTTTCCTCCCAGATAAATATGGCAGTAAACTCAATAAAATAGCCACGAAACAGTGGCAGAAAATGAGAGAGTATGCCTAGGGGTACTGTGATGTCACACAGTATAAAAGGCGACAATCTGCAACTATAAACGCTAAAACTGTTTCAAATATCAGCAAATTTTCGACATAGTCCACCATAATTTAGCGAATGTCACATTTCGGTATATTTTCTCTTTCTGGGTGTTTCTAAAGGAACTTTGCAGCTATAAAAATTTAAATATATTCATTTTTATGACTTACAAACCGGATTTTAGTGTCAATTTTCGGCAAAGCATGTCTTTTTTTTTAATAAGTTTGTATGAATTTTCTGAGTTGTAAAGTCTTTTTCGAGACAGCCTGTATTTGAGGTGACCTGTATTAGCTGCCACATTCTGCATATCGAAAAAGGTCAGGGAAAGTCCGGACCGGCCACGCAATAAGCAACGCATCTGCCGCAGATCGGACCCCTCTTCCAGGATGGCCGTTCCCAGAGAGCAGCAGCTGTTATTGGTGTGTCGGGCGCGCGTAGCTGGTGGCTACTGTGAAGACCTCGCCCGGCGGCCGGGGTTGATGGCTTGCTACCTCTACACTGGGGAGCCTTCCCACGTGGAGCCTTGGGGGCGGCGAGGGAAGGGAGGGAGAGCGCGCGCTACCGCTTTCGCCGGTCCGCCCGCACGGTAAACAAGACTTTATTCTCCGACCGGTGCAGATTCCTTTCGCGCCAGCCTAGGAGAGGATTTTCTTACCGTGGACGTAGCAGCTCATCTCATCCATCCTGCAGACTGGGGCACAATGTGATACATTAGCCTCTGCTTCACTCTGGTAAAATCCTGTTGGAAACCTGTACCGTCATAACTCTCTATACATATTCTTCTCAGAATAATGGCGCCCGTATCTTCCCTGCTTGCCATATACACGAAGTAGCATCCAATCCACAACTATAGTCTGCAAACCACTTTGAAGTACTTGGAAGAGGGTACATCTCATTGTACTAGTTATTAGGGCCTTATCCCGTTCCATTCACGTATGGAAAGCGGGAAAAGTGGTTTCTTAAACGCATCTGCGCGATCTGTATGAGAGCGATACGTCGTTGGCTGTAGTGTCTGAACAATTCCTTTCAGCATCTTCAAGACGCTCTCCGATGGGTCAAACAAACCTGTGACAATTCTTGCTGTCCTCCTCTGTATCCGTGCAATATCTCTTGTTAGTTCTATCTGGTACGGGTCGCACTAAATGGACATTACTTTCCCTACCTGAGCAGGGCAGACGGAAAATGATTTGCGTTGTTAGTAGGATTAGCGCCATGACATACCGTTTCGGGCAGGTACTGGTAAGGCGACGTAGGATTGAACACAAGCATTCATACGAATTACAGTTGCAGACAAACATCCTGAGCCTGGACAAGTTATTTTCTCTTTCACAAGTCCTTGGAAACGTTTCCACAAAGTTTCATTGTCCTAAAATCACTCGTTTTTCATGGCGGGCCTCTCAAGTAGCGAAAGTTTAATTATACCCACACTGAGCAATATTGCAGGATGGGTTGCACGAGTGTTTCATATGCAGTCTCCTTTTGGGACTGATTGCTCTTCCCTAGGATTCTACCGATGAACCGCAGTCTACCATATCCTTCAAGTACGGTTGAGGATATGTGATCGTTCCATTTAATAACCCCATAACTCTTTACACTCAGGTATCTGTACGAGTTCATATAATCCATAGAGACTCATTGACATTATAGTCATGGCGTACTATGTCTTTTTATATTTCTGAACATTTAAAGCGAGCTACCAGAGTTTGTAACACTTAAACCTTATCATGATCTGACTGAATATTAGTGCTGCTTTCCTCAAATAGTACGTCATTACAGATAACAGAATCATCTTCTAGAAGTCTGACGTTACTATTAATATTGTCTACAAGGTCATTAATATACAAGATGATCAGCATGGGCCCAACACAATTCACTGACTCGCACCTGCAGTTACTTTTATATTTGTCGATGGCTCACCGTCCACAATAACAATCTACTTTCTTCCTACCAAGAAATCCTCACTCTGACCATAAATCTCGCTTGGTAGACTGCATCTGACTGCCTTGATCCATGGATTTCAGGATGTCATCTGAGAAAAGCGCGAATTGGGTTTCACAGTATCATTTTCTCTGAATCCATGCTGGTTGGGATGGAGGATATCATTTCGTGCGAAATAACTCATTACATCTGAGCTTTTACAACAAATGTATGTCAAGGATGTTGATCGGCAGTTTGTGTATCACTTCTACTGCCTATCTCGCAGATGATTATAACCTGTGCCTTCTCATAACCACATGTCAAAGTTTTTTGTTCGACAGATCTTCGCTACGTTATGACTAACGCAGGGGCTAACGGAGCATCAAATTCTATGTACAATCTGATAGGGGTATCATCAGGTATTGGAGTTTCTTAGTTTCAACCACTTCAGCTATTTCTCAACCATACTAATCCTAATACCTATTTCATTCGTCCTTGAAGCGGTCCGTGAATTAAACTGAGGCGTCACTCCTGGATTTCCCTTTATAAAGGAACATTTGAAAGCGAGCTTAAACCTTGCTGCTTTTGCTTTGCTACCCTCAGTTTCAGTTTCTGTCTCATCCAAGAGTGACTGGACACTGTATAGGTACCACTAACAAACTTTATATTCGACCAAAATTTCTTCGGGGTTTCTTAAAGATCTTTTGATAATACTCTGCTACGGTAAGCACTGTACGCTTCATACATTGCCCTTTTAACAGCCAAAATCGTTTCATTCAGCATCCCTACAGTCCTATACTTTGTTTGTTATTACTTTTTATTTAGTAATACTGGTTCCCTTCCCTCACTGGGTGTCTGGCACAGCAACCGGTTGTGATTTTTTTAAGAAAGACAGTCTCGGTTGCAAAACTGTTTTTATTAATACCAATTACAAGATTCGCCCTTGTAAGGCATCATCTGATGAAGTAAAAATGTAACGGAAGAAATTCATTTGTCAATAATTACCACAACAGGGATTAAGATAAAAATAAAAATCATATGGGTAAGGCGTCTGCTCGTCAAAAGTCTTATCGAAATACCAAGCTGATCCAGTCTTAACATATGAAATACGGTTTTCGGTTGCGATAAGGCTTTTGACGAACACAAGCCTTATCCAGACGATTTTTATTCTTATGTTGTGCTCTGTTGTGGCAATTAACGAATGAAGCATAATATGATAATGCCTCACAAGGACGAAGCGCGTAATTGGTATTAATAAAAAGAATTTAGCAACCGACACTGCCTCTATCCGTATCTTCTTTACTGACAGTATACCTCCCATCACGAAATGTTCTACTAGTCAGATATTTATCAAGTGCATGGTCGACTGTTCTTAACCTGAGCCATAGTCCCTCTGCACGCTCCTGTCCTGAGCTAACAGTTCCAAGTTCCTCAATGAGATGTGGCACCACTGCTTGTTTGTCTAGTTTACTAAGCATCTAAACCTTTCTGTTTGTTTCAGTTGCTCTTTATAATCATTGCTACTGCAACGGTCTCACGAACATTGATACCAGTTTCATTACGGCATTCCTCAAAGAGGTCAAGTCTATTTGTTGTCATTAGATCCAAGATAACTCCATCGTGAGTGGGACTCCGAGCAATCCGCTCCGGCTACTTTTCAGAGAAGCCAGTTTGTATTGATTTCATACACACCACTAACAAAAAAACATTCAAATTCATTGTTGGATTATTAAAGACTCCTCGAATGACGGCAGCATGATTGGAGAATTTATTAACTAGCGAACCAAGGATTTCTCTAAGATTTTCGCTAACAGTAAGTGAGTCTTGTGATCGATCGAAGAACCCATTAAATTTTATGCCCAACCCTCATACTGAGGCTTAGCCAAACGATCTTGCCCGCACCTTTAATTTTTATCTCGGTAGGTCTGACTTTCTTGTCTATTGCGACAAATACACTATCTCAGTTTCACATTAGCCTGTCCTTTTGACATATACTTAAATATTCCCAAAAATTTCACTGCTGTTAATTTAGGGTTGTAACCAACTTTCCGTACCTAGTGGTACACTAGTTCCACTGCTTTATTACGAGCGCTTCGAACTCCGTCAATTTGTTGCGAATGCTTCAGCACACATCCACTACGATTTTAGTATTTTCGCTACTGGGGGGGGGGGGCATTTCTTTGGATCTTAAATGATACTTCCGTGTCTTCTACAGCTATCATTATCGAGGTTGGATGAAGAATCACCTAATTTAAAAACCCTTGTTTGCTCGCCTCACGCACTGCGCCACCTGAGTAGAAGTCTCTCACGTGTAGTGCCCACCTGACCAATTAATGCTCAAGTGATTAGGGCTCAAAAGTTTTGCAGACTAGATTTATAACTTTTCTAAGTGCGTACTACACAGGGTAGCAGTAAGTTAACATTGCCGTAAAAATTCTCAAATGCAGTAGCAGTCATTCACATACACTATTAACTGAAGAAAATTAAAGTACGCGAAACACCGTAATACATGAATAAATAGCCTTCTACAAAAGAACACTATTCTCTGCCCTTAAAGAACTAAAACAACTAAGAACTATCAGAAATTCTACACCCATTCAATCCAAAACAAAGCTGAATTTCCTTCTCTCTCTCTCTCTCTCTCTCTCACTCACGAACACACGCACACACACACACACACACACACACACACTCGGATGTCTGTGCAGTTTGGTGAGCAGTAAGATTTACCTAACAAAAACAAAACGCAGATCAAATAGAATAAGATCGCAGAATTGTTGAATAATTCGTAAACAGAGATGCAGTCTGTGTTCGCGAGTACAGTTTCACCGATTCCTGACAATGTGGAAACGACAAAAATTAAGGAAAAGCAAGTTACCTAATCCCTCAACTTACATTCCCCCCACCCTCCCGCCACATACAGGCAGCCACTCATCAAACTGCGCAGACAATCACTAGTCACAGGTAACATGCCCCGACAGCCAACAAGCAGAAACCTTTCCTAAAACAATTATAATAACCTAACAAACAAATGTTAATTAACCTAGCAGTGTAGACCGGAAAAAAAGTAATAGCAGTAAGATGACAAGCCTCTAAACAATGCAAATACCACTAATTTCATTTTAGGCCTAAATTTTTCATTCGATATTACCATTGTACTATATAGAAAGTCTTATTAGTTGTAGACGACAAACTGTACCATAATACTAGCTGTACTACAGATGATGAACAGCTATGTGCTATTAAGGGACTATTTTACGAAAATATTAAGACTGTAACGACCACAACCCAAAACTTATGTATCATCAGGTAAACATTTACTTGTTATTTGACAGAAAATTAAAAAAGCCACCGATGACAGAGAAAGAGCATTGAAGCACGCATAAGTGACAAAGAGGATAATTGTGTTTTCTGAAACCCTCTTCCAAAACATATATATCCTAAACAAATAACAAGATCTAAGATATTTCTTTTACTTCTAACAATAAAATGTCAATGGCTTGTAAAATTCGGAATTAAGTTTAGTAATGGTTTCGTGCAGCTTCAAACCATTGTGCAGTGCATGGCAGAAGGTACTTCCCATTGGCTAGCATATTCCTAGTACCTATGTAAAGCTATTAGTTATATTTTGGGAAGGCATTTCGTATCTTGCGCATCCTTCTTCATTGCACACTATCTTATTACATTCTGGGAACAAGTAGTACAACACCTTTAGCGGATTATGTGGCTATATAAAGAATCTGTTTCACTAATCGTACTGTCAAGACTTTAACTACATACTTGTATGGATTACCATGAATTCGTCTCCATATGATGGAGCTCGATCTACTTTACATAGGGCCTTCGTTGCTCCCCATAATGTCTACTTACTGCTGCATTTGCAGTTTGTTGTAATTTCTCTTTTTACATCAGCAGATCCACATTTATTACCTGAGAGAGGGGCAGAGTCTCTGACTGAAGAGCTCTATGATTCATAAATTAAAGGCACTTTTCGTCATATACACTCCTGGAAATTGAAATAAGAACACCATGAATTCATTGTCCCAGGAAGGGGAAACTTTATTGACACATTCCTGGGGTCAGATACATCACATGATCACACTGACAGAACCACAGGCACATAGACACAGGCAACAGAGCATGCACAATGTCGGCACTAGTACAGTGTATATCCACCTTTCGCAGCAATGCAGGCTGCTATTCTCCCATGGAGACGATCGTAGAGATGCTGGATGTAGTCCTGCGGAACGGCTTGCCATGCCATTTCCACCTGGCGCCTCAGTTGGACCAGCGTTCGTGCTGGACGTGCAGACCGCGTGAGACGACGCTTCATCCAGTCCCAAACATGCTCAAAGAGGGACAGATCCGGAGATCTTGCTGGCCAGGGTAGTTGACTTACACCTTCTAGAGCACGTTGGGTGGCACGGGATACATACGGACGTGCATTGTCCTGTTGGAACAGCAAGTTCCCTTGCCGGTCTAGGAATGGTAGAACGATGGGTTCGATGACGGTTTGGATGTACCGTGCACTATTCAGTGTCCCCTCGACGATCACCAGTGGTGTACGGCCAGTGTAGGAGATCGCTCCCCACACCATGATGCCGGGTGTTGGCCCTGTGTGCCTCGGTCGTATGCAGTCCTGATTGTGGCGCTCACCTGCACGGCGCCAAACACGCATACGACCATCATTGGCACCAAGGCAGAAGCGACTCTCATCGCTGAAGACGACACGTCTCCATTCGTCCCTCCATTCACGCCTGTCGCGACACCACTGGAGGCGGGCTGCACGATGTTGGGGCGTGAGCGGAAGACGGCCTAACGGTGTGCGGGACCGCAGCCCAGCTTCATGGAGACGGTTGCGAATGGTCCTCGCTGATACCCCAGGAGCAACAGTGTCCCTAATTTGCTGGGAAGTGGCGGTGCGGTCCCCTACGGCACTGCGTACGATCCTACGGTCTTGGCGTGCATCCGTGCGTCGCTGCGGTCCGGTCCCAGGTCGACGGGCACGTGCACCTTCCGCCGACCACTGGCGACAACATCGATGTACTGTGGAGACCTCACGCCCCACGTGTTGAGCATTTCGGCGGTACGTCCAGCCGGCCTCCCGCATGCCCACTATACGCACTCGCTCAAAGTCCGTCACCTGCACATACGGTTCACGTCCACGCTGTCGCGGCATGCTACCAGTGTTAAAGACTGCGATGGAGCTCCGTATGCCACGGCAAACTGGCTGACACTGACGGCGGCGGTGCACAAATGCTGCGCAGCTAGCGCCATTCGACGGCCAACACCGCGGTTCCTGGTGTGTCCGCTGTGCCGTGCGTGTGATCATTGCTTGTACAGCCCTCTCGCAGTGTCCGGAGCAAGTATGGTGGGTCTGACACACCGGTGTCAATGTGTTCTTTTTTCCATTTCCAGGAGTGTAGATTGTATTAATGTTTAAGACTGACTTATTCTTTATATCTTGATATTATAGTCATTATTAACATTTCGTGTAGAATTTTTACAAAACAGTTGTATTTCAAATTCGCATGTTACACGGTGGAATTTCTCAGAACGTTACGAAATTTATTTAATGTGTTATGAAACACGTAAATCAGTATTACTGGTTACAGACAAACTTATTGCCTAACTGATGCCGGCCGTTGTGGCCGAGCGGTTCTAGGCGCTTCAGTCAGGAACCGCGCGACCCCTACGGTCGCAGGTTCGAATCCTGCCCCGGGCATGCATGTGTGTGATGTCCTTAGGTTAGTTAGGTTTAAGTAGTTCTAAGTTCTAGGGGATTGATGACCTCAGATGTTAAGTCCCATAGTGCTCAGAGCCAGCCTAACTGATGAACAGCTTAGCTGAATGCAGAGACAACATTCACAGAAAACAAAGATATGAACGGTGCCTGGTGATTCGGATTAGTGACAATGGTGTTTGTGTAGTGTTTCTATGGCTGTACGCACCACATATAGACACGTGTTGGACTGATTCCTTATTTCTGGTCGTGCAAAAATTACAAGACAACTTTTCGTGGCTTTATGGTTTGCCACAAGTGGAAGGCATAAAAGAAGGGTGTGGAAGATCTCTCGCTTTGGCTGGAAAGTGAGTGCTTGTTGCATAGACGTTTGACATTTAAATGACGATGTAATTAGTAGTGTGTAAAATGTGCAAGGGTCGTTTATCATCACATCAGCTTCGCTATGTTGCAAAAAATTTACACCATGAAAGCGAATGCGATTACGTTATTAAGTGAGTAATCTCAGTATCGCATAAAAAATTTCACTATAATGTCTTATATAAGGCTTTCAGTTTCACCGCACTCGCAGTCATCTTCAGAAATAATTAGGAAGGGTAAGTTGATGGAAATGCTACACAGAATAAAAAATATACGCTACATAATAAAAAAAATTACATTGAATAATGTGTACGGAACGTGCCACATGCTGGTTCACCTTTCCAACGGAATACAGCAGCGATTCTGGGTGGCATGGATTTGACATGTCCTTGGTATGGTTATGGATGTATGTGGCACCAGATATCTGTAGGGTTTGGACAAAACTATGGAAACATCAATAAGCAACACGGTGTAGGAAACCCGTTGGCATTTAAAAAGGCTTCCAGTCGTTTCGGAATGGATAAGTATACGTCCTAAATAGTTTTCGAGAAAATCTTTTAGCACTCCCCTGCTAAACAGTGACAAGTTCAGGTGGATACCGACCAAGCGCCCATCTCTCCAAAGGAGACCACAGTGGCTCAATAATATTGACTGTGGTGGCCAGGTGAAATACGACCATGTTCATGCTCACAAAACCAGTGCTGGACGATACGAGCTGTGTGACCAGTGGCCTTGTCGTCTTGGTACACAGCATTGTACCACGGGATGGACCTTACCAGACAAATGCTCGCATAATTCTTGCCAGTAATGCGTCGTGACCATGGACCATACAAACACCACGACATGGCTGTCAAAATCATCACTGAACCCCTGCCATGTTTCCCTCTTGGGACGCAAATTCGGCCAGAAGCTGCAAAAAATGTGAAACAAGACTCATCCGACCAAACGACTTTCTTCCAGTGCCCCCTAGACCAGGTTTACTACGTGTTCCTGTCATGGGCATTTGGATCGCTGATGAGTGGTTTTGGAATTCCACCTTGCCCTGTAATTCCCCGCTTGTGTTGTTTTGGTACTGACAGAGTTCGCGAATGCAGATTCAGTCCTGCAGTGACGTTTGTAGCTGTCGTCTTCTTATTTTCGTCACATTCCTCTTCATCGATCGTCTGTTACTATAACTCAACACACACTTTCGTCCGCGTTGTGACTTAGCGGATTTTTTTTTCACTTTCCCTATATCCAGTATGAATCTTCGATACGATGCCTCTTGAAACACCCAACACTTCGGCTACCTTGATTACAGAAGCATCCGCCATACGGGCACCGACAATTTTCCCAAGTTCAAATTGAATTAAGTTCAAATTCAATCAACCACGACAGACACTTGCAACGTAGTGGGAACATTGCACAGATGCCATTCGTGGTCAAATACAACAGTGCAACCTAAAGTTTGGCTAGCACCTACATATATGTTTTTGCTTTCCTCTTGGTGCTTCCATATTTTTGTCCAAAATCTGTACGTTCATGTAATCCGTAGCTGTCATGGTGATTTTGATTGTACCGTAGATCCTATGTAAGACCAGGTTTATGTCTCCCATAGCATAATACTGTCTCTACATGCCAGCATCGCGGTGCTGTGTAAATTTCGAGTAACCTGGAAGACGACGTCCGTGGACACGACCATCGTCTTGATATAACAAGAAGCATGGCGTAGCTCCGTCTACGTTCGCCTTCATGAATTTTGACAGACATAATCTTATGATTATGCGTCTTTATTGTTATAATTTTTAATCTGTGACATTACCAGTGTTTGGCTCTCAAAATAATTTAATATTTTGTTCTGAAGAAGATTCCATTACTGGAATCGAAACCTAGGTAAACGAGTAAAAATTACCTTGCAACTGAAGGCTGAAAAAAATTGTTTATTTTCCGAATAACATCGCTTTGGTTCACTCCGAGACGCCTAGACACTTCCCCAGCCCTTCCTGGCACAAAGTAACAATGCCGAAGCGATCGAGCCGCGGTATTGACCGTCTAGGCATGGTTGAACTACAGACAACACGAGCCGTGTACCTCCTTCCTGGTGGAATGATTGGAACTGATCAGCGCCCCCCCCCCCCCCGCCCCCCACCACCATCCCGTCTAATAGTCACTGCTCATGCATGGTTGTTTAGAACTTAGGGCGGGTTTAGTGAACAGTCAAGTAGACTGTGTCCGTGATACAACATCCACAGTCAACGTCTGTCTTCAGGAGTTGTGGGCAGCGGGGTGATGCAAAACTTTTTTTGATGTTTGTATTATGTTAGAACAAAAAATACAAGGTGGATGAATCATTTGGATATAAGAAGCAGACCAGCGTAGCATGACATTCCAAAGTAAAAATATTGTACTAGTAGAATTCATAGTCCTCAATTTGAAGAAGATATTTCCGAGGATGTACGTCTGGAGCACAGCATTTTATTGTAGTGAATCATGAAACGTGGAAAAATTGATATGAAACTGAAGTGGACTGATAACATAAGAAATGAGGAGGATCTCCGCACAATTGCCGAGGATAGGAATGTAAGCGGAACAATGACCAGAACGGCAGGATGGTAGGACATGGTCTAATACATCAGGGAATAACTTCCATGACACTGCTGGGAAAGACAGAGTATGGGATATACACAACAAATAACTAAGGACGTTGAGTATAAGCACTACCCTGGGATAAAGATAAGAGAGGGAATTACAGCGTGTGCTGAAACCTGTGAGCAGTCTGATGACGCAGAAACAGATAATTATACTACAAACAGATATCCGTGACACATGTATGTAGTTGTGCACATGAGTGTTACGATCTTCCCTCAGATACAAGTCTTATCAAATAATTATTGGTGCAGCCTATTACCACTTCAGTACTAATTATCTGAAAGTGTTGACAAACGTAAGATAATGGCTAAACTTGAGAGAAAGGACACGATTGCGCCTGTTGGGGTGGCCGAGCGGTTCTAGGCGCTTCAGTCTGGAACCGCGCGACCGCTACGGCCGCAGGTTCGAATCCTGCCTCTGGCATGGATGTGTGTGATGTCCTTAGGTTAGTTAGGTTTAAGTAGTTCTAAGTTCTAGGGGACTGATGATCTCAGAAGTTAAGTCCCATAGTGCTTAGAGCCATTTGAACCATTTTTTTGACTCGATTGCGTCAGATTACAAGACTGGTTGTAAGCTTCTACAGTCTGTCATATAGCTCAAATATCTAGGAATAACTGTATGAGGTGATATTATGTGACACAAACAGGTGTGATTAGTATTGGGGAAGACGAACGGTGGATGTTGTAACGTCCTCGAGATAAATTTTAGCTACAGTGCGACGAGAGGAAATTATGCCTCTAACAGTTACAAACATTATGTATTCGACATATAAAAAAACAGTGAAAACGATGATAAATATTAATTATTTATATAATATTTTATGATGTAATTGGACATATCGATGTGTATCATGCAAAGACATTGATAATTGTGAATTCCTTTTATGATTTGCGTTTGTCTTCCTTTGTTTTTACCTTCTGTTGGTTGGCTTTTGCAGGTTCAGGACGCAAGACGCATATCAAACTGAGGTATGTTAAGAAATTGTAATTATTTGTTAATTATTACTTGAGAATAGAGTTCATTATTATTATAAATATAAGTGAATAATTATTTGTAACTTTAATTCCTCTCTCAGTAAGCATTATATGTGTTAATTATTTCTTTCCGCTGCAAGGAGGGCAGCCATTGATTATAGCGATTTGTAACGCGTTTTTCTGTCTATGTTTTCCTTAGAAAAAAATCAAATGTTTGCTTGATGAAGTCTAAATAGTGCACAATCCGAAAGTAAAGTTTAATAAGCATTTCAAATACTTATCCTATTTTCTATAACAATACAAAGTCTATATCAATTGTCTGCCGCCATCTTAACAATTATCTCAGCGGCAAATTCAAATTACGCAACTCTGCAGACATAAATGCGGAAGGTAACACAAATGTGTAAAAATAAATGTGCACCGGTGGTCCCGAACTCATTTTAATGAAAATAATTCGAATCAGATTGGTTCTTTAAAAACAGTGCTCATAGCACGATCCTTATATCAAACTTTTCTAGCTGATGTATGGAGCCGAAATTAATTAAGCGCGAGTTGCGAAGAATATTGTTTCAGGTAACATATGTCAGTGTTGTGCGCGCCTGATATTCGGTGGTTTTAATGATCATTTTGCTGAAGATAACTGTTTCCATCATAATCAATAGTTGTATAGAATCTGTTGTATGAGCTGTGATTTAGTGACACTTACACAACTTACAGACAACGCTTTAACACGACGTTAACTTGGAGTTCTTTAGCAACTTGACCAAGTCTTTAGCCGGGAGAAAAAATATTTAGAAATTACTCAATGTAATAAAATAAGATTATCATTTTCATTTACAAATTAATAAAATACCAAACCACCGAATAACACAGCGAACGCCACAATGTCCTGGATGTGATCCGGCACAGTGAGGAACTCCTGTATTGGAAACTGCGTACCAAGTGCTAGAGTAGAGATTGGAATCCTTATCGAGTATGCAACACAGCAGAATTCGGCAGAATTCAGAAACATAATGCAGTTATTAACAAAAAAAATCCGAACAGGCCTTGAGGACTCAACGGTACCGAGCGGCCGCGATGTCATGCTCAGCCACCGGTTGCAGATACGGAAGGGTATGTGGTCAGCACACCGCACTCCCGGCCGTTGTCAGCCTTCGTGACCGGTGCCGCTACTTCTCAAGGCATACTTCACAAGGACCGAGTGCATCCCGCTTGCTAAAGCCACACGGCAGACCCGAAAGACGACCCATCCAAGTGCTAGCCAAGCCGACAGCGCTTAACTTCGGTGGTCAAATGGGAACCGGTGTTACTAGTGCTTCAAGGCCATTGGCGAAGTTATTCACACCCTACATGAAAGTATAACAAATAGTTATCGTCATAATTGGTCACTAAAGTCAACGCTTAATTGATGTACCCATCCATCAATGTCCCTTTCCATCTTTATCGTTCGGTTGTAGTTACTGCAGTTCATTCCACTATTATCACGTTGTGACATGGATGTTATTTTCAAGGTTTGTTCTTGTACAATGCTCTTTATGAAGCTGGTATGTTGAATGAGGTAGTTAATGAGCTCACTTTTCCTTCTCTATGTCATGTTAATTCCTTTCTCTTTAACTTTTTTTTAGTATTTGTTCACTAAATTTTCCTGCAGTTCACAATGTTCTTGCTTCTCTTCTCTGTAGATCCTAAGGCTTACTGCTCTTGTTTCTCCAGAGTCCATCTCTCACAGTCATGGCTTAAAATACTGTAAATAAATGTCTTGATGAATTCTATCTACGGCCATATCTACGGCCATATGACTTCTCTGACGAAGTGGTAGTAGACTATAGATACAAACTTACCTCATGAATCAGTCTATTGCTTAGTGAAAACTGTATCAAAATCTCTACAGCAATTACGAGAGTAGCCTTCGCATATAGGGGAACTTCTATTCACCATATTTCAGCCAAATATTTGTAAATTACACCCACAAACTTTCATTTTTTCGAATGAAAACACTCCTTGTTTCAAAATTATTTATTATCACCGACGCGTTTCACCGTTTTGTGGCATCATCAGACTATCTAACTAGTTTTACATGTTTATGACGGATGGGTTATATATCCAGCCATGGTGCGTCCATTTTCCATTTTATATGACTTGATGACGAATGGGTTACACATCCAGCTACTTTTACACAATCTGATGATGCTCCAAAAGGGTGAAATGCGGCATTGATGTTAAATAATTTCGCAATCAAAACTGTTTTTATTCTAAAATAATTGGAAATTGATTGCTGTAGTACCCTGCCACAATGGAGTAGAATAATTTTAACAAACGTTTCTCGTGAATCCGCCTGACTATTAGGGAAAACCTTATCAAAATCCCTACGGTAGTTCCTGAGATTATCCCTCACGAACGGGTAGAAATATGCGGCGGGGGAGTTTAATTTCTGTTGTCACCCATTATTGCCTTCCCAAGTGTAAGATTCATTTGGATGCATTATTATTTTACATATTTCATATATTAATGTTTGTCCTTACTTGTCTGTTTGATTTCCGTATCACTATTGTTTGAGGTCTGTTTGTGTCTTGTCCAAGGCACCAGACAAAAATTTTGACGTATAGTTCTAGTTCTTTTGGGGATCTGCTAAGACCATCATTTTGTCAGCAAACCGGTAGAATTTATGGTTTTATCATTAATTTTAATCCCTTTGGTGCCGCCTTTCATTGTATGTATTGCGCTTTCTGTGAATATATATGTGTGGAGAGACAGAGGACAACATTGCTCTGGAAATTATACATTCTGGAAGAAATGGAACATTGTTGTCGCTAAATTCTGCTGGTTTAATTTGGAGGACCGATACTCCAGTACAGCTATACAACACAGGTGAAAAGAGATTAGGGAGCATACGGACGCTTTTGAGTTATCTCCCTTTCACTCCAAACGCGAGCTGGTTAGGTCAGAAAGTGGCTAATAATTCTATAAAATGTCTTCTGCCACACACTACATAGCGTGTCGTGAAGGAAACAAGAGTGTACACATCAAACGAACCACGAATGCTACATTACATTGCTTTTATAGTATGGTGTGCTTTGGTTAACTGTGCTTGAAGCTATGCTGCACAATTCGGCTAACAGCAATTGATCAACGCTTGTTCTCCGACAAATCTGCTTGTTTGAAATGAGATGCTTATTCCGTTTACTTATTAACAACATTCTTACGTCCAAAACTATAACGCCAGAAGTTCGGTGTTGATTCATGTTGCCGGTACGTCTCTCTCCGAACAACATTCCTACCGCTGAGGGCTAGCATGCCGTTCTCAAAACACCCTACACGGGGAATTTCAAATTGTGGCGTTCCAAGAAGCGCGTGAAGCCTCTGAAACTCCTGCGATATTACGCAGGAACACAATAACGGGCTGTTACGACGGGCACCAAATGTGGAAACTCAGCACCCTTGTCATGTGCGAAACAGACAGCGCTGTAAACCTGTGTACTGCGTTATGAAAAGCAACGCGCGCAGAAAGCCTTAGTTGCTTCGTATAATTACCTGATTTATTCCACTGCTCTCGTTTATTCCCTACAAAAGTTTCTTTTTTCTTTCTTTTACAAACAAATCGGGAATGTTTATGTACAGTTTACTGTGTGTTTGCCGACTGAAGTAAATCAGTAATTTCAGTTTAACGAATTCTAGTGTCGAAACTGAAAGCAGCAGACAGTAAGCGGAAATTTCTAATTTCGCAGCTAAAACCGTATTCACGCAGGAGCATACTAACGCACCAACCATCGTGCAGACTACTCACAAATGAGCGATATCGATGTTAGCACCTTCCGTATTGTAAAACAATAAAACTAGTTAAAGCGTGGAAGGCACCAGTCCATGACTGAATTCCAGCTAGATTTTTGCGTTGAATAAGTTCATATCTATCGAGATGAGTGAAGAGAGAGAGGAATTGTGGCTGGAAAAGAGCCGAGGCCACTCATTTTTACAAACTGGGTAATGCTTCGCGTACACAGTCCAAATCGCTAACGATCATTTGTTGCAAGATCCTACAGGATATTCTAAGTTCGAGCATTGTGACGTTCCTTGAGAGAATCTAGCCTGTCAAGAGACCAGCTCGATTCAGAAACGAAGCTCTCGTCTGATACACAGCCCGTTTTATTTGTACACGACATCTTGTAAACAATAAACAAAGGTTGACATGCAGTTTTTGTCTTTCTGCATTTCCTAGATTACAATACTAACCAATGTTGTTAATTTGTATTGTTACATTGGAAAGAAGGAAGTAAGTGTGTTTTTAACAAGGGACACAAGTAATTAGTCATGGCTCATAATTCTAATCAATAGTTACTAACGATTAGGATTACATTTAATGAGGGAAGAACGTCGTCATTTAAACCGTGATGAAATGTTTAAGAAGACATGTAATTGAAAATGGCAGAACACCAGCTGATGCTGCAAAGGCTCTAAATACGGGAAAAAGTGTAATTTCGAGACAATCTGGCAGTCCAGAAGAAAGTCACCGAGGAAAACAAAGGTTTATCACTGCAGAACAAGAGAGATTTCTGTGCTTTAGACTCCTGAGAAATAAGAACATCAGCTGCCAGAGTATAAATAATATAAGTAATTGAGTTCTTTCAACCGAAACTAACGGAAACAGACGACATGAAAAAAACTTTCTTGCCCTAGGACGTCTATGATTTCTAGCTATTCGTCATGTTAATTGTACAAATCGAGTTTTGAGGTACCAAAAACCAAAATTGGACAGTGTATCAATGGGGCCAGGTCCTGTTTACAGATGAATAATGCTTCGGTTTGCACCCGGATTCAAGAAGAGTGCTCATATGTAGGTGACTAGGTGATGCAGAAAGGCTTAGGAACGTACAGCAAATCAACAAGTTTCAGGGAGCTTCTGTCATGGCCTCGGGAGAAATAATGACGAACATGGAAACAGGCCTCGTTATCGTAAGAGGAGGACGGCGGGAAAACCTTTATATTCAAAAGACTTTTCAACTTTTGAAGCTTCCCATAAAGAGTATGGTCATGGATTCCTCTGCACGTGCCGCCCAGGTTGGCCGAGCGGTTCTAGGCGCTACAGTCTGGAACCGCGCGACCGCTACAGTCGCAGGTTCGATTCCTGCCTCGGGCATGGATGTCTGTGATCTCCTTACGTTAGTTAGGTTTAAATAGTTCTAAGTTCTAGGGGATTGATGACCTCAGAAGTTTCGTAGTGCTGAGAGCCGGTTGAACCATTTTAACCTCTGTATGTATGTGCCACACTACATGTTGCGGTGTGTGGACGAATGGTTTTAAAAACACAATATTCAAGTGCTACAGTGGTCGAAACCCGATGGATCAACTTTGGGATAACCTTCAGAGAAAAGCTTCGGAGATTGTAGACAACTTCTATTGCCTTGGTTAACTGTACACTTCACTTAAATATCACCAGGCAAACATTCCTCAAGGTATCTCCCATCTCATTTCGTCAATGTCATACCCGTGGGGGGGGGGGGGGGGGGCAAGGGAGGGCCAACCCCCCCCCCCCCTCTCCAAGCTCTCAGGTAAAGGAAAAAATATAATGCAGTCAGATGTTTTCTCTCAAGGAAATGGTTTAGAAATCGGTATTATGTTAGATTTAACAGGTTCGGAACTTGATCTATTTTATGGCTACTTACAAGTCATCTTTTGTTCTCCAAAATATTAAAAATACTCCATACCCCCAGGTCTAGCCCCCTCCCTCACCGCCCCGACCCCCCCACCCCCCCCCCCCCACCCCCGCCCACAAACTATCGTATGGGAGCCCTTGGTCACTGACAAAGAGGTCCCGCTATATGTAATTAAAAAGAGGTGCAGCCACTTACTGATGCCAAAACGTACTGACAACTCAGAGTGATACGTTTTATGAACTTCTAATTCTATGGCTGTCTCCTTACATTTCTAAAAAGTGATTATTATGTAGAGTCTTGTACCCAAAGGAAGCAAGGATGTTGTTATGGGTGGTCTATATCCTCTTTCTAGAACACAAATGCACACATGGATAATACGGTTCTTTATTTGCATGAACTGGATACTTAAGCTGGATACTTAACTAGAAAAGAGTCAATTTTTTATGGTACAAGCTCATCAGTAATAGTCCTCGTGCAGACAGTTTCGGCAATGTTGCTACTACAAACTTCAGTCTCACAGCCGGTCCCACTACAGTCACTAATCTGGTATCTATGTACCGCCGTAAACTGCGACGTGAACTGAGCTTGCTCTGCGATAAACTGAAAGACGTCAAACTGGAGGTGTGAGCCAGTGCGGCCCTCCGATCAGCGGAATTGAACTAAATTCGTGCTGTCGAGAGGGCGTTGGCGGCATGTTCGTTATTGGTGTGTTGGTTCCAATGGCTTTGAGCACTATGCGACTTAACTTCTGAAGTCATCAGTCGCCTAGAACTTAGAAATAATTAAACCTAACTAACCTAAGGACATCATACACATCCATGCCCGAGGCAGGATTCGAACCTGCGACCGTAGCGGTCGCTCGGCTCCAGACTGTAGCGCCTAGAACCGCACGGCCACTCCGGCCGGCTTTATTGGTGTGTCCTTGGCCTCTCTCGTGATAGGCGGGCTTGATCCAGCGCCTACTGTTTATCTTAAAGCTTCATCTTTTGACTGATGTGCTGGCGACACCTTACTCCAGCACAAATATTGTTACATAGTTATGTAATAATAAGTACATATGATTAGTTACATGTAAATAATGCGTGCAGGGTGATTCAGCCGAAACTACCGCTGGGCTGTATCCAACCCGCAATGCCTCCAAATACCACGTCCAAGATTTTCATATTCTATCGCTCGCTTCGTGAACTCTATCAACCCTACGGAAAAAATGAAATTTTTCTTAGGAAATTTAATGTAGTTAAATTTTGTATTGGTATGCCACTTTACTACAGGCTGTATCTTTCTAAATATTCTAGGAAAAAAAAACAGAAGTGACTTACAAACGCGTTTTCATTGGATAACTCTAAATCTGTGGCTTCCAGCGAAAAATACACTACTGGCCATTAAAATTGCTACACCACGAAGATGACGCGCTACAGACGCGAAATTTAACCGATCAGAAGAAGATGCTGTGATATGCAAATGATTAGCTTTTCAAAGCATTCACACAAGACTGGCGCTGGTGGCGACACCAACAATGTGCTGACATGAGGAAAGTTTCCAACCGGTTTCTCATACACAAACAGTAGTTGACTGGCGTTGCCTGGTGAAACGTTGTTGTGATGCCTCATGTAAGGAGGAGAAATGCGTACCATCACGTTTTCGAAGTTGATAAAGGTCGGATTGTAGCCTATCGCGATTCCGGTTTATCGTATCGCGACATTTCTGCTAGCGTTGGTCGAGGTTCACTGACTGTTAGCAGAATATGGAATCGGTGCGTTCAGAATGGTAATACGGAACGCCGTTCTGGATCCCAACGGCCTCGTATCACTAACAGTCGAGATGACAGGCATCTTATCCGCATGGCTGTAACGGATCGTGCAGCCACGTCTAGATCCCTGCGTCAACAGATGGGGGCATTTGCATGACAACAACCATCTGCACGAACAGTTCGATGGTGTTTGCAACAGCATGGACTACCAGCTCGGAGACCATGGCTGCGGTTACCCTTGACGCTGCATCGCAGACAGGAGCGCCTGCGATGGTGTATTCAAAGACGAACCTGGGTGCACGATTAGCAAAACGTCGTTATTTCGGATGAATCCAGGTTCTAGAATGAGATTTTCACTCTGCAGCGGAGTGTGCGCTGATATGAAACTTCCTGGCAGATTAAAACTGTGTGTCCGACCGAGACTCGAACTCGGGACCTTTGCCTTTCGCGGGCAAGTGCTCTACCAACTGAGCTACCGAAGCACGACTCACGCCCGGTACTCACAGCTTTACTTCTGCCAGTACCTCGCCTCCTACCTTCCAAACTTTACAGAAGCTCTCCTGCGAACCTTGCAGAACTAGCACTCCTGAAAGAAAGGATATTGCGGAGACATGGCTTAGCCACAGCCTGGGGGATGTTTCCAGAATGAGATTTTCACTCTGCAGCGGAGTGTGCGCTGATATGAAACTTCCTGGCAGATTAAAACTGTGTGTCCGACCGAGACTCGAACTCGGGACCTTTGCCTTTCGCGGGCAGGTGCTCTACCAACTGAGCTACCGAAGCACGACTCACGCCCGGTACTCACAGCTTTACTTCTGCCAGTACCTCGCCTCCTACCTTCCAAACTTTACAGAAGCTCTCCTGCGAACCTTGCAGAACTAGCACTCCTGAAAGAAAGGATATTGCGGAGACATGGCTTAGCCACAGCCTGGGGGATGTTTCCAGAATGAGATTTTCACTCTGCAGCGGAGTGTGCGCTGATATGAAACTTCCTGGCAGATTAAAACTGTGTGTCCGACCGAGACTCGAACTCGGGACCTTTGCCTTTCGCGGGCAAGTGCTCTACCAACTGAGCTACCGAAGCACGACTCACGCCCGGTACTCACAGCTTTACTTCTGCCAGTACCTCGCCTCCTACCTTCCAAACTTTACAGAAGCTCTCCTGCGAAACTTGCAGAACTAGCACTCCTGAAAGAAAGGATACTGCGGAGACATGGCTTAGCCACAGCCTGGGGGATGTTTCCAGAATGAGATTTTCACTCTGCAGCGGAGTGTGCGCTGATATGAAACTTCCTGGCAGATTAAAACTGTGTGTCCGACCGAGACTCGAACTCGGGACCTTTGCCTTTCGCGGGCAAGTGCTCTACCAACTGAGGTACCGAAGCACGACTCACGCCCGGTACTCACAGCTTTACTTCTGCCAGTACCTCGCCTCCTACCTTCCAAACTTTACAGAAGCTCTCCTGCGAACCTTGCAGAACTAGCACTCCTGAAAGAAAGGATATTGCGGAGACATGGCTTAGCCACAGCCTGGGGGATGTTTCCAGAATGAGATTTTCACTCTGCAGCGGAGTGTGCGCTGATATGAAACTTCCTGGCAGATTAAAACTGTGTGTCCGACCGAGACTCGAACTCGGGACCTTTGCCTTTCGCGGGCAAGTGCTCTACCAACTGAGCTACCGAAGCACGACTCACGCCCGGTACTCACAGCTTTACTTCTGCCAGTACCTCGCCTCCTACCTTCCAAACTTTACAGAAGCTCTCCTGCGAACCTTGCAGAACTAGCACTCCTGAAAGAAAGGATATTGCGGAGACATGGCTTAGCCACAGCCTGGGGGATGTTTCCAGAATGAGATTTTCACTCTGCAGCGGAGAGTGCGCTGATATGAAACTTCCTGGCAGATTAAAACTGTGTGTCCGACCGAGACTCGAACTCGGGACCTTTGCCTTTCGCGGGCAAGTGCTCTACCAACTGAGCTACCGAAGCACTGGCAGAAGTAAAGCTGTGAGTACCGGGCGTGAGTCGTGCTTCGGTAGCTCTGTTGGTAGAGCACTTGCCTGCGAAAGGCAAAGGTCCCGAGTTCGAGTCTCGGTCGGACACACAGTTATAATCTGCCAGGAAGTTTCATATCAGCGCACATTCCGCTGCAGAGTGAAAATCTCATTCTGGAAACATCCCCCAGGCTGTGGCTAAGCCATGTCTCCGCAATATCCTTTCTTTCAGGAGTGCTAGTTCTGCAAGGTTCGCAGGAGAGCTTCTGTAAAGTTTGGAAGGTAGGAGGCGAGGTACTGGCAGAAGTAAAGCTGTGAGTACCGGGCGTGAGTCGTGCTTCGGTAGCTCAGTTGGTAGAGCACTTGCCCGCGAAAGGCAAAGGTCCCGAGTTCGAGTCTCGGTCGGACACACAGTTTTAATCTGCCAGGAAGTTTCATATCAGCGCACACTCCGCTGCAGAGTGAAAATCTCATTCTGGAAACATCCCCCAGGCTGTGGCTAAGCCATGTCTCCGCAATATCCTTTCTTTCAGGAGTGCTAGTTCTGCAAGGTTCGCAGGAGAGCTTCTGTAAAGTTTGGAAGGTAGGAGGCGAGGTACTGGCAGAAGTAAAGCTGTGAGTACCGGGCGTGAGTCGTGCTTCGGTAGCTCAGTTGGTAGAGCACTTGCCCGCGAAAGACAAAGGTCCCGAGTTCGAGTCTCGGTCGGACACACAGTTTTAATCTGCCAGGAAGTTTCATATCAGCGCACACTCCGCTGCAGAGTGAAAATCTCATTCTGGAAACATCCCCCAGGCTGTGGCTAAGCCATGTCTCCGCAATATCCTTTCTTTCAGGAGTGCTAGTTCTGCAAGGTTCGCAGGAGAGCTTCTGTAAAGTTTGGAAGGTAGGAGGCGAGGTACTGGCAGAAGTAAAGCTGTGAGTACCGGGCGTGAGTCGTGCTTCGGTAGCTCAGTTGGTAGAGCACTTGCCCGCGAAAGGCAAAGGTCCCGAGTTCGAGTCTCGGTCGGACACACAGTTTTAATCTGCCAGGAAGTTTCATATCAGCGCACACTCCGCTGCAGAGTGAAAATCTCATTCTGGAAACATCCCCCAGGCTGTGGCTAAGCCATGTCTCCGCAATATCCTTTCTTTCAGGAGTGCTAGTTCTGCAAGGTTCGCAGGAGAGCTTCTGTAAAGTTTGGAAGGTAGGAGGCGAGGTACTGGCAGAAGTAAAGCTGTGAGTACCGGGCGTGAGTCGTGCTTCGGTACCTCAGTTGGTAGAGCACTTGCCCGCGAAAGGCAAAGGTCCCGAGTTCGAATCTCGGTCGGACACACAGTTTTAATCTGCCAGGAAGTTTCATATCAGCGCACACTCCACTGCAGAGTGAAAATCTCATTCTGGAAACATCCCCCAGGCTGTGGCTAAGCCATGTCTCCGCAATATCCTTTCTTTCAGGAGTGCTAGTTCTGCAAGGTTCGCAGGAGAGCTTCTGTAAAGTTTGGAAGGTAGGAGGCGAGGTACTGGCAGAAGTAAAGCTGTGAGTACCGGGCGTGAGTCGTGCTTCGGTAGCTCAGTTGGTAGAGCACTTGCCCGCGAAAGGCAAAGGTCCCGAGTTCGAGTCTCGGTCGGACACACAGTTTTAATCTGCCAGGAAGTTTCATATCAGCGCACACTCCGCTGCAGAGTGAAAATCTCATTCTGGAAACATCCCCCAGGCTGTGGCTAAGCCATGTCTCCGCAATATCCTTTCTTTCAGGAGTGCTAGTTCTGCAAGGTTCGCAGGAGAGCTTCTGTAAAGTTTGGAAGGTAGGAGGCGAGGTACTGGCAGAAGTAAAGCTGTGAGTACCGGGCGTGAGTCGTGCTTCGGTAGCTCTGTTGGTAGAGCACTTGCCCGCGAAAGGCAAAGGTCCCGAGTTCGAGTCTCGGTCGGACACACAGTTTTAATCTGCCAGGAAGTTTCATATCAGCGCACACTCCGCTGCAGAGTGAAAATCTCATTCTGGAAACATCCCCCAGGCTGTGGCTAAGCCATGTCTCCGCAATATCCTTTCTTTCAGGAGTGCTAGTTCTGCAAGGTTCGCAGGAGAGCTTCTGTAAAGTTTGGAAGGTAGGAGGCGAGGTACTGGCAGAAGTAAAGCTGTGAGTACCGGGCGTGAGTCGTGCTTCGGTAGCTCAGTTGGTAGAGCACTTGCCCGCGAAAGGCAAAGGTCCCGAGTTCGAGTCTCGGTCGGACACACAGTTTTAATCTGCCAGGAAGTTTCATATCAGCGCACACTCCGCTGCAGAGTGAAAATCTCATTCTGGAAACATCCCCCAGGCTGTGGCTAAGCCATGTCTCCGCAATATCCTTTCTTTCAGGAGTGCTAGTTCTGCAAGGTTCGCAGGAGAGCTTCTGTAAAGTTTGGAAGGTAGGAGGCGAGGTACTGGCAGAAGTAAAGCTGTGAGTACCGGGCGTGAGTCGTGCTTCGGTAGCTCAGTTGGTAGAGCACTTGCCCGCGAAAGGCAAAGGTCCCGAGTTCGAGTCTCGGTCGGACACACAGTTTTAATCTGCCAGGAAGTTTCATATCAGCGCACACTCCGCTGCAGAGTGAAAATCTCATTCTGGAAACATCCCCCAGGCTGTGGCTAAGCCATGTCTCCGCAATATCCTTTCTTTCAGGAGTGCTAGTTCTGCAAGGTTCGCAGGAGAGCTTCTGTAAAGTTTGGAAGGTAGGAGGCGAGGTACTGGCAGAAGTAAAGCTGTGAGTACCGGGCGTGAGTCGTGCTTCGGTACCTCAGTTGGTAGAGCACTTGCCCGCGAAAGGCAAAGGTCCCGAGTTCGAGTCTCGGTCGGACACACAGTTTTAATCTGCCAGGAAGTTTCATATCAGCGCACACTCCGCTGCAGAGTGAAAATCTCATTCTGGAAACATCCCCCAGGCTGTGGCTAAGCCATGTCTCCGCAATATCCTTTCTTTCAGGAGTGCTAGTTCTGCAAGGTTCGCAGGAGAGCTTCTGTAAAGTTTGGAAGGTAGGAGGCGAGGTACTGGCAGAAGTAAAGCTGTGAGTACCGGGCGTGAGTCGTGCTTCGGTAGCTCAGTTGGTAGAGCACTTGCCCGCGAAAGACAAAGGTCCCGAGTTCGAGTCTCGGTCGGACACACAGTTTTAATCTGCCAGGAAGTTTCATATCAGCGCACACTCCGCTGCAGAGTGAAAATCTCATTCTGGAAACATCCCCCAGGCTGTGGCTAAGCCATGTCTCCGCAATATCCTTTCTTTCAGGAGTGCTAGTTCTGCAAGGTTCGCAGGAGAGCTTCTGTAAAGTTTGGAAGGTAGGAGGCGAGGTACTGGCAGAAGTAAAGCTGTGAGTACCGGGCGTGAGTCGTGCTTCGGTAGCTCAGTTGGTAGAGCACTTGCCCGCGAAAGGCAAAGGTCCCGAGTTCGAGTCTCGGTCGGACACACAGTTTTAATCTGCCAGGAAGTTTCATATCAGCGCACACTCCGCTGCAGAGTGAAAATCTCATTCTGGAAACATCCCCCAGGCTGTGGCTAAGCCATGTCTCCGCAATATCCTTTCTTTCAGGAGTGCTAGTTCTGCAAGGTTCGCAGGAGAGCTTCTGTAAAGTTTGGAAGGTAGGAGGCGAGGTACTGGCAGAAGTAAAGCTGTGAGTACCGGGCGTGAGTCGTGCTTCGGTTCCTCAGTTGGTAGAGCACTTGCCCGCGAAAGGCAAAGGTCCCGAGTTCGAGTCTCGGTCGGACACACAGTTTTAATCTGCCAGGAAGTTTCATATCAGCGCACACTCCACTGCAGAGTGAAAATCTCATTCTGGAAACATCCCCCAGGCTGTGGCTAAGCCATGTCTCCGCAATATCCTTTCTTTCAGGAGTGCTAGTTCTGCAAGGTTCGCAGGAGAGCTTCTGTAAAGTTTGGAAGGTAGGAGGCGAGGTACTGGCAGAAGTAAAGCTGTGAGTACCGGGCGTGAGTCGTGCTTCGGTAGCTCAGTTGGTAGAGCACTTGCCCGCGAAAGGCAAAGGTCCCGAGTTCGAGTCTCGGTCGGACACACAGTTTTAATCTGCCAGGAAGTTTCATATCAGCGCACACTCCGCTGCAGAGTGAAAATCTCATTCTGGAAACATCCCCCAGGCTGTGGCTAAGCCATGTCTCCGCAATATCCTTTCTTTCAGGAGTGCTAGTTCTGCAAGGTTCGCAGGAGAGCTTCTGTAAAGTTTGGAAGGTAGGAGGCGAGGTACTGGCAGAAGTAAAGCTGTGAGTACCGGGCGTGAGTCGTGCTTCGGTAGCTCTGTTGGTAGAGCACTTGCCCGCGAAAGGCAAAGGTCCCGAGTTCGAGTCTCGGTCGGACACACAGTTTTAATCTGCCAGGAAGTTTCATATCAGCGCACACTCCGCTGCAGAGTGAAAATCTCATTCTGGAAACATCCCCCAGGCTGTGGCTAAGCCATGTCTCCGCAATATCCTTTCTTTCAGGAGTGCTAGTTCTGCAAGGTTCGCAGGAGAGCTTCTGTAAAGTTTGGAAGGTAGGAGGCGAGGTACTGGCAGAAGTAAAGCTGTGAGTACCGGGCGTGAGTCGTGCTTCGGTACCTCAGTTGGTAGAGCACTTGCCCGCGAAAGGCAAAGGTCCCGAGTTCGAGTCTCGGTCGGACACACAGTTTTAATCTGCCAGGAAGTTTCATATCAGCGCACACTCCGCTGCAGAGTGAAAATCTCATTCTGGAAACATCCCCCAGGCTGTGGCTAAGCCATGTCTCCGCAATATCCTTTCTTTCAGGAGTGCTAGTTCTGCAAGGTTCGCAGGAGAGCTTCTGTAAAGTTTGGAAGGTAGGAGGCGAGGTACTGGCAGAAGTAAAGCTGTGAGTACCGGGCGTGAGTCGTGCTTCGGTAGCTCAGTTGGTAGAGCACTTGCCCGCGAAAGGCAAAGGTCCCGAGTTCGAGTCTCGGTCGGACACACAGTTTTAATCTGCCAGGAAGTTTCATATCAGCGCACACTCCGCTGCAGAGTGAAAATCTCATTCTGGAAACATCCCCCAGGCTGTGGCTAAGCCATGTCTCCGCAATATCCTTTCTTTCAGGAGTGCTAGTTCTGCAAGGTTCGCAGGAGAGCTTCTGTAAAGTTTGGAAGGTAGGAGGCGAGGTACTGGCAGAAGTAAAGCTGTGAGTACCGGGCGTGAGTCGTGCTTCGGTACCTCAGTTGGTAGAGCACTTGCCCGCGAAAGGCAAAGGTCCCGAGTTCGAGTCTCGGTCGGACACACAGTTTTAATCTGCCAGGAAGTTTCATATCAGCGCACACTCCGCTGCAGAGTGAAAATCTCATTCTGGAAACATCCCCCAGGCTGTGGCTAAGCCATGTCTCCGCAATATCCTTTCTTTCAGGAGTGCTAGTTCTGCAAGGTTCGCAGGAGAGCTTCTGTAAAGTTTGGAAGGTAGGAGGCGAGGTACTGGCAGAAGTAAAGCTGTGAGTACCGGGCGTGAGTCGTGCTTCGGTAGCTCAGTTGGTAGAGCACTTGCCCGCGAAAGGCAAAGGTCCCGAGTTCGAGTCTCGGTCGGACACACAGTTTTAATCTGCCAGGAAGTTTCAATCCAGGTTCTGTCTACAGCATCATGATGGTTGCATCCGTGTTTGGCGACATCGTGGTGAATGCACATTGGAAGCGTGTATTCGTCATCGCCACACTGGCGTATCACCCGGCGTAATGGTATGGTTTGCCATTGGTTACACGTCTCTGTCACGTCTTGTTAGCATTGACGGCACTTTGAACAGTGAACGTTACATTTCAGATGTGTTACATCCCGTGGCTCTACCCTTCATTCGATCCCTGCGATACCCTACATTTCAGCAGGATAATGCACGACCGCATGTTGCAGGTCCTGTACGGGCCTTTCTGGATACAGAAAACGTTCGACTGCTGCCCTGGCCAGCACATTCTCCAGATTTCTCACCAGTTGAAATCGTCTTGTCAATGGTGGCCGAGCAACTGGCTCGTCACAATACGCCAGTCACTACTCTTGATGAACTGTGGTATCGTGTTGAAGCTGCATGGGCAGCTTTACCTGTACACGCCATCCAAGCTCTGTTTGACTCAATGCCCAGGCGTATCAAGGCCGTTATTACGGCCAGTGGTGGTTATTATGGGTACTGATTTCTCAGGATCTATGCATCCAAATTGCGTGAAAATGTAGTCACATGTCGGTTATAGAATAATATATTTGTCCAAATAATACCCGTTTATCATCTGCATTTCTTTTCGGTGTTGCAATTTTAATGGCTATTAGTGTATTACAGTACAAGATTTAACTACATTACATTTCCTACATAAAAGTCCTGTCCACCTTTTCTGTAGGAGTAATTATTTGGGTGTAGCAAGCTAGAGGGTATGAAAAAGTGGTATTTGAAGGTGTTGCGGGTTGTATAAAACACAACGATAACAGCAGCTGGCTCACTCTATGTACCAAACAGACCTCCTAAGATTTTTTATCAAAAGAAAAATAGTGTGGGCCTTTGACAATTTTGACCTGCATATTTGACTAACAGCGCCCAGCGAATGTTCTAGAGAAACGAAAATAACATTGGATGGCAAGGAAGCGTGTGAGTGTGTGTGTGTGTGTGTGTGTACAGGAAGTATCTTCGTTGGACGATCTTAAGGAATTACAGAAATACTTGGACAAAATTTCCACTTGGTGAAAATACATCAAATAGTATGCACACCATGGCGTAATAGTGGAATGCGATATGTTATGGAACGATTACGTAAAATCAGAATTAGAGAAGATGAAGATTTGTTGGAAGGATTCTAGGAAAATGCGGTGCATCCGTAGAAGAAAACTCAAACAATGTGTTAGTGCTACCAGTTCTAGAATACTGTTCCTGTAGTTGGGTGTCCGTACCAAGTAGACGCCACAACAGCCGTCGAAGGAATCCATAGACGAGCTACTAGGATCATAACAGTTCGGTACAGCTAATGTGGAAGTGTAACGGAAACTCTCGGAGACGTTGATGGGAATCCCTGAATAAAAGGCGACGTAGCTCTCGCGAAACTCTCTTGGGTAAATTTAGAGAACCTGTGTTCGAAAATGATTCTGCGACAATTACACAGTGACGAGCGTGTGTCTCACGTAAGGATCATGAGAAATAGAGAAAAGAGAAGTCATTTTTCCTTCGCTCAGTAGCCAAAAGGAATATAGGAAAGAAAATTACTAATACTGGTACTTTGTTGTACCATCAATCACACACTGAAAAGTGGCTTGCGGAGTATGTGTGTTGATACCAATCAACCAACGAAGTCTTACTTCAGAGGTACCGCGCCATTTTATATGATGATCGCGTAGTATCATGTTTTTGGTATAACGCAATACTGATTAATTCCGATAAATTAGAGTTTGGGCTTGAAGACACAAAAACTCTGTTTCTTCAACTAATGTTTCGGACGTGTTCCTTTCGACCATCTTCCGAGTAAGGATACATTCTGTCGTCTCACTCGGTAAATAGGCGGAAGGTTGCCATATCGAATACAGTTTGGAGTATATATTCTTGCTCGTTGCCATTAGTTGTAGATTTAATAGGTAAATTAAGAAAAACTGAAGTGCACAATTCCAACCATTTGAGTTATAACATCGAACGTAAGTACTGTTAACAAGGTGTTGTGACATGCAGATGTTCTCATAAGAGAGCTAACGTTCTGCTCAGTAGGATATTGCACTTTATTTTTATCTTCAGCTTACAGTAAGTAAGTTCTTCAAGGCGAAAATTACTTTTCCGTGTATAGAGAATCACAAAACCATCGCGAACAATAATGTAATAATTCATAATTCAAAGAAGTTATACGTACTCTGAAATGAGGGGATGTTACAGGAAGATCAGTTGAATATGTCATAGTTGCTAAGCAGTAGCGCTAATTATTTACAGAACAGTAGAAAAACTAGTAAACATCAGTTTGCATTCCTGAGCAGTCTCTGGACACAGAAATTAATACTAACCTTTTGACTTATCTTAGGAAACAGATTTAAATAGAAAAACCTACATTCGTAGCATTTGTAGATTTAGAGGCAGCTTTTGACTATGAGTCAGAATATACACTTAGAAATTCTGATGTTATCAGGGATAATGCAGAAATATCTCGAACTTGTACAGGAAGATGAAATATAGACTTTAACGTTTGCCAATGGTGTACTAATTCTATCAAGGAGGACAAAAGACGTGAATTATCAGTTGAACAGAATGAATAGTGTCCTGAAAGGAGGTTATAAGTCAGTCATCAACGAAAGCAAAAGAAGGGTAGCAGAATGTAGCTGAATTAAATGACGTGGTGCTCAAGAAGTTAGATTAGGATATGAGACGCCAAGTGTAGTTCATCGCTTTTGGTATTTGGGTAGCAAAGAAATGTAACAATGTCCAAAATAAAGTGGGTGTAAAATTAGTTTCAACAGCAAGAAAAGAGTTTCTAAGAAAGAAAAATATTTTAACTTCTGGTGTAAAGCTGAGTGTTAGTGAAGATTTCTTGCAGTCCTGTACGGAAACATGGACGACAAAGATTTCATACAAAAGGTGTTGTACTACTTAGTACGCAAGGGTAAGGAGAAGTGGGCTACAGGGAGGGACAGCAGCTGTCGTCGTAAAGAAAATGCACAGGAGCAGAAATTATTAGCGAACACGTAAATACAGAGCCTTAAACAGGCCGCAGTCACCGAAGACCTATCGACATAGTAACCATTCGCTGTTGTGTCACTTTCGCGTCATCTTTCGGAGTGTCGACATCCACACCTAGGATGCTGGCTCCGTTTTAGACGCTGTCAGGCAACCCAAAAACACGGTTCTTTTTGCAGTGGTCAGAGCTTGACAACAGTATTTAAACGTCCCACGATCAGACCGCCTTCATCAAACTACCAGAGAACAGTATGATCCAACTATGTTCCAAAAACCAGATGGTAGTTATAAGAGTCGAGGGATATGAAAGGGAAGCAGTGGTTGGGAAGGGAGTGAGACAGGGTTGTAGCCTCTCCCCGATGTTATTCGATCTGTATAATGAGCAAACAGTAAAGGAAACAAAAGAAAAATTCGGAGTAGGTATTAAAATCCATGGAAAAGAAATAAAAACTTTGAGGTTCGAAGATGACATTGTAATTCTGTCAGGAACAGCAAAGGACTTGGAATACAGTTGAACGGAATGGATAGTGTGTTGAAAGGAGGATATAAGATGAACATCAACAAAAGCAAAACGAGGATAGTGGAATGTAGTCGAATTAAGTCGGGTGATGCTGAGGGAATTAGGTTAGGTTGGCTCTGAGCACTATGGGACTTAACTTCTAAGGTCATCAGTCCCCTAGAACTTAGAACTACTTAAACCTAACTAACCTAAGGACATCAAACACATCCATGCCCGAGGCAGGATTCGAACCTGCGACCGTAGCGGTCACGCGGTTCCAGACTGCAGCGCCTATAACCGCTTGGCCACACCGGCCGGCAATTAGATTAGGAAATGAGCACTTAAAATAGTAAAGAAATTTTGCTATTTGTGGAGCAAAATAACTGATGATGGTGGAAGTAGAGAGGATATAAAATGTAGACTGGCAATGGCAAGGAAAGTGTATCTGAAGAAGAGAAATTTGTTAACATCGAGTATAGATTTAAGTGTCAGGAAGTCGTTTCTGAAAGTATTTGTATGGAATGTAGCCATGTATGGAAGTGAAACATGGCCGATAAACAGTTTCGACAAGAAGAGAATAGAAGCTTTCGAAATGTGGTGCTACAGAAGAATGCTGAGCCGGCCGGAGTGGCCGTGCGGTTCTAGGCGCTACAGTCTGGAACCGCGCGACCGCTACGGTCGCAGGTTAGAATCCTGCCTCGGGCATGGATGTGTGTGATGTCCTTGGGTTATTTAGGTTTAAGTAGTTCTAAGTTCTAGGGGACTGATGACCTCAGAAGCTAAGTCCCATAGTGGTCAGAGCCATTTGAACCATTTTGAAGAATGCTGAAGATTAGATGGGTAGATTACATAAATAATGAGGAGGTATTGAATAGAATTGGGGAGAAGAGGAGAGTGTGGCACAACTTGACAAGAAGGAGGGACCGGTTGGTAGGACATACACTCCTGGAAATGGAAAAAAGAACACATTGACACCGGTGTGTCAGACCCACCATACTTGCTCCAGACACTGCGAGAGGGCTGTACAAGCAATGATCACACGCACGGCACAGCGGACACACCAGGAACCGCGGTGTTGGCCGTCGAATGGCGCTAGCTGCGCAGCATTTGTGCACCGCCGCCGTCAGTGTCAGCCAGTTTGCCGTGGCATACGGAGCTCCATCGCAGTCTTTAACACTGGTAGCATGCCGCGACAGCGTGGACGTGAACCGTATGTGCAGTTGACGGACTTTGAGCGAGGGCGTATAGTGGGCATGCGGGAGGCCGGGTGGACGTACCGCCGAATTGCTCAACACGTGGGGCGTGAGGTCTCCACAGTACATCGATGTTGTCGCCAGTGGTCGGCGGAAGGTGCACGTGCCCGTCGACCTGGGACCGGACCGCAGCGACGCACGGATGCACGCCAAGACCGTAGGATCCTACGCAGTGCCGTAGGGGACCGCACCGCCACTTCCCAGCAAATTAGGGACACTGTTGCTCCTGGGGTATCGGCGAGGACCATTCGCAACCGTCTCCATGAAGCTGGGCTACGGTCCCGCACACCGTTAGGCCGTCTTCCGCTCACGCCCCAACATCGTGCAGCCTGCCTCCAGTGGTGTCACGACAGGCGTGAATGGAGGGACGAATGGAGACGTGTCGTCTTCAGCGATGAGAGTCGCTTCTGCCTTGGTGCCAATGATGGTCGTATGCGTGTTTGGCGCCGTGCAGGTGAGCGCCACAATCAGGACTGCGTACGACCGAGGCACACAGGGCCAACACCCGGCATCATGGTGTGGGGAGCGATCTCCTACACTGGCCGTACACCACTGGTGATCGTCGAGGGGACACTGAATAGTGCACGGTACATCCAAACCGTCATCGAACCCATCGTTCTACCATTCCTAGACCGGCAAGGGAACTTGCTGTTCCAACAGGACAATGTACGTCCGCATGTATCCCGTGCCAACCAATGTGCTCTAGAAGGTGTAAGTCAACTACCCTGGCCAGCAAGATCTCCGGATCTGTCCCCCATTGAGCATGTTTGGGACTGGATGAAGCGTCGTCTCACGTGGTCTGCACGTCCAGCACGAACGCTGGTCCAACTGAGGCGCCAGGTGGAAATGGCATGGCAAGCCGTTCCACAGGACTACATCCAGCATCTCTACGATCGTCTCCATGGGAGAATAGCAGCCTGCATTGCTGCGAAAGGTGGATATACACTGTACTAGTGCCGACATTGTGCATGCTCTGTTGCCTGTGTCTATGTGCCTGTGGTTCTGTCAGTGTGATCATGTGATGTATCTGACCCCAGGAATGTGTCAATAAAGTTTCCCCTTCCTGGGACAATGAATTCACGGTGTTCTTATTTCAATTTCCAGTAGTGTATTTTGAGGCATCGAGGGATCACAAATTTAGCATTGGAGGGCAGCGTGGAAGGTGAAAATTGTAGAGGGAGACCAAGAGATGAGTACACTAAGCAGATTCAGAAGGATGTAGGTTGCAGTATGTACTGGCAGATGAAGAATCTTGCACAGGATAGAGTAGCATGGAGAGCTGCTTCAAACCAGTCTCGGGACTGAAGACAACAACAACAACATGTTCTAACGTGCGCCATAATGCCACAGCCACCACCGTCCTCACAAGAACACGAAATACTGGCCACTGACTGCTTTCCTGGCAGTCAGCCCTTACGCCACTGCCACGTGGTCCGAGACACGAGATGAGATCCAGCGAGTTCGGAGCCGTTGCTCCCCTACCTGTGGGGTCCGCGTTCAGCACCTGGAGCAGTCTCGATGGGTGATACAGACTATCCCTGAGCACCGGTCGCCGCTTCGACGTCCCATCGTCCTGACATGATACCAGTCACCCCGCCGCAGTGCAGAAGTAGAAGAAAGCTGTACGCAGGTGTCATCGAAGAATGCATGCATCCGCGCGCCCGTGCTAACACGTTCGGGTTCGAGGTCATTGCCCGCCACCTGAAGTCTGCCTGCTGCAGACACACAGCTCTGCATGTCTTTATAATTGTTACTAAACGGTTTCAGCAACGAGCTGGCTGCCTGCATCGTCTACACCTTCTCCCTGCCTAGCTGGGACCTTCCTGAGGACCCCCATATTTCAACAATGAAGACTGCAAGGACAGATCGGACAACTACTGGAGATGTACTGTATCGAAGTTACGGCACGTCTTTATTAAAAGCAGTGACAGCCTGATATAAACAATCTGAGGCATCAAGGAACTTTCACTCTGGTAATGAAGGGAAACATGGAGGGTAAAAACTGTATGTGGAGACCCAGGCTTGACTACAGTAACCAGATTCACTTAATCTAGGTTTGCTAGTTTCATATTCCATAAATCATTTTGCATGATACATCGTAATGATGAGGAGTGACTTATTTTACAATCACACGGCAAATTATGGAGGTTTTTCGGAAAGTAAGGAACGATCGGTGTTGGCCGGAGTGGCCGAGCGGTTCTCGGCGCTTCAGTCTGGAACCGCGAGACCGCTACGGTCGCAGTTTCGAATCCTGCCTCGGGCATGGATGTGTGTGATGTCCTTAGATTAGTTAGGTTTAAGTAGTTCTAAGTTCTAGGGGACTGATGACCTCAGATGATAAGTCCCATAGTGCTCAGAGCCATTTGAATCATTTTGAACGATCGGTTGCGAAATGGAAACCAGTGAATATCCGATGAAATTTTGCGCTGGTGTGTTGGGCAGTGTCTTTAGTATGCCCGTCGATTACGTTACGTCGTTGTTTTTAGTTCTGAGCACATAAAGATATCTAGAATAATAGTGTCTCCCGCCAAGTACGAGGGCCTGGTCAGAAATTTCCCCTGAACCTATGCAGTCAATACTACATAACGTCTTGCTTTTTCTTCTTCAAGACAATTCTCAGCCGCCTTCTGTCCGCTCCCGGTAGCTGAGTGGTCAGCGCGACAGAATGTCAATCCTAAGGGCCTGGGTTCGATTCCCGGCTGGGTCGGAGATTTTCTCCGCGCATGGACTGGGCGTTGTGTTGTCCTAATCATCATCATTTCGTCCCCATCGACGCACAAGTCGCCGAAGTGGCGCCAAATTGAAAGACTTGCACCAGGCGAACGGTCTGCCCGACTGGAGGCCCTAGTCACACGACATCATTATTAGCCGCCTTCTGCAGGGGCAATGAAGATGGTCCTGCATCGTTTTCAATTGGAAATGTTTTATTACCCACAATACAGCCCGTAATTGTCTCTCTTTGAGTTCCATCTCTGCTCACATGAACCGCTGGCTGTGAAGACAACATTTTGGCACAGACAACGAGCTGTAGGCCAGCGTAGAGAATTGGCGGAAAGCACTGGCGGCTGCCTTCTGTAACGAGGATATTGGAAAGTTGATACAACGTTACGACAAACGGGTAAGTCGGATCGACGACAGTGGAGGAGGAGGAGGAGGAGGAGGATTTAGTGTTTAACGTCCCGTCGACAACGAGGTCAGTAGAGACGGAGCGCAAGCTCAGGTGAGGGAAGGATGGGAAAGGAAATCGGCCGTGCCCTTTCAAAGGAACCATCCCGGCATTTGCCTGAAGCGATTTAGGGAAATCACGGAAAACCTAAATCAGGATGGCCGGAGACGGGATTGAACCGTCGTCCTCCGGAATGCGAGTCCAGTGTGCTAACCACTGCGCCACCTCGCTCGGTGCAACGACAGTGGAGATAAGTAGCTGGAAGTTGTAGCTAACTGTTGCAAATAAAAAAGTTTTGATTTTCACAGTGGTTTGCATTTCGAATAGCCCTCGTAATTTGTACATATGGTTACATTCTGAAAGTTAACAAGCTTTTTTTTTTCTTTTTTTGTTTCAAAACGAAATAACATACACGTAAGTGACTTAGTGATTCCTGCCCACCACCTTTTACCCATTACGGAAGTAGAGTTTCTTCTACAGAATAGAGGGAATTGTCAAGGAGAAACTTTCTCAGTTTATTTTCAAATTTTACTTTGCTGTCTTTCAGACATTTTGTATCACTGGTAAATGATCAAAAATTTTTGTTGCAGTATTGTGCACGACTTTTTGTGCTAAGCACAGCCTTAATGTGGAGTAGTAAATATCATTTTTCTTCTGGTATTGTAATTATGTACATCATCGTTCCTTTTGAACTGTAGTGGGTTATTTGCAAAAAAATTTCGCGAGGGAATAAATATACTGTGAAGCATAATTAGAATGCCCAACTTTTAAAACAGATGCCTACAAGATGATCGTGGGTAACCGTCACATATGTTTACAGCATGTTTTTGCACGACGAAGACTTTTTTCTTAAAGATGAGCTACCCAAGAACATTATTCGATATGACATAATTAAATGAAAATATACAAAATATATCAACTCACTGATTTGTCTCTCCTCAAAACTTGCAATAATTCTAAGAGAAAATGTGGTTGAACTAAGCAGTTTTAGGTGTTCCAAAATGTGCTTTTTCCAAGTAAAACTGTGATCAATATGGACACCTAAGAATTTTGTAGTTCTCACCCTATGTATTTTTTCCTCATCATGTGTTAAACTTATCATAAGTGTAGCACATCTAGATGTGCAGAACTGAATATGTTGTGTGTTTTTAAAGTTGAGGCTGAGACCATTCGCAGAAAGGCTATTATATTATTAAGAAGATAGTTTACCATTTCTTCGATTTTTGTGCGTATCTACCGCGTGGGGTAGCCGCGCGATCTGAGGCGGCTTGTCATGGTGCGTGCGGCTCCCACCCGTCGGAGGTTCGAGTGTGTGTTGTCCATAGCGTAAGTTAGTTTAAGTTAGATCAAGTAGTGTGTAGGCTTAGAGATCGATGACCTCTGAAGTTTGGTCCCACAAGCCTCACCAAAACTTTACAAACAAAAATTCTGTTCGTACTGTTGGCTTGATTACAATACTAGTGTCATCTGCAAAAAAAACTAATTCTGCTTGTTGTATATTACACGGAAGATAGTTAACATATATGCAGTTGCTGTAATACATGAAAGTTCTTGCAGTGGATAGACTTACGTAAATATCAGCATCAAGCTGGTAGATGGTTAAAGACCAAAGAAACACAAAAACATCGAGAAGACAGTGGAAAATAAGAACAAAAGAAGTTTTTTCTTATGGCAGTTATGAATACGGTCCTCCCCTTCAATAGCTGACAAAAACTGGCCATTGGTTGCAGTTGGTACATTTTAGCCACTAAACAGTGAAGTTTAGGTATTAAAAACTGGACATTATTGGTATCTTTATGTGCTGGATGTGCTTGTCTTAGAGAGACTGATTAAAGTATCTAAGGGAATTCTTTGTATCAGAGCAAATCGGGGTTCTCGAATTAGAATTTTCAGCTTCCGTATAAGTTTAATTTACCCACACGCGATGTGTTACCAAGAGATAAGACTGAGGTCCGAGGTATTCAGTGTTAGCCCTTGGACGTGCTTCTCAGTGAAAATGAATTAAAAACACTGGAGAACTCTTATTAACGCCACTGCGTTATAATAACACGCAAGAGGAAAAACATGCAAGAACTTCCTTGAGGTGACTTCATTTTGATACGCATGTTACCTGAAACTGTTGTGAAACGAACGTTAATAATATCGCTTAGGACGAGGAGTTGGACTATGCACATTCTATTTTACCGATCTCTTGAGATCGATGAGTCTTGAAATACAGACTCTCTCAACCACGTTAAATAAATTAAACGTACTTTCTAAATATCTCAATGTAGTCCTATTGAAACGTATTACAATATTTGTTGATCATTTTTAACAGATATTTTACTGATCATGACTAGACATATAATAACTGATCAGTTAAATGTGTGTTGTTTTGAACTTTCCTAGAATGAGCACTGCTTCGCAGCAGACGTTACAGTTCAGTTTTTGCAGCTAAAATTGTTGTACATTATTAGTTGTATTAATTATAAGGAATGTAAAACCGTGCAGTAAATTACAGATCACGAGAACGTTACTAACACAAAGCAACAATTTAGATAGTAAATGCAACGCTAGAGGAGTGAATTAACGCAGTGATGTGTGGTATGAAATTAAGTTGTTGGACCTTCGTGAAAGTGAAGTTTCGTAGGGAAGACATATTTTATTCGTGAGTTTCAACATAGTTGCTGCAAAATAAAGGAAAGGCTTTGTATTTTTTCCAGTTACGGACCACAGTATTTTACGTCAGATCATTAATTTCGGTCTTTGATGATTATTTTCATAACATGAGTAGAACAAATTTCTAAACACTTCAAGCAACATATGTAAACCTAGTACAATCAGAAAGTAATAAGACAATAACCGTATTTACGTATGTTGACTCGATATGAACACAAAATAGTTTGTACTCAGGTCTTGAAGATGGTCATCACCCACTGGAGCTAATTACTTCGCGTAAAATACGGACCTCCGTAAGTGGAATAATAATTTTATAAAAAGATATTTTATAAAAGATATATAAAAGATATAAAAATATATATAAAAAGATATTTTATAAGAAGATATATGTAAATGTGGACCCAAATGAGGCCACTTGTAGAATAAAAGTCTCTCGAAAAGCGTCTTGGCATAAAACATTTAGAAAAAGTAGCTAGTTTCAATATTATTGTACTGATTTAATATACCTCCGCAGTGCATAACCACCATTATCAGGGATAAAATAATGTTTACAAGCGTACTGTACACGAGAGCATAAATTATAAGGCTCAACTGTGTGTCCTGTGAAACTTGTGAGGGTAATTATGATCACTGAAAAGTACACATTTCCTTTATTGACGTGCCAACGGAGGTCATCTCAATCAAGTGAACAGTCTTCCAGTGTCAATATTTCCTATGAAAAACGTGGAGAATTTCCTTGGAGATGCTCGACGTGTTTCAACGTGTTTTCTGGATGAATGGCGAGATAATCGCTACAAACATCAAATTTTCTAACATTTATGAAACAAAAATGTCTTTGCATTCCTCTCTGTTGTACAAATAACTTCAAGAAACCAACCTTCTCCAAGATTCTCTGGATTTGCCGGATTGCTTATTCACGACACATCTCACTGTGACGACACCGATACGTGGGCTGCAGTTCTTGGTAGGCGTTAGTCATTACGGTAAGTGGAAATTGCTACGCATCACTTATCCGGCGATCGGCACGATGGGGAGCCTAGATTCGTAAAGTGAAGGGGTCAAGTATACTTCATAGTCCGGTCATACTGCGTTACATTTTCCGCAGGTTTTCTCAAATACTACAGTCAAATGTTTCCCCACGAAAATTATTGGTGAATGCTTTTTCCCAGCTTCTTAAACTAAGCACTGTGTTTCAGACCTCTTCGCCTTTCAACATTAAACTTTACAAAATTTTGGGTATCTATTTTGCAGCTGAACTGTAAGCAGGGTACAAAATACGCTGCCCACTACGTCAGTGGCCTCGCATCCTGGAGGACGAGGTTCATATCCGTGTGCGCCATACAGATTTAGGTTCTCCGCGATTCCCCTACATTGCTTAAGTCGAATGCCGCTATAATTCTTTGAAACGACATGGCCAATTTCCTACCTCATCCTTAATCAATCTGAGCTTGTCGTCGGTCCGTAATTATCTGGCTATCGACAGGACCTCAAACACCAGTCTTCCTTCTTTTTTTCTCCTCCTGTTACCCATCCCAAGGAAAAAACAGATAAGAGTAGCAGTTAGGCGTTTCATGTTCTAATTGTTGTCCATTCCCCTGGTTAATAGAAGAATGTTTACATTTTCTGTGTGTACGTTTTTCCGGACTTGTTGCTACCGAAATTGGTTTTCGACGTTCAACTCAATTCATACACACATTCCTACTAAATAATTGCAACTGAGAAGAATCGCTGTAAAGCCAGTTATTTTGAGGACAGGATAGTTTCCTTTTCAATAATACACTCCTGGAAATTGAAATAAGAACACCGTGAATTCATTGTCCCAGGAAGGGGAAACTTTATTGACACATTCCTGGGGTCAGATACATCACATGATCACACTGACAGAACCACAGGCACATAGACACAGGCAACAGAGCATGCACAATGTCGGCACTAGTACAGTGTATATCCACCTTTCGCAGCAATGCAGGCTGCTATTCTCCCATGGAGACGATCGTAGAGATGCTGGATGTAGTCCTGTGGAACGGCTTGCCATGCCATTTCCACCTGGCGCCTCAGTTGGACCAGCGTTCGTGCTGGACGTGCAGACCGCGTGAGACGACGCTTCATCCAGTCCCAAACATGCTCAATGGGGGACAGATCCGGAGATCTTGCTGGCCGGGGTAGTTGACTTACACCTTCTAGAGCACAGTGGGTGGCACGGGATACATGCGGACGTACATTGTCCTGTTGGAACAGCAAGTTCCCTTGCCGGTCTAGGAATGGTAGAACGATGGGTTCGATGACGGTTTCGATGTACCGTGCACTATTCAGTGTCCCCTCGACGATCACCAGTGGTGTACGGCCAGTGTAGGAGATCGCTCCCCACACCATGATGCCGGGTGTTGGCCCTGTGTGCCTCGGTCGTACGCAGTCCTGATTGTGGCGCTCACCTGCACGGCGCCAAACACGCATACGACCATCATTGGCACCAAGGCAGAAGCGACTCTCATCGCTGAAGACGACACGTCTCCATTCGTCCCTCCATTCACGCCTGTCGTGACACCACTGGAGGCAGGCTGCACGATGTTGGGGCGTGAGCGGAAGACGGCCTAACGGTGTGCGGGACCGTAGCCCAGCTTCATGGAGACGGTTGCGAATGGTCCTCGCCGATACCCCAGGAGCAACAGTGTCCCTAATTTGCTGGGAAGTGGCGGTGCGGTCCCCTACGGCACTGCGTAGGATCCTACGGTCTTGGCGTGCATCCGTGCGTCGCTGCGGTCCGGTCCCAGGTCGACGGGCACGTGCACCTTCCGCCGACCACTGGCGACAACATCGATGTACTGTGGAGACCTCACGCCCCACGTGTTGAGCAATTCGGCGGTACGTCCACCCGGCCTCCCGCATGCCCACTATACGCCCTCGCTCAAAGTCCGTCAACTGCACATACGGTTCACGTCCACGCTGTCGCGGCATGCTACCAGTGTTAAAGACTGCGATGGAGCTCCGTATGCCACGGCGAACTGGCTGACACTGACGGCGGCGGTGCACAAATGCTGCGCAGCTAGCGCCATTCGACGGCCAACACCGCGGTTCCTGGTGTGTCCGCTGTGCCGTGCGTGTGATCATTGCTTGTACAGCCCTCTCGCAGTGTCCGGAGCAAGTATGGTGGGTCTGACACACCGGTGTCAATGTGTTCTTTTTTCCATTTCCAGGAGTGTATAATAGAGTTGTATGTGCACAAAACATGCCGTTATTCTGTTATGTTCATACGATTGAACACAACAACTACTGTAATTGAGCGACAAGGCCAAAAAGTGAAGAGCGACACAACCCTTTTGAAAGAGTATCACGAAGATTAAATGTTTTAATCAAACGTATGAACACTAAGTATTTTTTTCTTTGATTTTTCTATAGGAAGCATATATTTTCGTACTGGCAGTCTTCGGAAGGTATTATTCACGTTTCTCATTCTTATTGCTTGGGTGAAGAATCAGATGGTTTGGTGTGGACTGGAGGCACAAAATGACAAGTTGGTGCACTTACATTTCCATGGCGTCCGATGTTTTCAGCTAAAATTTCATTCTGATTTCCGATCAAACACTCTTCGGGTGACCGATAGAGACATTCACGAAAACAACTAAATTTTTAATCAGCCTCTAACAGTTGAACACCAATTCTGATACTAAGAGCAGTTAGGGAATGATTAGTTACGTCTGCCGTAAATCTGGAATATTGTAACTAGTACCGAGGGAGAGGGCAGCTTTTATCCCAGATACGCCTCTCTACGAATCGGATCGCACTCCATTCAAAACCATATCTTCCGAGGAGGGACGCCGGAGACCGATATTACAGACTGGATGAGTCAGATGTGCAGATTCATGTTTTCATGGCTCACTGACTGGTCCATTAGATATCGGGCGTATAGCCGCAAAAACTGCATTTTTTCAATTGATATTTCAACGATATACCTGTCGGCCATTTTTCGAATGAGCTGTAAGATTGTATTGGATTTTGGTTTTGGAATTTTCCTGACAGTTGCTATTATTTAGTTGCTCTTTCAATTGTATGTATTTCAGTCATTAAGTTTTCTGTAGCTATTACAATAGCATACCATTCACCACATGTTTCTAACATCACTGCATTTTACGTCATAGTCCTGAGGACTTGTTATTTCTTTGCTCTATACAATGGTGTACACCAGTTTTTCTTGCTCATAGCAATCAATATATTTGTATTCTTAGACACATTTTCTCAGAGAGTATGACTTCCACCATATCTTCCTCATTAATGACTTTGAATTGTTTTCATCTCAAAATATAAAAGAAACTTGACACTTGGGTGCTTAGGAAAACATAAGTCTTAGCATCAGTTTATGTGAATGTTCTCAGTTTCACAAATGATTTTATATGTAAATATGTTAAATTAAAGGTCCAAAACTAAGCATTTCATTCTTTGACAGTGAGTCACGGGAGGAGTGTCCTAGTACACATATACCTGTGAGTAACAATTTGTGTGGTTATGAAGGGGAACGACTACCTACTCAGTCGTAGGTAAAGATGGTGGTAGGCTGTGCTTCACTGGTATGATACTTGTGAGAAAATGTTGTCAGTCTGTAAAGCACACTACTTACAAAACACTCGTTTGAACCTTTATAGAATACTGCTCAAGTGTAACGGACGCTTACCAAATACGATCGTCGGCGGTATAGAACGTATACACAGAAGGGCAGAATTACGAGCGTGACCAGAGAGCATCACGGAGACCATAATACGTGGCCCCGTGGGAAAAGCCCTCTCCCATGCACTTCACAGTGGCTTTGTATAGTTATATATGTAGAAATAGGCTTTGAAGAAAGGCGTTTTCAGCTGTACATCAAAATCTAAAGCATTATTTGTCCAGAAAGGTCAACGCGCACGCTTTCTTCTTTTCTGCTTCGATCTTTGCCCTCAGAAACTACTTGTTTGCGTTAACATTCATATTGCACTGAAACTATGTTCTCACAATTCTTACAATTAAAGCGCAGCTGTTCACGGAGGTCCAGTATGGGGTATAATTATCGTATGACAGGCCTGATAATGTATTAATCCGGAAGCGATTTACGCTGGAAAAAAATTAGTTCCAATTTTTGGCCACCGGGTGGAAATCTGGCGCTGTACAGCATCTCTTTGACGTCTCCAATGCTCCAACTATGTGCTCAAACTGTGTAAGTGGCAGATAATAATAAAATCAACATTATCGTGGTCTCACTTGTTTGACCTTTTCTGTCCAATACCGAATCCTTTGTTTACGGGAACACGTCTTTCATGTATTCAGAGAGCCGGATTTGCTCCGGCCATACTGGAACTAATTTTTCCAGCGTAAATCTGTTCCGCACTAACGCTTTACAATATCTGTCAAGTTTCGCTGCCATACGATAATTACAGCCCACATTGGATCTCCGTGAGTAGCTGCACTTTAATTTTAACCACCCGATGTTAGTTAATTTTGTGCTGCTGTTGTAATCTTTTTCAATACGGATTACGTAATGCGAAATATCGTAGAATTATTACTCTAGCCTAGCAATATTAAAATAAATTCTCAACTGTCAGGTCCCTTTTCTCACTCTAGCGATCCTTCATTGTATGTGTACCGGATACCGCGACACAGCTCCTGTCAACCAGGCGACCCGCAGTACAGCTGCGTTGCCCAGGCTGCTGAGTGATCGGGCGCTAGCTCGCTGGCGCCAGCCAGATCGCGGCCGGCGTGATGCACGGCGTTCATTTGTCGCCAGCGCCAGTGTTAATTACCGGCCGCGTCTGTGGCAGCGCCACAGGCTTTTCATCTCTCCGGCTCACTCCCTCAGTTAACAGCATGGGCGACAGTATTAGACGTGCAGCGGCACTGCTACTACTATTAGAGTATCCCTGACAAAGGGAACCGTTGTACACATGATCCAGGTGACCAGTCTACAACTACTTCTGAAGTCCACTTGCTACGTTGCTACATTTCGGTGTGTGACGGATGTGTATTGTCGCTCCCACCCATGAGCCTCCTCTTCCTGTCCCATTTGTGAATGATTCACGGGAAGAACGGCTATCTGTAAGCCACCGTATTACGGGGTCATATAGCAGAGTTCTGAAGCCCTCATTCAGTATAGCGTAAGTACTCGACAAATCTAGCTTTTGAGTTTCATCAATGTAATTCGAATAATTTGATGGCTAAAATCATTCCAGATGTCCAGTCTCGAAGGTCACTTCTTCTGTCAGGTTTTATAACTATGTGTAATATAAGTATTAACAAAATACGTCAACATAGTTCAGCATTTAGTTTGTAAAAAACTAATAGAAGTCGCTCGCGAGTGACATCGGACGCGCTTTTACACTGTTGCTAACCTACATTTGGTTGTCATTCACAAAATTTGGAGTCTTGCAGGTCTACGTGAAGTGAGCTATCACAACATCAACTCACTCTCAAGAAACGCTTAGCGCCGACACAGAATGTATTCAAAGACACTAACTATGTATTTAATAAGTTTGAGTCCACTATTAAATCCTGAAATCTATCTTCCGGCTCAGCAAACTAAAATAAGTAAATCTTTTTACGAAATTTAAAGGAACTGAGAATAGGCTCATCCTAAAGTTATAGATTTTTCGAGTGAATAATATATCTGAAGTTACGTGGGATTTAATATGCACATTCATGTTATAGTAATATTGATTTGGATTTTAGTTGCATGTGCAAAGATGATCTTTTGTCCTCCAGCTTCAGCTATGTAAATTTTATTTTTCAAAACAATCATTTAACTGAATGTGAATTGCAGGCAACAGCTTCCTTTGTAGGATACACTTTTGGAATTAACCGACTGAGTTGGTCCCCCTTGAAAACTATGAGCCCACAATGATCTTTATTTGCTGTGGAACCCCAGTTCACGTTATCAAAATATGGGGTGATGCAATAAAAAGATTTCAGCATTCTAAATATGCATTTCTTACATGGAACCTAAAATAAGTTTAGGAAAGATTGTATTGTATCAATGAAATTGTCAATGTTTTACCGTTTTGATAAATATGCCTTCTATATAAAAAAACTGTATTTATATGATAAGAATTTTTGGTTATGTTCAAAGAGTTTGTTTTTAGGTGTTGTGATCGTCTTTACTTTGATAACTGATTATGAAATTATATTACAGTACGATCTCGAATACATTATCATCATCGTCATCCTTTAAGGGATTAGACCTTTCGACTTGTTTCGGATTCTACCTATCTCTACCCCAGTCTTCCTGTAGTTCTCTATGACCGTGCCAGTTTCAGAATCCTTGTATTGCCCATGTTCTAAATGTTGTTCCCACTTCTTTCTATATTCGTTCGACGAAGCCTGTACTGCAAATATTTGTAACTGATTCCGTATATCCTGGTTTCTTAATTTATGAAGGTGTGTGTATCCCAAGGGCGCGCTAAGGAATTTCATTTTGGTGACTTGTGTATGGCTGTGACCTTCCTGTCTTAATGTAGACATTTCACTGCCACATACAATAACCGGCACTTCCATCATCTGGTACAGCTTCATCTGTTTCTCGGTCTGCGCTGTCGTCAGTGTTCTGTGAGTGGTTCCGGACATTGCCTAGTAACTTCCTAATTTATTAATTATACCTCTCCTAATAATAGAGGTATCACAACGTAAATAATTAAAATGTTGAGTCTGTTCTAACATTTGGTGATCCAAAATAGTCTTTGCTGTTATTCCGTGTTTGCCGTGATACTGCCATGGTTACTGCTTTTGAGGTAGGAATCTCGAAATCATATTCTTCACAAATGTTATGTGGTAAATAAATAACTCTCTGAAGATTATCTTCAGTGTTTTGCATAATTACTAAATCGCCATCATATACTATCACATTTAAAGTGGTCCTACCTAGCTCAATTCCATGTGGTGCATCAGCCTTACATCTGTGTAGGATTTCATCCATACAAATGTTAAAAACCGTGTGTGATGACACACACCCCTGTGTTACTCCCTCATTAATAACGATATTTCCCAACTGTAATTGGGTAAATTGAAGTAGATGCCATTATATTAACTTTTGTATACATTATTATGTGTTGAGGGTAACCCCATTCCATAGTTCGTGCCTGTACAACTTATCGAAGGACCTCTCTAGATCTACAATTGCCAAAATAAAAGCAAACTGTATTTCCTTCTTTTCTCTGTTAGCTGTTGCATAGTAAATACGTAGTCAATACAAAGTCTCTTTTTACGAATATCATTCCATTCTTCGCGCAAGTGTAGTTCTAATATTAACTTTAAATGGTTACTTAAAATATCAGCATATAGTTTGTAAGCTGAATTTAACATGCAGTGACGGAAAAAACGCAACATCAAGAATTAATTACTGTAGATTAATGAAATTTCTGGACTTCATTTGTCTAGCTAACATATTTAAGTGATTAACATAGCAAAATCACAGGTTAATGAAAGTGTGTGATAAACCATTGCAAGCCGCGCGGGATAAGCCGAGCGGTCTAAGGCGCTGCAGTCATGGACTGTGCGGCTCGTCCCAGCGGAGGTTCGAGTCCTCCCTCGGGCATGGGTGTGTGTGTTTGTCCTTAGGATCATTTAGGTTAAGTAGTGTGTAAGCTTAGGGACTGATGACCCTAGCAGTTAAGTCCCATAAGATTTCACACACATTTGAACATTTTTTTAATGTGAAATGCTAGTACATTAATAACCGGTGTAACCGCCAGAATTTTGAATTTAACCATGTAAATGTGCATGCATTGTGTTGTAAGAGTGCCAGATGTCAGTTTGGGGGACAGACTTCCATGCCTGTTGCTCTTGAATGGTCAACACAGTGATTGTTAATGCTGGTTGTGGATGACATTGGAGTTTTCGTCGGATAATGTCTAACATGTGCTGGACTGGAGACAGATCTAGTGATCGAGCTGGCCAAGGCAGCATCTTGACACTCTGTAGAGCATGCTGGGCTAAAAAAACTGTATGTGGATGAGCGTTATCTTATTGGGGAACACCCTCTGGAATGCTGTTATGAACGGCAGCACAACCGTTTGAATCACCAGATTGACGAACAAATTTGCAAACGGGGTGCTTGAGATGACCACGAGTGTGCTCCTACTGTCATACGAAATTGAACCCCAGATCTTAACCTAGGTGTAGGTCCAGTGTACCTAGCAAGCAGACAGGATGGTTGCAGGTCCTCAACTGGCCACCTCCTAACAAACAAACAGGCACCGAGGCATAACCAGCTTTCATTATAAAATGCAACAGACCTCCATCTGGCCGTCCAATGAGCTCTCACTTGACACCACTGAAGTCACAAAGGGCGGTAGTTTTGTGTCAGTGGAACGCACACTATAGGACATCTTCCTCGGAGCTGTCCTTGAAGTAACCGATTTGTAGCAGTTCGTTGTGTCACAGTGGTGCCAAGTGCTTCTCAAATTGCTGCTGCAGAAGCAGTACTATGCGCCGAAGCCGAAAACAATGGTCCTCCCTCTCGGGAGTACCAGGTGACCGTCCAGAGCCCAGCCTTCTTGCAACAGTACATTCTCATGACCACCGCTGCTAGCAGTCATGTACAGTGGCTACATTCTAGCCAAGACTTTCCACAATGTCGCAGAAGGAACGTCCAGCTTCTCGTAGCCCTATTATACGACCTCGTTCAAACTTATTGAGGCGCTGATAATGGCGTTTTTGTCACCTTAAAAGCATTCTTGAAGGACATCAACTCACCACGTACAATCTCAAAGGTAACTAATGCTTACGAGCGTGCAGTGTGTATTTAAGGCAAACCTGATTTGTATCCTCATAGTTGCGATACTAGCACCACACTTACGCGTCTAGTACGAAATTGGAATAGACATCATCTTTCAGATATAGACACGCGCCTACCAGCTTTCGTTTATGTCGCACAACTCCTTATTGGTGTTGCAGTATTTTTGCAGTCAGTGTCCTTATTCTTCTGTGGTTTGTAGGTTTATTTCTTTCCCCATTCTTAAAGAAGAGACAGTTGCCATTAATCTTGTGTCGGGTATGATTGTAAGATGTAGATGTTTGACGGATGAATAAAGCAGAGTTTGATTAAAAGTTCTCCGTTCTCTAAGAGTTTTATATTTATGCTCTCTGTTCCTAGTCATTTTTTTTTGTCTTTGTATTACAGCCTCTATCTCATTTAAACTAAACGAGTCAATATTTTTACTAATTCTCCGGTCCTATCTTCAGAATTAGTAGAAATGCCTGTTAAACCAAATGCTTTTATAATATTTGATCTATTGATCATGTCTTATCACGTCTATCCGTACCTTGTCTCTTGATGGATTATTTAAATTCTTTAATAATTTATAGTCGAGGTCTTCTCACCCGTATGCGTCGACTTTTTTCCGAAATAACTCTAAGTCCTGTTTTTGTTATTGCTTTTGCAGCATTTCTAGCAGCTAAATAATGTTGTCTATCTTGATCTGTTTTTAGCTGTAGGTACGTTTCGTACGCCATTTGCTTTCCCTGATGGCCTTTTCTATTTCGTAATTCCATATTCTCAAACCTCTCTTTTCCTGGTAGTTTTCTCTTTTCATACTCTTTCTTATCCCCTGACATTCCTCATTAACATCATTTTTGTTTTATTTTCTATCAAATATGTGTTTTTAGACCCAGTGTAATTACAGACATTTGCTGCGGAGTGGACATTGTTTGAAATCAATGAATCAATGGGAAAAGTTGAAAATTTATGCCGGACCGGAATTGGAACCCGCGTCTTTGGTTTACTACGCAGCAGTTCTGACCAGTAAGCCATCCAGACACATTGGTCATTGCACCTGCACGGACTACTCCAGCATGCCTCCTGTCTGACCCAAATTCTAAACCTATCCACACACTACTAACGTAGTGCCCGTTGCCCATTATCCCTATTACTCGCATCATTTCGTCTATTTCTGTAAGAATTCGGGCCTAGTGTGCATCTGCGCTGAAGAGATTATTGGTCGTCTCGCCTTATATATATATATATATATATATATATATATATATATATATATATATATATATATGTGTGTGTGTGTGTGTGTGTGTGTGGTGTCTGTTCTTTCGGATTAGTAAATAAGAAGAGTAAACGAACGGACCCGCAAAATTACAGACTGATATCCCTAACTTCGATTTGCTGCAGAATCCTTGAACATATTCTCAAAAAAATGGTTCAAATGGCTCTGAGCACTATGGGACTTAACATCTATGGTCATTAGTCCCCTAGAACGTAGAACTACTTAAACCTAACTAACCTAAGGACATCACACAACACCCAGTCATCACGAGGCAGAGAAAATCCCTGACCCCGCCGCGGGAATCGAACCCGAGAACCCGGGCGCGGGAAGCGAGAACGCTACCGCACGATCACGAGCTGCGGACCCCTAACATATTCTCAGTTATCATATAACAAACTTTCTTGAGACAGAAGCTTATGCCTAAGAATCAGCATGGTTTCAGAACGCCTCGCTCGCGCGAAACTCAATTTGCCCCTTTCTCACACGGTGTACTGCGAGCTATGGGTGAAGGGCAACAAGCAGATTCCATATTTCTATATTTCCGGAAAGCATTTGACACGGCGCTCATTGCAGGCTTTTGACGAACGTACGAACATATGGAATAAGTTCACAGATATGTGAGTGGCTCGAAGACTTCTTAACTAACAGAACCCAGTATGTTGCCCTCGGCGGTGAATCTTCATCAGAGACGAGGGTATCGTCAGCTGTGCCCAGGGAAGTAATGATGTGGCGGAAGGGGTGGGCAAAAATCTGCGGTTGTTAGGTGGTGATGCTTTGGCTTACAGGTGTCGAAGCTGGGTGACTGTAGGAAGGTACATACCGACTTAGACATGAATGGCAGTAGGAAGAACAAACCTTCTTTTCGAGAATCACTATTGAGAAAATTTAGAGAACCGGCATTTGAAGCTGACTGCCGAACGATTCTACTGCCATCAATATACATTGCGCGTAAGGATCACGAAGATAAGATCAGGAAATTTTGATTAATAATCAGCATTAGCGGCTTAAGAAGTCACCCTCACTCTGCCAATGGCCTTGTCAAAGGGGACCGAGGAGCAGAGAGAGGTTCAGAGCTCTCCCATGTCCTTGAGGTGGGAAACTGCCCCTGAAGGCGGCAGAAACACCAATGATCAACGGCATGAGAATACAGAAGGCAATGGAAACCATTGCATTAAAGACACATAACGTGTATCCACAGGAATTGTGGCCTGTAATTGAAAAAGTGTCATGACGATCTCTGCATTGGCAAAAGATTCCGGAATAGGATCTCCGAGACTTGACTGTCAAGGGGGAGGTGACCACGAGAAAAACCACTGAACAACCAACGAAAGGATAATGGTCTACGAGTAGTGGCGTGGAATGTGAGAAGCTTTAATGTGTCAGAAAGCTAGAATGTCTGAAAAGCTAAATGCAAAGGCTCAATCTAGATATAGTAGGGGCCAGTGAAGTGAAATAGAAAGACAACAACGACTTCTGGTCCGATCAGTACAGGTTAATATGAACAGCTGCAGAAAATGGCATTATAGGCGCAGGATTCGGTATGAATAGGAAGGTACGGCAGAGAGTGTGTTATTGTGAACAGTTCAGTGATAGGGTTGTTCTTATCACAATAGATAGCAAACCAACACCGACAATGATGGTCCAGTTATACATATCGACGTCGCAAGCTGAAGCTGAAGATGAAGAGGTAGAGAAAGTATACGGGGATATTGAAAGGGTAATACAGTACGTAAAGGAAGATGAAAATCTAATAGTCATGGGGGCTGGAATGCAGTGGTAGGGGATCAGCAGATAATGGTCCCTGTATTTATCATATTCTCTGTATGCTATAACATCATTCACGAGAGATGCTCCTTTTCTATTAGCTACCACAAAATCTTTATCTAATACCTCTATCGCTCCAGGTGGACTTATGAATATCTCTTTCCCTATAGAATGTATTAGTTACCTTCAAAGTATTATCTGTGCAAAATTCTGAGGTCGTCTCACCATTAGTGTTAATTCTGGATTCCCAAAACGTCCCTGCAAGTTCCTTGATAGAAGTGTTCCCAACTCGGACATTCCAATCTCCACAGAGGTATGGCATATGTGTTTTTTTTCTCTTCCATGCCATATTGTAGTTTCTCGTAGAATTTCTCCATCTCTTCTTTTCCGACTTCTTGAGGACTATGAACCCCTAGTACCTTCGCATGTCCTGTAGCATTTTAAATCCGACTGACATAAGTCTCTCATTATAAAAGGTGTATGCTGTTATTCTTTTCTTTATTTCTTGCCTATATCATTATGGTAATTCCTGCTTGACCTCTTATATTTCGTTGCAATCGGCTGTATAATAATGTAAATCTGCTGTTCCCCTTAACTTCTCTTTCTTTTTTTTGTTTCACTTGGTATGGTTAAAATTATCTCCTCCTTTTGGAACTCATTCTGTAACAGCTTCTTTTGCGTAGATATCTCTGACATTCCAGGTTGCTAAACTGAGTATGTCTGCTATTCCAAATCGCCTGGCCTCGAGAGCCGCGGAGATTTCTATTGAGGTCTCCTACCCTTAGATGGTTGCCTTCCTCAACCCTAAAGCAGCTCTTTTCTCGGGTTATTTTCGGAGTTTCCTTCTACTCCCATTTATGAAAAGCCATGAGAAGGGCTACTGCTTCCGCTCCTTAAACTGCAGTGGTGATCGCGTGGTCCCATCTCTTCACCTGGGCGAGGAACTCTTTCCCGGCAGGACAGGAGGACGATAAGGAAGAAAATTAAAAGCACCCTTGAGCGTCGAAACCTAATACCGTCGCGGTTGAAAATAGCAAGAGTTGGCCAAGGTAGTTCGGTAGAAAAGATAGCAGACGTAGTCTGACACATGTAGGTGGAAGCTGCGTCAGTGCCCATTTGATCGCCACCCGGACATTCAAAAGAAGGGAGTACCCTAGGATCTTTAATAGGTCGACGGTTCCTCTGAAGCCGCTACGTTTTGCAGCTAAATTTTCTTCGGCATCTTTCTTCCGTTCTTAGGCAAAACTAGATATCATATAGTTCTTATGCTGAAAATAAAATATGAATAATATAATTACCTGTTTTAAACGAGGACTTATAAAGGGAAATTATGGCTGATTTCCGGTATTTAATTTTTATTTTGTTTGCACGTATATGTCTGCCTTCCTGGTATGTACTGAATTTGGTACGCCACAGTACCGTCGCACAGAGTTAGAAGAGACAAATCAAGTGGTCCAGCTCATTGATAAAGTGTACGTCTATGGAGAAGCTCTGTTCCATTGTTATTGTAGTTTGAGTAAAAAAAGATAAAAAGTAAGAAACAGAAGCATTTTTGCTACATTTTCGTATGGGATGTACCAATCTATTAAAAACGTAGCATCGCGTCTCTAAATTTCTTCGATATCTGTCTACTTTACAAGGCCCCCAAAGGTAGAGCAGTAATCTACTATAGGTCTCTGTAGTCTAACGTTTCTGGTTTGCCTTACAGATGTACTGCACTTCCAAACCTGCCTCCATAGCACCGATCGCTAACCCTCGCATTTGCGGTGGCTCTCGAGTCGGAGGTAAGCCGGACAGAATCCTGGTACTGGATGAAATTTTCACTCACAGTTTTTGGCCGCCCAGGGGAGAAGTTGTGGCGGCGTAAGAGTCCCGAATCACCAGTCTTTGCGCCAATGTCTTGGATTAAATTCCAAAACTCTCCGCAGTGTATGATGAAGTGAGTGCACGTGATTCTGCTGATTGTGATCCGTCCTTCGCTTGGAGACATTAAGATCGGCGGTCCCCTCGCTGCTATTTGAGAGGAGTAGGATGTGTACCGGCACCAGCTTCCTTAATTCTCCGTAATTCTCAACGGTCACCGTTCGTCAGTATATAAAGACTGCTTGGACTTCGATTAGCTATGGTTGTTGTTTCCCGCTTTCACATCAATCGGATCAACAGCCCACTTGGGCAGCTTTAGAAGAGCTGAATTTTCCACGATGGGTTTGTTGCTCAGCTGACATCCAATGATTAGTCCACGTTTGACCCCACTGGGCTCTCCTGACCGATCTATGTCCGCCCCCGGTAGCTGAGTGGTCAGCGTGACAGACTGTCATTCCTAAAGGACCGGGTTCGATTCCCGACTGGGTCGGAGATTTTCTCCGCCCCGCGACTGGGTGTTGTGTTGTCCTAATCATCATCATATAATCCCCATCGACGCGCAAGTCGCCGAAGTGGCGTCAAATCAAAAGACTTGCACCAGGCGAACGGTCTACCCGACGGGAAGCCCTCGTCACACGACCGATCCATTATACTGTTACTTCTTCTCTGACAACAGAATGCTCCCCGTTACCTCTTATACTCGTGGGTCGACCTCTCATTCCGCATTATACTGTGGTTTATAGATCGCATTAGGATGTTGTTTGCTTGTGAGAGTATCGTCTTATGAATCAAGTAAGAAGGGGAAACATCTACCAGAACATGCTGGAATACGACAGCATCGTGCGCAGTCGAAATTGTGGTTTGTCGTCTCGTAATATTGCTGTTAATGGTGGTCGAAATTCACTACTTTCAAGCGAATACACGGTCGGGAGGACCTTACTACACGCCGTGCAGGATCTCAGTAGCACCAAGCGATTAGCGCCCTAGTGGACAGACTTGCTGTTCTCTTTCTCGTTCAGAAACCTCCAGGCACACAGCGTACCTCAATTCATGAAATGGTCGTATCTGTAGCAAGATAATTATTCACACGCAGAATGCGACAGCTTCGGAGCATCATGGACTCTCAGAACGGTGATTATTGTCGCGGCTGCAGTTGATGAGGCACCATAGAGAGAAGCGCGGATGTGACGCTCTCCATGACAACAATGGACATAATGTCGTCTTTTGAAACGATTTCCGTATCTACATATGGCATCAAGACGAACGTATGGGTGCATGGAGACTCGTAGGAGAACTAAAGTCACCAGACTACTTAATACGTTGTCGTACTGGTCCAGCACCTGGCTTGATGGTAAGGGCTGCCGAAGGGTATACGTGATCGACTATTTCTCTGGCCAGTGCGTTCTTCAGATCTCTCACCACTGGAACCATTTGGTAACGGACTGATGACAGACTGCTGTATCACCATTGGCCAACCATCACGACTGATGATTTTCGGCATAGTTCAAGAGACACTGAATGTCGTTCGCGTAACTGTCATCCAAGCCGCGATCGATTTGGTGCCTAGACAGATCAGACCCAGTGTTGCTTGATAAGAGAAGGAAGAGGGTGCAATTTTTACATCGCATGAAATGACTCTTGAGTTCCGAATTGCTACTAGCAGTCTAGCTAGCAAAATGACTGTGTACAGAGTTAAAAAAGAGAAAAAACTGTCGATCAGTTTCTCATAAGCACACAATCCTGCGGCCAGTGCTAAGCGACGCTTAAGATAGTGTAAAGAATGACGCCACTGGACAGTGGCTGAGTGGAATGGAATGGTTTGCAGTGATGAATCACGCTGTTCACTGTCCCAATCCAATGAGAGTATTTGGAGTTGCTAATGCCTAGGAAACGTCAGCTGCCCTCATGTACAGTGCCAACATTGAAGTCCAGTGGAGTTGTGTTACGGTTTGTGGGTGTTTTTCGTGGTTGGGTTGTGGTCTCCTTATTACGCGTAAGAAAACGCTAAATATGGAAGGATATGAACGCTTTCTAGAGCATTATATACTGCGAACATTAGATGAACAGTTAGAAGACGATTATTGTATCAACATGGCTGAGCTGGTGCGTTTCTGACGCCAGTTGCCATCGATTCTCATTTTCATCTTTGAGTCGACTTCAATGTTGATTGCTCTTCTTTATATCTTTGGCGGCGGCCATTTAACGGCAGCGCGTGCGTTCTGCTGGGTCTTGTGAGAGTATCGGCGGTGTGAGGTGCAGTGACGTGGGACTGTGTACGTAGGCAGCACGCGGAGAGGCCGAGTCGGCACGACGAAGGAGCGTGGCCAGCCGCTACGGCGTGTTAAATCGTGCAACGCCGATCCATTGCCCATGGTGAGGTTGGAAGGACAGTTCCTTCGAGTCTGTTACAAGCTACTCAAGCCGAATGAATTGGAGTCGTCGAGTTGCTTCGGTGGGTTGCGTGCATCTTAAATGAACATGCTACTGTACCAAAGACTATTTGGAATTGTTCTAGTTGTTTATCACGCAACTCGGAGTCGTGACTTGTTACTTGGCGGCAGTTAAGGAAGTTTGGCTACGTCCAACAAACCGACATGGTTAAATGCGTAGCTAGAAGTGCACCGAGTAGTGCGTAAGTAGGTGTCTGGCGTTCCAAGTCATGCCGAGATATTTCTTCCATTCTATCCTGTAGTTCATTATTGTAGTTTGGCGTTTAAATGTGTTCCGAGATAATTCTTTTCATTTTAACTTTAGGACATTATTTCAGTGGTCCTTTTGCGAATTGGTTTATCACATTTTAAGGGCCGTGACTGGCCAAGTAACTCACGGAGGCTGTTTTCATTGAAAGTATTGATCACCTGTTCTCTAGTCAAGATTGTGTATCTCATGCCTCAGAATATTGTTCGCCGCTGATATGTTTTGTGTTTCAGATAATGTGCAGTAGTCGACGCGAGCAAACTGGGAGCAGAGTACCACGGTAGCAGAGTGATATTTAAGGCCCTACCCCCCCCCCTCTCCCCCCTTTACATCTCGGGTTATGTTGTTACTGTCTTGTGATTCCATTCATCTCGTGAAGAGTTATGATGTCTGAACTTCAATTCCAGTGCAAAGTTGAGTACATTTCTATTTCATTTGCTGTCTCGTGGATCTCTTGTATTGATTAAAATCGTTTAGTGTGCTCGCACCTATCACTAATTCACACGCAGTATTGAGGCGGCCTCATTTTAGGGGCTATTAGTTATTTGGTCATGTTCTAGTAGTAATGATTTTAACAACATTGTTGATTAGTCTACTGAGTTAAGTAAACTTGAAAATTTGTTTGGTCAAATTAAAGCACCTCCTTAGTCGTGGAAGTGATTTTATTGTAATAAAACTTTTACGAATAGTGTTTTATTTAGGAAGGTTGGTAGCCAAATCTTACAAGATTTGTGTTCAGTCACTTAATGCATTCTTTAGGAGATTGGAAGTAATTACAGTTCTGATAGGAATCATGTGGATATTAGTTCATTCTAAGTAATGAAGTTTATCTGAGTTAGTTTAACTAGTTATATTCAATTTTCAAGTTTTTATAAGTCTTGATCTAGTTAAAGAAATTTGTTCGTCATTTATCCAAGTGATCTGCCTTTATAAGGCAATAGCCTTTGTGATTGTGATTTGATAATGCTTTATGACTGAATAAAGTGTATGGCAACTAGAACGGATTACTATTGTGACTTCGGTGTGTCCTTACGAAACACACCTCAATGACAGTGTAACCCGTCATATGGCAGCGCCTGTGAGGCAGTGGTTTGTGCACAATGACATTCCTGAACTGGAGTGACCTGACCATAAACTATACGTGAAGCTAATGGAACTACCTTTTCTGGTTTCGGCTCGTCGTGAAACAATGGGCTGCCATTCCTCCACAGACATTCAAGTAACTCACTGGAAGTGTCCCCAACAAAATCCCTCTCCCATAATAAAGTATACTAATAGGTGGCTGGATACTTTAGCTCCAGTAGTGGGTACAGAATGTATATGGCATTACTCCTACCTCCTCAACGCGGTGACGTTGTAGTCTGCATAGACTTGCACAAGTACGTAATACTCATCTTGGAAATTCGAACTTCGTTGATTGCCACATTCGGGGTTTGCTGCTATTTTAATGGTCAGTAATGTGTTCTAACGTTTTACGTATAGACTTACGAGTTTCAGATGCAGACAGAGGAGCCCTGTCTGTATTCCTTCGGCAGCTTTCGCATGTAGACGGAGAAGCCCCGTCTTTTTCCTTTCGCCAGCCCTGGTCTGGCACCGTGTAGGGTGGACGAGACGCCCCCAGCCTGCGGCTTGTATCGAGAATTCACCTGAGCAGCAGCCTATCAGATTACACACAGCCTGCATCTGGGGCGCTTATCCGCTCCTGGGCGCGCCCCGGGCAGCGAAATCGGCCGCAAGTGGAGCGTGTGATTCGCGAACCGAACTCGATGCTTTCCATTCTGAAAGCTCTCCCCTCGCTTAGAAAGAAATATCGCTGAGAACGGAGCTTACTTTGAAGCTGCAAGAACGAAGATTAGGAATACCCTGCTATGATGAAATGAATTTGTAAAGGGTTCGTGTCCTGTAAATACCGACCAAACGTACTTTATGAAGTACTTCACTTGTGCGGACCTGACCTAGAAACTCGGAAAGACCGTCGCTTTGCGATTTTTCACAGGCTGTTAGTGCTCGTACATCGGCAATGGTTTCTTTGATATCTAAGTTAATGTACATGTAAGAGCACAGTTGGCGGAAATGAACCATTTTACCGTAAATAACAAGACCCCTTATTTCTACAACATGTGTTTTATTCACAGAAGATATAAGAAGGAAGCTGTGTTAGTGGTAAATAACAGAACCACCTAAGTTCTGCGGATCACATGTGCTGTTTGCCTAAAGAGTAGAATCATCAGCGAATGGAAAAGTTCTGCAGAGAAATTTTGAAATCAGACCGCAAACATATTACGATAAGATTAATTGGAGTCCGCATGTTGCGCCTAATCGGTCTCAATTCCCGACTGGCATCGGTCTAGGGTTCCGTGGACGAGGAAACCACGATTCAAGAACCTGAATGCCTATCAATATTACAGTGTGCTCTAAAATAACGCAATGGAAGTGCGAATCACGTATGAAGTTACGCCTTGTAACAGAGCGACGTACCTTTATATACCTGGGAAGCGTTACTTAGTGGGGTTCACTATTATTCATGAGAAATCTATTATAGGAAGCCTTTTGGAGAAAAAGGTCTGTTTGCCGTCGATTGACCTCGTCCGTTAACTTTAAGTTAATAGTCAATGATATCTGCTATCCACATAGTAGTAATAACTTAGAAGTTTCCTCTTTCACTCTTCGTAAAACACCCTCCCCGTTCATACAGCTACCTCTGTAACAGAGTGGTAGGCAAAATGTGAACGAATGAAACTGAATTCCCGGTGCGCAGTCGGTTGAAGTCATCTGAGCTGTGCTTCTCACAGCCAAACTAGGTCACTATAGATGAAGACAGAACTGAACGTCATGTTAAATAATCCATTGCAAGGGTAATGGAATTTAGTCGAACTCAATCAGATTAGGAAATGATACACAAAAGGTAGAGGGTAAGTATTGCTATTTGGGAAGCAAAATGATTGAAGAGCCACAAAGTAGAGAAGATATAAAATACATACTGGTAACAGCAAGATAAGTGATTGTAGAAAAAAAGAAATTTTCTAGTCTATACATATTATAACTATGCATGTGTGAGGGTGTGAGATATGTGGTCCTTAATAACGAGATAAGTCCCGTATCATGTATAGCGTTTAATTTTATTTCTTCTGTTTTTCTGACTCAATTCGCAATAAATTTCATCGGCACTACGAACCTACAAAATGCTCCTACAAAATTATATCGTGGTACCATACATAGTTCAGGAAATATGACGTCAGAAACACTGTGACCCACGATTAACTATTGCATTGTGCATTATGTGCCGACAGTATCCACATACGCTGCTGAATGTACCTATTCCAATATAACATTCTAAGACACTTGGTTCAATAGAAACGACGTCATAAACATTGAGATGCGTGAAAAAATGACGCATCATGCATGAAGTTTTAACACGCTTATTCCTTACTACTAACACATTCTTACAGTGGGGTCAACTTAAGTAAATCCCTGACACCTGGTAGTGCCTCTGACAGCTTTCAATTGTGAAGCATAAACGGCTGTAGGCGAAAACAATAGACGTCTGTAGAGCTATGCGTTGTCATAGAGAGGTTTACAGAATCCCGTTGTAGATATGCGAATCATCTGCGCTCAGCGTACAAAATGTCCGCGAAGTTACCCTACAAACGTGGTTCATGTTTTTGTTTTCGTTTCTAATAGAAAATTGGCATAATGCATACGCGGGTAGTACCGTGTTCGTCAGCTAGTACTGAACGTAAATTTAAATGCTAGGGAGTTTTGATTGAAAGTATTTCTCTGCAATAAATCCATGTACGTAAGTGGAACGTGGATGAGAAAAGGCGCAGACAAAACGAATGGAAGTTTGTCAAATGCACCACCACAAGAGAATGCTAAAGATTAGACGAAGAGGCGCTGAATCGAACTGGGTAAGAACAAATTTTCGGCGTAATATGACCCATCCTGAGGCATCAACGAAATGTTAGTTTGGTAATGGATTTGTGCGAGTTAAAAATTGTAGAGACAGATCAAGAGTTGACCACAGTAAGCAGGTTCAAAGAAATTAAAGTTGGAGCAGTCATGCAGAGACTTACACAGAGCAGACCAGCGTGATAGACTGCACGAAACCACGGAGCATAACAACAGCGACACCAGTAGGAAATCACCTAAACATAGTGGGTGCACAGAAGATAAATGACTAATTAAAACTGCATTGCACTGCACTATTTTCTTGTTAGTATACACACAGTTCACACAGTTAATGGATCTCCTCGCGTTACAGATGCAGGATAAAATGTGGTTTATCATTTTTGATTCCTAGGTTTTGGACTCATTCTCATATGTATTATTGTATAATGCTCCCAATTACGATCGTTCCCAAAGATGAGACAAATGTGTAGACGGCGTAACAGCATTTCGGCCAAATTCGAGAGATTCATGCGTAAGGGACTGAGGACAAACATTCACAGTTGACTACTTTCTTAACTCTATGAAATTATTTATGAACTGCTTGATTTCAGCCTACGACAATTGAAACGGCCGAACCTCTGTGAAGAGCTTCTCTACAACAACTTCGACGTCAGAGGTGCAAATATAAGAAAAGGAAAAGCGCTACTAAAAATTTTACATATTGACGTCCAAAATAGCGAACTGCTGAAGTTATTATATATGAATATACTATGGTCACGTATTGCAGCATAAACACCTTTCTCACATAAATAAGGTAAGCAGAACACACTCATAAAATCAGGAATTTGCCCCTCAAACATGTGGCACCGAATGTAAAGAACAAAGGAATTTGTAGTATGATATCATAAGACAATAATAGTAAATATTTCTTAGGAAACTGCAGACCATGCTGGGAAACACAATACAATAAATCATTACATGGGATGTAGAACTATCGGTTCCTTACACATAAAACTTGTAGATCTATCTGTGTCCCGTTGATGTTTCGAGTCTAACATTCCTTCGACAGACGACACCATTTTCTCGTATTGGAAAAAGAGTGGACCACTTCGTGAGCGTATGCTAATGACTTAGTAATTATGCAAAACACTGAAGACAATCTTAAAAGAACTATTTACTATATAAGGTTTTTAAAGAATATAATTTTAGTGTTTCAAAATGAGTAATAATGGCATTCCAGGGAAAACACCGAATACGAATAAAAATTATTTTAACAAGTTTGTTTGCATAGATGGCAACAAATTTAGAACAGGTTCAATAGTTTTATTTAGGCTGTGATATCTTGTGTGATTACGACAGAGACATAAATAACAAATTAGGGAGACACCAGGCAATGTACGGAAATGTTCGAGGAAACTGTAAACAACACGGACTGAAACACATCTGAAACTGTACAAGAACATGGCGGTGCCGACAAAGCCACAGAAATGAAAATCCTTTGGGCATTACTGACACACCCACCCACACATACACACACACACCTTGATAAAATAAGAAACCCGTTGGCACGGAATGAGCTATAAATACTTGTAATACATGATAAAATGGAAGGGTACAAAAGCAACTGGTAAGAGAATTTAGAAAGAATGGAGAATACAAGGATTTAGAAAGCGGCACTACCATACCGATCCAATGGTCAAAGGGACCCAGCAAGACAGAAGAAAAGATGCATCAGGGCCCGAACAGGCCGAAGGGTCTGTTCACTGAAAAGATCGTAATGATGAAGAAGATAGAAAAGAATAAGGAGACGAACAGGTTGTGATCCTGTGCATAGTACCTGTTTAGATATCATATGTAAAATCTTTAGCAATAGCAGTAAAACTAGACTCAGGACTACAGACGTCGCTATGTTTTTGACTACGTTTCTCATTTTGCTAAATATCTTTTTAAAGGACCGCTCCGCAGATACTCCTATGTTGACTGGTATCATTGCACTCATTGTCGCGACTATTGGTACCGGCACTTCATGTTTAAAGTACGGACGATTTAAAGAGAAGATAACAGACGCGCTACAGGAACATTCCAGTGCTGGTAAATATGGAAGCGCTGCTGCTTTGCCGACTGTAAATGCTTAGAGTGTACCTCATTACGCTCTTCGTAGCGAGAGTAGCCGGCAGTTTAATTATGCAGGCTTGTCCTGTATGATGTCTGCAGGGAATTTCCCCCTTGAATTAGTTTCGTTTGCCTACAAATTTTCTGCTGATTCGTTTTTAAAAGGTACAAGTCTAATGACATTGCTTCACGTTTCTGTATTACGGAAAAAGATGAGCAGAAATATTCTAGAGAATCCTCTAGCTAAAGAAATATGTCGGATGTCACCGCCGTTAATTTCATTTAGGACAGTATGTACATTTTAGAGTTTCGTATTCATTTTAAATTGAATTTCTAGGTATTACAGTTAACGGAGATTGACAGTTAACTCCGTCTACATCATGTCAAACATTTTCATATGTTTTATGGTGAATTTCGATTCTTAATAGATAACTGTTTTACTTACATTTTCTCTCAATACCAGATTCACTGACAGTCCCCTTTTGGTGATAAATTACTAAAATTATGTAAAGCAAGTTCATATTAAATATGGGACAGATTCTTTGGCCGTAAGACGTCTTAATTTTACATTACAAAGTACCATTTTTTTAAATTCAGAGTGCAGGATCGGTTTCATTTTTAGGTAGCAACGTGACAACTGAAGTGGAAAAAGGAATGTACAGTATGATTGTGTCTTAGAAATAGCATGTGAATCGACTCTGAGGGAGAAAAATGAGATTGAATACAGAAGGCAATTGAAGCTTATGAGAATGCCAGACAGTTGGAGAGAATCAGTAAGAAATAATTACGCATGATAACAAACTGGAATAGGGAAATTAAGCGACAAAACTCAAACAGCATCAATATCGGCACAGTTCGCTGTTGAATCAAATAAAAGTGTAATCCTATGGCGCGACTGCTACGGTCGCAGGTTCGAATCCTGCCTTGGGCATGGATGTGTGTGATGTCCTTAGGTTAGTTAGGTTTAAGTAGTTCTAAGTTCTAGGGGACTGATGACCACAGCTGTTAAGTCCCATAGTTCTCAGAGCCATTTGAATCATTTTTTTGTAATCCTATGCCAAATTACATGTTTGAAAACAGATTTGCTGTGTTTCCTGATCAGTTACACATTCAACGGAGGTGATTAACTGATCTACAACGAGGAGTTAAGTCTGTGCTATTACGCATGAACGTGAGAATTGAAATAACGCGCATCCAGGAGAATGACCTAACCTTGCTCACTGAAAACTGCAAACGACCGTAGAGCTTAACTGTATAGTCCAATAGGTAAACCAGGCAGCAGTGTCTTAAGTAGTCATTGCATAGAAGTCATGGAGTTAAGTAACCATATTATCCTGCAGTCTAATGACTGAGAAACGTGTGCTACAAGTGTGGCCTTATTTCTCAGCTAAACAGCGACGGAAAGACCATAACTGAAAGATGAATTTGATTACCGGTTCCCGGAATGCATAACTGAATTCAAATCGAATGTATTATTCAGTCGTGGACTGTCGAGTTTCCGTAACAGCCGAGAATAAATAAAACCTTCTACTTACAACAAACTTTTTTTTCGATGATCTTGCATTATTTTATGAATAATTTTCAAGTAATCGTATGGATGTACATCTTGCATATTAATTTCTAACAGTCGATCCAGAGATTTCTGGACATGAACATAGTCATTTTATCGATACCGATAAAATAAAACGTAAAGAGACATTTACAAGTGCCGTGAAGGAGTACTCTGCTGAATTTCAACTAAAAACCGGATGCTTTTCGGCCGGTAAGGAACAGTGGGACTTCCTTTCTCGCAGCAGCAACTGTTTTTGCTGTATCTCATTAGTTATAAACTACATCCGGCACAATATTGTACGGAAGTGATTGAGTTTAAGTTTAAGAGAAACGAGTGGGACCCGTCAGGCAATTTTCAGGCGTTTGTAGTGATCGAGTAAAATACGCAGCGCACGAAGGAAAAACTTTACTCCCACGTCGCGTATCGAAAATAACCCGTAATGGAAACTGCTGCCGTTAGTAGTAATAAGCTTCGTTGCGCAGCAATTTGAACGGCGCTGGCATCCCGGCACGTGAGTCTTTAGATCGGCAATACCGTCGGAATGACGTCGACGGTAATGGGAAATCGACTGACATTATCTTCCAGATTTATCGAAGAGCGAACAAGCGATTTCCGCATGCATGGTCTTCTTTTGTTCTCGAGCAAGCTGTTGCTTCGACAGAGAAAGCTCTTCATATCAGAGCCCTCCTACGAACTTTTTACTTCGAAATACCTGTTCCACTGTGAGCTCTACAATTTCAGTCACTTGTTGAATAGGGCGACGAAGCAAGAGACTAAGTAAAATTTGTTAACGGAGGCCGTAAATTCAACTAAATACCTACGTATTACAATTACGAACAACTTAAATTGGAAGGAACACATAGAAAATATTATGGGGAAGGCTAACCAAAGACTGCGTTTTATTGGCAGAACACTTAGAAAATGTAACAGAGCTACTAAAGAGACTGCCTACACTACGCTTGTCCGTCCTGTTTTAGAATACTACTGCGCGGTGTGGGATTCTTATCAGATAAGATTCACGGAGTACATCGAGAAACTTCAAAGACTGGCAGCGCGTTTTGTACTACTGCAAAATAGGGGAGAGAGTGTCGCTGAAATCATACAGGATTTGGGGTGGACATCATTAAAACAAAGACTTCTTCGTTCAAGCAGAATTTTCTCACGAAATTTCACTCACCAGTTTTCTGTTCCGAATGCGAAAATATTTTGTTGGCGCCGACTACATAGGATGAAACGATCATCATAACAAAATTATGTAAATCAGAGCTCGTACGGAAAGGTACAGGTTTTCGTTTTTTTCCGTGCGCTGTACAGATTGGAAAAACAGAGAATTATTGTGAAGGTGGTTCGATGAACCCTCTGCCAGGCACTTAAATGTGTTTTGCAGAGTATCCATGTAGATGTAGTGTACATTCAGGGGGATATGTGAATACTGCCTGCAAACGATGTTGCGAATAGAGTTGGTAGTAAAGAAGTAATAAATTGAAACGTCAAGTCTAATACTGAAGTTTTAGTTCATGAACACCGAAAAGGTACTAAAGCGATAATTTTTTTTTCCTTTCATCATTTTGTGTGGGGTGTCAGCGAGAAAAAGTTCCTTATAGGTTTAAAATTACATGTAAAGTTTGTTTGAAGTCGCTAAGTGTTCTAATTCTCAAATACTGGCTGAATAAAATCCGCTTATTTTCGCGGCGTCGGTTAAGCTTCCTCATGACACACACACACACACACACACACACACACACACACACACACACATAGTTTCTAAATATAATACTTGTCTTATTGTGTTAAACTTTCAAACTGATATTATACGTCTTATGAGTAGATTTCTAAAATCGCTTACTAATAACGCGAAATATTAAAAATCAAATTTTTGTTGCCCCTGTAAGCCATTATACACACATCAAAAAAAGTTTTGTATCACCCCGGTTCCGAAAATTCCTGAAGATAGACGTTGACTGTGGATATAGTGTCACAGACACAGTCCTTTGACTGTTCTGAGATGTCACTAAACCCGCCCAAACACTGGCCCTCAACAATGCATTACGATTTTATCAGGTTTGTCTACTATGCACTTACGGGTGCACGAACCTCACAGTGACCCGTCACTTGAAACTTCCGGGCTGCTTGGCCGTGGTCGATGTATAAAACTCTCCCCTCACGTATCGTCTCCGACTGCGGCAGACATCCTCCGAGGTAAATAGGCGAACTGAAAAGAGAACTCGAGGAAGCGCTGATTATATAGGCAGTGCAGAGGGCGCCACTCTCCATCACATGGCGTCGGCTAAGATACCATCTCTGGTAATGGCAACATTCGATCGTCACGTTTCCGCTGCAACACTGATAAAATTTTATCCAGTTTAACACCTTTCTCTTTCCTGTTAAAATTATTACGGTGTTTATCAATGTCGATACCCTCTCTATACATGCGCGCATAATAATGCGAGGTTTTAGGTATGACGCTCGTCTCGCTGAATTTTATTTCGTGATTACCTTCCTGGTAAACATGTTCTGCTACGGCCGATTTATCCGTGTGACCCAGGCAGCAATTCCTCTTATGTTCAACCAGACGGGTGTTAACACTTCTCTTTATGGTACTAATATAAATCTGTCCACAACTACAAGGAATTTTATATACCCCCGGTGTAGCCAAAGAATGTCGTGCGTCTTTTGCCGATCTTAAATATTCTTTTATTTTCCTGGTGGGTCTGAAAATAGTTTCCGCCCCGAACTTGCTTAACACTTCCCCAGTGCGATGTGTCACCTTACTAATGGACTGAAGAAAAACCTTGCCGTTGGGAGGCTGTTGTTCGTCGTTGCTCCTGATTCTCTGCCTAGAGCGAAGTGCTCGATCTTCATAAAAGTCGACCGTAGATGTTCAATCTCATCTTTTAAGTAAACAGATTCACAAATTTTGTACGCCCTCTCTACTAAGGTTTTTATTACATCTCTTTTTTGTCTAGAGTGATGGTTAGACTCTTTACACCGATAACGATTAGTTTGTCTGGTCTTTCTATGCACCTAATGGCCCATCGTTCCGTCCCGTCGTTTAATCGCAGACACATCCAGGAGATTCAGTTGCCCATTACTCTCCGTCTCCATAGTAAATTGTATTTTTGGAATAATGCTGTGTATATGTATCAGGCAAGCATCCACCTCCTCTGCTCCGTGTGCCCATACTACGAAATTGTCATCGACATATTGATACCATCTGGCTGGTCTCTTACTGGCAGTGTGCAACACCGGCTATTAGTACACATCCATAGATAATTCCATAGATGATCATATACATCGGTTTTTGATCACTTTTTCAGTACATCGGAAACCGCTAGCTCACCAGGCACTGTTACTCACGGTATCACGGGAGCGTATCACGGAGGCGTTCCGTGTTATTTTTATGGTATTTTGTGTTTGACGTCAGCTGCTTAGCGAAAGAAATTGCCGACTATGAATACTGGGACTCCCATTCGTCTCACACGCAGCATCACTTGACTTTACTGCGCCTGATGATGCAGCTAAAACGCTGCGAACCGGTCGTGCCTATAAATAAAGGACTTACAGCTGAAGCGGTCTTATCTTCAAAATCGTACCGTTTTATTTCGTGAACAAATAGACATTGCACTTTCAACATATAGCAGACACCCGTGTGGTGAATACGAGTGCCGAGCAACAACCACCCTAGTACCTAGTACCTGAAACGGTTCTATCAAAAACCAACACCGTATGCCGGGTCTCTTTCCTGTGGGTCGTCAGGCCCATTTTCTCTGGTGTGTCGTCAGACGTTTGCAATTTTGTTTTTGCAAACTGTGTAGCTCGAGTCAGCCCAAACAAATACTACCCATAACGTCTTTCATGCGAAACCCAGCATCGACGGAATTCATCTGTTTATTTCCCGTTTCAAACGAAGTTATTTATAATCAAAATTTGACATGTCCATTCGATAGACCTCTACTATATCAAAAAAATGTTCAAATGTGTGTTAAATCTTATGGGACTTAACTGCTAATGTCGTCAGTCCCTACGCTTACACACTACTTAACCTAAATCATCCTAAGGACAAACACACACACCCATGCCCGAGGGAGGACTCGAACTTCCGCCGGGACGAGCCGCACAGTCCATGACTGCAGCGCCTCAGACCGCTCGGTACTGTATCAGTATAGTGCGATATTCGTTATACCAACAACATACTAACAGGAAAAGTAAAACACGAGGAATAACGGGTACTTTAACAGCGATGACTGCCACCGACATGCGGAAGCGCGCTGCTCGATCGCTACTGGAATAGTGATGATTGGTCGTTTTTTTTACTTTTCCTGTTAATACATATCTGTAAAATAAATATCTCACTAGCCTAATTTTGCATGGCCGTGACGAATGGGCACGTAAAATTCCGTTTCAAAAATACACTCCTGGAAATTGAAATAAGAACACCGTGAATTCATTGTCCCAGGAAGGGGAAACTTTATTGACACATTCCTGGGGTCAGATACATCACATGATCACACTGACAGAACCACAGGCACATAGACACAGGCAACAGAGCATGCACAATGTCGGCACTAGTACAGTGTATATCCACCTTTCGCAGCAATGCAGGCTGCTATTCTCCCATGGAGACGATCGTAGAGATGCTGGATGTAGTCCTGTGGAACGGCTTGCCATGCCATTTCCACCCGGCGCCTCAGTTGGACTAGCGTTCGTGCTGGACGTGCAGACCGCGTGAGACGACGCTTCATCCAGTCCCAAACATGCTCAATGGGGGACAGATCCGGAGATCTTGCTGCCCAGGGTAGTTGACTTACACCTTCTAGAGCACGTTGGGTGGCACGGGATACATGCGGACGTGCATTGTCCTGTTGGAACAGCAAGTTCCCTTGCCGGTCTAGGAATGGTAGAAAGATGGGTTCGATGACGGTTTGGATGTACCGTGCACTATTCAGTGTCCCCTCGACGATCACCAGTGGTGTACGGCCAGTGTAGGAGATCGCTCCCCACACCATGATGCCGGGTGTTGGCCCTGTGTGCCTCGGTCGTATGCAGTCCTGATTGTGGCGCTCACTTGCACGGCGCCAAACACGCATACGACCATCATTGGCACCAAGGCAGAAGCGACTCTCATCGCTGAAGACGACACGTCTCCATTCGTCCCTCCATTCACGCCTGTCGCGACACCACTGGAGGCGGGCTGCACGATGTTGGGGCGTGAGCGGAAGACGGCCTAACGGTGTGCGGGACCGTAGCCCAGCTTCATGGAGACGGTTGCGAATGGTCCTCGCCGATACCCCAGGAGCAACAATGTCCCTAATTTGCTGGGAAGTGGCGGTGCGGTCCCCTACGGCACTGCGTAGGATCCTACGGTCTTGGCGTGCATCCGTGCGTCGCTGCGGTCCGGTCCCAGGTCGACGGGCACGTGCACCTTCCGCCGACCACTGGCGACAACATCGATGTACTGTGGAGACCTCACGCCCCACGTGTTGAGCAATTCGGCGGTACGTCCACCCGGCCTCCCGCATGCCCACTATACGCCCTCGCTCAAAGTCCGTCAACTGCACATACGGTTCACGTCCACGCTGTCGCGGCATGCTACCAGTGTTAAAGACTGCGATGGAGCTCCGTATGCCACGGCAAGCTGGCTGACACTGACGGCGGCGGTGCACAAATGCTGCGCAGCTAGCGCCATTCGACGGCCAACACCGCGGTTCCTGGTGTGTCCGCTGTGCCGTGCGTGTGATCATTGCTTGTACAGCCCTCTCGCAGTGTCCGGAGCAAGTATGGTGGGTCTGACACACCGGTGTCAATGTGTTCTTTTTTCCATTTCCAGGAGTGTAATTTGTTTGTAACGGGAAACAAACCGACGCTTTCGTAGACGTGATGAGGTGGATTTATTTGGGCTGCCTCCAGCTACACGTTGCAAAAACTAAATTGCAAACATCTGGCGAAAAACCAGAGATATCGCGCCTGACGACCCACAGGAAAGAAACCCGTCATATAGTGTTGGTTTTTGTTAGAACCGTTTCAGTACGAAGGCGGTTGTTGGTCGGCACTGGTATTCACCACACCGGAGTATGCTAACTGCTGCAAGTGCAATGTCTATTTGTTTACGAAATAAAACTGACGATTCTTACGAAAGACACCTTTAATGTAAAAAACTTTGAGTAATATTATTTTGGCCGTTATGTATATCACAATTTTGTTTGCTGTCCCTCAGCGAACGCTGGTTTGGAATCGCTGTTAATAGTTACTTGATACAAATGAGTTTACAGAAAGAATGCAACACATGTGACAGTGAAGATAACTACCTTTCCTGTAAAATACAAAAATATCAAAATAGTTTATTGATGAACATCATTAATTTTAATGTAAATAAATACGAGCTCAAAAATAATTTACTGGCCGACAAAATCTTAAGGATTTAAATATATAAAAATGGCATAAGCGTATTAGCGTACTGCCACACTGTTTAACGTTGTGTTTGTTACAAATTCTTCATAAAATACGTTAACTGCGGACCTTTTGAACAGTTAGTCCGTAACTCACCACAGACAGGACCGCCTTAGCGTACCCCTCAGTCAAAAAAAAAATTGGAGAATGCATTAATAAACAACAGGAAAAGTTAAGATTGTGGTTATCCTTCTGATGTTCTACGTAGATTCCCTGTACTTGAGCACTACCGAGCGAGGTGGCGCAGTGGTTAGCAAACGGGAGTCGCATTGGGGAGGAATACGATTCACTCCCGCGTCCGGCCATCCTGATTTGGGTTTTCCGTGATTTCCCTAAATCGCTCCAGGCAAATGCCGGGATGGTTCCTTTGAAAGGGCACGGCCGACTTCCTTCCCCATCCTTCCCTAATCCTATGAGATCGACGACCTCGCTGTCTGATCTCCTGCCCCCCAAAGAACCCAACCCAACCACAATGTGAGTACTTCTCCAAAATATTCCGAAGAACGGCTTGAAAACTTGATTTATAAATGTTGCTTCTTTCCGATCCGTGACAGAAAAAAGGTTCACACGCTATTGACGCACGTCCGATACTTATCACCATCTACTTACGACTGCCTCGAATGCAAATCTGTCGTTTACAGTAGTTAGACTAAGCTGCCACCGTACTTCTGGGCTAACGTCGGTTATATGCTCGGAACTTTTTAGACAAAGTGGTTTCCGCAGTGATGGGAGTGAAACACGGCATCAGACATGGCAACTTTATTTTAATGTAATTTTAATTCTGACGAAGTCTGCTTCTCTTTCAGCTTTTAAACTTATTTTTCTTGTAGATCACATTTATACCGCACAGAGGCAACTGAATATCCTTTCAGTTATTACTGGTAGAGCCAATGATAGTATACTCATACCGGGAGTGACCATACTCTTAGAATTACTAAGCTACAAGTGAACAATGACCAGTGCCGACGCGTTCTCGTGGGATGAATCTGTTCCCAACTTTAACGCTGATTACAGTTTTAACATAAATGAGTAGAGAACCGAGCATAGTTTATAGAGACTGACGACATGATAACAGATAACTCAATACAAATATGAACCATTTACGTCTTTTATGATGTGTGGCTTTTCTAAAGTGTCACATTATTGTGTTATGATATAGTATTATTTTCAGTGTACATGGCTGTTGTTGTTGTTGTTGTGGTCTTCAGTCCTGAGACTGGTTTGATGCAGCTCTCCATGCTACTCTATCCTGTGCAAGCTTCTTCATCTCCCAGTATCTACTGCAACCTACATCCTTCTGAATCTGCTTAGTGTATTCATCTCTTGGTCTCCCTCTACGATTTTTACCCTCCACACTGCCCTCCAATGCTAAATTTGTGATCCCTTGATGCCTCAAAACATGTTCTACCAACCGATCCCTTCTTCTAGTTAAGTTGTGCCACAAACTTCTCTTCTCCCCAATCCTATTCAATACCTCCTCATTAGTTACGTGATCTACCCACCTTATCTTCAGCATTCTTCTGTAGCACCACATTTCGAAAGCTTCTATTCTCTTCTTGTCCAAACTAGTTATCGTCCATGTTTCACTTCCATACATGGCTACACTCCATACAAATACTTTCAGAAACGACTTCCTGACACTTAAATCTATACTCGATGTTAACAAATTCCTCTTCTTCAGAAACGCTTTCCTTCCCATTGCCAGTCTACATTTTATATCCTCTCTACTTCGACCATCATAGGTTATTTTACTCCCTAAATAGCAAAACTCTTTTACTACTTTAAGTGTCTCATTTCCTAATCTAATTCCCTCAGCATCACCCAACTTAATTCGACTACATTCCATTATCCTTGTTTTGCTTTTGTTGATGTTCGTCTTATACCCTCCTTTCAAGACACTGTCAATTCCGTTCAACTGCTCTTCCAAGTCCTTTGCTGTCTCTGACAGGATTACAATGTCATCGGCGAGCCTCAAAGTTTTTATTTCTTTTCCACGGATTTTAATACCTACTCCGAACTTTTCTTTTGTTTCCTTTACTGCTTGCTCAATATACAGATTGAACAGCATCGGGGAGAGGCTACAACCCTGTCTTACTCCCTTCCCAACCACTGCATCCCTTTCATGTCCCTCGACTCTTATAACTGCCATCTGCTTTCTGTACAAATTGTAAATAGCCTTTCGCTCCCTGTATTTTACCCCTGCCACCTTCAGAATTTGAAAGAGAGTATTCCAGTCAACATTGTCAAAAGCTTTCTCTGAGTCTACAAATGCTAAAAACGTAGGTTTGCCTTTCCTTAATCTTTCTTATAAGATAAGTCGAGGGTCAGTATTGCCTCACGTGTTCCAACATTTCTACGGAATCCAAACTGATCTTCCACGAGGTCGGCTTCTATCAGTTTTTCCATTCGTCTGTACAGAATTCGCGTTAGTATTTTGCAGCTGTGACTTATTAAACTGATAGTTCGGTAATTTTCACATCTGTCAACACCTGCTTTCTTTGGGATTGGAATTATTATATTCTTCTTGAAGGCTGAGGGTATTTCGCCTGTCTCATACATCTTGCTCACCAGATGGTAGAATTTTGTGAGGACTGGCTCTCCCAAGGCTGTCAGTAGTTCTAATGGAATGTTGTCTACTCCTGGGGCCTTGTTTCGACTCAGGTCTTTCAGCGCTCTGTCAAACTCTTCACGCAGTATCATATCTCCCATTTCATCATCATCTACATCCTCTTCCATTTCCATAATATTATCCTCAAGAACATCGCCCCTATATAGACCCTCTATATTCTCCTTCCACCTTTCTGCTTTCCCTTCTTTGCTTAGATCTGGGATTCCATCTGAGCTCTAGATATTCATGCAAGTGGTTCTCTTTTCTCCAAAGGTCTCTTTAATTTTCCTGTAGGCAGTGTCTATCTTACTCCTCGTGAGATAAGCCTCTAATCCTTACATTTGTCCTCTAGCCATCCCTGCTTAGCCATTTTGCACTTCCTGTCGATCTCATTTTTGAGACGTTTATATTCCTTTTTGCCTGCTTCACTTACTGCATTTTTGTATTTTCTCCTTTCATCAATTAAATTTAGTATCCGTCCTGTTACCCAAGGATTTCTCCTAGCCCTCGTCTTTATACCTACTTGATCCTCTGCTGCCTTCACTATTCCATTTCTCAAAGCTACCCATTGTTCTTCTACTGTATTTCTTTCCCCCATTCCTGTCAATTGTTCCCTTATGCTCTCCCTGAAACTCTCTACAACCTCTGGTTTAGTCAGTTTATCCAGATCCCATCTCCTTAAATTCCCACCTTTTTGCAGTTCTTCAGTTTTAATCTACAGTTCATAATCAATAGATTGTGGTCAGGGTCCACATCTGTTCCTGGAAATGTCTTACAATTTATAACGTGGTTCCTAAATCTCTTACCATTATATAATCTATCCGAAACCTTCTAGTATCTCCAGGGTTCTTCCATGTATACAACCATCTTTCATGATTCTTGAACCAAGTTTTAGCTATGGTTAAGTTATGCTCTGTGCAAAATTCTACCAGGCGGCTTCCTCTTTCATTTCTTAGCCCCAATCCATATTCACCTACTACGTTTCCTTCTCTTCATTTTCCTACTGTCGAATTCCAGTCACCCATGACTATTAAATATTCGTCTCCCTTCACTACCTGAATAATTTCTTTTATCTCATCATACATTTCATCAATTTCTTCATCTGCAGAGCTAATTGGCATATAAACTTGTACTACTGTAGTAGGCGTGGGCTTCGTGTCTATCTTGGCCACAATAATGCGTTCACTGTGCTGTTGGTAGTAACTTACCCGCGCTCCTATTTTTTATTCATTATTAAACCTACTCCTGCATTACCCCTATTTGATTTTGTATTTCTAACCCTATATTCACCTGACCAAAAATCTTGTTCCTCCTGCCACCGAACTTCACTAATTCCCACTATATCTAACTTTAACCTATCCATTTTCCTTTTTAAATTTTCTAACCTACCTGCCCGATTAAGGGATCTGACATTCCACGCTCTGATCCGTAGAACGCCAGTTTTCTTTCTCCTGATAACGACGTCCTCCTGAGTAGTCCCCGCCCAGAGATCCGAATGGGGGACTATTTTACCTCCGGAATATTTTACCCAAGAGGACGCCATCATCATTTAATCATACAGTAAAGCTGCATGCCCTCGGGAAAAATTACGGCTGAAGTTTCCCTTTGCTTTCAGCCGTTCGCAGTACCACAACAGCAAGGCCGTTTTGGTTACAGGGCCAGATCAGTCAATCATCCAGACTGTTGCCCCTGCAAGTACTGAAAAGGCTGCTGCCCCTCTTCAGGAACCACACGTTTGTCGGCCTCTCAACAGATACCCCTTCGTTGTGGTTGCACCTAAGGTATGGCTATCTGTGTCGTTGAGGCACGCAAGCCTCCCCACCAATGGCAAGGTCCATGGTTCATGGGGGGATGGAATTCAAGGCTATACCACGATTTTATATCTCGCCTAACATGATGCTGTGAATACTTTTGCATGACTCTGTAATATTTCATTATGTGTGTGTCTATGTGTAGTTGCGTGTGTGTGTGTGTGTGTGTGTGTGTGTGTGTGTGTGCGTGTTGTTAACATTTACATCAGTTAACAGGTTCGTGACAGTTTACGACTGCTATGTTACTTACGTGTTATTTTAACTGGCATACAGAAAACTGATGATGGCCACACGACTGAAACTGGCTGTGTAAATGAGGTATTTTGCCAGCAGCTCAAGGCGGTAACGTGACATTTTTCAAATATTATTAACACGCGCTGAAGAGTATCGCAGCAAGTGTGACTGCCGTCGCTTGGAAGGTTGCATTACACGCGATGGTGCTTTGCCGGACGAAAATGTTTTGAAGAGAGTTTGGCTTACCTTCCCCAGGCTTTTGTGCGATGGTGCGTTCTTAGAGGATAGCGCCAATTCATTACATTCTCTCTGACGTACGCGGTGTCATTTTGCCGTTTCCACTTAACACTTTGTTAAAACTAACAGCGACATTCTAAAAGGCCGGCCGTTGTGGCCGAGCGGTTCTAGGCGCTTCAGTCCGGAACCGAACTGCTGCTACGGTCGCAGGTTCGAATCCTGCCTCGTGCATGGATGTGTGTGATATCCTTAGGTTGGTTAGGTTTAAGTAGTTCTAAGTAACACACTTATGTAACTGGAATGGACCGCTCATTGTCAAATCGACATCTATGCTTTAATGCCAACATGACATGTATAGCTAGACACAATTTTCTGTATGTCAGACTATCCATACATGATGAAACTCTTTATTTTTAACAAAAAGTGAAAAAATGAAGGAAAAAAAGGATAATGGATAAATGAAAAGAAAGGAAGGATACAAACGAAAAATAGTAAAAGTATAAAAGTATTCATTCTGGTAAATATATACTTTCCAGTTATTTTATTTCCACGGAGTGTAAGCTAAATTTTTCATTCGGGAGGCATTAGTAGCAAGTGGGAAGTAAAGCTAGGAAGTAATAAATAGTTCTATGTATGCATTCATTCCATTATCCCGAACGGGAGTATTTTCCCTGCGACGTATAAAAGAATATCACTGTGAGAGCAAGTAATGGCTTCTTTTGTTCTCTGTCAGTCCGTGGAAGCAACCACGATCTACACTCGAACAATAGGAAATGATATACCTGGACGCTGTGATATTAGGTGCACAGATAATCCGAGGGAGCACTAAAATTATTTTTTCTGGCTTCCATTTTTCATCCGAAAAATATTGAGGTTTGTGACATCTTACAGCGCATCTTGTAAAGTCGAAGTCAGTACTTACCTCTCTCTACATTTACGTCGAAATTCTGGTAATCGCTGAGGAGAGGGTCATCTTCTTGGCAGTAGGCATTGATCTTTCGTCCCGTGATGTTCAAGACGAACGTAAATGGTTCAAAGTTGTTACTCGTCTGGTTTTATTTCCACGATGCCTGTGGGAGCGACGTATAATGAGAAAGAGCATGAAGCATTTTACATGCAGGTATCCGCTAGAAATAAGGTATCTTTCTCTTAATGTTTCAGAGTTCGGGTTTTGCTGCATTAGTCCCGTTGGTCAATAATTCGGCTTGTTCTTTTTTGTATACAATCGATACATGTTAGTTCAAAACTATTCCTAGCCCATACACTTGATCAGTATTCCACATTCTTGAGCACAGTCTTATTCGTATAGAAATAACTTTTTTTAAAAAAATCAGTCAATGTTTCAAACAAAAGAAGTCCTTTGTTTTAACCTCTCGTCGACAATAAGGTCGACTGGAGATAGAGTACAGGCTTGAAAGGACAGGAACCCGGAAAGAAGTCGGCCGTGTCTCGTGAAATGAATGAGACCCGTATTATCCCTAATTCACATGCAACACAGGTGGGGTACACCTTTACAAGCAACATCTAAAGACTCATATACATCGCTTTCCAACATTACAGTAGTTCTTAATGCAACATATTTGGGGGATACTCATGATGTCTCGGCACGCTACGAGACCCGTAAAAAAGGTGAATGTATTAGAGAATCCACAAATTATAAAGTAGCCAAACAATTCGTTCTTCAAAATGTTGCTGCCTATCCCAACCTCGATCAAGAGTATTCCATTATGCAACCATCTGATAGACTACCTGAGAATTCTTCTAATATTTTCTGAAAATGCAGGGGCAACATTTTTTACCAAAAGTATTTTTAATTTGCCTTGTGTAGCGACAAACTGATTTGGTTCAAATGGCTCTGAGAACTATGGGACTTAAAATCTGTGGTCATCATTCCCCTAGAACTTAGAACTACTTAAACCTTACTAACCTAAGGACATCACATACATCCATGCCCGAGGCAGGATTCGAAACTCCGACCGTAGCAGTCGCGCGGTTCCGGACTGAGCGCCTAGAACCGCTCGGCCACCGCGGCCGGCAAACTGATTTAAGCACAGCGTTTTAAAAAGGAGGAGAGAGGCGAATCAGCCTTCTCGAGCTTACTAGCTGTCATGGGTGTGAATATACAAAAGTAACAAGGGGTGCTAAAAGATTGATAGGTTCCTTGAAACTCCTGTGAGCATGGTTAGTTGCCTCGTTACAGGTCCGAATCCACGTAGCAAGTGTATGCAACTTGTACTGTTCTTTAGTGCACGCTTCCACAGGTATTGTACAAGTGAAGATGAAGATGTGAGGATTTTTCAAGATACGATATCTCGTAAACAGCTCGCACTAGAATCCTGTAACAAACACCACTGACATTCTAATTTACCTTGCTTCTAGAATGTTAATGTCAAGAGGCATTGGCCCATTTAAAAGTGTATATTTGCACAAAAAATACACTTTCTAAATATTATTACGATCTCTTGATCGCCTAATAGTATCAGCCCCTAACTACTAATGCATTCTGTGAAAAGCGCATGTGAATAGCACTTTCCATTTCTGCAATATTTGCGGTGCATTTTTTAGATGTTTCGCAATGGATAATACACTACTGGCCATTAAAATTGCTACACCACGAGGATGACGTGCTACAGACGCGTAATTTAACCGACAGGAAGAAGATGCTGTGATATGCAAATGATTAGCTTTTCAGAGCACTCACACAAGGTTGGCGCCAGTGGCGACATCTACAACGTGCTAACATGAGGAAAGTTTCCAACCGATTTATCATACACAAACAGCAGTTGACCGACGTTGCCTGGTAAAACGTTGTCGTGATTCCTTATGTAAGGAGGAGAAATGCGTAGCATCACGTTTCCGACTTTGATAAAGGTCGGATTGTAGCCTATCGCGATTGCGGTTTATCGTACCGTAACATTGCTGCTCACGTTGGTCGAGATCCAATGACTGTTAGCAGAATATGGAATCGTTCGGTTCAGGAGGGTAATACGGAACGCCGTGCTGGATCCCAACGGCCTCGTATCACTAGCAGTCGAGATGACAGGCATCTTATCCGCATGGCTGTAACGGATCGTGCAGCCACATCTCGACCCCTGAGTCAACATATAGGGACGTTTGCAAGACAACATCCATCTGCACGAACAGTTCGACAACGTTTGCAGCAGCATGAACTATCAGCTCGGAGACCATGGCTGCGGTTACCCTTGACGCTGCATCACAAACAGGAGCTCCTGCGATGGTGTACTCAACGACCAACCTGAGTGCACGAATGGCAAAACGTCATTTTTTTCGGATGAATCCACGTTCTGTTTTACAGCATCATGATGGTCGCATCCGTGTTTGGCGACATCGCGGTGAACGCATATTGGAAGCGTGTATTCGTCATCGCCATACTGGCGTATCACCTGGCGTGATGGTATGGGGTGCCATTGGTTACACGTCTCGGTCAGCTCTTGTTCGCATTGACGGCACTTTGAACAGTGGACGTTACATTTCAGATGTGTTACGACCCGTGGCTCTACCCTTTATTCGATCCCTGCGAAACTCTACATTTCAGGAGGATAATGCACGACCGCATGTTGCAGGTCCTGTACGAGCCTTTCTGGATACAGAAAATGTTCGTCTGCTGCCCTGGCCATCACATTCTCCAGATCTCTCACCAATTGAAAACGTCTGGTCAATGGTGGTCGAGCAACTGGCTCGTCACAATACGCCAGTCACTACTCTTGATGAACTGTGGTATCGTGTTGAAGCTGCATGGGCAGCTGTACCTGTATACGCCATCCAAGCTCTGTTTGACTCAATGTCCAGGCGTATCAAGGCCGTTATTACGGCCAGAGGTACTGATTTCTCAGGATCTATGCACCCAAACTGCGTGAAAATGTAATCACATGTCAGTTCTAGTATAATATATCTGTCCAATGAATACCCGTTTATCATCTGCGTTTCTTCTTGGTGTAGCAATTTTAATGGCCAGTTGTGTACGTCACATGAAATGTATAACATGTCACCAATCCCAACTTGACATTCATCAACGTTTTCAGTTAGAAATTATTTTATGCATTTCAGTTCTGATAGTCACGTCGTACGTCATCCATCGGTCTGAGGTAGCATCCTTGCTTTGCCTGACTGCAGGAGAGATTGAGGTGTCTATTACGTCTACACTTTCTTATGGTGATTTTGTAAGAGGCCAGTTGCACTCCCCTGAAGAATTTTGTGTGAGAGAAACAAATGACGTTATTGTTAGATAATTACATAACGTCAGTGCTATGTAATATCTGGTTTCTGCAAATCAGCAGTATTGTGATTTACGTAAGTAAGTATTATAAACAAAATATCCACGGGTGTGCTGCCGGTCTATAGCGTACGGATCTCCGTGCCGGCACGTTCACAGGAGCTCAGTCCGTCAGTTCACCTGATTATGGCGACATGTATGATCGCCGAAATATTAAAAAGTGCCCGTTGGACACTATAGACCGGCAGCACACCCGTAGATATTTTGATTATCAAATACGCCGGGAGAAACTCAAGAATCACAAGTATTATAAAGTTTTTTCGACGAAGCTTGGTGACAATAGCCTAAGAATTATTTTACGCTGTTTAGGACGTATACCTTTAAAAGTTTGTAAAAAATGTTGCCTCAAATTATAACTGAACGTACGTTTAATATTTTCTATTATATTGCGTACATGAGTACCATTTCATTTATGATAAGTGGATGGAATGTTAGAATATCAGTTGTTTTGAAAATACGGTATATATTACGTACATTTTGAAGCATTCCTCTTTATGGGTCTATAAAAAGAGTAGTGTATCTAACATATTCTACATCCACTCTTTGAAACATCAGAGTTGTTTCTTGATTGAACAAATAAATCGTCATTTGTGAAGCGATAAATATTTCCTTCGTGGTCACAAACGCATGTGGAACTAAAGCTAAACACTGAAAGTCTTGGCTCGTATGAAAAAATGTAGTGCTTCTTCACTTGCTATTGGGGTACAGCCGAAAAAAGTATTTATTCACATCAACTTTTAAACAATTTTTCTAGACTTTCATATCGTTACAGCTCCTACGCACATATAGTAATGGATACAATTGCTTCAGCTTTGCTTGTTCCAGATGGAATCTAAGAAGAAAGACGTAGCTAACTGTTGGACGTTCAGCTAATGAAATCCATTATCTTGACGCGGTCCTTAAGACGAAACCTCAGACATCATTTCAAGACACAAAAGGTTGTTGATAACACGCCGGCTCTTTTCCTGGCGTTTATGCCGCCCTCAGACGTCTGCATTCTTCTAAAGAACAGAAAGAGTAGAACACAGTTGAATAAAACGAGAATTTCAACCAGTGTGCTGCTCAAAACAGTCGTATATTACATTCTGCTGGAGATACAGCTGCAAACAAAGGCAGCGTCTCATCTGACAGGAAGCTTTTATTTGAACTGTTGCGTACGTCCTTCCTCCAGCAACGAACGGCCCCCTGGGGTTTTCGCTATTTTACTTTCGCGAGAACCATTAGGTAAACGAAAGACGTTCTTGTGTCTGCGGGGCATGTGTTTTCTTCCATGTGAAAGTTTTGTGTTATCGTCACACGAAACAAGCAGCCCACAGAAAGCCAAATACTAGTTAATAAAACGGTTATATTTCGCTTATCTGTGATATAATTGAATTGAACCCTTCGCTCTTTATGTAAATCAAAGGACTTTTACGAGCACGACAATGAGGCATTTAATGCTTCCCTACAGGGTTAACTAGTATTACCTATTGTCAGATACCACCTTTTAGCCAGTTTGCTTTTTAGACACAAACTGACACATTCCCCAATTCACTTGTGGGAATTCGGTATGTCTTGACTACGCCTAATCAGTTGCTTTAAAAGGAAGGCTTTCCGAATAATAAAAATTGGTTCTGGTATAACGTAGCAGATTCTTTCAGCTCAAAATAAAATCACTTGAAATTATTTGTCTTCATGACACGTGGCAGGTTGTAGTACATTCCTCTCCTAAAGTTAATTCTTCAAACTTAGTAAGTAGACTTTCGTGAGAAAGATTTTTACCATCTAGGTGACGTCTGTCAATGTGCCAAATAAATACGTGAACATTCGTGCTGCCATTCTATGTATCACATTCAACATCCCTTATTCGTCCTATATGATATCATCCCCACAATATTCTACGAGGGGTGACATGAATGTTTTGTAAACAATCTCAGTTGTAGACTGATTGCATCTTCGCAGTATCTTAAGAATGAACCGAATTCTGGTACCTGCTTTAGCCATGACTGAGACTATGTGATCGTTCCATTCCATACCCCCACATATTGTTACGCTCACTGTATTTACATGTGTTGACTGATTTATAATGATACTCATTGATATTGTAGTATAACATACTTTTTTTTGTTTTGTGAAGTGCACACAAGTGCGACCTGCGCTTTCTTCATACAAGTGCGCATGGTTTTATATCGTATGTTTCTCTTTTGAAACTATCGCCAGCATTACAGTCATTCAGCGCAGGTCAGTAACACCTCTTATTTGCAGAGACATAAGACAGCTTCCACGAACCGACCAAGCAAAACCTGTTAAGAGAACACTACTCAGTTTGGTCTTCCAGTTTGAAATGATTCCGCAGCAACTGTATCGCAGTCGATGCACAAGATCAAAATACTCAGATACAGATAATTTGTTTCAGACAAAAGACGACGTCTTAATTTATGTAAACATCAAACACGTTCTGTCTGGTTTTGATTTTTGTTTTTATACTTAGGACAATGAGGCATGCTTCCCTACAGGGTTAACTAGCATTACCTATTGTCAGATACCACATTTTAGCCAGTTTGCTTTTTAGACTCAAACTGGCACATTCCCCAATTCACTTGTGGGAATTCGGTATGTCTTGACTACACCTGATGAGTACGATTAGGACCCGGATATTTTATCAGCTTGTCAGTGTTGTACTTACTTCCCCATAGTTTAGGGAGAATGTTACGATGTTCTTACTAGAGGTGAGTTTTGGTGTTCATGGAGATAGATGATGATATTCGCTTTATGGGCTTCAACTTCGACAATATAGTGGTCTTCTCACACATTCATTTACCTTTTAATTTTTCCGTACCCTCGTTCCCTATCGCGACACAACTTGCTATGTCTTAGTTTTTAGAAGGTTTGACATTTGTAGATAGGTCATGTTAGGTACTGCCTCGTACTCCCAGTGAAATTGCATGAAGTTGTCGGCTGTGAACTTAGAGGACTCGCCTTGCTTAAGTAGGATTGGACTTTCTTGTTGATTTGCTTCACTATGGTAATGCCGACCTGTTAAGTGACATAAAGGAAACCAATCATATCTTTTATTCCGATTTACTGTACAACCTAGGCCACAAGACAGTTTTGAATATTCTTAGTGTTCGCTATGCATGCTATTTTTTGTTATATGTTGTCTGCCGTTGTGTTTTGCGTCAAGTTATTTCTGATGCTGTGACAACTACTTGTCTTACCATCCGTGATATTGCCTAAGATGTAAATATGCATACTATTGTATTTCGAAGCTTACTGTGTGACATTTTACTTTAAATTAACGTTGGTACTCATATATACTAGGCGATTCCTCATCTTAAAGAATTTAATAGTATTTTATTATTAAAGAAATAAAAAAAGACGAGCTTTCTTTCTACAGAGCTCTTGATTGTACGCTGTCTAGAGTTGATGTTTTTAATGAATTTACATGTTCCCTAGTAAATCTGTAATGTTAGATTTATGACTAACCAATATGTACACATGTTTTAGTCTATTGTGCTGTGTATACACAGAGGTTGGATTTAATGCTACCAACAAATATATACACATGTTACAGTCTATTGTGCTGCATGTACACATTGATTTGATTTAACGCCAATACTTTCATCATCTTTAAGCTTAAGTGGTACTATGATTACCTGTCGCTTCTTATAAACTTGATTTGTACACCCTTATATTACTACATGTATACTCTTTTTATTAAGCAGTGGCCTGAAGATGACAAAATGAATTACCGAAACTAGTTGCTTTCGAAATAAAATAAAATATCTTAAAGTGTACGGCTGTTGGTAAAGTTTATTGAATTGCAAACAGAAAAGTGTGACTTGTGAGATGATGGTCGGCCATTGTAAGTTATTCTTTTTAACACCCCAGGTACAGTTATTGGGCTAGGTGGACTGCTGGTTGCACTTTGGATGCCTTCCGCTAACTTCATGCGATTTTTACATCCACATTCCGCAATGCTCGATGGTACCTGTCCGTCGGTACGTGAGGTATGCCCGGCCTTGCTTCATCTGAGGTTGTTCCTTCGCGTTTCCATTTCACAATGATCACCAACGGTCTTCCTGCGGTAGCTGTAGAAGGGCTGAGGTATCCCTGAGGGATATGTTACTCAGGTGACATGCAATGACTAATCCACGTCCGAAGTAAACTGACCTCTCCTGACCAACCCATTCTGCTGTTGCTGATTCTATACTGACAACACAACAGCCACACCTCCTTTTATACAGGCGGATCTGTCTCTCGTGACATCCAGCGATCAATTCCGCATTACGTAGGGGACTCTGAGTACTTTTCATCAGATATACACTCCTGGAAATGGAAAAAAGTACACATTGATACCGGTGTGTCAGACCCACCATACTTGCTCCGGACACTGCGAGAGGGCTGTACAAGCAATGATCACACGCACGGCACAGAGGACACACCAGGAACCGCGGTGTTGGCCGTCGAATGGCGCTAGCTGCGCAGCATTTGTGCACCGCCGCCGTCAGTGTCAGCCAGTTTGCCGTGGCATACGGAGCTCCATCGCAGTCTTTAACACTGGTAGCATGCCGCGACAGCGTGGACGTGAACCGTATGTGCAGTTGACGGACTTTGAGCGGGGGGCATGCGGGAGGCCGGGTGGACGTACCGCCGAATTGCTCAACACGTGGGGCGTGAGGTCTCCACAGTACATCGATGTTGTCGCCAGTGGTCGGCGGAAGGTGCACGTGCCCGTCGACCTGGGACCGGACCGCAGCGACGCACGGATGCACGCCAAGACCGTAGGATCCTACACAGTGCCGTAGGGGACCGCACCGCCACTTCCCAGCAAATTAGGGACACTGTTGCTCCTGGGGTATCGGCGAGGACCATTCGCAACCGTCTCCATGAAGCTGGGCTACGGTCCCGCACACCGTTAGGCCGTCTTCCGCTCACGCCCCAACATCGTGCAGCCCGCCTCCAGTGAATGGCGTGAATGGAGGGACGAATGGAGATGTGTCGTCTTCAGCGATGAGAGTCGCTTCTGCCTTGATGCCAATGATGGTCGTATGCGTGTTTGGCGCCGTGCAGGTGAGCGCCACAATCAGGACTGCATACGACCGAGGCACACAGGGCCAACACCCGGCATCATGGTGTGGGGAGCGATCTCCTACACTGGCCGTACACCACTGGTGATCGTCGAGGGGACACTGAATAGTGCACGGTACATCCAAACCGTCATCGAACCCATCGTTCTACCATTCCTAGACCGGCAAGGGAACTTGCTGTTCCAACAGGACAATGCACGTCCGCATGTATCCCGTGCCACCCAACGTGCTCTAGAAGGTGTAAGTCAACTACCCTGGCCAGCAAGATCTCCGGATCTGTCCCCCATTGAGCATGTTTGGGACTGGATGAAGCGTCGTTTCACGCGGTCTGCACGTCCAGCACGAACGCTGGTCCAACTGAGGCGCCAGGTGGAAATGGCATGGCAAGCCGTTCCACAGGACTACATCCAGCATCTCTACGATCGTCTCCATGGGAGAATAGCAGCCTGCATTGCTGCGAAAGGTGGATATACACTGTACTAGTGCCGACATTGTGCATGCTCTGTTGCCTGTGTCTATGTACCTGTGGTTCTGTCAGTGTGATCATGTGATGTATCTGACCCCAGGAATGTGTCAATAAAATTTCCCCTTCCTGGGACAATGAATTCACGGTGTTCTTATTTCAATTTCCAGGAGTGTATATTCACAAAATTTGTTAAGTTGAGAGACTATTGTATTCGAATTCACATTTATATCTAAAAAATTAAAACATTGATAAATATGAGAGCTAGGTGGAGAACGTATGTTATAGATTTCTGACCTAAACTTACTTATTCCTGTGTAATTTGCTTTCCATTCAGAATGAAATTATGTGTTCGTGGAAATCTTCAAAAAAGAAGAACTTGGTTTCCAGAATGAGATTTTCACTCTGCAGCTGAGTGTACGCTGATATGAAACTTCCTGGCAGATTAAAACTGTGTGCCGGACCGAGACTCGAGCACGACTCACGCCCCGTCCTCACAGCTTTACTTCTGCCAGTACCTCGTCTCCTACCTTCCAAACTTTACAGAAGCTCTCCTGCGAAACTTGCAGAACTAGCACTCCTGAAAGAAAGGATATTGCGGAGACACGGCTTAGCCACAGCCTTGAGGATGTTTCCAGAATGAGATTGAGTAGCTTGGGTAGCTCAGTTGGTAGAGCACTTGCCCGCGAAAGGCAAAGGTCCCGAGTTCGAGTCTCGGTCCGGCACACAGTTTTAATCTGCCAAGAAGTTTCATATCAGCGCACACTCCGCTGCAGGGTGAAAATCTCATTCTGGAAACATCCCCAAGGCTGTGGCTAAGCCATGTCTCAGCAATATCCTTTCTTTCAGGAGTGCTAGTTCTGCAAGTTTCGCAGGAGAGCTTCTGTAAAGTTTGGAAGGTAGGAGACGAGGTACTGGCAGAAGTAAAGCAGTGAGGACGGGGCGTGAGCCGTGCTTGGGTAACTCAGTTGGTAGAGCACTTGCCCGCGAAAGGCAAAGGTCCCGAGTTCGAGTCTCGGTCGGGCACACAATTTTAATCTGCCAGGAAGTTTCCAGAACATGGTTTGTTGGGCTGATTGCTCCGAAGTGCAGTCAAAGATTGTCGCAATCAGGACGCTCGGGTAATCTGTTTTTCAACTTTCTTCCTTGCTTCGGATTCTCATCAAATGTAAAGAAATCAGAGTTCTTCCTAACCCTCAGTTTAGATACGTAAAGGTACTGGTTGAATATATATTTTCTAGCCACAAAACTCTCTTGGGCAATCTTATGAAAACAGTATTTCTGATTCAGTCTACTGCCTTTATCGCATATTTCGCGTAACAGCTGCAACGAGTATAGGAACATTAATATGAAAACATAACACGGATGAAGGAAGTAATAGTAGTACAAAAAAAATTCTGCGCAGATATATGTTGAGGGTAAGATGCTGAGAGTCCAATTCCCCTAGGAGTAAGGGACTAAAATCAGGAAAAAAATATAATTACCGTTCAACCCCGCAAGTAGCTTTAACCTGCTAGTATGCCACTGTACCTAAATGTCACCACAGTCTCTTTCCAAAATATATCACTTTTTTCCCTTTGCCAGTACTTCAAAAAGATCGATTTTACATGTCCATAAATACATTTTTAAATCCTATTCAAGATTATTTGCTACAGAAACAACGCCACTGTCAAACGGATGGCCTTTAGTAAAATACCATTCGTTTCCATCGGTGATTCTATCAACCGTTACATCTCTACGATTTGCTACTTTTTTTTCTAGACATGAAAGACCGTTCAAACGAATGCTGTTTTTTCTCTTCGACCCACTTCAGAGACGTCCTTCTGCATTTCATGAGGCTCTTCTGCTCTAGCCTCATTCCATGATATCACAAGTACTCCGTATTTTAGTGTCTCTTTTACAAACGTTCATGTCTAAAAATGTGAGGAGTGTATCAAATAAATTAATAATATCCTATCATTTTCATAAAATGTCTAGCATACATAGCTTGATTTCGAAATAAATATACGGCACCAAAAGTAATACCTACGATGTTTCTGATGATGCCGTTTGTACGACTGATGTCTCATTACCTGCAAACATAACCTAAATTATCAATGCGGTTAAAGAGAAAATGTTCATGTCGTAGAAACCACAAAAGCATTTTCCTTAAGCATGACAGACAAAATCTGTCCGTAGATTACACAAGTTGAAGTATACTGCGTACTGAGCATGAAACCAAAATGTTGAGAACTAGAATTTTCTTTCATTGTACCGTCATAGCTTTAGGAAAAGAATATGAACAATGGGGCTACATTAAGTCTTTAGGTATTAAGACGGCAATACAAATAAGAAAGACATTCGACACGCTGAACCAACTGACAAAGGGAAAAACAAATATATGGTGTAGAGCTGTGTCTCTCTGGTGACTAGAATGTATCTAAACGTAATAAAAGAACACATTTCAGAACTTACCATCTAACAGTATTCACGCATCTCACATAGCTTAATTAATTAAGAAGGCAGCTGTGAAGTTCCTACGAGCAGCTTTTCAATAGGTAATGAAAGATTATATTGTAAATGTAAAATCATTTGTCATATAAAACCTCAGAACAAAGACCGAGCTCTTCAAGATTTCCGAGGCAGATCTAGCCACTTAGATCACTATGTGCTCCGACTAAGACTATCTTGGTGTCCCAGAAAGAAGATCTGAAGCAGCAAGGAGGAATATAACATACTTTAACGAACGAGGAAACAATCTTTGTATGATAATATGTAAATAAGAAGGTCATAGCTGAACTCTAAAGGTGACTCTTGCGTCGATGATCAGGACCATGATGCTGTTGGTATTCTGCTGCTGAAATTCCTGTCGTATCACTTTTTGCATGGAAATGACCTTATCAAGGACTTCGCAGAGTACTTAGACGTGTTGTTTGGCCTTCGTCTGTTGCCATAATTCTATCTTTTGCTACGAGCTTCTTTCCTCGCTTCAAGTCAATTTACCTTGTCGGTTTGTCTTCTGATTGAATGCATTGCTGAACTTTCAATCTCTGTTCTGGATAGCTTCACCTACGAACCTTTCCAACGTCAGATGCTTCTTTTTTATTTCTCAGATCAGTTTCATTACATTTTTCCTTTACTCCAGGCTTCATAAAATTCATGTACAGGACTTGTTTGTACTCGTACGTCTGGTTTCATTCTCTTGATATGGCTACGCAATTTTAATCTGCTTTTTGTAATGTAACTCTGAATGCCGGTATTCTGTTTTGCTTCTTGATTTCTTCTTTGATCCCCGTGCATTTTCGTATAAGAATTTGTCATATAATTTTTTGTTCCACATTTTCAGTGTTTCCGATATCAGTTTTCCTGCTGAACATTATTTTTTTTCGGAAGCATAGACACGTTCGGGTTTAATGATAGTATTGTGATGTTACAGCTAAGTGTGTTTAGAGATGTAGACATTTTGGATGACGCAAGATGCTGTTTCCATTCTTTGCATCTAACTTCTCAATTCCATTTTCTTAAATAGTTTCACGGGGGCATTTAAGTTGATAGATTCACTTGATTTTACCATATTTTGTTTCCATTCCTTTTTATGCTTGTTTGGTCCAAGTATCTTGTCGGAAAAATTTAGTTCACCATTTTAGAGGTTTCCAATTCACTCAAGATTATTGTTGCAACAATGAAGTAGATTGAAATGATTATATTTACAGATCAATAGCACAAGCGGTTCTGAGGGAACCAGATGTCGACTCTTACCGAAACATCCATATTAGTACGTAGTACAGACTCCACAGGGGGCAAAGCAGGCGCTGACTGTCATCAAGTCGATCGAACAGATGGTGAATACGGTCCTGGGAAACGTTATGCCACGCCTGTTCGACCTGTCCACCAGTTCTGTAAGAGTTGTCAGTTGACGAGTCGCACGAGTCACTTCTCATCCCACCACATCCCACAAGTGCTCGATTGGAGACAAGTCGTGCAGAGCACGCTGAATTTCACAGGCAGTGTATGGGTGAGCGTTATCCTGTTGGAACGAAGCGTCACCTTCCTGTTGCAACAGCGACGAAAGAACGGGTCTAACAACACTCTACACCTTGGATGGGGCCAGTGTGTTTTGGACGAATGCACTCTACGAGACAGCGCTCACCAGGTTTACACCGTTCGCGAAAAAGACAATCTGCTTTCATCGCTGAAGACCACGGCGCGCCATTTCATCTTCCAAGTGATCCTCTGACGTCACCAATAGAGATGTCCGCGTCGATACTGTGGCTTAAGTGGAAGACAGACAAGAGATGTGCGTGCCCAAAGTCCCACTGTTAATAACCGGTTCGCAACAGTTTGTCTCGACAGGTCTCGGCTCACAATCCCTCTTATCTGTGCTGTGGTAGCTGTACGGTCTGCTTCTGCTATCCTTCAAAAAAAGACGATCCTTGAGGGTGTCCGTGGTGCGTGGACGTCCAGAGCATCGTCTACGTGTGTGAGAATGTTCAAGTGACCACTGATACCAGCATCATCGCACAACTGAGGATGCTCGGTCCAACTTGAGTCGCAAGTCCCCGAAAGGACCATTCCGCCACTCGGAAGGCCTTTCAAACTCGCTCAGTTGGTTGTAGGAAGTTCGACTGTATCTCCGTCGCAGGGTGGCCTGCTTGCTCCACATGTCTGCACCACACGCTGCCTTCTGGCTGTGAGCATTCCCTATTGAAGGGTAGACAGAGGTAGCGCTCTAGTGGCTACGTCACTACGCTGTCTGTTGACGGAAGAGGTTGAAATCATCTAGTGTCCCCCTGGTGGCATATACCGTCATCGGATCAAAAACGACGTCGTCTTTAGAGTTGTATTTTACTTTTATTTTTACTTTTTTTGCACTATACTGTCTTTTCAAAATAAATCTGTAAACCAGTATTTCTGGAATTTCGTTAAGATTTCAATCTGTTTCTGGACTGCTGTGAAGTCGCGAGTCGAGGCTGCAAAATGAGGTAAGGCAATCCACCTCTAATTTCCTTTGCTGCTGCCTAATGTGAATGGATGCTTAATTTTTAGGACAGATGTTTGCTTGTGGCGCTCTGTAGTTTCTTTCTCAAGCACGGTGTTGAATAGTAATGAAGGTAAATCATCGTTGGTTGCTTGATTTGGGGGAGGAGACCAAACAATGATCTCATCGGTCCCATCGGATTAGGGAAGGAAGTCGGCCGTACCGTTTCAAAGGAATCATCCCGGCATTTGCCTGAAGCGATTATGGGAAATCATGGAAAACCTAAATCAGAATCGCCGGACGCAGGTTTCAACCGTTGTCCTCCCGAATGCGATTCCAGTGTTCTAACCACTGCGCCACCTCGCTCAGTGAGTAATCATGATAGTGGCGAAGACCAATAGTGAGCCATTACAAATGATTTGTTTAGTGCCTGTATTAGTTTAGACTGAATAGTTATTATGAACAACTCATAAGTACTTCTATGCAGACGGCTGCGTCGGGAGTCAACATTTCCGTTAAGCTCCGATATGCTATTACTGCTATCACTAGTAGTAGCGTAAAGAAATGCTGACTCCTAGTATGCTCTGACGCAGCCATCGGTCAAGAAGTATTTTTCGCCTGTTGGTAATGACTAAACAAAGGATTTTACTGAAGTAAACTTTACAGCTAAAAGTAATGAAGAGAGTCCATCCCCTTCTGTCATCCCGTTTTTTATGGTGAAAGGATATGAAATTTCTCCTATGAATTTTGCTTTAGATTTTGTGTTCGTTAGTGTGTGTTTTATGATTTGAGGGGTTTTGTGGTTTAAACCGTCCTCATTCAAAACTTGAAATAACGGCTCACGATAAACACATTCCTCAAGATTGTTTAAGTCAACAGACGCACACATTAGATACACTCCTGGAAATGGAAAAAAGAACATATTGACACCGGTGTGTCAGACCCACCATACTTGCTCCGGACACTGCGAGAGGGCTGTACAAGCAATGATCACACGCACGGCACAGCGGACACACCAGGAACCGCGGTGTTGGCCGTCGAATGGCGCTAGCTGCGCAGCGTTTGTGCACCGCCGCCGTCAGTGTCAGCCAGTTCGCCGTGGCATACGGAGCTCCATCGCAGTCTTTAACACTGGTAGCATGCCGCGACAGCGTGGACGTGAACCGTATGTGCAGTTGACGGACTTTGAGCGAGGGCGTATAGTGGGCATGCGGGAGGCCGGGTGGACGTACCGCCGAATTGCTCAACACGTGGGGCGTGAGGTCTCCACAGTACATCGATGTTGTCGCCAGTGGTCGGCGGAAGGTGCACGTGCCCGTCGACCTGGGACCGGACCGCAGCGACGCACGGATGCACGCCAAGACCGTAGGATCCTACGCAGTGCCGTAGGGGACCGCACCGCCACTTCCCAGCAGTCGCGACAGGCGTGTATGGAGGGATGAATGGAGACGTGTCGTCTTCAGCGATGAGAGTCGCTTCTGCCTTGGTGCCAATGATGGTCGTATGCGTGTTTGGCGCCGTGCAGGTGAGCGCCACAATCGGGACTGCATACGACCGAGGCACACAGGGCCAACACCCGGCATCATGGTGTGGGGAGCGATCTCCTACACTGGCCGTACACCACTGGTGATCGTCGAGGGGACACTGAATAGTGCACGGTACATTCAACCCGTCATCGAACCCATCGTTCTACCATTCCTAGACCGGCAAGGGAACTTGCTGTTCCAACAGGACAATGCACGTCCGCATGTATCCCGTGCCACCCAACGTGCTCTAGAAGGTGTAAGTCAACTACCCTGGCCAGCAAGATCTCCGGATCTGTCCCCCATTGAGCATGTTTGGGACTGGATGAAGCGTCGTCTCACGCGGTCTGCACGTCCAGCACGAACGCTGGTCCAACTGAGGCGCCAGGTGGAAATGGCATGGCAAGCCGTTCCACAGGACTACATCCAGCATCTCTACGATCGTCTCCATGGGAGAATAGCAGCCTGCATTGCTGCGAAAGGTGGATATACACTGTACTAGTGCCGACATTGTGCATGCTCTGTTGCCTGTGTCTATGTGCCTGTGGTTCTGTCAGTGTGATCATGTGATGTATCTGACCCCAGGAATGTGTCAATAAAGTTTCCCCTTCCTGGGACAATGAATTCACGGTGTTCTTATTTCAATTTCCAGGAGTGTATTTTCCACAGATCCTTTGATGCCCTGAGATTATTTTCAACTTCAGAATTTGCTCTGGACAAAATCTCGATGATCTAAACCCTACTTAATTCTCTCCAACTTTGGACTCCAATTGTCCTCTGGCAAGAAGACTTTGAGATAAAATTTTGTATGGGCCTGGTAGTAATGATATTTATTTACAGTGCTGCCTGCTTTTTGTGTAATGCATTAATGGCGTTTACCAGTCATCCAAAATGATTTTTTTAATAATTTCTGCGACTTCTTTTAAAGTGATTGGGCAGACTGATTTTAGTATTTCTGCTGCAATTCCGCTCTTCCCAGACTTTTTATTATTGTTAGTATTATTATTACTGATATTTCAGTTTAGATTTAGGCTTGCTGTAAAGCCATTAGAGATGGTTAATTCGTACGAATATGTCATGTCTCTTTCTATGGTCATTAATCCATGTAGATCCTTTTACTGAAACCGTGGAACACCTAAATCAACATAGTCGAGCTTCAAACTAACGCCCGTCGTTCTGAGATAGGAATTCATAGTTAACCACTGAATCACCTCATAAGACTGACTACTGGTTTTGTTGGCAACAGTAAATGCCTGACCGTTTTAATGTGTTATGTGTGACTGTAACATTCCTCGTCTTATTTTAATTAAGGAGTAATGTGTTGGTGAAGTTATCTACTTCGGTTGCAGTTTTAATGTGTATGAACAGTGCTGGTAATGCCCAGTGCATCATACAAATCCACCTGTTTTGCATAAAATGAAAAATAGGTAGGATTACAGTTATTATGTTCCTTTTTCTTTTTTATGAATCTTCTCTATGTCCATTTTACCCCACCCCCTTCCGCACCCCCCCCCCCCCACCCCCCCACACACACCAGATGCTTTGTTTTCTCTACTGCGTGGCGTGCATACCACAGTTTTGAAAGAGATCGATTTCATATGACGTCGCTGACTGCAGCTGTTAAAAATTAGTAGCGGACTGTTTATAACAGCTGCTACTCTGGATCAGCGCCTATGATTTGATGAGTAGCGTGCAATCGTAATAACTCCACAAATTCTACGGCACACTTCATACGCCGCTACATACATCATCCGCTTCAGTAACCGCAGGAGCTGCGTAAGGGAAATTGCTGACATAACTCTCCTGACGTCAGAAGCCTAGCACGGCGTATTCCTACTGTTATGGAACTTAATTACATCAACTGTGCTTTCCCTAAGAACAAAGCCGTAATTCCTACAGAAGATGTTAACACCAAAAGGCATTCCTAGGCTACGGAACACCAAAAAGCATTCCTAGGCTACGGATAACCTACACATGTATAATGTAGTCGCTACTTTTCAGTGTGCCTCATCAGAGTGATAATTGGTGTTAAAATGCAATGTTATTTACAATAGTTCTGTAAGTAACTTCTCGTACGCTTATAACAACTTGAAACAGAGGTTATTTACTTCGTCTTACAAGTTAAAACTTGTGACGATATTTAGTTGCTGAGAATTTCTTTTACTTCGTTATATTCACAGAAATGTGAATTGCCAGTTATTCCTGGTAGCCAGATTAATCAGTTTCAGTAACAGCCAATTTTCTTTTTATCGCTATCCTTCTCTAGCCTGAAATGAGCATTTGTTCCTATCTGTGATTCGCTGTCTTATTCATCACGTCGTCCACATAAATCATAAAATTATTCGGTCAACCCACAACTCATTCTGCAGCGGAGAGTAGAATGTAATGGCTGGCTGACCTTTTCTTTAAAAATACATGTAGTGTACATTCACAGTGCGTTAGTATAGAGATGCGATTGCGAATCCTGATAATATAGTATTTGCCTTTCTTCGAAGTTCGGTCTTTGCAGCTTTGTTAGTTCCAGTCTCTCATTTTTTCCTTGTTACGACAGCTGTCTACTAATATTCATTTCACTAAATACACTGTGTTTACATGAAATCTGTTTCATTTTATAAATAGAAGTTATCTTCATATTTAGTTTCAAAACGATATTTGTTTAATGTAGTGACAACCCTACACACATTTCCAACTGTTGTTTAGTTCACACAAAACGGTTCAACTTAACAAGTAATTGCGTGCTGTTAACACCTTCACTCAGCAAATTTTACTAGCATTAAATAACAGTATAGCACTGTTTGATATTTTCTGTATCCTCTCTAATGGACTTTGTGAAATACAGTATTTACCAGATAAACTGAGGTTTTATGGAATTGGTGGCATAACCAATCAATGGATAACCTCATCTGTAACCACATTAATGCATAAAGCTGTACTTAATAATTCAGTCAATGTAAACAGGGAAGATTCTTCTGAATGGGGAGTTTCAATATTGGGTCTACTACTGTTCCTCATATATGTAAACGACCGTGTATCTAATATACAACAAGCAAAAATATTTCCTTTTGCAGACGTCACTAGTATTATAATCAGTCCAAACATACAAACAAGTTCAAAAGAAATAGTAAATAACGTTATTAAAAGTATTATTGAATGTTTTGTGCAAGTGGTCTCACTTCCAGAGAGACACAACATGTTCAGTTTCGCATATCTAGAGGTACTACATCATGGTGAGGAAATAATAACTACGGTGGAAACATTAAAATTTTTACATATCCACATTGGTGAGAGTTTACGCTCGAAAAACACATTTTGGAATCACTAAAGCAATTTATTTTAGTCATATAAACTCATCGAATCATTCCAAATCTTAGGGAGGAACAAAGCAGTAACCTAACGTATTTTGCATATTTTCATTTATTGTGGCATATAACATTCAGTGACCCCAGAAACGAACAGTAACCTGACGCATTAAGGAACACGAACGGCACATGCGGCTAAAACAAAGTGCAAAACTGGCAGTAGCGGAACATCACGCGAACTGTGGCTCTGACATCGATTTTAATAACGTACGTGTACCGGCTAAAGAAACAAACATTTATAGAAGAAAGGACCGAGAAGCGGTTGAAATTTCTAAGAATGCATCTAATTTCAATAGAGAGGACGGCTATAGGTTTCCGGCATCGTGGCTCCCCGCCATCAACGAAGTAAATACGCGGCCGCGGTGTGTGAGCGGCGTAAACAACGCGCTACAAGTCACCTCGGCAAACAATAATATTTTGGGTAAACATTTCCCTTCTCATGCTCTGTCCGTTTCGAATCTAGCCACTGATGACGACCAACCACTAGCGGTAGCAGGCATTTCAACCAATAACCCTTCTCGAGCATAAGTGTGGAACAGTGCCTTTCTATCCAATGACGACGACCGCCAATGGTATCCACAGGAGATGAGCTACCAACGCCCCTTCTTCTGTATTAGCCTATGACTATGGCCCACCAATGGTACCCATGTGAATTTTTAACCAATACTATCACTTCTCCAGGACGAACGCCAGAAAATTCCCCCTTTCTAAGTGGACGCGACACTCATCTCTGACAGTGTTCTAGCAGTAGTGGACACCAAAAGATCCTGAGGAAGATCCCAGCAGAGGGGTCGAAACGTCGAACATTTTAGAAGAAACATGACGCGGCCTAATAACCCAGAAGATTTTAACTTTCTAAAATTGCCCAAGTCTACTGCTGGCGATGTGAATGTGAAGTGGAAAAGCGAAGAAACAACCACATGTAAACCAAGACCAGACGCTCTTTAAGACAGGCGCCGTCGCGCGTAGCGGAAGGTGACTGTAAAATATTGCACGAAATCACTCGGGTCAGTGGTCGAGCAGCTCCTCATAACCCTCAAATTTCTGTAGCCAACGCTAAACGTCGCTTGAGATGGTGCAAAGAGCGACGACACAAGACAATGGACGATTGGAAGCGAATGATCTGACTTGATGAATCGCGTGATACACTGTGGCAATACTACTGAAGAGTTTGGCTTTGGCGAATGTCTGGAGAGCGTTACTTGCCATCATGTGTAACACCAACAGTGAAGTCCTAAGGGGTTCGTATAATGGTGTGAGGATAATTTTCGTGGTTTGGGTGTGCCTAATGAATAGGATATGAGCATAGCAATGTGTACCGCGTACAATTGAGGAACAGTTCGGAGGTAATGATTGCAATGCAACCTGTCATATAGCAGCATCTGTGATGCAGTGATTTGTGGACACTTCTAAAGCCCATGTAACATCCTTGGTGTGACTTAAAACATCGACTCGCTTTAGTACCCGGTGTCCGAGATCACTACCTTCTCTGGTTTCGGGTCTTAAGGAAGAATGGGCTGCCATTCCTCCACAGAAACCCCACTGAAAGTGACCACGGCATAGTTTAAGCAGTAGTAAAGGCAAAGATTGGACACACGCTATACTAATATCCAGTAACAGGTGTCCGGATACTTTTGGTCTAATAAATCGTGTTGAACATTTTAGTGATTCAAATTATTTTTCTTTCTTTGATCTTATCAATTCATTAAATTACAAACTGTACACTAAGCTCAAATGATGTATTATAGTCTTTTAATTCAAAACTTTCGCTAATATTCTGTTTTTACGAATTTGTCATCACAAAATTCCTCTCACACAGGTCCAGGTCCTAAATAAGGACCCGCAAACTGTTTCAAAACTGTTCATCAGATTTCTCTACATTTTCAGCACCAATGAATATACCACGCTGAAGTAAATATTAACTTATGCCTAGGACTAAAGGTTCTTGTTTCCAAAACGATCATCCGACTTTGCAGTGGTGTATCTTTCACGTACCGGTACATGCAGATACAATCATGGAGTACCTTTTACAATTGCATTTATAATCGAATTATTCAGCTTTCACAAATGCTCATTGTACCCTCCACCGGACGCACGACAAAATTCCAGACGTGAATTAAACTCGTCACATACTTTTTTGAGCATATCTGGAATTATTGTCTTCACTGCAGTTGCTACGCAGCGTCGCAAACGCATAGCATCGACGAATAGAACGCCGCACAACTGTGGAGAAGTTGACACACATTGGGTAAAGAACTAGCTGCCTAGGGAGACCCCTAGCGCCAATCGCATGAACCAGAAACTTACCAATGGCGCCACAGTAAACTTTTAGTTCGAATATGTAAGTTAACACCCACTCCTGTTTCCTGTCTTCATAAAGGGGAATATATATTCTTTTGAAATCGGTTAAATCTTTTTTGGAACGCCCTGAACATTAAAGGATTTACATTTGAGCAAGTTACAAATTTCACTGCAGTGCTGCTCAGACTTGGGATGGCGCCACATGCGACGATCCTGAGCATTTAGCGTCCGCCTATTTCTTTACCGTCAGACGAAAATTAGACAATCAGCTGTACACAAAGTGTGTTTCGCATTTAATCTGCATGCTTCAACAGCGTCTATAGCAGCAATGGTTAAGACACAGGGCTCGATGTCACAAGGAGCAACTTTAAATTCTCTGCGGGCTTCCTCGCAGTTTTCCTCGTTCACTTCAGATGACAGTCAAAATTTTTTCTCCAAATGGACCACTGCAAGATCCCTACTTTATCATATCTTAGATGTTGGCTGGGCGTTCACTCTTCCTTCCGTTTATCCCAGGTTATATTCTAGAAAAGCGTTTTAAAATCGTGCAATGTGTTTGAAATTCTCACAAAATACTTTTAAACTGTAGGGAAAGACGTGTAATACAAAACCTCCACGACAGTCGAGAGGGAACAATAAGAATTAAAGACAGGGAGATAAGTACTCGGCTTAAAAAAAAACGTAATGCAAGCATGCAGTCCTTCTACCCTAGTGTTCACGTTCTATATTAAAGAATCAACAACGGAAAAGGTGCAAGATAGGGTTTAAACTTGAGTTTGAAAGGATACCAGGAATACGATTCACTGGTAACATTGTTCTCAATGAAAATGAAGAATTTAAGTATCTGTTGAATGGACTGAACAATATAGCGATGTCAGAATATGGACAAAGAATAAACCGAAGCAAGGCGAAAGTTGAACCGAAGAATGGGGAGAGTAATGAGGAATTACATAAATTGGACTAGCGATGACTTAATGTCAAGGAGACTACTTAGTACACGAAGCGAAGGAACTCAGCTACACTGTGTGATCAAAAGTATCCGGACACACCCAAAAAAATATGTTTTTCGTATTAGGTGCATTGTGCTGCCATCTACTGCCAGGTACGCCACATCAGCGACCTCAGTAGTCATTAGACATCGTGACTTAGCAGAACGGGGCCCTTCGCGGAACTCACGGACTTCGAATGTGGTCAGGGGACTGGGTGTCACTTGTGTCATGCGTCTGTACGCGAGACTTCCACACTCCTAAACATTCCTAGGTTCACTGTTTCCGATGTGATAGTGAAGTGGAAACGTGAAGGAACACACACAGCACAAAAGCGTACAGGCCGATCTCGTCTGTTGAGTGACAGAGAAAAAAAAATGGTTCAAATGGCTCTGAGCACTATGGGACTTAACTACTGAGGTCATCAGTCCCCTAGAACTTAGAACTACTTAAACCTAACTAACCTAAGGACATCACACACATCCATGCCCGAGGCAGGATTCGAACCTGCGACCGTAGCGGTCACGCGGTTCCAAACTGACGCGCTTAGAACCGTTCGGCCACACCGGCCGGCGGAGTGACAGAGACCGCTGACAGTTGAAGACTGTCGTAATGTGCAATAGGCAGACATCTATCCAGACCACCACACATTAATTCCAAACTGCATCCGGATCCGCTGCAAGTACTATGACTGGCGGGAGGGATAATACTTGGATCTCATGCTCGAGCGGCCACGCATCATGCTGGTAAATGCCAAACGACGCCTCGCTTGGTGTAAGGAGCGTCAACATTGGACCATTGAACACGGGAAAAACGTTGTGTGGAGTGACGAATCATGGTACACAATGTGGCAGTCCGATGGCAGTATGTGGGTATGCTGAATTCTCAGTGAACATCATCTACCAGCGTATACAGGGTGTTACAAAAAGGTACGGCCAAACTTTAAGGAAACATTCGTCACACACAAAGAAAGAAAATGTGTTATGTGGACATGTCTCCCGAAACGCTTACTTTCCATGTTAGAGCTCATTTTATTACTTCTCTTCAAATCACATTAATCATGGAATGGAAACACACAGCAACAGAACGTACCAGCGTGACTTCAAACACTTTGTTACAGGAAATGTTCAAAATGTCCTCCGCTGGCGTGGATACATGCATCCACCCTCCGTCGCATGGAGTCCCTGATGCGCTGATGCAGCCCTGGAGAATGGCGTACTGTATCACAGCCGTCCACAATACGAGCACGAAGAGTCTCTACATTTGGTACCGGGGTTGCGTAGACAAGAGCTTTCAAATGCCCCCATAAATGAAAGTCAAGAGGGTTGAGGGCAGGAGAGCGTGAAGGCCACGGAATTGGTCCGCCTCTACCAATCCATCGGTCACCGAATCTGTTGTTGAGAAGCGTACGAACACTTCGACTGAAATGTGCAGGAGCTCCATCGAGCATGAACCACATGTTGTGTCGTACTTGTAAAGGCACATGTTCTAGCAGCACAGGTAGAGTATCTCGTATGAAATAATGATAACGTGCTCCATTGAGCGTAGGTGGAAGAACTTGGGGCCCAATTAAGACATCACCAACAATGCCTGCCCAAACGTTCACACAAAATCTGTGTTGATGACGTGATTGCACGATTGAGTGCGGATTCTCGTCAGTCCACACATGTTGATTGTGAAAATTTACAATTTGATCGCGTTGGAATGAAGCCTCATCCGTAAAGAGAACATTCGCACTGAAATGAGGATTGACACATTGTTGGATGAACCATTCGCAGAAGTGTACTCGTGGAGGCCAATCAGCTGCTGATAGTGCCTGCACACGCTGTACATGGTACGGAAACAACTGGGTCTCCCGTAGCACTCTCCATACAGTGACGTGGTCAACGTTACCTTGTACAGCAGCAACTTCTCTGAAGCTGACATTGGGGTTATCGTCAACTGCACGAAGAATTGCCTCGTCCATTGCAGGTGTCGTCGTTCTAGGTCTTCCCCAGTCGCGAGTCATAGTCTGGAATGTTCCGTGCTCCCTAAGACGCCGATCAATTGCTTCGAACGTCTTCCTGTCGGGACACCTTCATTCTGGAAATCTGTCTCGATACAAACGTACCGCGCCACGGCCATTTCCCCGTGCTAATCCATACATCAAATGGGCATCTGCCAACTCCGCATTTGTAAACATTGCACTGACTGCAAAACCAAGTTCGTGATGAACACTAACCTGTTGACGCTACGTACTGATGTGCTTGATGCTAGTACTGTAGAGCAATGAGTCGTATGTCAACACAAGCACCGATGTCAACATTACCTTCCTTCAATTGGGCCAACTGGCGGTGAATCGAGGAAGTACAGTACATACTGACGAAACTAAAATGAGCTCTAACATGGAAATTAAGCGTTTCCGGACACATGTCCACATAACATCTTTTCTTTATTTGTGTGTGAGGAATGTTTCCTGAAAGTTTGGCCGTACCTTTTTGTAACACCCTGTATAGTGCCAACAGTAAAATTCGGAGGCGGTGGTGTTATGGTGTGGTCGTGTTGTTCAAGGAGGGGCTTGCAAACCTTGTTGTTTTGCGTCACACTATTACAGCACAGGCCTACGCTGATGTTTTAAGCACCTTCTTGCTTCCTGCTTTTGAAGAACAATTTGAGGATGGCCATTGCATCTTTCAACACGATCGAGCACCTGTTCATAATGCACGGCCTGTGGCAGAGTGGTTACACGACAATAACATTCCTGTAATGCACTGGCCTGCTCAAAGTCCTGGCCTAAATCTTATAGAACATCTTTGGGATGTTTTGGAACGCTAACTTCGTGCCAGGCCTCACCGACCGACATCGATGCCTCTCCTCTGTGCAGCACTCCGTGATGAATCGTTCCTCAAGAAACCTTCCAGCACCTGACTGAACGTATGCCTGCGAGAATGGACGCTGTCATCAAGGCTAAGAGTGGGCCAGCATCATATTGAATTCCAGCATTACCGATGGAGGGTGCCACGAACTTGTAAGTGATTTTCAACCAGGTGTCCGGATAGTTTTGATCACATAGTGTACGTCGGAAACAAGATAATGCGTGACGCACGTAGCAAAGAGGGTATAAGAAGCAGTGTATTCCGCACTAAAATAACTCTGCTACTATCAAACATGGGCCTTAATTTAGGTGAAGAGATTTCTGAGAATTTATGTTTGGAGCACAGCACTGTGAGGAAACTGAAAAAGAAGAGAATCGAATGGTTTTCAGGTGTGGTATTACAGACCGATGCTGAAAACAATGTGAACATAAGAAATGAGTCATCCGCAGAATTGGCACACATAAAAAAATTTATTGTACGATACGTTTTAAGATGTCAGGGAATAAGACATTTGGGAATAACTTCAATGGTTCTAGAGTGAAACTCAGAGATCAGAACCAACAGGGTAAAACCGATTCAATAAATAATCAGTCTGGTTATGGGTAATCTGAGAGGAAGGGATTGCCACAAGAGAGGAAGTCACGGTTGGCCGTATCAAACCAGTCAGTAGACTGATGACCCTAAAACCAAAATTTCTCTAGGAAAGTCGTGATGGGTCATTCGAGCTAGCCGTGTTCGCTAAGATTGGTCACTGGAAATCGAAGGACCAAATGTTGAAACTCTTCGTGGGAGCAGGGCTGCGTTTCAATGTGCATATGCCTCGACCCTTTGAGACGTCCCCTCACGACCAGAGAAACTCTCTGTAGCGCTAGTGTCCAATGTGAGTTCCAAACTAACTGAATCGACAAGTGTTTATTATCATAAGGCTCTGCAGAGGGCACGCACACTAAGAAAAATAATCACGCTTACACGGAGATACTGGCTATTCTTGAGTAGATCTCATCACTTTGTTTGCGCCAAAGAAGCACGCCTACGTGATTGCGAAATAGGTTTAGCACAGTCAGATATGATAGCAAGTCTCATTGACATTTTGTTAAAGCTACTAATACGAAGGAGCACAATGAAATTTCAATAATGCGACACATCATTTTAGTAAACGAAACTGAAACTAGATGAATTTCGACGCTTCCATAAGTTTAAAAAATACATAGCACTATGCTTTTTTTCCTTAATTTCTTTTTGGTAGTAATTACAACTGGATGTGTTACTACAGAACATAGGAACGTGATAAGTGGATGAGTGCTCGTTGGAATGAGAGCTTTGATGGCCTACACAGAACAACTAATGAAGATCTGAATATTTCTGAGAAGCTTTAATGAAAGAGTGGCACGTTCATAAAGACTACCAACATTTAAAGAAGGGAAAGACATCCTGTGCTTTCGTATATTTTTAATCTACCTGTAAGTAATATGCACGCGTGTGGAAACATATGAGGTACTAGCGGGAAGAGTCCAACAATAGTATTATCTCTGTCGCGAATTATTTTTCAGGATATCGTGAGAATGCGGAGATGCGGTAGGGTGTAGATACAACAACCGCAAACAAATTCCGTCCTGTAGCTCTTATTTTGTAACAAAGAAACAACCCAGTAGTACTCTCTCTCTCTCTCTCTCTCTCTCTCTCTCTCTGTGGCAAGGTATCCCCAATACCGAATGCTCTCCGTAAAAACCTTGTGCTCTATTTCCGAGGAATATCTGCTGTTTGCGATCTCTCGACATTCGCACCGCGCTGAGGAGACAAAAAAACCAGACTCGCCGATCAGAGATTATTTCGTACGGTGCGGAGATAAATATTCATGTGAGTTTGAAAAGCGCAAAGGAGATTATTCTCCAACACGCCTCGATGCCTCGGCTGCATTCTCAGCGATAGCCTGAAGGCATTTAAACGGAAACGATTGTTACAGAGGGCTAAAAACAAAGCCAGAGGAAAACACGAGACTTTGTTCCCACAAACCTATTTCTTTCCAAACGATTTTAACGCATTCATGTGTCATTCGTTTGTTGCAGGAGCTCAGGTTTTCGGCGCTAGGAATTTATGTTTTGCTGAGACATGTGGGAATCTGGAACATATTTCAGGCTAGACCGTACTAACCTTTCGCAATGCAACACGACTTTGGAGAACTTGACTCGTGAAATTCGGCTCCACGCGCAACACTTTGTGAATAATGGACGAAGACAATATCGAAAATTTAGCCCTCATAAATTTCCAGAGTTCACAACACCGTATGAAACATCATTGACTTACAATAAGGATACCACTCAAATGGTCAAGATTTTTCTCGCATAGAATCTAGAGCATTATTCCAGATGAAGGATGTTCATGAAGAACCAAGGTAAGGAAGTCTGTACAGAAAGAACTGGAACAGCACTGTTCATGTTCGCGTTATATGTAAACGAACTATTAGTCACAGTTCATTACAGCCTAGGGATTCTCGATATCTTGCCATTGTTTACACTCAAGTATAACATCGAGTAATTTAAAGAATTTCCATGGAAGATTTATGCACTGAATATCAGCTTAAATTAAATTACAATAAAACAATACGTGTAAAAACGGTTCTAAAACTTCGATTACGTAGTCATCACCCCTGGATTTGTCCAAAGCAGATGTGGAGGAACGGAGGGGAGACGATCATTCCGTAAACGTTTAGCGGATCTCCATAGCAGATCGGCACTAAGTTCTCTTTCAGCAGTTTTTGACCACTTTTCAAGTGTCTCAGATCTCTACCGCAGATGTACTGTTGTAACGGAGCACTTTCGCTCGTAACAGTGAGATTCGAAGATATTAAAAGAGGTTCCAGGGAAACCATTAGCATAAACCTACATCCTCCCAGTCTGAGGCCGGTCAACAAGGTTTTAAAAGCAGTAGTCTATACGTTATAGAATAATGTTATTTTCCTCACCTACTTCAAACTGTTTTTGCGGTCCTTAGTTCGAAGCCTGGTTTGATGTAGCTGACTACACTAGACTATACTGCGAAAATGCCAATCTCTGTACAACTACTGCAATCTGCATCCACGTGTATCTGCTCTCTGTAGGAACCCTTCATTCTGTTCTCTATGCTCTCAGCCGACCCCTTTTTTTAGTTAAGTTGCGCCAAACATCTCTTCATTTCCAACTTAAATCAGTACATCTTCATTAGTTATCCGATATAGCCAAATAATCTTCAGTATTCTTCTGCAGCACTACATTTCAAACGCTGCCCTTACCTTCTTGTTTTAACTGTTCATCATCCATGTTTCGCTTCTGCATCGGGCTTCATACCAAATACTTTCAGAAAAAGACTTAAATTTAAATTTTTTGTTAACAGATAACTCTTTTATGATGACAAGATCCTCCTGAGTAACCCCAATTGCAATTTCGAATGGGTTATTTACCTCCGGAATACTTTGTGCAAGAGGGTGCCATCATCGTCAAGCCATACATTAGAGCCGCATGTCATCGGGAAATACAGTTTCCTCGCGTTTACAGCAGTTCACAGTAGGACTGCCAACAGTGTGGTTGTAATTGAAGTGCAGCTTCTCACAGCATTCCAGTGTGAGTTGTAATTGCCGTAGGACAGTAAAACTTGCTAGTTGTTCTAATCTGTTAACATGGAACCGACTTACGATAGAACAAAATTAGTTCCAATTATGGCGCTGTGAATGCAAGAAAGACGTGTAGTAATGTTTCCATATTTAATTGGTTAGAAACGGGGTGTGGGCTGGAAAGGTCAAGCAAGTGAGAATGGCATAAAGTTGACTTTGTTCAATATGAGCACCGGGGACGTCGGCGAGTTGCTGCATCCGTGAAATAACGTGATCAACAGTTGCTCGCAGCAATTCCGGTGGAATCGGAATAATGTGCCTCTGTAAACTGGCTTTCAAATCAGGAAGATACCGAATTAAATATAATTTACAGTGGACAGGTCATACAATAGGCAGCAGTGTGCAGAATACTTACTGATCCACCGCCCCTCAAAAGACACAACATAACCTGCACTGCCCTTGGTATGCTACTGTCAAAAGACTTTGCACCAACCCCAGCCATGTAAATAACGAATTCTCCACCTAACGATGATGGTTTGAACCATCGCAACGCATAGAGGCAAAATAAATTAGTGAATGACGCAGAAAACTGCTTTATTTGTAAATGTATGGTGAACAAATGTGAATGACTTACTCTGCAGTCAACATGGAATAAACCATTGCCTTTCCTCTATTTAAATGGTCCCTACTTTACTGGCCTAAGTATGTCTATGGTGAACAAATATGAATGGCTTTCTTCGCAGTCCACACGGCATACATAGCGTGAATATAATCAATGTTTCCCCTCCTCTTTTTTTCAAACGTTTCAAATTTTCTTCCTAATAATGGTACGAAGTAACATGACATCGACGCACTGTGCAGCACTTGAAAAGTACAAAGCCTGACACATAAGCATTGAGACCGCTCGCAATACTATGAAAGTGCCTACTGTGTCTCTGTTTTTTGCCCTCGAACTACGTCCTTCCGCTGTGACAAGACGGATCATAGCCAATCAGCTCGGTGGCAGTGGACAAGCAGTTTCGTACACGTGTTTCCTTACACCACGCCGAAAATACCGTATGTAACAGAAAGTAGCACACACTCCTTTCAGCCGTGTAGTTTCCAACTGTTATTTTATTGAGCTACCAGTTTCGGCGGTATATTACATCTTCAGGATCTCTGACCTACGTGTAGGAAGATTCCTACATCTGGTCCAATCAAAATAGGGGCAGCATTCAGTCATTGGTATCCGTAAATTTTTGACACAGTGATCTCTTCGATCATCACTTGCCCCTATTTTGACTGGACCAGAGCCATACACGTCGGTCAGGGGGCCTGAATATAGCGTAATGTATCACCGAAACTAGTTGCTAAATAAAATAACAGTTGGAAATTAGACGACTCAAAGGTTTTTGATTCGACATTCTCTATTGAACAGCCGAGGTCCCGCAGTCGTCTGTATAAAGAAGGACTTACAGAAAAAATACATTGTACCACGTTTGACATAAAAAATTTATGATGTATGTGCCCTTACTACATATGCTCAGGTAATCCTGGTCATCTTGTTAAAACCCCCACACGTGTGCATTCGCCCCTTCAGCTAATCAAAATTATAGGAGAGGTTCTCCGTGATTCTGCACATGAGCTCCGTCGCTTCCGCTTTTCATGATGCTCGTGATTAAGCCTTTGTTAAAGAGCCTATTGACAGCCACTGAGCTGATAGTTTTTCTGTGCCTGAGACAAACAGTAGTAAAGTAAACCACAACAAAAAATAATTCCCTGGTAAAATGAGCACCCTCATTTGTTTCTCTATTCTTTTAGTTTCCAGACTTATTGTATGTGTAACCCGTGTCCTAGCATCAGACCAAAAAAAGTCCTCTTTGTTAAGGTAACGGTTAAATTATTACCAAATGCGATCCATTCGCTAAACATCAGGCAGCCACAGTAAACTGTGAACGGCTACATCGTACGAGAACAATGCTGTTGAAAATAAATAGGAGTTGGTGTATGCTCTGCAAACGCACCAGTTTTGAAACATTAACATGCATAGTGGTTGTTATGATGTAAAAAATTAATTAATCATTAGTATAGAACATTTTGTTTCACGCATCATAGACAGCTCTTCGCTCTACATTTCAGTGCGCGACCTAATGAGCGAGAATGAATAGGTTGCGCGGTCTATGAGACATGTATGGAGCGCAGGGAAACCCACTGGTGCCACACCACTCATGTTGCTGTAGGTCTACACACAAAACCGCAGTATTCATACGTTACAGAAAGTCGATAATTTATCAACCAATTTCGCCACAGACATTTTAAATTGACATACGCTGAAATTGTCTCTTCTCATTATAAATTAGGTCTCCTCTTATTTCACCATCAACGTAATATTTGGTGTTTCCTCGACTACAGTATCATAATATAAGGATTGTTGGCACTGTGGAGAGGCTTCCAGTGGCATCGTTTAAAGGAGAGCTCTCCCATTTAACAGGTGTGACAGAATGAAAAAGTGAATAACCATTTAGGTCGAGATAGAATGGTCGTATTCTTAATGCCATGGTGTGTGACATTTTACTGTCACTTCGCTAGAAAGCCTGTTATTGTCCTTAACAAAGCTTATTCGTAAGCAAAATGAAAATGAAAGTGGAATGGATGGATGGATTTAAAATTGTTGGGCGCTAAACGGTGTTTCAACAGTGCCCATTCAGGAGATCATGGTAGTGCTCCTGTTAAAAAGAAAAACGAAGATCACATAACGATAGCCATATTAATAAAAATGTCACATAAAATCTCTAGTGGATCTATTCATACCGTTGTCTCAAGTTAATAGAATTTGCAAAACAGAGGAATTGAATAAGATAATTGATCGGGAAACTAAGAGGGTGAGCCAGACACCAAAACACAAAGAAATCTCCGTCCAATTAAATTGGGCAGGATGCCTGTCGCTACACAAAATGTCAACATTTTCTTGCCATTGTTTCGTCGTCGTCTAAAAGTGAGAGTAAGTCGTTGAGATCAAAAGCTTCTCTCCTATCAGTGAAGAGTGATTAATGATTTACGTTTACGACGCATCATGACTAGATCTTTAGCGCCCAAACATCATTTAACATTTAATATAGGAATATTTAAAAATTTCCTAGCCTGTCTTATGTAAAACGTACATTGAAAAGAATAAAAGGCTAAAATGAGAGTATATTTTTTTACCACAGGCGAAAAAAAGAGTGAAGTAACCAGTCTGAGCTCACAGAATGATTTTGGAAGGGCCCAGAACATAGAAAATCAGTTCAAAAAGGTGACAATTCAACGAACGTACAGCAGAACATGCTGTCTAAATCAGCTACGAGACAAAGGCAAGGAAGCGATTTGTCTTACAGTAACAGTAAGAGGAAGTGTTGGGCAATTAAATAATTTACGCAAGAAAAGAAAACCAGATGTTTTTTTTACGTTCTTCGTAACACAGGTTCAATACAGGAATCAAATCTCAAGTTTCAAGTAACACCAGAGTGACTTTTGATACCTCATTACAAATACTTTATTTTGATTATATAGAAAAGTTCCGTATACAGTGAGCAAAGTTAGAGGCATCTGCAGTGTGTCGACAGTGGTTTTTCGGATTGCATTATCCAATGTAAAAAAACTTGTCTCCTCTTTTTTCAATAGTAGTTGCATCTAAGGCATTAGTAAAGAGCAATACCAGTGACATGGGAGACGGATTTAACAGCTATATCGGCGTCTGATGGAAGCCATTGTCTTGGCATTGATTTGCGTGCTTTGGCTTTCTCGGATGACAAAACACGTATCGGCCAGACAATGTGCTAAATGGGGGCCGCCGTCTTACGTAATGTGCGTGACGCAACAGAAGTCTGCGACTGGCAGTGAAACACTTGCATCTCGCAGGCTGCAGCGTAACATCCAACGACGCGTCCGTCACTTGTTTACGGCCGTTTGAATGAAAACAATATAATTCCGTACCTCCGCTGTGCGATACGCGAGCTTCATAAGAGAGGAACTTAACAGTATACAGTATTTGAAAACCAAAGGCGACTGGAATATGGAAGCTGCATGGTAGCTGATCTTCTTGCTGATGGTATTGCAGTGAGAATAACACTTCTATGATATCCACCCATTTATTGAGTATTAGAGAATTGTCACAAAATAGCGCTTAATTCCATATTCTTGTCTCGCTGAATGATATAGCTATCCATTTTGTTTTAAATTTTGTTGAAATGTACCGATTATGGCTTTTAGTTGAGTGAGGTCAACGCTCACCCTGATAGCCGTGCGCGTTAGTACCCTGCATCCGGGATTCGGGAAGGCTCGCCTGCCTCGTATCGAATCCGCCCAGTGGATTAACGAATATGACCGGTGAGCCGTGCAACCTGGACGTTCTTTTTAGGCTAGTTACCACGTCACTGTAAGAGAATACTGGGCTGGCAGCCACTTTCCACCTTAGTTACACGACCCTCAAACACGCGAATACGTTCGCACACTTTCATATGGGATAGAACTAGACGCAGACAGTTGAGGTGCAAAAATTCCATGCTAGGGAGAGGAGAAGGGTTCGCGAAAGAAAGGGTAATCAGCCACGCTCTACCACTAACAGTGCCAAATCCTGATTAACAAGCCGACCCCGTCAAGATACGGGATAAGACCAGGAAAAAGAAGACTGCAATTAAGAGAGCAAGAGTACTGCGGAAAAGTGTGTTACGAAATGAAGGAATGTCATAGGACAATGCAAGACTTCGTTTTTTTAAGAGTCGAGATGGTGCAATGGACATCTTAGTAGAGTCTTATTTGGTACGTATTTAATGACTTCGTGGTCGACGAGTGATAGAACTAATATCCTTCCGTAACCGGTACGTGTGGCTTTCAAACTGATTTACTTCTGCTACTATTTTTGTAAACCACCATAGGGAACTGTTGTGGTGTCTTCTTTAATAGCTCACGGCCGATTTCCTACGTCGATCGCATCCAACTCGAATGATAGTCCTACGTTTCCGATCGTAATTTAATAGCTGTATCCTATATTTATCTTTGTTTTTTCTAGTTTCTGATTTCCTGCTTTTACAGCCAGCAGGCTAGACAATCAAAACCCGTGTTTCGTATGCTGTTAGCATGTTTCATTTGGCACAGAAGACTTTCCGCTCCCCTCCCCGCTACCGACTACCATCGTCTAATATGGCACTGGATGAAAGTACTGATGATGGGGCATGTGGTCAGATATTTTTCCGGTCCTTAACGACGGCTTTCGAAACCTGAATCCCTACTTTTCCTTCAAGGACCACCATGTACTGTTTGATTCTTACTTGTGGACAGGTACGATTTGTAGCTGCCTCACTTATGCTTGGTACTTCCTCGTTACGCTTCAGTGGCATTTGTACTTGTTAGTTTTCCGGTATTTGACCGATCCTTAGCAACAGTAAATGTATTTATTGAAATAATCAGCAACCAGTTACAAAAAAAAAAATATTTCGTTAACCAAGTACCGCATTATTTTCCAGTGTCAAGAATAAGATGCATGCAGCATACTTCCGTGGTCATGTGGTTTAGTGCCTGTACAGGAGTGGTACAAGGAAACCAAACAAGTGTAGACATCATGCAAAATCCTGACATTGAGTTGCACGCTATTCTCATTTCTGCAACTCTTCATCTTTTGCTTCTTTATCCGGTTCGCCCAGAATCGGTATTGTGTGCTCATCAGAACGTTAATTCTATGCAACAGGTCCAGTACTACTTCTTTATTAGTACTGATGATAGCAATGTCCTCAGCGAATCTTGTCAATGATGTCCTTTCACCGTGAATTTAACTCTCACTCTTGAAAGTTTCTTTTGTTTCCGTTATTGCGTCTTAGATGTACAAATTGAACAGTAAGAGTGAAAGACAGTACCCCTGTCTTACATTCATTTTAATATGAGCCCTTGGTCTTCCGTTAGTATTGTTCCCTCTTATTGCTTGTAAGTTCCGTATATTACTCGTCCTTCCCTATTGTTTCACGTTGTCGAATGCTTTTTTCATGCCGACAAAACGACTGTGTGTTGATTTTTCTTAAATCTTGCTTCCATTATCAAAGGCAACGTCAGAGCTATAAACAGTTCCTCAATTCAATTTTCTTTTCCATTCTTCTGTTTATATCTCTAATAAATCTGCAAAATAGCGGTGTTGTAAACACGATGAAACATATAAAATGACCGTGTTGCAGACACGTTCAAAATGTTGCGTGACGGTGGGTTGCATATTTTTTTTAAGGAGCAGACCAGAGGAGCGTGTAAGTAAAAATGGAAATGTAGTGAACGCAACCCGCTCCATAATAACGGAATGCATCGCATGCCGCCTAATGTTGTGGAATAATTTAGAACTGTCGTGCGAGCATCGGCCTGAGACCGGGAGCAATATGCGAACCATTCGCTTCCCTTACTACGCTACAGCGTAAAATTAGCGCAATCAAAAAATTCCAGTCGACTTCTGCGTTAAAGATGATATGGCAACAAGACGTTTTGATTTTTTTGTCTTGTAAAAGCATGCTTCGCTTTCAGTTCCGAGTCGCCGTCCGGTGAAAGTATGAAATCCTTCAACTTATTAGATCGATATAGACCCAAAAGTGTGTCGCTGTGTACTAAGATTTCGACACAGCAGGGTGGCAGCAGCTAATGATGTTTCCGTTTAACATGGTCATTAGTTCGTGAAGTGAATTGAAAACAGATGCAATTTTTGACAAAAGCTGCACAGTTAAAATAAAAATGTAAATGTCTTCTGACTAAGACCTCCCGTCGGGTAGACCGTTCGCCCGGTGCAAGTCTTTCGATTTGACGCCACTTCGGCGAGTTGCGCGTCGATGGGGATGAAATGATGGTGATTAGGACAACACAACACCCATTCACTGAGCGGAGAAAATTTCCGACCCAGCCGGGAATCGAACCCGGGCCCTTAGGATTGACGTACTGTCGCGCTGACCACTTTTTTTTAAACCTCATTTTGTCATTTTCGTTCGTTGCATCTGCTCGGGGCGGATGTCGCAAGACACCCGTTTCAATTCGTCGTTGATCCATTAACTCAGTTTTTTATTACAGAGGGCAGCTAACCTTCTGACCGAACACGCTGAACTACCGTGCCAGTGACCACTAAGCTACCGGGGGCGGACACAGCTAAAATGTATAATACTTACTGAGCTTGCGCTACTGGAGGAACACCACATCTTCATATGTGTCGAAATCTACAACAAGGTGCCAGGACTGTTCCTTGGTTCAACAACTAACTATTTCGTAATAATCACCAGCCATCGAGGGTGGGATTTGTCTTAGCCTTCTCGCTTATCGAAAAAGTGCTTCATGCAGGCGGTCCCTTTTCTCGCCGATGGGATTTGAGACAACTGAGTTAACCAGGGGACGACCGTATAACCTGACACACTGTCGGAGCTACGGCATGGTTTACCATTCTTCAGAAACGAAATACTTTGACTGCCGCTGTTTCACCACACCTAGCAGCGCAAACGAATTTAGAACCAAAGCCATACTACTCTGAGTAGCTGAAGCTGCTTTCTGTAAGCGACAATGGTGCGGCTGATATCATATTGTGCGTTACTTACTAGAAGTGTTTAATAATGTCAAAAATAACGCCCAATTGATTTGTTAAAACTGGTTAATTAAATCAGTCACAAAACTGTATGGATAGTGGAAGTGGCTAATACTGGTTATAACACATACAGTCTTTGAGGCTTAATATAATCATACGTTCAAGAGGTAGAGAAATTCAGTTTTGGAAAAAGTTATAGTGCGGTCTACAGTCTTCTGACTGAAGTTCGTAACAACAACAACATTCACATTATAGTTTTGATTTTGATTGTTGCAGTCAGGAATAATGAGGAAAGAGGACGGAAAGTTGGAGTTTTAAAGTACCATCAATGACGAGGTCAATAGAGACGGAACAGAAATTCGAACAGTACAAGGATGGGGAAACAAATTGTTCATGTCATCTCATCCAAACAATCAGGTTAATCTGTTTAGAGAAGCCACGGATCGGGATTTCAGCCGCGTTGCACCGGAATGCAATTACAGTGTTTTAAGCAATACCTCGCTATGTGGAGGGTTCGAAATTCTACAGGCATTTCATGTTTTTGTTCATGAACACTTAGTACTACTTCAAGGCAGACTTTCTGGGTTTTATATCTTTCCAGCAAACCCTTAAGTGCAAAATATGTTCAGGGAATGGATTATACGAAAACTGAATTTCGGCAATCCCGTTTGTTTGGCAGTGATCTGTGTTTTTGAATGATGAAAGCTCGATGACTTAAATTTCCTAGAGTGACAGAGATTTGCAACTTCAGGAATTTGTACAGCAAAGACGAGTGAGAAAATTTCTATATCTTCATATGACCGATGACTTACGCTAGATGGTCTTTTACTTTTCGCCGTCCAATTCTAGCTGAAACTCGATGTACGGGACCCACAGATTAAGATTTCATTGTAATAACTCTAAAATGACAACCACATACGTGGTTATTTTCCGACGGCAAAGAAAATGATGTTGTGGAGGTACTTCTCCGCAGCTCGTAATTCAACAGACAACAGCTGCTGTAAAATAATTCTTTATTCGAACCTTTTTCGATCTTCGCTTCATCTTCAGGTGCCTCAAAATTACGCTGAGTGCATCCACTCGGAGAAATGGAAGCAGATTGTAATACGCAGATAAAGATTAGATATTATTGGTACTGTTGATTATATGATACATTTTGCTATTGATGCATGTGGTGAAGGATGCTTCTTAAGCTATTTGACGCCACGGTTTTAATGTAAGGTGATGTAAACTTTGAGACCGGTTATGAATATTGTTCGGCAGCTCTTGACGGTTGAAATATGATGTTTTTCTAAGAAAACTATACTTATACTTCTTAATTGCAATGCGTACCGAAGGCTGATATATACCTTCAAGTGGCGGCTGAAAAGAGTGCGCAGCCTAGTTTAAATACACGGCACAAATGGAGAAAACCCGCATAACTTCTAATGTGCTATATCCATCAGAGGCGCACCGACAAGCTGAAATTGAGATTGGCACCTGAATATGGAACAAGATCCAACAACGTGATCAATGAATACCACTGACTCGTTGCATCTACATAGGGGCCTGCTAGTAAACTGAAGTACTCTTCCGCCTGTAGCTGTCTGTATGTGAAGGCCAACCTCGGGAACTGCTGTCGTCATTTTGATACGTTTTCCGCTGATAGATACACTGATTCACGAGGAAGGTTTGTGTACATAATTTATAATTATATAAATGATGAGTGGTTAGTACACCCTTTGTTATCTGTCTTATATTTAATTGGCGTTTGCAGTGACATCTCGTGGGAACGATGAAAGCTACAAGTTGGTCAATTACACTGTTATAAAGATAGGAGTATCTGGCGGAAAAGCACTAAAGTAAACGGCCGCTGCAACTCGAGAGAGCAGCGAAGCTTGACCTCAATCTATACACATTACAATGTCTCCCGATGAGTTTTTCTGTCTGTATGTGAAGACTAATCTCAGGAAATTCTGTAGAGAATTTGATATGGTTTCGACTAACAGATAAAGTGATACACGAGGAGGGTTACACTAATCCTCCTTATGACGTATGGTGGAGGGTACTTTGTGTACCAGCGTCACTTGGATACAGTCAAAAACAAATGGCTAACGGTCAACTTAAAATTAACACACTGTACAGTTGCTGAGAATTTCTGCAGTGAATTTCAGTCTGGTATTCGCTTTACCTGTGGGTAGCTTTATGTCGTCGTTCCTCTTTTAACTGCTCCATACACACTCACCCATCTATTTAATGGATGTGGCTGCTTCTGGAGACTGTTCTGCAATCGGGTGATCAAACAATAGTGAATCTTTCTACCTTCCGGGTTTTGTTTTCTTTATCTTCAGATTTCAGAATGATTGTTAAGTTCGATTTTTATGCCAGCGATTAATAATGACTGAGCATCTGGTCGCTCTCCAATGTAATTATATAAAAATTTCCGCGATAGTCAGATTTTTCCCTATTAACCATTTCGTTATTACAGACGTGCTCTTTGCGTCTGTTCTGAGGCTGCTTTTCTTATGGCTGTACTGCCCTCCAAATGCTGGCGCCTTTGCTGAGAGACGGCGTTCCGGCCGATGTGAAATACGTATCATCTGATTTTTTGAAAACAATTAAGTGCAAAAATTTCATTTATGCACAACTTACAGTCTGATATCTTCACTAGAAACTATAATATATTTGCCCAATGAATACCCGTTTATCATCTGCATCTGTTCCTGGTGTAGCAATTTTAATGGCCAGTAGTGTGGATAAGATACCTAAATTTTATTTAAAACTCAGACGAAAAAAGGATATCTCATTTCGTTCTCGAGATATTGGATTTTAACGGTCACACGCGGCGCGTCCTTTCACGCCGTTGCACATCGCGGATCAAGTGGTGTTAACAATCGTTATATCTCTGAAACGAATCAAGAAATCTAAACGAGGTTTTTCGAAAATGACAGCACGCAATGAGGCACATATTTTCTACGATAAATAGTTTATGTTTTTTTATTCACCGACATATGGAAGTAACTTTCCATGGCAGTGAGTGATCGGCGGCTCAGGACACATTCAGACGTACAGAGCAGTGTAGGAAAATCAAAGCGGTGGGCGAGTACACGTCTACAACATCTGGTTAAGGGCACGGCAGAACAAGCAGGAAAGGGTTGATATGTATTCAGAACCCTTTCGCTGAGTTGTGTCTGTAAACGCGACAGGTGTGGCAGTGGGCCGTGCGACAAGGAATTACAGGAATTTCGACCGGTTACGAGAAGAGAAAACAGAAGCGCTAGAGCTCGTCACGTGACGGAATGCCGCCCGGCGTCGCCTCCCGCTGTGTACACAGGCGGGGGCGGCGCAAACGGCGGACACACCGCGCTTATCTGCTGCTGAGTACCTCTGTCACTCCAACTTATCTCATTCCAATTAGGTTTTTGTGTCTCCGGCGGGACTTAATTAAAATCTGCCCTCCCGTCTCGACAATGGTCTTTGTCCGCGACGAGTAGTTCTCCGCCGTGAATTACTCATTACCGACAGCCATCGGCGCGACGCGCCAGCCGACCCGATCCGCCGGCAAGCAGGCAGGCAACCGTGCGCCCCCGCTTGCCTACCGGCCCGCCGACAGCTCCGCTTCAAGTTATGAGCTTCCTCTGTTTGCGTAATGTTGCCTGCCCTGCGGCAATTGGGCTCCGATATTTCTTGTCCGCTTATATAGATAATTTGCTGCGAACTGGAGTAGCGCAGCGTAGTGACTGAAGTGCCGGCTGGAGTTACAGCTCCTCGCTGGAGATAAACACGTACCTACTACAATTTTCAGTGCCCTCAGTTTAAGCACTTTCTCCTCTAAAGCAGTTCATCGGAACTAGCGCAGCCATTTCATACAGGTAGCAGGCACTGTAAAGTATCTGCAAGTGCATTGCGATGTAAACGTGTGAAACTCCACGTGCTTCTACATCTACATCTACATCCATACTCCGCAAACCACCTGACGGTGTGTGGCGGAGGGTACTTTGAGTATCTCTATCGGTTCTCCCTTCTATTCCAGTCTCGTATTGTTCGTGGAAAGAAAGATTGTCGGTTTGCCTCTGTGTGGGCTCTAATCTCTCTGATTTTATTCTCATGGTCTCTTCGCGAGATATATGTAGGAGGGAGCAATATACTGCTTGACTCCTCGGTGAAGGTATGTTCCCGAAACTTCAACAAAAGTCCGTACCGAACTACTAAGCATCTCTCCTGCAAAGCCTTCCACTGGAGTTTATCTATCATCTCCGTAACGCTTCCGCGATTACTAAATGATCCTGTAACGAAGCGCGCTGCTCTCCGTTGGATCTTCTCTCTCTCTTCTGTCAACCCTATCTGCTGCCAGCCGGCGTGGCCGAGCGGTTCTAGGCGCTACAGTCTGGAACCGCGCAGCCCCTACGGTCGTAGGTTCGAATCCTGCCTCGGGCATGGATGTGTGTGATGTCCTTAGGTTAGTTAGGTTTAATTTGTTCTGAGTTCTAGGGGACTGATGACCTTAGAAGTTAAGTCCCATAGTGCTCGGAGCCATTTGAACCATTTTGAACCCTATCTGCTACGGATCTCACACTGCTGAGCAATAGCAAGCAGTGGGCGAACGAGTGTACTGTAATCTACTTCCTTTGTTTTCGGATTGCCTTTCCTTAGGATTCTTCCAATCAATCTCAGTCTGGCATCTGCTTTACCGACGATCAACTTTATATGACCATTCCATTTGAAATCGCTCCTAATGCCTACTCCCAGATGCTTTATGGAATTAACTGCTTCCAGTTGCTGACCTGCTATGTTGTAGCACTTTACCTATTTCGTTTCTTAAATTCTTATGTTGATGCATAAACAAAAAGTTGCAATGCGTAGAGAGGCCAAGGCACACTATTAACAAGTTTCCGTAGTTCTGTCTTGTATAAACGGAATGGGACTGCGGTTGGTCGAAGACGTCAAGAAAATAAATACCGGCAGCCGTAATTTTATTACTTACTTTATGTGACTACGACTTTCGGTGCCTCATTGGCACCATCTTCAGGCTCAAATACATGTAGCTGGATAAGTCGTCTAAACGTGCACGCTGTTGTAAGAATTACTAATATGAACTGACATCCGTAGATTTCTAAGACTTCTCTGTAGATACAGATTCTCCACAGCTCTGTTGTTAGAAGTAAAAATTAACCGCAAGACCAAGTAACTGTCAGAACAGGTTTCGCTGCATTAAAACAGCATCCTCTGGTGAAAACAGTGTCACATCAGCGCACCAAGGCGACCTCACCGTGCGTATTCAAAATCAAACTGCTACAAATATTAGGGGTATCTTGGTGCACTAATGTGCTTTCATTGATAACGTTGCAGCGAATTGATAACGATGCAGCGAAATCGGTTGTAACAATAAAAAAAATCACCAATTACAGCTGTCTTGCAGTTCATTTTACTTCCGTTCATTATGATGTTTAACGGTCGTGGCCACCCGCATTACATCTGTCGTTAGTGGTAACGAGAGTCTACGCCTACACAGAAATTTAAAAATCTACGGAAGCCTTTTAGTGTTAGTGGTCTCTATAATAGCGTGAGCGTTTAGATGACTTATCTAGCTACGTGTATAGGTGCCTGAAGAGTTTTCCAATGAAGCACTGACACTGATAGTCGAATAAAATAATTTACAATATTTACTTACTTCAAGACATTATTAACATTCTCTACCAACTGGAAAAGGGGCAAAAGGATTCGCAGTTGGGAATATTTGGGAAAGGATCGTCGTCCGGCATATGCCTTACAACCGAGGGAAACCTTCCGAAATGCTTGGTCGGGATCTGGGTATTGTAACATTTTTTTTTTGTTTCTGGAACATAGAATTCGAGTGAACTCTTTGTTTGTTTTGACATTACGTAGGTGCTCCAAATGAAGAGAATCAGTGGTTGATTGTTTGCCATATAAAACTACGCACTTAAGAACAACAGAACTTCCAATATTTCTTAATGTATATCACGAACTGGTTATTATAAGGGCATATCCAGGATAAGTCAAGGGGGACATGAAAAGTGGAAATTACTCTAAGTTACTGAACCTGGCAATCCAACAGTGTACAGGAAGCCATTTCTGTCCAAAATTTGGATGTGTGTGATTAACAAATGAAAAATGATACAGGGGAAAAGCACAAGGTACAATTTGGATGTGGATGATTAACAAGTGAAAAAATGATACAGGGGAAAAGCACAAGGCAGTATCTGAGTATAAATTTTACCATTCGAAAGGCCATTGTATATTCTGCTCCGGTGGCTTAGGGTTTAACATACCTTTCATGCGAGTCGGCTATTCCGAATTTGACCTATGTATGACACAATTATTTGACTTATTTATAATTCAAGTCAATGTTAACTACAAGATATTAAGATTTACCTAGAAGTGAACGTATTCTAAAACCTCTTTCTCTCTGAATTCTATGTTTTTGTGAAAGCTGTACATCATACAAAATTCGTCACACTTTTAACTTAACGTGTCTTTTGTATAAAAAAGGGCAAGTAAAATGAATTCTCTCGACAATGTCTTCTTGCACGCGTTGCATTACTATTCTCTTGCATTGGTCAGAGAATTTGGCTGGGGCTTCTAAAACTTACTATTTGAATGCTTTTTCGTCTTTATTTCACCCGTTATCTACTACCATGCTAGACCGCAGATCTTCGTTTTGACTGAATAAAACGTTAGGATGTGCTCGCTGCGTGGCGGCATGCCCTTTCTATGGTGCTCTAAGGTTTTTGGATGAAGTACAGATTGCAAAAGAATAATCATCGCAGTTTCACCTCCTGTTGTCTCATAAGTCGTAAGAGACAACTAGAAGCTCCAGCTGGCTAATATAATGAAATTGGCTGTTATTTGTTCGATCGAACCATCCTGCATTGCGATTACAGTGATGTAAGAAAACTACGAAAAGCCAAACTCAGTATGTCGAATGGCAGTTTTTCTCCATCCGCTTACGAGACAAAACTTGATCGCCGCGTCATCTCGCTTGCTCACCATTTACTTGCACTACGAAATGTTTCGTTTTGCACTGAATTTTCGGTTTTAGTGTACTCGGTGTTTATAAACTGTCTTTAGTCTTGTGGCCATATTCTGACCAACACCGAATGTAAAACCTCCATCAAGAAGTGGGCTACATGAAGCTTTAAGATTGGTTTCCAGAATGAGATTTTCACTCTGCAGCGGAGTGTGCGCTGATATGAAACTTCCTGGCAGATTAAAACTGTGTGCCCGACCGAGACTCGAACTCGGGACCTTTGCCTTTCGCGGGCAAGTGCTCTACCATCTGCGCTACCGAAGCACGACTCACGCCCGGTACTCACAGCTTTACTTCTGCCAGTACCTCGTCTCCTACCTTCCAAACTTTACAGAAGCTCTCCTGCGAACCTTGCAGAACTAGCACTCCTGAAAGAAAGGATATTGCGGAGACATGGCTTAGCCACAGCCTGGGGGATGTTTCCAGAATGAGATTTTCACTCTGCAGCGGAGAGTGCTAGTTCTGCAAGGTTCGCAGGAGAGCTTCTGTAAAGTTTGGAAGGTAGGAGACGAGGTACTGGCAGAAGTAAAGCTGTGAGTACCGGGCGTGAGTCGTGCTTCGGTAGCTCAGATGGTAGAGCACTTGCCCGCGAAAGGCAAAGGTCCCGAGTTCGAGTCTCGGTCGGGCACACAGTTTTAATCTGCCAGGAAGTTTCATATCAGCGCACACTCCGCTGCAGAGTGAAAATCTCATTCTGGAAACATCCCCCAGGCTGTGGCTAAGCCATGTCTCCGCAATAACCTTTCTTTCAGGAGTGCTAGTTCTGCAAGGTTCGCAGGAGAGCTTCTGTAAAGTTTGGAAGGTAGGAGACGAGGTACTGGCAGAAGTAAAGCTGTGAGTACCGGGCGTGAGTCGTGCTTCGGTAGCTCAGATGGTAGAGCACTTGCCCGCGAAAGGCAAAGATCCCGAGTTCGAGTCTCGGTCGGGCACACAGTTTTAATCTGCCAGGAAGTTTCATATCAGCGCACACTCCGCTGCAGAGTGAAAATCTCATTCTGGAAACATCCCCCAGGCTGTGGCTAAGCCATGTCTCCGCAATAACCTTTCTTTCAGGAGTGCTAGTTCTGCAAGGTTCGCAGGAGAGCTTCTGTAAAGTTTGGAAGGTAGGAGACGAGGTACTGGCAGAAGTAAAGCTGTGAGTACCGGGCGTGAGTCGTGCTTCGGTAGCTCAGATGGTAGAGCACTTGCCCGCGAAAGGCAAAGGTCCCGAGTTCGAGTCTCGGTCGGGCACACAGTTTTAATCTGCCAGGAAGTTTCATTTAAGATTGGTATTTGTTGCATATGCCACCTAGAATGGAGTGTATACTTTGTTATTATTGAATAATACAACCACATTACAAACCGACCAAAGTGATGCGTGTAGAGACTCTGTTCATGCGATTCAGTTCCACAAATCTACATATATATCGGCATGATTACTTCGTTGGAACAAACATAACTGTGCATGCATAAAATAGTACGATCTCGTTTCGCTCAGGTTCAAGACAAATGACGTTGAACCTAAGTAATATATTATCGTGAAGTGCAGTTGTCAACATTTAATGCCAAGATAACACCAATTAATGTTTCTCCCGGCATTTCTACGGAACATATCTCAGCTACCTCACTTCGCTTAAATGTATCTAATTACACAGGGTTCCAAAATCTATCTCGTAATATATTGTCGACTGAAAGCACTGGTATTATACTTTTCAAGTCGTGAATGTAGTCACGTCGGCAACTTCGAATTATGGAGAGTGATTGGTGACCTATGAAGGCTCCATACAGCACATGAAACTGAACGGTTGGTCTGCAGCTATAATAGATCTGGAGACGTTCAGAACAAGAACGGAATCGGTCACCAGTGTAAAAACAAATTTGAGAGTAGACTTTAATAAAATATTTGAATAATGATTTAGCTGTCGCAGGTTTATCTCAACTTGACACCATGTAAAGCTCTCAAAAACTAGATGAGTGTTCGATGTTTGTAATAGATTCTCACCCTGCAAACAGCGCTAACAACATGATGTAAGGAAAATTTCTTGTCTTCCTTGGAAGACAAACCACAACAGGTCTGCAGTTATTTGCTTTCTCGTTGATAATGTCGCTCTGCCAACCATATCATATATTCATCACAAAACTCATCGTCTGAGGGCAACACAACAAAAATACACCTTGAACGATGGGTCTGACCACAGCTGTTAACTTTAAGCGTTTTACCACCAGTTAAGGAATATCTGAAGATTCGTTGACAGAGGAGAAATTCGGATGATACACGACATGCCTCGTTGTGGCCTTACATTAGTTCCTAACGGCCGCTGTGTTTCATGCGTTCGCTAAAGTTCTCATTTACTGCTTTGCCGTAATGTAAGCTACACAAAATACTTTCAGTTTCTTACGAGATCTTCATGTATCTTTCGATAAATAGTGCTTCAGTTCTATGGATAACAAGTATTCAGATTGCTATAGGGTGAAGATAAATTATTACCCCACTCAATCAATATTTCAGAAAATGAGAAATATTCAATAACTGCGACTCAGTTACAATCATAATTTTCTAATGAACTCAATGTCATCGAATCCTCTGCCTTTAAGTCACAAGAATAAATAGCAACCGGTCATAGATAAAATGTATGGCTGCACGCTTGGAAACTTTAACTTTTCCCGTAGCTACATTTTCTCCCTAAATACGGATTATTGTAAAGAGAATGTAATCGTAATTTTTCCATTCCTTATGAGCGATTTTAGAAGCTGTGCGCAATACGAGAAAGATTTAAGTTGGTCCTGAAAAACGCAAAATTACTTAACCTGCAAATTCTTTTCGAAGAACCTAGTTGCGTAGCAGTTCTTTATGAAACTAATGAATGTAGGAGTAATGAAATCTACTAAAATTAACTGTTGATTGATTTTTTTTTCATTTAAAGAATGTATACTGTTTACAAACATCCTTCCGCTGACTGCGTGAGGGTATGTGTAAGACACTGAATATGAAGCAGAATCGTGAAAGCTTGTAATTCTTCCGAGGTGATGTTAACTTGCCTTCGTCATCTTAAAAATCCGCTGTATTATCGGTCGTTAATAACAAGTTTAAATTAAGGATGCCGAAAAACGAAGAATGACTAATTACTCTAAACACGACACCTCTGTACTAATTAAACATTGATTATTATGTAAGTAAAGCATCCATGAATTGTCTTTACCTGTCATAGGTAACAATTTGCTATTCATAATGCTTTGTTTAGTATAAATAACCTTCCTACTTGTAAGCAAATCGTTGCCAAGCCACAAAGTCATTTAGTTGTCTCCATGCATCTTATCCGTTTTCTCTCCGGCTCCGAGTCTGGCGAACGAAAAAACGAATCCACATGAAATTCACTAGAACGGAAGTATCCTTGTCATTTCTAATGTCTCTGATTCATCTACAGCAGCTACTTTAGTTAGAGTCCAATTAAAAACTTCATAAAGTAGTAATCTATATGAGTCTGGTTATGGCGCACGGTCTGATGTTGCACTACTAAGATCCTACACATCCACGACGAACCTAACTTCAAAATATTTCCTTTAGTTGTAAAAATTAACTACGTGCTGATATCATTTAAGGGAAAATGAAACGTATGTTTGAATCAGATATTTGCAACAAACAAATATTGTGAGACACGTGGGGAATGTAGTCAATATTTTCCGCCGTCAACAAATTTCACAGATGACAATTTCATTACGTTAAAAAGAAGAAAGTTGTTTAGCGTTGTGCTTAAATACCACCATGCTGCAGCAACCCATTTCGTAATAAGTCGGGTATTCGGAACCTAAAACAGAAAAACTTAAAACGAAGCGCTTGTAGTCTCAAATTTTTACAGAATAATGCGTCAAATGCAGTTAACTGAATAACAGGAAAATTGGAATAACGTAGTGAAACTTGATATGGGCCCTAAGCGAGACGATGGTATTAACATCTTTTTTTTAATGGGATACCTGTTGTGCACGCTGGATTACTGATATTTATTGTCCCAGACGCATTTCGCGTTTTAATAAAAATGTGTCGTCGGTGGTTGTTCTGGAATGCTGCGCGATTTTCGTTTTACGCGTACTAATTATAAATTTAAAACTGTTCATAGCCTGATATTTACGTAAAATGAGAAACATGAAAGTCAACGGGTTTTTTAATTAACTGTAAGTACCCTTTGATTTTAGGCAAATATCAAGATATGGACTATTTGAAAACTAAAATCAATAAACGTAAATACAAATCTGTGTAACATTCCAGATACTTAATTATATGCATTTTAATTAAAACGCGTTATGAGATTCAACGATACACATAAATATAGAAACTCACAAAAGGCTTTTTGCATGTGAACGTGAATAACATCTTTGCTGCAATGAATGAACGATGTTTCGATAAAAAAATATTCAAATCCGTAATTGTCAGACAAGAAGGAAAGCAGAAGAAGGCAACGAAAAAAGACTGATGGGCTATTAGCTATCAGCATTTAATTCAGATACTGGCTGAAATGAAAATCTTCCTCCAAGAAATACGGAGCATTTATATACAAAACTATGCTATTAGTTCAACAGTCATTTACTGTAAGTGCATGCCAAAATGTAGTTGGCAATGCGAACTGATGAGTCAGTCTCATCTAACAGAAAATTCGTTACAGAATCATGATTTCTTTTTAATGTCTGAGAAACAACGAAAGACAGGGGTTATCGCATCGTTTTGCGGTCTGTTCTGTGAGAATTATACCATACACGGTCGTATCAGCAGATTCCAGATCGTCTCATATTATTCTTAAGCGTCTGTCTGTGTAGACAATAAACAGGCGTCTGTATGACAGACGACGGTCATGCCATTCTTGTTAAGGTAGATGGACATTCCACTTGAGTCTCGTCTTGAATCGCTTGTTTTAAATTCATCACTGCTCCATAATAACAGAGTCACACAATAAAACAAGACCTTATTTTCCTGCATTAGATGAACAGATACTCGGCCCTAATGTTTATCGCTAAATATTTGGCACATAGTAACATATATTTCCTATGTTTTCTCCTAACTGCTATGTTGCAAACGTCAAACGATATGCCGTCTGGGCTTCTGAATGCTCAGATGTTCGGAGCATTGATGTACGGATGTATGGAGGTACGCGTTTAAGATCCTAAACGTTTATAACACTACTGTGTTACAGTGGAACTTGTCGTTGTCCTTCATTTTGGCACCAACTACAATCTTTCTGTTGCATTTTCGTTACATACATGAGAAGCGATTCAAATAATCATTTAAAGTGCGCGAGTCGCTATTTCTGTTTTAATTATTTAATATGTTTAGTAGTTTACTTTAACCGGTTTTCATTCTTCGGAACTCAACTTGAAAGCTTATCACAGGCTGTTTCCAAGACAATCGTCAACAATGTTGTGCTCTACAGTAAGGCAGAATTTTTCGAATGGGGCTGCAAACGTCGCAACACTTGTATTTAAAAGCTGAATCAACTAGTTACTTCCTACGCATATTATTTACACGGAGACTGTTATTTCCTTAAGACTGTTAGTTTCATTTCAGGTCAGTTAAACTCATTCTGGTTATTACATCTGAAATTATTGTGATAAACTAACGTTGAGAAGTCGTCCATATCATACGTCTCTTAACAATGGTCTGAAAATGCGCTACACTTCAACAAACTACGTCAAATATATCACTGATAACAACTGTATGTAGGTAATGAGTGCTTTGCCATGGTTTTGTGTGTGTGTGTGTGTGTGTGTGTGTGTGTGTGTGTGTATGTATGTATATAAACTAGAATCAAATGTGTCACTGATAACAATTGTATGAAGGTAGTGAGTGCTTTGTCATCGTTTAGTGTGTGTGTGTTTGTGTGTTTGTGCTTTTGTGTGTGTGTGTGTGTGTGTGTGTGTGTGTGTGTGTGTGTGTGTGTGTGTGGTAAAGTGTATTTTGGAGCCCTAACGGTGCTCCATTTATTCAACAGAAATCAAAGCTTTCAGAAATCAAACTTTTTGCACCGACAAGCATAATCAGCGATGTAATCTCCGCAGGTAGAAACACCTTTTTTCACCTAATTTGCGGTCCTTAGGGTAATTTACAACCTAAATCTTGACTGCAAAGTTGTGAGAGAACCGTAGCAGCTCGCAGCAGTTAACGATAAGAAAGATCGTAAACTGAGCCAACTGAAGACAAAATTATGTTAAAAAGCGGTCATAGCGTTGTAGTTACTCAAGTAGAAAACTCTCTGATAACCAGCCACTGATAGTGAATTTAAAAATAACTAATGTATTCCAATACATTACATCAAGTTTTCGTTTCCTACAATGTGTTGCCATTTAATTATTGCCATTTCATTACTGCAATTAATTGCAAGCGTTTCCTAACATGTAGCTCCATTAACAGGGAATATCTCAGGTGAAACCAAAGTATGATGGCAGTAATTGTGCAAGGACTGTGATAACTATCTCACGGGGAAACGAATTAACGCAACTTTTCCACAAGCTTTGTCATTCTCGTATTCCGTGCCTAGTGACCGAAGGACATGTGTGTGCATACAATATAACGGTTTTAAATTCCGGGAGAACAGTTTTTACTGGCTTACTACAAGAGAATAAACTGTTTGCCCTGTAAAATTTTTGTTTCGCACGTCGAAGCATGACTCGCCAGAGGGTTTGTACCGTAAAGACAACAGGAGCACATTTAGTTGTACAATATCGCCTTTCAGAAATTTTTTACACGGGTAGTTCATGATCCAGAAATCGAGGGAATATGTCATACGCGGTGAAATGGTATTGGACATCCTTTACTCTCGTTATTTGGTACGTGGGTAACATAAGATTTTTTTATTATTGCCGCTGTCGGTAATCGACTGCTTAGCAAAACTTTTGTCCAGGTAATCGATGCAACTTCTCAGCTTCCTGACAGAGTATCTCAAACTGACTGACGTTGTAAGGATGAAAGGTCTGTGGTGAACTTTGAGTATGAACATGTCAGGTTAGGCTTTGTTATGAACTATGCATCTCAGTTGAAATATACTAATTTCTGTACCAAGTTTCGATGGCGCTACGAAAATATTGACCGTAAGACAGATTTTTATTGTTAGTGTTCCTTAAATTGTTTAGTGACCTATGTAATGCTCTAAAATTTGAAAAAACAACATCTATGATTCTCCTAAAGTTATTCAGTCAATCTCAAGATGATGCTACGGTAGGAAATATGTTACATGAACGCAAGATAAGATGCAGTGGTCGTAGTTGCACTTATATAATTTTATCATACGTTTATCTGAACTATAACAGAGTACTAATTTCCTGACGCGCTTCGGGTGTTACCAGTCTTGAAAAGGACATAAAATACATTGATACAATATTTGTGGTCCGACTTACGCACCTATGCACTTATGATCTGAGCAGATAATTTGTATTCATCCGTTTTACGCCGTTTTCAAGACTGCATATAACTGAAACGTGTCAAGAGTTTAATGAAAGTGTAATGCCCAGACAAATATGTTTGTACGGCAATAATACTGCGAAACGCTTAGTGGAAATATATAAAAAAAAGGAATTGCTTACGCTTTGATGATATTAATTGTCGTAATCTGTATAATGTAATAAACTTCGGACTGAGTGAAAAAACTGTTTGAGTGGAATATAGGACTACCTGATTTTATTTTTATTGTACCGTAAGGTTCTATTTTCCTGTGAGACTCAAGCACTGTTTCATTATCGTCACTTATCAGTGCAGTACTTTGAAAGTTAGACGGAGAAAAGTTGGTCTCGTTCATGAATTCGCCACTCTACGATATGAAAGATGGAAATGAAAGACAGTAGAAGTATTGCCACTGATTACACATTCCGAAATTCCTAGTCTATGGCTTGAATATGCGCCGTGAAAAGAAAGTCCTCTTGGTAACTTTGTTTTGAAGCGGACATGCTACTTTCATACTGATTTACCACTCCCCTGTGTTTGCTGTCTACTTTTTTTGCAATATATCTAAAAGTCTTTAGGCATTTAGGCACCGTTATCGAAATGAAATTCATCCGCAGTTATACATACCACAGCATCCTCTAACGTAGTAAATATAAGACTGTCAAGTTCATCCACAAAGCATTTCAGATGAGCTTGACAATCTTATATTGACTACATTAGAGCATGGGTACAGCGAAAGTTATATCTGCAAGTGTATTTCGTTTCGGTATCGGTGCGTTAATTCCTGTAGAGGAAGTCCTAATAGTCCTCGACGTCGACCGCAAATTAACAAAAAATGCAGCCAATTGGAAAATTAGTATGAAAATGATCTCTCCACTCTAGGGTGGGGGAAGCAACAAGACTCTTGTTATTACTTCAGATTTACAAATAATGGATTATTAAATTATATCTTCTCCCGCTTATTCAAGTTAATTACGTCATAGACTTACGTATACGCATATTTTTCTCACGTCGTTGATTGACTGGAAAAATATTTACGAAAAATGAGTTGTAGATTTGTTATTTTCGTAAGTAATACGACGTGCTTTTCTTGTTGATATAGGGGATCGTTCAGAGTTTATTATAATTTTTTTTTGTTTGACGTCAAACGTGCTCGCGTGACGTAGGGCCTACCTTTTGCGTAGAGCGGGGAACAGGTGGCCGTACAGGCGGCTGGAGCTCGCGGCGAGCGGGCGTCGGGTCGGCGGTGAGCGTCGGCGGTCGGCAGTCGGCGGACAGCGACGGCGGCGTCGGCGTGTGGTGGCCAGCGGCCGCTGCGCGCGCCCTTTTATAGCGCCGCAGCCTCCCCCGCGCAGACGCGAGCGCCGCGACGCCGACGCCGACGCCGACGCCGGCGGCAGGTGGCACGGCGCGGCGAGGCGGGAAGCGACGCCACCCACACGTCCCGTACGACGGAGCGCCGCCGCCGTCGATACGACCTCGCTGAAGATCCCACGCCATCATCGAATCAACACATGTGAGACCTTCTCCCGGTGTATACTATGTTCAAATAATCCGACAACCGACGATATTTCGGCAGGAGTGCACCCTACCGGTTTCAAGGCAAAACTGCAGCAAGTAAGCGTAGTGCAAGAGACTTTAAAACCTCGGTTTTCAGAAATAAAAATAAAAAAACACACACACACAATGTAAACACTGGCGCCATCACGAACAAAAGATGACCGACGTCAGAAGTTGTTGTTGTTGTTGTGTTCAGTCCTGAGATTGGTTTGATGCAGCTCTCCACGCTACTCTATCCTGTACAAGCTTCTGCATCTCCCAATACTTACTGCAACTTACATCCTTCTGAATCTGCTTAGTGTATTCATCTCTTGGTCTCCCTCTACGATTTTTACCCTCCACGATCCCCTCCAGTACTAAATTGGTGATCCCTCGATGTCTCAGAACATGTCCTACCAACCGATCCCTTCTTCCAGTCAAGTTGTGCCACAAACTCCTCTTCTCCCCAATTCTATTCAATACCTACTCATTAGTTATGTTATCTACCCATCTAATCTTCAGCATTCTTCTGTAGCACCACATTTCGAAAGCTTCTATTCTCTTCTTGTCTAAACTATTTATCGTCCATGTTTCACTTCCATATATGGCTACACTCCATACAAATACTTTCAGAAACGACTCTCTGACACTTAAATCAATACTCGATGTTAACAAATTTCTCTTCTTCAGAAACGCTTTCCTTGTCATTGCCAGTCTACATTTTATATCCTCTCTACTTCGACCATCATCAGTTATTTTGCTCCCCAAATAGCAAAACTCCTTTAGTACTTTAAGTGTCTCATTTCCTAATCTAATTCCCGCAGCATCACCCAACTTAATTCGACTACATTCCGTTATCCTCGTTTTGCTTTTGTTGATGTTCATCTTATATCCTCCTTTCAAGACACTGTCCATTCCGTTCAACTGCTCTTCCAAGTCCTTTGCTGTCTCTGAGAGAATTACAATGTCATCGGCGAACCTCAAAGTTTTTATTTCTTCTCCATGGATTTTAATACCTACTCCGAACTTTTCTTTTGTTTCCTTTACTGCTTGCTCAATATACAGATTGAATAGCACGGGGAGAGGCTACAACCCTGTCTCACTCCCTCCCCAACCACTGCTTCCCTTTCATGCCACTCGACTCTTATAACTGCCATCTACTTTCTGCACAAATTGTAAATAGCCTTTCGCTCCCTGTATTTTACCCCTGCCACCTTTAGAATTTGAAAGAGAGTATTCCAGTCAACATTGTCAAAAGCTTTCTCTAAGTCTACAAATGCTACAAACGTAGGTTTGCCTTTCCTTAATCTTTCTTCTAAGATAAGTCGTAAGGTCAGTATTGCCTCACGTGTTCCAGTATTTCTACGGAATCCAAACTGATCTTCCCCGAGGTCGGCTTCTACTAGTTTTTCCATTCGTCTGTAAAGAATTCGTGTTAGTATTTTGCAGCTGTGGCTTATTAAACTGATTGTTCGGTAATTTTCACATCTGTCAACACCTGCTTTCTTTGGGATTGGAATTATTATATTCTTGTTGAAGTCTGAGGGAATTTGACCAGTCTCATACATCTTGCTCACCAGATGGTAGATTTTTGTCAGGACTGGCTCTCCCAAGGCTGTCAGTAGTTATCGATAGTGAAATCAACAATCAAAAGGTGAGACAATATAAACACTGCCTCTGTTTTTTGACAAGTGAGAGAGCAGGGGTCCATGTAGAATTTAAACAAAAAGCACCATCTCCATTTATAAGGTTACTTGCTAATTTTATTTCAACAGCTTCCTTATTAACACTACCCCAACAGCTGGAAGTGCATTCCAGAATTCCATGTTGTTACGATCCGGAGGATGAGTGATGGCAAGATGGTGGTCTGCAGTGGAGGATTTGCTCGGCTGTTGCAAACGTGTGTGTCGCTTAAGTTAATTACACCGGTCCTCCACAGTCCTCATAGTCTGAACAATATACCATACACCACAACTGCAAAGAATACGGTAGACAACCGCCATAAGCAAACCAAGACCATCCTTTGCGGAACCTATAAGTACCCTGATCTTAGATGGTGGTCGAGAAACACACTTCACACCGTATTTCCGCAAAATATGACCAATCCTGTTCGAAATGCTCCCTGATAAGGCAAACAGATTTTGGTGCCATATTGGTATTATCATCAATCACCCGGTGCGCAATTGGTCGATAGTGCAATGCCCGCCTGAATCGTCTTTCACTATAATCATTCTGACGAAAGGTGAATCCGATATGGGCTAACTCCGTTGACAGACTCTGAGGGTCTGATGTGGCCCTGAAGTCGACGGCCTTTTCTGTCTTACGCAGGGAGAATTTCGAACACGATTCATCGTATTAAGCGGAAATCTGAAGCGTGTTTTTCGAACACCAGCTAAGATCAGGGTCCTTTTAGATTCCATAAAGGATTATCTTTGTTTGCGTAAGGCGGGTGCCTATCGTATGCCTTGCAGCTTTGGGATCTCATATACTGATATAACTGTCAAGACCGTGCAGGACCGGTGTACCGAGCACAGGCGGCACACACACTTGAACAGCCGAGGAAATCCGCCATTGCAGAACATTCATTGGCTTGTTACCGCTCATCCTATGAAATACACTGAAGCGCCAAAGACACTGGTATAGGCATACGTGCTCAAATACAGAGATATGTAAACAGGCAGAATAAGGCGCTGCGGTCGGCAACGCCAATATAAGACAAGGGTCTGGCGCAGTTGTTAGATCGTTACTGCTGTTACAATGGCACGTTATCAATATTTAAGTGAGTTTGAACGTGGTGTTATAGTCGGCGCACGAGCAACGGGACACAGCATCTCTGAGATAGCGATGAAGTGGAGATTTTCCCGTACGACCATTTCACGAGTGTACCGTAAAACATCAAATCTCGGACATCGATGCGGCCGGAAAAGATCCTGCGAGAACAGGACCAACGATGACTGAAGAGCATCTTTCAGCGTGATAGAAGTGCAACCCGCAAATTGCTGCAGATTTCAAAGCTGGGCCATCAGCAAGTGTCAGTGAGCGAACCATTCAACGAAACATCATCGATATGGGCTTTCGAACCCGAAAGCCCACTCGTGTACCCTAAATGACTGCGCGGCACAAAGCTATACTCCTCGCCTGGGTCCGTCAACACCGACATTGGACTGTTGTTGATTGGAAACATGTTGCCTGGTCGGAAGAGTCTCGTTTCAAAATTCTATCAAGCGGATGGACATGTACGGGTATGAAGACAACCAAATGAATACATGGACCCTGCATGTCAGCAGAGGACTGTTCAAGCTGGTGGAAGCTCTGTAATGGTGTGGGGCGTGTGCAGTTGGAGTGATACGGGACGCCTGATACGTCTAGATACGACTCTGACAGGTGACACGTACATAAGCACCTGCATCTACTCACGTCCATCGTGCATTCCGAAGGACTTGGGCAACTCCAGAAGGACAATGCGTCACCCCACACGTTCAGAATAGCTACAGAGTGGCTCCAGGAACACTCTTCTGGGTTTAAACACTTCCGCTGGCCACCAGACTCCCGAGACATGAACATTATTGAGCATATGTAGGAAGCCTTGCAACGTGCTGTTCATAAGAGAGCTCCACCCCCTCGTATTCCTACGGATTTATGGACATCCCTGCGGGATTCATTGTGTCAGTTCCCTCCAGCTCTACTTCAGGCATTAGTCGAGTCCATGCCACGTCGTGTTGAGGCACTTCTGCGTACTCGCGGTGGTCCTACACTATATTAGGCAGGTATACCAGTTTCTTTGGCTCTTCAATGTGTAATAACACGGAGATTCTGGCATGCATTTTCACCTATTAGGACAGTTTTATTAAGGATGCCGTTGAAATTAAATTAGCAAGTAAACTTATAAACAGACATGAAGGTTTTTGTTTAAATTCTGTACGGAAACTTGCTCGCCCGCATCTCGTGGTCGTGCGGTAGCGTTCTCGCTTCCCACGCCCGGGTTCCCGGGTTCGATTCCCGGCGGGGTCGGGGATTTTTCTCTGCCTCGTGATGGCTGGGTGTTGTGTGCTGTCCTTAGGTTAGTTAGGTTTAAGTAGTTCTAAGTTCTAGGGGACTGATGACCGTAGCAGTTAAGTCCCATAGTGCTCAGAGCCATTTGAACCATTTTGAACTTGCTCTCTCACTTGCCAAAAACAAAGGGACCGAGTTTAGCTACCTCATCCGTTCATTATTAATTTTACTGATGACAACTTCTGACGTCGGTCATCTCTGAATGTGATGGCCCTAGGTTTACAGTGTGTATATATGTGTGTGTGTGTGTGTGTGTGTGTGTGTGTGTGTGTGTGTGTGTGTGTTACCTTTACAAGAGACAAAGGTATCGTCAGTTTTTCTGAAAACCGAGGTTTTAAATTAGTTTGTACAGAGCTTACTTACTGCAGTTTTGCCTTGAAAATGGCATAGTGTCCTGCTGTCGAAATATTGGAGGTTTTCGACAGCCTCACCCAGTTGCATTCCCGTAATTTACATGAACAAATCAGCACATGTCTTTCCGAAGTCGCTAGTTTCTACTACTATTTAAGGAATCTTTCACGTGGAACAATAGTACAACCAATACTGGTGTGGAAAAACAACTGAAACAGTTGAAAGCAAATAAGTGCCAGGGCCTGATGGAATCCCAGTTAAGTTCTACAAAGAGTACCGTCCCCATAATTATCTTGCAGTTATCACGAATCACTCGCCCACCGCAAAGTCCCAAGCGATTGGAAAAAAACGCAGTTGACTCCTTTGTATTAGAAGGGTAAGAGAAAGGTGTCACGAGATTGCTGCGGTTTGCTGCGGAATACTTGAACATATTCTCATTGCGAATACAACAAATTAACAAATTTTCTTAAGAGGGAAAAGCCTCTGCGCAGTACAGTTATAGAAAGCATCGTTCCTGCCGAACTCAGCTTGCCCTTTTCTCACATGAGATCCTGTGAACCACAGATGAAGGGCAACAGGCGGATTCCATTTTCCTAGGTCTACGTAAATTATTTGACACAGTGCCACACTGCTCCTGTTTACGAAGGCAGAAGCATACGAGATAGGTTCCCAGGTATGTTTTTGGCTCGAGGACTTCTTAGGTAATGGAACCTAGTATGTCGTCCTGGACGGTGAGTGTTTAGCAGAGCCTAAGTATCGTCAGGAGTCTAATAGGACCGCTGTTATTTTCTACATGCATAAATGACCTATCGGACAGAGTAAGCAGCAGTATGCAGCTGTTTGCTGACGATACTGTGGAGTGTAGTAAGGTGTGGGACGATACAATTGACTTAGACAAGAATGCTAGTTTGTGTGATGAATGGCAACTAACTCTAAGTGTAGAAAAATGTAAGTTAATGCTGATGAGTAGGAGAAAAAAAACCGTAATGTTCGAATACAGTATTACTAGTGTGCCGTGTGACAGAGTCATTTGTAAAGGAGGCCGGATATAGGACACTAGTGCAACCTATTCTTGAGTACTGTTCGAGTGTTTGGGAGCGCATCAGGTCGTGTTAAAGGACGACATGGAAGCAATTTAAAGGTGGGCGGCTGGTTTTGTTACCGGTAGGACTGCTAGTTCTGTTACGAGTATGTTCGAACAATACGCAAGTATTACGGAGATGCTTCAGGAACTCAAATAGGAATCGCTGGGGGGACGGCGATGTTCTTTTCGAGGAGCACTATTGAGAAAAATTAGAGAACCGGCATTTGAGGCTGACTTCAGAGCGACCCTACTGCCACCAACCCATATTTCGCGCAAAGACATTGAAGACAAGGTGAGAGAGTTTACACTCGTGCGGAGACATATAGACAGTCGTTTTTCCCTCTCTCTGCTTGCGAGTGGAACAAGAACGAAATGACTAGCAGTGGTGCTGGGTACCCTCCGCCACTCACCATACGGTGGCTTGCGGAGTATGTATGTAGATGCAGATGTATATCAGTCCAAGACTTGGCTCTTCTTCTCATATTCACCACATGAAGTGAAGATTTAAAATGTACAGGGTGTTTTATGGAGGAATAGCAAATATTTTAGGAGATTGTAACATAGACTAATTTGAACAAAAATTCCCTTGTCGCTAGTGGCCATTTCTTATTGGTTACGTTTTGTACACTAGTTTGCTAGAGGATACACTTTTCAATGGCTCATGTTTTCCTCCTCCCGCAGGATCAAAGAATGATGTATTTAGGTTTCGGTCTGCTAATAATATAGTAATAGCTCCTGCTAAAATTGGAAGTGAAAGAAGAAGAAGGGCTGTAATAGCTACAGACCAAACAAATAAAGGTGTTTGATCTAAAGTTATACTTTCTGATCGTATATTAATTGCTGTTGTAATAAAGTTTACTGCACCAAGAGTTGATGATACACCTGCATGTTAATTCGGTACATTCTGATTTCTTCATCTACTCAACGAGATGTTCAGCGACAGACTTTTCCAGGTACACCTCAAGGGGAAAACAGGTATCCTACAAAATGGGATATCAATAGGTTCTGTACTAGCTCCACTGAAATTATACTCCGTCCGAACAAGCTTCGGAAGGCCCCCTGGGGTACCAACCGACCGCCGTGTCATCCTTAACCGATAGGCCTTACTGAATGCGGATATGTAGAGGCATGTCGTCAGCACATCGCTCTCCCGAATCACTTTTCGTGATCGGACCAGCTATTCCTCAATTAAGTAGCTCCTCAGCTGCCCCAAGTGCACCCCGCTGGCCACAAGCGCTTGGCAAACACGGACGGTCACCCATCCAAGTGCTAGCTAAGCCCGACAGCGCTTAACTACGGTGATCTGACGTGAACCGCTATTATTACTGCGGCAAGGCCTTTGGCAGCTAGATCTCCTTAAATTCGTGAGACCTTAACTTTTCCCGGCGAACTGAATGTTCAAAAAACTTACGGGTTTGCTGCCGGGTGACGTCGTCGACCACCGCCGATATTCTCAAGGCACAACTGCAAGGAGGAAGCAATGTGCAAGGGAATTTAATACCTCGGTTCACAGAGGAGAAACAAGGAAGATTCCACACACAGGACAAGTAACCGCAGAGTCAACACACAACCAAAGATAACCAACATCATAAATATCGATAGTGACTATTAATCAACAGGTGAGGTAGCACTAATTCTGTCCCTCTGCTTTTTGATGAGAAACAGCATTTAAACAAAATCCACCATCTCTGTTGATAAGGTTGCTTCATAGTTTGATTTCAACAGCTTCCTTAATAACACTATCCTAATAGCTGGACGTGCAAGCCAGAATCTCCGTGTTGTTGTATTCCATAGGATGACCGGTGTTAAGACAATGTTCTGCAATAGCGGATTTGCTCGGCTGTTGTAAATGTGTGTGACGCTTATGTTCAATACACCGGTCTCCCACAGTCCTGATTGTCTGACCAATATATGACAGGCCACAACTGCAAGGAATATGATAGACACCAGCCTTACGCAAATCAAGATCATCTTTTACGGACGCCAACAGGGCCTTAATCTTAGAAGGTGGTCGAAAAACACATTTCACATCATATTTCCGCAAATTACGGCCAATCCTGTTGGAAATGCTTCCTGCATAAGGCAGAAAAGGCCGTAGACTAATTATTTTAGAACTAACCAGATTCATAACATGGGCAGTATGTAGTGGGGTGCTGGCTTCGAAATTTTAGGAATTAGCGCAATAGCTCTCGCACACTCAATCGCAGAATACCGCTCTAAACGTGGATCAAGAGCTGCCGTACTAAGCTTGTTGGCACACAGCTTAACCAGGCAACTGGAACTATTGGAAGAACACTGCTCCAGTAGCTACCATTACTCAGCAAAGTCACACCTCCCCAAACCAGACGGTTGGCAGTTCTCAAATCAGAGCTCCAAAACTATAATGCCAATCTATCCCTTTCCATTCACGTCGATGCAGACTAAGTCAAGTCACTAATCTGTAGCAGTCTGCAACAAACTCAACGACGTCATCATCAGTAATCACTGGACATCACTTTGGCAACATCAGAATGTCACGAGCTCCCACCTCGCGACAGACCTATCTTTTAAGGTATCAGGAACCAGGATTTTTCCTCGTAGAAGACAGTGGTGCAAAATCAATAACATCTGCACAACCCGTGGTATCTGCAACAAGAGTCAGTGGGAATCTCCAGAATGCCCCGATGAGACCGATGTTGAGCTGAAGAGCAAACAATCGTCCATATGGCCCTGATTTGCTCCGGTACGTCCTTCAGGGGTGCATTACAAGACGCCCACGATCTCACCACCGAAGCATTGGAATAGCTGGCCTTCAGTGACCTGGTTTGTGATACGTTAAGTGCAATGAACAAAATAGATATGTTCCGTTGGTTCGACTTTTCATAAGTTCAATCGAATAGGGGGGCCATGTTGGAAAAGAGTTGCAGGGTAGTTTGTACTGATAAAGGTGAAGTAAAAAATCGATACGTTTCTCCGTTTAAGATTTAATCAGCATCGAAGCTGGCCAATCAGGCTGTTGCGCGCGCTAATTCAAACGACCCGACAGATACAATTAGTGCCTGTTCTCATAGCGTAGATGGTAGTGCACTCATCCTTTGAATTGGGTTCGATCCTTACTGTATTCCTACGTGCAATTTTTATGTCGCTCTCTTTTTTCGATTTTAGGAAACCATGAAGGACACTTTTGGCGACCCAGTCTCTGGCGGGCAGCTTGAATTTGCGCACGCGACCGCCTGATTGCCTAACTTCAAAGCTAATTAGCTCGGAAGCGGCGCAAGCTGTCGAGTTCTTTTGTTAACAATTATTTCTCAGCACAACCTTCCCTGGAACAGCGTGTACATGTTGTTACAGTTACAGCGAAACCCAAACACTCACAGAAGGTGTTAACCAATGGTGAAAGATTATGTCCACCGTTGATTTTCATAAATTCCACCTCCGAGTTAAGTGCACTTCTTGACCGCACCACGTGCAGCTCTTCTGAGGTCATCTTCATGCTCTGTTACGACGCCAGTACTATTCAAAAACCTAACGATTAATTCGTCTTCTCTTTTACTTTTCCAAAGTGGGTTTCATCTTTCAACCATCCCATAGGTAAAAATCTAATGTGGTAATAAGGCAAGATTCCGCTTTCAACCATCCCCACGGGCACTAATTTAAAAGAGTAATAAGGTCCGAGCGGTTTGGTGGCCAAGAACATGGCCATTTCTCCGATGTTAGGTTTGTTAGTTAGTTAGCTGGTTGCGTGTTCCATTGATCAATCGCATGGAACAGTAGCCGTTATGATGTGGAACGTGTCAAGTGCACAAGAAATGCACATATGAAACAAATTATATATATATATATATATATATATATATATATATATATATATATATATATATATATTTGTAGCAGCACATATTTTACCCCTTTCTGTGCCAAAGATAGGTTGAGCAAAGGATAGTGTAAATCTTTCTTTTTTCTGGTATTATAATCATGAATGTCACTGTTGTTTTTAAACTGGTCCATGTTGTTGAGAACAAACTTCATTAGTGAGTAGATGTATTGCGAGGCTGTTGTAAGAATTCCCAATCTTTTAAAAAGATGCCTACAAGTTGTGCGACTATGAACCCCACACATTGTTCTAACCACTTTCTTTTGAGCAGTGAATACTTTTTGTCTAAATGTTGAGTTACCCAAAATATTACTCCGTATGACATCGGAGAGTGAAAGCATGCAAAGTAAGTTAGCTTACTAATTTCTACACTCCTGGAAATTGAAATAAGAACACCGTGAATTCATTGTCCCAGGAAGGGGAAACTTTATTGACACATTCCTGGGGTCAGATACATCGCATGATCACACTGACAGAACCACAGGCACATAGACACACGCAACAGAGTATGCACAATGTCGGCACTAGTACAGTGTATATCCACCTTTCGCAGCAATGCAGGCTGCTATTCTCCCATGGAGACGATCGTAGAGATGCTGGATGTAGTCCTGTGGAACGGCTTGCTATGCCATTTCCACCTGGCGCCTCAGTTGGACCAGCGTTCGTGCTGGAGGTGCAGACCGCGTGAGACGACGCTTCATCCAGTCCCAAACATGCTCAATGGGGGACAGATCCGGAGATCTTGCTGGCCAGGGTAGTTGACTTACACCTTCTAGAGCACGTTGGGTGGCACGGGATACATGCGGACGTGCATTGTCCTGTTAGAACAGCAAATTCCCTTGCCGGTCTAGGAATGGTAGAACGATGGGTTCGATGACGGTTTGGATGTACCGTGCACTATTCAGTGTCCCCTCGACGATCACCAGTGGTGTACGGCCAGTGTAGGAGATCGCTCCCCACACCATGATGCCGGGTGTTGGCCCTGTGTGCCTCGGTCGTATGCAGTCCTGATTGTGGCGCTCACCTGCACGGCGCCAAACACGCATACGACCATCATTGGCACCAAGGCAGAAGCGACTCTCATCGCTGAAGACGACACGTCTCCATTCGTCCCTCCATTCACGCCTGTCGCGATACCACTGGAGGCGGGCTGCACGATGTTGGGGCGTGAGCGGAAGACGGCCTAACGGTGTGCGGGACCGTAGCCCAGCTTCATGGAGACGGTTGCGAATGGTCCTCGCCGATACCCCAGGAGCAACAGTGTCCCTAATTCGCTGGGAAGTGGCGGTGCGGTCCCCTACGGCACTGCGTAGGATCCTACGGTCTTGGCGTGCATCCGTGCGTCGCTGCGGTCCGGTCCCAGATCGACGGGCACGTGCACCTTCCGCCGACCACTGGCGACAACATCGATGTACTGTGGAGACCTCACGCCCCACGTGTTGAGCAATTCGGCGGTACGTCCACCCGGCCTCCCGCATGCCCACTATACGCCCTCGCTCAAAGTCCGTCAACAGCACATACGGTTCACGTCCACGCTGTCGCGGCATGCTACCAGTGTTAAAGACTGCGATGGAGCTCCGTATGCCACGGCAAACTGGCTGACACTGACGGCGGCGGTGCACAAATGCTGCGCAGCTAGCGCCATTCGACGGCCAACACCGCGGTTCCTGGTGTGTCCGCTGTGCCGTGCGTGTGATCATTGCTTGTACAGCCCTCTCGCAGTGTCCGGAGCAAGTATGGTGGGTCTGACACACCGGTGTCAATGTGTTCTTTTTTCCATTTCCAGGAGTGTATATCCTCAAAATTGGCAATTATTCTGATCGCAAAAGTTGCTGAACCCAGTCGCTTTAGGAGATCCAAAATACGAATTTTCCAATTAAGAATCTCATATGTATGTACGCCCAAAAACTTAATATGCTCTACCCTGTCTACTGACTTCTGTTGATGTGTTGTTTTTATTGAAGGAACTGTACTTTTTGCAGCAGAAAATTGGATGTACTGTGTTTTCCAAAGTTTAGAGCAAGCCCATTTGCAGAAAACCAATTAATGACTTTTCCAAAGACCTTATTTGTATCATTTTCAATTTTACTTTCTTTTACTGGATTAATAATGATGCTTGTATCATCAGCAAACAGTGTCAGTTCAGCTTCCTGTTTCAGATAGGAAGGGAGGTCGTTCACATATGTAAGAACAGAAGGAGACCCATGATTGAACCCTGTGGAACACCTAATGTAATTTTACCCCAGTGAGATGAAGTGGCAAACTTATTTAAATCACATGACCCATATAAGGAAACTTTTGGACGACGTGATGACGAGAATGCGCATGAGGACCTCGTCAGGTCGGGAAAACATATCCATCCTTGTAGCCAAACAACTGGCCAGTTTCAGCGTTTCACTATGCCGTTTTCAGGCTCCCTAATCAACGTGCAGGGGGAGTCCTACCTCATGTTCAGTCGAATAGGGGACAACATTAAGTAACTGGTATCCGCAGACTCTCAATTTCAGCGAAGCGATTCCTTCTTTCACCATATTTGATGACTGGGCTTGAAGATAGGGCGTTGAAACACCGAAACGGGTCGCGTAAATGAATTACATTCAAAATATAGGCGGCTGAATGAGTTTTAAATTTTACATCTTCCAGTAATAGTGGAGGCTGGCTTCCGAAAACGCCTAGGCGATGGGGCCCTGTAAGAGGACGCGGTAACACAACAGGGTAAGTCAACTGATTGTGTATTGTATTACATAACACATTTACACAGAAGGATTTTCCATATTATACAGTGAGGCGATAAAGTCATGGGATACCTCCTTTTGCCATGTGTAGTGCAGCAACTCGACGTGGCATTGACTCAACAAGTCTTCAGAAGTCCCCTGCAGAAATACCGAGCCGCGCTTCCTTTGTAGCCGCCCATCATTTTGAATGTTTTGCCGGTGCAGGATTCTGTGCACGAACTCACTTTCCGATCACGTCCCATAAATATTCGATGGGGTTCATGTCGGGCGATCGGGCTTGTCAAACCATACGCTCGAGCAGTCCAGAACGTTCTTCAAGCCTATCGTGGACCAAGAACATGGTGCTTCATTGTTTGGATCATGAAGTGCAAAGTCCAAAAATGGCTGTAAACGATCTCCAAGTAGCCCAACACAACGATTTCCAGTCGATATTCTGTTTAGCTGGATCAGAGGATCCAGTCCATTCCATGTAAAAACAATCTACACAATTATGCAGCCATCACCAGCTTGCAGAGTGCGTTATTGACAACTTGTGTCCATAGCTTCGTCGGGTCTGCGCCACTCTATAACCTTACCATCAGCTCTTACAAACTGAAAACGGAACTCATCTGACCAGGTCGAGTTTTCCAATCATCTAGGGTCCAACTGATATGCTCACGAGTTGCAGGTGGTTTCATTAAGTTAGCAAAGGTCGTCTGCTGCCAGAGCCCATTAACGCCAAATTTTGCCGCACTGTCCTAACGAATATCTTCGTCATACATCCCACATTGATATATGCAGTTATTTCACGCAGTGTTGCTTGCCTGTTAGCATTGACAGCTGTACGCAAGCGTCGCTTTTCTCGGTCGTTTAAGTGAAGGCCATCGGACACTGCGCAGTCCGTGGTGAGAGGTAAATGAGCCGTGAACGGAACGTGTTCATGCCGTTTATTGCTTAGCAACTTGTCACTGCGCTTACGACATCTCGTTTCTTATTCGATTCACTGGCGGCACTTAGTTGCTGGCTTGCCTGCCTGTGAGTGGCAGCAGCAGCGCTTATCGATACAGGTGCTATGGTACTATTTTTGGAGCGACCGCTAGTATTTCCGGGTCACTTTGTGTGGACTGAGGAGTTGCGAATGGAGATCAGGTCGGATGGGGGCGCAGCAGCGAGCAGGTCTGTGCAGAGCGGGGACAAGCCGGGGCCGCTGGCGGCATGCTGCCAAAGATAGGTTGAGCAAAGGATAGTGTATTATAATCATGAATGTCACTGTTGTTTTTAAACTGGTCCATGTTGTCGAGAACATACTTCATTAGTGAGTAGATATATTGCGAGGCTGTTGTAAGAATTCCCAATCTTTTAAAAAGATGCCTACAAGTTGTGCGACTATGAACCCCACACATTGTTCTAACCACTTTCTTTTGAGCAGTGAATACTTTTTGTCTAAATGTTGAGTTACCCAAAATATTATTCCGTATGACATCGGAGAGTGAAAGCATGCAAAGTAAGTTAGCTTACTAATTTCTATATCCTCAAAATTGGCAATTATTCTGATCGCAAAAGTTGCTGAACCTAGTCGCTTTAGGAGATCCAAAATACGAATTTTCCAATTAAGAATCTCATATGTATGTACACCCAAAAACTTAATATGCTCTACCCTGTCTACTGACTTCTGTTGATGTGTTGTTTTTATTGAAGGAACTGTACTTTTTGCAGCAGAAAATTGGATGTACTGTGTTTTCCAAAGTTTAGAGCAAGCCCATTTGCAGAAAACCAATTAATGACTTTTCCAAAGACCTTATTTGTATCATTTTCAATTTTACTTTCTTTTACTGGATTAATAATGATGCTTGTATCATCAGCAAACAGTGTCAGTTCAGCTTCCTGTTTCAGATAGGAAGGGAGGTCGTTCACATATGTAAGAACAGAAGGAGACCCATGATTGAACCCTGTGGAACACCTAATGTAATTTTACCCCAGTGAGATGAAGTGGCAAACTTATTTAAATCACATGACCCATATAAGGAAACTTTTGGACGACGTGATGACGAGAATGCGCATGAGGACCTCGTCAGGTCGGAATCGAGGAGGGGTAGCTGCGAGAGCGCCGACTTCGTTGCACACCGAACCCTGGAAGTTTAAGTTGAGTGAAGAGTTAACTGCTAACGCAATCTCGACTATTCTGAGATCTCACCTCTCGTTGGCGGGCTGTTGCTCCCAGCGCTGCTGAGCCTGGCGGCAACGAGTGAAGTGTTTCGAGGCGGTGAAATATTGCAGCCGTCTTTCTCTATTTGTTAACATCACTGAATTTAGTAGTATTCTTATTAATGATGAGGAACCAGCGGTATTTTCTGCCTTGTCGCCGCTAACACCCCAGTTAGCGTATTTTTCCAGCAGTGTGCCTTTCCTCGTTGTGTGGATGCTGTCCGACATGGCGTGTACCTCGACAGCCTCTTGTATTGTACTGTGCATACTTTTTGGGAGGTCTACCTTGGTTCTAGTGTTTCCTTCGGCCTTGAGTGTTTTCTGAAAACGTAGTTCTGTCTGTCTCTTCGCCTTGCCTAAAAATATTCCGTCGCTGTAACGGTGATCGGACGTTAGGCGGATTGGTTAGTCGGTAAGTCGGCGCTTAAGCTGCCCCTAGTTTGAGTTACGATCCTGTTACGTGAGTGGCTGCCTGTCTCACCTTACCTTATGTTTGACTTACCTTCCCAGGCCGACCCTTGAAACACTTACTGAGAACCGCTTGTCCTGATTCCTTGGATTGTAATGATTGTTTTAAGGATATTTGTAATTTTCTAATTATTGTTAATGTGGCCTTCAGACGAGCAATAATTTCACTTCTTTGGTGATAAGGCCTTCAGCCATGTTACAGTAAGTTTTTTTTTTGGAAACTTGTTTTAAAAGCAAGGGATTTATTTTAGGAGCGCTATTTGGAATTGTTTTTCTAACTTCTAATTCAGGCCTTCGGCCGTTTGTTATTTTAAATTCTTTGTGGCCTTCAACAGAGTGATAATTTCACTTCTTTTGTAATGAGGCCTTCAGTAGTGTTACAGTTTGTTTTAAAACGAAGTATTTATCTTAATATGTGCTATCTGAAATTGTTCTTCTGACTTCTAATTCAGGCCTTCAGCCGTTTTTGTTTGAGGTTATTGTTGGTGGCCTTCGACCCTAAAATTGTGGAATTTTTTTTCTGTGAAAAGGCCTTCAGCCGTCATACAGTCAATTGTGTTTTTTAAAGGTTCTTTTAAAATATTAATTTCTTTAAATAAAGTTGACATGTCTGTTGTGCAACCGAGAGTAACTGATTACGGCCCCATCCTCAATCGTAACCTCATCCTGCCCCATCCTGAGAATCCAGCGCTCAGTAAATGTCTCAAACCTGATATTCTCGGCTCACTCTTGACACTTTGATGGATCTCAGGTTATTGAATTCCTTAAGGATTTCCGAAATGAAATGTCCCACGTGTCTAGCTCCAACTACCGTTCCATGTTCAAAGCCTGTTAACACCCGTCGTGCGGCCATAATTACTACAGAAAACATTTCACATGAGCCACCTGTGTACAAATGACAACTCCGCCGTTGCACTGCCGTTTTATACCTTGTGTGCGCCATACTAACGCCATCTGTACGTGTGCGTAAGGCTATCGCGTGACTTTTGCCACCTCACTCTATAAGTTCAAGCACAACTTCACACCATGAACTTCGAAACAAAAATAACAATCTGTAATTAAACCCGTAGTAACTGGAGTATCAACATGCTAAATGAAAAATTCCCTCTGTAACCAGCTGCATTTCTGTATCCAATAAAAATTGGACACATGTTACATGGAATGTTTTGTTCGAATCAGTCTGTATTACCACGTCATAAAAGTTTCATTATTCCTCCTGAAATACATTACATGAGCACATCTGAAAAAAAAGTTAGTCACCGCTGATCACGCTGATACCATGTAACAGCGGTACAGTTCTGCGACGAAGGGTGTCCACAAGTTGCTTGAAGTATGCCCTAGTCACCTAGCCATTCATTGGTAACTGATGTAGCTGATGTACAAAATCGTGTGGATGTGGATTGCTACCATTCACCCACTGTGTCAAATAGTCCCAGATATTTTCCGTGCGATTAAAATCGGCTGGTTTAGCGAGCCAGTGGAGGCGTGATAGGCCGGTTGAAGAAGGGAGTGTTTACAGTATACAGGGTGCAAACGGAAAACTATTTACCGTATAGGTACTTAACTTTACAGGAATAATGTTCAGACTGTACGTTGCAGGATTTGCGTTGTCAGTAGTTTTAGTATCATAACATGCCCTTAGGCACCGTTACTGCTGCGGCGACGTTGTGTTGAAACGCAAGCATCAATATGCTTCACAGTCGCAAACACTGAATGTGGGTCTGGACAGGGTGACTAGGGCTTTACTCGTAAAGTTGCTTTATCAAAACCACAGCAATAGTACTGCTGCTCTTCGCGATTATCGATGTATTAATGGAATATGGAGAGGTCGTTTTTCCGCACTGGGCTTAAGGAACATGATTTGGAAGTTCGAATTAACGGTCGATTTCGGAATTGCTCCTGGGAGAGATGGACGGCCTAGTGCGTCACAGACTGCTGAAGAAATTACTGTCTCATAACTGAGAAAGCTGGACGCAGCGTGCGATCTTCAGGCAGTGGACAAGCTGAGGTACGACAGCTGAATATTCTGTAGTCCACCATTCGAAAAATGCTGAGATTAATTGTGAAAGTGACGCATTCAAGTAGACTGCTCTTGCCCTTCTTCCAAGGGTTGAAGCTGACGACATGTGGTCTTAGAACACCTTGTGGAGTGATTCAGCACGTTCACGCTCGCTGGGACATGGAAAACTCAAATTTCTCGCATTTGGGGATCATCATCGCCAACGAACGTTTATGAAGTTCCCCTGCATATTTACGAAGTTCCCCTGAGTATTTATGACGTTCCGTTGCCTAGTGAACGCGTCACTGTGCGGTGTGGTTTCACGGCAAAGTTAATGACTCCATTTTTCTTTGCGAAACTCGAACCCCAACGACCAAGGACATACAGCGTGAACGGCACGCGATACTGTGATCTGCTTCGCCAAAATGTGATCCCTCGTCTATGGGAGAGAGATACTGTGGACTCAACTGTTTTGTTGCACGGTGGAGCATAGAGAGGGAGGTAGCCAACATCACTCATGACATGTTTCAGGCAGCAGTAGAACAAACTCTGACGCAGTTACGGGCTGTCGTGGGTGCATATGATCATCACACTGAGCAACGTATGTAAGCTGTAATGTAAACATGGCATGCCATTAACAATTGTTGCCCTCTCATGTCGAAATTGGAATGTCTTTCAATGGATTGTTCGTTATTTTTCTTCCGCATGTCCTTACAAATGTTTCCACGAAGTTCCATTGCCCTCGGTTCTCGCCGAGGACCTCTGCCGTAGTGGAAGTTTAATTATAACCACATTGTACTAATCATGAAGGTGTAGAAGAAAGGACATCCCCAGGTCACCTATAATGTTCAAATAAACATCGTGATTCATATTAGCGCCACCGTAAATGAATGGAAGCAAGTTACGGTACGAAAAGCACACCCAAAGTGTCACAGAACCTCCACTGGCCTGAATAACATAGCCCACGCACTTCGGGTGGATGGTCAGTGCATTCAGCGCCTTGCACTGTTTGACAAAACATTATCACACGCCTCCAGTCAGCTACGTTCAGTTTCTGTGTTGTTTGTTCCACTAGAGAGTTGCAGCTGTAGGTGCGCTGTGAACAATGGCCTTTTGCTAAGTACCAGACATCAAATGTCCGTTGTATGCAGTTCCTTTCGAAATGTTTGCTCAGTTACTAACAGGATCCGCATCCACTGGCAGCAGCAATTTCCGTCGACTTTGATACCGATTGTCATGGGCAACACATGACTCGCGTCTTCTGTTCCTACAGATTAAGAACTTTTTATGTCCACTGTTTCGCTGTGTTGGATAGCTGTGAGTGGTATATGGGTCTTTGTAGCCCCTGTTTATACATCAAGCTGTGGGGTTCTCTGCAGCCCACTTCGTACCTGCTTAACTATTACAGTCTTCATTATGAAATGTATTCGCAAATTGTTACACAAGAGCTATTCAATTCACCAGAGACGTATGAATATTCTTGGCGGACCGGAACTCGTACCCGGATTTCCTGTTTGTCGCATTTCAAATGCTTCTTTCACTTTTTGTCTTCAATTTTTTGTCCACGTTTCACTTCCACGTAAGCCTAAACTCCAACAAATGTATCAGAAAAGAAAACCTAACAATTTATTCAATGACATAATTGCATAACTGAAAGGCTTTCACTGATATTATTTCATTTCATTACATCTTCAACGATTTCATCGCCCTAGATGCATTCGCTTCATTTCAGTACATTTATTTCATTTCACTCAAGTTACTGTCAAATAACGTATTTTCCTTTCCCAGAAATGCTCCCTTTACTGTTGCTAGTCTGTATGTTAAACTCTCTTTCCTTGTGCCATCGACAGTTATTTTGCTGGACAAATACCAAAACTCGTCTACGCCTTTTAACGTCTCATTTCTTGTTCTTACTCCATCACACTCCAACACCTTTGAATTACTCTTTTCAACACACTATCCTGATTTTCCAAGTTCTTTGCAGTCTCTGACAGTATTGCAAGTTCAGTGACACACCGTAAGGTTTCTATTTCTTGGTCCTTAAGTTTAATTCGCTTTCCATAGTTCCCTTTGGCTTCCTTTGCTGCTCTCTCAGCGTACAAATTCAGCAAGGTATAAGGTAAATACCGTCTCATTCCGTTTCTCCTATTCTTGTTCTTCGACTCTTCTAACTGCAAACTGAGTTCCACACAAGTTTTATATCAACTGTCATTTATTTTATCCCTCATAATTTTAGAATTCCAAAGGGTGTATGTTATTCACCATTATCAAAAACTTACTCTAACTACACAGTGTCTATAAACGCATGTTTACCATTTTACAATCTAAGATAAGTCTGTGGATCAATACCGATTCATGTGTTGTTACATTTCTCCAAATAATGTTGATCACCATCCATTCTTCTATAAATTATTCGTTTTAACATTTTGCACCTGGTGGTTCTGCAATATTCACCCCTATCAACATCTACCTTCTCTGGAGGTGGGATTATTACATTCCTCTTGAAGTGGGAGGATATTTCGATTGCCTCATACATCTTACATAATAGATAGAATAATGTCGTTATCCCATGATCTTAATCATTCTGAGGCAATTTCATTCACTGGAGGTAGATTGTTTCGACTTTCAGGCTTGTCAAATTCTTCTAGCGGTTTCACATCTCCAACCTCAATTTCATTCACGTCCACCTCTCTTCTCGTAGTATTGTCATCAAGTTTCATTCCTTTATTTATCACTTCTACATATTCCTTCTTTCTGACAGTTTTTTTAATTATCCTATACACTGTATCTTCTTTTCCATAGTTATAGATATATCTCTCTTCCAGTCATTCCTGAATTGTCTTTTTGCACGTGTTTGCCACTCTCCACTCTCACTTCTAGACATTTCTGTTCATCTTAACCTGCTTCACTTGCTGCATTTTTATATTTCGTCCCTTCGTCAGTTAAATTCACTATCCCCCTTGTTATCCAAGTATTTATACTGCAGATTGACTTTATCCACAATTGTTTTCTGTTGTCTTTACTATGTCATCACTCAAAACCACTGTTCGCCTTCTGTTGTAGCCCTTTCCTCCACCCAATCAATGATCACCTAATTCACTCCTTTAAACTTTCAGCAACCTCTGATTCTTCTACTTTATCTAGGTACCATCTTCTTAATTTCCTATCTTTCTGCAGTTAAGGAACTGCAGTTTATGACCAATACGTTTTAGTTACAGTTCACATCTGCTCCTGTAAACGTTGTATCGCTTAAAATATTTTTTTCAGATATCTGTCTTACCACTATATAATTCATCTGAAACCTTTTGTTATTTCCAAGTCTTCTCCTCATACACATTTCTTTTTTATGATTCTGTAACCAAGCATTAACAATGATTAAACCGTACTGTGTGCAAAATTCCACAAGTGGTTTCCTCTTTAATTCTTTAATTCTTTCCTTCAGTCCATGTTCTGCAAGTATTTGTCCTTCTCTTCATTTTTCTGATACAGAATTCCAGTCTCCCATCACATTTTCGCCTCCCTGAACCTGTTGCCTCCTCAGATTTTTTCAGTCCGTCAGGTATGGAGCTAGTAGTCACAGACCACATTGCTGTGTTGGGCTGCAACCTTGTGTCCCTCTTCACTACAAAACTCCGTCCACTGTGCTGTTCTTAGTATTTCATCCACATTCCTGGTTTCTTGATCATTAATAGATACGCCATACTGTAGTGGTTGGCTGTAGCCCTCTGTCTTCGCTACAAAAATCCGTCCACTATGCGTTCTTAGTATTTCATCCGCATTCCTGTTTTCTTGGTCATTATTAGATTTACTCTTGAATTAGATCAGCTTTGTTTTTTGTCGACAACCTTAAATTCATCAGACCATAAATCCTGCTCTTCATGCCACCGCACTTCAGTAATTCCCACTCTATCTAACATAAACCTAGCAGTTTCTCTTTTAAAGATATCTAACTGACTTACACCGTTATTGGATGTAGTACAATCCATGCACCAACCTATAGAGCATCAGACTTTTTTCTGGATGACAACATCCTCCTGAATAGTAACTTCCGGCAAAATCTGAATATTAAAGACTGTTTTGCCTCCAAAATATTTTAGTTGACGATGCCATCGTAATTAAACTACACAGCAGAGCGGATGCCCTCGAGAAAATATAATGTGATTAGTTTCCAAGATAGTAAGCCCACGTTGGTTTCTGTTAAAAAGCCAAATCAATCATCTAGAGTATTGCCAATGCAGCTACTGCTAAATCTTCCGCCCCTTTTCAGGAAACGCAGGTTGCTCCTACAGTTTGGGTGTCTCTATCAGTGAGGACCGCAATTCAGAACTCTGCGGCAACAAGGTTTGTGATTAACGACAGACTGCAGAACGTTGCTATTTGAAAGTCTACTTTCTTCCATATTAAATTTTAGTATGGACTCAAAAAACATTTGTGAAACGGGTATTGTTAATAGCACACAAATGAATATTGAGAGAGAGTCAATTTGAGGAGCAACATTTAATAATTTTTTGTTTTTCTTCTCCTATCACTCCACGGTTAGGCCAGGGCCTGTTTCGGTGTCACCATCTTATCCTTGGTCATCCGACACTTCTTTTGCCCCATGGTTTACAATCCATTGCTATTTTAAGAAGTCTTACGGTGGCACACGAAGTACATGGTCTCCTCACTTTTATTTCTATTGGATTGCCTTTGGGTTTACAGGTTGCATCTGTTATTCTTTCCTTATTACTTCACTTCTAGTTTTGTCTTCGTCAGTGCAGCCCTTCGCACGTCTTAGAAATTCTGTTTCTGATGCTTCTAGTTGCCGCAAAACTTTACTTCTCAGCGTCTAGCTTTCTGTCCCTGTATAATAAAGTGGGGATTGCCGTGACTTTATAAAATTTCAGCTATACCTCTTGCCTTGTTTTACACTTAAGCATTCTCCTTATTGTGCCGAATACACGCTGGTGAGTTTTATCTAAGCTACTATATAAAGACAAATCGTTGTTTATTGTTGTTACGAAAACACTCGAAAAGTACTTGGCTGATTTAGTTCATTAATGAACATTCGAACAGACGTAGGCTATACATCTTTAAACATACATATAGATTACGTAAGTATGTATTTCATACATAAATGGAAACCTAGAAAAATTCTTGACTGAGTTACTAAAAATGTTTACACGATACGTTAATGAACATTTCGACGAAGATAGGCTATATATTTTTAAATGTATATACGTCCCTATGAATATTCATTAGAGTATCAAGCAAAAATATGAACTAAATTAGTCAAAAACTTTTCGAGATTATTGGTAACAACTTTCTCATAAATAAAAAGGGGAAAGTTGTTACCGATAATGTTGAAAAGTTCTTGACCAATTTATTTCAAATTTTTACATGATAAACCAATAAACATTCAGACAGACATAGGCCATATAATTTTAAATGTATATAATATATAAATATGTATTTAATATAGAAAGGAGAAACGTAATTAACAAAAATCTCGAAAATGACCTGAACAATGTGCTTCAAATTTTAAACGATACTTTAATGAACAATCAGAAGGCATAAATTACATATTTTTTATGTAAATAATATATAAATATATACCAGAATGAGATTTTCACTCTGCAGCGGAGTGTGCGCTGATATGAAACTTCCTGGCAGATTAAAACTGTGTGTCCGACCGAGACTCGAACTCGGGACCTTTGCCTTTCGCGGGCAAGTGCTCTACGATCTGAGCAACCGAAGCACGACTCACGCCCGGTCCTCACAGCTTTACTTCTGCCAGTATCTCGTCTCCTACCTTCCAAACTTTACAGTAGCTCTCCTGCGAAACTTGCAGAACTAGCACTCCTGAAAGAAAGGATACTGCGGGGACATGGCTTAGCCACAGCCTGGGGGATGTTTCCAGAATGAGATTTTCACTCTGCAGTGGAGTGTGAGCTGATATGAAACTTCCTGGCAGATTAAAACTGTGTGCCCGACCGAGACTCGAACTCGGGACCTTTGCCTTTCGCGGGCAAGTGCTCTACCATCTGAGCTACCGAAGCACGACTCACGCCCGGTCCTCACAGCTTTACTTTATATATATATAAATATATATATTATATGCGGATGGGAATAGTTTGTCACCAAAATAGCCCATGACTACTAGACTGGTTTACTTCGAATTTTTACACATTACTCTAACAAACGTTAGGACGAACATAGGCTATATATTTTTTTTAAAACAACGATGTACAGCTTTTTGTTAAAACCGACTGCAAGAGAGAAACTGCTGTGCTGTACTCTCCTGTGAAAATGTGTCAGGTCCAGCTGAAAGTGTTATCACTTCTGTCTCTAAGCTAGTCGTAGGCTGTGTTCCAAAAATAAACAGCATAGAGACAGAAGTGATGACACTTTCTGCAGAACCTGACCATCGTTTTGCAGGACAATGCTCAAGCACGTACAGTGCAAGCTGTTACTCATTTGTCTGACTGATGGGGCTGATAAGTGCTATACCACCTACTGCACTCCCCTGACTTAAGCCCTCGTAAGTTCAACTCGATTTCTAAACTGAAGGAAACACTTCACGGCATTCGCTTCAGAACTGCTATAAATTCGTCGGGCAACTGGTACTGGTAAAAGTATCCTACGACTTCCAAGTCGCTGGCAACGGGTTATACACAATGGTGGTGACTACTTTGAAGGTCAGGAAAACTTTGCAACACGTATCTATTTTGTACGAGCTGTAAATAAATAGTTGCCACCATCAAAGTTCCAACCCTCGTATGTCCGGAAATTTATCAGTTATTATAAGTTTGAAGGCCAGATCACAGTCAAATCTCCAGCTTCATGGTAAGCACATAAATTGAAAAGAGGGCAGTCGTTAAACCCTGTTGTAATTACGGCATCACATACCATTTTCGTCTAAGAGCAGCTGCGAGAAACTGGGACTGTCACAATGAGGAGGGTTGTCTGTGGGGCTCAACGGATGCGCCACACTCTTGATTAGGAGGCACTTCGGCACAAGAGAATCCGACGACTATTGCTCGAAACTGTACCCACGTCATGGACCTGCAGAGCACACATTCTCTCCGCTGCGTGGGTATCGTAAAAAGCGAGATTTGAAAGTGATCTGATCTTCAGACTTAGTGTAAATCCGAACGGCACGTTTCCTGACATGGATTACTCATCAAAGCTTTATCTACTACTTCCCCTCTACAGCCCTTAGAAGCCTATCATAATAATTGTGAAGCACGCTGTATACGGCTACTCGAAGCAGCCTCCAGCCTACCGAAGATCCATCAGCTGAAAAATATTTGCTGATTTGCGACGGATACCCTTTGCCGCCGAGTAAAAGTTCCTGTGTTACAGAACTGAGAGACGCTACACTTGACAACCATTGATGGGAGAGCACAAGGTGGTGAAGCAGAGTAATGGCCAGGGGAGAGATTCCGTAACATTCTTTACTACCATTAATTCAGCTGGAAGGCACTCTTACTCTATTTGGTGTCGAAAAGAAGTGAACCAATTGAAAACGAATAAGGCGCGTGGAACGGACGGAATTCAAATTCGATTTACAGAGAGTACCTGCGGCCTTCGCCTCTTTCTCATCGGACGTTTGTCATGAATCCTTTTCACTGTGAACAGTCCGAAACGAAAATAGCGTAGGTCAGTCACGTGCATAAGAATGGCAGCATAAAAGATGTGCAAAGTTAATCTGCTTGCAGGATCTAACCAATCTATATTCAGAGAGGGAGTAATGCTTGTCTCCTGAAATTAGTACTGGTTTGGAAAGTTTCTCTCCTTCGTGCAAAATAAAGCTCAGCCTTTTTGACACATCATACACTATAATTGTGATTTCATACCAACAGCTATATTCCATAATCCCAGATTTCTGGAAAGTTTTCTGTTCTGCAGCTCATGTAAATTCCTGAAAAAGGTCGGATCGTAGCGAATGGGTTTACAAATATGTCACTGGTTCGAAGACTTTCTTAGTAACAGAACTCTGTACGTCGTCCTGGGAGGCGATTGTTCATCAGAGGCAAGAATAACGTCAGAAGGAGTTTGACAGGAAAGGGGCAATCTCCATGTATCAACATTTATCGACTATGTATGCAGCAATGTGACACAGTTTGGTGATGACGCTGTACCAGTTTTGAGCTACTGGAGGTGTGATTTAGGAAGAATTTACAGTTGATGCGATAACAGCAACATGCTTTAAATGTGGGTAACTGTAAGTTAAGGCAGGTGGTTACGAAAAACATTTCAATATGCTTGAACACAGCATTAATTGCATATTGTGTAGCTCAGCCAAGTAGTTAAAATGTCTCGGCGAAATGTTATGACATGAAATGGAACGAGTAAATGAGGTCAGCTGCAGCAAAAGATAATGTTTATCGAATTAGTTATGCTAAGGTATGGCGTATATGTAAAAGGTACTGCAAACTGATCGCTTGTGCGAACCACAATTGACCTCTACTCGAGTCATTAGAATCCGTACCAGGTCGGATAAGTATAAGATATCCAATCATTTCAGAGTGTGACATATTTACTGTGTATCTCTGACGTAGCATTGGTCAGCAAGTATTTAATACTTGTTTTCCCCTAGGCACCACGTCACATGTTGAAGTACTGACGTGCGGATGCAAAATGGTTAATCAAAAAACGTTTACAAACTTACATGTCACATCGGAAATAGAACAAGGATCAGTAATCACATAGGAATCGGGGGGGGGGGGGAGGGCGGGGGTCACAAAGGTCACTAAAAGCATAAAGGCTGCTAAATGGCGTTGCAGCTATTTCGCCACATGCTATAAATGGACGCCCACTATCGGAAATGCTCAAAGCTTCGTTCATAAGCATCGAGACAGGCCTGATATCGACGTTCCATTAAACGGCGCATCCTCTCAAAATATCTAGTTTATCTCGAAGGCGTCCTGCTGCCGTAACAATGCTGCCGACTGTGTCCTCCAGTGATGTAGCAGATGTTTCATACACAAGATTCTTCATATACCCCCACAGGAAAAAATGTATTGAGGACAGATCGGGTGATCGTTGTTGCTACGCGACTGGCCCACCGCGACCAATCCAGTAGCCAGGAAGGGTTGCCTGCAGATATTCCCTCACTTGTCTGCTGAAATGTGGGGAGACTCCATCGTGTTCAAATCGAATGCAGCGACGAATAGGCATGGTAACATCATTCATCATGTCCCACAGAACCTCTCGCAGGAATACTAGATATGTGCGAGCATCAAGTCGGCATATTGTTACTGAATATTGTTAGGAACTCTATGTTCTTTTGTACATTAACTGGATGAATTTACTATGTAATGGAACTGATTTATGCTTAGGACTTTTGGAATTGTAAATGAGAGGAAAAGGTGAAGGGAAGTCCATCTACGCCTGGGATGTGAACCCCAGGGTTGAAGAGGTAGGAAGCGTGAAGTTAGTGTGCCAGCACTAGAACAAAGACTAATCAGTCTATGGCCGGCCATTGATGTGCAAGGAACTGGAGGGAAGAGCGAGGCAAAATTATATCTAAATTGTAATGAACGAGTCTCGGGTGGAGTTTGGCATTTGTTTATGCCAACATGGCAAATATTAGTATGCTCTGATTTATAATTCTGTCGCCAAGAACTTTAGCAGAGCAAGTTCTATGAAGAGCCACAATTTCATAATTCTGACCAAAGGGGGAACCTTGCCAGTTCACGAGAGTCAGATTTAGTTCCTGGCGAATGTGATCGTGGATATCATCGAAAGCTTGGAATTTTATCCAAATTTGACGCGGAAAGTGAACCAGGAAAATTTTATGCAAGGATGCCAACAGTAAGCCAACAGTAAGTGCGTCTCGCATCTCATTACCTGTGTCAGTGTGTGTCTTTTCTTGCCTGCATTCAAATATCTTTGCGACTTTCTCGTGACCCTCCTTAGACGTTGGTTTCATTACTTCTTTAGTGTCTTCGCTGTTTCCTTACAACCACCCCTTATTGCTGATCTCCATTCATTTAGCACACTGAGTAGCACCTTCAAATCCACCGTTTCTTCCTCTTTACCGAGCTCAGCTCCCACAACACTGTCTGCTGGTACTTTCTCTTTTACCGACGACATGTTAACACCTGAAAGTCAAAAGTACAAAACGCAAGCCTAACTTTCTCCACATATAATTCATTACACGCAAAATGGTCCAAAAATTTCGCCTACAGCAACAGTTTCAAACAACTTGCAACTGGCATTCATGTGTCACTTTTAGTTCTGCGTCTGCTGGCTGCTGTGCCATAGTGTAACACTGCAAACTGTGCCGCTCCCTGTGCGTTGTCGAGCTGGTCGTCTCGAACCACTTCAATCCAAGATACCACAGGTTTACTTTCACACACTATTATCTTGACGATGGCACAATTTTCTACTCTCTCCGCAAATGGACGCGTCACTTTGTTGTTCAAGTTTCTCATTATTTCGTACCAAATCCCTATACTTCACCAAAAAGCACTAGTCCGTCCTTGTTATGCCAAATGTAATAAATCTCCAAGTTTACTGTTACCAGTCACTATTTCTTTAAAAATGAACGTGAACAGTCATAACCACAACAAATTTCTGTTTTTATGAGGGCATCTGTTTCGGTCTGTTTTAGACCATCTTCAGACCTACCACAATGGTGGTAGACGGTGCGGTGAACGGAGCAGGCGCTACGACTCCGTGATCCTTGCACTTCATAGTTTCCACACGCCATCTTTGTTTATAAAATATGAAAGCATACATGTGATGTGTAGTAACAGTGAAAGAAACTTGTGACCACAAGTTCCTCCAGAAATCGTAACACAACAAACACACATGTCATACTAATAAATGTAAATCCATCTGATGATGGAGGTTTAAACCTATGAAACGGGTCGTGAAGATAAATAAATAGTGACTGATAACAGTAAACTTGTTGTTTCAGTAACATTCACGGTAAAGCCTAACCTAAAATGTTCGGATTTAAAGGTAATAAATCTGTCCGTGTCACGGAACGACTGTAAAGCTCCTCCTACTTCGTTACCTGTTCATTTTGCGGCTATCGGGCTCTAATCGTTCTAATGGCTCTAAATACTATGCGACTTAACATCTTAGGTCATCAGTCCCCTAGAACTTAGAACTACTTAAACCTAAGGACATCACACACATCCATACCCGAGGCAGCATTCGAACCTGCGACCGTAGCTATCGGGCTCGACTGTGGGAGCTTTATAGAGAGGACATGCTTTATTAAGAAATAAATTTGACCTAATATGAACACGTGTCTGTTATACTTACGGATATTCTCGTTTAAAAAACGAAGTGGATATCACCTTCAAATAATAGCAGTATAAATCAATTTTACTTCAATTTATTATCCTTTTGGTACGTAAAACGTTCCCTAAAGATGCCTCAGTACAGCCGCTCTTGCATTAGCAGTTAACATCATTTCATATTCATAGTGGAAAACCCATTAGTGTATTACATCTTCTAAAATAATGTAACAATGAACCACTGGTCACGGAACCCATTTTCAAATATGTGCTATAGCATTATGTCCCGCCACGGGAGTTACTGATTAACGGACAGCATGCTATCTCGTCGAAATCTTTCATAAATAATCCCACACGACTTTCCGCGAAATAAATCAGATCATAAGTCCCTTTTACGCTACGAACGGACATAAGTCTTTGAACTTAGAATCATACCTTGTAACAGAGTCTTCAGACATTAAAAGTGACGCAATGCCGCCGCCATATAAAACGTGCTGTCAGCGCTACCTGTTATGGGTTTGGATTCAATATTTCTGAAATTTTTGTACAATTCGTTTCTACTGGGCTAAAAACTAGTTCAGCAGGTAAAAAGGAGTGTTGTCGAATTGCAAAGCTAGGAAGTATATCAGACACATGCACTAAACATTCTCTGAGTGGCCGAAACACAATAGCATTATTAAACTGCTGATTTTTATTTTGGCCGGCATAGCCGACTGCGAAAAATCTGAGACATGGCACAGATGTATCAATGTTCAATTTCTTTAAGAATTCGGGTATGGATGAAGAAATTTCTTCTGACCCTCTCTTCTGACCGTCTAACTGCCTGGGTTCAGTACCCAATGTAAAATTTATTTTCTGCACCCTATCTACCCGTTACACAAAAGCTGTACAGAAATATCTGTCGAGCATTGTATGCCCCACCAGTATTTAATCTGCTTTGTTTCATTAACTAGTGGAAAATTCTTGCTTTTATTTTTCGTAACACTAGTTCAGTCATTATCTTATTCTCTATGGTGCTATCTACAGCTCTTTTAATTTGTTGACACATTCTAAGGCGAAAGCTTCAAGAATTAGTTGCGGTGTTCGAGAGCCTGTATTAAAATTTGTATTAAATATTTTCGTAAAAATGTTTTCTTGACTTTCAGATTTGATGTGAGTGAATTTTATTTTCGCTCAGGTCATTCGACATACATTTTATTTCTGGAGGAGTGACCGCCCCTTGCTTGTAGTTATGAAATGAAATCAGTTACCTTTTTCCACTGTACGTTTTAGCTTTCTTGTCTCCTCTTCTCTTGTCCGGGTCCGCAGCTCGTGGTCGTGCGGTAGCGTTCTCGCTTCCCACGCCCGGGTTCCCGGGTTCGATTCCCGGCGGGGTCAGGGATTTTCTCTGCCTCGTGATGACTGGGTGTTGTGTGATGTCCTTAGGTTAGTTAGGTTTAGGTAGTTCTAAGTTATAGGGGACTGATGACTATAGATGTTAAGTCCCATAGTGATCAGAGCCATTTGACCATTTTCTCTTGTCCGGCACTCCTTTATCTTTCTTTATCTTATAAGCCTATAAGCAATGGCATTCTTTCATCTTTGACTGCCGCGCGGGATTAGCCGACCGGTCACAGGCGCTGCAGTCATGGACGGTGCGGCTGATCCCGGCGGAGGTTCGAGTCCTCCCTTGGGCATGTGTGTGTGTGTGTGTGTGTGTGTGTGTGTGTGTGTTTGTCCTTAGGATAATTTAGGTTAAGTAGTGTGTGAGCTTAGGGACTGATAACCTTAGCAATTAAGTCCCATAATATTTCACACACATTTGAACATTTTTATCTTTGACTGCCGCTAGAAAGCTTCGAGAAGAAATCAGCACAGACAGAAACCCCGTCTCCATCTAAATTCACATGAAAAGCATTAAAAGTAGCCATTACAATATTATTCCCTTGCCGAGTTTGATCAGAGAAATAACGACAAAGGAATAAAATAAATTTTATGATTAGGGGTGGATAAAATTTTCGGTAGGAAATCTCAAAATACATAAAAAACATATTAAAACTATACTCTGTAAGCTTGGTAACACATAATTAAGCGGGCTTACTCCAAAGGCCCCCCACAATGAACCATGGACCTTGTCGTTGGTGGGGAGGCTTGCGTGCCTCAGTGATACAGATAGCCGTACCGTAGGTACAACCACAACGGAGGGGTATCTGTTGAGAGGCCAGACAAACGTGTGGTTCCTGAAGAGGGGCAGCAGCCTTTTCAGTAGTTGCAAGGGCAACAGTCTGGATGATTGACTGATCTGGCCTTGTAACAATAACTAAAACGGTCTTGCTGTGCTAGTACTGCGAACGGCTGAAAGCAAGGGGAAACTACGGCCGTAATTTTTCCCGAGGGCATGTAGCTTTACTGTATGATTAAATGATGATGGCGTCCTCTTGGGTAAAATATTCCGGAGGTAAAATAGTCCCCCATTCGGATCTCCGGGCGGGAACTACTCAAGAGGACGTCGTTATCAGGAGAAAGAAAACTGGCGTTCTACGGATCGGAGCGTGGAATGTCAGATCCCTTAATCGGGCAGGTAGGTTAGAAAATTTAAAAAGGGAAATGGATAGGTTAAAGTTAGATATAGTGGGAATTAGTGAAGTTTGGTGGCAGGAGGAACAAGACTTCTGGTCAGGTGACTACAGGGTTATAAACACAAAGTCAAATAGGGGTAATGCAGGAGTAGGTTTAATAATGAATAGGAAAATAGGAATGCGGGTAAGCTACTACAAACAGCATAGTGAACGCATTATTGTGGCCAAGATAGATACGAAGCCCACACCTACTACAGTAGTACAAGTTTATATGCCAACTAGCTCTGCAGATGACAGAAATTCAAGAAATGTATGACGAAATAAAAGAAATTATTCAGATAGTGAAGGGAGACGAAAATTTAATAGTCATGGGTGACTGGAATTCGGGTGTAGGAAAAGGGAGAGAAGGAAACGTAGTAGGTGAATATGGATTGGGGCTAAGAAATGAAAGAGGAAGCCGCCTGGTAGAATTTTGCACAGAGCAAAACTTAATCATAGCTAACACTTGGTTTAAGAATCATGATAGAAGGTTGTATACATGGAAGAACCCTGGAGCTACTACAAGGTATCAGAGACTTAGGAACCAGGTTTTAAATTGTAAGACATTTCCAGGGGCAGATATGGACTGTGACCACAATCTATTGGTTATGAACTGTAGATTAAAACTGAAGAAACTGCAAAAAGGTGGGAATTTGAGGAGATGGGACCTGGATAAACTGAAAGAACCAGAAGTTGTACAGAGTTTCAGGGAGAGCATAAGGGAACAATTGACAGGAATGGGGGAAAGAAATACAGTAGAAGAAGAATGGGTAGCTTTGAGGGATGAAGTAGTGAAGGCAGCAGAGGATCAAGTAGGTAAAAAGACGAGGGCTAGTAGAAATCCTTGGCTAACAGAAGAAATATTGAATTTAATTGATGAAAGGAGAAAATATAAAAATGCAGTAAATGAAGCAGGCAAAAAGGAATTGATTTCATCGAGCACAAACAACTTAAATGGTATGGACACATCAGAAGAATGGAACAGGAAAGGCTACCAAAATGCATAATCGACTGGGTACCAATTGGAAGAAGAAAAAGGGGACGACCACCTGATACATGGAAACAGGGAGTTCAGTCAGCAATGAGGAAGAACAACATTCCTGAAGATTTATGGACAAATAGAGAAGAGTGGAGAACAATAATTAGTGACTTACTGTAATCTAGAATAGGTGCTGGAAAAATGTACTCACATTGTAAATCCAGAATAATAATAAAAAAAAGGAATACAAACGTCTCAAAAATGAGATCGACAGGAAGTGCAAAATGGCTAAGCAGGCATGGCTAGAGGACGAATGTAAGGATGTAGCGGCTTATCTCACTAGGGGTAAGATAGATACTGCCTACAGGAAAATTAAAAAGATCTTTGGAGATAAGAGAACCACTTGTATGAACATCAAGAGCTCAGATGGAAACCCAGTGCTAAGCAAAGAAGGGAAAGCAGAAAGGTGGAAGGAGTATATAGAGGGTCTACACAAGGGCGATGTACTTGAGGACAATATTATGGAAATGGAAGAGGATGTAGATGAAGATGAAATGGGATATACGATACTGCGTGAAGAGTTTGAAAGAGCACTGAAAGACCTGAGTCGAAACAAGGCCCCCGGAGTAGACAACATTCCATTGGATCTACTGACAGCCTTGGGAGAGCCAGTCCTGACAAAACTCTACCATCTGGTGAGCAATATGTATTAAACAGGCGAAATACCCTCAGACTTCAAGAAGAATATAATAATTCCAATCCCAAAGAAAGCAGGTGTTGATAGATGTGAAAATTACCGATCTATCAGTTTAATAAGCCACAGCTGCAAAATACTAACACGGATTCTTTACAGACGAATGGAAAAACTAGTAGAAGCCGACCTCGAGGAAGATCACTTTGGATTCCGTAGAAATACTGGAACACGTGAGGCAATAATGACCTTACGACTTATCTTAGAAGAAAGATTAAGGAAAGGCAAACCTACGTTTCTAGCATTTGTAGTCTTAGAGAAAGCTTTTGACAATGTTGACTGGAATACTCTCTTTCAAATTCTAAAGGTGGCAGGGGTAAAATACAGAGAGCGAAAGGCTATTTACAATTTGTACAGAAACCAGATGGCAGTTATAAGAGTCGAGTGGCATGAAAGGGAAGTAGTGGTTGGGAAGCGAGTGAGACAGGGTTGTAGCCTCTCCCCGTGCTATTCAATCTGTATATTGAGCAAGCAGTAAAGGAAACAAAAGAAAAGTTCGGTGTAGGCATTAAAATCCATGGAGAAGAAATAAATACTTTGAGGTTCGCCGATGACATTGTAATTCTGTCAGAGACCGCAAAGGACTTGGAAGAGCAGTTGAACGGAAAGGATGGTGTCTTGAAAGGAGGATATAAGATGAACATCAACAAAAGCAAAACGAGGATAATGGAATGCAGTCGAATTAAGTTGGGTGATGTTGAGGGTATTAGATTAGGAAATGAGACACTTAAAGTAGTAAAGGAGTTTTGCTATTTGGGGAGCAAAATAACTGATGATGGTCGAAGTAGAGAGGATATAAAATGTAGACTGGCAATGGCAAAGAAAGCGTTTCTGAAGAAGAGAAATTTGTTAACATCGAGTATAGATTTAAGTGTCAGGAAGTCATTTCTGAAAGTATTTGTATGGAGTGTAGCCATGTATGGAAGTGAAACATGGACGGTAAATAGTTTGGACAAGAAGAGAATAGAAGCTTTCGAAATGTGGTGCTACAGAAGAATGCTGAAGATTAGATGGGTAGATCACATAACTAATGAGGAAGTATTGAATAGGATTGGGGAGAAGAGAAGTTTGTGGCACAACTTGACCAGAAGAAGGGATCGGTTGGTAGGACATGTTCTGAGGCATCAAGGGATCACCAATTTAGTATTGGAGGGCAGCGCGGAGGGTAAAAATCGTAGGGGGAGACCAAGAGATGAATGCACTAAGCAGATTCAGAAGGATGTAGGTTGCAGTAGGTACTGGGAGATGAAGAAGCTTGCACAGGATAAGTAGCATAGAGAGCTGCATCAAACCATCTCAGGACTCAAGACCACAACAACAACATACTCCAAATGGTTCAAATGGCTCTGAGCACTATGGGACTCAACTGCTGAGGTCATTAGTCCCCTAGAACTTAGAACTAGTTAAACCTAACTAAGCTAAGGACATCACAAACATCCATGCCCGAGGCAGGATTCGAACTTGCGACCGTTGCGGTCTTGCGGTTCCAGACTGCAGCGCCTTTAACCGCACGGCCACTTCGGCCGGCCATACTCCAAAAGTGAGCGATTTTTCACCCCCATTAATCTGCACCTAACCATTATTAGGAGTTTTAACATTATTGCCATAGCTTCATGATTTAAAATGAGTATTGGTTTAATAGGTCATAAATATTACTTTTTTACGTGTTACTGCACTGTTAAGCAGTTGGTTTAACTTCCAGGTCATTTCGGACTCTCCTACAATTAGAACTCCTCACACTGAGAAGGAAAGAAACCTTTTATTCTGTTGGTTTAGCAAACATTGCCCTTATGTGCAGATTGTTTGATGGAATCGAACAATAGCAGAAGCATCTCTGTATATGCTAGTATGGAGGTTCGGAGCCCATGAGATGAGGATACGCACCTCGGTATCTATCAATTAAAAAAGAAGAATAATAACTATAATAATAAATTTCTTAATTTATTTTCATTAATTTGCATACCTTAGCAGTAACAGTAATTTTAAATGCTCTTTACTCTCACCTGTTTCCATACTCTAACTCGCTCTTCGATTTCTTCTTCATTCGTTTTCTGATTCCACAATTCACTCACTCTCAACCGTCTCACATCCTCTCTCTATCATACTCTCTATCCTAAAGAAGTTTTTACAACTGAATACTGTGTTTCTAACATCCAGAATGGAAAAAGAAACATACACAAAAGTGCTGCAATACTGAAAACTAAAACCAGGTGGTCATCGTTGGTCAGGTGAAATGTTCCACCGGTCTTACATTGTAGCCAACATTCCTAAATACAACAAAATAAAATGAATTGATGGACTTTATTTTGTTGGATTCATTCATACGAGAGGTGAAAATGCTATTTGTTGCTTTCGCTACTTTTCAAATGCTTTTCTAAAAGCTTTGAAAAACGTTTAGTGGGATATTATTGTAGGAGTGTGTAGAGAGGGGTCAGAAAATACATCATTTTATATCAAACTCAATTTTGTCCACCTGTGAATATTATGCGTTTTGAAAAGTTGCTCCTCAAACGTTAACGTAGGCTGTTCGCGAATGATGCTGTATGTAGGAAAGAGGCAACGCCAGAACAGTGTAGGAAATGCAGAAAGACCTGCATAGGACAGAATCCTCCATCAATTGAATCTTAATGCAAATAAATGTAGTGGTTAGTGTATAACCTAGTGGAAAGATGTTTTATAGTTCGGAAACACCAACTGTCGTCGGATAAATGACCGACTGTCAATCAGTGAAAGCAGTAACAGCCGTTTAATGTCTATGGGTATTCGTCCAGGGCGTTCTAACGTTAAGCGACCTCATAAGATTAGTTGCAGATGACAGATATAGAGTCATTGTAAAATATCACATTTCTTAGGAGCTTTAATAAATGTTTTTATTTTCGTTCCTCTCTCTGCTCAATGCATACGGAATACTTCCATTACTTTTTTCCTTATTGTAACGATGAAAAGTCCCTTTAAACTTTAGGAAAGATGGAAGGATAATGTGGGTTGATAAACGACAGTAGAATGAAGTAAATATTCAAGATTATTATTAGCGGAATTAGAAAATACAAGTTCAACTTTAGACGTCAGATTTGTGTGCTATAAGATGTGAGAAGAGTCGACAGAAACATAGTCCATTCCGTCACTCACTTTATTTCCTGTTGCCGGTCCCAGTCTCCGCAGAAACACTTCTGTGAAGTCTCCTGCACAAGCAGCTTCCCGTGGGAGGAGATCGAAGAGAATGATTTGCCGAAGCCGAAGATTGCTTTCTAGAAAAAACTCTCTCCCTCAACAGGAGAATGGTCACAGATGTGAATCTTTTGCGGTAGATTAAAACTGTTCGACCTGGGATCGAACTCAAATCCCGCGCTTTATCTTCCTGTGCAGACACCAGGTCTTGCTGGTGGAAACAGAAACAGGGTAACTTCAGAATACCAACTTTTGATCTGTGGTATGCTTGATATCGAATATCTAGTTTCCTGATCTGGTATGAATCTGGTGAGCTGTTAAGCATCTACATCTGTATCTACACTCACTGTTTCATCAGAAAATTCATACGAGAAGGTACTTCTTTCGTAATATAAATCAGAGCTTATACCCATTCAGTTCACAGATCGAGAGTAGCGGGAATAATTCTCACAAGCTTCTGTCGGTGGTGTTATTTGCCTAATTGTATCTTCTTGTTCGCTTCGTGGGGACGGCAGTGTTCTAGTCGCATTACTTTCTTTCTTCGGCCTACTGATCGAAAAAAACATAAAATTATGGAAATCAAAATTCATAAAGTCATTGTCCCGCTATTCACAAACCGAAAAGGAATTTATTTTAAAAATAAAAAATTTATTCCACAGTTGACACATTTTTCACTGAAAGGAAAATCTGGAACGGCTCAAGCTGCTGCTGCTGCTGGTTTCTCTGCAGAAAGAATTACAGGTTGTAGAGGTGGAAAAAGAAATATGGTATGTGTCAAACGTTCTGTCAACAGAGGAGGCGTACTTTGCATTTAACCTGAGCTTAAATGTACATAACTGTGGGCTGTATTACGTTACCATCTGTAGTCCCGACTAAACAAGAAGTGACATTTCGAGATAAAAATTGTTTTTCACTATTAAAAATCGTTCAGCGTCTTTCTATTGATTTTTATAAATTTTGTGCACAAAGTACAATCGGACGCCCCCTGGAGTCGTGGAACAGATCACCAGGAGATATTTTCGGACACCACTTTCACTTGTACAAACTGTTGTAAGAAGTAGGATCCCCTACGTTCACCAATCAGGATTGCCATGGCTAGTCACGTACAGACTACAATCGGACGCCCCCTAGAGTCGTGAAACAGATCATGACCGTCATGGCAGATGTTGTTTCGTAGCGGAACAAAGTCTGAGAACTATGAGGAGACATAGAGAAGAAAGACGTCATGCTTTGCTGAGGGCTACGACCAGAAAAAGCGTCTTTCGTCAGACGGTCTGTTCACATCCCAAAGTCGCCACGTGATTAATCCACCACACTACTTATTAATCACTCAGACTTGACACGTGGAGAGTGACAGCCAGCAGGTTACTGCAACAAAGAACTTTGTACTGAAGTGATGATCCTACTTGGCATGGCACACAATGATTATACTGGCAGGAAAATTTAAGCGCAAGAAAACGTAAAATTTAACAATAAAAATTCTCGATACTTCCGAGACTGGCAAGGTGACCTGCACATAAGCAGCACATGTAGTGCAGTAAACTGGTCACGAGATGGCTGCAACGATATTTTTATTGTATGAAGTAACTCACATAGTGCAGCTAAGTGAGATGACAAGCTGTCGTCAGAGATGTTTCTATCAAATATAACCCAAAGGGAGCTATAAGTAAGACAAGAGGTCAACATTCTCATTTCTCTCTCTCTCTCTCTCTCACACACACACACACACACATACACACACACACACACACACACACACACACACACACACTCTTTCGCCTTGTGTGTGTGTGTGTGTGTGTGTGTGTGTGTGTGTGTGTGCGCGCGCGCGCGCTTGTGGGTGGAGATTTAATGCTTGAGTTGTGTTTCCTGCGAAGTTCCTTCAACGCGTTAAATAGTGTGCCTTTGTGTAGTGTATTCGTTTACAGCTGTTTCTCCTCTGCTGTTGCGTTCTGTTATGTGGAAGTTCTCCCCTGTTATTACATTATGGTATAGGCTAATGGCTGAATCTTGTGTGTTTTAAAATTCTGGAAAACTCAAACGAAATAATAGACAGAATCAAGAACATAGGCATACCAGACAAAGAAAGTTTTATGTCATTTGATGTTACATCACTGTACATTTGCATTCCAATAGATGAAACAATCATAATCATCACAAAAGGATTAAAACACACACGGAAACCCACTGATGAAACGCACTGATCAAATAGCAACCATACTCATGACCATAAAAGCAAAAACTTACTTTCTCTTGAGCAAAGAATTTATTCCCAACATGAAGGATTGCCAATGAGAACACCGATTAATGCCCTTCTAGCCACACATAGACATACACATACACTCACATACTATAAGCACTAGGGCCATCACAAACCAAAGACGACTGACGTCAGAAATTATCGACAATGAAATTAATTATCAACGGTTGAGGTAGTATATCCTATGTCCTTTGAAACATGCATGTTTTTTTCAGATACGTAGACGATACTTTCGTTAACTGAATGAGATTTTCACTCTGCAGCGGAGTGTGCGTTGATATGAAACTTACTGGCAGATTAAAACTGTGTGCCGGACCGTGACTCGAACTCGGGACCTTTGCCTTTCATGGGCAAGTGTTATTCCAACTGAGCTACCCAAGCACGAATCACGCCCCCTCCTCACAGCTTTACTTCTGCCAGTACCTCGTCTCCTACCTTCCAAACTTTACAGAAGCTCTCCTGCGAACCTTGCACAACTAGCACTCCCGGAAGAAAGGATATTGCGGAGACATGGCTTAGCCACAGCCTCGAGGATGTTTCCAGAATGAGATTTTCACTCAGCAGCGGAGTGTGCGCTGATATGAAACTTCCTGGTAGATTAAAACTGTGTGCCGGACCGAGACTCGAACTCGGGACCTTTGCCTTTCGCGGGCAAGTGCTCTACCATCTGAGCTACCGAAGCACGACTCACGCTCGGTCCTCTGCAAGGTTCGCAGGAGAGCTTCTGTAAAGTTTGGAAGGTAGGAGACGAGATACTGGCAGAAGTAAAGCTGTGAGGACAGGGCGTGTGTCGCGCTTGGGTAGCTCAGTTGGTAGAGCACTTGCCCGCGAAAGGCATAGGTCCCGAGTTCGAGTCTCGGTCCGGCACACAGTTTTAATCTGCCACGAAGTTTGATACTTTCGTTATTTGGCCTCAACGCAGAGAGAATGTAAATCACTTTTTGGAATATCTGACTTCGATCCACCCGAATATTTGTTTCACGATAGAGGTGGAAAAGGATGGATGTTTTCCCTTCCTTGATGTGTTGATCAGGAGGAAGGTGAACGGTATGTTGTGACGTGCCGTTTATGGGATGCCTGCTCACACTGACTTGTATCTGCAGGCTTATAGTTGTCACCATCCGGCTCAACGTGAAGGGGTATTTCTCCCTTGGTTCACAGTGCCCATGTCATCTGGTACCTTCAGAGTTTGTCAGCTGAGTTAATCCATCTCGAAGTCACCTTTCGTCAGAATGGTTATAATGAAAGACAGATCAGATGTGTGTTGCGCTATCGACCAATTGTGCACCGCTTTGAGTGATGATGGAAATGGAAATGAGCGTTTGGCGTCATTGGCCGGGAGGCCCCTCGCGGGGCAGGTCCGGCCGCCATGTCGCAGGTCTTATTACATTCGGCGCCACATTGGGCGACCTGCACGCCGGATGGGGATGAAATGATGATGAACACAACACAACACCCAGTCCCTGAGCGGAGAAAATCTCCGACCCAGCCGGGAATCGAACCCGGGCCCGGAGGACGGCAATCCGTCACGCTGACCACTCAGCTACTGGGGCGGACAGAGTGATGATAATACCTATGTAACACCAAAGTCTTCGGCCTTTTTGCCTTGCGCAGGGAGCATTTCGAACTCGATTGGTCGTATTTTATGGAAATATAATGTGAAGTGTGTTTTTCGAATGCTTTCTAAGACCGGGGTACTTTTAAGCTCCGTGAAGGGTGATCTTGGGTTGCGTAAGGCGGGTTTCTACCGTGTTCCTTGCAGTTGTGGCACCTCATAAATTGGTCAGACTGTCAGTACTGTGGAGGGTACACACGCATACAACAGGAGCAAATCCCCTTTGCCGAACATTTTCTTGACACTGTTCATTCTATGCCAGTTCTAGCATGCATTTCCAGCTATTGTGATAGTGTTATTAATGGAGGCGCGCGGGATTAGCCGAGTGGTCTAAGACGCTACAGTCATGGACTGTGCGGCTGTTCCCGGCGGAGGTTCGAGTCGTCCCTCGGGCATGGGTGTGTCTGTTTGTCCTTAAGCTAATTTAGGTTAAGTACTGTGTAAGCTTAGGGACATGACCTTAGCAGTTAAGTCCCATAAGATTTCACGCATATTTGAACTATAAAATTAGCAAGTAACCTTGTAAATAGAGATGGTGGCTTTTGTTTAAATTGTCCCTGGAATCCTCCTCTCATGCCTTTCAAGATTATACCAGCTCACCCGTTGATATTTAATTTCACTATCGATAACTGCTGCACTCCCATAGCACATTTGCTGAGCACCTAATAGCCCACAATTACCACCCAGTTACAAGAGAAACAGATTCAAAAAGATTAAAATCCAGAAAAGTATAAAATAACAATAGATGAAAACTTTCGCACACAGAAGGCAATAGCAGAAGGGAAACAGGTTGTGAATGAATACACTATATTATGCAAAGGCACACTACTTAAAACATTAAAGGGACTTCACAGAAAAGAAAACAGAAGCTGCTAAAAACCACACGCACACACATACACACACACACACACACACAGAGAGAGAGAGAGAGAGAGAGAGAGAGAGAGAGAGAGAGTCGGAGAGAGAGAGAGAGAGAGAGAGAGAGGGAGAAAGACAGAGAGAGAGAGAGAGAGAGAGAGAGAATGCGAGAAAGATTGGGAAAAGTGTTCGTTACAAACGAAATTCTGCGTGGTATATGTAGTCTTTATGTGTGCTTCACAATAACTCATGAGAACGTAAAAGAAAAAGGATGTGTCAAAGCAAAACGTAAGTAATAAGCAACTGCACAGTGTTTATAGATCAATGGTGTGGTTTTAAAAATTAATAATAAATTAATAATAATTTATTGCTTCATATTTCAAACGTTATAGCAAGAGCATCGGGAATTGTCGACGTTTTTGATGTGCTAGCAGCTGTTCGCTTGTCATGCTTACTGCGCAGGTACAACGTCTGTTACCAGCACAGCGCTGCAACAGGAAAAGGGTTTTGTGTGCTCCAAGTCGAGGTGCCCAAATCCGCAGTTACAGAGTAGCGTGAGTTTCACGCACGATTCAGGAAAGATTCTCCACACGAGAATAACATAGGTAGTTAGTATCGACAGTTCGTGGAGACCGGATGCCTTTAGAAAGGGAAAAGTGCTGGTCGATCCCAAGTGTCTGATGCAAAAGTCTAAAGAGTGTACGAAGTGTTTCACCAGAGTTCTCGCAAGTCACTTAGTAAAGTATAGTTCACGCCAAAGATTACGGTATGGAAGATTTTGAGCAAGTGGCCATGTTTTAAACTGTAGAAAGTGGGATTAGTGTAGGCCCTTACACCCATAGACAGTGTGAAAAGGAGTGACTTTTGTGAAGAGCTGCATTAAAAATGGAGGACACTAGCTTGGTAGAAACACTCATCTTTTACAATAAAGCCACTTTCCATGTAAGCGACAAGTTGAACATGCACCATACCCGTATATGGGGAAGTGGGAAACCACATACGCTCATAGAGTAGCTCCATGACTCTCCAAGAAACGTTTCCTTTGATGTGTTACGCATGAAATTACATGGCCCATTTTCTTTTGAACAGTAAATGGTGATAAGTACTTTACTTAGAGAAACATTGTAAAGCAGGTTTTTATCCCAACTGAACAGCAGTTACGGTGATCATACTTTGCATTTTCACAGTAATGTACAAGAGCATCTCAATCATATTATTCACCAATACTGGATTGGACATGCTGCAATAGCAGACGAAAACCTTCTCCCTGGGCCACCCCATTCGCTGAGTTTAACACCCTGTGATTTCTTTCTGTGGTTAGTGAAATATCGAGTTTATATACCGCCAATGCAATGTGCGACTGGAAAAAGCATGCACTACAGACCATCACAGAGGACATTCTACAGCAAGTATGGGAAGAATTTGATTACTGTGTAGATGTGTACATGTATTGAAGGATTGTGATTAATGCATCAAAAACTTGGATAGTTGCCGTTGCATATGCTGTATGCATTGCCCATATAACGCAATAAATCGATTTATTATTATAATTTTTTAAACCACCCCATTCATTTATAAACACCCTTGTGCAAAATATCTTGACACAAGTAAACCACACTTAAACATAAACTGATGCGGTAACTCTTCAACGAAATATACATTGGTATTGTTTGGTTGCAGATGATGAGCAACTTTCAACGTCATTAATTATAACTGTATATATCTGCAAGACACATCACGAAGCCTTTAACTAAACTTCTGCAAATGTGCACGATAATGTGTGAATGGTTCAACGTAAGCTTACAATGAAAAATTGTTCTTTCGATCTACATTTTGCAGATTAGTTATCATTTAAAAATATGTTTCATTTCACAGATTTGAATAAAGAAAACCCACTGATGATGGCACAGAGATACTGAAACATGTCTGAGTCACAACGAAAAGTAGTGTTTTGCGTAATGGATGGCGTTATATCCAATAATTTTAACTGAAAACATGGCACATGCAAGAGCAGCACGTCCAAATGTTGAATACAACTACGGCGACACAAGTATCCCATTGAAAAAGCCTATTCTTCAAGACAACAGTAAACTATGTTTGTTAGTGTTGGAAACCAGAAACTCTGAAATTGTAATTTGTGGAATGAGGAGAGTTCTTTGAATGGCAAGTGGAATCTGAAAGCCCACTGAAACTATCTTTCTGGTTAAGTCGCTCAACTAGAATGAAGATCTGGACCACCTACAATTCCACATAGAATACGGCCATTATAGGAATTAAAATATGAATAGGGAGAAGGGTGTACTAGTCTGTTTAGACAATTTTAAAACACATTTTATATAGAACAGTACTGGCCAGGGTACAAAATACAGCAACAATTGACAATGACTGCAGAAAGCATCCTGCAAAAGGACAAAATACATTGTCAACCCAAGAAATGTATACAATCATACCACCCTTGGAAACCATTTGCAAGAAAATGTAAGGTATATGATAGACAAAAATTTGTTATATCCGGTATTGGTAGTATTAGTGTAGCTGTTTCAGGAAAGGCAGTTCTTGGCCATAAATTTAATACAATATTAAATTCCGACAAGGGATATAAAGCTGAAAGCTCAAAATCGCACACTGTATCACTTACAATCGATTGTAGACGAGATTATTCAGTTATATACAGAAATCACTTAGCTTTCTTCTTGCTATTGGGCCTCACCTGTTGTTATCATGCCCAAAAAATTATTAATAGTGAGGAAATCTATGGCTACTGAGTGGATACACAATCAATAAATACTTTAACCATGCCTCATATGTATCCAGTCCTTGTATCAATGAAACACTAGACCGAATGGGGAACAGCAAACATTTCATCCCTTTGCTTATGGAGTCAGGTTATCAACAAATTCTAATATCACCTAAAAACAAGCCCAAGATTGCATTTGTCGTGCCTTGTGGGCTCTCTGAGTTCCTTAGAATGCTCTTTCCTTATCAGAAATGCGCCTTCTTCTTTTAACGATTTACAGACGTATTACTGTGTGGTTTGAAACGCATCATATGTTTGGTATACTTCGATGATATTGTTGTGTTTTTACAGATGATAGAGAAACATATCAGAAAGCTGAAAATTGTGCTTTCGCGTTTAATAGGTGGCATCTTAAGTATAAAACTGGGGAAGTGTCCTTTTATGAAGTGTGAGGTGCAATACCCAGACCACTTCATAAGTTCTACTGGAAAAAAACTGAATCGTGTAACACAAAAGCTGCTGACAATCTCCCTGTACCAAAAAATGTAAAAGAGCTGTAATCCTTTCTCAGCCTCGTTAATTAATACCATAGATTTCTGCAAGATATTGTCACAGAGTCTTTATCGTTGAAAAAATGGGTACATTTCTAATACATCACACAATGTGAAACAGCAATGTGACAAAATAAACATCTTCTGGCAAAATTCCCAACTATTAATTTGTCTGAATTATTTTCTTCTTGGTGGGCCCCATAGCCTTATTAGATGTGAAGAAGAATATTATTCCATTTGCACCACCAGTTTTTAGCACTGACTGTTCTCAAGTCCATCTATTCTATGAAAGGACAACAATGTATCCACATCTGTTATTATTGATGCAAATGAAAATGGGCAGTGCCTCAACTCAGTAGTGCAAATAAAATATTTTAAGCACAGCCTGGTGGAATAATGTCCTTCTTGAAATTAATCTGCACTTTTAAAAATGGTTTACTCTGTGCTGTGACAGTAGTGGGTTCTGTTTTAATGCAGGAGCGAGACGACACAGACAAATCAATTGGTTAAGTGTCCCATCAGCTCAAAAAACCACAAATTAACAATAGCATAATTGAAAGAGTTGTTGGCTCCATTATTTGGTGTGATCTAATGTAAGTGCTACCTTTACAGTAGGCATTTAACAGTAGTCACTGAACATACTGTCTAAGGCGCTGCAGTCATGGACAGTTCAGCTGGTCCTGGCGGAGGTTCGAGTCCTCCCTCGGACATGGGTGTGTATGTGTGTGTGTTTGTCCTTGGGATAATTTAGGTTAAGTAGTGCGTAAGCTCAGGGACTGAAGACCTTAGCAGTTAAGTCCCATAAGATTTCACACGCATTTGAACATATTTTTGAACATACATATTTTAAATTTAAAAGACTTGACTAATAGATTGACATAATTGACTTTGAAGCAGGTATGATTATGAGGTCCAACACAGACGTGAAAGATGCACCAAAATGCTGACAAACAAAGACAGAAAGTTTGCTAGTTACAGCCATCTGAGGTACTTATTGCTAATGGCAAGAAGCAAAAGAACAAGATTAAACTCATCAATAATTTGCTACTCTACCAGAATTTGTGTCAGAAGACGATATTCTATTTCATAAAACTCCACAAGGTAACTCATTATTGATACCGGAAGTGCTCCAGTGCCATATTATGACACAGTCTCATGACACTACGCAAGCTTGTCACAGTGGAAAGCAGGCAACAAATGCTCAAGCAGCAACAATTGGTGGAATGGCTGACAGGGCAATATTGAAGATGACATCCGCATCTACATTCCATGCACACAGGGAGCGCAAGTGACTACACAATGAATTTGATTGAAAACACTACCAGAATCCTTCAGATCCTTTGAGATGTTAGTTTTTGACTTCCTAGGACCATTCACGCAATACAGCAAAAAAAGTATATGTTATCAATTATTATCGATCACTTTTGCCGTGACCCAGTTTCGGTGCCAATCGCTGATACACACCAAGATGGTAGCAAGTTACACATTTAGTTTTACCTTTTCTAAGATCTGATACCATACCTAATGATCAAGGGAAAAATTTTGTCTCTTCACTATTCATACGAGTTTGTCAACTACTGCATATTAGAAAATGAAGGAAAAGGCCTTTCCATGAAAAACAAATGTAAGAGTCAGCAGTTTGCTGTTCTACCAGACTTTGTGTCAGAAGACATTATTTTATTTCATAAAACTCCACAAGGAAGCTTCTTTTCAAAATTGTAAGCCTTTACTACCAACAGTCGTGAAGCAATAAAAGCGATCCATGTCTGCTACAGTTTGTTCTCATTTAACTGTGGAATCGTTCAATGTTAGGCATTACTCTTCTATACAGATCAACTACCACATTTTAGAGAGTCTCCTCGTTTACCACATTAAACTTATTTGGTATCTGTTTGTAAGACATCTCTGATGATCGTAATAATGTATCTGACTTCTCTCTCTTGCTATTGAAATGGAAACGTTGCCAACTATACACATAAGGGTCGTACTGAATCATGGTGGAATAAAAGATTAAGCCCTAGCATAGTTGACCTTTATGAGAAAAGTATGCAACAGAAACGCGTGTGATCCCATACGACAATAAGATGGTGAACGATTCTATTGAGGTTCATTACCTATCTGAATTTAGTGCATATCTCAGATGCTCCTAAAATGTAGGTGTCAAACAGGGGATGACTCAAACTGAAAAATTAATTCCCAACAGAAGTCAGTCATCACTATATAAAATTTCAGTTCAACATAAAAGAAACGATTTTTCGCCCTTTCCTGTCCCTTCTCCTTGTCACTATTTTTCACACATTCCTTTCCCCCATCCCCGCCACCCCCCTCCGCGATTCCTCGCAAAATATCCTCATTTCTTACCTTAACAGTTAACTGTCCACCTAATTTTCAACATTCGTCTGTAGCACCACATCTCAAACGCTTCGATTCTCTTCTGCTCCAGTTTTCCCACAGTCCATGTTTCACTACCATACCATGCTATGCTGTATTGTAATCTCAGAAATTTCTTCCTCAATTTAAGTCCTATGTTTGATACTAGAAGACTTCTCTTGGCCAGGAATGCCCTTTTTGTCAGTGGTAGTCTGCTTTTGATGTCCTCCTTACTTTGCCCGTCATTAGATACTTTAATGCCTAGATAGTAGAATTCCTAAATTTCATCTACTTCTTGATCACCAATTGTGAAGTTTCTCATTATTCTCATTTCTGCTACTTCTCATTAGTTTCGTCTTTCTTCGATTTATTCTCATTCCATACCATTCCGCAGATCGTGTAATTCTTCTTCAGTTTCACTCAGGATAACAGTGTCATCAGCGAATCGTATCGTTGATATCATTTCACTCTGATTGAACACTAGAGGCGTTAAGACTACATCCCTATCTTACACCCTTATTAATCCGAGCACTTCGTTCTTTGTCGTCCACACTTCTTATTTCCTCTTAGCCCTTGTACATATTGTATATTGCCCGTCTCTCCCTATAGTTTACCCCCATTTTTCTCAGAATTTCTTACATCTTGCACCACTTTACATTATCGAACGCTTTTTCCAAGTCTACAATTCCTATGAACGTGTGTTGCTCTTTCTTTAGTCATGCTTCCATTATCAACCGCAACGTCAGAATTGCTTCTCTGGTGCCTTTACCTTTCCTAAAGCCAAACTGATAATCATCTAACATATCCTCAAATTTTCTTTTCCATTCTTTTACATATTATTCTTGTTAGTAACTTTGATGATTGAGCTGTTAAGCTGATTATGCGATAATTCTCGCACTTGTCAGCTCTTGCAGTCTTCGGAATTGTGAGGATGATATTTTTCCGAAAGTCAGATGGTATGTCGCCAGACTCATACATTCTACACACCAACTTGAATAGTGGTTTTGTTGCCACTTCCCCCCGTGATTTTAGAAATTCTGATGGGATGTTATCTACCACTTCAGCGTTATTTGATCTTAAGTCCTCCTAAGCGCTTTTAAATTCTCATTCTAATATTGGATGCTCTATGTCTTCTAAATCGACTCCAGCTTCTTCTTGTATCACATGGGACATACCTTCCCTCTCATAGAGGCCTTCAGTGCACTCTTTCCTGTGCATTTGACAGTGGATTTCCCGTTGCATTCTTAATGTTACCACCCTTTCTTTTAGTTTCACCGAACGTTGTTTTGACAGTACTTTCTGAAATCATTTCTTTTTCGATTTATCCACAGTTTTCATGCAGCCATTTCTTCCTAGCTTCCCTGCACTTCCTACTTATTTCATTCTTTGGCGACTTGTATTTCTGTATTTCTGAATTTCCGCGAACATTTTTGTACTTCCTTCTTTCATCGATCAACTGAAGTATTTCATCTATTACTCATGGTTTTTTCGCCTTTAGCTTCTTTTTACCTGTGTTTGTCTTATGAACTTTTGTGATTACCCTTTTTAGAGATGTTCATTCCTCTTCACTTGTACTACCTACTGAGATATTCCTTATGGCTCTACAGCCTCAGAGAACTTCAAGCATATCTCGTCATTCCTCAGCACTTCCTTATACCCCTGCTTTGCCTACTGATTCTTCTTTACTAGTCTCTTAAACTTCAACCTACTCTTCATCACTCCTAACTTGTGATCTGAGTCTATATCTGCTCCAGGGGTACGCCTTGCATTCCAGTATCTAATTTCTAATATCTCTGTCTGACCATGATGTAATCTAACTGAAATCTTCCCGTATCATCCGGCCTTTGCCAAGTATACCTACTCCTATTGTGATTCTTGAACAAAATATTCGCTATTACTATCTGTAATTTATTACAGATAGACCTGCTCCTCGCTCATTCCTTGACTCAAGCCCATATTCTCCTGTAACCGTTTCTTCCACTCCTTCCGCTACAACTGCATTCCAGTCCCCCATGAATATTAGATTTTCATCTCCCTTTACGTACTGTATAACCCTTCAATATCCTCATTTACTTTCTCTATCTGTTCGTCTTCATCTTGCGACATTGGCATGTATACCTCCGCTATCGTTGTCGGTGTTGGTTTGCTGTCGACTCTGATAAGAACAACCCTATCACTGAACTGTTCACAGTACCACAATCTCTTCCCTACCTTCCTGTTCATAATGAGTCCTACTCCCTATGGAATGTAAAACACTGGTTTGTCGCCACGTGGTGTTCAGAATCATGGAAGGGATGGACATGATTCCATCAAACGTTTCGTTTCGAGAAAGGAAGCCAACAGCCCGCATTTGAATTATAATAGTGAAGCTCACCGAAGACGATCGGAAGAAAGAATAATAAACTGAACTCACGATTAAAAATAAAGATACAATGGGCAGTCATTCACGAAAGACACAAAGTTCGTTCCACTACTAGAGTTTCGGTACCTTTAAGAATTTCGCTCAATTAACACTCCACAAAACTAACAGCATTGTATTATTAAGGCAAGACATGGAATGCAAAAGTTATAAGCTGATATACTACCAGACGACAGATACCGTGGAAAACCAAGCGTGAACACAAGATCTTAAGTTGTCCACGAACCTATTGGTATCCACACTCAAATATTATTGAAAAAGCTCAATTTTTCGTTAATTGAACATGAAAGTGCTGGTACTTTTAGATCTCAACACCCTAACTCACACAATGCTATGCACTAATATACTATATGTTCCAAGAGAACAACCATTCTCAAACGTCAGAGTCTGTAGGAAGTTCTCCAGGAAACAGACTCCACTCGTCCACCGAGGATGATGTCACCTTGCTGTTTTTACAAGTGGAGGAGCGGTACCGCTCAGCTAGTCCACTGAGTAAAATAGAAAAACGAGGAAAACTGAAAATTCATTGCATGCTGTTTTACTGGAAGAACAGAAACACTCATATTTCGCAAAATGTTATTTTACTGGGCATCTCTGGAACTCAAACTGAGGTAAAGGAATGTTAGCGGAAGGTTGGTATGGCTATTTCTGAAGGAAAGAAATTTCTCTGATATACTCCGAACATTCCAAAACATCGCCCAATGCTTCCATATCATGCACACAAAGAAACCAACATCTGCTTATGGAAAAGGAAGAGGTTGTCGTTCGATAGATGAAATAAAACAACGTGACCCATAGTTCTTTTCTCCTAACCAATGGCATGTGTTCAGGTTATGATACCGAGGGCACAAAATCGCGCCATAAGCCCAAGTCAGAAAATAAAAAGAAACTGAAAGGGGAACAAACGAGGGTACTGGGTCTTACTGAGAAATCCTGCAATCGAAAAGCGAAAAACAAAGAAATTTTCTCCATCATATGAGGGCCCATACCATATTCTCTAATGGCTAATGTCACGATGAGTTGCAATCAGCGGACTGCGTTGAAACATCCCCTTAGAAAAATTTATGAATTACTGTGCTGATAAACCCCTTACATTATTTGATTTTCAAACGTCTGAGCAGAACTGAACGTACTCAGACATTTCGCTCCTTACCTATTCTGATCAACACTAAACTGACACACAATACTTTTAGCGCAACGCAATCTGACTTTCAAAAATCCCTACAAAAGAATGGCCCTGACTAACAATAACCTATACCTTTCATGAACCACTTACCTCACAAAAAATCTTCGTTACTCGAACTACTGCAATACAGCGAGCGCCACTACTGCCAGTTAAATAAAAGATTCTAACTACTGAAGGCACTAACTACTGATAGGCGTTGTCAGCAAATGAAAGATTTTGATGGATAACAAACAATGTATTTACCTTAATAATGTTCAAAAGTCATAATATATATATCAGTTCATGATTTGCAGTATTACAAATTTACTCTTTCTGGCGGACTCACGTCCAGATCGTCCGCTTTCAAAATTCTGCCATCTCTCTCCCCACATACACCACTGCTGGCGGCTCACCTCCAACTGCACAACACTACGCGCTGTTCACATCCAACTGCCCAGCACTACAATAGCAAATATTCCAACAATGCAAACCAGCCACAGACTTCACACAGCACAGTCAGTGATTTTCATATAGAGCGCTACGTGGAGGGCGCTACGTGGCGTTACCAACATAAAACCTAAACAGCCTACTTACAGCGTCATAATGTGCATATCAGCAGGCTAAAGCCTTACCACGGCCATTTTAAGTTTCCTCTAGCTGTAATTCCAGGTGAACCGTCAAGATCCAAATCCAGTACTTTCCAAGACGTTGTAAGATGTAAACAACTCCTGTTCCCACTGCCCCGCCCATACACAAACACCTGTGTGGTATATAGTGGAAACATTGATTTCAGATTTTTAAGACTAGCCACAGCAGCATGTCCGCAGACAGTGGAGAACAATACATTCAAACTGCTCATTCTGCTGCCCTGCATCTCAGCATGGGTGGGCAGTTGCGACGTCCCTCTATCCAGTTGTTTTTTGCCCTCCCCTATTTGTTCTTATCCTATCGCTGCACCATTGATGCTACCCTATTTTTCTCTTCTGCTTCAAGCAGGCCCTGATCTACAACCTTTTCCAACGTTACGTATTGGAAAAGTTGGTTCCCTGAGCTCTGATTTCTTCCAGTACTAATTTCCACAATGCTACCGCAAGAAGTGGGCCGTTTTTTCACCCTCGGAGCTGTGGAAATCCATATTCCTGGCACAAACTGCCTAATTACCTAATCCTCAGTAAACCATGACGACTTTCCTTTCCCCTCTCAGTGGACCTCGGACTTTGATCCACAAACCAAACGACACCTTTCATAACGATACTGACTGGCTGATGATATGTTCTATGGCCACATGGTGAGGATGACTGTACTCTACAGACAGGAATATCATGAGAATACTGACTTTTAAGTCTCTTGTCTTACTTACAATTCCTTTAGATGGCTTATCCCCTGTGGATATCTCCCCATAACACTCTGCACCTACACCTTTACATGCGACAAAGACTTCTCTGGAGCGCCTCGTCAACCAACATCATGGACTATGAGTGTCGTTTACATGGGTAAAATACCTTTAGAGGTGTCTCGACACCTCACTTGGGGTACTACTAGGGTTGCTACATACACTATATGATCAAAAGTATCCGGACACCTGGTTGAAAATGACTTACAAGTTCATGGCGCCCTCCATGGGTAATGCTGGAATTCAATATGATGTTGGCCCACCCTTAGTCCTGATGACAGCTTCCACTCTGGCAGGCGTACGTTCAGTCAGTTGCAGGAAGGTTTCTTGGGGAATGGCAGCCCATTCTTCAAGGAGTCCTGCACTGAGGAGAGGTACCGATGTGGGTCGGTGAGGTCTGGAACGAAGTTGGCTTTCCAAAACATTTCAAAGGTTTTCTACGGGATTCAGGTCAGGACTCTGTGCATACCAGCCCATTACAGGGATGTTATAGTCGTGTAACCACTCCACCAAAGGCCGTGCATTATGAACATGTGCTCGATCGTGTTGAAAGATGCAGTCGCCATCCCAGAATTGCTGTGCAATAGTGGGAAGCAAGAAGGTGCTTAAAACATCAATGTAGGCCTGTGCGGTTATAGTGCCACGTGAAACAACAAGGGGTGCAAGCCCCCTCCATGAAAAACAAGACCACACCATAACACCACCGCCTCCGAATTTTACTGTTGGCACTACACACGCTGGCAGATGATGTTCATCGAGCATTCGCCATACCTACACCCTGCCATCGGATCGCCACATTGTGTGCCGTGATTCGTCACTCCACGCAATATTTTTCGAATTATCCAATGTTTACGCTCCTTACACCGAGCGAGGCGTCGTTTGGCATTTACCGGCGTGCTGTGTGGCTTCTGAGCAGCAGTTCGACCATCAAAACCAAGTTTTCTCACCTCACGCCTAACTGTCATAGTACGTGCAGTGGATCCTTATGCAGTTTGGAATTCCCGTGTGATGGTCTGGATAGATGTCTGCCTATTACACATTACGACCCTCTTCAACTGTCGGTGGTCGTGTGATGTCTTGGCCAACAAATGTGCATGATCTGTACCTATTGGAACGCATATCGGGCACTAGCTGCATGTTCATAAACCACCAAACTGTAATTTGCGAGAACTGCTTGACCCGTGGGTAGACATCGGAGGCCACATACTTCTGGTATCCTGTCAAAGACTTGCAGAATCCATGGCAAGCAGAATCTCTGTTGTATTATGTCTGAAAAGTGAAACAACACGCTAATAATCAGATGGTAGTAATGTTTTGGCACATCCGTGTAAGTAGAAATCAAATGATGTTCGTAGGCAAGCGCATCAGTTGGAAAGGTTGGACCGATTAGGCTATTTTTTTAAATATTCGTAGTAGTCCGAATACAGTTTTTAGGAAGACAAAAATTGGAAAAGTTGCCCGGAAAATTGAAAAATTTGGGAAAGCATGATAGCGCCTTTTTCTGTGGGATTTTTGTATGATCTGAAGAGCACAACTCACGATTCGAACGATGGATATGCGTAATTATTTTTTATTTTGTTCGTTAGGGTCCTGAAAAAATTTTCAGGATAAAAGTTCTGGACAGTCACAAAGGAAAGTCGGAAAATTTGGACAAACTTCAAAAACCATAATTTGTGCAAGCACTCTCGGTCATCTCTGACGATAATAACGACGTATGTGGTCGATTTTTTTTATCTTATGCTCCAGGTATGGAAATAGCTCAGTTGAATGTTTTCATTTAAAATATCTGAAAGCTCTGGAGAAAAATCTGGAAAAACGCTTTCCATCCTAAACTGAAATTAAATTACATTTGTTTTTATTTTTGTGATGTTTCGTGATCAGTCCAAGAAATGTAGTTGTTTTATTTTTATTCAAACTCCAATTTGTTACATAGAGACGAAAAATTGATTCGGTTGTTTATTTTGAGTTGAACTGCGATTGTGTTGTATGTTCATCGCATTCTCCCAGCAACGTACGTCGGAATTTCACCGTTTTGGTGGTGTGTTGACTCTGTTGGCAGGAAATTTTCGCCAAACATTGCCAGTGATCCACGGTCAACGCCAACCGATGAACTTAACGCACGTTTGAAGTCATACACTTTGCGGAAACATGTCAAGACTATAAAATTAAGCATGAACATGTGTGTCGAGTTGCAAAAGGACCAATCTAGAGAAGTGATTTCAAACTGCTTGCTGGACTTTGGCAATGGTAAAATCACCACTGATATTCGACTGGCTGCATCACATTCCCCGTCGATTTTTGACAGTTCATCGAATCGAAGACCGAAATCATCCGAAATGTGTCCCAAACATTGCTTGAAAATACAAAAATCATGTTTGGATGAGCGAACGTGCAGTATTGGCAGCGACAAACATTGAATTTAAAGGTTCAAAGTGAAATTTCTGGCCGCTGGTTGGCTGAGCGGTTCTAGGCGCTTCAGTCTGGAACCGCGCGACTGCTACGGTCACAGGTTCGAATCCTGCCTCGGGCATGGATGTGTGTGATGTCCTTAGATTAGTTGGGTTTAAGTAGTTCTAAGTTCTAGGGGACTGATGACCTCAGATGTTAAGTCCCATCCCATAGTGTTCAGAGCCATTTTTTTTTTTTTTAAATTGCTGGCGAATTGATGGCATACAAATCGGCGGATTCCGTTACTAGCCAAGTAGATGTCGTCAACTACTTAGCCGAATTTTTAAACTCGCTGGAATTGTGCTGACCGCCGCCTTACAGTCTCGAATCAGTGATCATAATATTTCGAAATACGTGGTTGTCCAGAAAGTAAGTTCCGATCGGTCGCGAAATGGAAACCACAGCGAATACCAGAATCGTTTTATTTGCAACAGTTAGGTACACCTTCCACCTACTTCTCTACATAGTCGCAGCCCCAGCTTCGAGTTTTGTCGTAGTGTTGTATCAACTTTCCAATATCCTCGTCATAGAAAGCAGCCGCCTGTGCTTTCGGCCAGTTATCTGCACTGGTCTGCAGCTCGTTGTTTGTGGAAAAATTTTGTCTTCATAGCCAGCGGTTCTTGTGAGTAGAGATGAGACTCAGGGAGGGCCAATTACGAACTGTATTGTGGGTGATCAGACACTTCTCATTGGAAACGCTGCAGGAGCGTCTTCATTGCCCCTGCAGCGTGCGGCCGAGAATTGGCATGGAGAAGGAACTGCTCGACAGTTGTGTTATGTGGGCTGCATGACACAGGCGAAATCTCACACCAGGCCCTCATACTTGGCGGGAGACGCTATTCCCTACGCATCTTTACGTGCTCACTGTTCACTCAAAACTGAAAACAGCGCCTCGACACAATCGACGGGCATACTAGAGACATTGCCCAACACATCCGTGCAAAGCTTTACCGGATTTTCCCAGTGGCTCACGTTTCGCGACCGATCGGAACTTACTTTCTGGACAACCCTCGTATCAGCCAACCACGTCTTTGTAATGGCACCTGGCTTGCGGTGAAGAAACTGTTGAACAACGTCATCGAAGCAACCATTTTTAAGGGAAAGTGCAAAGAAAAAGACGTTTTATACCAAGCATCCCAATGAATACAATCGACATACCATTCGACTTCAAACACTTGCAGTTTCCGGTACGGCTTGCATTCGCAGTGACAATAGACAAATCACAAGAGCAGCCAGTATGTGTTTGCTGCATTAACTTTGAAAATACATGCTTCCCGCATGGTCAGTTGTATGTAGCCAGTTACCGTTTCTAAAACCATCAGCTTCGTTTGTTTACGCACCAGACAACAAAACAGAAAAGTCATGTATGAGAAAGCACTGTAATGAACGAAATGATGACGTCACGGCAAACCAACGAAACACTTTGTTTTGATTGTTTACTTGAACGTCGATCTTGCAATCGAAATCTAAATGTAAATAAAACATATTGATATTCATTGTGATTTCAAATTTAATAAAAGAAAATAAATCATTTCTTTGACATGAAATGACTTAATTCAATTGAGACTTTAATTTTGTAGCAAAGCCGCGTGGATCCTTGTCGAACACATTCCAGTCACATTACATACTTCCAGCACTTTAGCGTTATAATGCAGATAGAAATCTTCTTGTATGTAAAATTTACCATTGGTGTAGTTCTGAATGCACTCTTTCTCAAATTGAATATCCATGGCCACAAACGTTAATAAGCACAATGATCACTTAAAAATACTTTGTTTCCTTACTTTTACTTTGTTCACACGATTCCAATAGCTTTTCACAAAGTCACCAAACGATCGCAAACAAATTTATTGAAATCTGAACAGGACAACTTCTGTCATATCAGCTAATTACGGAAACAAAAATGAAATCAAGTATCTCTTTTCCTAGACAAAAATTATCATTACGTAAAATACACTTACTGGCAAAAAATAGTGAGGCAGTGAGAATTGGAGAGCAAAATGAAACTTCACGAGTTGAGAGTGGATATGGTGTTACTGTAGTGACTATAAAATCCAGTGAAATTTACAAAGGACTTGGCACAATCAGCCCATTTGTTAGTATGACGTTGCATCCCCTCTGTCCTGGATGCATCCACTTATTCAGGTGGGAACGGTGTCATAAATCCGTTTTATCCTCTCCTGAGGCACGCTGGCCCACAACTGTTGTAACTGATCTTTGATATTCTGGATGCTGGCACTCGGACACAGTTGACATCCGAGCTGGGCCCACACATTTTGTAAGTAGGCTGTTTAGGTTTTCTTATTGGTAACGCCACGTAGCGCTCTATATGAAAATCACTAGCTGTACTGTGTGCAGTCTGTGGCTAGTTTGCATTGTTGTCTCCCATTGTAGTGTTGGGTAACTGGATGTTAACAGCGCGTAGCGTTGCGCAGTTGGAGGCGAGCCGCCAGCAGTGGTGGATGTGGGGAAGTGAGATGGCGGATTTTTGAGAATGGATAATCTGGAGGTGTGTCCATCAGAAACAGTACATTTGTAAGAATGGATGTCATGAACTGCTATATATATTATGACTATTAAGGTAAATACATTGTTTGTTCTCTATTAAAATCTTTCATTTGCTAACTATGCCTATCAGTAGTTAGTGCCTTCCGTAGTTTGAATCTTTTATTTAGCTGGCAGTAGTGGCGCTCGCTGTATTGCAATAGTTCGAGTAACGAAGATTTTTGTGAGGTAAGTGATTTGTGAAACGTATAGGTTAATTTAGTCAGGGCCATTCTCTTGTAGGGATTACTGAAAATCAGATTGCGTTGCGCTAAAAAAATATTGTGTGTCAGTTTAAGCACAGTCATGTATAATTGTTGTAAGGGGATGTTTCAATTTTCAATCGAGGGCAGAACTAAGGTTTTCACTATCCATGTGAGTATTTCAGCATCACACAGACAGTTCTTACAGTTCGTAGAGATGTGTGGACGAGCATTTTCACGTTGAAAAATGGCTTCACGATACTGTCGCATGAGAAGTAACACATGAGCATATTGAGCCATGCGCGGCTCGTGATCATTCCATTTATTGCTCGTCATCTTGTTTTTATGGTTCTGTCGTCTCGTTTTCTTTTAATTAAATTTACTGACGTCACCAGGTTGCTGGTTTGCTTGCCCATGAGTGGCAGCAGCAGCGCTTATCGATAAGTGCACTGCCGTAATATCTCTGGAGCGACCGCTAATATTTCCGGGTCGTCGTGTGTCTGGAGTCAGTCGGGGACGGAGGGCCAGTGAGGCGCGGACAGCCAGTACTTGCCGACCGCACAAAAAAAAATGGTTCAAATGGCTCTGAGCACTATGGGAGTTAACATCTGAGGTCATCAGTCCCCTAGAACTTAGAAGTACTTAAACGTAACCAACCTAAGGACATCACATACATTCATGCCCGAGGCAGGATTCGAACCTGCGACCGTAGCGATCGCACGGTCCCAGACTGAAGCGCCTAGAACCGCTCGGCCACAACGGCCGGCCCGACCGCACACACATGAACTGTCCGACGGAAGGAGATTTGAGCAGGAACGACCGTCGGTTGGTCGTTCGGTTGGTCGTCTCGTTGGGCGACGTGTATTTGGTCCTTTGACCGTTTCTAGGCCTTAGTGGGTCATCTTGCCGGAGGTGGGTCAGTTCCTTCCTCGTGCACAGATGTCGTCGCCGAGCCAGTGGGCTCGGGTCGCCGTGTCTCCGAGTTCCGAACGGACACCGAGATGAGTTGGGTTGGAGCTGCAGTGAGCTCCGGACAGCCAAGACTCGCCCGACCGTTGCCGACACACACTTGAGTGCGGACGACCTTGGTTGGTCGTTCGGTCGGTCGTCTCATCGGACGACGTGTATTTGATCGCCGACCGCTTATGGAAAAAAATGGCCTGAGCACTATGGGACTTAACTTCCGAGGTCATCAGTCCCCTAGAACTTCGAACTACCTAAACCTAACCAACCTAAGGACATCACGCACATCCATGCCCGAGGCAGGATTCGAACCTACGACCTTAGCACTCACGCGGTTCCAGACTGTATGTAGCGCCTAGAACCGCTCGGTCACCCCGGCCGGCCCGCTTATGGAAACTCTGTGTGTGCGTGTGACTTGTCATTTCTCCTTGTCGCTCCACGGTGATTGGTTTTAGGATTGTCGGAGTTTTTCATTCAAGTGTTTACGTGGAACTGTGTGTAGCTTCTGTGCTTTCCGCTGAGCAGATGAATGCTGTCTGCATACTGGGGTAGCCAGCACCCGGTGCGATCCACGTCCTCGCTGATATTTTTGGTTGCCGCCCCGTTGGGCGTGTGGAAGGGAATTGATTGGGTTGTTGACTGGTTCTTCAGTCGTCCCTAGGTCGTGCTGCCATCCGATTATTTAGTGTTACGCTTGGCTGCCTGTCTCACCTAAACTGTTGTTGGAGTTTCCTCCCCAGGCCGACCCTTGGAACACTTCTGAGCACAACTGTTTGTTGTTTGTGATTGTCATTTTATTTGGTCGCAGGTACTGTGTTAGGCCTTCAGCCGTGTATTAATACTGTCTGTTTTTGTTTAGTATATGGCCTTCAGCCGAACTTCATAAAAACTTAAGATTAGGCCTTCAGCCGTGTTTCATTTAAAATTCTTGTTGATCTGTATTTAGGCCTTCAGCAGCGTTTGTTTCAGAATCTGTGGCTATAATATGTAAATCCTTGTCTGTAAGTTTTCTCTTTAATTGTCTTGAATTCTTGAAACGGCCTTCAGCAGTGTTCTGTAAATGTGTTAACTTAAGGTTGTCTTTAATTAATCTTGAGTAATTGTTTGGGCATTCAGCCAACAAGATACTTCAAAATTTCTTAAGATGTTTTTCTGTTGTACTGTGTAAAAGCTTATCTTTAAAGTCTCTCTTTCATTATGTAAAGAAAAAATTTTTATTGGACTTTCAACCGAAGAATTAACTTAAATTTTCCTTAATATGGCCTTTAGCCGGAATTTGTAAATGCTTGGCTTTTAAAGAATTTCCTTAGCTGATCTGAAATATTATTTCGGCCTTTAGCCGAGAAGATATTGTAATTTTACTTAAGTAAGGCCTTCAGCCGTTATTGTAAATCCGGTGTTTTAAAAGCAATTATTTAAACATATTCTGGAGAAGTTACTTGGGCCCTCAGCTGTGAACTGATCATTGTTGTTTTAAGGAGAAAACTGTGCATTGGTTTGAGGAATAAAGTTGTGTGTGTTCTTGTATAACTAACAGTAATTGACCTTGACCCCTTTCCACAAACTGATCCGCTCTTTCCTGCGAAATCAGATTTCAGATATAGGATGTCCGTTCACATATCGTTGTGCTGTCACAGTTCCCTCAGTGACTACCAGCTGTGCCCTGAAGTCATACCCGATGGTTCCCACACGATGACGCCAGGAGTAACACGACTGGACTTCTCCACATCACTGGAAGAACTGGACTCTGCCTAGGTCACCGCCGTACCTGCCGACTATGGTCAACCGGAGTAGTGCACAACCTCGACTCATCACTGAACAAAGTGCGACACCATCCGTCACCAGTCCGTGCTTGATACTATGGCATAAACGATAACTTGCCCGCGGGATGGTAAGTCCGTACTCCGGCTATCCTCCTACCAAAGATGTGAGATGACACAGAATGTTGCAGGGAATCCATTACTTGTTCTCGGATGGCAGGCGCAGATTTCCTTCGTAAACAATATGGCGAGCCTCCCTTTCGTTGTTCAGATGCCGTCGACCAGAATTTTGATGAGTTGCTTGCCCTCAGGTTCCCATACAGTCGAGCATCGGATCACTGTTCCATCCAAATGCTCCACAAATCTGGACATTGTACTGTTCGACCAGCAGGACAAATGGAGACTCATAATGAGGCCCTTTTCCAACACTGCCCGGTGCTGACAATGCTGCCTCACACGAAAATACAGCACGTACCTGTCCGTGGTGATCACTCAACATCTGAAGCTGTTCACACCCGTCATGTACTCTACCACGACTGGTAACAATATTAAACACGAACTACTGGTGGTGGTGTGTATGTGCAAGAAGCTTTATTGACCTCTGACCATGTCTTCTGGGTGCTTCTCTCTTTTTGTATACGGTGTATCAGGCTGATACACAGAAAATTTTAGACGATGAATTGTAAAACATACCAGATTGTTAATTTAGCGCACTTGTATCTGCTATTAAGCATCAAATATTAGCTGCGCCTTGGGGTGGTAGTTTTTTTTTTTTTTTTTTTTTTTACAAGTTGTACTTTTGTGTGTTATTCACTTCTGGAATCTGATATTTTTATGGTTACTTTTTCCTCATAAAAACTGATCCAAGTACTTAAAAAAGGTATTGAATTGCTACAGATTTGATGAGTGTGGTTGATGGAAAAGCATATTCTTGTGGTGCTCGCCTACGAAAATGAAGCAGTCTACATCACATATGTTTTGTAGCGCTCCTCTCATCAGTAAGCATATTTTCTCGGAAACCATTACATCAAGCAATATACCTCTGGTGTCGCGCTAACTTATCGTTCTACCCTGTCACCAGAGAGCCATCCATGTAGATCATACTTGCAGATTTGCTAATTAGGGGTCAACAAACATAAATCTGGCTATCGGAATTTCCAAGAATGTAAGCCGCAGCGGATTGGCAAACACGTTACTACAAATGTAGGCCAAACACGACCTAGTTTATCTTTTTCAAATGCGACACCAATGCATGTTTGGTAGAGACGATCTGACACTAATATACGAGATGTTTAAGGTATCGCTCCCTTCGTTTGACACCACATACATGTAACATGAGAAGAGGAAAACTAGCCGGCCCTGCAAAACCACATTCATAGACACACACACTGCAGCCCACCCGTACTTATACAAACACATTACACATGGAACAATGCAAAATAAGTAGCACGTAAGTAATATTATAGTGCACTTCAATGTGTCAAAATAATTTTGGTACTTTTGAGAAACATAGTCCTTCAGCAGGTGGTAAAATGCGAACTACATGTATCAACTTTGTATTTGGAAATACTAAATAAATCACTTATCATTTTTAGTGAGTTACAAGCAAATTGGATAACTGGTTCAATTACTTAAATTTGCATACACAAGACCCTGTAAATGTAGTTAACTGCCTTTTTGAAAAGCCCTTTGTACGTCTGAAGAACGCAAATTGTTACATGCACATTTACTACCACGGGTCTCTCCACATCACTGTACACAAACATTTCATTAGTGGCTCAAAATACAATCAAACACATATACGGAAAACAAGGAGCTGTTTCTTAAGGTAATGCATTTGTAACTACTTCCTCTATCAAGATTGCTGTGGAGTAGGCAGTGGAAGTCAGTGAGGTCACGAAATCAGCAAACATGTTAACACCTACTGCTTTCAATAACAGAATCCTAAAAGCGAATTGGAGAGAATCGGCTTTATAAACAGAAGTTACTTATCTCACAACATCTGTTCATAGATGCCGTATAGCAATATCACAATGAAAATGGCTGTAAGCACTATGAGAGTTAACATCTGAGGTCATCAGTCCCCGAGACTTAGAACTACTTAAACCTAAATAACTTAAGGACAGCACACACATCCATGCCCGAGGCAGGATTCGAACCTGCGACCGTAGCGCCTAGAACCCCTCGGCCACAACGGCCGGAGATAAATGTTGCATTACGTAATATGCAGGGTGTTTCAAAATTACGCAGACAGACTTCGAGGGGATGGGAAATGTGTCATGAGGAACAAGATGAGGATAGGAACCCGTATCCGGAAACATTGTCCAACGACGCTACAGAGCGTCGAAGTTACAGGCCGTGGCGGCCGGGGCTAAGCCTCCCATCCGGCAGGAGACGTGACGGAGTGCACGATCAGATAACGGGCAAGTGGAGACCTGTGGCTTCTGACATTGGGCGATCGCGACTGACTGTCACGATCGCCAGCGGAGCAGATGGAGTTCGCAGCCGCATAGACAGGCCTTGTCTCTTACGAATCTACATCTACATCTACATTTATACTCCGCAAGCCACCCAAGGGTGTGTGGCGGAGGGCACTTTACGTGCCACTGTCATTACCTACCTTTCCTGTTCCAGTCGCGTATGGTTCGCGGGAAGAACGACTGTCTGAAAGCCTCAGTGCGCGCTATAATCTCTCTAATTTTACATTCGTGATCTCCTCGGGAGGTATAAGTAGGGGGAAGCAATATATTCGATACCTCATCCAGAAACGCACCCTCTCGAAACCTGGCGAGCAAGCTACACCGCGATGCAGAGCACCTCTCTTGCAGAGTCTGCCACTTGAGTTTGTTAAACATCTCCGTAACGCTATCACGGTTACCAAATAACCCTGTGACGAAACGCGCCGCTCTTCTTTGGATCTTCTCTATCTCCTCCGTCAACCCGATCTGGTACGGATCCCACACTGATGAGCAATACTCAAGTATAGGTCGAACGAGTGTTTTGTAAGCCACCTCCTTTGTTGATGGACTACATTTTCTAAGGACTCTCCCAATGAATCTCAACCTGGTACCCGCCTTACCAACAATTAATTTTATATGATCATTCCACTTCAAATCGTTCCGCACGCATACTCCCAGATATTTTACAGAAGTAACTGCTACCAGTGTTTGTTCCGCTATCATATAATCATACAATAAAGGATCCTTCTTTCTATCTATTCTCAATGCATTACATTTGTCTGTGTTAAGGGTCAGTTGCCACTCCCTGCACCAAGTGCCTATCTGCTGCAGATGTTCCTGCATTTCGCTACAATTTTCTAATGCTGCAACTTCTCTGTATACTACAGCATCATCCGCGAAAAGCCGCATGGAACTTCCGACGCTATCTACTAGGTCATTTATATATATTGTGAAAAGCAATGGTCCCATTACACTCCCCTGTGGCACGCCAGAGGTTACTTTAACGTCTGTAGACGTCTCTCCGTTGAGAACAACATGCTGTGTTCTGTTTGCTAAAAACTCTTCAATCCAGCCACACAGCTGGTCTGATATTCCGTAGGCTCTTACTTTGTTTATCAGGCGACAGTGCGGAACTGTATCGAACGCCTTCCGGAAGTCAAGAAAAATAGCATCTACCTGGGAGCCTGTATCTCATATTTTCTGGGTCTCATGAACAAATAGAGCGAGTTGGGTCTCACACGCTCGCTGTTTCCGGAATCCATGTTGATTCCTACATAGTAGATTCTGAGTTTCCAAAAACGACATGATACTCGAGCAAAAAACATGTTCTAAAATTCTACAACAGATCGACGCCAGAGATATAGGTCTATAGTTTTGCGCATCTGCTCGACGACCCTTCTTGAAGACTGGGACTAACTGTGCTCTTTTCCAATCATTTGGAACCTTCCGTTCCTCTAGAGACTTGCGGTACACGGCTGTTAAAAGGGGGGCAAGTTCTTTCGCGTACTCTGTGTAGAATCGAATTGGTATCCCGTCAGGTCCAGTGGACTTTCCTCTGTTGAGTGATTCCAGTTGCTTTTCTATTCCTTGGACACTTATTTCGATGTCAGCCATTTTTTCGTTTGTGCGAGGATTTAGAGAAGGAACTGCAGTGCGGTCTTGCTCTGTGAAACAGCTTTGGAAAAAGGTGTTTAGTATTTCAGCTTTACGCTTGTCATCCTCTGTTTCAATGCCATCATCATCCCGGAGTGTCTGGACATGCTGTTTCGAGCCACTTACTGATTTAACGTAAGACCAGAACTTCCTAGGATTTTCTGTCAAGTCGGTACCTAGTATTTTACTTTCGAATTCACTAAACGCTTCACGCATAGCCCTCCTTACGCTAACTTTGACATCGTTTAGCTTCTCTTTGTCTGAGAGGTTTTGGCTGCGTTTAAATTTGGAGTGAAGCTCTCTTTGCTTTCGCAGTAATTTCCTAACTTTGTTGTTGTACCACGGTGGGTTTTTCCCGTCCCTCACAGTTTTACTCGGCACGTACCTGTCTAAAACGCATTTTACGATTGCCTTGAACTTTTTCCATAAACACTCAACATTGTCAGTGTCGGAACAGAAATTTTCGTTTTGATCTGTTAGGTAGTCTGAAATCAGCCTTCTATTACTCTTGCTAAACAGATAAACCTTCCTCCCTTTTTTTATATTCCTATTAACTTCCATATTCAGGGATGCTGCAACGGCCTTATGATCACTGATTCCCTGTTCTGCGCTTACAGAGAACTGTTGTGCACCCTGTACCCTTCATGGCATCCGGAAGGACCCTTTCCACATCTGGAATGACTCCCCCCGGTATGCACACGGAGTGCACTTTGGTTTTCTTCCCCTCCCTTGCTGCCATATCCCTAAGGGGCCCCATTACGCGCCTGACGTTGGAGCTCCCAACTACCAGTAAGCCCACCCTCTGCGACCGCCCAGATCTTGCAGACTGAGGGGCAACCTCTGGAACAGGACAAGCAGCCATGTCAGGCCGAAGATCAGTATCAGCCTGAGACAGAGCCTGAAACCGGTTCGTCAGACAAACTGGAGAGGCCTTCCGCTCAGCCCTCCGGAATGTCTTTCGCCCCCTGCCACACCTTGAGACGACCTCCCACTCTACCACAGGTGGGGGATCAGACTCAATGCGGGCAGTATCCCGGGCAACCACAGTCCTAGTCCGATCGGGGGATGCGTGGGACGAGCTGGCTGTCCCCGACAAACCCCCATCCGGACCCCCACAGTGATGACCATTGGCAACAGCCTCAAGCTGTGTGACCGAAGCCAACACTGCCTGAAGCTGGGAGCGAAGGGATGCCAACTCAGCCTGCATCCGAACACAGCAGTTGCAGTCCCTATCCATGCTAAAAACTGTTGTGCAAAGAACGTCTGAACTAATCTACAGAGAGCGCAAACAAATCGACACAAAATTTAAACGGTTATTAAAATACAAGATTGCCTAGTAAATGCAGTAATGCTGCCACTTGTGCACTGCTGAAACACTGCTCGGCGGCGGAAGGAGACTACGCGATTTTACACTATTCAGGTACTAAAACGCGATGCTGCAACTCTCAAATACTATAATACGCCCGAAATTTATGAAATAAACAATGCAAGTACCAAAAACACGCAAAGAAATTAAGAATTAAACTATGTAAAAAATAAGTGAGCTAGGAGTATACGACTTGCTGCTGCAGCTGCTTATCCAACGGCGGCAGGGAGCACACTGACTGTGACCAACCGACACTGGCCGTTCAAAACAAAAACAGAAGACAGACGACTACGCGAATTTACACTATTCAGGTACTAAAACTCAATGCTACAACTCTCAAATACTATAATACGCCCGAAATTTATGATTTAAACAATGCAAGTACCAAAAACACGCAAAGAAATTAAGAATTAAACTATTTAACAAATGAATGAGCTAGGAGTATACGACTTGCTGCTGCAGCTGCTTATCCAACGGCGGCAGGGAGCACACTGACTATGACCAACCGACACTGGCCGTTCAAAACAAAAACACAAGACAGACGACTACGCGAATTTACACTATTCAGGTACTAAAACGCGATGCTGCAACTCTCAAATACTATAATACGCCCGAAATTCATGAATTAAACTATGCAAGTACCAAAAACACGCAAAGAAATTAAGAATTAAACTATGTAACAAATGAATGAGCTAGGAGTATACGACTTGCTGCTGCAGCTACTTATCCAACGGCGGCAGGGAGCACACTGACTGAATGCGATGCTCTGGCGCCGTGGTGGCTGACAGTGTCGGATGGGGGCTTCTACTCGCAATGTCTTGTCTCGCAGAACTGTCTATACATTCTGCGGCCTACTAGACGGGATGTAACAGACAGAGAACGACAGTGTCGGAATTACGGGTATGGACATGGGCCTCTGCAGCAGCCACCGCCGTCTACTCCGCTGAATTGTGCAGCAACTTGTCGCATTACATGAATAACGGCATACATTCGACAACTTGGTGCCTTTACTGAATGTAAAGAACAGGAACAACGAATGCAAGGAAACGGAGGGGGGGGGGGGCAACCATACATACAGACACTGTGGAAGGTATCAGACAACAGGGTGCAAGGAATGGACACTACCATTTATTCCGCTGTCCCCTGGTACAGGAAATTAAATGCATTCCACAAACTAAAAACATGTGTAACAAATGTTAAAAACTAAATTTCCTATGCGATCGAGACTGTTTCCTTCACGTGGTTAAATTAGTTTATCGGGTCGTTGGTACTCCAAAAATGGTTCAAATGACTCTGAGCATTATGGAACTTAACATCCGAGGTCATCAGTCCCCTAGACTTAGAACTACTTAAACCTAACTAAGGACATCACACACGTCCATGCCGGAGGCTGGGTTCGAACCTGCGACCGTAGCGGTCGGGCGGTTCCAGACTGAAGCACCTAGAACCGCTCGGCCACACGCCCAGCGTCCACCTCCTGAGGCCCATAACCAGATACAGAAGGCGTCGGTCCCTGCGGCGGGTCCAGCTCCATCGGCAGGATGAGAGGAAGCGAAGGCTCCGTCTCCATGGGGTCGTCCCACAGTGTCGTCCTGACACCCTCTGGCGGCTGCTGTGTCCACACTGTCCTCATCGGGATCCGTGAATCTAGGAGAGAAGATACAGAACGACTGAGGCGCCTGGAACCACTCTTCCACAGCGGCCGGCCTTTGGTACTCCTCGCAGCGCTTACGAATGAAATACAGTTATATTAGGTGCTCAAAATGTCTGTCTCCAGTGTCGCAGCATGTCTGACGTCTACATAATATCACTGACTGGCACACTCGCTCAAAGATTGCAAACATCACTTGCTGCAAGTAGCCTCACCACTAGGCCATCCACTGACTCCGGCAGGGTTTCATACACTACATTCTCCAGATGTCCCCACAGAAAGAAGTCAATCGGGTTGGCCGGCCGGAATAGCCGAGCGGTTCTAGGCGCTACAGTCTGGAACCGCGCGACGGCTACGGTCGCAAGTTCGAATCCTGCCTTGGGCATGGATGTGTGTGATGTCCTTAAGTTAGTTAGGTTTAAGTACTTCTAAGTTCTAGGGGACTGATGACCTCGGAAGTTAAGTCCCATAGTGCTCAGAGCCATTTGAGCCAATCGGGTTGAGGCCAGGTGTCAGGGCCGACCACATCACAGAGCTACCTCGACCAATCCAGCGATCCCCAATCATTTGTCCAATTTGGGGTCTGGTAGCTCGACTGAAAGTGTGTGGGTTCCCCATTGTGCTGGAACCACATACGTCGACGGATTTGAAGAGACACCACCTCCAGCAATTTCAGTAGCACTTCCCCAATGAACGCTGTACTACTGTCGAATGTGAGAAGAGGAGGAAACATGTATTGGCCAGTCAAGCAGTCGTGGACCATGCTAGCCCATACACAGGTGGTGAACTTTTCCTGATGATCTTGTTCGTGGATGGCGTGCGACCTCACCTCCGCGCACAAGTGGCGCAGGGGAAGGAAGCATCGACCGTGAACAGAAAATACGCAGCGTATTACGGTTGCCTAGCGCAACGCTACAGGAACCACTACCCTAACTCTACACGAAGAACAAAATCGTGGGCCGCCAGCGTCTGTGTCTTCTGAAGATGAAACGGATGCCTCATGCAGCACCCAGCAAACCGCGAAATAGGAGCTTTGGATTGCGTGTGCCACGCACGGGTGCTCGAGGATGAGTGTGTATCGAAGCTCACTAGTACATCCTCCGCAACTCATGGCGTGAATACCCTTCGCGCGTGATCTCTGTCACATCGATGGCCTGTGAATCCTCCCACTTGATCCAGATGTCGAGAGATGGCCGCATATGTGGAGTGGTGCGGCTGACACCTATAGGGAAGTCATTGCCCGTAGATGCGTACAGATACGTGCACACTGTCTCTCACCTCACCAGAGGCTGCTCGGTCCATGCGAACGTCTCCACACTAGCACGCGACTGAGTACTACTCAGCGCTGTTTTCCTACTGCTCATGTCGTTCCCCCATGCCGCCTCCACCGTTAGCGGTCAGCCGGCCTGAGTGGCCGAGCGGTTCTAGGCGCTAAAGTCAGGAACCGCGGGACCGCTACGGTCGCAGGTTCGAATCCCGCCTAGGGCATGGATGTGTGTGTTGTCCTTAGGTTAGTTAGGTTTAAGTAGTTCTAAGTTCTAGGGGACTGATGACCTCAGAAGTTAAGTCCCGTAGTGCTCAGAGCCATTTATTTTTGTTAGCGGTCACTGCAGTGTTGGTGTGACAGGCGTGGCGCCGCCTGTCGTCCACACTGCTGTCAGGTACACTGCGAGACATTTTGCCTGCGCTCTGTTCGCGCACAAAGTCACGCGTAGTTCCGAAAGGGTGGCCTAGTGACAGGCGCCAGCACCTATAACTTCGACGCTTCGTAGTGGACACGTGTTCCTGCCGTAATTGTCTTCCTCAAGACACTTTCTACACTACTGGCCATTAAAATTGCTACACCACGAAGATGACGTGCTACAGACGCGAAATTTAACCGACAGGAAGAAGATGCTGTGATATGCAAATGATTAGCTTTTCAGAGCATTCACACAAGGTTGTGCCGATGGCGACACCTACGAGGTGCATTCAAGTTCTAAGGCCTCCGATTTTTTTTCTAATTAAATACTCACCCGAAATCGATGAAACTGGCGTTACTTCTCGACGTAACCGCCCTGCAGACGTACACATTTTTCACAACGCTGACGCCTTGATTCCATGGCAGCGGCGAAGGCTTCTTTAGGAGCTGAGGCAATAGCAGCACGGCTGGTGAATGTGCGGCCACGGAGAGTGTCTTTCATTGTTGGAAAAAGCCAAAAGTCACTAGGAGCCAGGTCAGGTGAGTAGGGAGCATGAGGAATCACTTCAAAGTTGTTATCACGAAGAAACTGTTGCGTAACGTTAGCTCGATGTGTGGGTGCGTTGTCTTGGTAAAACAGCACAAGCGCAGCCTTTCCCGGACGTTTTTGTTGCAGTGCAGGAAGGAACTTGTTCTTCAAAACATTTTCGTAGGATGCACCTGTTACCGTAGTGCCCTTTGGAACGCAATGGGTAAAGATTACGCCCTCGCTGTCCCAGAACATGGACACCATCATTTTTTCAGCACTGGCGGTTATCCGAAATTTTTTTGGTGGCGGTGAATCTGTGTGCTTCCATTGAGCTGACTGGCGCTTTGTTTCTGGATTGAAAAACGGCATCCACGTCTCATCCATTGTCACAACCGACGAAAAGAAAGTCCCATTCATGCTGTCGTTGCGCGTCAACATTGCTTGGCAACATGCCACACGGGCAGCCGTGTGGTCGTCCGTCAGCATTCGTGGCATCCACCTGGATGACACTTTACGCATTTTCAGGTCGTCATGCAGGATTGTGTGCACAGAACTCACAGAAATGCCAGCTCTGGAGGCGATCTGTTCAACAGTCATTCGGCGATCCCCCAAAACAATTCTCTCCACTTTCTCGATCATGTCGTCAGACCGGCTTGTGCATGCTCGAGGTTGTTTCGGTTTGTTGTCACACGATGTTCTGCCTTCATTAAACTGTCGCACCCACGAGCGCACTTTCGACACATCCATAACTCCATCACAACATGTCTCCTTCAACTGTCGATGAATTTCAATTGGTTTCACACCACGCAAATTCAGAAAACGAATCATTTCACGCTGTTAAAGTAAGGAAAACGTCGCCATTTTAAGTATTTAAAACATTTCTCATTCTTGCCGCTGGCGGTAAGATTCCATCTGCCGAACGGTGGTGCCATCTCTAGGACGTATTGACAATGAACGCGGAATCATTTTAAAACAATGCGCATGTTTCTATCCCTTTCCAGTCCGGAGAAAAAAAATCGGAGGCCTTAGAACTTGAATGCACCTCGTACAACGTGCTAACATAAGGAAAGTTTCCAACCGATTTCTCATAAACAAATAGCAGTTGACCGGCGTTGCCTGGTGAAACATTGTCGTTATGCCTCGTGTAAGGAGGAGAAATTCGTACCATCACGTTTCCGACGTTTATAAAGGTCGGATTGTAGCCTATCGCGATTGCGGTTTATCGTATCGCGACATTTCTGCTCGCCTTGGTCGAGATCCAATGACTGTTAGCAGAATATGGAATCGGTGGGTTCAGGAGGGTAATATGGAACGCCGTGCTGGATCCCAACGACCTCGTATGACTAGCAGTCGAGATGACAGGCATCTTATCCGCATGGCTGTAACGGATCGTGCAGCCACGTCTCGATCCCAGAGTCAACAGATGTGGACGTTTGCAAGACAACAACCATCTGCACGAACAGTTCGACGACGTCTGCAGCAGCAGGGACTATCTGCACGGAGACCATGGCTGCGGTTACCCTTGAACGCTGCATCGCAGACAGGAGCGCCTGCGATGGTGTACTCAACGACGAACCTGAGTGCACGAACGGCAAAACGTCATTTTTTCGGATGAATCCTGGTTCTGTTTACAGCATCATGGTGGTCGCATCCCTATTTGGCGACATCGCGGTGAACACACATTGGAAGCGTGTCTTCGTCATCGTCATACTGGCGTATCACCCGGCGTGATGGTATGGGGTGCCACTGGTTACATGTCTCGGTGACCTCTTGTTCGCACTGACGGCACTTTGAACAGTGGACGTTACATCTCAGATGTGTTACGACCCGGGGCTCTACCCTTCATTCGATCCCCGCGAAACCCTAAATTTCAGCAGGGTAAATGCACGACCGCATGTTGCAGGTCCTGTACAGATCTTTCTGGATACAGAAAATGTTCGACTGGTGCTCTTGCCAGAACATTCTCCAGAACTCTCACCAATTGAAAACGTCTGGTCAATGCTGGCCGAGCAAGTGGTTCGACACAATACGCCAGTCACTACTCTTGATGAACTGTGGTATCGTGTTGAAGCTGCATGGGCAGCTGTACCTGTACACGCCATCCAAGCTCTGTTTGACTCAATGCCCAAGCGTATCAAGGCCGTTATTACGGCCAGAGGTGGTTGTTCTGGGTACTGATTTCTCAGGATTTATGCACCCAAATTGCGTGAAAATGTAATCACATGTCAGTTCTAGTATAATATATTTGTCCAATGAATACCCGTTTATCATCTGCATTTCTTCTTGGTGTAGCAATTTTGGCTCTGAGCACTATGGGACTTAATAAGCTTCTGAGGTCAGCAGTCCCCTAGAACTTAGAACTACTTAAACCTAACTAACCGAATCACAACACACACATCCATGCCCGAGGCAGGATTCGAACCTGCGACCGGAGCAGTCGCGCGGTTCCAGACTGTAGCACCTAGAACCGCTCGGCCACCTCGGCCGGCGTAGCAATTTTAATGGCCATTAGTTTACAGCCGGCCAAAGTGGCCGTGCTGTTAAAGGCGCTGCAGTCTGGAACCGCAAGACCGCTACGGTCGCAGGTTCGAATCCTGCCTCGGGCATGGATGTTTGTAACGTCCTTAGGTTAGTTAGGCTTAACTAGTTCTAAGTTCTAGGGGACTAATGACCTCAGCAGTTGAGTCCCATGGTGCTCAGAGCCATTTGAACCATTTGAACCATTAGTTTACATCCCTCCCAAATCTGTTGTGTAATTTTGAAAAACACTGTATATCTCACAGGATAAAAACATTAAGCAGCTTCCAGATTCAAGTTATTACTGGCCCACATTCTACACTGAAGAGCCAAAGAAACTGGTACACCTGCATAATATGGAGTGGCGCCCCCGCGAGCACGCAGAAGTGGCGCAACACCACATGGCATGGTCTCGACAAATGTCTGAACCAGTGCTGGAGCGAATTGATACCATGAACCCTGCAAGGCTGTCCATAAATCCGTAAAAGCTTTGTGTCGTGCAGTTGTCAAAGGTACACGAGAGAGCTTTCGGCTTCGAGAGTCCATATCGATGATGTTTCGTTGAATGGTTGTCACGCTGACACTTGTTAATGGACCAGCATTGAAATCTGCAGCAATTTGCGGAAGGGTTGCACTTTTGTCACGTTGAACGAATTCTGCCTGTTTATATATCTCTGTATTTGAATAAGCGTTTCTACACCAGTTTCTTTGACGCTTCAGTGTGTCTACAGCGGTTGGTTGTAAAAATGAGATCGTTAGCTCGTCAAGTGTCCGTATTCACATAAAATTTCCCTTTTTCTCCGCTGCCATTTCCAAGTGAGAGCTTTTCAGACATTGACTGTCGGAACTACAGTAAGTAAGTATTCATGCACTAAGTTTCTCTTTCTTCTGTAAGAGACTCCTCCCTGAATAACACCCCACCGAATACCAACATTACTGTGCGCAGTTCCCCCACAAGCCTCACTAACTGTTTAAATTGCAATCATTTATTTTGAGTAATGCTACACACACTTACTTATTTGCTACATTAATATTAAACAGAATATTAATATTTTAATTTTACCTCAACTATTTTTCTGAGTCATTAGGCTGCTAACTGGTCTGATGCGGCCCGCCTCGAATTTCTCTCATGAGCCACAACATTAATCGTGACACCACATCTCAAATTCTTCGATTTTCCTCTTCTTCACTTTTCCCACAGCCATCATACAATGCTGTGCTCCAAAACTTTCTCAGAAATTTGTTCCAAATATTAATGCCTACCTTTGATAATAGTGGACTTCTCTTGGCGGAGAATGCACTTTTCGCCAATGTTAGTCTACTTTTTATGTCCTGTTTGGACCGTCCGTCATGGGTTATTTTCCTGCCTATGGATCTGAATTAATTTCATCTACTTTATGATAACCAATTCTGATGTTAAGTTTCTCACTGTTCTCATTTCCGCTACTTCTCATTAGTTTCGTCTTTCTTCGATTTATCTCAAATCCGGCCGGCCGGTGTGGCCGTGCGGTTTTAGGCGCTTCAGTCTAGAACCGCGTGACCGCTACGGTCGCAGGTTCGAATCCTGCCTCGGGCATGGATGTGTGTGATGTCCTTAGGTTAGTTAGGTTTAAGTAGTTCTAAGTTCTAGGGGACTGATGACCATAGATGTTAAGTCCCACAGTGCTAAGAGCCATTTGAACCATTTTTTATCTCGAATCCATATTCTGTACTCATTAGGCTGTTGATTCCATTCAACCGATTCTGTAATTCTTCTTCACTTTCACCGAGGACAGCATTTATATCCTTCCAAGTTGAATTTTAATATTACTCTTGAACTTTACCTTTATTGGTCATTGCTTTTTCAGTGAATAAATTGAACAGTGGAGGTGAAAGATTAGATCTCTTACTTCCTTTCTAACCCGAGCACTTCTTTCTTTGTCTTCCGCTCTAATTGTTCCCTCGTGACTCTTGTAAATATTATATGTTACCCGTCTTTCCGTATAGCGAACGCCTATTTTTCTAATTTCGAACATCTTGCACCATTTAACATTGTCGAACTCTTTTTCCAGGTCGACAAATCCTATGAGCAAGTGTTGGCTTTTCTTTAGTCTTGCTTTCATTATCGACCGCCACGTCAGAACTCCCCCTCTAGTGCCTTTACCATTCTATAGCAAAACTGACCATCGTCTAACACCTTAATTTTCTTTTCCATTTTTCTGTATATTATTCTTGTCAGCATTTTGAATGCATGAGCTGTTAAGCTGATTTTGTGATAATTCTCGCACTTTTTGGCTCTTTCCATTTTGTGAATTGTGTAGATGTTTCTCCGAAAGTCAGATGGTATATCGCCAGTTATACATTCTACACAACAGTGTCAATAGTCATTTTGTTGCTACTTCCCCCAATGATTTTAAAAATTCTGATGGAATGTTATCAAACCCTTCTGCCTTGTTTGATCTTAATCCTTCCAGTGATCTTTCAAATTCTAATTCTAGTACTGGATCGACTATTTCTTCCCTGTTGACTCTTGTTTCTTCTTCAATCACATCAGACTAGTCTTCTCCCTCAGAGATCTTCAGTGTACTCTTTCCACATATCCACTCTCTCCTCTGCATTTAACAGTGGAATTGTTGTGTTGACTTTTCTATAGCTGAGTCAGTCCTTCAGACAATAGTTTCTTTCTCGTTATCTTCCGATTTTTCATGAATCCATTTCGTCTTAGTTTTCTTGCACCTCCTATTTATTTCATTCCTCAGCGACTTGTATCTCTATATTCCTGAATTTCCCTGAACATTTTTGTGCTTCCTTCTTTCAACGATCAACTGAAGCATTTCTTCTATTACCCATGGTTTCTTCGCAGTTACCTTCTTCTCAACTTCTGTGTTTGCCCTTTTTAGAAATGTCAATTCCTTTTCAGCTGTACTGCCTACTGAGCTATTCCTGATCGCAGCATCTATAGCCTCAGAGAACTCCAGGCATATCTCTCCAATCCTAAGTACTTTCGTATCTTCCTTGTCTGCGCATTGATCCTTCATGATCAGTCTCTTGAAGTTCACTACGAAACTGTGATTTGGGTCCATATCCACTCATGGGTACGCCTTAAAATACAATATCTGATTTCGGAACCTCTGCTTGTCCATGCTGTATGGTACAAATGGCTCTGAGCACTATGGGACTTAACTTCTGAGGTCATCAGTCCCCTAGAACTTGGAACTAGTTAAACCTAACTAACCTGAAGGCACCACACACATCCAAGGCCGAGGCAGGATTCGAATCTGCGACCGTAGCGGTCGCGCGGTTCCAGACTGTATCACCTAGAACCGCTCGGTTTCGCCGGCCGGCTCCATGATGTAATTTAACGGGAAACTGTGATTGTATCTCGAAGCCTTTTTTGGTGTACTTCCTCCTTTTGTGATCCTTGAACAGAGTATTCGCTATTACCAGTTGAAATTTACTGCAGAACTCAAATTGTCTTTCCCTCCCTCATTCCCAGTAACAAGTCCATATTATCTCGTAACCCTTTCTGTTATTCCTATCCCTACAATCTAATTTCAGTTCCCCTTAACTATTAAAGTTTCATCTCCATTTACGCACTGAATTATCGGGTTAATATCCTGATATACGGTACTTTCTCTATCTCTTCATGTTCGGCTTGCGACGTGGCATGGATAGCTGTATCGTTGTCGGTGATGGTTTTGCGATCGATTCTGATGAGAACAACCCTATCACTGAACTGTTCACATTAACTCATTCTCTTCCCTACCTTCCTGCTCATAATGAATCCTACTCCCATTATACCATTTTTACTTATTTTCATTTACACGTGAAGTTCCGTTGGACCAAACTGAGGAGCAAATCTCCAAGGTCATGTAATGTGTCAGTACATGAAATTACGATATAAAAGCAATAACAGATAAATATGAAATGTTTATGAACCCAAAAAAGGCAAGCCATAAATTTAAGTACACGCCATCAACAATATAACATAATAATCAGCTTAATTTTTCGAGGAACTTCGCAACAGAATAGGAGTGACCCATAAGGAAACTCTTTACTTTCGATTTGAAAGCGCGTGGATTACTGCTAAGATTTTTGAATTCTTGTACTAGCTTATCGAAAATGGATGTAGCAGTATACTGCACACCTTTCTGCACAAGAGTTAATGAAGTTCGATCCAAATGCAGGTTTGGATTTCTACCGAGTATTAACTGAGTGAAAGCTGCTTATTCTTGGGAATAAGTTGATATTTTTAACAAGAAACGACAGTAAAGAATATATATAATGAGAGGCCAATGTCAAAATACCCAGATTAGTGAACAGGAGTCGACAAGAGGTTTGCGAACTTACACCACTTATTTCCCGAACCGCCCGTTTCTGAGCCAAAAATATCCTTTTAGAATGGGAAGAGTTACCCCGAAATATTATATCATACGACATAAGCGAATGAAAATAAGCAAAGTAGACTAATTTTCGTGTTAAACAATCACTTACTTCAGATACCGTTCGAATAGTAAAAATGTCAGCAGAAAGACTCTGAACAAGATCCTGAATGTGGGCTTTCCACGGCAGTTTACTATCTATCTGAACACAGAGAAATTAGAACTGTTCAGTTTCACTGATGATATGCCCATTCTGTGAAATTAAAACATCGGGTTTTGTTGAACTGTGTGTTAAAAACTGTAGAAACTGAGTCTCACTGTAATTTAGCGTGAGTTTATTTTCTACAAGCCATGAACTTAAGTCGTGAACTGCACTATTTAAAACCGACCCAATGTTGCACACAACATCCTTTACTACCAAGTTAGTGTCATCAGCAAACACAGATATTTTAGAGTTACCCATAATACTAGAGGGCATATCGTTTATATAAATAAGGAACAGGAATGGCGCCAACACTGATCCCTGGGGTATCCCCCATTTGACTGTACCCCACTCAGCCGTTCTCAACACTGTTAATAATGACGTTTTGTTGTCAGTTGTAAAAGTAGGAAGTGAATGGTCCAACTTCTGGAGCAATATTTTATGATCAACACAATCAAACGCCTTAGTTAAATCAAAAAACATGCCTAGCTTTCGAAACCTTCTGTTTAAGACATCCAGTACCTCACAGAGAATATAGAAATAGCATTTTCAGTTGTCAAACGAATTCTAAAGTCGAACTGTACATTTGACAGCAAATTACGTGATATAAAACGATCAATTATCCGTACATATACAACCTTTTCAATAACTTTAGCAAAAACTTATGGCATAGAAATTGGTCTAAAATTGTCTACAATATCCCTTTCTCTCTTTTTGTAAAACGGCTTTACTATTGAGTTCTTTAATCGTTCAAGAAACTGACCATTCCTAAAGGAAAAATTACAAATAAGGCTAAGTACATGGCTAACATGTGCAGCACAGTACTTTAATGTTCTTCTAGGCACTCCATTATATCCGTGAGAGTACTTAGTCTTCAGTGATTTAATTACTGACTCAATCTCCCACTCGTCTTATCACAGAGGAGAATGTCAGACATCAATTTCGGGAAGGCATTTGCCAAGAGAGTTATATGATTCCCTGTAGAAATTAAATTTTTATTTAATTCACCAGCAATGCTCAGAAAATATTGTTAAATACTTTACGTATCAGTAATAGAAATATTTTTGCTACGAACTGACTGTATATCGTCGACCTTGTGCTACTGACCAGACACTTCCTCCTTCATAATCGGCAAAGAAAGGAATGTATGGAAAACACCGATAAGAAGGAGGGACAGGATGATAGGACATCTATTAAGACACCAGGAAATAACTTCCAGGACATCTATTAAGACATCAGGAAAACTTCCAGGACATCTATTAAGATATCAGGAAATAACTTCTATGGTACCAGAGGGTAAAATCTGTATGGGAAGACAGATATTCGAATACATCCAGCAAATAATTGAGGATTTATGTTCTAAGAGCTAATATGAGATGAAAAGGTTGGTAGAGGAGAAGAATTCGTGGCGGCCAGCGTCAAATCAGTGTGGAGGCTGATGACACAGAAAAAACGTAGATTTAGAAGTAGATTTAAGAATATTTGTTACGCTACATCATTAGTTATCAAGGCTGCTTGCAGAGGACTCAAGCCAATAGTCTACAGCTGCTAAATGTTTCACGACAGATTATTGGTATTTATAGTCCTCGGGATTCAGGCTCAACAGAGCGTGGAAGTAGGAACTTCATTCTGGGACATTACATAGATGTACACCCCGTCTTAAAAGTCGAGCCGGAAATAAAGACGTTCCGAGTGACGTTTCATTCATGGAGACGTAATGAGGAGAGTTCTCATGACGTCACAAACTTGAAGCTGACGTCCTCCATGTTAGCTGTCCCAAACATTAGCTTCTGGTGGAAGTGGTTTGATCAAAAATGCCAGCTTGCCCCATTTAAGGGTGTACTTATCGTTCTGATTATAATCTAAAGTCTAAGGGTATCACATTTCATTCGTAATTGGACTGGTATTTTGTTTTATATACAGGGTGAATCACCTGGAAGTTGCACCTCAAATATTGTTGAAACGGAAAGTGCGTTGATGCCCTGTTTTCAAAAAAAGGATTGGTATCAGGAGCTAGTATCTTTAGCCAATCAACAGATACTTAGAAAGTGTATTTTTTGTGCAAACATATACTTTTTAAATCAACAAACTGAAAGTCAGCTAAATCAGAATATCAGTGGTGTCTGTTGCAGGATTCTAGTGCGAGTCGTTTACGAGATATCGTAAAGTTTCCACCCAGCCACTTGTTTGTAGCATTCAACCTGGGTGGTTACTACGTAAGATGTTGTTATGTTTGATTGCAGTGTGCTTGTGTGTTCCTTGGATGCAATGCTACATGCTAGTCAGTTAGTGAGTGACAATCCAGCAGAAGGTCGTGAATGGACGATGGGTTTTACCAATGCGAAAAAAGTCGACATGCTATTTGAAAAGTGTAGGAAGAATGCAGTTTGTTGTTGTATGGCGTATGCGGCTAGATATCCCGATGGACATCAACCAACTCGGCAGTTACTTATCAACTTATTCAACCACTTATTAGAAAATGGTAGTGTAACACCTAGACAATGTAACTGAAGGAACCAAGTGACGACAGAAGAGGTGGAAATTAATTTTCTTGCTGCTGTTGCAGTTGATCCACACGTTAGCTCCAGCTCAATCGCACGAGGAAGTGGCACGAGTCCAAAAATGGTTCAAATGGCTCTGAGCACTATGGGACCTAACATCGGAGGTCATCAGTCTCCTAGAACACGGAACTACTTAAACCTAACTAACCTAAGGACATCACTCACATCCATGCCCGAGGCAGGATTCGAACCTGCGACCGTAGCAGTCGCGCGGTTCCGGACTGAAGCGCCTAGAACCGCTAGTCCACCGCGGTCGGCTGGCACGAGTCAGGCAAGTGTCCTATGCCTTCTCTATCGACGCAGGCTCCATCCCTACGGAATATTGAATGCGCACAGTTATCGCAACTTACAGATAATCTTACTTGGGCGCTAAAATACCTTCCTCTGCAGACTAAGTGGAACCTGTAGTACCAACGTGATGGCTGTCCAGCCCATAGTGCATGCTGTAATACTGCGGGCACTACAACATGCTTCGAGGATTCCAAATCGTAGGATTGAACACAGAGGACCTGTCTGTACCTTTACCCGCCCATTCCCCAGATTTGATGCTTGAAGTCATTTTTATGTGGGGAAAGCTGAAAGACGCTGTCCATAAAGACACACCAACTATAACTGATAATATGCTACGGAGTATTAGTGCAGCATGTATGTACGCAGCAGTCGTTCCATACCATAATGGAAGCGTGTATTGCTGCTGCCGGTCGTCATTTTGAACATAACCTGTGACGGTCAGTTGTCTCGTTATTGGTCAGAATCTACGTTTGTAGTGTACGCACTTGTGTCGTTCTTTAGTGCGTACTACCACAGATACTGTTCAAGTGTTGGTGAGGAAACTTTTCAAAATATGATATCTCGTAAACGACTCGCACTATATTCCTGCAACAAACACCTCTGGCATTTCCAATTTACCCTACTTTTCGTTTGTTTATTTCAATAGGCATTGCTCCATTTATAAAAATGTGTGCTTGCACAAAACACGCTTTCTAAGTACGAGCCCCTGACCATCAAACTGTTGTGTCGGCAGATTAGCCAGCACAACGTACACTAATTTAAAGAGGAGGCCGAAATGCACGCGTCAACTCACGCCGGCTGGCGTTTGGTCTGAAACAGGATACGTAATGAATGCTATAAAGAAAAGTACGTAGCTGCTGGAATACTTAACTTTAATCCATCATTTGTATACAGCATTCTTGATGATACAAGTGAGACTCTCTCTAGAAATGGTTAATGCGCCTTGCTATGTCGTAGCCATGGACTTAGCTGAAGGCTATTCTAACTATCTCTCGGCAAATGAAAGAAAGGCTTCGTCAGTGTAGTCGCTAGCAAAGTCGTCCGTACAACTGGGGCGAGTGCTAGTACGTCTCTCAAGACCTGCCGTGTGGTGGCGCTCGGTCTGCGATCACTGACAGTGGTGACACGCGGGTCCGACACGTACTAATGGACCGCGGCCGATTTAAAGCTACCACCTAGCAAGTGTGGTGTCCGGCGGTGACACCACACAAACCATTCTGTGAAAACTGCACATATAGCACTTTTCATTCCCACAATATTTTGGTTTCAAGTTTTAGACGATTGTGCTGAGTACTTTTACAGTAATGGTTTTATTTCTGTTATTCGACTTTAGATTTCCTGTCACTTCAACTCTAAAAACTCTTGTGGGTGAACGCTGTTAGAAACAAATATTGGAAACCGACCAAACATAGCAAAATATTTAACAAGTTGTTTCGCGAATAGGACATAGACGGAACTGCCAACCGTGTTCCCTGTCTAGCCCAAGTCTACACTGACAGCTACAGCAGGATCCGCGCGACCGCTACGGCGCAGGTTCGAATCCTGCCTCGGGCATGGATGTGTGTGATGTCCTTAGGTTAGTTAGTTTTAAGTAGTTCTAAGTTCTAGGGGTCTGATGACTTCAGATGTTAAGTCCCATAGTGCTCAGAGCCATTTTTTTGTTGTTGTCAGTGGTACCTGTTCTATCCTCCCACCAATGTCACCTGTCCCTGTTCCACACAGCACACTACTGCCCCTAGGGGCAAGTTACAGATGCAAGAACGTAGTATCTCGCTATTTCAGCGATATGGAACCCGACTAGACCAGAGATTTCCAGACTTTTTGTCAATGCGTACCAGCTGACATTTTTGGAAATTCAACAGTACCACTACAGCTCGTTCACTTTTTATCGATCCCTGTGATGTGTTAGGAAGATTTGGGGGTGGGGAGAGGGAGGGGGTAGGGGTTAGATACGGAAGGTTGAGCAACGACCGCCGCAGGGGTGAGGAGTGGTAGGGGTGAAACAGCATGTGCTCTCGTCTAGTTGAAGAGCTAAATATGCACACTCTTGCAGGTTTCCTCAATTTTGGAAGACACGTCTTCGTTTCTCCTTTTTATCGTACTGTCGGATAAAGCAAGTTTTTGTGTTCCCTTGGCCGCTTTTTCCCGGAAAACTGTTTGGACCATGTCTCTAGCCGCGGTCACTAAGAGAAACTCGCCAAACGTGTAAGGTTCTCCTTCCTAGCTAGATATGAGCCTTCCATCAATTTAGTATCAGTGTTAATAAAATTTGCCACTTCCGTATCAGCGACTCTGGCTGTAGAGAAGCACTATCACACGCGCATGTTCAGAGAAGCTGTAGAAATACAAAAACACGCGAACAGTTTGAACAAGAAAGAGGAAAGCCGTAAGGTAAACGGATCCTGGCTTCCCGTACTGCAGCGAACGACCGTCGCAGGTAGCAATAGGAGAACCGCACCGGAAATGACCGCGGAGAAGCCCTCGGACGTTGGCGCGCCAGGCACATACACGGCTATTACAAATGATTGAAGCGATTTCATAAATTCACTGTAGCTCCATTCATTGACATATGGTCACGACACACTACAGATACGTAGAAAAACTCATAAAGTTTTGTTCGGCTGAAGCCGCACTTCAGGTTTCTGCCGCCAGAGCGCTCGAGAGCGCAGTGAGACAAAATGGCGACAGGAGCCGAGAAAGCGTATGTCGTGCTTGAAATGCACTCACATCAGTCAGTCATAACAGAGCAACGACACTTCAGGACGAAGTTCAACAAAGATCCACCAACTGCTAACTCCATTCGGCGATGGTATGCGCAGTTTAAAGCTTCTGGATGCCTCTGTAAGGGGAAATCAACGGGTCGGCCTGCAGTGAGCGAAGAAACGGTTGAACGCGTGCGGGCAAGTTTCACGCGTAGCCCGCGGAAGTCGACGAATAAAGCAAGCAGGGAGCTAAACGTACCACAGCCGACGGTTTGGAAAATCTTACGGAAAAGGCTAAAGCAGAAGCCTTACCGTTTCGAACTCATTGATGGGGACATGCTGCGCCGAGTGTGGGAGGAACTTGATTATCGGCTTGATGTGTGCCGAATCACTAAAGGGGCACATATCGAACATTTATGAATGCCTAAAAAAACTTTTTGAGTTTGTGAGTTTATGAATGCCTAAAAAAACTTTTTGAGTTTGTGAAAATATCTCAAATAATAAAGTTATTGTAGAGCTGTGAAATCGCTTCAATCATTTGTAATAACCCTGTGTAGTCTGCGGCCGCGAGCTCGGCTCCAGTTCACCACCGGCAGTGGAGGGTGAAGCTTTGACAATGCCAGCCACTCGTGCTGGCGAAACGTCAGAAAAATCATTAGATGAACGTCGGCCGAAGAACCCAAGACAGAAGCCAATAGGCAGTTTGTCAAATGACAAGGAGGCCAATAGCTCCAGGACTCTAGGTAGGCCCCGGATAATACTGCCCTGCTGCTCATGACTGCTAACAAGTTGTTCGATACACCTCGGCGTATTTAGCACACCACAATTGACTGATACACGTTGTAACCTGGTTGCACGCGACGAGAGGCGCTCCCTGCCCACTAAATTCGCCTGTAGCAACGGTCAACGCTGCAAGAAAACTATTATTATTATTTTGAGCTTTTCCTCATTACAGAGGCTTATCTCCAAAACTCGGGCCCCCATAGTCCAACGGTCAACGGTGTTAACTCGCTGCAATCGCCAGGACGCCGAGTACTTCAAACTCCGTATCTGACACAGCAGTCGCCACCACACAACCTCATAGGGAACACACAAACTAGTGAAGTTGACACGACGAGGGCCAGAGTCAATGGAACGCGCGCGCAAGTGACACCATTAGGATCGACGCGAGCGCCCTCACGTAAGCCGCCACGGCTCGATTTCTTTTGAGAAAACTCAATAGGTTTAGCAATTAATGCCGACTGCTTAGAACTTTTATGACCTTTTAATAAATAACCCTTTGTGCTTTGATTCGAAAGCGTTTGTATGCATACAACACACTGGTAAATTGGGTTATCATTGGTTTGTATACCGGCCTTTACTGTCAGCAGGCTTCCAATACTTAGGCGTTGGTTTATATTTTCCACCTACGTCCTTGGAGACCAAAGGACCTTCCTGCCTAAGAATCATTTCATGGTTAACTTAAAACTCAATTATCTATAAGAGACACAACCAACTTCACGTCACAATTACAGCTTCAAGAACAAGCTCGTCTTAATACGCACACTCCGGTTCAAGACGTAAGCTTCCTTCGTATCACGATGTCGTTTAAAGTAAGGCGCAACAAAGCGACAATAGTAAATCGTTCGGCGTTCACTGCGTAAGGAATTCCTACTGCAACGCACATATTGGTATATCATATAATGTGGCAGCAGCTGCAAAGGGGCACGAGAACTGTCGAATAACCACCAACAATACCTGATTAAAATAAAACAAGGAGAGTCATTCCTGGCCCAGGGTACGACGACTAATGAGGGAGAGGTGGGGAGGGAAGAATCGGACCTTCCTGTGTCCTACGAATAGTCCGAAACAAACTTTCTGAGTTAAAAAAAAAATGGAAATCGCATGGGGAGAGCTTACTACTGTAAGAAGGATGTGTGAGGGCTTCCCTGCGAAATCTTTGCAGCGTAGTCGAAACAGCCTTGGGAACCTGTTGGTGGCTATTAACCTGCATCTATCTACATCTACATGGTTACTTTGCAATTCACACTTAAGTGCCTGTCAGAGGGTTCATCGAACCATTTTCATACTTCGTCTCCACCATTCCACTCCCGAATGGTGCGTGGGAAAAAGGAACACCTAAATCTTTCCGTTCGAGTTCTGATTTCTCTTATTTTATTATGATGATCGTTTCTCCCTACGTAGGTGGGTGTCAACAAAATATTTTCACATTTGGAAGAGAAAGTCAGTGATTGAAATTTCGTAAATATATCTCGCTGCAAAGAAAACCGCCTTTGTTTCAAACCCAACTCGAGTATCATACCAGTGGCAGTCTCACACCTATTGCGAGATAACACGAAATGAGTTGCCCTTCTTTGCACTTTTTCGATGTTCTCCGTCAATCCTACCTCGTAAGGACCCCAGACCGAGCAGTAATATTCCAACAGAGGACGGACAAGTGTAATGTAGGCTGTCTCTTCAGTGGGTTCGTCGCGTCTTCTAAGTGTTCTGCCAGCAAAGCGCAGTCTTTGTTCCTCCTTCCCCACAATATTATCTATGTGGTCTTTCCAATTTAAGTTGCTCGTAATTGTAATTCCTAGGTATTTAGTCGAATTGACAGCCCTTAGATTTATCGTATACCCAATGTGGATGGCCTCGCACTTTTCTTTGTTTAGTGCCAATTGCCATTTTTCGCACCATACAGAAATTTTCTCTAGATCATTTTGTAATTGGAATCGATCGTCTGATGATTTTACCAGGCTGCAAATTACAGCGTCATCTGCAAACAATCTAAGCGGGCTGCTCAAATTATCACCTAGATCATTTATGTAAATCAGGAAAAGCAGAGGGCCTATGACACTACCTTGCGGAACGCCAGATATCACTTCTGTTCTACTCGATGCTTTCTGTCTATCATTACTAACTGTGACCTCTCTTAGAGGTGAATCCAGTCACACAACTGAGACGATACTCCATATGCACGCAATTTGATTAATAGTCGTATATATGGTTCTCGGGCGAGACGTCGGATGTGAAAACTCCACAATATTTCGTCAGCGCAACTGGCCGACATCTTCAGGTGCGACGAACACACTGCTAAGGCAGGACCAGAGCCCCCTATTTATGCCATTCTTAGGCAGGAAGTGCGCATGCGTGGAGGCGCCAAATTCGATGGTCAATAGCTATCGGTTGATATCGTCGCTATTGGCCATCGAATTTGGCGCCTCCACGCATGCGCACTTCCAGCCTAAGACTGGCATAAGTAGGGGGCTCTGGTCCTGCCTTAGCAGTGTGTTCGTCGCACCTGAAAATGTCGGCCAGTTGCGCTGACGAAATGTTGTGGAGTTTTCACTATGACATCCGACGTCTCGCCCGAGAAACATATATACAACACGTCCGTCGGTAAAGCCTCAAGCAACACATCTGATTAATAGTCGCTTGTGAGGAACGGTATCGAAAGCCTTCTGAAAATCTAGGAATATGGAATCGATTTTGGTAAACTGTTTTGGAAACAGTGATCAGTAGAGTATTATATTTTAACTAAAGTTCAGTCTTGATCACAACACTTATGTCTTAATAACATAGGTGACCGGTTTCGGTTATATTTATATAACCATCTTCAGACCTGTGAATTAATTTTAGGAAATACTAGACACCAATATTAAAATAAAATGAAAAGTGTCTAATGACGACAAAATTTTGACAAGATAAAATAAAACTTATTATACCCATGGCTACCTTGGTAGACGGAGCTCTCCTCAGCTGCTACGAAGTCAACTGATGGTTATGAGTGCTGAGCATGAGCTTAAATATGTAGAGGCTCCGCCTACTTCCTCTCACATTACTTCACAACTGCCAATCAGCGTTCATAATAGGACGCTATCGACAAAGTATAAAAGTACGAAATACACTAATAAAATTGATTTGCAACCATTTACAATTCGTGTGGGCTCAGAACTAAGTGTTCAAAGAAATTCTCAGAGAAAGCATTTAGTACAATTTCGGAAGATGTTTTCTGTCTACCACCGGCTTTGAACATGTATTTTCGCCAACAAATCGACGGTAGATTGAAGTCTCCAACAATTATAAATGTATGAGTGAGGTACTTATTTGTAATGAGATTCAAGTTTTCTTAGAATGTACTATAGCCCCCTACGTACTGCTCCTCGTAGGGACCGCGAAGACAAGATTAGACTGACTGCAACGCTCACAGAGGATTTAAGTAATCATTCTTCCGACGATCCAAACGCAACTGTATCGGCGAGAAACTAAGAAACCCTAAAACGTACTACAGTGACAAGTAACCTCTGCCATGCACTTCGCAGTGGTTTGCAGAGTATGGATGTAGACGCAGACGTACTAACAGTTCAAAATGGTTCAAATGGCTCTGAGCACTATGGGACTCAACTGCTGTGGTCATAAGTCGTACTAACAGACTTCCGAGATACACTTCAATAGCATTTAAGATGTTTCCACGAATCTTATTCATATGGGAGCTTTTCATAACAGGACAATAAACTTGGTTGGCGAAATCCTTTGTCCGGTCGTGGAGGATGTCCTTTTTCGGGCACTCCGACGAGATGAATGGACAGGGTTCCGCAAGAAGGAGTTGCGGCCGCTTCACAATCAGGCGGACGATCCTTCCCTCCCCAACCCCTGTGCCCCTACAATATGCGTTCCAGCAACATATTGTTTGCATTGTGCCACGTTTCAGAGTGTTTTCTTAATGAAAAACGGGCGTCTGTAGATTACTCTAGAGCAGGGCTTCCCAACCTGTGGGCCGCGGACCCCTTAGGGTTTCGCCGGCTCTTTCTAGGAGGTCCGCGGCCACCTTTAACCAAATCGTGTAAAATTATGAGTAAATTTATTGGATAAAAATGTGAAAATCAAATTCTTCACTATTTTTTTCGTGTGAAAAATATGGGTACTTTTACTTCAGGTCGTATCCGCAAGCACCCTTTGCGGTTCCTAAGTGAGAACGCATTCACAGTTTAGTGCCGGAGAATGCGGCTTCTCTGATCGACTGTTTAGCAACAATATGGGGGTCGTTTGTCTGCCGGCTCACGGCGCTAGATGCGCTGAAACATTTTGCGCGGAGCGAGCTTTGTCGACCAATCACAGCGCTCGCTGGCAACTATGCCGCCCCAGGCATTATTAAATGTTAAACTTGCTTTTTCAGTGCACTACCTATTTCATAAGTCGATTTTTGACCAGTTTATTACTTCTAACATGGATCGGTGGCTGTAGTTAGGATCATTGAAGAAGGGTGCAGTTTCTCCATCGCCTTCACAACAAGGGAAGTTTCCAGTTGAAATGAATGAGGAGGGAGGACGACCAAAGGAAGACTTTACATACATTTGAACATTTTTCTTCGCATTTCACGAAAACCCTCACACACACACACACACACACACACACACACACACACACACACACACGCATACACGACTGTTACGAAATATGCATGCTCCTTACACAACAGTAGCCAAATTGTGGAAGTGAACAGACCATAAGCGGCAGCTTGTCAACAGCGAACAGTTTGGACGTGACACTGATTGCTCTTGGAGGAAGGCAGCTCCATCGTGTGAAATTTCAATTACCAAGTAATTTTAATCAGACGATAGTGTGTTGAACAAAGGGAGTAAATCCACTAGTAAGTGTCTGGACACAGTGGGAATCAAATTGGGTCGTTAATTCCAAGTTGTTTTCATTCATCTCTAAACCAAAGACTATTGATACTTCGGAGGGAGGGGGGGTGGGGTCATTGGGAACATGGCACTTGCATTAAGAAGCTTTCAGTTACTATGGGTTTCGCTCTGAAATTTAAAGTTACTGTGCTCTTGACTGACTAGGGGTCCGCCATGGATTTTCGACTGAAGAATGGGTCCGCCAGCTGAAAAGGTTGGGAATCCCTGCTCTAGAGTTTTCTTTCGATTTTAACCATTAAAAGAGCGATACGAAAGTTGACGTTTCTTCGGTAGTGTTTGCGAATGAGACTGGGTGCAGTATTCGTGAGTCATTTGTCTAACTAATTTATTACAGTTTTTAATTTCTTACTTTCTTCGTATGACTAATAAACCACGTATGTTTATTTGATCTTTATTTCTGGTATTTTGCTTTGAATGTCACTCCGTATTTCATCTATTTTGTGGCACTACTGCATTTTTCCCTGGTTGAGGGAACAGAAACAGTTTTCAGAATGGCAGACGTTAAACGATGCTTAGTTCCGTTACCGCCAGCGTCTTCCATTCGCTGTTCTTATTGGCATGACGGTTAGCTTCCTTGTTGCTAGGTATTATGTCTCAGGCTAGAACCAAACGTCTCTGCAATTTCACCTCACAGAATTTCTTTATGATTTGCAACTGTTTACTAATTGTATTGTTTATAGAATTTATCTCGAGCTCTGTGCCGTTAATTGAACTTTTTCCAATGGACTGTAACATATCCTGTACTACTGGGGGACAAATTCGCTATCTTTGGCCACAATTCAAGTTTCATCAACCATCAAATTTAATTTAGCCAACAGAAAAGCAACATCTTCTATTTCAGTTTAGGCAAAGTACTTTTTACATTAGTAGCCTATGAATGGATTACGGTGCAATATGGTTTGCAAAATAGTAGACCTATTTAAAACTTCAGGAATTAAATTATTTTCAGTTTCAACAGAAATAAAAATTGTCATTATGCAATAAATACCCTATATAAGAACATAATCTGCACTCGTAATATAATGAACCATAAACAAACATTTACGGGGAAGTACTCCCATTTATTTAAAATGGAGTCTGGGGTCATTGCACGGTAGTATGATGGCGGGAAAATAATGGCATGGATTCGTAAGGAAAACAATGGAATGCGGAATCAAAGATTCTATTGCTCATACAGAAATACGTTTAGCAAAAGATAAGCTACCAAACCACAATATCTATTCAAACTACTGCAGACTGGACAGAGAAGCACGAACAGCTACGAAAACAGCGAAAATTCGTTAAATTGAGCAAAACGAAAGTTAATACATCCCAATACACAGCTAGGTACTCGTTTTGCATCAAAGAGTTCAATCGTTAGGGAAAGCGGTAACATGCCCCAGCATTATCTGACAAGCACTCGGGTGGAGAAAAACAATTTGAAAAGAAAATCACAAGAAGACGTTAAATCGTAAATCAGAACAACACACTAAATTTAGCTATATTCATGAAGAAAATTTAGCACAGTTCAGTGGTGAATACGAATAGGAACTTAACATAATTAAGTGAACACGTGGTAGAGCACAGACGAACATGTGGAGTATGAAACCCGTCTATTTAGCCACAAAGGCATCTTATTGAATAATCAGCCGCTTTTTGCATAAGGATTGAAGGTGCGAAAATTTATGAAAGACTACGAAATCAAAAGATATCGGTCCTGTCACTGTATCACACAAAAACTTGGCTGAAACAAAGATCCAATTCGAAAGTTTGCCAAAAATCGAGAACTTCAGACTTCAAAAACCGCGTTAAGTTCAAGTAGGCCCCTTTAATTAATCTAAAGCGTTGAGAATAGCTTCATAAAATATCTAAGCATGGTCCTTATCCTACCACTCCACGTGGTAGCCAAAAGATCTATAGACAAAGTACTATTCATGTAACAATCAGAAGCACTCGCACACGTACTATAGTATACTCTAAACGAATAACGTAAATTTTCTCCTTAGATTCTAAGCTTGAAACCGAACAAAACTAAAGTATACAAAGAAAATTCCGACAGGTGTATTCATATCTCGGAGTGTCTTCCAAAGACACAACCTGACTTACCAAGAACTCAAACAAGAGTGTCCTGCGATGCGACTGACTAGCACTCGCCCTCTCTCATAGTCAGAGAGGGAGAGAGTGCTAAGGGAAAGACCACTGCTACATGATACCAACCCTTCCGTATACTCTCAAACAAAACCATCTGCCTCTATCTGTTGGTAACCGTCGATGCCCTTTAACCTAACAGCTCTATGTTGGCAAAACTGCTCTCGCAGACTACAAGACTCCCTTCACTGACGAGAAAACACGCCCTCTCACACTCAAACCAGAAATACAGAAAATGAAGGGTTAAGTGGTAGGAAAAAGAATTAGGACAATAAAACGTAGATGAAATGATTGAAAGAAACAAAAAATATTATTTTTCCTTCCGTGAGGTCGTTTCCCTTACATGCAGGTAGATAGAGGCATTGACAACTCAGAAACAACACAGCTGTTGGAAAAAAAACATATGAAATGGAACTAACGGATCCCTTTCAACGTACACCTGTTCTCTCAGTATTTTCGCAAATAAACATAGTTCCACTATATGTTCACCACATGAATGTAATTCAGGGGAGGATAGATAATGCTCTCTCCAGTGTGGGTGCACGCCACTCTCGAACTCTTACGTGAATCGCCGAAATGCCGCGAATAATGAGGATAATCAGCCAGGGGCACTACATTGGTAGTGTGTGGATAAGCTGAGAACTTGGGTCCGACGGGAGGCGTACTAAAGCAGTTCCGCTGGCCGCTGTGTCCGGATGCTTAGCGGTCAGAGCATCTGCATGGTAAGCAGGAGGCCCGGGCTCGAATCCTGGTCTGGCACAAACTTTCAACTTTCCCCATTGATTTAAATAAATGCCAACTCCAACCAATGTCTGTAATTTCTTTGTGTCTTAATAGTTCTACTAGTTGTTTTGTGTATTCTGCTTCATGTATATTCCAGGCAATCATATTCTGCGGTGTTGAATTGTGTCTGATATTCATTCTGATGGTTTCGGTAATGGTCCCCAGAGTTAGAAAATCACTTATCTCTCTTAGTCAGCTGATTCTGATAGTGACTGAGTTCACAACAGTTGCAACAATAAATACAACCAGTGGTTCTACCACCAAGAGATATGTCTTCCTCTCTGGCTGTCTCTGCTGCTGCTCTAACCGATGGTGATATTACAACTAACGTGTGCACACCTCTTCGACTTCATAGTTGCTCTATTTACCATAGTATGAAACTGCTGTCCATAGATTCAGTATCTGATCAACCGGGAACAAGATCACGCGATTGGTTCTTAACTCAACTTCTTTTAAGCAGAAAAGAGAGATTTACTAAATCCTTCTTGAAATCAGATGGCAAAATTGTTTTCTTTGTTATTCAAAGATGATCTGCGCATCACACGGCATTCCATAATTATCTCTATGCAAACCAAGAAGGAACATCACACCCACAAACCATTTCAATAAAATTAGGCCCAATAGCATAAATGTTTGAATATCAACGAATAGTATCTCCGATGTAATCTCGATTATTGACTTGTAATCCTGATTATCGTGAACACTTTATTTTGAAGTAAACCACGTTTCACAAATCTGAGAATGTAGTGACCAAACATTTTTATATCTGCACATTAATGTAGTTTTTTTCTTAGGGTCATACGTAGTAACAATAATTCATAATAGTGTCGGAAAGTCTAACAGTTTTTATTTCTTAGAATCATCTGTAGTTACAATAATTACTAACAGTGTCAGAGAGTGTAACTACTATTTTTTCCATTAATGAATTGTATTTTTACAGAAATTTGGTAAATATTTCATAAAAATTGCTAAATTTATTTTTGTGGATCTGTTGTACCTTACCTTAATGACCATTGCCAGATTGAATTTCAGCCACGGCTACCACCATTATCTCCATAGAAATCACGTCGTACCGTTACCACACTGCCTTAGATACAGCAAGGGATCAGACTAGCTACTTAGGTAGCTGGTTAAAACTAAACAAGAGCTTTTCTTGAATTTGTTGATAGTATTAAAAACAGTGAATTGAACATTTATAAATTGCTCTTGGAATTCTTCTCCGATCTTGACATCAAAGTATAATCGAGAGGGTTTTATTTCTGTGTGTGTGTGTGTGTGTTTGTGTGTGTGTGTGTGTGTGTGTGTGTGTGTGTGTGTGTATGTGTGTACATTTCACTTAATTTGTAGAAACCAGCTTTTGTCGCGCAGTCTATCTAAGGCGTCTTGTCACAGTCCGCGCGGCTCCCACCGCCGGAGGTTCGAGTCCTCCCTCTACGCATGGGTGTGTGTGTCGTCCTTAGAGTAAGTTAGTTTAAGTTAGGTTAAGTAGTGTGTAAGCTTAAGGACCGATGACCTCAGCAGTTTAGTCCCATAAGACTTTACTACAAATTTCCAATTTCCAAACTAGTTTGTAAATCTGAGATGGAACTACTTTTTAGGTACAGTGTATATTTGTCATCATTAATATTAATGAAATATATTGAAAGGTAGTTCTGAATGTCTGAACTGGGTGTAGTGGTATAAGGATTAGCCCGAAGTCGTTAGCCGTGTGTTTCAACGATCTACAGACTTGCTTGAGCGAGATTATTTCATGGTTGCATGTGGAAAGCTTCCCAGCATATTTCAGTAAGAGAAACGGGAGCTTCGCTAACAGTCGCCACTGAAGATGACACATGCCATTACTGTTTGGTTTCAGTTGACAGTAGGGGTGCCAATGTAAATTCCCAGAAACAGCTCACTGAGCACTTGCTGTACCCCACAACTCTGTCTACCCGCAATACGGATGTGATGTGCAGGTTGCACTGTTCAGGTCCCCCAGCCGCTTTACAACAAGGGCTAGATTGAACGGTGTACCAAGACAGCGACCTATGAAAACTTATCGGTCTGTTTTCGTGTCAGATTTCGGCAGACACCACGGAAACGTACATTGCCTCTGCTGATCACATGTCTGCAGGTACACCTCAGTCTGTACTCAATTGGCCATCCGGCCACTGAGTGGCTGGTTCCAAATACAGCACCAAACGAAGGGGATCATCACAGCAGGACCGCAGTCGGAACCAGAGCCATTAGAACGCTACCGGCCCTTACCACATTGGCAATCGACGATGTGTTAACCTTCTGTGAAGGGTTTTAGCCTCACAATCGCTGAACCCAGTGACAAGAAATAGGACTATAATTCCGTAATCACGAAGTTAGTGAAACAGTAACAACAACAAAGTGAATAGGTTTAGAACTGACATTCCACTAATACGAAACTAAACTGTAATTTTGTATAGATGCGGTCGCCAGCCTAATTAGGCAATGTGGTATCAAGTTTTATCGCAAAGCGGGAAACTAACCTCACTTGATATCGTAACTAATCTCTTCTGACACAGTTATTCTCCATATTATACAGTAACTTGCCCTAGCAAACAATACAGTAGTAACCCTTATGCAGAACACAGACTAGCCAATAAATGCAGTAATACACACTGTCTAACAATAACATTTGAATCTACTAATTAAGACTGACTGGCAACAGCATGAACTGCTATTATTTTAATTAACTATCGCAAAAGAGATCATGATTTTGAAACAGTACTGGTTACTATGGACTTGACAAATCTGCACATGAAGTTACTGTATGCAAATGGGAAGTGCTGTTATTATTTTTAAAAATTTTTGGTGTAGAATAAATGATTTTACTGGCCGCTGCACTTGCTCAGAAAGAGCCTTTACTTTCATTTATCACACCAGTTAAGTAGCTTATTGGGTCTCTTAAACTGATATGGTTTGAAGAACTATTATCAATTCTAAATGGTAACACACAAAATTAAGAAAATGGCAAATACCTTTAGTAACAACTTTAAGTATAATGAATAATGCGTTAGTTCTACAGTTAACAAGGGGACTTAGCAACTACTCTCTCATTGGATTCAAAGTCAAACTGGCTTTGTAAATCACTGCACAACTTGAAAAACCACTTTAAAACAATATATAAAAAGGAACAAACGATTACTAGTTTACAAACCTGTCCAAAGGGAAATAATACTGTCGTCTTTTCATAACTTTTAGTTACAGACGGCTGTAAGTACTTTATATTTTTGTCATTGATTATTTTAATAGCAGCTTCTTATGTAGTGAAAATCTCTCTTTGTGAACAAAATTTAGATAACTTTAAGATGGAAAATTATGTGGAGTAAACCATTTCCTACTGTACAGAAAACAAACCGAACTTCATGTTCCACAAAGTTAATGAAAACTGCAAAATGTTTTACTGCCAAAGAAATCAGTTTAATAAAAACAGGATACTTGAAATTAATTCACTTGGAAAGTACCCTATCTAGGAAGGTGACTGGGATAATCACTGGCATGCACACGTAATTTAGAAGTTCCACAAAAAGTTATTGTTCAATACATAATACCTGGTCCATTGGATATGCATATTTAGATGACACTTCTGCTGAAAGTGGCAGCGCTTGTGGCAAACTACAGCAGCTATAAAATTGGCGGTATAGCAACCATGGATCTTGATGTTAGCCACGACGTGATATAGCTCTTCGTGGCGTCGTAAATTTAACTAAACATGGTAAATAATGAAACTTTACATTCCATCCGAGGCTAATTTACATTCTCGCAAGGTCTTTTTACCTCTAATTATGCCACAATAGCCGACCAAGACTGTCTCTGACCACTCAGTAACACAGTCAGAACTCGAATATGCCACTCGCCACAAAGGTATCAAAGCCTTGAGCGCCAAGTCCACATTTTCCAGTATCGCCGAACTACTTCCCTAGCGGCGGGGCTTTACTACAGGTTTTATATTTAGCTTCCCTGCTTATGGACCAGTAAAGTATAAAGAGTTTTTACAAATTATTACATTCACAGACTATTACACATAAAACCAGAGGTACAGTTACAACATAATTTCTTAAAACGGGAAAATAATTAACATATTATTACATACATTGAAGCGCCAAAGAAACTGGTATAGGCATGCGTATTCAAATACAGAGATATGAAGCAGGAAGAATACGGCGCTGCGGTCGGAAACGCCTATATAAGACAACAAGTGTCTGGCGCAGTTGTTGGATCGATTACTGCTGCTATAATGGCAGGTTATATAGATGCAAGTGAGTTTGAACGTGGTGTTCAAAAAATGTTCAGATGTGTGTGAAATCTTATGGGACTTAACTGCTAAGGTCATCAGTCCCTAAGCTTACACACTACTTAACCTAAATCATCCTAAGGACAAACATACACACTCATATCCGAGGGAGGACTCGGGATCAGCCGCACAGTCCATGACTGCAGCGCCTGAGACCGCTCGGCTAATCCCGCGCGGCGAACGTGGTGTTATAGACGGCGCACGAGCAATGGAACACAGCATCAACGAGGTAGCGATGAAGTGGGGATTTTTCCGTAAGACCATTTCACGAGTGTACCGTGAAAATCAGAAATCCGGTAAAACATCAAATCTCCGAAATCGCTCCGGCAGGAAAAAAGATCCTGCAAGAACGGGACCAACGACGACTGCAGAGAACCTTTCAACGTGACAGAAGTGCAATCTTTCCGCAAATTGCTGCAGATTTGCCATCAACATGTGTCAGCGTGCGGACCATTCAACGAAACATCATCGATATGGGCTTTCGGAGCCGAATGCTCACTCGTGTACCCTTGATGACTGCGTGACACAAACCTTTACGCCTCTCCTGCGCCCGTCAGCACCGACAATTGATTGTTTATGACTGGGTACATGTTGCCTGGTCGGACGAGTCTCGTTTCAGATTGTATCTAGCGGATGGCCGTGTACGCGTATGGAGACAGCCTCCTGAATCCATGGATCCTGCATGTCAGCAGGGGCCGTTCAAGCTGGTGGAGGCTCTGTAATGATGTGAGGCGTGTGCAGTTGGAGTGATATTGAACTCCTGATACGTCTAGATACGACTCTGACAGGTGACACGTACGTAAGCATCCTGTCTGATCACCTGCATCCATTCATGCCCGTTGTGCAGACCGACGGACTTGAGCAACTCCAGCAGGACAATGTGACACCCCACACGTCCAGTACGGGTACAGAGTGGCTCCAGGAGCACTCTTCTGAGTTTAAATACTTTCGCTGGCCACCAAACTCGCCAGACATGAACATTATTGAGGATACCAGATTGAGATATTTTCACTCTGCAGCGGAGAGCTTCTGTAAAGTTTGGAAGGTAGGAGACGAGATACTGGCTGAAGTGAAGCTGTGAGACCGGGCGTGAGTCGTGCTTCGGTAGCTCAGATGGTAGAGCACTTGCCCGCGAAAGGCAAAGGTCCCGAGTTCGAGTCTCGGTCGGGCACACAGTTTTAATCTGCCAGGAAGTTTCATTATTGAGGATATATGGAAAGCTCTGCAGGATTCATAGTGTCAGTTCCCTCCAGCATTACTTCAGACGTTAGTCGAGTCCATGCCACGTCGTGTTACTTCACTTTTGAGTGCTCCCGGGGGCCCTACACGATATTAGGCAGATGCATCAGTTCCTTTGGCTCTTCAGTGTATTTACACAACCAAAGTTCTTGGTATGCTGATATACTAGAACACAATGTCAGAAGAGAACTTACACGGATTATACATTAACCTATCGATTATTGGTCTTACACCGTCACCTTTACTGATCTCGGCCTCAGTGTGAAACCGTGTTCCTTGGACGGTATACGGCGGTAGAGTTTTGATTTTGTGATACCGGTGTCATCAGTGATAGACGTCCGACCAAACAATAATCTCAGAGTTATTACTTAGCGTTAGCTAACGATAACCTCAGAGACTTACAATTTCTTTTGTATAAAAAAAAAATCGGGGAGATTAAAAATTGTGCGTTCCGACCGTATGGAGTTGCGTCACCGAAGACATTGTTTGTGAATGAGTTCATTTTCTACTTTTTACAATAAAGTATTATTTATAAGTACTACCTAGGAATCTTTCTTGCGTCTGTGGACTCACTCTTGTCGTCACAATACTGACGGTGTGAGAAGAAAACCAGAGAAGTGTTATTCGACAGATAGGATTTTTACCGAATTTTCGTTATTTCGCCGTAGCTTGCAAAACGAATGAGTGCCGTATGATGAAGCCGTGTCACTAGATAACTGATCCTCTCATTCAGCTCTTATCTCTGCTCTTTTGAACGACCATACACGAACCTGAAGTGACTTTCAGACTTCTTTTCAGCACTCGCGTTACGAAGCACTCTGCGTCTTACAGGAGGAGGTGCAGTGCCGGTCAAGGGGTAGATCTTGGGGATGGGGTTGGTGAAAGGCGTTCCGTAACCAAGCAGTCTGTCTCAATTAAGACCAAATGTACATGCCTGGTATGGGTGATGCTCCCTAAACTGGTGACGCCTACTCGACACAAAAAAACAGACTCTAAAGGCAGTTGACTGGAGAAGCTGGGGATTTGGTCCCCTCGTAAATGAGATAACCGCCAAAGTTGATGCAGACTGGTAACATCTGAGCCTTAGATATAACCAGAAGAGAGTAGCTTACGGTAATACGATGTATCAGAGGTTTTTCATTATTATTACAATAGATACTTAACGAGCAAACAGAAACTGACCTAGATGTTGCGCCACAAACACTAATCGCAACAATATGCAGTGGTTTATCAAAGTCTTCAGGAGTATTTGCATAGAGGAATGTACTCGGTGAGTTGACATACTGGAATGCACTGAACCAAGCCTTATCTAAAGAAATGAAAACATGAGGGTCGAGATGCCTCGACAGCATTCCAGTCAGAAACCGCGGTGAGAACTAAACACGCGCGTTTGGTCTGGAAGCTTTAACTCATGTACAACAGAACACATGTGAGAGTAAAGACCCAGATCCTTTTTGATAACGTCCTGACATGACGATCCTTCAATTCCTACTTGCTCTGTTAATCGGGTTGCGATTTTGCTGAACTTTTTTGCAAAACTGTCTTACACCTGAGTAATATTTTCTGGCGTTCGTAGTCGTATCGGACAGATTTATAATAACGTCATTTCTGCTTGGATTAAATTGTCATGAAATGTCTAAAACTTTTTCGGATAAATATTATTTGGTAAAGCTGAAGAACCAAGTTGAGTAAAAAAACGTTACGTTCTGCCTTACCGCAGGTCTTGTCATGGGGGAAGCCTCGTCAGAGAGGTCCACTTGGCGTTATGGATCGCCGCGCTGACCACTCAGCTATGGGGGCGGACAAGTTGAGTAAGGAAATCAGAAATAATCATGAAATGAAAACTTTTTATTGCTTTTTTTACATGATTTTGTGATAATGACAATACGGATAGGTAACTCTGAGGACAGCTACACTGGCGCAGATGTAAAGGCACTGACCATTCCATGACCTGTGCTAGTAGGTGCTTCTTCAATAAAGCCGTTATCGACGGCACGTTAAATCCTAATCCTGCTTACTTCCAATGACTTGTCGTGACAGTAAAAATAAAAAGTTAATAGAAAAGCAGACTAAACTAACTTACCTGCCATCCAAATAGATACCTTTCCTAACAGATGTGACTATCTATAAATGTTTTGTCAAGCCTGTTATTGTTAAAATTAGAACATTTGTCGAGACATATGATCTGTAAAGTCAGTGAGGTTGAAACGGTAATTTACCATCCTTTGTAATCTATTAATTACAGTGACACCTGTCTCGCAACCTTAGGAAATATGCCTGCATTTCAGAGCACTGTTACGAAACTTACGGACTGAAACTATGTGCTGGTCCAGACCTCCAAACGGAACCTTCCCTTTCGTGGCCAGTTTTCTTCCGAAATTAGCTATCCTGGTACGTTTCACAACAAGCACCAGAGCTTCAGTTCTGCCAGTACTTCTCTACTACTTTTCAGACTTGTTCAGAATACGGTTACGGTTATTCTGTCTTTGTGGGTTACTATCGGAAGGCTGGCCTAACTTCAAGTACTTGCCGTAAATAGACAAACTCTGTACGGTGTTTTGCCTCTATGTTATCAGGTACCCAGTGTATGTTGCCCTACGTCTGGCATTCAAAACAACTGCTAGCCGTTTGGCATAGCCTTTGGAATTTTGTGGCGTTCTAGACGCACTGGATACTGTAGACGCTCCTAAAATTCGGAAACCAAAATAATGACAGCAGTTGCTGGAAAATGTAGCTCCCTGGGGGAACAAACATCATTCATTAACGAATTGAAGAGGTTAGAGATAATATTACTACTGTCTATGTCTTCCATGCTGCATTCTGATAGTACCAGATTTCAGAGTTGCCAATAGAGTAACACTGCAGCCATCGGCGTCTGCCCCAAGATACATTTCTCGAATAGGCAACGTCGTATAAGCCGCGGTATTCCGACACGGCCAGTTACTGGTGTAACATATTCCATGATTCACTATCCAAAACCGAATTTGCTGCCCATAGAATTGTAACTGTCAGTTCTACATCAAATTGCTACGTGTTCTGCATCACACAACGATAACAACTACGACTCCATTTTCGTAGATGGTTTTGCGGACATCTGACACCTTTTCGACATTAGTTATTTCACAGATATTCTACCACTTTCGTAAGGCGCCACAGGAAGCGGCTGACAATATCAGAACTCCCTCACGGTTTCTATGGTACTCCTAAGAGCCCTCACAACATCAAGTCCTAAGGCAAAAGTTACGAAGAAAAACATCTTCTGCCTTTCTCTGCTCATGTAATCTGTCCAATGATTGGTCTGTAACTGCGGCGTTGTTGTATTCTTGTTGCACCCCGTCAAATTCCCTGTACATTGTCTACAGGAATTCGTTTTTCTGGTAGAGCGTTGGACACCATGTTCTGACTTGTTACACAAGCATCATCTCACACGCCGAAATATCTATAAAGGTTCCCGAAGATTAGACAGAAATACGTGTTTGTATTGGCTTTGTGTTCGCCATGTAACTATTGATGAATTTCTAAGTGTCCAAAAGTATTCATTTTTCCGTGTGTAACGAAATGAAAGCGGGTGCAAACATTCTTAATTACGATAGAGTATTTCACTTCAAAAAGAGTGCAGATCGAATGATGTTTTTTTTCATCCAATACATCCAAATAATAAGGATTTTTTTTAGAGACAGGGAAAGTATATGGGGATACTGAAAGGATAATACAGTACGTAAAGGGAGATGAAAATCTAATAGTCATGGGGGACTGGAACGTAGCTGTAGGGGAAGGAGTGGGAGAAAAGGTTACATGAGAGTGTGGGATTGAGACAAGGAATGAGAGATGAGAAAGATTAATTGAGTTCTGTAATGAATTTCAGGTAGTGATAGCGAATACTCTCTTCAAGAATCACAAGAAAAGGAGATATATTTGCAAAAGACCAGGTGATTAGGGAATATTTCAGTTATATTACATCATGGTCAAACAGAGATTCCTAAATCAGATACTGGATTGTAAGGCGTACCCAGGAACAGATACTGACTCAGATCACAACATAGTAGTGATGAAGAGTAGGCTGAAGTTTAAGACATTAGTCAGGATGAATAGATACGCAAAGAAGTGGGATACAGAAGTACTAAGGGATGACGAGATGCGCTTGAAGCGATAAGAAATAGCTCGGTAGGAAGTAAATTTGAAGAGGAATGGACATCTCTAAAAAGGGCAGTCACAGAAATTGGAAAGAAAAAAATAGGTACAAAGAAGGTAACTACGAAGAAACCATGGGTAACAAAAGAAATACTTCAGCTGATCGACGAAAGAAAGAAGTACAAAAATGTTCAGGGAAATTCAGTACTACAGAAATTAAGTCGCTGAGGAATGAAATAAGTGTAGAGAAGCTAAGACGAAATGGCCGCATGAAAAACGTGAAAAAACTGAAAAAGACACGATTGTCGGAAGGACTGACTCAGCATATAGTGGAGTCAAAACAACCTTCTGTGACATTAAAAGCAAGGGAGGTAACATTAAAGACTGCAGCGGGAGTTTCACTGTTAAATGCAGAGGAGAGAGCGGATAGGTGGAAAGAATACATTGAAAGCCTCTATGAGGGGGAAGATTTGTCTGATGTGATAGAAAAAGAAACACCAAGTCGATTTAGAAGCGACAGGAAATTCAGTATTAGAATCAGAAGTTAAAAGAGCTTTGGAGGTCTTAAGATCAAATAAGGGAGAAGGGATAAATAGTGTTCCATCAGAATTTCTAAAATCATTGAGAGAAACAGCAACAAAACGATTATTCACGTTGTTGTGTAGAATGCAAGAGTCTGGCGACATACCATCTGACTTTCGGACAAAATATCATCCATAGAAATCTAAGGCTGCAAGAGCTGAGACGTGCGAGAATTACCGCGAGAATTAACAAGCTCTTGCATCCAAGTTTCTGATAGTAATATACAGGAAGAAAAAAGAAAACTGAGGATGTGCTAGATGATCAGTTTGGATTTAGAAAAGGTAAGGGCACTAGAAAGGGAGTTCTGACGTTGCGGTTGATAATGGAAGAAAGACTAAAGAAAAATCAAGACACGTCCAGCTTCAGCAATGTAAAATGGTGGAAGATGTTTGAAATTCTGAGAAAAATAGGCGTAAGCTATACGGAAAGAGGGGTAATATACAATACGTACAAGAGCCAAGAGGGAATAATAGGAGTGGACGACCACGAGGAGGAGGAGATTAGTGTTTAACGTCCCGTCGACATCGTGGTCATTACACACGGAGCACAAGGTTGGATTAGGGAAGGAACCATCCCGGTATTTGCCTGAAGCGATTTTGGGAAATCACGGAAAACCTAAATCTACGTGGTCGGAACCGGGCTTGAACCATCGTCCTCCCGAATGCGAGTGCAGTGTGCTAACCACTGCCCCACCTCGCTCTGTGACGACCAAGAGCTAGGTGTTCGCATTAAAAAGTGTGTAAGACACCAACACTGTTCAACCTGTACATCGAAGAAGAAGTGATGGAAATAAAAGAAAGGTTCAGGAGTGGAATTAAAATTCAAAGTGAAAGGATATCAATGATACACTTCGTTGATGACATTGGTATCCTGAACGAAAGTGAAGAAGAATCACTTGATATGCTGAATGGAATGAACAATCTAATGAGTACAGAATATGGACTGAGAGTAAATCGAAGAAATACAAAAGTAATGAGAAGTAGCAGAAATGAGAACAGAAAGAAACTGAACATTAGGATTGATGGACACGCAGTAGATGAAGTTAAGGAATTATACTACCTAGGCAGCAAAGTAACCAATGACGGACGGAGTAAGGAGGTCATAAAAACAGACTAGCACTGGCAAAAAGGGCGTCCCTGGCCAAGAGAAGTCTACTAGTATCAAACTTTGGTCTTAATTTGAGGAACAAATTTCTGAGAATGTACGTTTGGAGCAGAGCATTATATGGTAGTGAAACATGGACTGTGGGAAAATCGGAAGAGAAGAGAATCGAAGCATTTGAGATATGGTGCTACTGGCGAATGTTGAAAATTAGGTGGACTGATGAGGTAAGGAATGAGGAGGTTCTGCGCAGAATCGCACAGGATAGGAATATGTGGGAAACACTGACAAGAAGAAGGGACAAGATGATAAGACGTCTGTTAAGACATCAGGGAATAACTTCCGTGGGGCTAGCGGGAGCTGTAGAGAGCAAAAACTGTAGAAGAAGACAGAGACTGGAATATGTCAAGCAAATAATTGAGGACGTATGTTGCAAGTGCTACTCTGAGATGAAGAGGTTGGCACAGGAGAGGAATTTGTGGCAGGCCGCGTCAAACCAGTCAGAAGACCGATGACCTAAAAAAAGGAGCTCGGATAGAAGTCTGCTGTTTTCGGAGTGAAAATCCTAAAGGATGACGCAAAATGTTGGTGGAGATCGAGATTAGAGAACACGTTTCTTCAATTGGTTAGAGGTTCCAAATCGGAACCAGTAATAATATACGCCAGAACTGCTAAAAGCAACAATCTCGGAAAGATCTTGATCACTGTGTCTTAATAGGTATTATGAGGAGAATACACGTGAAATATGCTACCGATTGTTGTAACATTAGAACCAGCGCGGTGAGGCAACAATATCGCAGCGGGTTTCCTCGGAAACAGCAGCTCAACAGAGCCGCGGTGGCTATATAAGGAGGCTCCCCGTGCATGAAATTCAGTCCAGTTCAGCAGCAGGTGAGGGCAACACGGGGTGACGGCAGCTGCGAGTTTTCACCTGAGTGTAGCCGAGTCTGTGACTCGACAGGTTGTTCGGCGACTACGCGTCTACAGCTCTTCGCGTCTGCGACTCTTCACATCTGCGAGTTACACGCCTGCACGATACGCGCTGGCGACTGTACGCCTCTGTGGTTCAACATATCTGTGTGGGACTACTTTCTGTGACTCCTACATGTGTGTGGAAGTACGTCTGGGACTTCACCATTTGGTGCATACAGGGGTGTGACTCGAATTTGGGACTCCACATACAGGACTGCTGCGTTTCTGTACGCTGCACATCTGTGAACGAGGCCGTCGACGACTCCACGCTGCGGGTCTGAGAATCTTTCCAGCAGAAGACGGTCTGCGAGTCTGTGCTGTGCATCCACAAGTCTACGCGTCTGCTACTCTTAAGTAGTCACGCGTCCGTGAATCTTCGCTACGCATCTACACTAAACGTCTACGAGCCTACACTGTGTCCGCGAGCTTACGCGATGCTTCGGTCAGGAGTAAAACACTGCAAGTGTGCAAGTGTAACACCCAGAAGACCTTACGCTGGACCTTCTAGGCCATGCGTCGCCTTGCTGGACCGTTCGTCGGTCTTTCGCAGGAGGATCTTCGGGTTAGGGCTTCAGACTGTCGGGGCTGACCGTTGGCAGGTGGACACAGAGTGTAGTCTCGTGTACGTGTAGCGTAGGCTGCTTAGCGTAGATTCTTGGCCGGGCAGTGTAGAGTCGCTGACGCTTAGACTCTTGGATGCCTAGTATAGACTCGCAGAGCGCGGATTCATTGCGAAGAATCTCAGATGCTCAGCTTAGCGTCCCCGACAACTCGATTCGCAGATGCAACAGTACAGACACGTAGGAGGGTATGTAGTCCAAAATACGTGAGTCACAACCCTGCGTGCAAAAAATGTGTGTCCCAGATGTACTGCCCCCATACATACGTGCTGAACCACAGACGCGTATAGCTGCCAAAGAGTAGTCGAGCAGGCGTGTGATTCGCAGATGTAAGAGCCGCAGACGTGAGTCGCAGAGGCATATTCGTCGGCAGGTCTGTGGTGTCACGAACTTATCTGCACTCACGTGAAAAATTCTCGCTGTGTAAAGCTGCCGTCACTCCGTGCTGCCCCCTCCTGCTGGAACGAACTGGACTGATTTCCATGGACAGTGCGACACTACGCTGCGGGCCGGTGATGGTCTGCTACGCGTCGGCCACCCTACGCAGAGAGCGCAGAGAGGGACTCTACCGACTCTTCGCGCTTTTATCACGCACCTTTGGCCGACGCCTCTACGTGACACGATGCTTAGCGTCGCCGCCCCATCCAGTGCATCTAGCTGACAACGGACCCTCAGTTCCGACCAGGGTTTTCGGGAGGTTTTCCTTGGTTGTAAGGCAAATGCCGGAACTGCTTACCCCCTCCCATCGATACAGAGAATCATGTACAGAATCATGTACAGAAGAAATTGCAAAATAAAAATACTATAACCTTACTTTGCCTTGTCTTTTATTGAATTTTGACATGACAGTCACATTACTGCGCATGTGATTACTGGCTATCCGACAGCATTGCAGGAAGCTGTGATACACGAGGAGAGATCCGTCGACGCGACAATAGGGGAGCAAACAGCTTTCGAAAGACACACACAAAGCGCACGAAGCGCGCGAGAGAGAGACAGACAGACAGAGAGGGAGAGAGAAAACTGCAGCAAAACTAATACGTCTAAGGTTTCTTTTATATAATCATAAAATTGATTGCCACTTACTATCTTCCTCGCCAACGTAACATCAGCATAGAGTTGAGAGACATACGACTCTGCTTTCTTAACGATCAGTGATAATAGTTTCGTAATACACCACTGTCCAGAGCGTATAGAAGCTTCAAGTGTAACCTATGGATAATCTCTGACAATTCGGTTTTTACTGGTGACTGACAGCAAACGTTTTCTGTACGTGACTGACAGCAAACGTTTTCTGTACCTGAACGTGTTGTACGTTGTGTCTTAATGTACATGTGTCTTAATGTACAGACGACAGCAAACGTTTTCTGTATCTGAACGTGTTATACGTTCTGTCTTAATGTACATGTGTCTTAATGTACAGACGACAGCAAACGTTTTCTGTATCTGAACGTGTTATACGTTGTGTCTTAATGTACAGACGACAGCAAGCGTTTTCTGTATCAGAACGTGTTATGCTGATGGTACGTGCAGATTCCCACTGGAGCTAAGCAAACGTGTGTCTCCATTGTGAACATAGCAAACTATGTTCCCGGTGGAGCCGATGTGCTAAGCCTTATTCAGTCTTCGTAAACCAACTAATTGGTATGCTTCGAAAAATCGGAATCTGTCCATTTAGCTTAGTGTTCACCGTAATCGAGATCGCTAACGCATGCTTCTGTGATGGCGCTCGACTCGGGCCAAGCTGTTGTGTTAGGATCCTGTTAGAATATTTTCACAGCTAATATTTGGCCGGCGGAGAGGGGAGGTGCCGGCGTGAAGTTCCCGAATCACCAGTCTTTGCGCCAGCGTCCTGGATTAAATTCCAAAACTTTCCGTCCGTCGTAGGGGACATAAAGCTCGGAGGCCCCCTTCATGCTCTTCGGAAGGAGTACGCTACGTGACGGCGTGGAGTTTGACCCTCTCTCCCTTCCCTTCGTCCTTTTTTTTTAAAAAAAAAAACAGACATCAACGCTATAAGTACCTATCACAGTCATCAACGCTGTAGAGATGCACACTTGGCACTTCATAACAGGTCAGAGGAATGCATTGGCAAAAAACCACCATTAGAAGCTTGTCCAGGACGGCGATGCTACATCTATTCCCCTACATTCATTGTCTCAGTAATATACTCTGCGTTATGTATTATGTATGCATCTTACATTTACTTATAACAGCTAAAAGAAAAGAACACTTACTGCGACATGTGTAACAGTCAGAGGCCAGCTACAGTGTGCAGTACCAAGACGACAAAATGAGCTCACTATTGTGAGCCACTGCTGGTCAGTTACAGAATCCGTTGGTCTTATAGAGTAGAAAATTTTCCATGTGAAACAACAAAATGACACTATCTTGAATCGAATAAGAGCGTAGTATTATTGACCGTTGCATTTCAACTAAGCCGCGTACCGAACCTGGAAGTTTCTAAACCAGTTTAGAATAATATTAAGCTGGTTCACGATCAGCACGATATAAAACTAATACGAAAGCTTGTTCAACAGTCTACATATCCGCCCACGTCGACATACCACAATACGTCTTGCGGTACGTGGTGGAGGGTACTTTCTGCACCTCTCCTTTTTTTTCTGTTCCATTGACAAAACGTACGTGAAAAAAATTATCGTCGGTAAAGCTCCGTACTGCTGCGCGGTATGGCATCCGTATCAGATAAGAAGTTTGAAAGGTTTTGACACGGGCGAGTTTGGAATCGTTTTGAATATATCGAAGTGCATGTACGGCAGGGCAGAAATTACATTCTTGGGATACTTTATTTCCTCTGAGAGCTCACGCCCGCTGCCAGAAAAGATAGAGGCTATCCCCAGCATAGCTCGACCAGAAATGGCCATCGAATTGCGCCGATTCTTAGGGGTCCTCAACTTTTATGGTTGCCACTTGCCCCATGCAGCAGGGATCTAAAAACTCTTAACGGCGAAACGAAGCATCTACATCTACATCATATACCGCAAGCCTCCTATTGGTCTGTGGCAGAGGGTACTTTTTGTACCACTAACTAAGCCCTCCAACCCTGTTCCACTCGCGAATGGCGTGTGGGAAGAATGACAGTCGGTAAGCCTCAGTATTGGCTCTAATTTCTCGAATTTTCTGCTCATGATCATTATGCGAGACGTATGTAGGGGAAAGTAATATCTTGTCCGACTCTTCCCGGAAAGTGCTCTCTCGAAATTACAATAGTAAGTCCCTCCATGATGCACAATGCCTCTCTTGTAACGTCAGCCAATGGAGTTCGTTAAGCATCTCCGTAACGCTCTCGTGCCGACTAAACGATTCTGTGACGAAACCTGCCGCTCTTCGTTGGATCTTCTCTATCTCTTCTATCAGTCCTATCTGACAGGTAACACAGATACATGAACAATACTCAAGAATGTGTCGAACAAGCGTCTTATAAACCACTTCTTTCGTTGATGAGTTACATTTCCTTAAGATTCTTCCTATGAATCTGAGTCTAACATCTGTTTGTCCCACTATTTGTTTTATGTGGTCATATTTGAAGCGGTACTACTAGCACATTCTGCTTTGGACGCCCCTCTCACGCTTGTTGACGCGAGCCACTGTCGTTGACGCGAGCCACTGTCGTTGACGCGAGCCACTCAGTAAACGGCGCCCTACTACAATAATATGAAAACGATGCTTGGCAGCCTGTCGTCCTTTTCTCCCTTAAGCTGATGCCAAGGCAGCAACAATACAGGCGTTTAGTAGAGAATTGTTAGCCCTCCACGCCTCTATAAAATATAGGGTGTACCACTCAAACCTCCCTGATTTCAAAGACCCAGGAAAAGAATCACAGTAGATACGACAATGAAAAATTGTAGAGCATATCAAAGAATTTATTTATTTATCATCAATACACCTCTACATGTAAACCATCTGTAACACAAAGAATATCGAGTCTATATTCAATTTCTTGCCAAGTTCTTTGTAACATTATTTCCTCTGTTATTGTTGCAATCCCATTAGTGATACGATGTTGCCGGGCAGGAATTTCGTCCACTTTGGTCGCATACACTCCGTTCTTCACGAACGTGGTGGCCAGGCAATGGGTCCACCGCGTCAGATCCAACGACTGGGAAGTTTCCTATCCAGGAACTTGCGAACAGCTATTGACCAATGTGGCGGAGCTCCATCTTGTTTAAAAATAATGTTGTGTTGCAAGTATTGTATCTGAGGATACACGAACTGCTCCAACATGTCCAGATACACTGTCTCATTTACTGCTTGTTCCGCAAAGAAGAACGGTCCAACAATCCTGTCATGCATTAGCCAACACCACACATTTAGTTTAGGGCTATCACGAACATGTTCAATGACAATGTGCGGATTTTGCGATCCCCAAATACGAACATTATGCCTATTAACCCTTCATGAAAACGTGTGGATTTTGCGAACCCCAAATCCGAACATTATGGCTATTAACCCTTCATGATAGATGAAAGGTCGCCTCATCTGAGAATAAACATCCTTCCAGGAAGCTGGCATCCACATCAATACGCTGCAGCTTATCCACAGCAGATTGTTGTCAGCGTGTTTTGTCGTTCGGCGTCAGATGCTGCAGAATTTGCACTTTTTAAGCACACATTCGAAGACGCTCGTGAACTACATGATGCAGTGTTGATCGAGGTACATCAAGTTGCCTAGATGTTTGACGAATTGACTTACGTGGGCTACTGAGAGACGTTTGTCTGACGTCCTCCGCTGTCTCTTCTGAAACTCCATAACGTGCACCACCAGAATGTTTCAGAACACTTCCTGTTGTCAGAAACTTCCTGTACCATTCCTTAATAGTTTTCAAATCACATTCATGAAGACGACGATAATTTCTTTGCACAGTAATCGGCGATTTTGTTTCTGCAAACCACACTACTGCTTGCGCACGCAGCTGTGGAGTCGCCATTTTCACTTCGTGCGACCATGCTGCACTCTGGCGACGATGCTTGGCACTTCTGACGCGGGAATATAAATTCTTTGAGATGCTATACAATGTGGTGCATTTTTTACTGTCGTATCTGCTGTGGATTTTCTCTCCTGGGTTCTTGAAATCAGGGAGTTTTGAGTAAGACACCCTGTACTTCCGTATGCAGCTCGAGGCCAGAGTCTTTATATGGACCATAAGCCTCTAACATTTGCATTCCAGCAGAATAACTAGAAGGGTTCTCTACGACAATATAACCAACTGCAGTTTATCTCACAGTTTTGTACGGACGCGAGGCACATTTCAGGTCTGAGTAATGTACAGACTGTTTATTCCGCATTAGCGTTGTTACACAGGGGTTTGACTTGAAGCATCCGACCTAAGACAAAGATTGCGTGGCTGACGCTGCGTCTGACTTACAGGCCAGCTCCACTCCTTAGACAAGCGTTTCAAACTTTGCATAATCTGTGCTACCCAGGAGTTATGACGATGGTGAAATTAATCTGCTGCCGTTACATCCGGCCATAAGTGGTGAAGGATTGCCGACATTGGGCCAGTGCGTGTACACAGTGTCAGTATATTAAAATAGCACAGCATGTGCACTCACTAGCAAGCAGCTTCCCAGATACGACAGAAAGATTCGCACATACCCACACTGATGTCGTCGGACCACAACCCCCCTCCGAAGGGCAACATTACTTACGAACCGTTGTGGGCAGATTTACACGTTCACTGGAGGGGATTCCAGTCGATAATATCTCCACCCAGACTCTAGCGGTCTCATATATGCCTCGGTGGTTGCTGCACATAACTAGAGCCAAAGGGTGACAATTCGAATCTGATTTATTTACTAAACTGAGAAACGTCTGTGGAGAAGTTCAGGATTCTACTACGAGCAGCCACCCGGCCTGCAGTGGCATGGTAGAACGAGTGACACCGTACCCTTTGAAAGGGTGCAGTACTACCCGGCAGAGGTTGCCTCATTGGGTACAGTAATACCCGTTGTATAACAACATGCTTCGTTGTTCTTGTCAGAACAGCGGTTTTATGGTAACACAATTTTATGCAATACAATGAAACTGGATACTGATGTAGAAAAGAAGGACAATTTGTATATTTAATTACTCATATGCGCACTTCCTTCAAAAATACATCCCTGTATCCAGTTTTTTAATGTTTGAGAAATGAGTGAATGGTCTGTTGTCTGCTGACTACAGATAGTGGATGTAGAATCCGTAATAGTCTTCCAGATAGTCATCTGGTCACTTTTGGCAGAACCAAAGAAAGGAAGTATTCCAGAGCACTAGAGGGCCTGGAGTGTGGCTGACCAATACGGTAACAGGATCCTCCCCAACTTCTGAGCTGTCATCTATTATGTCAATTGGGACTGTCGTATAGTCGTTTTGTAAATCCTCTTTGTCTTCATGTTCTATAGTTTTGACTTGGGCGCGTATGACCCCAGTTGTTTTTTTGCGTCCTAAAGCAAAAAAAAAAAAAAAAACCAAAACCAATCCCCATCTTCTGAGGAAGCGTGGCATGGCCTGGTGAACGGCCATGTTACGACACTCTGTCGCTGGTTCCTAAGGTTGAAACACCTATGTGCTCCGTAAAACGAAAGAATATGGGAATGGTATGCATGTGGAATATTTAACAGTAGCTGAAAATAATAATTTCCCTTTTCAGAATATCGACGAGAACAAAACTTTTTGGTGCGAGATTCATGTAAAGGTAGGCAGGTAAAACACATGGGGAACTTAGGATTCTTTGGCAGTGACCAACGGTCACAATGAAACGACGTGCTGTAATTTTAGGCTGAGATACGTGTGTATGGTAATTTTAAGCTGAGATACTTGCTTATGTAAATTTAAGCTGGATTTGAATTAGGAACAACCACTTCCAAATGGTGAGCACTGACTTTCTCTCAATCTGACCAAGAGACAATGGAAAACAGAAGTGCTTTTTGCATTCAGTTGAGGACCCGTGTGTGAGATAATTGAGTATTCATGATACCAAAATTATCGTTATTAATTACATTCGTATGAAGCAAGTTAGAAATTTTGATACTCTGAGAGAGAAAAAGATGAGTTAGCCATCTGTTCAGCAACACAATGAGGGTTACATTGCAGTGGGATATAAGCATAAATCCTCCAGAGTATGTGGTAGGTCACTAGGAAAGGTTACGTATGAAATTTAATCCAGAGGTCTGTGATTTGTTAATCTGACTTGAAATTTTGTTGTAGGTAAGATTTGATACGTACTGGCTAAAGTTAGTTGTTGTGTTTTATTTTATATGTTTCATCTATGTAATTTTAATGTGGTGGATTAGTTACAAGTACTGTACCAAAACCCAAGAATTTTCTTTGAATAGCCTGACCGCTAGTCAATTATCTAGGTTATTAATTAATGAGATTATGAGAGTGATAGGGGCCGCAAGGAGCGCTGACAACTGACTGCTCTTTGCTGTGGCGCAGACATTTCGTGCAGTGAAATTTTCTTTGCTTCTCACTTTTTTGCATCTGCCGTTTTTAATGGAGACTGTATGGTTAATACTGACGGCGCTTAATTGAACATTATTTCTTTCTTTTACTGTGTTAGTTGTGCGCCACACTAAGTGTCGCTGCACGCAATCGTCTTCCGTGTAGGAACACGGTGTTGGTTCGGTGGTCTTGCACCTCAAACCAACGCCAGCGACAAGTACACTGAGGCATCCTCTACTGGGGAAAGACTTGTCTAATGGACGTGACAGAAGAAGAATCCAGTATTAGAATCAGAATTTAAAAAGCTTTCCAAGACTTAAGATCGAATAAGGGAGAAGACATGCATAGCGTTCCATCAGAATTTCTATAACCATTGAGAGAAGTGGCAACAAAACGACTATTCACGTCGGTGTGTACAACGTATGAGTCTGGCGACATACCATCTGACTTTCGGAAAAAAATAGTTCACACAATTCCGAAGACTGCAAGAGCTGACAAGTGCGAGAATCATCGCACAATCAGCTTAACAGATCATGCATCCAAGCTGCTGACAAGAACAAGTATAGAAGAATGAAAAAGAAATTTGAGGACGTCGTAGATGACGGTTTGGCTTTAGGAAAGGTAAAGCCATCAGCCAGGCAGTTCTGACGTTGCGGCTGATAATGGAAGGAAGACTAAAGAAAAATCAAGACACGTATGTAGGATTTGTCGACCTGGAAAAAGCTTTCGACAATGTCGAATGGTGGAAGTTGTTTGAAATTCTGAGAAAAATAGGGGTTAGATAAAGGAAAAGGCAGGTAATATTCCATGTGTACAAGAACTACGAGAGAGGGAACAGTAAGAGTGCTATACCAAGAGCGAAGGAAGAATTAGTGAAGCTTGGTGGCAGAAGGAACAAGACTTCTGATAAGGCGAATACACGGTCATAAATACAAAATCAAGTAAGGGTAATGCAGGAGTAGGTTTAATAATGAATTTAAAAAATAGGAGCGCGGGTAAGCTACTACCAACAGCATAGTGAACGCATTATTGTAGCCAAAATAGACGCGAAGCCCACGTCTACCACAGTAGTACAAGTTTATATGCCAACTAGCTCCGCAGATGACGAAGAGATTGAAGAAATGTATAATGAGATAAAAGAAATTATTCAGATAGTGAAGGGAGACGAAAATTTAACAGTCATGTGGGACTGGAATTCGATAGTAAGAAAAGGAAGAGAACGAAAAGTAGTTGGTGAATATGGACTGGGGGGGGGGGGTGTAAGGAATGAAAGAGGAAGCCGCCTGGTAGAATTTTGCACAGAGCATAACTTAATCATAGCTAACACTTGGTTCAAGAATCATGAAAGAAGGTTGTATACGTGAAAGAGGCCAGGAGGCACTGGAAAGTTTCAGAGAGATTATATAATGGTAAGACAGAGATTTAGGAACCAGGTTTTAAATTATAAAGCATTTCCAGGGGCAGATGTGGACTCTGACCACAATCTATTGGTTATGAACTGTAGATTAAAACTGAAGAAACTGCAAAAAGGCTAGAATTTAAGGAGATGCGACCGGGATAAATTGAAAGAACCAGAGGTTGTAGAGGGTTTCAGAGAGAGGATTAGGGAACGATTTACAAGAACGGGGGAAAGAAACACAGTAGAAGAAGAATGGATAGCTTCGAGAGATGAAATAGTGAAGGCAGCAGAGGATCACGTAGGTAACGACGAGGGCTAGTAGAAATCCTTGGATAACAGGAGAGATTTTGAATTAAATTTATGAAAGGAGAACATATAAAAATGCAGTAAATGAAGCAGGCACAAAGGAATACAAACGTCTCAAAAATGAGATTGACATAAAGTGCAAAATTGCTAGAGGTCAAATGTAAAGACGTAGAGGCATCTATCACTAGAGGTAAGATAGATATTGCCTTCGGAAAAATAAAAGAGGCATTTGGGGAAAAGAAAACCACCTGTGTGAATATCAAGAGCTCAGATGTAAAACCAGTCCTAAGCAAAGAAGGAAAAGCAGGAAGGCGGGAGGAGTATATTGTGCATCTATACAAGGGAGATATACTTGAGGGCAATATTATGGAAACGGAAGAGGACGTAGATGAAGATGAAGAATTTTACAGAGCACTGAAAGACCTAAGTCAAAAAAAGACGAAGACAACATTCCATTAGAACTACTGATAGCCTTGGGAGAGACAGTCATGACAAAACTCTAACATCTGGTGAGCAAGATGTACGTGACAGGTGAAATAGCCTCAGGCTCCAAGAAGAATATAATGATTCCAATCCCAAAGACAGTAGGTGTTGACAGGTGTTAAAATTACCGAACTACCAGTTTAATAAGTCACAGCTTCAAAACACTAACATGACTTTTTTACAGACGAATGAAAAAACTTGTAGAAGCCGATCTCGGGAAAGATCAGTTTCGATTCCGTAGAAATGCTGGAACACGAGATGCAATACTGACCCTACGGCTTAACTTAGAAGATAGATTAAGGAAAGACAAACCCATAAAGTTCTGGGGATCACAAAAATGTCCTTCTATTGTTATTGTTTTGATATTTCTTCCAGCTTGTAGCCGCTTCTTAAACTTCATTGCTCTTCTGATTCACCACCAAAGGACCCATATATTGTCAGATAACATTGCAGTACCTAAACTTTCCACTGTTTGTGTATTTCAGTTCAGTCTTATGAAAGCTGTGCTCTACAGCAGTGTGAGTACTGTGACTGCTACACCAATATTTTGTATTATAGTGCTATTAAACTATTCTTGTGTGGACATCGATAAGTACACTGTATGGAGTGATTAGTCCTCGAGTGCAAGTAGTGAAACCATCGATCCCGAAAAAGAAAGGTAGAAGGAGGGTAATTCAAATGCAATACAGTCATAATTATTTATCTTACGGTTTTTGTGGTGACAAAATATTCCCGATCCTCGTGTCGTATGTGGTGAAAAATTTAACGTTGCGAGTATGGTTCCCAATAAACTGAGACGACGTATGTCAACAGAACATTCCTCTCTGTTAAGTGAAGACATGAATAATTTTCGTCAGTTGTCGTAACAAAACAAAAAACAAGTGAAGCTCATGACCACGTTGGTACATGTGTCACAAAAAGCACAGGAAGCCAGCTATAAGGTAGCCTAACTTATCATAAAGACCAAAACAAAACAAACATAAAATTAGAAACGTTGTTGAAGGTCGCGAGTAAATAAATAGTAAAAATAATCCTTACTTCAGAACCCGCTACTGAATTTTCAGTAATTGCTGTCTCTGCTGACACAATCAGCCACTGAGTGATATGTCGAGTCACTTCGAAGATATTCTGAAGAAGAAAATAAAGAGTAGTCATAAATATTTGGTTCTGAAAGTACTAATATGGGAGATCTGCGCTATTTTTTTTATTTCATTTTTTTTTACAATCCGAACCGCTTTTATGACATGTCGAGTGAAAGTATTCGTGGGTAAAGTACACGAAGTAAGTCCTAATCGACGTACCGACTCCTATCTCATTCACTGCAAAGCCACTGTTGCTAAGACTTTGCCATATTCTCTGAAAATTTTGTTGCACGAAATAGTAAATGCCACGAACTTCATCAAATCACAGCCCCTAAATATGCGGCTTTTTAACGTTTTGTGTCAAGAAATGGGATCACAGCACACTACGCTTCTGTACATACAGAAGTGCGACAGTTATCTCGAGGTAAAGCCACTGTTTGAACTTACAAATGGTACTTGTATTCTTTACTGTAGAGGAACATGAGTGTTAGGATTTATTTGAAGATGAAAGGGTGTTTAAGTTGGCATATCTTTCCGAAATTTTCGCACGCTTGAACGAGCTAAACTGAAAAATGCAAGGCAGAAACGAAAAAATTCTCACTAGTATGGATAATAGTCAAGGAATTACCAGTAAACTAAATTTGTGGATATAGATGTTTCAAAATGGGTTGTGTGAGATGTTAGCAACCGTATGGCCTGTTACTGATGCTAATAAGATGTTGATGGACGTAATTAAAATTTAGTACTATTTCGGCAGAATTAAAAAAAAATATCTGGAGAAAGTGATCCCTTCATGGATTCGAAACATATTTCAAATAATTTATGTTTAGGCTTACAAGACGAACTGGCAGATTTGAAAGCGAACAGAACATTGAATGCAAAAGTTTTAGTATTTGGATACAGTTTGATTGTCAATGAGCAGTGAATATCCGGCTACCTCCGATATGGCAGTTAATGTGTCATTACCAATTTTGAGAAACTAAAACATCCAAGAGAGAGGGACTCATATCCAACGACGAAGGAATGAGAAATGAGGCTTGCTTCGTCCGCGATTCCACCACGAATCAGCCATCTCCATGCAGCTATGCAGGGTCAATCATCACACTGAAGGTGTGAGTAGAGTTGTTTACTTTAAAATTCGTATTAGAAATTTCTGTTTTCTGTATTGAACTAAAGTTAGTAAGTTATTAATAAGAGCATTGTCTATTCCTGTTTTACAGTAATAATAACTGATTACATAACGTTGTAATAATGCATAATTATATCACAATTCACAAGATTTTGAACGGACAGACGTTTTGGTATGTCTTGTTGACTCTGCGCCCTCTGGGTGTACCGTGAGTATCAAAAGGGTTGAGGAATACTGCTTAACGGGACCAGCAAGACACCAATCACCACGACTGATTCTCTTTGGACAAATTGTGGGACGACGTGGCAGCAGAATTACAGGCTACGAGTAAGTACAGAATACATTTTCGTAGTCTATTATTTCTTTTTATTGTCTTGAAACTAGAGGCGACAGTAAAGTTGAAAGCAGTACCGCTGACATGCAAATCATATTTTATATTCCGAGAAAAAGTTAACAAAAGCTTCGGACAGCTCTGTTGAAGTTTCATCATCTTTGATAAGTGCCTTGGACAGAACTTTCGACTTCTGCTGTTTGATGATCAGAGACGCTGAGGGAACCTTCTAGATCAATGACGGTATTGTGCAGAACACACTTAAATTTCACAATATCGTCAGCAAACTGTGGTGGAGTTCCTATTGGCTATCAAAGTATTCTCTACTTAGCGCTCAATATTCCAAAATACATTCAGCTGTTGGTCGTATTCTGGAAAGGCGGTTGTTGAAATATTCTTTCTCTGGATCTAAAGCCCACTGACTTTAAGGTTTGACGAAATATCACAATAGTCGATCATTCTCATCATCAACGAATGCATAAGGCAGTACGACTGATGTCTGTGGTAGTTTAGAGTCTGGCGTTATATTAAACATCTTTCCTTAAATCAAGCGGAACACAACAGAAGAACGAAAAGGACCATCACTTTGCTTTCCATATCCTCCAACATCATTTATCTCATGAGCACCTGCAACTACTTGTGGCACAACTGAACAAAAATGTTTATAGTTAAAAAAACTCTGTAGCAGAGCTTTTTAGGCATTTTAGAGAAATGTGTTCCCGTCAACAATACTGATTCTATTTGGTAAGTTTCATGTGTTACAGAAATCATCTGCAATCTTTAGAAAATCTTCTTCAGAAGGCGCCCTCACGTGAAGTGGCTGGAGGGAATTCTACAACACCTTGGTAGTTGGCTCCACAGTTCTTATAATGGTTATGAGGCTTATTCTGAATGTCAGAGACACGTCTCGAAGACCTCTTCCGGTTGATAGTAAATTGCAACAACAAATAAATAGTTCGAACTAATAATAATGAGTATTGGTAATTATGTAAACGTTGAAATCAGATTCCTTATCTACAGTAATTAATTTATTACAGGAGAAGGTTTACGAATGAAACGGAAAAACTTGAGAGACAAAAACTGCTAACTTATATCCGGTGATGAGTAGAGGAAGAGGCGACAGACTACGAACAGGGAGAGCGTCACGTTACTGCAAGAGCCGTGGCAGCTGTACCAACATCTGAGTGGCTGTACTTCGACAGCATTAAATTTCTTCAGTCCAAACCAGGAGAAAACAAACACAATCTACAATCAGATATCGTTTATCCTGCTGCAATGGATCCAGATGCAGACATTTTCGACGACATGTTCGCCTGTCAAGTTTCAACATCTCCTTCTTTGCCATCGCCTGCGATAATGGCACAAGCAACAGAACATCATGAAACAGACGATCATTAACTGATGTTCAAACTAGGTTGATATCAAGAGAAAAACTTAAACTTCTCGCTGAGCAGTAGCACAGGTTAGATAAAGTTTCAGGGTTTTTTGACGGTCTCCTGACACATATCGGGAAACTGTCAGCTGACAGAAAAATGCTGTTGAAGAAAGAAATACAGCAGCTTGTTTACAAATGTGTCTATGGATCTAAATCATTAACATAACTCGTTAAAGTAATTCTGTAAGAAAAACAAAGCAACAGACTGAAAAATATTTTCTTCATTTTTCTTTGAAAACAAATTCCTAAAAATGAAAAAAATTGAGAAAGAAAAATAATTTTTTAATGGATCACAATTAAAAGCTTCCTTACCTTTAGTTTAACTGCTAAAATCTCTTCAGGGATGATCGGATTACGCTGAAAATTCAACAAAGGCAGTAATTTTTTTTCGCCTAACTTGTTACCTTTTTTTACTTCCAAAGTTAAATGTGCCTCTTTCGCCAAAACACAGAAAAGGTTGCAAAGATTTATTTTTATAGACCTTAAAAAATAAACTTGTTTCACTGAAAAATATGTAGTTACTTTACTACAATCTCGTTTCATTATCTCAAACAGCTTACGAGATAGGAGAGATGTTAGGAATATTTCATTCTGGCTTTATCGCTGGAATGCACAGCGGATCTGAGTGCTCAACATAAAATAATTTTCTTCAGGCTGAAGACAGATACAGACCTCATCCCAAATCTAAAGAAAAGTTCAATATGGTGGCTACATTTCATACACAACAACTTATGATGTATTGTGCACATAACGCAAAAACATAGCAACCCGTATTTTCATTGCAAACTTTTGGAATTACGTGCAGTGTCTTAAAAGCAAAGTTTCACTCTACCTATGACCATTAACAAAATGCAGGGCACTTCACTGCGAAGCTGACATACGCTATGTGATCAAAAATATCCCGACAACCCGAAAAACAAGTTTTTCATGTTAGGTGCAATGTGCTGCCACCTACTGCCAGGTACTCCATATCAGCAACCTCGGTAGTCATTATAAATCGTGAGAGAACAGAATGGGGCGCTCTGCGGAACTCACGGACTTCGAACGTGGTGAGGTGATTGTGTGTCACCTGTATCATACGTCTATATGAGAGATTTCCACACTCCTGAACAGCCCTAGGTCCACTTTTTCCGATGTTATAGTGAAGTGGAAACGTGAAGGGACACGTACAGCACAAAAGCGTGCAGGCCGACCTCGTCTGTTAATTGACGGAGATCACCGACAGTTGAAGACGGTCGTAATGTGTAATAGGCAGACATCTGTCCAGACCATCACACAGCAATTCCACACTGCATCAGGATCCACTGCAAGTACTATGACAGCTAGGCAAGAGGTGAGAAAACTTGGATTTCATGGTCGAGCGGTTGCTCATAAGTCACAGATCACGCCGGTAAATGGCAAACGACGCCTCGTTGGGTGTAAGGAGCGTAAACATTGGACGATTGAACAGTGGAAGAACGTTGTGTGGAATGACGAATCACGATACACAATGTGGCGATCCAATGGCAGGAGATAGGTATGGCGAATGCCCGGTGAACATCATCTGCCAGTGTGTGTAGTGCCAAAAGTAAAATTCGGAGGCGGTGGTGTTATGGTGTGGTCGTGTTTTTCATGGAGGGGAGTTGCAACCAAATGGTTCAAATGGCTCTGAGCACTATGGGACTTAACATCTATGGTCATCAGTCCCCTAGAACTTAGAACTACTTAAACCTAACTAACCTAAGGACATCATACAACACCCAGTCATCACGAGGCAGAGAAAATCCCTGACCCCGCCGGGAATCGAACCCGGGAACCCGGGCGTGGGAAGCGAGAACGCTACCGCACGACCACGAGCTGCGGACGGAATTGCAACCCTTGTGTTTTGTGTGGCTCTATCACAGCATAGGTCTAAATTGATGTTTAAAGCATCTTCTTAGTTCCCACTGTTGAAGAGTAATTCAGGGATTGCGATTGCATCTTTCAACACGATCGAACACCAGTTCATAATGCACGGCCTGTGGCGGAGTGGTTCCACGTCAGTAACATCCCTGTAATGTACTACCCTGTACAGAGTCCTGACCTGAATCCTACAGAACACCTTTGGGATACCTCTCGGCCGGCCGTTGTGGCCGGGCGGTTCTAGGCGCTACAGTCTGGAACCGCGTGACCGCTCCAGTCGCAGGTTCGAATCCTGCCTCGGGCATGGATGTGTGTGCTGTCCTTAGGTTAGTTAGGTTTAAGTAGTTCTAAGTTCAAGGGGAATGATGACCTCAGACGTTAAGTCCAATAGTGCTCAGAGCCATTTGAACCATTGATACCTCTCGTCAGTGCAACACTCCGTGAAGAATGGGTTGCCATTCCCCAAGAAACCTTCCAGCACCTGATCGAGCGTACGCTTCGAGAGTAGAAGCTGTCATCAAGACTAAAGGTGGGCCAACACCATATTGAATACGAGAATTACCGATGGGGGACGCCACGAACTTGTAAGTCATTTTCAGCCAGGTGTCCGGATCACATAGTGTACGAAGCTGTAAGTAACGCAAAAATTACATTTTTTACCGAAAAGTTCGTGTAAAATCGTGTTCGAAAGACTGCAGAGCTAACGGAGTGGGTAACTTCGGCAGTTCTCGGACAAGTGTGCCGCCCCACTCCTTGACCAGACTAAACCTGGATGCGAAACAGCACTGGCGGCAGCTGACTGCTGCAGAACTCTGCCCCGCTCTGTTGCTCCACTATAATCTAGGGCTTACACATTCTACATAAAGCCACAATCTCTCCCCATGCCATATCAGTATTTTTGAAACCCAAATAAAGACATTCGTGGCATTCAGTTTGCTTTGGATGGAGAGCTGTAGTCTTCGGTATAATCATGTTCCCGCAGGCAACTGTAAACATTTTTCCTTAAAGGCATTGATCAACTTATGTCACAGTGAGATAAATGTATTAACAGCTATGGCGATTACTTTTGAAATTATAAACAGTTTCCTTACTTTTATCTAGCTGTCTCGTTTTCATTTGACCATACATTACTCTTACTCTCTATAAAGAAATACTCTGGAGGTAAGAACCAACATCCTATTAGGAAGGAGGAGATTGTCAGAGAAAATGAGGAAGGAGGAGATGGGCGGAGAGAAAGTAGGACAAAATGGAAACAGACAATGGGAGGAGGAGATAGACAGTGTGGAGAGAAGGAGATTGACAGAGGGGGATGAGGATGTGAACAGATAGAGAGGGAGGCAGAGGTGTATAAAGAGGGGGGCAGCTGGAGATGGACGAAGCACGGTGGGTAAAGAAAGTGGACAGAGAGAGAGCGTGGAGGAAGAAACAGAGATTAAGACAGACAGAAAAGAATGGAGGAGGATGTGGACAGGGAAAGGGAGGAGGAGGAGATGATTACAGAGAAGGGGAGAAGAAGAGGAGGTGATGGACAGAAAAGGAGGAGATAGACAAAGAGTTGGACTGAGAAAGGGGTGGAGGAGGAGATGGACAGTGAGAGGAGGAGGAAATGGACAGTGAGAAGGGAGGAGGTAATGGACAGTGAGAGGCATGGAGGTAATGGACAGTGAGAGGGGAGGAGGTAATGGATAGTGAGAGGGGTGGAGGTAATGGACAGTGAGAGGGGAGGAGGTAATGGACAGTGAGAGGGGAAGAGGTAATGGGCAGTGAGAGGGGAGGAGGTAATGGACAGTGAGAGGGGAGGAGATAATGGACATTGAGAGGGGAGGAGGTAATGGGCAGTGAGAGGGGAGGAAGTAATGGACAGTGAGAAGGGAGGAGGTAATGGACAGTGAGAGGGGAGGAGATAATGGACAGTGAGAGGGGAGGAGGTAATGGGCAATGTGATGGAGGATGATGAGTTGACAGAGGGGGGGGGGGGGGGAGCCTAATAGAAGCATGAAATAAATATGTTCCTGGAAACGCCAGGTAATGAGCTAGCACACTGTATATCAAAAGCATATAATTGTGATTTTTCTGCAGTATTAATTTCCTGAAATAAGATAGTCTTCGATGAAAATTGTTTTATCTATTTCTCTATTTATTGGCAATTACGCGTTCAGCCCCTGTTTGATATCTTCAGATTAACCTAGAGGTGTAAAATAACACTGTAAACCACAGGTACATTAAAAATGGGGAGATGGGGGGTAGTATGAGGCAAAGGCCCACGGTGTTTAGTCATCTCTGTAACTAACAATAACTGTGGACTAATCTAAGAAGTAATGCGGTGCGCCATTGTCCGTCCATCAAATGGCATTAAGACAGAAATTATAAGGAAACATAGTACTATCGTCATTAGGCATACAAAAGCATACAGGACCCGGTAACGGGAATAAAATGCCATAGCACAGTTACTATATCTACTGGGAAGACAAATTATGCCAAACCAAGAAAAACATTTTAATGTAATAACGAGAAAATCACCTTCTGGTACACATAGCATAGAGCGCTGCGTACAACGGTCGAAATGTAAATAAAATGTGGACGAGTGCACAAGACACATCAGATCTTGTAGCCGTCCACAAACATAGAGCTGTGAAGATAAAATTGTACAGCTGTAGTAACAGAAATTAAGGACAGATGGCGTTTGTTAGCCACCGTACTTAACAAAATTGATTACACACCTAAAATACGTATGCAGAAAACAAATTAAATAAACGGTAAAATAATTATAATTACAGTAGTGCAGGTACATCTATAAAGTATGAAACAGTTAAAGTGGGACTAACAATTAGATTTAAAATGAGAGTAAAATGTAAGAAGGTAGAAGATCTTTCGGGTTGGAGTCCCACACCTTCCAGATCGGAAGATTTCGATCACCTAGGCTACACTCAGGGCGAAATTGAAGCTTTGGACAACACCCCGTCGCCGTCTGCTGCTGTCTACAGCCGTCCATCACCATCTGCTGCGTGCGTCCATCGCCTTGTGCTCGCCACCACCCATTGCTCGCCTACTTCGGCAACACCTATCGTCGGCAGACCGCCACCCCCTCCACCACCACCACGATCCTATACACCTCCCCTTCCCCTGCCCCCACCAATGACTTCTAGACTGCAGGGTCTTCCCCCTACTACTCCACCTCCACTCCTCATAGTCTCCTCCCCTTCTACACTCCTGGAAATGGAAAAAAGAACACATTGACACCGGTGTGTCAGACCCACCATACTTGCTCCGGACACTGCGAGAGGACTGTACAAGCAATGATCACACGCACGGCACAGCGGACACACCAGGAACCGCGGTGTTGGCCGTCGAATGGCGCTAGCTGCGCAGCATTTGTGCACCGCCGCCGTCAGTGTTAGCCAGTTTGCCGTGGCATACGGAGCTCCATCGCAGTCTTTAACACTGGTAGCATGCCGCGACAGCGTGGACGTGAACCGTATGTGCAGTTGACGGACGTTGAGCGAGGGCGTATAGTGGGCATGCGGGAGGCCGGGTGGACGTACCGCCGAATTGCTCAACACGTGGGGCGTGAGGTCTCCACAGTACATCGATGTTGTCGCTAGTGGTCGGCGGAAGGTGCACGTGCCCGTCGACCTGGGAACGGACCGCAGCGACGCACGGATGCACGCCAAGACCGTAGGATCCTACGCAGTGCCGTAGGGGACCGCACCGCCACTTCCCAGCAAATTAGGGACACTGTTGCTCCTGGGGTATCGGCGAGGACCATTCGCAACCGTCTCCATGAAGCTGGGCTACGGTCCCGCACACCGTTAGGCCGTCTTCCGCTCACGCCCCAACATCGTGCAGCCCGCCTCCAGTGGTGTCGCGACAGGCGTGAATGGAGGGACGAATGGAGACGTGTCGTCTTCAGCGATGAGAGTCGCTTCTGCCTTGGTGCCAATGATGGTCGTATGCGTGTTTGGCGCCGTGCAGGTGAGCGCCACAATCAGGACTGCATACGACCGAGGCACACAGGGCCAACACCCGGCATCATGGTGTGGGGAGCGATCTCCTACACTGGCCGTACACCACTGGTGATCGTCGAGGGGACAGTGAATAGTGCACGGTACGTCCAAACCGTCATCGAACCCATCGTTCTACCATTCCTAGACCGGCAAGGGAACTTGCTGCTCCAACAGGACAATGCACGTCCGCATGTATCCCGTGCCACCCAACGTGCTCTAGAAGGTGTAAGTCAACTACCCTGGCCAGCAAGATCTCCGGATCTGTCCCCCATTGAGCATGTTTGGGACTGGATGAAGCGTCGTCTCACGCGGTCTGCACGTCCAGCACGAACGCTGCTCCAACTGAGGCGCCAGGTGGAAATGGCATGGCAAGCCGTTCCACAGGACTACATCCAGCATCTCTACGATCGTCTCCATGGGAGAATAGCAGCCTGCATTGCTGCGAAAGGTGGATATACACTGTACTAGTGCCGACATTGTGCATGCTCTGTTGCCTGTGTCTGTGTGCCTGTGGTTCTGTCAGTGTGATCATGTGATGTATCTGACCCCAGGAATGTGTCAATAAAGTTTCCCCTACCTGGGACAATGAATTCACGGTGTTCTTATTTCAATTTCCAGGAGTGTATATCCTCCTCAGCCCTGCATCCCTATCTGTATACTACTAATGTTTCTGCTCCAGCCTAACCCTCCCACCGCTACCGCCCATTGGGATGACTTTCTCCCACACCTCACTCTCCTTGCCATGTCCACCCCTGCTTCTCCTGTCCATTACACTGCCTGTCATGTCACAGTCACCACCACAGAGCACCCATCTTCCCTTCAAAGTGCCTCCACCTCACACGAGGGGCCTGCCTCCCACCAGCTCCCAAGCAACCAGTCCTTCACCCCTCCTCTTCGGCCACTCCCGCCAAAAAAAAACCAAACAGCCAAGTGCTGACTTTGCCTCCACTCCCTCCTCCAAGAAACCACCGCCCCCTCTTCCTGTTGATCCCCCCATGGAAAACACCCCACCTCCCACACCCCCAGCTCCAGACCTGCATGTATTCATCCTTTCCAACACCTATCCTAAATTCCTTGATGCCCACACCCTCACCCTCGAAATCTGCAAGTATATCCCCAGTGCTTCCATTGCTCATCTCCCACAGAGACTCTGTCCTTATCAAATCGCCCTCTCGCTCTTTCCGCACTGATATCCTCCAGTTACATCTCTACATCACCTTTAGTACACATGCATCTCTCACACCTTTCCATATTTCCTCCTCTCACAGTCACCCCCAGTCCCTCATCAGCCACCATCTCTCACCACCATGATCACAAAGATCAGCCCTGTGGTCACACAGGCAGAGGTGTTGGTGGAATTTAATGCCCACCCCGCCCTGGAAATCCGATCGGCCTGACATATCTATAACAGCTCTGGCCCTACCTTCCTAATGCATGTGTTCACAGTGTCCACCTCCTGCATTGATCTTCTCTTAACTCAGGGAGCCCTGATTTTCAACCATCTACACATTGTTGACCCCTCCTGTTCCCTTCCTCAATCTCACTGTTGCCAATGCTGACTCCTCTACAATGAACACCTCACCCAAAACCGCAAAAAAAACCACCCACCCCCCCTATAAAGCCTCCCACTTCCTCGAACAGTGTCTCCTCCTTCCTGAAACACCTGCAACGAACCCCAACCCACTTACTCCTCCAAATGCAAGGCCAAAGTGCCTCCCACCAACCCCAAGCACATTGTCCCTGTTTGCCCCGTCAATCAGTCCCTCCACCACAACAATTCCCTCTGCCCTCCCCCTACACACCAAGATATCATGTGGTTCCTGACCATCATCCTCCAGAAAATCCATCCCTTCCAATGCCTCCACACCTTCCAGCAGATGTCCCTTGCTACCTGCACTGTCTTCCATTTGAATACCTACGCCACATACTCCCACAACCAAGCCAACTTCACTTTCACCCAACTAGATATCCTCATTTAAGCCTCTCTCCTCCTCCCTCCGCTCCCTCCTCCCTGGCATGCCAACAGTATCATCTCCTATACTTGAACATTCGCTCCCTCCCTGCCAACAAATACCTTTTCATGCATACCCTGTCCCAACACTGGGTCAACTCCTTCATCCTTAATAAAACCTTCCTCCAACGTCACCATGTTGTCTGCACGTATCCCTACCATCTTCACTGCACCAACAACCCCCTTCCCCTTACATGAGGTGGAGTCGTTATTGACCACCTCAAGTATATCCATCGTCCCACCACAACCCCTGCTCAATGACCCGACCGAACACCTTATCCTCAGCATCTTTTCCTCTTCCTTCACTGTCACCTGTACCACTATCTATGTCTGACCCATGGCTCCTCTCCCCTTTGACTTCATTTCCCATGTAGACCACATCTTCTCCATCTATACGATTGCTGCAGACCTCAACATCCACAGCTGTGACCCTGCCAGCCTTTGGTGGTGGCATCAGTTCCTCACCACTCTCCACAGTGACCTTGTTACCATAGCACAGCACACCTGTCCTGAAACTAACTCTACCTCAGATGTCGTCCTTGCTTCCCCCAATCTTCTTGGTCATACTGCTGCAGATGTCCTCAACCCCACTGGTAGCGATTTCCTCAGCCCATCGCCCCCCTCCTGCCCCTGACCTGCTGCTCCTCCAAAGTTCATCTATGACTAACACCACGCCAACTGGGATGCCTACCGGGAATCATTGCCTCACAGGGTGAAAGCCACCCACATACCTTTCTCCATCCCACTGATATCACCCATTCCTTGTCCTTCCTCCAGAAGCCCTTCACTTACACCATGGAAGCCCCCGTTCCTACTAAACTTATCCACCCTCACTGCCCTACTCTTCCTCCACAGGCTGTACTTCCTGTGAACCCTGCAGGCTCTACTGCTCCTTCCTCCACCCCCATGCTGGGATACACTCCTCCACCATTAATCCTCATAACAGCAAAGAAACGCTGGGACTGGCACCAGACATGTATACCCCTCAACTCTGTCCTCCCTGTCAACTAATCCAACTACTGATCTGCCTTCTCCCACCTTACTAGTAGCCACCCTGACCCACATAACCCCCTTCTTTGTGACAATTGCCCTTTCCATTACTACCTCAGTAAGGCTAACATATTTTGCTACCCGCCTCTCTGACGTCTTTTCTATTCCCAATGATCTCAATTTTGATTACTCCCTCTTCTCCATGGTCCTTGAATGCACCAATATCTCTGTCCTGCCTCTCATCCCTAGTTTCCAGTACTTGGATCAGTTACCCCCTCAGATGTAAACACCCCCATTACCACACATGACGACTCATTCTCCGCTCCAAACACATCACCACCTGGCTGTTCTTGTTACCCTGTATAACATTTTCGTCTTCACTGGTGTTAACCCTGACGTATGGAAGACTTCCCGTATCCTGATGTTCCCTAAACATAACAAATCCCTCTCTGACACCTCTTCCTATCGTCCCATCTGCCTCACCTCCATGATCAGCAAGGTCTTCAAGTCTATCCTCTCCTGTTGTATTCATCACCACCTTAACCACCTCCTTCCCATTACCCAGTGTGACTTCCAGCCCTCCTTCGCAGCTGACAACCAGCTCCTTAACCATATCAGTCTTCTTTCTCCCCAGCTTAAATCCTGTTGCTCCACCACCTTTGTTTCCCTCGACCTCTAGAACGGCTATGAACGTGTTTGGCATCCCAGGCTCCTCTTTAAACTCCAGACCTACGCTCTTCTCATCAATTTTGTCTGTCTCGTTGCTTCCTTCCCCTGCCGTTATTCCTCCTATGCCACTATCTTCAACACTGTCTCCCATACTTTCTATACCACCACCATCATGCCCCAAGGTTCCATCTTTGCCCCTCTCCTCTATCTCCTGCGTAATGCAGATATGCCCAATCCTCCCCTGTCTGCTCACCTCCTCCAATTTGCTAATGACACCACCTTCCTGGCCCTTTATCCTACCCTTCAGCGGTTCCAACGTACCCTACACACCCACCTCGACCAGTTCACCACCTGGTGCAACCTGTGGCTCCTTTGCATGAAACCTCCCAAGACCACACCAATCATCATAGGTCCTACCACCTGCTCCTTCCGGGTCCACCATTTTTACATCACCTTTTATGGTCGTCCTATCCACCTCACTCCTAACCTGAAATACCTTGGTATCACCCTCGACTGTCGCCTCACCTGGACGCCCAATATCCTTATGATCCGGCACAAAGCCCGCAATAGACTCCACCTCCTGAAGTTCCTGTCCAGCCAGACATAGGGACTGCATCCTTCCATCATCTTTCACACCTACAAATCCTTGATCTGCCCCATCCTTCGTTCTTCCAATGTCACCTTGATTTCTGCCCCACCCAGATTCTATAAAGACCCCCAAATCCTTGAATGCCATGCACTTCACCTCGCCTTCCATATCTGCCTCCTGTCCCCCACACAGATCCTCTATGGCCTCATCCCTTTCCCACATCTTCTCCTTTTCCTCGAACTCATCTGCACCCTGTACTTGGTCCACAGACTCGATTCCCCCACCCCTGCTGTCTTCTATCCTCTCTACTCCCAGCCCATTGCTGCGCCTTTACCATGGCATCCTGCCCTCTCTCCCTCTTCACACTCTTCACCTCCTTTCCCAATGCAACTTCCAGCGCCTACCCCTCCCAGATGATGAGCTTTGTCCTGATACCTACCCCTCCTACCAACTCTACCCCACATCTCCCCCCCCCCCGCCTCAGGACTCCCTCTTCCCTCCTTTTCTCTTCCGTGAGCGGTTTTTCCTCCCTTCTAAGCACCCCGCCCTTTCTAGTGCATCTCTTCCACATCTGTGCACTCCCTCCTGACTTGCCTTCCCTCTCCCTCGCCACCTGTATCCTGCCCCTTGGTATGCCCCTGCCCCCCTTTCTTTTCCTCCTATCCTCTCCAGCCGCCCTCCCTAGTTGCCCCCCCCCCCTGCTCCCTCTTTTTCCTCCTCTCAAGCCTCCCCTCCGTCGGCAGGACCTCGCCACAGATTTTACTTTTCGTTGTGTGTGCTCTGTCTCATGCAGTGGTTTTAAAGTGCCGACGTTCTGGTGTGTTTTAATACTGTGGCCAACTTTTAACCTGTGCATATGACTTCAGCGGTTTTTTTTATGTGGACTTTTTTTAACTGTTCCACATGAACGGCTCCATGTAAGCGTATATTTCAACCGCCACTGTCTCCCCTTATTGTGTTCTTATGTCCCCATTTTCATCACCTTTTATATGTAATGTTTTCATCCTTTTATTAAATGTATCACTCGGCTGAAGAGCGGCAGATTGTGCCACTGCCAGCAGTCCCCTGTCCATATGGGGCAGGGGAATGAAATCACAATAAAGAAAAAAAATAGGAAGGTAGGACATTAAATCCAGTTAAAAGTTAAAGGAATGAATAAGGTAGCATCACAGTCACGATAAAGAATTATCGATTGGTTAGTATAATGAGTATCATAATAAAACTAGTTTCTGCTAAGCAATTGATCATTCAATTTCTCTGTATTGTAGAACTTAAGAATTTCCTTTTTCTTGGAAAGATTTAGCTTCCTCCCTTTGCGGGCGGTGTGGGGTGCATGTAAACTCTTCAACGTCTGGGGCCAGTGGCCACTAGACTTTAGGTGCTCAGCAGACGCTGAGTGCTGTTTAATCTGTCTTTCCTGTTACGTAAATGTTCACTAAATCTTTTTCAACATTTCCTACCAGTCTGGTACACATATGAAGCTTCATAGTCGACACACTCAATTCCATAAATCCTGAGTTAGCGTATTAGTCTTTGGTAGATAGTTCATTGTGAATGTACAGTTGCTGGACTTTATTTGTCGACGAAAAGGCGAAGTCCAAACCGTATTTTCTAAACAGCATAGATCATACGACAGAGCTCCCACGAAATGAATTTTGACAAATCTAATGTTAGCGGATAACAGACCCAGTGGAAATTTAGATTCATCAGGATTGGTTATTTCTTTCATTAGACGGTTTTCAGATGACAAGGCCATCATCAGAATTTTAACAGTCTATCATCGTCAAAGAGGAATCAATACTGATGTATAACATTGCAAAAGCTACTATACACGGAGAGTGAGAGTAAATGTCGTCCTTGACAGTGCGATGGTAAAGTAATTCAAAATGTTAAAAGGTAAATAAATATATAGATAACAAAACAAGTAACTAAAGCTAAACACAACAATCAGTGTAATTCGCGCTTTTAGAAATGCAATATGCCTTATACCCAACTAGGCAGCACATATTGCTTCGAGATCACGCACTCAGTTTATGATCATGTGAAACAACAGACAAAAAGGTTTTCTCACTTCCATTGGCCACAGCACAGCACGAGTCGCTGTTCTTGGTCTTTGATTAGATAGAATTCGAGAACAGCCTAACACCAAGACGTGGCGTGAGTTAGATGGTATCTGTGGTGGGAGTTCGAACAGTGAGGTCGCTGCTCTGATCAGAAGTATGCACCGAGACAGTCGTATAAATAGTGCAAGAGTGCGCTTTTATTCAAACTGCTCTTTGTAAAAGTATTCCACTGTGACTGTGAGAAAGCGTAGTGGCGCATATTGCACCATGGCTATAAATATATTGTGCCATTCCTGGAGAATACGGAATCATTCTGTAGAGTCACAGAATCATATATCCTCACTACAGTTAGGACGTGTTTGACCAGGAAGCCTACGACTGTGTGAAATCTGCTGCCAGAGAGAGACAACCACACAAGACGCAAGGTGAGTGGACACAAGTTACGCGACATGTACCTCAATTGCACACTCCCAACAGCAACGCACAATGGAAAGTGAGGCAGTCACAACCCTCCCACATCATCAGTTTTTGGAAGGAATTTCGAATGGTGATGTTGCAAGGAACTGCGCCCAACAGGAAGATGGTTGTACATACAGGGTGGTCCATTGATAGTGGCCGGGCCAAATATCTCACGAAATAAGTGTCAAACGAAAAAACAACAAACAACGAAACTTGGCTGGCTTGAAAGGGGAAACCAGATGGTGCTATGGTTGTCCCGCTAGTTTGCGCTGCCATAGGTCAAACGGATATCAAATGCGTTTTTTTTAATAGGAATCACCATTTTTTTGTCACATATTCGTGTAGTACGTAAAGAAACATGAATGTTTTAGTTGGAACCCTTTTTTCGCTTTGTGATAGATGGCGCTGTAATAGTCACAAACATATGGCTCACAATTTTAGACGAACAGTTGGTAACACGTAGGTTTTTTTAAATTAAAATACAGAACGTAGGTATGTTTGAACATTTTATTTCGGTTGTTCCAATGTGATACATGTACCTTTTTGAAATTACCATTTCAGAGAACGCATGCTGTTACAGCGTGATTACCTGTAAATACCACATTAATACAATAAATGCTGTAAATGATGTCCGTCAACCTCAATGCATTTGGCAATACGTGTAACGACATTCCTCTCAACAGCGAGTAGTTCGCCTTCCGTAATGTTCGCACATGCATTGACAATGCGCTGACGCATGTTGTCAGGCGTAGTCGGTGGATCACGATAGCAAATATCCTTCAACTTTCCCCACAGAAAGAAATCCGGGGACGTCAGATCTAGTGAGCGTGTGGGCCACGGTATGGTGCTTTGACGACCAATCCACCTGTCATGAAATATGCTATTCAATACCGCTTCAACCGCCCGCGAGCTATGTGCCGGACAGCCATCATGTTGGAAGTACGTCACCATTCTGTCATGCAGTGAAACATCTTGTAGTAACATTGGTAGAACATTACGTAGGAAATCAGCATACATTGCACAATTTAGATTGCCATCGATAAAATGGGGGCCAATTATCCTTCCTCCCATAACACCGCACCGTACATTAACCCGCCAAGGTCGCTGATGTTCCACTTGTCGCAGCCATCGTGGATTTTCCATTGCCCAATAGTGCATATTATGCCGGTTTACGTTACGGCTGTTGGTGGCTGACGCTTCGTCGCTAAATAGAACGCGTGCAAAAAATCTGTCATCGTCCCGTAATTTCTCTTGTGCCCAGTGGCAGAACTGTACACGACGTTCAAAGTCGTCGCCATGCAATTCCTGGTGCATAGAAATATGGTACGAGTGTAATCGATGTTGATGTACCATTCTCAACACCGACGGTTTTGAGATTCCCGATTCTCGCCCAATTTGTCTGCTACTGATGTGCAGATTAGCCGCGACAGCAGCTTAAACACCTACTTAGGCATCATCATTTGTTGCAGGTCGTGGTTGACGTTTCACATGTGGCTGAACACTTCCTGTTTCCTTAAATAACGTAACTATCCGGCGAACGGTCCGGACACTTGGATGGTGTCGTCATACATAGCACACGCCCATTGGGCATTTTGATCACAATAGCCATACATCAACAAGATATCGACCTTTTCCGCAATTGGTAAACGGTCTATTTTAAAACGGGAAATGTATCACGAAGCAAATACCGTCCGCACTGGCAGGATGTTACGTCATACCACATACTTATACGTTTGTGACTATTACAGCACCATCTATCACAAAGCGACAAAAGTGGTCCAACTAAAACATTCATATTTCTTTACGTACTACACGAATATGTAATAAAAATGGGGGTTCCTATTTAAATAAACGCAGTTGATAACCGTTTGACCTATGGCAGCGCCATCTAGCGGGCCAACCATAGCACCATCTGGTTTCCCCTTCAAGCTAGACGAGTTTCGTTCTTTGTAGTTTTTTCGTTTGATGCTTATTTCGTGAGATATTTGGCCCGGTAACTATCAATGGACCACCCTGTATAGTAAAAACGGCTGATGGTTTTTCATTTGGCATTTTTCGCTGGAACCATAAGCTTTTCTATACTGTCATCGAAATATTTCTTTGCAGAGGTTCCACCATCTGTATCACAATAAATCAGAATTTTTGTAACTGTACATAGAAGAAAGTATGAAATAGAGAGCTTCATAACGTCTGAGAAGTGCTTCGTAGTGAGCAGAGGAATACGCCAAGTAATTAGCCTTATAGGCGTCCAAAATAATATAAAGCACACATAAGTGAATCTGACTTCGATTGATGTGACGACAATATGCCAGGGTTGATTATCACTTAACTTTTAAGTCAGGTGGTATCGGGAAACTACAGAAACGGGGTCAGTTTGCAAGGGTGCAGGGCAAACACATGAAGGTAGACCTAGCAACAATCGGCATTGTAGTTGTAAACTGTCGTAACTGCGATGGAAAAGAAACAGAGCTCCAAGCGCTAATAAAAAGCACTGAAGCTCAAATCGTTATAGATAAGGAATGCTGGTTAAAGGCAGACATGGGTTCAGCCAAATTTATTTACAAAGGATCTAACCGTGTTCAGCAGGGATAGATTATACACACTTCGAATCGGCAAAATCCCGCTCACACGAAAAAATCACATTTATCTAAAGGCAGTGAATTCAACTAAATACTTGGGGATTACAATTAAAAATAACTTGAAATGGAACGATCACATAGGTAATGTTGTAAGGAAAGCAAACCAAACACGGTGATATATTGATGGAACACTTAGAAAATGCAACAGGTCTGCTAAAGAGACTGCTTACACTTCACTTGTCCCCTCACTTCTGGAGCGGTCCAGTGTGGGACCCGTAGCAGTTGGGGTTGACGGAGTCCAAAGAAGGGCGGCTCGTTTTGCACTATCGCGAAATAGGAGAGAGAGAGAGAGAGAGAGAGAGAGAGAGAGAGAGAGAGAGCCTCGGACACGATATGCGAATTGGGGCGGCAATCATTCAAACAAAGGCGTTTTTCCTAGCGAGAAGATCTTCTCATGAGATTTCAGTCAGCGACTTTCTTCTCAGAGTGTGAAAATGTTTTGTTGGCGCTCAGCTACAGAGGGAGAAATGATCATCGTAATAAAATAAGAGAAACCAGAATTCGCATGGAAAGATTTAAGTGTTCATTTTTCCCCGTGCGCTGTTCAAGAAGGGAGCGTTAGAGGAATACGAGGGCTATTCGGAAAGTAAGGTCCTATCGGTAGCGAAATAGAACGAGAGTGGAACGGTAGGGAAATAGAGAGCTACTCGGAAAGTAAGGTCCGATCGGTCACGAAATGGAAACCACTGCGAAAATCAAAAATGTTTGTTTTCAACAGCTAGCTACGTTTCCAGCTATACATGTCGCTGCTCCGACTTAAACATTTGTCGAAGCATTGTACCAACTTTACAATACCCTCGTTATAGAAGGCAGCCGCCTGTTTCCCGCCAGTTCTCTGTATTACAGCTCGTTGTCTATGTCAAAATGTTTTCTTCATAGCCAGCGGTTCATGTGAGCAAAAAGGAAACTGACAGGGAGACAATTACGGGCTGTATTGTGGGTGATCAAGCACTTCCCATAGAAAACGTTGCAGAAGCATCTTCATTGCCCCTTCAGAGTGCGGCCGGGAATTGTCATGAAGAGGGAACTCATGGCTGTTTACGTCTACATCTATATCTACATTTATACTTCGCAAGCCACCCAACGGTGTGTGGCGGAGGGCACTTTACGTGCCACTGTCATTATCTCCCTTTCCTGTTCCAGGCGCGTGTGGTTCGCGGGAAGAACGACTGCCGGAAAGCCTCCGTGCGCGCTCGAATCTCTCTAATTTTACATTCGTGATCTCCTCGGGAGGTATAAGTAGGGGGAAGCAATATATTCGATACCTCATCCAGAAACGCACCCTCTCGAAACCTGAACAGCAAGCTACCCCGCGATGCAGAGCGCCTCTCTTGCAGAGTCTGCCACTTGAGTTTGCTAAACATCTCCGTAACACTATCACGATTACCAAATAACCCTGTGACGAAACGCACCGCTCTTCTTTGGATCTTCTCTATCTCCTCCGTCAATCCGATCTGGTACGGATCCCACACTGATGAGCAACACTCAAGTATAGGTCGAACGAGTGTTTTGTAAGCCACTCCTTTGTTGATGGACTACATTTTCTAAGGACTCTCCCAATAAATCTCAACCTGGCACCCGCCTTACCGACAATTAATTTTATATGATCATTCCACTTCAAATCGTTCAGTACGCATACTCCTAGATATTTTACGGAAGTAACTGCTACCAGTGTTTGTTCCGCTATCATATAATCATACAATAAAGGATGCTTCTTTCCATGTATTCGCAATACATTAGATTTGTCTATGTTAAGGGTCAGTTGCCACTCCCTGCTCCTATTGCCTATCCGCTGCAGATCTTCCTGCATTTCGCTGCAATTTTCTAACGCTGCAACTTCCCTGTATACTACAGCATCATCCGCGAAAAGCCGCATGTAACTTCCGACACTATCTACTAGGTCCTTTATATATATTGTGAAAAGCAATGGTCCCATAACACTCCCCTGTGGCACGCCAGAGGTTACTTTAACGTCTGTAGAGGTCTCTCCATTGAGAACAACATGCTGTGTTCTGTTTGCTAAAAACTCCTCAATCCAGCCACACAGCTGGTCTGATATTCCGTAGGCTCTTACTTTGTTTATCAGGCGACAGTGCGGAACTGTATCGAATGCCTTCCGGAAGTCAAGGAAAATGGCGTCTACCTGGGAGCCTGTATCTATTATTTTCTGGGTCTCATGAACAAATAAAGCGAGTTGGGTCTCACACGCTCGCTGTTTCCGGAATCCATGTTGATTCCTACAGAGTAGATTCTGAGTTTCCAGAAATGACATGATACGCGAGCAAAAAACAAGTTCTAAAATTCTACAACAGATCGATGTCAGAGATATAGTCGTATGGTTTTGCGCATCTGATCGACGACCCTTCTTGAAAACTGGAACTATCTGTGCTCTTTTCCAATCATTTGGGACCTTCCGTTCCTCTAGAGACTTGCGGTACACGGCTGTTAGAAGGGGGGCAAGTTCTTTCGCGTACTCTGTGTAGAATCGAATTGGTATCCCGTCAGGTCCAGTGGACTTTCCTCTGTTGAGTGATTTCAGTTGCTTTTCTATTCCTTGGACACTTATTTCGGTGTCGGCCATTTTTTCGTTCGTGCGAGGATGTAGAGAAGGAACTGCAGTGCGGTCTTCCTCTGTGAAACATCTTTGGAGAAAGGTGTTTAGTATTTCAGCTTTACGCGTGTCATCCTCTGTTTCAAAGCCATTATCATTCCAGAGTGTCTGGATACGCTGTTTCAGCTGTATGACATCAAGCAAAATCTCTCACCGCGCCCGCGCCCTCATACACTGCGGGAGACGCTAGTTATCTTTGTGTTCTCATTGTGGGCTCAGAACTGAAAAAAAGACGTGACGCGATCGACGGGCATGCTAGAGACATTGTCGACCACATCTGTGCAGAGGTTCATCGAATTTCCACTGCGGTTACCATTTCGTGCCCGATCGGACCTTACTTTCCGAATAGCCCTCGTAGCTCGAAGGTAGTTCCATAAACCCTCTGCCAGGCACTTAACTGTGAATTGCAGAGTGGGGCGTGGTAAAAATTGCTGTTTGAAGAGCGCGCCGCAGCGCGTTGTGTGAAGCAGTCGCCCTCTTTTTCTGGCGGTGGCGCCGCTGTGGCAATTGCAGCTTTGGTGTCTCCCTCTGGTGAGAAAGGGGAAAGGTTGCCTATTCGCGCTGATGTAAGGGGCGCTATCAGCTCGCCGAGGGCCAGTCGGGTGAGTCGGGGCAGTTGGTCAGTCGGAGTGAGGCTGAGTCAGCCTCGCGTCACCAGTTGCTGTTCTGTCCCTCGTTCGCATTTGTGCGGCAGTTAGTGTATGTCTTCGTCGGAGTGATAGTATGTCTGTCGTTTGGATCAAACTTTAAAGCCAGAAAAATGAGTCTTGCCACTCCGCCAGTAACAGGACTCAGCTAGTGGTCACCCGGTCGGGGCTGAGTTCCTGCATCTGAGTCTGCGCGTTAGGCCGCCAGTCTGCTCGAGTTGCTCGGGCAACGGTCATTGACGGTTGGATCGATCGGTTGGTCGGTCGCGCACTGAGACACAAGATGACTTGTCCGCCTTGAGCATCGGGGCATGTGAGGTCGCCACGTCAGTCCAGTGGACCGCACCGTATAGTGAGGGGTAGTGGCTTCGCAGCCGACATGAGAGCAACAGGAGTCAGACCACAACATCGGGCTGGCCGGTGCGAGCTGCGACGCCGTGAGACGGGAGATCGGCGCGTCTTCCTGCGTCCGTTGAAGTGGCTGGCAGCGGACGGTTCGGGAGAGCGTTGGGGGTGCAGCGCCATGTCCTCGCCAGCAATCGCAGTTTATTAGAAGTTAAGTGATTGGAGATGTGTTGTTTCATTTACTTGTTAAATTCTACTTGTTTTCTTGTTGGGGTCACCAGCCGCTTTGTTTTGGGGTCGTCCCACCATTCTTCTCCGTTTGCCCACCGCGGGAAGGTGGTTATTTATGAATTGTGCGGTCCGTTTTTCCCTTGTGGAGTAGGGGCGGGTTAGAGCAATCTGCGGTTCGGGTTGTTAGTACTCCCCCTGTCGATCTGCCATACGTTAATAGCTGCCTCTGTCATGTTTGTCGGATTCGGTGTTAACGAATTTATTGCTTAAGGGGTAAAGGCCGAATTCCTGAAATATGTTTTTAACCTGCCTACCATCTTGAGAGGCGGCATATGTGTAATGTAGAGCATGTTTGTACATATTATGTAAGACTGCATTTCATGGGTTTTTACTTAAATGGTCATTTTAGTATATAAAGTTGCCACCCTTCTACCGTAACAGTTTTCTTTTAAAACAAGTTGCACTTTCGATTGCAAGTAATTTTTTTTAATGTGAGTGTTTTGAACCATTTCCATCCCTCCTACGGGGTGCATAGTTTATGTTTTTTGTGAGTTGTTAAAATTTTTAGTTTAAAGTAATCTGGTGTGTTCCAGATTTGCACCAGTGTAGTCTTTCAGAGGTTGTTGTGAGCAGTCGTGACTACGGCCGTGTTAAAAGGGAGCGGCAAGCTTCTCAGCCCGAAAGCTCGTACTGTCAAAAAAAAAAAAAAAAAAAAAAAAAAAAAGTCCTTTCTGTCTCTGAATAAATTGTAACTTGATATTTAGAGGGTGCTTTCTGATTATAATTTTTAAATCTGTTTTTTTTTTTAAAGGAAAGGGTTTTTAGGAATAAAATTTTCATTTCTTGAAAGAAATTTGTTTTCATCAGTTACCCATTGGCAACTACTTCCACGCTCACATTGTGTGATTAAATGTGTTAATGTTCTTGATGAATCGCTAGTAAATAAGGTAAATTCTTTAAGAAAAGGTTTTGAGAGCAAATTCACGGTTCACAGAGTAATCGCGTAGATGCAGATCTACATTCCCTGCGCAGTCTTTTCGTGCTTTGGTATGACGTAGCCGCAGCTGGTGTCTTTATGGAGATGCGACTTGAGGCCAGTCAGGCCCTCGGTGTGTGTGTGTGCTCGGCTGCCTGGCAGCAGGGTTCGCGCGGAATGCGCCGGAGTTGAGTTCTGTGCCGGGGGCGGCTCGTGAGCCACAAAGGAGGCGGCGTATGGTCGGTACGCGCCCCGCGGCGCTGCGGCGCTGGCGGCGGCTAACGGCATGCTGGCAGCTCCTTACACCTCCGGTGACGTCACACACCCCCACCCCCGTCCCGGAACCACTGCAAAACGTGGCACCTGTCTAATTGCAGTCTCCTCCAACTATGCGAGGGACTGGAAACGCTATTCTCGTCTGAGGTATACCCCGCACAAACGAACCAGTAACAAGGGTGCCACAGACGCCACTAGCATGGTTCAAAAAGTTATCTAACAAGAACTCGACGGAAAAAGTTTTATTTAGGAAACCAAAACAATACACATAGTTACTAAGATACAGTTACATACGATCGTCATTAGCCAACCCTTTAAACAGAATGCTGCTCGCTGTGGAGTACTGTGGTCGGTGTAGAACTTGCATCAGGTCGTCATGTTGAAAGGTCTCTGTCGGATTCCTTTCATGTTAATTTCTTAAATCTGTTGTCATTTACGGCTTACATTCCACTTCTAAATTTACTGTGGTGTTTCTGACTCTACCTGGGAGGAGACTGAGCAGTGGAACGTGTTACTTTTACACATAAACAAGAAAGATCTGTCACACTACTACATTTTAAAACACAGTTTATATGTAATTCATGTCACACAGTCTCATATGGAACCTACATGCGCTTTTTTTGTATAGTGTATTTGATAATATACTGTCATCCTCCTTCCCTTCTGTGTGAAAGGATGAATGAGCAAATGTATTTCTAGTCGCATGCTTGATGGTAGCAGACAAGCCTGTCTCCTAGAGAACAGTAGGACCAACGTCGGAACAGGTAGCTACGCTTTCTAAAAGCAAAGAGGTTTCTATTCTTAGTATGGTCCTGTCCATCCCTTGTCATGTTGGTATAGGAAGCTGCCTCTCTGGTCACTTCCGTTTGTATCTGTGAAGCACCCTCGGTAGGGGCCCACCCCAGTCTGTCCGCAGCGAGCGTCTGAAGTGGTAAGATCTCCAGCTAAGCGCGTCTATGCTAAGTCGATAGGACAATGGATTTCTTAAGTTCAGCCTAACTGAAAATTTAATCACCTTTATTTCAGGTTTAGATCTAAAATGTCTTATGTTATCTTAAACTGCAACGCAGTGTAATTCGAGCGTGAAGTTCAGAATATCTTCCAGTAGTTGCTTTGTAGTTACTTTGTGAGTAAAGTGGAATCACGTGTGGATGATCCGTAACTCTACCTAAGATCATCAATCTTAAATGCGAATGTGCGTGAGATTATAACGTCTCGTCTTAACAATATTTTTCAATATAGCAACTTTTCTTTATGTTCAACCCACGTGGGGTGTACTTTGTGAGACCAGTACCACGTGCTTATACAACTGTTTGACCCATCAGGTTAATAATAAGACGATAGTAACCAGTTCGAGGTTTTTCTTTTGTAATTTGCGTTTCGATGTAATTTATTTTAATTATCAAAATTGTGGAGTTACACTCTTTGTGTAAACCAAGTTGACCACGTGAAGCATGTCGTGTAATCATCAACGTAGCCCTCAGCTATTCTTTTCGGGAAGATTTCACAGAGAGTTAGTATGAATTTAGTATACCAGCGTGTGGTAATTTCATGACCGACAGGATTGCGCTACAAACGTAACTTCTTTGGGTGAAAATTGAATCGGTTGTTTGTGGTTAATTTCCTCTTGCATATGTTTCAACGTTCTTCGTGTGTTATTTTATGAATGCAGTGTTGTATGCAGTCTCCCAATCTTGGCTCCATATTTGATGTGTTCCATAAGATTACAAGCTCACATTTTCACAATCCTAAATAAGGCAACAGTTTAGTTATGAATCAAGTTTAATATGCTGAAATTTGAACGGAACAATGATCAATGTTAAAATAAATTTCCAAATATAAACTGATTTATTTATTTTTATTTAAATTCTCTTTATATAATTATATATATATATATATATATATATATATATATATATATATATATATATATATATACAATCACTGGTTGTCGTAAGATGACTATTAAAAGATTATAATTAATGTTAGTCTGGTTGGGAATTTGGTAAGCTAGACTGGAAACAGTTGCTCAATAATGCAAGGTTAACTACCCGAAACAGCTTACAGCTTTTAACCCGCTTTCATTGTCTTGAATATCAGCACCGCTCTCAGAACAACTTAATGCATCAACATTACACAATGTGACCTTCCAGGTCGTGGCAGTGAGGGAAATGAACCAGGTGGCTATAATTTAAGTGCAGTTACACGCAAAGATGAGAGCTGTAATCATCGTACGGCGGGGTAACTTGGAAGATATACTAATGCGTTAATGCGGAGGCGATCTACACTGGAAAAAAATTAGTTCCGATTTTTCCCACCAGGTGCAAATCTAGCGCTGTGAATGTAAAAAAAAAGTATAGCAATCAAGACACAGAAGAATTAAAGACATTACCTGCCACTAGGCATTGATTTAAATTAATTGAGGAAGGTGGAAAATTTTTGCCAGACTGGGGTATGAACCTGGGTCTCCTGTTTACTAGGCATCTGCCATATATAATTACTAAGGTGACGATGGGCAATGATTCCTTTAGCACAGGTGCACAGCAAATTCGAACTCTTACGCAATAGGCGGGAAGCCGCAAGTAATCGGGCTAATGAGCAGGTGCACTATATCAGCAGTGTGTGGTACAAGTTGAGAATTTTGGTCCGGCGGGAGACGCACACTACTGGCCACTAAAATAGCCACACCATGAAGATCACGTGCTACAGACGCGAAATTTAACCGACAGGAAGAAGATGCTGTGATATGCAAATGATTAGCTTTACAGAGCGTTCACACAAGGTTGGCGTCGGTGGCGACACCTACGACGTGTTGACATGAAGAAAAGTTTCCAATAAGGAGGAGAAATGCGTACCATCACGTTTCCGACTTTGATAAAGGCCGGATTGTAGCCTATCGCGATTGCGGTTTATCGTAACGCGACATTGCTGCTCGCGTTGATCGAGATCCAATGACTGTTAGCAAAATATGGATTCGGTGGGTTCAGGAGGGTAATACGGACCGCTGTGCTGGATCCCAACGGCCTCCTATCACTAGCAGTCGAGATGACAGGCATCTTATCCGCATGGCTCTAACGGATCGTGCAGCCAAGTCTCGATCCCTGAGTCAACAGATGAGGACGTTTGCAAGACAACAACCATCTGCACGAACAGTTCGACGTCGTTTGCAGCAGCATGGACTATCAGCTCGGAGACCATGGCTGCGGTTACCCTTGACGCTGCATCACAGACAGGAGCGCCTGCAATGGTGTACTCAACGACGAACCTGGGTGCACGAATGGCAAAACATCATTTTTTCGGATGAATCTAGGTTCTGTTTACAGCATCATGATGGTCACATCCGTGTTTGGTGACATCGTGGAAACGCACAATGGAAGCGTGTATTCGTCACCGCCATACTGGCGTATCAAGCCGGCGTGATGGTATGGGGTGCCATTGGTTACACGACTCGGTCACCTCTTGTTCGCACTGACGGCACTTTGAACAGTGGACGTTACATTTCAGATGTGTTACGACCCGTGGCTCTACCCTGCATTCGATCCCTGCGAAACCCTACATTTCAGCAGGATAATACACGACGGCATGTTGCAGGTCCTGTACAGACCTTTCTGGATACAGAAAGTGTTCGACTGCTGCCCTGGCCAGCGCATTCTCCAGATCTCTCACCAATTGAAAACGTCTGGTCAAAGATGACCGAGCAACTGGCTCGTCACAATACGCCAGTCACTACTCTTGATGAACTGTGGTATCGTGTTGAAGCTGCACACGCCATCCAAGCTCTGTTTGACTCATTGCCCAGGCGTATCAAGGCCGATTAATTGGAATTACGAATGAAACTTAGCAATCAACTTGTCGTAATTTGGCAGTTACCCAAAATCTAAGAACCAAAGCTTCAGTTGGCTGTAGCGTACCTATAGACCTGTCTGCTTGCCTAATTGAGTCCATTATCAAGGCTGAAGTTGTTGTTACGCATATTTGCGGGGTGTCTGCCGAAACTGAATAATATTTTGTTTGATGTTATTATTTTTCCACATAGTCATAATGTTTGTCGAAGCGTTTATTCCAGCGGTAACCCAGTCTGTCGAAACCAGCATAAAAGAAATCAGATTCTAGCTGTAACAGATACTTAACAAAATCCACCTGAAAGTTGCCTAGTACGAGATGCTGCCCGCATGGAGAGTGTTCGAATGTAGTCCATCGCAAACGCAGGACCAGACTATACTTAACCAAGTTTTATGAGGTCAGGTATTGTTATGCGACAACACTTCTGTCTTCGAAATCAATTCCGGACATTTGTAAACGTTACAGAGTGGTGCAATTTAATTAATTACATGTTTCACAGATCATCTGAACGATTCTTTTATCGAAATGCTGTGGAACGAGTCAATTAAAAACAAGAATTCGTCAGTTCGAAGAGGAGTGCCCAGCAGAAATGATTTTAAGTTGAAATTAAAACTTTGCTACATTCTATGCTCTTGGGCAAATGATCAAAGATTTTTGTTGCTGCATATTGAATTCCTTTCTGAGCCACTGACAGCTGACATAACAGTTTTCTCAAATTCTGATGCATTTCTGATGCGATTTCATCAGCGTATATACATGTATTGTGATGGCGCAGTTAAAATGCCGAGCTCCTTGCAGAGGTACCTACACGACGTCCATGTGTAGACATCATACACAACTGGTAATTAAAATTGCTGCACCACCAAGATGACGTGCTACAGACGTGAAATTTAACCGACAGGAAGAAGATGCTGTGATATGCAAATGATTAGCTTTTCAGAGCATTTACACAAGGTTGGCGCCGGTGGCGGCACCTACAACGTGTTGACATGAGGAAAGTTTCCAACCGGTTTCTCATACACAAACAGCAGTTGACCGGCGTTGCCTGGTGAAACGTTGTTGTGATGCCTCGTGTAAGGAGGAGAAATGCGTACCATCACGTTTCCGACTTTGATAAAGGCCGGATTGTAGCCTATCGCGATTGCGATTTATCGTAACGCGACATTGCTGCTCGCGTTGATCGAGATCCAATGACTGTTAGCAGAATATGGAATCGGTGGGTTCAGGAGGGTAATACGGAACGCTGTGCTGGATCCTAACGGCCTCCTATCACTAGCAGTCGAGATGACAGGCATCTTATCCGCATGGCTCTAACAGATCGTGCAGCCAAGTCTCGATTCCTGAGTCAACAGATGGGGACGTTTGCCATTGGTTACACGTCTCGGTCACCTCTTGTTCGCATTGATGGCACTTTGAACAGTGGACGTTACATTTCAGATGTGTTATGACCCGTGGCTCTACCCTTCATTCGGTCCCTGTGAAACCCTACATTTCAGCAGGATAACGCACGACCGCTTGTTGCAGGTCCTGTACGGGCCTTTCTGGATACAGAAAATGTTCGACTGCTGCTCTGGCCAGCACATTCTCCAGATCTCTCACCAATTGAAAATGTCTGGTCAATGGCGGACGAGCAACTGGCTTGTCACAATACGCCAGTCACTACTATTGATGAACTGTGGTATCGTGTTAAAGCTGCATGGGCAGCTGTACTTGTACACGCCGTCCAAGCTCTGTTTGACTCAATGCCCAGGCGTATCAAGGCCGTTATTACGGCCAGAGGTGGTTGTTCTGGGTACTGATTTCTCAGGATCTATGCACCCAAATTGCTTGAAAATGTAATCACATGTCAGTTCTAGTATAATATATTTGTCCAATGAATAACCGTTTATCATCTGCAGTTCTTCTTTGTGTATCAATTTTAATGGCCAGTAGTGTATGTTACTCTTACTGCTCGCTTCTGTGTAGTTAATACTTCCTTTACAAGTGATGATCGACCCTAGAAAACTATTCCATAAGACATTACTCAGCGGAAATATGTAAAATGTATCAGGAAGTTCATTTGTTTGTTTCCAAGATTAACAACTGCACCAAGACGAAAAGGAGCTGAACTCAATTGTTTGAGAAGCTTAGTAACATGCTTCTATGATTCTTTCAGTTTAAGTTTTCATCAATAAATACACCTAAAAATTTGGACCATTCTACTCTATTTACTGGCTCCTGCTATAGTGCTACATCAGTTGTTGCCATGACTATTCATTGTACAGAACTGAACATAGAATGTTTTTCCATAATTTAAGGAGAGTTCATTTTCTGAGAACAACTTTATAATTTTTCGGCATATACCTATTCTGTCGCTTTCTCTCTAATGGAATTTATTTATCGTCGGCAGTAAGTACCATTGCTGCTTGTTGAATGTTACGTGGAAGGTTGACATATACAAGGTATAGGAGTGGAACCAAAATTGAACAATTGAATTGTGATTTCCCCCCCACCCCCACCCCCCGAAGCACTAAAATTTTCTATCCTACCGACATTGTTTCAAATATTCAGCAAAACTTTTTACATTCTGATTGTTAAGTATAATCCAAACCAGCCGTTCTTAAAGCTATCAGTTCCAAAAAACTTGAACTTTTCGAAGAGAGGAACATGATGTGCACAATGAGATGCCTTTCAAAGATCACAAAAAAGCCAGTTGGTGATATTTTATTGTTTAAGGACTGTACTGTTTGATGACTGAATGTATAAGTAGTATTTACAGTTGAACAACCCTGGTGTCAAAACTGTGCTATGCTAAGGAAATTGTTTCCACTTTAGTGTCAGATTACTCTTCAATACACTGCTTTTTTTAATATTTTAGATAAAGATCTCAGAAAGGAAATTGAACGATAATTCTTTATGTCTGTCTTGTCGCGTTTCCTATGAGAAGTTTAGCAGCGCATGTTTTAACGTGTCTGGAAAATTTACGTGCTAGTGACGCATTGTATATATCACTGAGGACATTACTTATTAAGTTGGGACAACTTTTCACAGTTCTGTTTGAAACTTCTTGAAGAGCACCTGAGCTATTGTTTTTTAGAATTTTTATAATTCCGTTGATTACATACGACAGACAGCATTTACGGTCGCTTCAGGGGTGACTAAGTCAACTAGAATCTCGCCATCAGTGTCGCAAAAATTGTTGCCATATCTTTCTTCGTAGATACTGTTGTGTTTTTTATGGGCGGAGGTTCTGAGACGAGAGAAGCCTTCATGACACAGATGCTTTCTTCGCCTCAGAAGTCACGTGAAGCACCTTTGTTTCGTCCTTTATGATGATACGCCGCATAACTGGACCACTTCACACATGTCACCACATCAAGTGCTGGAGAGATAACCCCAGTGTTTTGACTGTTCTCGTGTGAGTGCTGCCGCGGTTCCCAGCGAGAACACGTCTTACGGTAGCCCAGTGTGTTGTGCATGATACCCGCTACAATGTCGACGCAGATACTGAGCTTGAATGTATGAATGCTAAGGTCGGTTTGAATCAACCATCGTCTCACATGTCTGCTTTTATCAGATTCGTGGCATTATAACAACACTTTCTTTCGTGACACAACAGATGGGGACATCTTTTTTGTCCAGAGATCGCGGGCCATGTCAAATTTGGCAACACGAATCGGTACCATAGTCATTAGCGAGGGGCTTCTGCAATCCGCAGCAGCCAATGGCAGGCACTCTAGAAGACCACGCCTCCATCTCAGTACAGCAGCGCCCTCACGCTGAGGTCAATGTAGTGTCGAGTACGCAAGGGTTCCTCCCTTAAATGGTTCAAATGGCTCTGAGCACTATGGGACTTAACTTCTGAGGTCATCAGTCCGCTAGAACTTAGAACTACTTAAACCTAACTAACCTAAGGACATCACACACACCTATGCCCGAAGCAGGATTCGAACCTGCGACCGTAGTGGTCGCGCGGTTCCACACTGTAGCGCCTAGAACCGCTCGGCCACTCCGGCCGGCAAGGGTTCCTCCTTGGTTTCTGAACTCATATGAAGGAGTCGCCATCATAGTGTAGGACCAACGAGTTGTCAAATATTCTGATGAACTTGTACTTAAGAAAATGATGAACATTGTACCACAAAAACCAGCCTGTTAATTAGTGCATCAAGTGATGCTTTGCTAGCCCATGACAGTTGTAAATTATGCAGTACTCTTATGGCAAAGAAGGGTGCCAAAGTAAATCTTTTATTCATTAATGTAATAAAGTGAGCTAATATTTCATGTCTTCTACCCTGAGGTGACAAAAGGCATGGGATATTGATATGGATGTAAACAGATGGCGCTAGTGTCGTGTACACAGAGTGAAGAAGAACAGCGCATCGACGAAGCTGGTATTTGTACTCAGGTGACTCATGTGAAAAGGTTTCCGACGTCATTATGACCGCATGAAGGGAATTAACATACATTGAATGCGGAATGGTAGTTGGAGATAGACGCCTGGGTCATTCCATTTAGGGAATCGTTAGGTAAATCAGTATTCCGACAGCCACAGTGACGAGAGTGTGCTGAGAATATCAAATTTCAGGCATTACTTCTCACCACGGTCAATGCAGTGGCCGACGGCCTTCACTTAACGACCGAGAGCAGCGGCGTTTTTGTAGAGTAGTCAGAGCTAACTGACGTACAACATTGCGTGAAGAACAGCAGAAATCAGTGTGGGACGTACTACGAACATATCCGTTAGGATGCAGCAGACGACCGACGCTAGTGCCTTTACTGACAGCACGACATCGCCTGCAGCGCCTCTCCTGGGCTCGTGACTATCAGTTGGACCCTAGACGACTGAAAAACCGTGGTCTGGTCAGATGAGTCCCGTTTTCCTTTGGTAAGAGATGATGGCAGAACACGCGAAGCCATGGACCCAACTTGTCAACAAGGCACTGTGCAAGCTGGTGGTGGCTCCATATTTGTGTCGGCTATATTTACATGGAATTGACTGGGTCCTCTGATACTGAACCGATCATTGACTGGAAATGGTTATGTTCGGCTACTTGAAGACCATTTCGAACCATTCATGGACTTCATGATCCCAAACAATTTTCAGTGATGACAATGCGCCACAGTTGTTCGCGAATCGTTTGAAGAACGTTCTGAAAAATTCGAGCGAATGATCTGGCCATCAAGATCGCCCAACATAAATCCCATCGAACATTTATGGCACATAATCGAAAGGTCAATTAGCACACAAACGCCTGTATCTGTACACTTTTGCAGTTATGATCGGGTATAGAGGCAGCATGGCTTAAAATTTATGCGGGGAACTTTCAACGACCTTTTTAAGTCCACGGCACGTCGATCTGCTGCACTACGCCGCGCAAAAGTAGGTCCGACGTGATGTTGGGAGGTATCCCATGACTTCTGACACCTCAGTGCAGTTTGATGAGCCTTGTTCCAGATCAGGCAAAGGACCCACAGTTATGACCGGTTGAAGGTAGTTTCGTCTGATTACAAAACACTTCGCAGTTCAATTTCGAACGTCTCCACGCTAAAATTGTATCGTGTTCAATTGCGAACGCCTCCACGTTCAAATTGTATCGTGTTTTACTGTGCCGGTGGCTACAGAGTGAATGAAGTTGCCCGATTTCCTGGTGTATCAACACGGACAGTCCAACTTGTCTACAAGGTACGGCGTACTACTCGCGGCCATGTAACACGACGTAAAAAGGTCCTAACCGACGGGGACCGGGAACGAATCTCACGCCTTGTCAATGGCAATCGGGTTCAGATCCTAAACGAATTGCTGCTGTTTGGGAATACAGCAATATCTCAACCAGATTCCGAGCAAACATCGCAAAAGCATACTGCATTTAATGTACATCAGGAGTCTGGTACTTTGCAAACGTCATTGCTCACAGCGACATGTAGACCTGCACATCAGCTGATTGCAGACTCGCAGTGTGTGGTCCAGTAAGACGCAGCTTTGCCGGAGGTGGTTCTGTGATGTTTTCAGAACGTTTTCATTCACATCTACATGATTACTCTATAATTAGAAATCAAGTGCCTGGCAGAGGATTCAAGCTATTTCTCTATCGTTCCACTCTAGAACAGTGAGCGAGGAAAACGAACATTTAAATACACTGACGAAAAAAACACCAACACCAAAAAATAACTAATGTAGAGTAATGAAAATTGGGGAATACTTTTGTCTAGGTAACATATTTAAGAGATTAACGATGCGACGTCACAGGTTAATGAAAGCACGAGATAAGCCATTGCAAATACGAAATGCTGGTACATTAATAACTGATGTAACAGCCAGAATATTAAATGCAAGCATGCAAACTTGCATGCTTTGTAAAACTTCCTGGCAGCTTTTTTTTTCCGTTCCATTTATGATCCGAAAACTTGAAAAGGCAGATGATCAGCGATTTTTAGCAATTAATAGCGCCATTTCAGACTGCAGATGATCTGAAAGTACATGTAATGTATGTTTGAAGTATGTGAAGGTTGTAATACGAATAACCATAAGAATGTTCGTCTAGTTGTGAGTTTCCCCAATGAATCGACTTTGAGCTCATATTCTGGTGACATTGCGTTACGAAAATCGATATGTTATGCCTTGCCGCAATTGTGGAAACGTCTACTTTTATTTAGTGTACGTATATTACACCTTTTTTGGAATGGGGGCGACATACGAGGTAATATTTAAGAGAAACCGTGCTTTTCCTAGCTGTTTTCGGCGAGTATAAAATTTAAAGACACATAAAAAACAGACTGTAATTAGCAGGAAAAGTTCCTTTTCCGAGTTTAGAGATACAACCTTGTTCTATTTACAGGCAGAGTATTCTTCTTTTCTGTTTTCTCGTTTCATCGCTATAAAGTCAAACGCAAGACGCTGCGATTAAGCTTACCGTTGTAGCTGTTGCGACGGAGAATGTATTGGTGTTAAGCTTGAACTTTTGTTGGTTATACCCTATATCTTTACTGTCAGCCTGCGTAGCGTAGCGGTAGCGTTACCGCCTAGGGGACCCGGGTTCGATTCCCGGCCGGGGACTGGGAGTTGTGTGTCCTTCGTCATCATTTTCGCAATCATTGACTTACAAGTCGCCTAAGTGGCGTGCGTCAACTAAAAAGGACTTGCAATACGGCGGCCGAACCCCCCCGCATGGGGCCTCTCCGCCAACAATGCCATATATATATATCGTCTAGCTTGAAGGGGGAAACCAGATGGCGCTATGGTTGGCCCGCTAGATAGCGCTGTCATAGGTCAAACGGATATCAACTGCGTTTTTTTTTTTAAATAGGAACCCCCATTTCTTATTACATATTGATGTAGTACATAAAGCAATATGAATGTTTTAGTTGGATCACTTTTTTCGCTTTGTGATAGATGGTGCTGTAGTAGTCACAAACGTATGAGTACGTGGTATCACGTAACATTCCGCCAGTGCGGACGGTATTTGCTTCGTGATACATTCCCCGTGTTAAAATGGACCGTTTACCAATTGCGGAAAAAGTCGATATCGTGTTGATTTATGGCTATTGTGATTAAAATGCCCACCGGCGTGTGGTATGTATGCTGCTCGGTATCCTGGACAACATTATCCGAGTGTCCGGACCGTTCACCGGATAGTTACGTTATTTAACGAAACAGGAAATGTTCAGCCACATGTGAAACGTCAACCACGACCTGCAACAAATGATGATGCCCAAGTAGGCGTTTTAACTGCTGTCGCGGCCAATCCGCACATCAGTAGCAGACAAATTGCGCGAGAATCGGGAATCTCAAAAACGTCGGTGTTGAGAATGGTACATCAACATCGATGGCACTTGTACCATATTTCTATGCAACAGGAATTGCATGGCGACGACTTTGAACGTCGTGTACAGTTCTGATACTGGGCACAAGAGAAATTACGGGACGATGACAGATTTTTTGCACGCGTTCTATTTAGCGCCGAAGCGTCATTCACCAACAGCGGTAACGCAAACGGGCATAATATGCACTATTGGACAACGGAAAATCCACGATGGCTGCGACAAGTGGAACATCAGCGACCCTGGCGGGTTAATGTACGGTGAGGCATTATGGGAGGAAGGATAATTGACCCCCATTTTACGGATGGCAATCTAAATGGTGCAATGTATGCTGATTTCCTACGTAATGTTCTACCAATGTTACTACAAGATGTTGCACTGCATGACAGAATGGTGACGCACTTCCAACATGATGGCTGTCCGGCACATAGCTCTCGGGCAGTTGAAGCGGTATTGAATAGCATATTTCATGACAGGTGGATTGGTCGTCAAAGCACCATACCGTGGCCCACACGCTCACTAGATCTGACGTCCCCGGATTTCTTTCTTTGCGGAATGTTGAAGGATATTTGATACCGTGATCCACCGACTACGCCTGACAACATACGCCAGCGCATTGTCAAAGTATGTGCGAACATTACGGAAGGCGAACTACTCGCTGTTGAGAGGAATGTCGTTACTCGTATTGCCAAATGCATTGAGGTTGACGGGCATCATTTAGAGCATTTATTGCATTAATGTGGTATTTACAGGTAATCACGCTGTAACACAAATGATAAGTTCAAAAAGGTACATGTATCACATTGGAACAACCGAAATAAACTGTTCAAACGTACCTACGTTCTGTATTTTAATTAAAAAAACCTAACTGTTCGTCTAAAATTGCGAGCAATATGTTTGTGACTATTACAGCGCCATCTATCACAAAGCGAAAAAAGTGGTCCAACTAAAACATTCAAATTTCCTTACGTACTACACGAATATGTAACAAAAAACGGGAGTTCCTATTTTTAAAAAAAACGCTGTTGATATCCATTTGACCTATGGCAGCGTCATCCAGCGGGCCAACCATAGCATCATCTGGTTTCCCTCTTCAAGCTAGACACGTTTCGTTCTTTGTAGTTTTTTCGTTTGACGCTTATTTCGTGAGATATTTGGCCCGGTCACGATTAATGGACCACCCTGTATGTGTTAGTATGTAAAGCAATTGTGTTAGTAGCTGCAATGAATGCGAGGTTGTGGTGGCGCGTAGTTGTCACACCAGCCGCCACTGTTGTAATGCGTCATAAGAGCCTGTTCATCAGCGAAGACCTGCAACTCCGTAGTCGCATTCCAGTAAGCACTGTCACGTTCAATTTTTGTTGCGGTTAGAGGAAAATAATACGGGAAAAGTGCAATAAATGCTCGATACGCAAGCAGCTCATAATAAATGAACATTTGAGAGCACATTTCAATAGTAAATGGGAAAGTCGGCTAGCTCGAATAAATTATGCAGTAAAGAATGATGAGTGAAATAAAACCCATCTTAATCTCTTTCGCTGCTGGCTGATCTCTCGCTGCTGCTATTGCAGTCGTCTGCTTGGATCAGCAATGGATCTGCATCTACGTCAAGACAGTGGGTTCTTCGTGTAGAATTGTTTCCCAGTTTCTGTACATGACTCATTGAATTCCCCCAGACACTTTGGGGAACACTTTCCAGAGTGGAGCGATAGAACTGAAGAGCATTTTAAAATTATTGTTCTCCTTACCTATCTTGTTCTTGGCAAATGCCCAAGGCGCTCAGTTCGTAGTGCGCTACAGGCAACCACACAAGTTTAAATTCCTTGTACACTGGTCGCAATATACTTTCCAAAAGTATTTCTACGCCTGAAGTGCGGTCGCACGTTTTCCAATAGACCAGCTTTAGTAAATTCGTCATGTGACGTAGCATTTGTCGGAAGCTCTACATTATTGCTCCCGTTCATTCAATAATAGAATTCTTTCTACATTTCGCAGATGGATTTTCTGATAGTAGATTCATCATCGTGTGACATGTAGCCTGATTTGAAACAATCGCAGATCTCCTTGGTAATTTTTTGAGAAAGCTCCTAAATCACTCTTCGCAGTATCTGGTGTTCATCTCAGATTGATAATCTGCACCTTTTTTCCCAATAAAACATAAACCAGCATTCATTTTGCACGAATACATCTTCGTTCCCAATAAGGCACAGTGTAATCCGTTTTCCAGAACCGGACAGTATTTGAATTTCTCCTTTCCAGCCGTTGCACTCTTAAACACTTTCTCTGTGATAACCGTATACATTTTCTGATGCAAAAGGCATTTTTTGTTCCTGCCAACCAATCATTCTGCGATTATTTGCACCACACCAACTCTCATCAGCGTTTTAGTCCACCAAGTGTTACGCAAGTGTCTTATTTCGGCAAGAACTCGCTCTTTTTCCTGCTACTTGGTTATTTTCTATCAGCACAGCTTTTTTGTTCAACATTTTTGTATCTAAAGCCCAATTTTCGAATACCACGCCAAAGGGTTGTTTCACTCATAACAGGAAAATCTTCCACTTCGGTCTTCAATTTTTCCAACATTGCTGCCACTTTTGGAAACTGCACTCCCTCTGTAAACTCGTCCAATACGAACTTCTCTCGTCTGCCAGAACTCCGTTTTGGTGATACAAGACATGAAGTTTCTCCGTATTCTCTCGAAATTCCTTCACTGTACTTTCACTAATACCGAGGTATTCAAAAGTCCTTTTTACTGGCTGCGATATGGAACTGCATCACACCCCATTCATTTTCGGCCTCAGAGTAAGCAGTCTGACTTATCACCACAGACTTATCACAACTCCATTTTCTTTACTGGCTGTGATATGGAACTGCTCAAGCCCCATTTATTTTCAGCCTCAAAGTAAGTATGCGCACTGATCACCATAGACTTTTCACAACTCTATTCCCTTTACTGGCTGTGATACAGAACTGCTCACACCCTGTCTGTCTTCGGCCTCGACGTAAGTACACACACTGATCACCATAGACTTTTCACAAGTCCGTTCTCTTTATTGGCTGTGATACAGAACTGCTCGCACTCTATTTAATTTTGGCCTCAAAGTAAGCATGTGCACTTATCATCATAGAGTTTACACAACTCCACTGTCTTTACTGGCTTTGATATGGAACTGCTCCTGCTCTGTTCATTTTCGGACTCAAACTAAGAATGCACACTGATTATCACTGGTCAACACTCATTTTCTTGCCAAGGATATTTGGGTGGCTTTAGGATGGGTTAGTGGTGCTGAGGACGAATATAGCAACCATTTATGCAGTTTGGCTCTAGTTTTTGAGATAATGCATGATTTATTCAAAAAATTAGAAAAAATTGCTAATACTGAACTCGAGCGCTACAAACTACAATGAAAAAAGAAAATAATCTTTATAAATAGCTTCTATGAAAACCTGATAGGCATTTGTCCACGTATAAAACATAATTGAAAAGTTTCTCTATAAGTATATCATTTTCCGTCCATGACGAACCGCTTCCTGCACGCTTTCCTTTTATAGGTCTCTTCAGAACAGTCACGTTGCAGATTCCAGCAATAATCTGCCATCATATGCCTGTCCCATCTTCCTTTATATCTTTCCTCTATTCCTTTCATATCTTGATGGAACCGCTCTCCTTGTTCCTCACTGAAATCACCTAGATTACGAGGAAATCGATCCAAGTGGCTGTGAAGGAAGTGCAATTTTATGCTCATGTTAGCTCCTAAGTTTTGAAAGTTAGTGAGCATGTTTTTGACCAGTTCCTCGTAATTGGGAGCTTTATGAGTGCCCAAAAAACATTTTACAACAGCGACAAAACTGTTCCAGGCCGATGCTTCAGTGACAGTCATGACACTTGTAAAATTGGTATCGTTGATGAGCCTGCGAATTTGAGGACCATCAAATATTCCTGCCTTAAGTTTTTCACTACTGAGTCCAGGGAACGTATTGCAGATGTATGTGAAGCAATTACCATTTCTGTCTAAAGCTTTGGTGAATTACTTCATTAGTCCTAACTTAATATGTAATGGTGGAAGAACAATCTTGTCCCTACTAACCAGAGGTTCATTAATGATGTTTGCTTCACCAACAGCCATATGTTCCCTTGGAGGCCATGTTTTCTGCTTCCAATGTTCGTGCTTTGCCCTACTATCCCACATGCAGATAAAACATGGATGCTTTGTGTATCCACTTTGTTGTCCAAGCAAGAAGTTCACCATTTTCAAATCAACACAAATCAACCACTGGTGCTGCATATACTGAATTTTCTGCAGAACCATCTTGATGTTAGCATATGCTTCACAAAGTTTTGTTGAGTGGGCAATTGGAATAGATGCGTAACGATTGCCATTGTGTAGGAGAACACATTTTAAACTTCTAGTGGAATTGTCTATGAAGAGACGCCAGTCCTCTGGTCTATATTCCGGCAGCCCCAATTCAAGTAAAAGTCCAGGTATATTGCTGCAATACACTATAACCTCTTCTTGGTTGAAGTATGGAAGAAGGTTTTCTTCTCTCGTCCGGTAAGCTGTTATTTTAACACTTGGATGAAGACAGTTCTTTTCCTTAAGCCTGGATGCTAAGAGTTCTGATGCTTGCTTTGAAAGATTGAGTTCTCGTATCAAGTCACTGAGCTCCTTCTGGTCGAACTGCTGGGGTTGTGTCTCACGTCCTTCGTATTCCGAACCACTACTTGTACAATCCTCGCCGTGCACCTCGTCATCTGATGATGTTAGCGTGGGTAATGTTGTGAAGGTTGGTACAGGAACATCGTTGCTGTGCACCACCGGTCTTCTTCCTGACTCCAAATCGGGATATTCCCACTTTCGTTTTTTGAACCTATTAAAACCTTTCACATTAACAATGCAAAAATAGCAATCATCTGTATGGTTCTTCTGCTCTCGCCATACCATAGGCACTCCGAAGTTTAAGCTTTTCCTTTTTCGTTTTGTCCATTGCCGTAAGCACTCCACACAGCATTTACAAACTTTATGGGGTGCCCACGCCTTGTCTTGATCTCCAAGTTTAATTCCGAAATATGCCAGATACGCTTCCTTCACAAAAGGAGTGATATTCTTCCTGTTCTTTTGAAGAACGTATTCACCACAAATGTAGCAGAACTCATCTGGATGGTTCACGCAAAGACGGCGTGAAGAACTCATGTTTTCCTAAAACAAAATTGCACAAATACTACATATTATGCAGAACTTTCTTGTATTTGCATGTCAATCACATCCAACAAACATCATTAATTGTTTTCTGTGAAATGAATACTCACCTCTTATTTGCTACGTCACGATGAAAAGGTTCTATCTCCTTGAAGCTGCACTGCACATGTGTGTGACTTTCGACCATCGCCATTTTTCTTGTTTACACTGAACGCTACCTATCGGCTGTTGCGGGGATTACCTCGGCCAACAAATGAATGTCGAGTACCGCCGAATTCAAATCTGCACAACCCTCAATATCTTCAACACATGCACCGCACAACAGGACTGAACACATGCTGACAGTGTGATGTTTGCATGATGTAATCCTCAACCACACAGATGCACTCCCTGAGCACAATTGTTTAATAAAGATAGTACAATATCACTAATTAAAAAACAGGTAGCAAATACATTACACCATATATGGACCCTGCAGTCGATATTATCCACATGAAACTCTCATTTCCACAAATAACCTATATCTCAAAAACCAGAGCCAATTTCGAAAAAGTACAAATATACTCGGAATGAGTATCATAACAATATCCCATTTTCGTTCAAACTTCCCTGGCAACGAAAAAAAAATTTTATTTTGTAGAGCTGTGTTATCATACATTTTTCACAACTCCATTCTCTCTACTGGCTGTAATATGGAACTGCTCCTGCCCTATTCATTTTCGGCGTCAAAGTAAGAACATGCACTGATCACCACAGACGTTTCACAATTCCACTCTCTTTTGTGGCTGTGATACAGAACTGCTCACACCCTATTCATTTTCGCCCTCTAAGTAAGCATGCACACTGATCGCCATAGACGTTTCACAACTCCGTTCTCTTTACTGGTTGTGATATGGACCTCTTCGAGCCCTATTCTACGAGGTGCATTCAAGTTCTAAGGCCTCCGATTTTTTTTCTCCGGACTGGAAAGAGAAGGAACATGCGCATTGTTTTAAAATGAGGCTGCGTTCATTGTCAATACGTCCCAGAGATGGCAGCACCATACGGCGGATGGAATTTTACCGCCAGCGGCGAGAATGAGAACTGTTTTAAATACTTAAAATGGCGACGTTTTCCTTACTTGAACAGCGTGCAATCATTCGTTTTCTGAATTTGCGTGGTGTGAAACCAATTGAAATTCATTGACAGTTGAAGGAGACATGTGGTGATGGAGTTATGGATGTGTCGAAAGTGCGTTCGTGGGTGCGACAGTTTAATGAAGGCAGAACATCGTGTGACAACAAACCGAAACAACCTCGGGCTCGCACAAGCCGGTCTGACAACATGATCGAGAAAGTGGAGAGAATTGTTTTGGGGGATCGCTGAATGACTGTTAAACATATCGCCTCCAGAGTTGGCATTTCTGTGGGTTCTGTGCACACAATCCTGCATGACGACCTGAAAATGCGAAAAGTGTCATCCACGTGAGTGCGACGAATGCTGACAGACGACCACATGGCTGCCCGTGTGGCATGTTGCCAAGCAATGTTGGCGCGCAACGACAGCATGAATGGGACTTTCTTTTCATCGGTTGTGACAATGGATGAGACGTGGATGCCATTTTTCAATCCAGAAACAAAGCGCCAGTCAGCTCAATGGAAGCACACAGATTCACCGCCACCAAAAAAATTTCGGGTAACCGCCAGTGCTGAAAAAATGATGGTGTCCATGGTCTGGGACAGCGAGGGCGTAATCCCTACCCATTGCGTTCTAAAGGGCACTACGGTAACAGGTGCATCCTACGAAAATGTTTTGAAGAACAAATTCCTTCCTGCACTGCAACAAAAACGTCCAGGAAGGGCTGCGCATGTGCTGTTTCACCAAGACAATGCACCCGCACGTCGAGCTAACGTTACGCAACAGTTTCTTCGTGATAACAACTTTGAAGTGATTCCTCATGCTCCCTACTCATCTGACCTGGCTCCTAGTGACTTTTGGCTTTTTCCAACAATGAAAGACACTCTCCGTGGCCGCACATTCACCAGCCGTGCTGCTATTGCCTCAGCGAATTTCCAGTGGTAAAAACAGACTCCTAAAGAAGCCTTCGCCGCTGCCATGGAATCATGGCGTCAGCGTTGTGAAAAATGTGTACGTCTGCAGGGCGATTACGTCGAGAAGTAACGCCAGTTTCATCGATTTCGGGTGAGTAGTTAATTAGAAAAAAAATCGGAAGCCTTAGAACTTGAATACACCTCGTACTTTTGGACTCAAAGTATGCATGTGCACTGATCAGCATAGAATTTTCACAACTCCGATGTCTTTACTGCCTTTGATACGTAACCACTCATGCCCTATTCATCTTCATCCTCAAAGTAAGCACGTGCACTGATCACCATACGCTTTTCACAACTCCATTCTCGTTACTGGCTGAGATATGGAGCTTCTCGTGCCCAATTCATTTTCGGCCTCAAAGAAAGCACATTCACTGATCACCATAGACTTTTCACACTTCTATTGACTTTACTGGCTATTATACGGAACAGCTCACACCCTACTAATTTTCAGCCTCTAAGTAAGCACGTGCGCTGATCACCATAGACTTTGCACAACTCTGTAAATGATGCATCGTTTCACACAAGTACAAGGCAACTAATTATGTTATGAGCATGGTCTCACACGAATACACAACAACAAATGGGAACACCATTGTTTCCTATCTACAGTAAGCCGCGATGTAAACACTTAACAGTGAGCAATGAAGTGGAAATTCTGTCAGAGGTCCAGCAACATAGTACACGAAAACACGCGGCGCATATATATATATATATATATATATATATATATATATATATATATATATATATATATATATGCGCCGCGGCTCCAGACTGTAGCGCCTAGAACCGCACGGCCACTCCGGCCGGATTACAAGAGGTATTAGTGTGAGTTATACTGAGGTGAATCATATTTTACCTAGTGTGCTTGCCTTAGTTTAAGCACCGACACATCTCAACATGTTTTAATATCGTGATATACGAGTCTTTCGGAGCACCCTGTCACGCATAAAGACTTATCCCTGTACAGATGAGCTAACCTCAGTTTATGAACGAAGCTTTGAACAGAATTTACAGGGTCCAAAAGTTTTGTTGGCACCAAGAAAAAAAAACGTCATCACCAACTAACAACTTTGTAGTACTTACTAAGTGCTTCACCTTATAACGGCAAGTCTTAGATATTTGTCTTCAGAGGAGACATTTAATTGGTGCTAAATCTTCCGTTTATATGTTTTTATGTACGTAGCAGTTGCAAGATCATACAACATACCAATAACTTAGAGGGCCCACTCGTGTGATTCATCCTTCAGTGGGTGTATTTCCATAATAATAAGAAGTAGATCATACCAGCACGTTCTCTACATGCATATGGATAGCTTCAAAAAAGGACTAAATAATTTTTAGGATTGAATAACAAGAACACTGTTTTCATTCAACTGATTTTTGTTCATTTCAACGTAGTTTTCAGCTTATTAGACCATCTTCAGGAAACAACTGAATAGCGTCTGAATGGGACACAGTTTCTTAAATAACCAAATATTATAGGCGAAGATACAATCAGTTGAACAGAGTTTTGTGGATCAGACTTGTTTCATAACGTTGAAATTTCACTTTACATAATTGACACAAAATTGCAGTTCGTCTATTTATAATGCAATTTTTCTTTTTTTGTGAGGTCTTGAGATTGGCTGAGAAACTGTTTAACTGAGCGCTCTTCATTTATGTAGTGCAACAAACATGTTTTTAACATAGTAAACTAAACTTTAGGGAATGGACAGCATTACACATAATAACTAAAATACATAATCTTACAGTATTACTGATTATTTGGTTATGATGGCACTGTCTGTGGGGTCGTGACATTGGTTGAGAGCTATCTAGCTGAGCGCTAGCAACTTACGTTGAGCAACATACATGTCACGCATTGTAAAATAATATTAAACACAGTACACGATTAAAATATACAGTATTAAAGTATTAAAAATTATATGTTGCTGAAATTTGTGGGGTAATCAAGGTAAGGAATAGGAAATCCTATTGCTTTAATTTTGTGTATCTGTCTGTGTCATTCTGGCGGTTTGTGGGTATGTGGCTGGTTGATTGCATCATGTGAAGCTCAAAAGAGGGTTTGTGCTCAGCTGCAAATTGATCGTTTAAAACCAGGTGAGGTTTTGAGCTAAATGTCTGTTTACCTCAAGTGCGTCTAAAGGCTTGGTTTTCTTTCTTTATCTGCTATAATTAGCACTTCCGTGTGGACTTGGTTTTATGTCGTTTCTTCAGCACATGTTCGGCAAAGGTGAAGTCTAGACTTACATAATCTCCAGCTGCGTTCGTGTTCAATCAGCCTAGCTGTTATGGCCCTGCCTGTCTGACAACTATACACATTCTTGCGGTCACTGCAAGTGATTTTGTATATAACCATTTAACCTGTTATACGGCGTAGTTTAATTATTTATTGCTCTCAACGTTGTCCATTATAAAAGAGTAATTTCAACACTAAGAAACAAGTTTGATGCACAACACTCTGGGCAAGTGGTTGCATCTTTACCTATGATGTTTTGTTATCTAAGAGCCAGGGCCCCTTTTGGGCGCTAGTCAATCGTTTCCTGAAGATGGCCTAGCAAGCCGAAAACAAGTTTGAAACAAACAAAAATCAGTAGAATAAAAACATTGTACTTATTATTCAGACTTACATATATTGAATTTTTCTGACAAGAAATCACGAAAGAATCAATAAATAATTAGCGATAGTGGTATCTATATTCACATCCACATATACATTCTGCATATCACTGGGAAATCACGAGAGGGTACTTTACATAGTACCTCATGTTAGGATTGCTTCCCACTGCCAACGCTTTATAAAATTTCACGCCTTTTAAGAACAAATACAGTAAGATGTTATAGTCAGATAAACAATTAGTGTCAATTTAAAATTAAAAAACAGTAATTTAGGTAATGCTATTTGATAAAGCAAAACTTCACAAGCAGATATCTCTCAAGATAAAGGGGTTAATCAACATTTTTAACACTTCGTAGATCTATTCTGATACTGACTTGCTATAACAGAGTTAGAGCAATTTGACTAAAACTCTTTGCGAATTACGTTAAGACTGTGAATGAATGGAAGGAGTCATTAAAGGCTGAAGAGGAGTAATTTGATTTCCCCGGTGTCTGCCGTCTCACGTTCAATGAATACAATAGAATCGACGTTCCGGTTCAAACGAGCTCAGAGGGGCCTTGCGTGCAAGTCTGCTTGGAAATTTCTGTATGTGTTCTGGAAAATAGCAAAATCTGACAGACAGAAGCTTTGTGTTCACAGTTTCGCCGACCAGGATAGCCGAGCGGTTCTAGACGCTACAGTCTGGAACCGCGCGACCGCTACGGTCGCAGGTTCGAATCCTGCCTCGGTCATGGATGTGTGTGATGTCCTTAGGTTCGTTATGTTTAAGTAGTTCTAAGTTCTAGGGGACTGATGACCTCAGAAGTTAAGTCCCATAGTGCTCAGAGCCATTTGAACCATTTTTTGTTCACAGTTTCATGCTGCGTAGTTGTGGTAATCTAGTGTTCGGGTGAATGTGTCGTCCACCCTCTAAATTTCTTCTCTGTGATGCCGAAGTTGAATAATTGACCTTCAGAAGTCGAGACAGTTGACAGCCCTTTGTTTTCAGTGTTGAAAAGATGACTAAAGATAAATATCCCCGAAAAATAGCTTGTATGGATTAATATGGGTTGTGAGAGAGTATTATTATAGTATCTAAACATTTATTAAAATACACAGAAGGTGCCATTCTTATGGCGCTAAAAAGGTCACCACTGGTAAGCCAAAACATTATGACCACTGCACACTGTGACGTATGCCACCTGTTGGCATTGTGGGCACGTGACGCGGTAACAGATGTTTGTAATCGTAACAGGCAAGGAGGGGTGATTATCCTAGCAAAGATACAACTGGAGAAATCCGCTGAGATAAGCGACTTTCATAAAGAGCAGATTATTATTATTATTATTATTATTATTATTACACTCCTGGAAATTGAAATAAGAACACCGTGAATTCATTGTCCCAGGAAGGGGAAACTTTATTGACACATTCCTGGGGTCAGATACATCACATGATCACACTGACAGAACCACAGGCACATAGACACAGGCAACAGAGCATGCACAATGTCGGCACTAGTACAGTGTATATCCACCTTTCGCAGCAATGCAGGCTGCTATTCTCCCATGGAGACGATCGTAGAGATGCTGGATGTAGTCCTGTGGAACGGCTTGCCATGCCATTTCCACCGGCGCCTCAGTTGGACCAGCGTTCGTGCTGGACGTGCAGACTGCGTGAGACGACGCTTCATCCAGTCCCAAACATGCTCAATGGGGGACAGATCCGGAGATCTTGCTGGCCAGGGTAGTTGACTTACACCTTCTAGAGCACGTTGGGTGGCACGGGATACATGCGGACGTGCATTGTCCTGTTGGAACAGCAAGTCCCCTTGCCGGTCTAGGAATGGTAGAACGATGGGTTCGATGACGGTTTGGATGTACCGTGCACTATTCAGTGTCCCCTCGACGATCACCAGTGGTGTACGGCCAGTGTAGGAGATCGCTCCCCACACCATGATGCCGGGTGTTGGCCATGTGTGCCTCGGTCGTATGCAGTCCTGATTGTGGCGCTCACCTGCACGGCGCCAAACACGCATACGATCATCATTGGCACCAAGGCAGAAGCGACTCTCATCGCTGAAGACGACACGTCTCCATTCGTCCCTCCATTCACGCCTGTCGCGACACCACTGGAGGCGGGCTGCACGATGTTGGGGCGTGAGCGGAAGACGACCTAACGGTGTGCGGGACCGTAGCCCAGCTTCATGGAGACGGTTGCGAATGGTCCTCGCCGATACCCCAGGAGCAACAGTGTCCCTAATTTGCTGGGAAGTGGCGGTGCGGTCCCCTACGGCACTGCGTAGGATCCTACGGTCTTGGTGTGCATCCGTGCGTCGCTGCGGTCCGGTCCCAGGTCGACGGGCACGTGCACCTTCCGCCGACCACTGGCGACAACATCGATGTACTGTGGAGACCTCACGCCCCACGTGTTGAGCAATTCGGCGGTACGTCCACCCGGCCTCCCGCATGCCCACTATACGCCCTCGCTCAAAGTCCGTCAACTGCACATACGGTTCACGTCCACGCTGTCGCGGCATGCTACCAGTGTTAAAGACTGCGATGGAGCTCCGTATGCCACGGCAAACTGGCTGACACTGACGGCGGCGGTGCACAAATGCTGCGCAGCTAGCGCCATTCGACGGCCAACACCGCGGTTCCTGGTGTGTCCGCTGTGCCGTGCGTGTGATCATTGCTTGTACAGCCCTCTCGCAGTGTCCGGAGCAAGTATGGTGGGTCTGTCACACCGGTGTCAATGTGTTCTTTTTTCCATTTCCAGGAGTGTATTATTATGCAAAGCCTGTGAACGAGTATCTCGGAAACAGCATGCCCACGTGCTACTATCGTGAGCATCTACGACAAGAGGAGGAAAGACACAGAAGCTGCCACATGGCACCAAATGGTTGGACGTCCACGACTCTTCACGGAGCCGGCCGGAGTGGCCGTGCGGCTCTAGGCGCTACAGTCTGGAGCCGAGCGACTGCTACGGTCGCAGGTTCGAATCCTGCCTCGGGCATGGATGTGTGTGATGTCCTTAGGTTAGTTAGGTTTAATTAGTTCTAAGTTCTAGGCGACTGATGACCTCAGAAGTTAAGTCGCATAGTGCAGAGAGCCATTTGAACTCTTCACTGAACGTGGGGTTCGGAGTCTTGCCTGCTCTGTAGAGTAGGATAGATGGTGGCCTGTGGCATCTCTGCCGAAAGAGCACATTGCTGGTGCACACACAAGTGTTTCGGAGCACTCCATTCATTGTACATTGTTCAATATTGAGCTCCGCAGCAGACCACTACCACACCTACGACATGATCTATTATGATTGCCGTGGGCGTGGAACTATTGGGATTCAACCGTCGATCAATGGAAACGTGTCGGGTCTTCAGCTGAATCACATTTCTGCTACACTAGCTCGCTGGTCGTCTCCACAAACGCTATCGTCGAGATGAACGGCTGCCCGAAAGTGCAGCACACCACGGAGCAGTATTATGCTTTGGGAGACATTGTCCTGCACTTGCATGGGACCTGTGGTAGTAATCGAAGACACGCTGACAGCCGCGATCCACCTGTATCCCTTCATGCTTGATGTCTTCCCCGACGACGACGTCATCTTTCAGCAGTATAACTGTCCGTGTCTCGGAGCAGTGATTTGAAGAGCGTTATAGTGAACTCACGCTGATGTCTCGGCGACCAAATTCACCTGATGTAAATCCCATGCAACCCATCTGGGTCGCTATCGGGGGCCATCACCGCGTACGCATAACAGCGCCCACTTATTTACTCTGCGTAGACATCTAATGCCGCATACCTCCACATACTTACCTACAAACTGTGGATCCCTGTTACGCAGAATCAGTGATGTATTTCGTTCCAAAGGCGGACAAACAAGCTTTTGAGCAGGAGGTCATGATGTTTTGGCTCATGAGTGTACGTCATTATTACAAAATGCTTAAGTTAGACTGAAGATGTCACTTTATGACGTCAAAAAGGCCATACGTCAGCATTACAAAATGCCTGTCGAATCACATTGCCTTTTATGCAGTTTCACATGATGCGGAAGGCCAGTTTTAGGCAAGATTCGGTTGATCAAAATAGAATTAGAGGACCCTCACAAAATACGAGTTCTGATCGCATGTAAATCGTATTTATAATATATTTTTGCATGCAGATCGCGTTTATAATATATTCATTGAACCGGACAGACATGAGATAGAAGGCCTAAAAATATACAAAAAAGTAAATAGCTACAACAGTGCCAAAAAAATAAATAAAGAGATGTGGTTGATACGTGTTTCAAATTACTTCGTTTGATTAGTAGAGTATAAATATCAGATCGGATTTTGTCCAAACAAATCATTTTGAAAATTATCAATGTTTTATTTAATACTAATTGAATTATCATTTACCAGATGAAACCTTTAAGACACAGTTAAACTGTGTAGAGGTATTTTGACATTGTACTTTGATTGTTATTCTTCAGTTGTTTTAAAATTCTTTTAAAGAAATTAAAAATACGCTGGGTGGTCTACTTTATGAAGCTCAGTGATATTAACTCATGGAAACCGTCCTAAACGAAACCTATTACATCAGTGCAGATAAGAGGTTACGCCGACTTTCAGTAAATGCGAATAATGTTAGCCATAATTTATGAAAATGAAACAAAAGCGAAAATTTGAAGCATAAGTATACGTAAATATAATGATATGAAAAGAGATGGATAATTTCAAGAAATTTTATGTTACAGCCAAAAGTATTTCTTATGTTATATCAATATGTTGCAACAGTTATTGTTACATAAGACTTAGATCATTGTAAACAAAGAGCCTTCTATCAAAAGCAATAGATTTCACGTCGATCCAGTGCTCTCTGTTGATTTGAGACTGATAAGTAGAGCAGACAGTTCAACAGAATTATTTCACATTTTGTATAATCACTCTATAGATGAAGGAACAAAGCATAAATAGCCTTTGGTGAAGCACTGAGACAAACAAGTCTTCCATCGAGCCATATAACACGTTTGATGGTCAACTTCCCAGCGTCCTTTGGGAAGACTTACACGTTCTTCACCACATGTGGGGAGACGTTGTCCTACTGAAATATAACATGTGGAGTTGCCCGAAGGAGTGGCGCTAACTCGCTCTCTAAAACCGCTCAAATGAATCGGTTGACTTTAGATTGTATTCAGTACATATGAAATAAAACGTCGTTTTCAAAATGACCCCAAACCATTTCAATTGATGTTTGTCTGCTGTCACTTCAATAACACTGATTCGTAGATTTTTCTCACTAAAGTGGCATTAATACATGCGTGTCGTTCACAATAGGACACGTTCAAGCTGGACTACCTGAAAACCGCCAAGTGTTGTCGGTCGTGACACTAGTCACAGCGTTCACGTGCCTATTGCAGTCTCTGTTCGTTCTTTACGGATACTGTAAGCCGACGCAATTACTCTATGGAGTGATGGTACATGCAGAATAAGAATTGAGACGCTCAGAAGAAAATTTTTGTCGTAAATTGCCCCCTCTCTTTCTTCTCTCTCCTGGTCACGTGTCTTTGGTTCGTTCAAAGATTTGCCCATAGTCGCTCTGCAGATTTTTGAATGTCATTAAGTCGCTTGTGAGTAAATTCAAAATTACAGCATACACACATTTCACAGACATCTCAACATTTCCACCATGAATGTGGAATGAACATAGCTTAAGCATTTAAAGAGATGAATTTAAGGGCCTTTCGCTTGTTTGCACAAATTTCACAGTAAGGTAAGGTTTTTTTTGCCTTTAATCACCGCTATTGCTTCAAGTTTTATGCTACACTTAATCGAATTGGAGTCTCCCGAAAAACATCGAATTTTGAGCTATGGCATGCAAGAAATTAGCGTTTTATGCTTTTCCATTATCTTTTATAGATTTGTCTTTATATATTTTCTCTTTGTAATAGGCAAACCCATGAAAATATTATACATTTTAATCTGTTTATCTGGCTCATTTCACGTTCAAGTGTCCACCACATTACAGTATAACTATTACGGAAAAAAATCAGAAAGTTGAGTAACTATACAACAATGCCAACCAAATATACTAACACACACACAAACACGCAAGAAAACCTCTCCGTACCTAAACTCTCCTCTGTAAAAAGTTTAAAAATGTGTTAAAGATATTTTTATGGGCGAAGTTATTTCCTTCTCATTTTCTTGTACCACGTTTTTAATCTTCATCCATCCTTACGGATACTAAAATCTTAAAGGCAACTAATTGTTCTCTACTTTATGAGCACTAGTAGTTAGTTTCAAATTGTGACTACTTTAAATTAAGCTCAATTGTTTGGAAATATGTACAATACAGAGGTAATGACTCAAACTATCATACATAAATGTCATCTTTAGACAAACATTTCTCAAAACAGGTATATATACAACTTATTTACTGGCTACTCTTTGCCAGACTACTAAACTGATCCAGTACTTGTAAATACAGTAACTATTTAATACACCAAGTACCTACATTTTTCAACACACAAAGCACATCTTGCCAGTATGATAGCTGTAAAGCAAATATCTTACGTTGTCGAAGAGATAAGCAACGGCATAATAACAGAGGGGGCAACTAATAAATGATCCACACCACCTAACAAACTTTGTTACAGGGATTTTTTCATTTACCTCAGAGGAATTAAGCTGAAAATTATTTCAGTCCAAAATACTGCTACAGAAACCAGCTTGATGAAGAGAAATATTTTAAGTCGCTGAGAGAAAACTTCTGGATGGGTTTCGATGTTACGGTTGGATAACATTCAGATGTTATCTTCACAAAGAGTACACGCCAGCTGTGTTTTATTACGAAACTACGTACATATTTATTTAGTTTTCTCAAACAGAAATGTATACTATGTACTCACAAAATAAATAATTCTGATTTGCTTGTTGGAATCCGCAAGTTCATGTAAACTTTAATTTGTTCCTCCGAAACCAGGTCTAAGCATTTTTTCACTGTTAATACACATGTCTTACTCTATAATGAAAAGTATTCTTGCCTGTTCTTTCCGCTACACTGTACTAGCACTAATTCCACCCAAATGCCTCAATAAAAATCCAAACAGTTAATAATCTCCTTTAAGCGTTATGAAGTACTAACCGCCATTAAAAAATCCTTATCTTTCCTGTTCTCCTTTCATGAAGAGCTGCTTCTTCATCAAATTAACTCAACTTTCTCTCCTGTCTGTCAAGCCGCTTCTCTGCTTCCTTGGCCCACCACTAGCATCCATATGTAACACTTCAACTGAAAGTCCACCGAGACGATCTACCATGGTGCCATTATAGTCTCTGACAACACTCTTCGTTGCACTGAGAAGTTCTTCAAATAACATCATCTCCTTCCAATTTCATTAGTTCCTCCTGTACCGTCTTGTGATGTCATAGTCCAAATATTACTTGTCAACACTTCTCCCTTACCACATTACATGACCGCCCCCACACTTAAGCCATCCCCACCCTCAACTGCCTCTCATCTCCTAAAGTTTTTGATTATGTGCATCGCAAAATGTGCATTGCATAACTTCACAAGAAATGAACGAATTTACAAAAAAAAATTTGTATAACAAGACACATTAATTGCTATCATGTGTTTTAATGAAAGAAATCTGTAAATACATATCCAGTAACTTCAGATTGCAAACAATGACAATTAAAAATATGAACTAATGTCAAATTAACATGCAGAAATTACATAAGACGTATATCTCAGTCACACACTGAACGAAGCAGGCAATTGGACAATATATAATAATGTGACATTAAACAGAACCAAAAAATATGCCATGAATTTCACTTTGACAAAGGAAAATGACATCGCTAAAAAATGTTAGTGGCAACACTATAAACTGCACAATGAACACATAATTGCTAGGTGTGAATACTGATTCTCGGTTGAAGTGGCGTTAATTCACAAACACACTTGCAAACAGGATATTATTAGATTGTTATGCCCTTACTCCTGTCATCAGTGTGTAGCGGCCAGTATCTTTTACTTACATACTGTTCATATCTACATTCAGTTCTTAGCTACAGATTTTTTTCTTGGAAACAAATGCACTAAATACTAACGCAGTTCTCAGACTAGAGAAAAGGACCATAAGAATAAAAATCAAAATTAGTATTCGAGCTCATTCTAAAGATCTGTTCATAACGCTGTGGATTTTAACAGCTCAGTCTATGACCACAGAAAAATAGTCATACGGAACGTATTTACCAACAGAAAATAACTATAACTGAAAACAGCATTTTCTGCTACAACAAACCCCTCCCCGTCACACCAGGAGATGAAGTGATTTCCATTAGGAACTTATTTAAAGAAGCAGTTAAAAAGTACTTGCTAAGCAACGATTTGTGAACAGCGAATGGTTTACTTAGGTAACACAGGGTAGGTGTTTGGCAAACAAATGTAAAACAAATAAATAATAACAATAAAATATCTAACATTTGACATGACACTATCAGACAATGTTTTTTTCCCTTTGTTGCATTTTCTTCTCTTGTAAAACTTATTCCCAAAGCTCTGGAATGTGGAATATATTATACTAACATCTTATCCTTCTTAGCTCAACGTCTCATCATTATAGAGAGGCTCTGTCTATGACCATAGAACAAGATCTGTCTCAATTCTTCAGCCTATAAAATGAGAATCTAGGTACACGAAATAGAAACCAAACATTGTCACTACGGTCCTAATGTCTGATAATATAAATTACGAAATAATGTATGTATAACGTGTGCAGTGATTGGTAGTGAGGAATAACTAACATATTACATTATTAAATAACTGCTTAGCAAAAAAGATGTTTACATTAGAAATGATGTAGCACTGTTTTAAGATGACGGGCCTCGTATTCAAAAGGATGGGGACTCTAGTCTTCTAGCAGTCATGATGATTTAGATGTTTGGACAACATGGTTGCTGAGAAACAGCGATTGCTATAAATTAAGTCAGTATTAAGAAAACAGTCTTAATATCGTTTCTTATTTATTTAGTGCCGACCGGTTTCAGCCCATCACAGGGGCCATCTTCAGGGCGAACATACTGTGAAATTGCAATGTATGTCTTAGACAAAACTAACGATAACAATCTCAAAAGAGTGAATTACGTAAATATAATGTTTTACCCACTGGTTGACTGCTGGATGCGTCACGTCTACTGAGGTGTGGTAGGAGACTGTACGGAATTTACCTTATGTCTGGGTTTATATATTAAACAATGAGCACGGGGACGTAAGGACGGGCCTCCAGCGGTGAACAGTGGTAGAGGTCTAACCTTAAAAATTGAAGTATAATACAATTTGTGTTAAGACTACAATGTAAAGAAACCATGTTCGTTTTAAAAAAAAAAACATTGTTAAATAAATAAACATAAAAAAGTATGAGAAAAAACTTTTAAACTTCAAATTTATAAAAGAACGTTAGTAAGTTACTTTGTCTTCATTCGTAATACACTATGGAAGGCGGATAACAGTTTCCTGTCTGTATTCTATTTAATTTGTGCTTATTTATATCCTATTTCTATTATTTAATAACGTAACAAGTTTTAGTGTGCCTATCTGTAATCGTATATACAGAGCCCTCTAGTCCAGGTACTATGGACGCCGTTGCCGTAACTCGTTATTACTTCAGTAGAGGCAGCAATTTTGGACTGCAGTTGTCGCTTCAATAAACACTTTTACTGTTTGATGCAAAAGTGGAAAAGATAAGATGCATTAGAGACGCGACGTGGATCAACTAAATATTCACACATGCTCATGTATTTTTCCTCCCGGCGCAAAACGAACTCGATAACGAAACACTATTCCCGATCTCTGAATAAACTTTTCATTATCCTCCAGCGCTCATTAGCATCCTAATAAAAGTAAACAGCAATTTTCATTTCGGAAGAAAGTATGGAGCTCGAGATTTCAAATCTGTGGAATCAAAAGCATATAATTTATTTCTTCAGCAATGAAGAGAAAGAGTTTTAAGAAAGACGGAAGCACTGAATCCGTTTAAGCAGAAAATTATTAAGAGCTACCGGTAGCTTTTTATGACCGGCCGGTTTCCTCCAACCAGCAGATGGCCTAACGAAATCAAAGATTAGCGGGAGGTGCTCAATGAACTCGATTTCAGACAAATGAAAGAAAGTGTGTCAGCTCGTGCAGCATCAGATGAACTGGAGTCATTAACAAGCTCGTGACGTTAATGGTATTGTTTTTCAGGGTTGTAACACAGTACCGTCCCATAGAATTCCATTTATTGTAGCACAGCATTCAATTCGTTTCATATGCTTAATTACGTGATAAATAATATTTACTAGGGTTATGTATCATGACAAAGTTACATCGAAACAACTTACTACGTGTACCTCCACTCAAATGTTATTATGCCGCAATCGTTTAAAATTTAACTGGACCAATAGTTGCCGAGCTAGCTGAATCTTGAGTTATAACATTTCATTTAGCTTCCAGAACCAGATTTAACCCCCAATCATATGTAACATGAATTGGTGAGCGTCTTTTCAACAGCATATTTGCAGTGGACCTATGCAGAGTGTCCGAGGAGCAGTCATCAATATTCCCGGATATGGTAGTGCTATGTGACTGCTGGTTGGCAGTATGCTAGTTCTTTATATATTTTTAATTTATATTGAACCTGTGTGACGATCTCCTCGCGTTACCTTAGAGAATTTTACTCGACTTTGCGTTCTGGCTGCTAATATAACAGGCGCATAAGGAATGGTATCTTATATTTTTTACCCTTATTTGAATAACCTGATAAACAAATTAATTATTTTTGAAATGTGCGCAACGGAAACTGGTGCGAGTTTCTCTAAGGTAACGGTCCGCAGCTCGTGGTCGTGCGGTAGCGTTCTCGCTTCCTGCGCCCGGGTTCCCGGGTTCGATTCCGGGCGGGGTCAGGGATTTTCTCTGCCTCTTGATGACTGGGTGTTGTGTGATGTCCTTAGGTTAGTTAGGTTTAAGTAGTTCTAAGTTCTAGGGGACTGATGACCATAGCTGTTAAGTCCCATAGTCCTCAGAGCCATTTGAACCATTTGAATCTAAGATAACGCTTTCTGGGGTGGTTGAACTCAAAGCCGTCCTATAGCAGCTGGTGGCCTACCTAAATTCACATTTCAGATTACTTCTGTCTTTCATTAACTTTAGAAAATCGGACTGAATAAGATACATCCTACCCATTTCATGTGCCAGGTGACTGGGGGACTATTTGTTAACTGAAATGCTGACTCTCATTTAATAGATTTATTTTCTACTTTGATGAAAACTTTATAAGCCGACACATTACAATTTTTCTTTAGTTACAAAACTTCAGCGTTACCTCTCATGGGTAGGATAGTGACAAAACGAAAACGCTACACGAATAATTTCATATATGACACATAATTTCATAATAACACAAAAAATATATGACACATAATTTCATAGTAACAAAAAAATACATAAGTGGGCCACACCGTCTTTAGCGGGAAAATCGTCATTCATTCTTTAAGACTCACTTACCGCCATGCATGAATTACACCACTATAAATTTAAGGTAGGCCACTGCTGAAGGTAGATAACCTCTATCAGAGAAAAGATTCTGGGCAAAAATGATGTACTACTGGCGCCAAAATGAAGTGCAAACTGAAGTCACAAAGAAAGTACCAAAAATAATTAAATTTCGCGACAGAAATTTCTCGATCTACCATCCGATACGCAATCTGCACTCGTTGAGCTAAAAGTGAAGATTATAACTCGGGAAATAGCTACATGAACTGATGGTTCCTGTTGCATGCTCACTACCGCAAAGCAAAATTTCACAAACACATTTCAGAGAAAACTATTGCAAATAAATTAAAACCGTAACCTGTACCGATGAAGGTATGTTGAATGCGTGCTATGAGCATACCCTGTCGTGATTTTTTAGCCATATTACCTCATTTCTATCTCACCAAATCTGCGAGCTGCTGTGCTCCCGCGTCCGGTCCGTCTCATGTCTGGCCCCACAGAGCTCTCCACGCGCCAAAATCCGACCAACGTTCTTATTCAAACGCGGTGGTGGGGAGACTCACCTCACCCCCGAACCAACTTTGTAACCTACCCTCGTGCCTGGTTTCATTTTTGCTTGTTGCTCTAGCCTACCTGCCGTTATTCTTGTAATGTTGGCAATGACTGCTATTCCCTTAAACTGTTCCTTTTGGTTCATGCTCCCGCTACATTTCATTTCCATTCATACGCATGCACACTCATACAGGATGGAACAAGGAGTATACATATAAACGGCGGTTGACCTGTTTGTGAAATGATGAAAAAAATAAACAAATGCGTCAAATATTCCTTTCACCCAGCGAAGTATTGAAGCTGCTAGCAATCAAAAGAAAAACTTATATCTCGATATAGAAAACATAATTACTTCCTACTGTACTCTGAGGCAAAACGAAAGTAAAGCCTCAATAGGAATCCTTATTTGAAACAAAACACTTCATACGGATATGTTTTCTATTCCTAATATCTGAATGTCACTTTTGTGCGTTTTTCTTGAATAACTCCAAACCTGCGGTAGCGAAAAGGTGTCGCAGTATAGAATGAAACTACATTAAATTTCCTACAAAAAATGTCCTATTAATTTTTTCTCTAGGACTTGTTCGAAGACAGCGAGAGAATATTGAAAACCTCGCACTAAATGCATGTACTGTAGTTTGCATAGTTCTTCTAGGACAGTTTGAGACCACAAGTGTCCTGTGTGAAAATGTTCGTCTCGACTTCCTCTGCACTACAGTGGTACGTGGTAAACAATGTCTATGTAGGGAACAGTACAGGAAATATTAATAATGTAAATTAAATTCATAAAATGCACTGTAATTACATTCCACTACAGCTGCTTTTTTATATACCTTTTTTATTTATTGCTACCAGTTTCGAGCATGGCTCGTTTTCAATCGGTACGCAGTAAGATCGTAAATGCCATTTTACAAGTAAGATATACTTGTTAAATGTGTTCTGTCTCGGAAGCCATTCGTAATGCAGCATGTGTCCATATAAAGTTTTTTGCTTCAAATGAACGTTCCTGTCATACCATCGGATACTGACCATTCCTCGTGGGACACCCTGTATACAGTGTGTTACAGAGAAGTGTTTCTCTGTGCAACTTATGTTGTAGTGAGGTGTTCAAACGAGTTCCCTGTAACTGAATGCGCAATTCAAAGCGTCTTCTAAACGACCTTTGGAGGAAATGTAAAGATAACGGTATTGCCGGCCGCGGTGGTCTAGTGGTTCTAGGCGCGCAGTCCGGAACCGCGGGACTGCTACGGTCGCAGGTTCGAATCCTGCCTCGGGCATGGATGTGTGTGATGTCCTTAGGTTAGTTAGGTTTAATTAGTTCTAAGTTCTAGGCGACTGATGACCTCAGAAGTTAAGTCGCATAGTGCTCAGAGCCATTTGCACCATAACGGTATTATCAAGTGACAATTTTCCTCAACACGTTGTTTAAAGTCACGTTCGGTCAGATTGTAGAATGCACGCCGTATACAAGGCAGGTCGGAATGTCACAAACATACGAGGCTTGGTCTGCTGCGAATACTGACGTGGAATAAACAAGACACACACATCTGACGAATACGTAGTAGGGGGGGGGCGACGTTGTACAGTGGGGGCCGTTACTGAATGGATGTAATATTATAAAAATATAATTTTTTATATTTCAATTGATGTTCGCCAGTGCCTTCTGTCTGGCGGCTAGTTTCAGTTCGTGAGTCACGTTGCATTATAGCAGACAGAACCACTTCGAAACTCACGTGTTGAACCATCAGCAGCTAAACCCACGTGTTGCTGACGAGGTTACGCTACCGAAACGCGCCTCTACAATTTGACTGTCCAATAGGGAGGTTTGGAGGTGGTCACGTGGGGGTGGAGCGACGGCCAGCCGCCGGGAGCGGACACGCCGTCCGTTCTCTTCTGCTGGCAGCTTCCGACCCGGTTAGATGCTCTCCTCTCCTGCTCTCTTGGGCAGCAGCCCATTGAGTTTCGGCGGCTTCTCTAGGCCTGCCTTCAACCACTTTTTACTGCAATAAACCATCACGTCTGTCATAAAATGTTTAACTTCATCATCTCAACGGGTGTCTACTGCTTTCCCTTCCTCGCCAATACTGACACATTAACAACGTTGGCAGTTAGTTACATGTCCCATAGATAATTTGAACTATTCTTTTATCGAAATGATGTGGAACGAGTCAGTTTACAGCATATGTGGCTGATGCTCGGCGGATACCGATATGATGCCAATGAAGCAGCTACTGCTCGTACTGTGAGACAGGCTGATCGAAGAGCTCCATCGGCTATTACGTTGTGCACTCAGGAAAAGGGGCACAGGTTTGAGCGCTTCACTTAAATGAACATTCCCCCACCAGAACATCCATTTGAACACAGCCAATTATGTGCAGTATGTTGCAGTCACCTCTAAAACTTTGAATGTCTGTAGCTCCGTAACTAAAATTGATAGAAACGTCATTCAAACCGACTTGTGCAACATTGTTGAAGTATACAGCTATAAGACAGAAAAAATTAAGTGCTATTTAAAAATTATGACTTGTTGCTGTAACTCTCTGTAAAATAGCGAAATAAACTATGTTCGTTGTCCCGCAGAAAGAGTAACGTTTTTCATGTTTTTGTATCTTAGTGTATATTCTTTTCACTTATTATTTAAATTATCGATAAGAACTTGTGTGAAACACCCTGTATACACAGGGTGAATCATCTAAAACTTTGCACCGCAAATATTGCGGAAATGGAATGTGCGATTGATGTGAGGATTTCAGAGAATGGTTTGGTAGTCATGGGCTGGTACTGTTAGTCAATAAACAGATTGTAATAATACTCAGGAAGTGTATTTATTGTGTAAACGCATTTTTTTTTTAATGGAACGACGTCTATTGACATTAACAGACTGAAATTAGGGTAAATTAGAATGCTGACGGTGTTTGTTGCAGAATTCTAGTGCGAGTCGTTTACGACGTATTACATTGTGCAAAGTTTCCACACCAATACTTGTTTTTGCCATTCAGCCTGCGTAGTTGCTCGGTGCAAAGCTGCTACGTTCGCTTAGAGTGAGTTTTTGTGATCCTTGAGTGCACGTTAACTTGAAGTCAGTCAGTGTGTGGCAGTCCAAGCAGTAGGTCTTGCGTGATCGATGGGATTCACAAATGCAGAAAAAGCCGATATACCCATGTTGTATGGAGAGTGTGGGAAGAAAGTAGTTCATGCGTGTGCGGTGCATGTGACAGGATACCCGAATTAGACGTCAACCATGTCGGTAATTACTTATCAACCTCTTCAACCAGTTACGTGAAGATGGTCTTGTAACACCTAAATAACGTAATTGAAGGAAACAACTGCCGAGAGAGGAGGGGGAAATTAATGTGCTTGCTACTATTGTACCTGATCCAAACGTTAGCTCCCGCACAGTCGCACGAGGAAGTGGCGTGAGTGAGGCAACTGTCCTACGCACTCTCCATCGACAACGTACCCATCCCTGTTACGTCTCTCTCCATCAGTAACTGCATGGAAACGATTGTGAGAATAGTTTTAACTTCTGTACATGTACGTTATGAGAGGATACTTCAGATGTATCGTGTACCTTGTTTATTAATGAAGCCACATTTACCAATCACGGCCAGGTAAACCGCCGAAACGTGCACTATTGGTCTGCTGACAATCCCTGTTGGATACGTCAGGTGAAATGTCAGCGTCCATGGAGTGTAAACGTGTGGTGTGGGATAGTGAACTATCAGCTCTCAGGCCTGTTGTTCGTAGACGGAAAACTAAACAAGCACAGGTGTCGCATCCTCCTAACAGACCACCTTCCACGGGTGCTAGGGGACGTTCCTCTGCAGACTAGGAGGTACCTGTGCTACCAACGATGGCTGTCTAGTCCATAGTGCACCAAGTACTACAGCATTTCTTCGTGAATTGTTTCCAAATCGCTGGATTGGACACAGAGCACCTGTTCCCCGGATTTGGCGCATGTAGACTTTTTTCTGTGGGGAAAGCTGAAAGACGCTGTCTATACATCCGATGATATGCAACGACGAATTAATGTAGCGTGTTCAGACAACACCGTTGAAATGCTGCAGCAGACTGGAAGCGTGTATTGCAGCTGCCGGTGATAATTTTGAACATAACCTCTGACGATCAGCCACATAACTATTTTGTGCACTTGTGTTATTCTTTAGTAGGTTCAACCATAGGTATTGCACAAGTGTTGGTGTAGTAACTTTTCAAAATACGGTATCTCGTAAACGATTCTTACTAGAATCCTGCAACAAATACCACTGACAGTCTAACTTACCCTACTTTTAATCTTTTGATGTCAATGGGCATTGTCCCATTTAAGAAAGTGTATGTTTGCGCAAAAATACACTTTCTAAGTATTATTATAACCCGTCTATTGGGTAAGAATACAAGCCCCTGATGATCAATCCATTCAGGTTTTTTTTTCCGTGTGACGAGGGCCTCTCGTCGGGTAGACGGTTCGCCTGGTGCAGGTCTTTCGATTTGACGCCACTTCGGCGACTTGCGCGTCGATGGGGATGAAATGATGATGATTAGGACAACACAACACCCAGTCCGCTAGCGGAGAAAATCTCCGACCCAGCCGGGAATCGAACGCGGGCCCTTAGGACTGACAGTCTGTCGCGCTGACCACTCAGCTACCGAGGGGCGGACTAATCCATTCGGTGAAAATCACATATCAATAGCACTTTCCATTTCCACAATACTTGCGGCGCAAGTTGTAGGCGATTCACCCTGTACATGGAAATGAAGTGGAAAAGCAAACTGTAGTACTTTTGTGTATGTTTTACTAAGTACACCGAGCCTCCATTTACCATAATTCTTTATGATAGAGTTTCATAAATATTCCTCTTAACATTTTCAACACTGACTATGTTGCTTGCGAAACTCGCAGAACTTAGAAATAATATTACTGCTGCAATAAATTTCACTATAGAAACGTTCCGTGACACAAAGAAACTATCTTTCCATCAGTACAAGAGCGCAGTTTACAACGAATCTTCAGCACGTGTGCTGCATCATGCAGTCCGTGCATTTATTCTTTATGTAAGGTTAATTCAATCCCAATACACATACAGCTGGAATGGGCTTATCAATATCAACAGTAAACCGGCAGTACCTAATACGTAGTCTCTTCTGTTCAATGCATGGCGGAAGCCGTACTGCTACTGTTTGTGTGACTACTAATTTGTCTGTCTGGTGAAGGGTACGTGACAATCCTACAGCTATCGATCAAATAGAGGTTTACCAATAACGTGGAAAGTCATCTAAATGGCTCGTCTATCTCTAACAAAGTCGTCCTTCGTCCGATGTAGGAGTACCCGTCGATACTATTCGATGGGAGGAAGCTGTATTCGGTACTTAGCCCTCTACTTGCTTCAATTTCTGCAGTTATCCACATAAGTACATACAGGATGACGATTATTGAACTATACGAATAACAAAATTGGTTACAAACTAAGGTTTGCGCACACTTTACAACACGTAAACGTCACTACAGATATTCGGCTTTAGGTTATGACATATTCGATATGCCTGCCATCATTGGCGATGATGTGGCGCAGACGAATAGTGAAATTCTGCATAGCTCGCTGAAGTGCCGGAGATGCTGACGATGACTTCCTGAATGGCTGTGTTTAGCTCAGCAATGGTTTTGGGGTTATTGCTGAACACCTTATCTTTCATATAGCCCCACAAAATGAGTAGCATGTGTTCAGATCCGGAGAATCTGGTGGCCAATCGAGGCCCATGCCAGTGGCCTCTGGGTACCCCAGAGCCAGAACGCACTGCTCCTCCTGGACGTAAAAACACTCTGCTGCTTCGATGGTGTCGAGCTCTTTCTTGCACGAACGACATCTTGTCGAAATCAGGGTCACTTTGAATAATGAGGATGAAATCATCTTCCAAAACCTTCACGTACCGTTCGGTAGTTACCGCGCCATCAAGGAATATGGCAGCGATAATTCCGTGACTGGACACCATCGAGGGTGGAGAGACTTCTAGATCGCGAAATGCGGATTCTCAGTCCTCCAAAGGTGCCAATTTTGCTTGTTAATGAAGCCATCCAAATTAAAATGGACTTCGTCGCTAAACCAAACCATGCAGCGAATACTAACTCCCATCGTACCCCGCGGCCAATCGTGCTCTTTGAACGTCTTAACGCAAAACCATTCAGAAGTTATGACGCTGTACATAATAATAGAGCTTGTTGCTCCGAAAGTTTTGTCGCCACCTAGTTTTTTCACGTTTCAGCGCAGGTGGTGCTAGTATCATGTTCTGTGGTCAAGAATCTCCGTGTGGTCATCATGTTGTCCCTGTCACAGTTTAACATGATATGGGGTACTTATGGCAACGGCATCCGTAATGGATATGTCAGTGCGGTCAGAGACAAAAACTTTCAGTTTATCGATGGTCTAGTTCTTCTGCAGTGACACGTATTACTTAATAGTGGCGTAGATGGGATACTCGGATAAGGTCAGACGCAAGCCCACTGCGTACACGCTGGTAGATGTGCTGCTCCGTCCTATTGAGTGACATATATAAGATGCTTCCACCTTGTAATTTTGTTATTCTCTGATATTTCAAAGATAGAAACTTAAAAGCGCTATTTATCGTGCAAGATTTGAACTTGAGAAACATGGAAATCATATGTCTTATTCATACGAAGGCTAAGATGATGTTCCGTTTATGTACATCCACTGAGTTAACATGCTGTACTATGCCTGTTATGCATATTTTCATGCGAGAATTAAGTCTTTCTCACTTATGTACTGTTCAAAGTTTGATGATGATCTTGCAGATCAAAAATAGTATTACCAGAAAGAATCAGCAGCTGTCCGTCCGTTTTCCGACATGTCTTCCATAAACCATTAATAAAAGCAATATATTCTTTAAATGAGTATGTGACGATTCCGAAATTTTGCTAGTAACTCCGTCACCTAATGTACGAGTACACTAGTGTGCCAGAAGTGGTAACTTACCCAACATGAGTCGCTACCAAGCAACATAGCTCTATGAAACCTGCACCATACACAGAAATATTATTATGGCGTAGCACAAGGGTACCTGAAAGAAATACGAAATGAGCAGAACAGAAATGAGATTGTATTCAAAGACAATAATTACACCGAAGTCACCGCGATTCGTGATGGACCCCTGGACATTATAAAATGCGGGACATGGCTCTTCTGAAGTCACCGCTATGCGTGATGGTCCCGTGGACATTACGGAAGTTGGGACATGGCTCTTAATACGATGTGTGATCGCCACGGACCGCAGTGCATGTTCTGCTGGCCGCAAGTTGGTCAGGAGTTCTTGTAGTAGCCCGTTCCATTCTTCTACCAACGCGCTTGACAGCTGCTATATGTCGTTTGACGTGCTTCAATACGACTCTCGAACACATCCCGCACCACACGTTCTTGATGGGATTTAAATCGGGGTAGGGGGGCAGGGAACTGGCAGTCCAGTTCATTCTCCGAATATACTCTCGTTCCAAGAGCTTGTTCACCTGCTATGTTCGATGCAGTAGCGCACTGTCATCGATAACATTGTCCAACATGATCGTTTTGGTAGTGAAGGTGTCATGGTGTTGAGAGTCATAATGTTGCATGGGCATACTAACGTCCAAATCTTTGATCGTGGCTCACTCACCGGTCAGCGTTATTGTGACACTGTTCTCTTTCCTCATGTGCGTCTCTTCAGAGGTGCGTTCAGCCATGACTTCCTTTTTTAGGATGACAAAGCATGACTACATCGAATAGCGTAGGCGGACGAGCTCTTGGAACGAAAGTATATACCGCGAACGGAATGTTCTACATCTACATCTACATCCATACTCCGCAAGCCACCTGAAGGTGTGTGGCGGAGGGTACCCTGAGTACCTCTATCGGTTCTCCCTTCTATTCCAGTCTCGTATTGTTCGTGGAAAGAAAGATTGTCGGTATGCCTCTGTGTGGGCTCTAATCTCTCTGCTTTTATCCTCATGCCGGCCGCGGTGGCCGTGCGGTTCTAGGCGCTGCAGTCCGTAACCGCGGGCTTGCTACGGTCGCAGGTTCGAATCCTGCCTCGGGCATGGCTGTGTGTGATGTCCTTAGGTTAGTTAGGTTTAAGTAGTTCTAAGTTCTGGGGGACTGATGACCTAATATGTTAAGTCCCATAGTGCTCAGAGCCATTTTTTATCCTCATGGTCTGTTCGCGAGATATACGTAGGAGGGAGCAATATACTGCTTGACTCCTCGGTGAAGGTATGTTCTCGAAACTTCAGCAAAATCCCATACCGAGCTACTAAGCGTCTCTCTTGCAGAGTTTTCCACTGATCTATCATCTCCGTAATGCTTTCGCGATTACTAAACGATCTTGTAACGAAGCGCGCTGCTCTCCGTTGGATCTTCTCTATCTCTTCTATCAACCCTATCTGGTACGGATCCCACACCGGTGAACAGTATTCAAGCAGTGGGCGAACAAGTGTACTTAACCTACTTCCTTTGTTTTCAGACTGCATTTCCTTAGGATTCTTCCAATTAATCTCAAACTGGCATCTGCTTTACCGACGATTAATTTTATATGGTTATTCCATTTTAAATCACTCCTAAGGCCTACTCCCAGATACTTTATGGAATTAACTGCTTCCAGTTGCTGATCTGCTATATTGTAGCTAAACGATAAAGGATCTTTCTTTCTATGTATTCGCAGCACATTTCACTTGTCTACACTGAGATTCAATTGCCATTCCCTGCACCATGCGTCAATTTGTTGCAGATCCTCCTGCATGTCAGTACAATTTTCCATTGTTTCAACCTCTCGATATACTACAGCATCTGACTGAGCCTTTTGGCCTCAGTGAACTTCCGATGTTATCCACAAGGTCATTTATATGTATTGTGAATAGCAACGGTCCTACGACACTCCACTGTGGCACACCTGAAATCGCTCTTACTTCGGAAGACCTCTCTCCATTAATGACATGCTGGGTTCTGTAATCTAGGAACTCTTCAATCCAGTCACACAATTGGTCTGATAGTTCATGTGCTCTTACTTTGTTCATTAAACGTCTATGAGGAACTGTATCAAACGCTTTGTGGAAGTCAAGACACACGGCATCTACCTGGGAACACGTGTCTATGGCTCTCTAAGTCTCGTCGACGAATAGCGCGAGCTGCGTTTCACACGATCGTCTTTTTCGAAACCCATGCTGATTCCTACAGAGCAGATTTATAGTGTCCAGAAAAGTCATTATACTCGAGCATAATACGTGTTCCACAATTCTATAAATAATCGACGTTAGAGATATAGGTCTATAGTTCTGCACATCTGTTCGACGTCCCTTCTTGAAAACGGGTATGACCTGTGCCCTTTTCCAATCTTTTGGAACGCTACGCTCTTCCTAGAAGAGACCTACGGTACACCGCTGCAAGAAGGGGTGCAAGTTCCTTCGCGTACTCTGTGTAAAATCAAACTGGTATCCCATCAGGTCCAGCGGCCTTTCCTCTTTTGAGCGATTTTAATTGTTTTTCTATCCCTCTGTCATCTATTTCGATATCTATCATTTTGTCATCTGTGCGACAATCTAGAGAAGGAATTACAGTGCAGTCTTCCTCTGTGAAACAGACGCAAATCCTATCGAGCATGGGTGGAATGAGTTGAGAAGACGTATTGCAGCACGTCCACACACACCAACGACCACACAGCAGTTGTCAACCGAGTTGGTGGATGAATAGAACGCCTTGCCACAAGAACTCGTTACCAACCTTGTGCCCATCATGGTAGCACGTTGCAGAGCGTCCACTCCCGTCCGCGGTGCTCACACCTCCCATGAAGAACCATACCCCGCCATTTGCAATGTAGAGAGGACCATCATTAACCGCGGTGAATTCACTGTAATTGTTGTTTTTGTTGCTGTCTTCAGTCAGAAGACGTTGGTTTGATGCAGATCTCCATCCTATTCCATCCTGAGCAAGCTTCTTCCTCTTCTAATAACTACTACAACATACATCCTTCTGAACCTTCTTATTGTATTCATCTCTCGGTCTCCCTCCACGATTTTTATCCCCCACACTTCCCTCCAATACAAAATTGGTGTCCCCTAGATGTCTCAGGATATGTCCTATCAACCGATTCCTTCTTTTGGTCAAGTTACACCACGAACTTCTTTCCTCCCTCAATTTTATCGACGCTTCCTCATTAGCTGCGCCATCTGCCTATCTAATATTCAGAACTCTTCTGTAGCAACAGATTTCAAAAGTTACTATTGTCTTCTTGTCTAAAGTGTTTATAGCCCATTTTTCACTTTCATATATGGCTACATTCCAAACAACTACCTTCAGAAAAGACCTCCTAACACTTAGGTGTATATTTATATTAAAAATGAAGAAATTCCTCCAGCTGTATTTAAAGTGTCGATTTTATTTTGGCAACTAGTTTCAACGTTGTAGCAACATCATCTTGTTGATGTTGTTGCTGTCTTCAGTCAGAAGACGTTGGTTTGATGCAGATCTCCATCCTATTCCATCCTGAGCAAGCTTCTTCCTCTTCTAATAACTACTACAACATACATCCTTCTGAACCTTCTTATTGTATTCATCTCTCGGTCTCCCTCTACGATTTATATCCCCCACACTTCCCTCCAATACAAAATTGGTGTCCCCTAGATGTCTCAGGATATGTCCTATCAACCTATCAACCTATGCAATTGTTGACGTCAGCTGCGTGCTGCTGGTACTAGAAGTCTGTGGTGAGATACGGACGTGCTCCACGTGGAAGGTGGTTATTAACCACCTTCCACACGGAGCACGTCCGTATCTCACCTTCCGCACAGAGCACGTCCGTATCTCACCGCGGACTTCTAGTATCAGCAGCACGCAGCTGACGTCAGTCAACAAGTGTATGGGCCTGAAGATGACGTTGTTACAACGTTGAAACTAGTTGCCAAAATAAAATCTCCACCTTAAATACAGCTGGAGGAATTTCTTCATTTTTAATATAAATTTATACCAGCTGACGTCCAACTGTCCTCCATTTCAGCTATGGTTGTACGAAGATTAAGTGTATATTCGACGTCAACAAATTTCTCTTCTTCAGAAACGCTTTTCTTGCCAGTGCCAGTCTACATTCTAGATCCTCTCTACTTCGGCCATCATAAGTTATTTTACTGCCCAAATACCGAAACCCTTCTACTACTTTAAATGTCTCATTTTCTAATCTAATTCCCGTAGCGTCACCTGATTTAATTCTACTACATTCAGTTATCCTTGTTTCACTTTTGTTGAAGCTCAACTTATACCCTCCTTTCAAGACAATATCAATTCCGTTCAATTACTCTTCCAAGTCCTATGTTGCCTCTGACAGAATTACTAGGTTATCGGTAAACCTCAGAGTTTTTGTTTTATTCGCCCTGAACTTTAATTCCTACTCCATATTTTTCTTTGGTTCCCTTTATTGCTTTATCCAATACACAGACGGAATAATATCGGACTCTGTCTCACTGCCTTCTAAGTCACTGCTTCCCTTTTATGTCCCTCGGCTCTTATAACCGTCATCTGGTTTCTGTACAAGTTGTAAATAGGTTTCGCTCCCTCTGGTTCATCCCTGATACCTTCAGACTTTGAAAGAGAGTATTCCACTCAACGTTGACAAAGATTTTCTCTAAGTCTACAAATGTTATAAACAGAGCTTTGACTGTCCTTAACCTATCTTTTAAGAGAAGTCGCAGGGTCAGTATTGCCTCACGTATTCCTGCATCTCTCAAAAATCCAAAATGATCTTCCCCTAGTCGGCTTCTACCAGTTTTTCTGTTCTCTTGTAAAGAATCCGTATTAGTATTTTGCAACCGTGATTTACTAACCCCATGTTTCGATAATATTCACACCAGTCAGTACTTGCTTTCTTTGGAATTCTTCTTGAAGTTTAAAGGTATTTCGCTTGTCTCATACATCTTTCTCACGGGATGGAATAGTATTGTCATGGCTTGCTCTCCCACAGCTATCAGCAGTTCTGAATGTCGTCTACTCCAGAGGCCTTGTTTTGACTTAATACATTCAGCGCTCTGTCAAATTCTTCTCGCAGTATTTTATGTTCTACCTCATCTTTATCATCCCTTTCTGTAATACAGCTTTCAAGTTCAACTCCCTTATATTGATCCCCTATATATATCCCTTCCACTCTTCAGCTTTTCCTTCTTTGCTTAGTACTGGTTTTCCATCTGAGCTCTTGATATTCATACTTTTTCCTTTTCTTCAAAGACATCTTTAATTTTTTGTGTTGGCGGTATCCAGTTTTCCCTTGGTGGAAATATGCTTCTAAATCGTAAAATATGTCCTCTAGCAGTTTCTTCTTAGTCACATTGCACTTCCTATCAATCTCAATTTTTATAGGTTTGTATTCCCATTCGCCTGTTTCATTTACTGGATTTTTATATCTCCCTTTCCATCAGTTAAATTCAATATCTCCTGTCATATCAAAGGATTTCTAATTGGTTTGCTCTTTTCATTTGTTTGATCAGTGTAATTACTGTCTTTGAATAAAAGTGTCATTCCTGTTTGTCGTGTTCCGTATTTCTTTCGGTTAGCTTCTGTAATGAGCTGTAGCAGTTCTTTCTATATTTGGTTCAAGTTTCATTGAGCTATGTTATGGCAGTGACATGCCATGCGAAAGTTACTTTCGTCCTTAAGTTTTGCACATTATTTCATTTCCATTTAACAGGACGTTTCGGCTACTAGTATCATTTCCTACAACAATGTTCGGTATCAGTCGTAATTAAACCTATGCCCATTTCCTATGCGTTAAGGGCGCATTTAATCGCAATCGGATTGTAGACAGACTAGTGGCTGCCCAAGAGCGAGAGGTTCAATATTTTTCTAAGTTACTCCCTCCCGGACATCGGCGGTGATGGCATTCTACAAATATAAATAATTTCCTGTCTTCCCACCTACCATGCCTTTTTAATACAAAAATTGTTAATTTTAAGCATTTTCTTTCCCTAATTAGTGTTAAGTTTCGAAATATGCAAACTGCAACTTTGTTAAAAATCTAAGAATCTAATTTAACTTCATTTTAAGTAAATGTAGCTACAGTTTAATACTGTGAACTCAGATCTGTTTTAGACACTAGCTGATGGTGCACTTAATGTCAAAGACAGGTTTTGTCTGACACACAGTATCTCGTCACAATGTCAGACATAAAGTACAGTCAGATAAAGACAAACGCAAGGTTATGTTTACAACGCTCTGCATTTATGCTGTTCTCGCAGAGCAGGTTTACATGCCGTGGAATTTCGCTATTTTAGTTGCTAAAAATAATATTACGAGCTAAAAACCATTCAGCGTAATAAGAAAATACAAAAAAATTAATATGTTCCTTTTCGCTGGACGTTTAGCCATGAGGTATCATTCTTCATTAACACGGCTCAAACATATTTGTGAAGAGTAGAAGGGAAAAATAATCACTATCTAGACTAACCAGTGTAATAAAAATACTTTGAAATTCTTCACTTGATTTCTCCATCCTCAACTGCCAACTTCAGAAGATATAATCATTTTTTGGATGATGTATCTCTTCTTACTTTCTGTCACCTCACGTGACTTTATTAGTTATTTATGTTGGTATCTTTTCATATCCCGTGTATTCTACAACTTACCACCCGTAAATAATAAGATGATTTCTATTTTTACAGACGGAAAATCGCTTATTATGTTGCTTTATTTAGAGTGATAAGAAAAGGAAGGAAAGCAAGTCCGCATCAAAAATCGCAAGAAACACGCTAAATAATTCAATATAAAAACACGCTAAATAACTCAGTATAATAAATAATTTTCAGTCCGAAATGAAGGAAAACATAAAAATAGAAAACTGTTTTTTTTTGCAGATGACAAGCTGTAGATTGCATGGTAGACGTGAAACTTCTTAAGTAAATAACTAACGGCGTCATGTGAGGTATGTGAAAAACTATGAAACTGTCCTGTTTCCAAATTAATATCTTAGGTCTAATTTCGGCATGGCTTAAGCGTACATTTCTCAACTCTGTGACACTTGTCTTTAGCTTATATGAAAACTAACGTAAAATGTAAGACTTTATTATCGCCCTTTTGTACACGTAAATACCTTTAAGCTGAAATTCATAGCCACCACAAGATATTCACATGTCTTAAAGACAGCATAGAAGGTGCTGAAACATGTTTGCGTAAAACTAAACAAACGATAATTTCCATATGCCAATTGTCTCTTCGTTTTCTTTATCTGAAGACTGTGCCTACTGTTAGGTCTCCAGCTATACAACATCACTCTCATATCTGCTGACAGTTCTAAGCGAACATAATTTAATTTCTCCTCCTGTAGTCCTTACATTCATTTCTGTTTCTACCAATACAGTTTTTTGTCCCTCGAACTCATACCGCCTTTAAATACAGCCAGAATTACTCAATACTTTCAGTCACGAAATTTCAAAAACAATGCTGAATTTCGTAAGCACTAATACTGAGCGTGACGATTCGCAGAATTTTTAATAACATGATTTGTTCACCATCTGTCTCATCTTTACTATGCTGTCACATTGTCATCTGACGTTATTAAAATAAAAAAATCACACACCGTTTCTAACCTGCTTTTTGAACCTGTACTGTGTGCCCATTAGGAATGACAGTATTTATATTTGAGATGATTTTTCATGGTGTCTTCATTATTCTTGTACCGGGAAAGTTAAACTTTGTCTATCATCAGAGATAGTTTAAAGAAAAACTATCCTAAGCGTTATATGAACTTATCACGTCGAAAAGCTATCCTGATTTAAGACCTGAGCAAGAAATTATTGTCAATAATCCATTCATTAATTATTTCAAATGTTAAACTTCAAATTAATGACTCTAAATTGTTTTGTATTGGAGTGTCAACAAACTAAACTTTAGGCAATGTGATTTACGAGCAAATACTGTTACGCTACTTAACTTGTTTTCTATATGAAACAGAATGAAATGAAATTTGAAACTGTAGTAGTAGCTTAGACTCTTACTGTTGACTGCGACCAGCTTTATTCTAAACAGTTTCACTGCTCTAAATTGAATTGTATGACTTAACTTACATACAGTTTGAAAAAATTTTGAGAAAATGCTCTCCTCTCACAGACACGGAATTTATAACTCTATAGTAATATTTTATACAGCACAGGTAGTATTGTGTGATCTGAGATCTTATTCGGTAGATTAAGGAAGAACTAAAGCTACTTTTTCACACGTTGTTTACCTGTAATCAAGTTTACTTTTAGATATTTTAGCTATTTAAGCTGTATTTCTAATGTTGAGCCTTTTTAAAGTATAATACGTACTAATTATCTTTCATGTTTCTAAGTCGTGCAATCCCATACCATAAGAACCTATCACAAAATATGCTGTAACTCAGAACTTTTAACATATCATATTCACAAGAACACATGCAGGTAACTTAACTCTTCATTAAATTTTCAAATAAAATGTCAGTTCACTGTATGGCACTGAGAACCGTAATGCTCCCAAATACTCAGTGACAAGACCCAAAAACATCATCAGTGAGAGACAAGAATCTCGAATGCTTAACCTGTTCAAATACGGACACCAGTGAATGGAAATCATTAGGCGTTCTCCAGGCTTTGTTTAAGTACTACCTTCCAAAGTCGTCCGCGGATTCTGAGTCTGAATACGAACGGCCCATTTCAAAGCAGAGATAGCTACGTGTACACTGAGGCATGGAACCAATTCTGCTCCCTCAAGCAGAAAATCGAAGATATCGCTCATCCGCAACACTTTTAACGATACGCTTTTCCGTCGTAGAGTGGCACGGCTGTGATAGGATATCGGTGGACCGTCACTGATATTTACAAAGATTGTCATTTTGGACAATGTGTATTTCGCCTGTTTTGTAAAATTCCCTACCTAAAAATCGAACACTAAATAAATTCTCATGAAGCATACAAAATCTTTGCTACTTCTGAAACACTTCCTATATTTCTTGGCAAATTGAACTTGAATGAAACCGCAAACAGCTGTTAAGTGACATTTTAATCACGACCGGTTTCGCTTCCGTAAAACAGCATCTTTGAGTGGTTAGTATTGTTACATAGATTAGCACACGTAGACTGGTCATGATTAAATCAGCACTTAACAGCTGTTTGCAGTTTTATTCAAGTATATTTTACTTTCAATGTCACCGGCTGTGGCTGCCTGTTTTATAAATACACGCATGCATTAGCACATTTGGAACTCATAATACTAAGATTTCCAGCAGTTCAGTTGGCACAGGACATGGTCCCACATTTTTTATTTTTAGGAATCGGGAGGCCTGCTAAATACTACTGTTTGTGTAATAAAGATTGTTCCACATGAAATCCATACGGCTGTTTCAGCCAAACCTTCCTGACTACAGCATTCAGTCGCTTTCCCTAACGTCAAGTGTATTCGCATTATGGACAGATCGTCTTCTGAAGATCATGTCTGGTCACTGCAGTTACTTCCTGTTGTGTATTTTCTTTTTCGTTTCGTGACATTTCGAATTTTCCGTTGTTATTGTTGTGGTCTTCAATCTGAAGAGTGCTTTAAGCAGCTCTCCGTGCAACTCCATACTGTGCGAGCCTCTTCATGTCCGAATAACTACTGCAACCTACATCTTTCTTTTTTTTATTTTTTAAATGAACACATCGCCATTTGTTAGTATTTTTGTTGATTTAATTGCGATCTTGGTTTCGGCCTTAAACTCAATTACTTGAAAATGGCATAAAAGGACGAAACGTAGATCGTAATTAAATAAACAATAACACAATCAAATGGCAGCGTGTTCATTTAAAAATTAATGTATGACTGTTGCGCAACAACACCAAAAACTTTCTACATCTTTCTGAATCTGATTAGTGTGTTCATCTCTTGGCCTCCCTCTATGATTTTTACCCATCACACCTCCCCCCCCCTAACCAATAGACACTTACCTCCAGTACTAGATTGATGATCGCTTGATGTCTCAGAATGCGTCCTATCAATCTATCCCTTCTTTTGGTGAAGTCCCACCACAAATTTCTTGTCTCCCCAATGTTATTCGGCACCTCCTCATTATTTACGTGATCGATACATCTACTTCAACATTCTTCTGCAACACCACATTCCGAAAGCTTCTATTCCCATTTCGTCTAAATAGTCGATCGTTTATGTTTCACTTCCATACATGGCTACACTCCAGACAAATACCTTCAAAAAAGCCTTCCTTACAATTAAATTTATATTCGATGTTAGATAATTTCTCTTCTTCAGAAATGCTTTTCTTGCCATTGTCAGTTTACATTTTAAGCCTTCTCTATTTCGACCATCATCAGTTATTTTATTGCCCAAATAGCAACAGTCTTCTCGTTTCCTAATCTAATTCCCTCAGCATCACCTGATTTAATTCGACTACATCCCATTATCTTCATTTTGCTTTTGTTAGTGCTCATCTTATAACTCCTTTCAAAACAATATTGATTCCACTCAGTCACTCTTCCAGTCCTTTGCTGTCTCTGACAATTACAGTGTCATCGGCAAACGTCAGAGTATTTAATACCTACTCCAGATTTTTGTTTGGTTTCCTTTACCGCTTGCTCAATGTATGGGTTGGATATTATTAGTCTTGGTCTCACTCCCTTTACAACCACTGCTTCCCTTCTATGCCCGTCGACTCTTATTACTGCCGTCTGAATTCTGTACAAGATGTAAATACCCTTTCGTTCCCTCTGTTTTAGCCCCGCTACCTTCAGAATTTCGAAGAGAATATTCCAGTCAACACTGTAAAAAGCTTTCTCTAAGTCTACAAGTGCTATAAACGTATGTTTGTCTTTTCTTAACGCATCTTTTAAGAGAAGTCGTAGGGTCAGTGTTCCTATAGTTTTTCCGGAATCCTAACTGATCTTCACCGAGGTCGGCTTCTATCAGTTTTTTCATTCTTCTGTAAAGAATTCGTGTTAGTATATTGCAACTATGACTTATTAAACTGATAGTTCAGTAATTTTCATACCCGTCAGCAACTGCTTTCTTTGGAACTGGAATAGGAATTACTGCATTCTCCTTGAAGTCTTAGGGTATTTCGCCTGTCTCATACATCTTGCACACCAGTCTCTTCCACGTTACAACCTTCTTTTACGACTTTTAAACCAAGTATTAGCGATGATTAAATTATGCTCCGTGCAAAATTTTCCGTAGATCCGGTAATCACCTACTATTTTTTACCTGATTTTGTGACCTAATTTTTTATTGACATATATATGATAAGAAGTCACTGAATGTCAATAAATTATCAACAATTTATCTTTTCGTCTTTGTGATGTAGTCACAAGATTTCTTTCTCCTCAAGGCATTTTACAACGTGCTCATCGAATTTCTTTTATGCTCATTTGTACAAAGCCACAGTTCGAACACAGCTAAGCGCGTTTTGTCTGTTGCTCACAAGTTCACCTGTCTCACACGTGCAGTAAAACACATCGGATGAATGTCTTGACATACATTATCTTCCTTTTCATGTTAAGCGATTTGTTTCCTTCTATCTGTCTTCCTTGTCTGAATACAAGTTTTTCTGATTCAAATATTTCTCCTAATCGAATTTTAAGCCCTGTTCCCGTGCTTACAGAAAATAATAATGAATTAAAAGTGGCTCCCCTTTCTTGCAAGAACAACATTTTTGTTTTGTTTAGTCCCTCAACTTGTTTCACCACAGTTTCAGCTCCTGCAGAGTTTTTTTCGTTTCCAAAATTTATACACACGTATTTTATGTAGTTTAGGAATTGTTGACATCAGAGTTTGTTGTTGTTTAGATTACATACGTACTTCACCTTTTTTCTTACAGTACGTGTGCCCCTTGGGAAATCAGTCAGATGTTTGAATTAATACAGCACATCATTTGCAACACGTGGCTACTAGGGCAACGTCTGAATTTAATCTATATGTTCCTGTAAAATATTGGAATGTAACCCATTTATACGCTTATCGTTGCTGCAGTTGAAATGTACTGAGCTGCAGATATCTGGCTTTCGTTTGTCTGCTGAATGTATTGTTCTTATCGTTTTTATGTTTACAATGATAAGTGGACATAGGTAAGATTTCGTGAGGTTTTTGTTTGGGAAGCTACCTGGTGTGGTTTGCTATTATAGCCTATGATGCGGATTTTTAATAACGTTTACTTATGTTCTCTCGAGCGCAATGGAAAATTCTGAATGTTAATATGTTGCTGTCGTTGAGACACACTTTTAGTGAATATTTATGTTTTAGACACGCAGTTGATCGTCGTTTGTTTCACTGTTTTGTTTTCGATTAGCGGCCTCGAACTTCTCTCTCTCTCTCTCTCTCTCTCTCTCTCTCTCTCTCTCTCTGTCTCTCTCTCTATGTCTGTGTGTGTGTGTGTGTGTGTGTGTTCTACTGTGTGTTGTCTGATAACTGGCTTATTGTGTTGAATGATGTTCTATTGCAGAGCACTGTTTGATCATTGATGACCTTATGGTCTTGTGTGAAAGCTTTTGTAGTTGGAAATTTTCTTGTGTTGTAATAAATGGACAATGCTACAGATGATACAGATTATTTTAAGATGTGAAGATATGTTTCTATGCCACTAGCGTGGTGGGGGTTTTCAGTGACGTGATTACTGTATTGGCTGTTTTGAATTTTCCATATATTGGAATTAGTGTTGGTGGTTTTCTTCTATTATGATGTTTAGGAAGTGTAATTTTTTAGTTGTTCCGGGCTTAAGTGCGAAGTGGACGTTTTTGTGGGTAGTAATGGTGTCTCTCTATAACTGCAGTCATCATATGTGCATCTTTCAAAATAATACAAAGTTTCTTACAAAGAACATTCTGAAAGGCGATTTCCGACTCAAATATACATTAATCTCTGTTTGGTTATTATCTGCTCAGCAACATAACGGAGTAGGGCAAGGAGAACAATTCTTGGACTGGCACAATTATTTTTTGGTATTCAGTTACTATTGGTTTTCCGTCTTGAGTTTACTGCAGTTTAACGAAAGAGAACCGCATCAGACACGTTTCGCCTCTATTTATAAACCATCTTATGTGGTTACTCTGCAAATTTGATACATACGTTTGTACAGATTAAAAACAGCGTTTCGTTTATAAAGTTGGTGTGCAAGTTAATTACGGTGTTTCTTTACATATTCTGCTTCTTCCCTCCTTTCTAGCAGCCGTTCACATCTAACGATTTCGATTCACATACGCACTTGGCAGTTTTTGCCATTCTGCAGTATTTCTTGTGCTGCATTATATGCACTTCACTTTCGTAAACTGAACTGAAGTTATGTGTCTCCCTGCACAGTAATAGCGTTTATGTCTGTTCGTTTGTTTTCGTTCACATTGTAAGTGTTGCCAACCTTTGTAACTGCATTTTCTTGAGCTAGTGTAAATTAGTGAAAATGTCTTGTATGTTAGGTAGAGATGGGAGAGGAGATTTTGAGGGTGGGGGGTGGTTGATTGCAAGATTATTTTTAGGGGGGCGGGAGGAGCCTGGATGGTGATTAGACACAATCTGGGAGGAAATGGTAGTGGTAAATGGAGCATGTGGTAATATGTGTATATTTAATGTTATATTAAGTGGTCAATCAGTTTAAAGACTGTGTAGTTTTCAAAACTGGTCTTATCATTTGCAAATTGTTTCTTTTCGTTACGGTTTTTTGAATGTGGTAGTTTCCTTGTAAGATGAGGAGGTGTTTTTTTGTTGTAGTTGATCCTTATGAATTCCATGCCTTGTCTCTGTTGTTAATTTTATGTTGACGTTGGTGTAATACACCGACTGAAACGAAATACATGTGATGTAAAATACGTAGGTAAAACCAGGAGGACATTTGACACCAGATACAAAGCCATGCAAACAAACATATTAGTTTTTAGTCATATCAGTATCCGCTCGAAATAAAATCAGTCAAGTAACAGTTTGAATTGTAAAATACAGTGGTGTGCAAAACTTAAGGATGAAAGCAACTTTCGCATGGTGTCTCAGTGCCAGGTAACATAGCTCGATGAAACCTGGACCATACCCAGAAAGAACTGCGACATTATAGTGCAGATGGTAAGGCAATGAAAGGAACAGAAATGACGCATTTATTCGAAGGCAATGATTACACTGAGGTCAGGGCGACGTATGATGGTCCCTGGACATTTCAAAAGACAGGGCATGATTCCTAATAGGGTGTGTGAGTACCACGGACGGCAATGCGTGCTTTACAACGAGCTTCCATGCTCGCCACAAGGTTGGTGAAGAGGTACTGAAAGCGTTCCATTCCTTCACTAACGCAGATTAGAACTGCTGGGTGGTCGTTGGTACATACAGACGTACTTGAGCACATCTCACCAACACATCCGACATTTGCTCGATGCAATTTAAGCCGGGAAAACGTATAGTCTAGTATATTCGCAGAATATCCTCTCGTTGCAAGAGTCCGTCCGCCGTCGCGCATTGTTATCCATAAAAATAAAGCCAGGGCCGAATGCACCTCTGAAAAGACGCACATGGGAAAGGAGGACAGTGTCACAATACATTGAGCATTGAGTACACCGTGTTCTAAGATTTCGGGGTTAGCATGTCCATGCAAAGTTAAACCTCTCCACACCGTAACACCTGTACTATTAAAACGATCATGTTCGACAATGTTCTTGGGTTCGTTACGTAATGCAACTCTCGCCATATGAAGGTACGTCCATAGTCAATACTCAGGCTGAATCTGCTTTCATCCGAGATGTGCAGTGATCGCTCTCCTCGTTGGTCCAGTACCTATGCAAACGGTGCCGCTAATGTCCGCGAGTGTTAACGGAATGCGACTTACTGTTCGTCGGACAAAGAGACACGCCCATTAAGTCCCCGTGCCACTGTGGAATGTGAGATTACGTGCCTTGCAGTCCTGTTGAATATGTTTGCACTTGCACCCGCTGTTTGCAATGACTCGCTTGTTTCGTGTTGCACGCAGTAGCGGTCATCTGCCACTGTAGTTGACGCTGGTCGACCACCACCCCTCCTTCGGGCAGCAGTGCGCGTGGTTCGGATCACCCCCATGCTCGTGAAACAAACTATGAGCAATATTAAACTTCTGGAGTACATTCGTCACATTTCGCCCTTCATCCATTTTCCCGATGATTCTTCCCAGTGTGAAGTCATCCAAATGTAGTCTCCGCGAACATCACCACAGTGCACCGTAGCTGCTTTGCTGATTGACACAAACCGTCTTGTTCTGTTCCTTCAACAGACAGCCACATTTGGAGTTACAGTCATTCTGAGATCAATCTACGTGACGTTCAGCTTTCTGTGCAGGACTGGGAGACCTCTGGCTACATGCTCCTTCACTTAAATCTGTATTAAATATTGATAATATCGATTTTGCTATAAATACTGTTTGTTTTTAAGTAACGAACTGTAGGATAAATATGTAGAAGAAAACTGTTCCCTAGGTTATGCAGCCCTTTATATATCCTCACTCACTTTTTGGACGACGGTTCAATCCCACGCCCTGCCATCCTGATTTAGGTTTTCCGTGATTTCCCTAAGTCGATCCAGGCAAATTCCGGGATGGTTCCTTTGCAAGGGCACGGCCGACTTCATTCCCCGTCCTTCCCTAATCCGATGAGACCGATGACCTCGCTGTCTGATCTCTTCCCTCAAACAACCCAACCCACTTTTTGGAGTATTCACCACATCCGATTTTTAGGGGTATCTAGTCTGATTGTATACCGAAACGAAGCGATCGAAATGAGGTAACGCCTAATAGGATGCAATACTCCTAACATACAGGTAATGCGGTTACGATCTTAACTTATTTAAGCAGCTGGCAAAACTACTATGGTCCACCCATGTTTCTGATAATCTATGGCAGCGTACAGTAGTTTTACAACTCTAGCATTGACTGATGGCATTTATACAAAAATATAGTGAGTTCACGAGCGTTCTGTGTCAAAAATGGCAAATACAGACAGGTAAGAAACGTCATCTAACGTAAGTAACACAGAAATACACCAGACGTGTGGCACAAGCGAAACAGGAAGCAGGTACCTTGCTGGAGTACTACACTCTCGGCTAACATGAAACTTGGGGTGAAGTTCTAATGTGAAACGTCCTCGGAGAATGCGAGATACGCTCCGAAAGTTGCGCGTCGTTGGCACGAGTGCATTTCTACAGTCATCACCATAAATTCCCCCTTGTTAGGCCCCACCCACCGCCTTCCTTCGCCGCCGCTGTCGTTTCTTTTTCGCACGCGCCGAGCGCCGGCGGGAGATTACCTGCTGGCCAGCGTCCGCCCACGTCGGTCCGCCGCCGGCGTGACGTCACACGGCGCCAGGCGGCGCGCTGCTCCATTAACTCGCAATCACGCGCGCCAAAAATTACCGCTATGGAGGCTGCGGCCGGCCGCTTGATTTAATGGCGCTCCGCGAGGACTCGCTGTCGACGCCATTTACATGCAGATTTCGCATTTTTGTTTACTGCGAGCACTAATTTTATGTGTTAACTGCCGGCGCTGACGGGACGGCGACCTTTCGCCTGCAGGCAGCGCCGTAGAGCACTACGCGCCGCTCTTCGCTGACAGTCATGGCCTGCCGCCGAGGCACCACCTATGATGGCACAAAAGCGACCCTGTGTCTGCAGATATGTAAATACTCCGTAAGCCATATTAGGGAGCGTGGCGGAAAGCAATTCATAAATTTATCTGTCTCCCCTGTCCACACCGTAATACAAATGATCAGTACTCCTTTTTTCGGCACGTAGTGAAGAAACCGACACAAATTAGTTCACAACTCGATCCAATGGGATCGAAATTGTAATTCTGCGTTTACCATAATTCTGATGTCACAACAAAATGATCATAAGTTTTATACACAGAAATAAAGCACGAAGCTAACGTAATATTAATTATTTTATGAAAAATGTAACGATTTTTGTATTTTTGAAGTTTTTCAGTGACGAATATTTAAACTCCGAGTTATGATCATACGTGATGACCTCACGGAATAAACAGAATAAGTCCTTCAGATTAAAACTGTGTGCCAGATCGAGACTCCAACTCGTGGCCTTTGCCTTTCGCGAGCAAGTGTTCTACCATCTGAGCTACCCAAGCACGACTCACGCCCTGTCCTGACAGCTTTACTTCCGCCAGTACCTCGTCTCTTACTTTCCAAACTTCACAGAACCTCTCCTGCGAACCTTGCAGAACTAGCACTCTTGGAAGAAAGGATAGAGCACCTGCCCGCGAAAGGCAAAGGTCCCGAGTTCGAGTCTCGGTCTGGCACACAGTTTTAATCTGCCAGGAAGTTTCATATCAGCGCACACTCCGCTGCAGAGTGAAAATCTCATTCTGGAAACATCCCCCAGGCTGTGGCTAAGCCATGTTTCCGCAGTATCCTTTCTTCCAGGAGTGCTAGTTCTGCAAGTTTCTCAGGAGAGCTTCTGTGAAGTTTGGAAAGTAGGAGACGAGGTACTGGCGGAATTAGAGCTGTGAGGCCGGGTCGTGAGTCGTGCTTGGGTAGCCCAGTTAGTAGAGCACTTGCTCGCGAAAGGCAAAGGTCCCGAGTTGGAGTCTCGGTCCGGCTCACAGTTTTAATCTACCAGGAAGTTTCATATCAGCGCACGCTCCGCTGCAGAGTGAAAATCTCGTTCTGGAGAATAAGTCCGTTTTATTGGTAAATGAGTTTATGGCATATTCTCATGGGCAGCCATCGGTACTACAAGGCAGTTGAAATGACTTTCAAATAATGTGGCAAGTCACCGAGACACAAAGAGTTTCACTTTTAGCGATAACAGAAAGAACGTTCTGAATCAGTCTTCTCTCGAAAAGAATCGGGCAAGTCCAAAACTTTCGTCCACTGTTTACATTACACCTGTTAAGTCCTTTGGGTTGAGACTGAAAATATGAGCGGCTGAGTGCCTTGCAGTAATAGTATTTAGTTTGAAATGTGATAGTACTTTGGTCCTCCTAGAATTTTTAAAATGTGTGGATCATCACAAGATGAAGATGAGAATCCATCTGTTACTCAATCACCTAAAAAGAGAAAAAATTGTGGCAGAATGAGTAATGTTTGTAGGGACCTCATGGCGATGACTCATTAGTCAGGCAGTGAGTGCGAATGCGCATCATTTGAGTGTTTCACACAAATCAGAACCCACAACAGAGAAGAGCTTATCAAGACTTTAATTTGTTTGGTAACTAGAATGATCAATCTTCCTACTTAACCAGCTCAATTTCTGTGACATTAATTTTTCGTAGACGGCCTAGGCACGACGACTCCAATCTCAGAGATTGATCTTTCCGATACATTGCAAGAATCAGATGAAATGATACCATGTGTGAAATTCTCGTTCGTCAAGAGGCCTTCATTATTCTGCATGGAATAACGAAGTGCAGACTAAACACTATACAACCGACTATGAAGGATAGAGGAATATCCACCAAAGACAAAAAGACGTATTTGACAAAGGTCCGTGAAAACTATCCTAAGAAAAGCAGGCAGCCGTTATAAATCACAGAGGTGCATTTATAGGAAGAAAGAGTCACTACGACAAGGAAAACACAAAATTTACCTCCCAGTAGAACTATCAATAAAAAACTGTCGTGAGTTATATAAAGAAAAATATACTGAACTTCCTGATGCATATGAAATATTTAACAGCAAATTCAACTTACCATTTGCGTACATGCCTATTGAAACCCGCTCGACATTTGACAAATTTCAAGAAGAATGAAAGGGTTTGAATGAAAATTTTTCGCAAAACTCTCTGAAAAAGAAAAGTTAGACATTAAAAATAAACTTTACTTGTTACGAAAGACCTTCAGAAGCTACGGGCTGTTACATTTTATTCAGAAAAGCGAAAAGTGAGGCAAAAACGTAAGAAGCTACCAGAAAATTAAGCAATGTGCTTGGACTGTCAGAAAAACCTTCCCTCGGTAAATATCAGCACTAATGGTGTTTATTATAAGCGTCAATTATCGTTTTACAGTTTCAACATTCAAATGCCCAACAGTGATGTAATAATTTATTCCTACAATGAATATGTAGGGGGTAAAGAAGCGAATGACGTTTTTTTTAACAATTATGTGAGTGAAATCCTTGATCAAAAAGTAAGGCTTCTTGTAATATTCTTTGATTCGTGCTCAGGACAAAATAAAAACTATGCAGTGTTCTTCACTATGTCGTTCGTACCATTGAGACATTAGATACTGTCAAAATAGTGTTTCCAATAAGAGTACGTTCTCAGATGGAATGGGATAAAAACTATGATTTTATAAGAAAGGAAGCGACTGTAGAGTTACGAAAAGACTGGATTAACGCTTTTAAAAATTGCAAGAGTGAATCCAAGGCCTTATAAAGTCATTCCTGTCCAATAAGAAATTATGCAAGGATGGACGACCTTTTTAAAAACACGAGTTCCTTGAAGACATCACCATTCAGAGATGATCTCGGTCTGAGGGGAGATCAATTGTTCAAATACAGGATGACGTACAATGCACTTTGGATACCAGTAAATTTGGAACGTTCTCGTGGTTTACAAGCAGACGTCCAGCCTTAGTATCAACGGCCAGGTCCTGACGTGTTCTTATGACTTTATCGATCGTATAAAGGTAAGTGTTTTGTGACATGAAAGTATTTGTAAGGTAAATCAAGGTTGTTTCGAGACACAAAGAAATTAAAGACATTAGCTGCCATTGTGCATTGATTTGTATCAATGTGGTAAATTGTAAATTTGTGCCGCATCGGGTTTCAAACCCACGTCTCCTGCTTACTAGGCAGACACACTGACCACTACGCCAGCCAAACACCGTCATCGCAACCCTATCGTGCCTCTCGTCAGATCCAAATTTCCAACTTACACCACACACTACTGATGCCCCTGCTGATTACCCTCATTACTTGAGGAACCTCGCTGATTTCCGTAAGAGTTAGAAGTTTCTGCAGTTAAATAGCGGAAACTTCATTCAAACATTACTATAAGAAATTTTAATAAATATTTATAAAATATAACTCTTTGGTTATATCAATCACATCTATTACAGACAAATAGCTAAGTGCTAATATTCTTATATCTTTAATCTTGTCAACAAGCTGTATGTATAATGGTTTTGGCACGAGCGGTTGTACCCGGAAATCTGCTTTCGTCAGTTACAGAAGCACATTGGAAGGTCTATGTTAAAATGCTGAGAAATTAGCGTGTCGTGAAGATCATCAGATATGGAATAAATGTATTTTGAGGAAATATACAAGCGCACAACCACTTATTATTTACTTAATATGTGGAGATAGAAAACCTGGAGATCCTTTTTGTAGCCATTGCAAGAAGAAATCATCCAATAAGGCTACTGTGCCACAAATAACAATAAGAACTATCTCCAATCATCGATCAGAAATTCGCTAAGTTGACCATATTTTTACTATAATTACTGTGCTACTTACTCACTCTCGGGTTGATCCTTAACATAGCTGAACATTTTCTGCTTCCAACATAAGCGCAGTTGTTGCATGGCTTGGGACAATTGACATTAATAATAACTGTCGAACATTTTTTAAAGTTTAATGGGAGTGATGGTCCACAACATACACTCGCCACTGGAATGAACGGAAAAAGGCTATTCTTACTATTTGAATTATATTTCCGCCATTTAACTGTACAACGAAGTTTAATTATACACGGCAATGTTGTATGTAATAACAGCTTAAAGCCGAAAGCATGATAGTAGTATAAAATACAGAACATTCTGCAGTTAAATGCCGGGCGCATTGGCCGAGCGGTTCTAGGCGCTACAGTCTCGAACCGCGCCACCACTACAGTCGCAGGCTCCAATCCTGCCCGCATGTGTGTGATGTCCTTAGGTTAGTAAGGTTTAAGTAGTTCTAAGTCTAGGGGACTGATGACCTCAGATGTTAAGTCCCATAGTGCTCAGAGCCATTTGAACCATTTGCAGTTAAATGGCGGAAATATCATTCTAACATTGTTACACGACTGTGGCGCAAAAATATGATAACGTTGTCACTATTCTTAGTGTTCTTCCACCAAATGTACACTGCTCGCCATTAAAACTGCAGCATCGGGTAGGACGGTGAATAAGGAAATTTTATTCATAATACACACTTCAATCCCCGTTCGAGGTTCGAGTCCTCCCTCGGGCATGGATGTGTGTGTTGTCCTTAGCGTAAGTTAGTTTAAGTTAGATTAAGTAGTGTGTAAGCTTAGGGACCGATGACCTCAGCAGTTTGGTCCCATAAGATCTTACCACAAATTTCCCAAAATTACAGACATCAAAATAAGTTTTGCATCACCTTGGTTCCGAGAGTTCCGGAACCTGTACTTAAACAACATAAACATAAACATCATTTCCGCCGTTTTTATTGCACATGAAAACCACACATTGCATCTAGTACCGCCGTACAGTGAAAGCTTCAGAGGTGGTGGTCAAGATTTCTGTACGCACCGGTACCTCTAATACCGTGTAGCAAATCCTCCTGCATTGATGCATGTCTGTATTCGTCGTGGCGTACTATCCACAAGTTCATCAAGGCACTGTTGGTCCAGATTGTCCCACTTCTCAACGGCGATTCGGCGTAGATCACTCAGAGTGGTTGGTGGGTCACGTCGTCCGTAAACAGCCCTTTTCAATCTATCCCAGGTATTTTCGACACAGTTCATGTCTGGAGAACATGCTGGCCACTCTAGTCGAGCGATGTGGTCATCCTGGAGGAAGTCCTTCACAAAATGCGCTTGATGGGGGCGCAAATTGTCGTCCATGAAGACGAATACCTCGCCAATATGCTTCCGATACGGTTGCACTATCGGTTGGAGAATGGCGTTCACGTATCGTACAGCTGTTACGGCGCCTTCCTCGATCACTAGCAGCGTACGGCGGCCCCACATAATGCCACCCCAAAACAGCAGGGAACCTCCACCTTGCTGCACTCGCTGGACAGTGTGTCTAAGGCATTCAGCCTGACGAGGTTGCCTCCAAACACGTCTTCGATGATTGTCTGGTTGAAGACATATGCGACACTCATCGGTGAAGAGAACGTGAAGTCAATCCTGAGCGGTCCATTAGATGTGTTGTTGGATCCATCTGTACCGCGCTGCATGGCGTCGTGGTAGCAAAGATGGACCTCGTTATGGACGTCGGGACTGAAGTTGTGCATCATGTAGCCTATTGCGCACAGTCTGAGTCGTAACACGACGTCCTGTGACTGCACAAAAGCATTATTCAACAAGGTGGCGTTGCTGTCAGGGTTCCTCCGAGCAATAATCCGTAGGTAGCGGTCATCAACTGCAGTAGTAGCCCTTGGGCGGCCTGAGCGAGGCATGTCATCGACAGTTCCTGTCTCTCTGTATCTTCTCCAAGTCCGAACAACATCGCTTTGGTTTACTCCGAGACGCCTGGACACTTCCCTTGTTGAGAGGCCTTCTTGGCACAAAATAACAATGCGGACACGATCGAACAGCGGTATTCGAAAAAGACGGTCATGTGAAACCCAGCTCGCGCTATTCGTCCACGAGACTCAGAGGGCCATAGACACGGGTTCACAGGTAGATGCCGTGTTTCTTGACTTCCGCAAGGCGTTCGATACAGTTCTCCACAGTCGTTTAATGAACAAAGTAAGAGCATATGGACTATCAGACCAATTGTGTGATTGGATTGAGGAGTTCCTAGATAACAGGACGCAGCATGTCATTCTCAATGGAGAGAAGTCCTCCGAAGTAAGAGTGATTTCAGGTGTGCCGCAGGGTAGTGTCATAGGACCGTTGCTATTCACAATATACATAAATGACCTGGTGGATGACATCGGAAGTTCACTGAGGCTTTTTGCAGATGATGCTGTGGTGTATCGAGAGGTTGTAACAATGGAAAATTGTACTGAAATGCAGGAGGATCTGCAGCGAATTGACGCATGGTGCAGGGAATGGCAATTGAATCTCAATGTAGACAAGTGTAATGTGCTGCGAATACACAGAAAGATAGATCCTTTATCATTTAGCTACAAAATAGCAGGTCAGCAACTGGAAGCAGTTAATACCATAAATTATCTGGGAGTACGCATTAGGAGTGATTTAAAATGGAATGATCATAGCAACGGTCGCAGGTTCGAATCCTGCCTCGGGCATGGGTGTGTGTGATGTCCTTAGGTTAGTTAGGTTTAAGTAGTTCTAAGTTCTTGGGGACTTATGACCTAAGATGTTGAGTCCCATAGTGCTCAGAGCCATTTTTTGGAATGATCATATAATGTTGATCGTCGGTAAAGCAGATCCCAGACTGAGATTCATTGGAAGAATCCTAAGGAAATGCAATCCGAAAACAAAGGAAGTAGGTTACAGTACGCTTGTTCGCCCACTGCTTGAATACTGCTCAGCAGTGTGGGATCCGTACCAGATAGGGTTAATAGAAGATATAGAGAAGATCCAACGGAGAGCAGCGCGCTTCGTTACAGGATCATTTAGTAATCGCGAAAGCGTTACGGAGATGATAGATAAACTCCAGTGGAAGACTCTGCAGGAGAGACGCTCAGTAGCTCGGTACGGGCTTTTGTCAAAGTTTCGAGAACATACCTTCACCGAAGAGTCAAGCCGTATATTGCTCCCTCCTACGTATATCTCGCGAAGAGACCATGAGGATAAAATCAGAGAGATTAGAGCCCACACAGAGGCATACCGACAATCCTTCTTTCCACGAACAATACGAGACTGGAATAGAAGGGAGAACCGATAGAGGTACTGAAGGTACCCTCCGCCACACACCGTCAGGTGGCTTGCGGAGTATGGATGTATATGTAGATGTAGATTGACCGTCTACAGACAACGCGAGCCGTGTACCTCCTTCCTGGTGGAATGACCGGAACTGATCGGCTGTCGGACCCCCTCCGTCTAATAGGCGCTGCTGATGCATGGTTGTTTACATCTTTGGGCGGGTTTAGTGACATCTCTGAAGAGTCAAAGGAACTCTGTCTGTGATACAATATCCATAGTCAACGTCTATCTTCAGGAGTTCTGGAAACTGGAGTGATGCAAAACTTTTTTTTGATTTGTGTAGGTATAAAGTGTGGTAGGAAGAATAAACAATGAAATTTGTAGTTGATTTGGTGCTATACAGCGTGCGAGATTTAGGAAAAATCGCTATCACCTCTGGCAGCAACAATAGCTCTAAGCCAGCTGGATGTGTACAACTCAAGAGCAGATGTTTCCACTGAGAACGTCTTGGCCAGGACAACGATCGAACGCCTGACAAATCAGTGTAGGTCAGGTAAGCATGTACATTACCTTGTTGAGAAATGACGTAACAGAGACCACGAAGAGAGGGTGCAGCAACAGAACTTAACATGTTAGAAATTAAACTGGTGCAGACCAAATTGATGGCTATGCGAACCAAAGGTGATCGCATCGTACACCCGATGGCACCCCGAACAATCACGCCAAGTGCTAAGTCCGTATCACGATAACGAATGGAATGTGGATATGTTCGAATCCTCAACATCGAGCTGCTCTAAGCAGAATCGGCACTGGTCTAAAAAGACGACGTGGTGCCACTCCAGTGTTTAGTGTTGTCGTTTGGCGCACCACGGTCGATGTGTGTCTCGCTGCTGGCGCGTCAAGGGAATCCACAATAACGGTCGCCTTCTTTAGAGTCCATGATGCTGCACACTTCATCACACTGTGCGTATGGACACTTGCTTTGCTGGAAACAAGCCTATTTCGTAACTCCGGGTACGTTGGTTTACGTGGCTGTACTGTCCTGCACGGCTGCAAGACGCGTGGGCTCGCTGAGAACCTTCGTGACAAGACTAGGGTTTTGCCTAATGCGAACAGCAATATCGCGGAACGCTAGATCGGGGTCTAGACGCCCATGTAGACAGCCGCTGTCGCATTCCAACGCGTCTCTCATTTTTGCATGATGTATAATACAACCACTATTCAAATGGGATGTGTGAATGAGAAACACGCTACGTAATGATTGCTTATGTACAGAATGTACACTACTGGCCATTAAAACTGCTGCTCCACGAAGATGACGTACTACAGACGCGAAATTTAACCGACAGGAAGAAGATGCTGTGATATGCAAATGATTAGCTTTTCAGAGCATTCAAACTAGGTTGACGCCAGTGGCAACACCTACAAAGTGCTGACATGAGGAAATTTTCCAACCGATTTCTCATACATAAACAGCAGTTGACCGGCGTTGCCTGGTTGTTGTGATGCCACGTGTAAGGAGGAGAAATGCGTACCATCACTTAGATAAAGGTCGGATTGTAGCCCATCACGATTGCGGTTTATCGTGTCGCGACATTGCTGCTCGTGTTGGTCGACATCCAATGACTGTTAGCAGAATATGGAATCGGTGGGTTCAGGAGGGTAATACGAAACGCCGTGCTGGATCCCAACGGCCTCGTATCACTAGCAGTCGAGATGACAGGCATCTTATCCGCATGGCTGTAACGGATCGTGCAGCTACGTCTCGATCCCTTAGTCAACAGGTGGGAACGTTTGCAAGACAACCACCATCTGCACGAACAGTTCGACGACGTTTGCAGCAGCATGGACTATCAGCTCGGAGACCATGGCTGCAGTTACCCTTGACGCTGCATCACAGACAGGAGCGCCTGCGATGGTGTACTCAACGACGAACCTGGGTGCACGAATGGTAAAACGTCATTTTTTCGGATGAACCCAGGTTCTGTTTACAGTATCATGATGGTCGCATCCGTGTTTGGCGACATCGCGGTGAACACACATTGGAAGCGTGTATTCGTCATCGCCATACCGGCGTATCACCTGGCGTGATGGTATGGGCTGCCATTGGTTACACGTCTCAGTCACCTCTTGTTAGCATTGACGGCGCTTTGAACAGTGGACGTTACATTTCAGATGTGTTACGACCTATGGCTCTACCCTTCATTCGATCCCTGCGAAACCCTATATTTCAGCAGGATATTGCATGACCGCATGTTGCAGGCCCTGTACGGGCCTTTCTGGATACAGAAAATGTTCGACTGCTGCCCTGGCCAGCACATTCTCCAGATCTCTCACCAATTGAAAACGTCTGGTCAATGGTGGCCGAGCAACTGGCTCATCACAATACGCCAGTCACTACTCTTGATGAACTGTGGTATCGTGTTGAAACTGCATGGGCAGCTGTACCTGTACACGCCATCCAAGCTCGGTTTGACTCGATGCTCGGACGTATCAAGGCCGTTATTACGGCCAGAGGTGGTTCTTCTGGGTACTGATTTCTCAGGATCTATGCACCCAAATTGCGTGAAAATGTAATCACATGTCAGTTCTAGTATAATATATTTGTCCAATGAATACCCCTTTGTCATCTGCATTTCTTCTTGGTGTAGCAATTTTAATGGCCAGTCGTGTACATTGACGGAAAAAAATCACAACCCCAAGAAGGAGTTGCGTGACATAAACGAAAGTCAGTGGCCGTATTTCTACATCTGAAAGATGATGTCTATTCAGATTTCGCACCAGTCGCGGAAGTGTGGCGCTATTAACGGCACTATGAGGATGCAAATTAGGTTTGCTTTAAATACATTATGTAACGGTCGTAAGCGTTAGTTACCTTTGAGACTAGACGTAGTGAGTTGATGTTAGCCAAAAATGCCTTTAACGCGACAAACACGCCATTATCAACACCTCACTGAATGAGGTCGTCTAGGGCTAAGAGAAGCTGGATGTTCCTTCTGCTATACTGCAGAAAAACTTGGCAGGAAGGTAGCCACTGTAGGTGATTGCTGGCAACGGTGGTCACGAGAATCGCAAGATGACTTGTCTCCGGACGGCCACGTGACATTACCGACAGGGAAGAAGAACATCGTGTTCTGCGTATGGCCCTGGCGCTTCGTACTGCATCTGCAGTGCCAATTTGAGCAGCAAGTTGGCAGCACTGTGACACAATGAACTGATACAAACAGTTTACTTCAAGGACAGGACCGAGCCAGATGCTCTATAGCGTGCTTTCCACCAACCTCAAACCATCACCATTTGCGACTTCAGTGGTGTCAAGCGAGAGCTGATTATACGTCAGAGTGGAAGGTCTGTTGTGTTCTCTGATGAAAGGTGGTTCTGTCACGGTGAAAGTGATGGCCGTGTGTTAGCTAGAAGGACGCCAGTTGAGGGCCTGCAGCCAACCAGACACACTGGTACTACTCCTAGAGTTATGGCCTGCAATGTGATTTCGTATGAAAGCAGGAGCACTCTCGTGTTTATTCCATGCACACTGACTGCACATTAGTATGTCAGTCTGGTGATTCGACCTGCCATTCATGAACAGCATTGCAGGGAGACTTTTCCAACAGGATAACGATTGCCCACATACCGCTGTTGTAACCCAATAAGCTCTACAGAGTGACGACCTGCTCGATCACCAGCCCTGTCTCCAATGGAATCCGTATGGACCGTCATTAACCGCATTAACCGCCCCTGTACTGATCGATCAAGTGCAACACGCATGGAACTCCATCCCACAAATTAAAATCCGGCACCTATACGACACAATGCTTGCACGACCCCGATTATTCTTGCAGTGGCTTATCTCGCTCTTACATTAACCTTTGAACATAAAATTTTAATCAACTGAAAATGTTAGTTTCGCAGATGTATTCCCGAAATTTCATTACTGTACATTGTTTATTTTTTTGTGTTACGATGTTTCCCGTCAATCTATATGGCGTTATTGATACCTACTTTGTGAACATGCGCTGAAATGCTAATCATTTTTGTATCCAAGTCTGTATTACATTTCGTGCCAGTTTTCCGTTTGTTGCATGCTACATTCACGCTGTTGCAAGTTTAGTGACCAGCAGTGTATGTGGATGCAAAGTTTTCCACCATTTCCATGCACATGGTCTTGACTTCACTGCTTTAACTGTTCCGGCATTATGTTCTGCTAAAGCAATATATTTGTTTTGCCTGACTTTAAACTGGTCTAGTGACGTTTTTTATTGTTTGTGGTGCACTGCCAATAACTGTAGCGCAGCATGTGAATTTCTGCTGCCATTCTCATGCTAGGAAACAAAAGAAAAATTCGGAGTAGGTATTAAAATCCATGGAGAAGAAATAAAAACTTTGAGGTTCGCCGATGACATTGTAATTCTGTCAGAGACAGCAAAGGACTTGGAAGAGCAGTTGAACGGAATGGACAGTGTCTTGAAAGGAGGATATAAGATGAACATCAACAAAAGCAAAACAAGGACAATGGAATGTAGTCGAATTAAGTCGAGTTATCCTGAGGGAATTAGATTCGGAAATGAGACACTTAAAGTAGTAAAGGAGTTTTGCTATTTGGGGAGCAAAATAACTGATGATGGTCGAAGTAGAGAGGATATAAAATGTAGACTGGCAATGGCAAGGAAAGCGTTTCTGAAGAAGAGAAATTTGTTAACTTCGAGTATAGATTTAAGTGTCAGGAAGTCGTTTCTGAAAGTATTTGTATGGTGTGTAGCCATGAATGGAAGAGAAACATGAACGATAAATAGTTTGGACAAGAAGAGAATAGAAGCTTTCGATATGTGGTGCTACAGAAGAATGCTGAATATTAGATGGGTAGGTCACATAACTAATGAGGAGGTATTGAAGAGAATTGGGGAGAAGAGGAGTTTGTGGCACAACTTAACAAGAAGAAAGGACCGGTTGGTAGGACATGTTCTGAGACATCAAGGGATCACAAATTTAGCATTGGAGGGCACCGTGGAGGGTAAAAATCGTAGAGGGAGACCAAGAGATGAATACACTAAGCAGATTCAGAAGGATGTAGGTTGCAGTAAGTACTGGGAGATAAAGAAGCTTGCACAGGATAGAGTAGCATGGAGAGCTGCATCAAACCAGTCTCTGGACTGAAGACCACAACAACAACAACATTCTCATGCTAGGATTTCAAGTTTGCATGGAACAAATAGGCCAAGTATCAGTCATTCACTCCATTGAAAGTCACTTCTTTTTCGGTTGAAATGCTGTCATACTTCGAAGTTCTAGTCGTGGACCTTTATGTCAAAGAGATTATGACTAGACATCCGCCGGTGGTATGGGCATTAAAGAAAACTATATTTTATATAAGTATCGCGCCATTACTGAACGATCTCCTGGTGTGTCTAAGAGAGGCTGCAGAAAATGCGTATTAGGAGAGATGTAAATTGCTAACTATTGCTAACTCTGTGCATTTTGACAAAACGCCGTAGGGAAAATACACGTAACATATAATATGAATACATGAAGCGTTGTGCCGCAGAAGACAGTAGTCATCTTGATTTAGAGTTTTATGAAGAAAGAAGTCTAGATCACATTTGTTGTGGGCTTCAGTCTGAAGATTGATTTGGTGTAGCCCTCCACAGAAGTCAATCCCGTGCAAGCTTCTTTAACTCTGAATAAGTACCAAGACCAACCTTCGTTTGAACCTGCCTATGGCAACCAATGCCATATTTCTCAGGGGGAGAAGAACTATTATAACGACGATGCTTTGGAACAAGGAAAATGAAACGATCGGCGTAGCTGGTTTTCGCTGACAGTCGTTAATACAGTGATGCTAGCCCGTGTATCAGTAATAAAGGTACGAAACGCCAGCGCTGGCGTGAATAAAAATGCGTTTAAGAAATCGTAATCGCACTTCGTAAATCATGAAAAAATTATGAAGACTGGTTGTTTTGTTGAGCATGCAACTTTGCATCTAGACGGCTGTAACAGCGGCCGATCAGTCGTATCATCGTGTCAAGACTTCCACGTTGTCTCTTTTTACAAATTCTGAAACAAATAGAAATGGGTTAGGACAAGGTAAACATAAATATGATAATAAACATTAGTATTCCATTTGAGCATATATATATTATCATAAAATGTACAACCACGAAAAAATACCGCACCTCCTAATTACAGCGTGCGTCTAACACAAGACAAGCTTCCCCCGTCGAAGGTTCGAGTCCTCCCTCGGGCATGGGTGTGTGTGTAGTCCTTAGCATAAGTTAGTTTATGTTAGATTAAGTGGTGCGTAAGCTTTGGGACCGATGACCTCAGCAATTTGGTCCCATAAGACCTTACCGCAATTAACACAAGACAAAAGAAGAGAGAGTGCATGAGCGAAGGAGACAGGAACCCTCGATAAAGAACCTAGTCTCATTTGTTTCAAACGTTATGTTTAATATTTTGTATTTCGGCATAACTGTCATTAAGGAGTGTGACTGAATGAAATTTAAAATGTTTATTTGATACCACAAATGGCCGTCAAGTCACAGTCACTAAAACAATAAAAATTTTAAAAAGTTACATTACTAATTTCGACGCACTGAATCTTTGCTTTCAAATGTAATCACAAACCTGGAAAGCTGCATTAATATTTGCAACCACACTTCTTTGAAATATTACGAAAAATACACTAAAAGCACTAAATTGAAACAAAGGCAGCAGAAACGGGTCACAAGACGTTGTGGCAATCTTTGGTTGATGAGTCGTTTCACATCTTAGTGCCGTGTAGATGAAAATTGCATCAGGATAAAGCATATTATATATTCTTGCATTAGCTCCTGCAGTGATGCGATGATCATTTTGCAAACAAAGGCTCACACATCTGAAAATTAAAAAAAAATACGCGCATCTAACTAACATCATGGTGAAAGCTGCCATGAGATAAGTAGTTATCATTGCCTCACGGGTAATTTTATAACGTGCAGCAAGCCAAAACTAGAACCCTACACGCCGTCTTACTGTGTTCTGCTAATGAAATCTCACGAAGACGATGCACTCTAATTTGAGTCTCACACAGGACTAATCTGAGAGCATGACATCGCTTCAGCTGCCAGATTACACATCAAATCACTAGAGGGCGTAAGAGTATCATACAAAACAGAGGACAAAAGAGTATCGACCAACAGTTTAAAATAACAAGTGCTAGAAAGCGCCACTGTCAAATTTCTACGAATATGTCCTTTGCTAAAACGTAAACACTAGCCAGAAGGTGCTATTCATTATTTACAATCTTTAAATAGGGTGCACAGAGTGCATGGTCGTGGTAGACGAATTGTAACAGCTTATAGCAAGAAGTTTACTTGTAGTGCAACATTATGGCAACCTAAATATTGTTTTAATACGGTATAAAGTGATAATCCAGTGTAATGTGTTAATACAAAGGTACGATCATCACATGTAGTAGGACGGGAAGATCGCGTGGTCCGTCTGTTTGTAGTTCGAGTTAAGTCTTACAGTCAAACCGGTAACAACTGTAAGGTAATGCAGCGAAGACTACAACGATATGGTACTGATCTATGGGGAGACGCACCGCAATGCAACTGAGGCCCTAATGCTGTGTTCACAACGTTTTCCAACGCAACGTCTACCTTCTGCGTATGTTTTTAGACGTACAGAGATGCTTTTAAGAACCGAGGGAGCTTTTCAGGTACAACGTTTCGTGGAAAGACCAATCCGCGACGCAGTCGATATTGCCCGGAACGTTACTGAGTATGCTGTAGCACATACTACGCACGATAAGTATAGCTTAAATGAAAGTAACGTGTACGTACTAGTCCATCGGTATTATTATCGTGCTATTGCATTTCGGTTGCAGTATTATTTGTACTTATAATAATGATAATAATAATATGTTCATTATTATTAATATTATAAAAATCATTGTATTTCACCCTCTGGTACCTCTTTCTCATTTTAATTAGGACAAAGAAAAGCTGCAACAGACCTAGGGATATCGAAGTCTGCGGTGCAAAGAATCCTGAGGGAACGTAAATGGCATCCTTCTAAGCTGCACCTACACCGACAACTACATGGAAATGATTTGCAAAATCGGGTATCGTTCTACAAACGTCTCGTAAATAAAGAAACCATAAATCCGTGTAACCGAAAATGCAGGATGCATGGCACCTGCTACCGATAAATAATTTTTTTAATTGTATGTAAATATTTGTAATTTAAACGCATTCTTTTAATAAGTAAAGACATTGCTTCACTGTATGCGTACATTTAGGTAGAAGTCTGTTGATGTTTCATTGTATTTATCTGTGTTTTACTGTGAAAGCTCTAGGAAAAATCCAAAGGAATTATTATTTGCATCGACTAGCAACGATAATAGCAGTGGTTGTGCATTGTAAAACCATTGGGTAGGGGGTTGTTGCGCAGAGCGCGCGGAGAAAGCGGGAGACGGGTTCCAGCGCTTGTAGTGTGCAGAAGTGTGGTGTTAACGCTCTCGCAGTAGAGAGTACCATTTTCGGCGGCATCAAGTACGCGCGTCGGCCAGATGACTAGTAGCAGGAGTACAGACAGTGGACGGGCGGAAGAGGCTGTATTAATTACGATTACCCGTTCCTATAATTAGCTGTGGCTCCACAATATGCTACCGTCTTCAACAACAGCAGCAGTTCCAACAACACAGTTTCGTCGTCTGCTTCGAATTTCGTCATATGCACAGCGCTGAAGTAACACTGTTCATTGGTAGAAAGTATTAACGGCTAACCCAGCAGCACAACTGAGTGTGATTTGATTGATAAGATTTATTTAAATAATAATCAGTTAAACTCAAGGCGATTGTGTCCTCATTTCCCCCAGCCGTTGTTACCAAGCAGGATCCTTGTTCCTTTATTTCCTGATATGTTAACTGAGTGTCATAAGAAACAAATTGAATAGTTACAGCCAGTTTATTAATGAATAAATTCTCTTTTAAGGATTTTAGCCTCAGTCTACTTTCAATTAACTGTTGTACAACATAGGCTTCAGTATATGACTAAAGTAAAGCAATTTCATTTTTCAAGTTTGAGAATCAATCACTGGAAAAAATCCACAGCTAAAGAAATGCACAAATTAAGAGTGCGGAAGTTTTATTTATTTTACATGTAGCTTGGAGCACATGCCTGTTTGGTTTGGTGAGTATTCTAGTATTTAATTGTGTTCAAGTCAGTAAAAAGGGCTCAGTTGTTCAGTCATAATATGAAATCCAATTTGCAAAATAAGTACGGCAAAGTAAAAAGTGCTTGCTTTTTTTCTAAATTTCTTTGATGACGTTATGCTGAGGTCACTGAAAGGCATTGTTCGCGTAACGAAGTTCAGTACTAACATACAGTTTAATTGCATATTTTCAAATCATTACTCGATTACCTTTTTCAAAATTTAATGGCAAACATAACGTAAGAGTGACTTCTCAATTTTCTTTATCATTACATATTCACTTAAAATTAGTGTCAAAAACGTGACAACCTTAAGTTGCCACATCAGTGTTTAATATTGCATGTTTTTCTTTCCCATCATCTTGTACAGGATTTTGAATGTAAATTGCCCTAGTGGGCTGGCGACCGTTAATTATTTTCTTTTCGTTCATTAGTGTAACTTTTGGATTCATGATCAGTGGTATCCCTTTTCTGTCCAGTGTTGTTCGTGAGTGAATGCACAGAATAACTTTCATTTTCCAAATTATATCCATGTTCGGTCTAATTACTTTTAATTTTAGTAGATTTTCCATCAGAGGGGTCGATTGAACACTTTCCTCCTACTTATCGGTATCACTTCTTCGGGAAAGATAGCCTTGTCCAATTAGAAAAATTCCATTATGTATACACGCGATCCACGGTTATATTTTATATCGCAAGTAGGATAGGCCGATTAGTAAGGGGGTAGGATACATCCGCATTTCATCATTGAGACTGTTTGGGGAGATCTGTGGTGTCACCGCCAGACACCACACTTACTAGGTGGTAGCCTTTAAATCGGCCGCGGTCCGTTAGTATACGTCAGACCCGCGTGTCGCCACTATCAGTGATTGCAGACCGAGCGCCGCCACACGGCAGGTCTAGAGAGACTTCCTAGCACTCGCCCCAGTTGTACAGCCGACTTTGCTAGCGATGGTTCACTGACAAAATACGCTCTCATTTGCCGAGACGATAGTTAGCATAGCCTTCAGCTACGTCATTTGCTACGACCTAGCAAGGCGCCATTACCAGTTACTATTGATGCTGTAAAACATGTACCGTCAAGAGCGATGTTCACCATTTATGGATTGAAGTTAAGTATTCCAGCAGCTACGTACGTTTTTTGCTAGTCTAATTTCCTTGACCTGTTCCAGTCCTCACGCCAGCCTGCGTGAGCTAAAACGCGTGCCTTTCGGCTGCCTCTCATACCTGTGGGCTCTCCTGCCAACCCACAACAAGATCAATGCTATTTCGCCAACGACCCCACTGTCAATAAACACAATCTACATTACTGGGCTCATGCAAATCCTCACTGGTTATAACCAAATCATATGCAAGCGCATTGGAATGTTAACGTATAGTGCGGCATTCTGCCGGCCGGTGTGTCCTAGCGGTTCTAGGCGCTTCAATCTGGAACCGCGTGACCGCTACGGTCGCAGTTTCGAATCCTGCCTCGGGCATGGATGTGTGTGATGTCCTTAGGTTAGTTAGGTTTAAGTAGTTCTACGTTCTAGGGGACTGATGACCTCAGATGTTAAGTCCCATAGTGCTCAGAGCCATTTGCATCATTTTTTTTTTTTTTTGCGTAATTCTAGAACACCACGTCACTGGACCAGTTTATTTGGCTCCCAGACTAACTGTTCGGTTGTATTTGCAATTCCTACAAAATGAGCTTAATCTTGGGCCTCTCCTAGAAGATATCCCACTTCTGTTAGCAGTGAGGTACTCTTTCAGCACGAAAGTTCCCCCCCCCCCCCTCCCATTATTGTAGAGGTGTTATGGAATATCTCTACAGCGTATATTGCGAACGGTGGATCGGTGGATAGGTCGCGCTGATTGCATTCGATGGCCAGCGAGATCACTTGATTTAACGCTCTTGAATATTTTCTTATGGGGTAATATCAAAGTCATGGTTAACGCAACGGAACCGGAAAATCCAGATGTGTTAAAAGAACGAATGCGTCATGCTTGCGCTTCAGTATCTGCAGAAATGTTAAGAGGTGTCCAAGCCAATACCGCTTACGCCAGTGCATCCAACAAAGCGGACATGCATTGGAACATTTGTGTTATGAATAATGCAATTACAAAAACTCTTCCAGTCTATAACAAAAGTTTAAAGGAACATCGTTCGTGATATTCATTATATTCGTTGTTCTTCATTGCAATCAAGGATATGGCATCATTTATGTAATACTGCTAATTGTGAAGCACGAATTGGTCCAATATGTGTTTTTAAAAAACTAGCTGTCATATGTTGATATGCTTTGAAACAGATAATTAATGTGCTCTGACGTTTGTGCTTCTTGTTTTGGTCAGGAGCAATCAGCCCTCTATACAGGCAAGTTTCTCAAGGTCAGGAATCGAACCCAGCACCACTCCTACAGCAAGCAAGTTTTCTAGCAACGAGCTATAGGACCAGTTATAGCTGTAAAGTGTTTGTTTTCAAGCATTGGTCTTAAGTTTAGCACGATCTCCTCCTTGTTGTTCTGCTTAGGCAAACCTTTCACCATCTATGGTATCCAGGATTAAGTAACTTCAATGGAGGATGGCGTGCGTGGGCCGCCTGGTATATGTAAGGCCAAAGATAACAAATGGTAGCTTTTCTTTCCTTTATGTGGGTATTGTATTTTGCTCACTTTAGAGCAGTATTGTCTTTTTCGTTTTAGACTAGTGTTATGAAAACAGAGCCATTTCACTGTTAACAAAATACGGTTTTTATATATAGAATAAGGGTTGCAGTTTAAGATTTTTCACTACTTCCGTATTACAGTATATCATGAGTCTAGATGTAGAACCGTTGCCAGCATAGAGACCTCGTGTAACGGGTGAGGACACAGGATGACGAGTGGTACTAAGCCAGGGAGTAGAACCCATCCAAAGAGTTCTCTGTCTGGACTGACACATGGCGTTGTAGGATGACCAGGATGTCATTCAGGTATGGCTCAGGTGTTCAACATGTTCAGGAACCATGGAACAATCACACATCAGAATCAATGAAGTAAGCAAGAAAAAATACCGTACTTCTTAATTACAGCGCGTGTCTACCAAACGATAGAAGAAGAGAGAGTGTGTATGTGTAAAAGAGACAAGATACCTTGCTTTTTTTTAAAAAAAAAAGAATAAAATCCAGTCTCGTTTGTTTCAAAGGTTATGTTCAAGTTTTACAACGTTGCGTCATTCTATCTAAGGGAAGATCGAGAGTGCAATTAATTTTTGATAAAAGGGGTATCACACCGCAGTCTGGGTCGTCCACGAAATTCCACTGTGGTTTCTGATGTTAGCAATGTCACGTGAGCCATAATAATTAATAGAGTTACATTGTGCAATAGTTCCTGGTACCTGTACGACTATATACGATAATTGCTCCATTAAGCTGATGTGAGCCACTGAAAGGCTGTATATTACATTACTTGTGGTACCCTTGGCGGCAGCAGTAAATTCTTCGTATCCCAGTCCCCGATAGAACTGATAATATTCCTTTATCCCTTTCGTAACGCCATTAAAGTTGCAAATGGTTCCATTGCTGGAACCATTAATTGTTTGAAAGCTGCTTCATAGCTGCGTTATTAGTATTATCTCTCTCTCCTGTTAAACTGTCTCTCCACTTTACAGTAACAAAATTTTCGCCAGGGGGCCTATCAGAATCCGTATACAGTGTTTTCGTGATGACGATAAAAACTTCCCGATCTGGTGGAGAAAGACAACTCCAAAAAGTGAATTCAAAGGTACATAGCCAAACATGTTGTGAGATAGTCTGTTACGGCATACAAAAACTTACGAATGTTCTTCGTACTATGTATAGGCCACTAATTAACTGCAGATGCCGTGATGTGCTCACGGACATCGTCATTTCTGCTGTAGGGGTGGGTAAAACTGCAGTCAACGCCTACAAATAAGTGCGTGTAGTAGATCAGCCCTAGCGTAATACTGCGTTGTACTCAGTTATGAATTTAGTCATGATTATTGTGTAAGAAGAAACAAATGGAAATTGTAACAAAGTTAATAGTTTTTGTATAGCCAAGTGCCTAGATACGAGATATTCGATACACGAGACTGTTCGAGTCGTTAAAAGAAACAGGATAAGGAGTGAGACGGATCCCTTACAAGCATACCAAAATGCTTCAGAAAATTTCCCTGGAATATTTCCGAAACGTCGTTGGCAACCAAACACCTATTGAAATTAGTTCGTAGAACCTATGAGACTGGAGATATACCGTCATAATCTCGGACAAAATCTTCTTCCGACGACAGCAAAGCACGTAAGTGCAAGAACTGTCGCGCAGTCAGCCTGACAGCCTATGCATCCAAGTTGCTGACAATAATGCTGCACAGAAAGATGGAAGGGAAAACAGGACACCTATCAGGTGACAATCAGTTTGGTTGTAGAAAAGGTAAAGGCACCAGAGTGACGGTTCTGACTTTGCGCTTGATAACGGAAGCAAGACTTACGAAAAATAAAGACACGTTCGTAAGTTTTGTCGACCCTGAAAAAGCGTTCGATAGAGTAAAACGATTCATGATTTTCGAAATTCTCAAAAAAATAATTGTAAGCTGTAGGAGAAGACGGGTAATGTACAGAACCAAGCGGTAGCAGTAAGAATGTAACACCAAGAACGGCTCTGATTAAAATAGTGTAAACCACGGATGAAGTCTTTCTCCTCTACTGTTCAATCTCGACATCCAAGAAACAATGACGGCAACGAAAGACAGGTTTAGAAATGCGATAAAAAGTCAGAGTGAAAGAATTTGTTGATTCGCTGATGATATTGCTGTTCTAAGTGAAAGTGAGGAAGGCTTACAAGGCCTATTGAATGGACTGAACAGTCTGTAGAGTATAGAATATGGATTAAGATCAAACCGAAAAAAGACGAAAGTAATGAATAATGGATTAGTGAGAAACTTATCATCAAAATTGAGGACCACGAAGTAAACGAAGTGAAGTAAATCTGCTACATTTGAAGCAAAATACACTCCTGGAAATTGAAATAAGAACACCGTGAATTCATTGTCCCAGGAAGGGGAAACTTTATTGACACATTCCTGGGGTCAGATACATCACATGATCACACTGACAGAACCACAGGCACATAGACACAGGCAACAGAGCATGCACAATGTCGGCACTAGTACAGTGTATATCCACCTTTCGCAGCAATGCAGGCTGCTATTCTCCCATGGAGACGATCGTAGAGATGCTGGATGTAGTCCTGTGGAACGGCTTGCCATGCCATTTCCACCTGGCGCCTCAGTTGGACCAGCGTTCGTGCTGGACGTGCAGACCGCGTGAGACGACGCTTCATCCAGTCCCAAACATGCTCAATGGGGGATAGATCCGGAGATCTTGCTGGCCAGGGTAGTTGACTTACACCTTCTAGAGCACGTTGGGTGGCACGGGATACATGCGGACGTGCATTGTCCTGTTGGAACAGCAAGTTCCCTTGCCGGTCTAGGAATGGTAGAACGATGGGTTCGATGACGGTTTGGATGTACCGTGCACTATTCAGTGTCCCCTCGACGATCACCAGTGGTGTACGGCCAGTGTAGGAGATCGCTCCCCACACCATGGTGCCGGGTGTTGGCCCTGTGTGCCTCGGTCGTATGCAGTCCTGATTGTGGCGCTCACCTGCACGGCGCCAAACACCCATACGACCATCATTGGCACCAAGGCAGAAGCGACTCTCATCGCTGAAGACGACACGTCTCCATTCGTCCCTCCATTCACGCCTGTCGCGACACCACTGGAGGCGGGCTGCACGATGTTGGGGCGTGAGCGGAAGACGGCCTAACGGTGTGCGGGACCGTAGCCCAGCTTCATGGAGACGGTTGCGAATGGTCCTCGCCGATACCCCAGGAGCAACAGTGTCCCTAATTTGCTGGGAAGTGGCGGTGCGGTCCCCTACGGCACTGCGTAGGATCCTACGGTCTTGGCGTGCATCCGTGCGTCGCTGCGGTCCGGTCCCAGGTCGACGGGCACGTGCACCTTCCGCCGACCACTGGCGACAACATCGATGTACTGTGGAGACCTCACGCCCCACGTGTTGAGCAATTCGGCGGTACGTCCACCCGGCCTCCCGCATGCCCACTATACGCCCTCGCTCAAAGTCCGTCAACTGCACATACGGTTCACGTCCACGCTGTCGCGGCATGCTACCAGTGTTAAAGACTGCGATGGAGCTCCGTATGCCACGGCAAACTGGCTGACACTGACGGCGGCGGTGCACAAATGCTGCGCAGCTAGCGCCATTCGACGGCCAACACCGCGGTTCCTGGTGTGTCCGCTGTGCCGTGCGTGTGATCATTGCTTGTACAGCCCTCTCGCAGTGTCCGGAGCAAGTATGGTGGGTCTGACACACCGGTGTCAATGTGTTCTTTTTTCCATTTCCAGAAGTGCAACTTTGTGTATAAAACCATCTAGATCGCTTACTAAAATTTTCTGCATTTCGACTACGCCGATGTCAGACATCAAAAACCTTAATGTAATAAATAAAGAAATTTTAATTGGCAATCTAGACCGTTATATCCATAAAAAAATTCACGATCTCAGGCAGTAAATGCATTTCCTTTGCTGATAAAGTATGACGGACGAAACAAGGATGACATAGAAAAATTGTTTGCACAGTCAAAGATGTCATTACTGGCCGAAAGATGTCTACTAGTATCAAACTTAGGATTTGATTCGAGGAAAAATTTTGTCAGAATACACAGTCTAGCCAGAATTCGCGAGACTCCTCGCCTGTTCGTTATGCTGAACTACAAAACTTCACTGTCTGGTGCAGAGTATAACAGGGTAGGAGAGACATTGCTGCCAATATCCTGACAGTCACATGTGTACGTAGTGCATCTTACACGAAACGAAAGGTGAGTGTAAAACAATTACCTACGAGGATTACAGACAGTAGTAGCAACTCTCACTACCAAGAGCCCTTTTTTCTGCGGCTATAGTGGACGTCACAAATGGATGTTAGAACTACTTACCAAGTTACACTAAGGTGATAAAAGTCATGGGATACCTCCCAATGTGCGTCGGCCTTCTTTTTGCCTCGCGTAGTGCAGAAACTCGACGTGGCATGGACTCAACAAGTCGGAAGTCCGCTGCAGAAATATTGAACCATACTGACTCTGTAGACATCCATTATTCCGAAAGTGTTGCCGGTGCAGAACTGACCTCTAGATTACGTCCCGTATAAGTTCGATGAGATTTATGTCAGACGATCTGGGTGGGGAAATCATTCGCTCGATTTGTCCAGAATGTTCTGGCATGGTGCATTGTCATCCGTAAAAATTCCATTGTTGTTTGGGAACATGAAGTCCATAAATGAAAATGGTCTCCATGTAGACGAACATAATCATTTCCAGTCGATGATAAGTTCATTTGGACCAGCGGACCCAGTCCTTTCCATGTAAACACAGCCCATACCATTACGGAGCCAGCACCAGCTTGCACACTGCATCATTGACAACTTGGATCCATGGTTTCGTGGAGTCTGCGCCACACTCGAATCCTACCATTAACTCTTACAAGTGAAGTCGGGACCCATCTCATCAGGCGACGGTTTTCCAGTTGTTTAGGGTCCAACCGATGTGGTCACGAGCCCAGAAGAGGCGCTGCAGGTAATGTCGTGCTTTTAGCAAAGGCATTCGCATCGGTAGTCTGCTGCCTTAGCCGATTAACGCCAAATTTCGCCGCACTATCCTAAAGTATACGTTCCTCGTACGTCTCACATCAATATCTGCGATTATTTCAACCAGCGTTGATCGTCTGTAAGCACTGACTACTCTACGTAAACGGCGCTTCTCCCGCTCGTTAGGAGGAGGCCGTCCGCCACTGCGTTGTCCATAGCGAGAGGTAATGCCTGAAATTGGGAATTCTCAGCATACTCTTGACACTGTGAATCTCCGAATATTAAATTCCCTAATGATTTCTGAAATGGAATGTCCCACGCATCTTGATCCAAATACCATTCCACGTACAGAGTCTGTTAATTCCTGTCGGGCGGCCATAATCACCTGAGTGCAAATAACAGTTCCGCCAATTCACTGCCGTTTTATACTTCGTGTACGCGATTAACAGCTCCATCTGTATACGTGCATATCGCTAACCCATGACTTGTGACCTCAGTGTATATTGCCTGTTTTGTATCGGATCACCCGGTTTTGAGGCCCTTCCCCGACCACCCGACCTAGTTTTGGGATTTTTTTGCAAAACTAAGTTGGGTGGTCGGGGAAGGAACTCACCGACCAATACAAATATATTATTTATTTACCAATTCAGTTTGTTTTGAATGCTGGAAGTGGCACAACAGTCGTCCCGGAAATGTCTCTCACTTTTGGCAGTTGGTTTGTAAATGTATTTTGGTTTGATTTGTTTGCTCTCTATTGAGTCTTTACTGCACTATGCTTAAAGTTTACAACACCCCTTCTCTATACTCTTCGCTTCTGTGAGGACATGGTAAACATGAGACGCGGCACTGTTACACTATACAGTGTGTAAATTTTAAGTTGACAAACCAGAATAACTCGAAAAATAAGCTTCACACGAAAAAATGTGCAGCATCCAAAGTTGATAATTGTTGAGGGGACATCTGCTCGTGCTAAAATTAGTCCGCCACCCCAGACCCCTGGGGGTAGGGCGCGAGGCAACTTTAAAATTTCAAATGGGAACCCCCAATTTTTATTGCAGAATCAGATTCTACATAAAAAAACTACGTACATTTGTTTTGATTCTTGGTAGTTGGCGCTGTAATTCAAGAAAATCCAAGTTCTCATTTTTGCGTGGAAAATTGTTACGGATGAATAAAAAAATACCTATTTATTTCGTAAATTTTGATTCGCTAAAACTAAAAATTAGAGTTTTACAAATGTTGACCCAAACAATTATTTAAAAATTATTAATTTAAAAAATTTTAAAAATTAATATTTGGGTCAACATTAGTAACACTCTAATTCCTCTCTCTCAAACCCCACCCTATGGGGAGAAAGGGAGAGTTTTAGTTTTAGCGAATCAAAATTTACGAAGTAAATAAGTATTTTTTATTCATCCGTAACAATTTTCCACGCAAAAATGAGAACTTGGATTTTCTTGAATTACAGCACCAACTACCAAGAATCGAACAAATGTTTAAGACAAAATGTACGTATTTTTCTTATGTAGAATCTGATTCTGCAATAAAAATTGGGGGTTCCCATTTGAAATTTTAAAGTAGCCTCCCGCCCTACCCCTAGGGGGCTAGGGTGGCGGGCTAATTTTAGCACCAGCAGATGTCCCCCTCGAAAATAATTTGGGTTCTACACATATTTTCGTGTGAAACTTATTTTTCGAGTTATTCTGGTTTGTCAACTTAAAATTTACACCCTGTATATTATGGAAATACATGATAATTACAATCTCTTACAAAAGTTGGTTGCTTTTAGCGGAGACAATTCCAATGCAAATTTTGGTGGTCGTAATAGGTCTTGATCAAGTAACTTATACAGAAGACTGAGAAATGAGCTAGGTGAACACATTTTTAGGAAGCGAATATTCTTATCTTATTCTTCATAATGCTGGGTTGGTTGCTGTGACATTCTGAAGCCAGATGTGGAAGCTTTCACTCATAAATTGTTTTCACATTGTGCGGTCTACACTGTAAGAGTCCGTAAGTTAATAGAATTCCGTGGGTTTGTAGGAACAGAATACAAGACAGTTTAGCCTCACTGTAAAACAAGATTGTTACCACTTGCATCTGCAATTGAGAGGGTACTGCAGATATATAGGATGATCTCAAAAGTTACTTCCTATCTGAAGAAAACTGTTATGTAAGTGTTAGGCTATTTGTAGAAAATCCATTGGCTGAAAGCCACTTATGGTGTGTTCACAGTAAAAAGACTTTTTTACAAAAAAATTCTGTACATTGAATGTGAGATCAAAACTGCTGCAGAAGTCTACTCTGCATCACAGGGCATTGCCCCTAGTTTGCAAGAAAGGGCAGAAGTGCATTTTGCCCCTTTAAAAGTAAAATAAATTGTTACTATATCTGATGCGGAAATTCAGCTAAAGTCTTTGAAAGTAAAATGTAAACATTTTACACTGTTACTTACAACTATATTAATAAACGGGTGACCCAATACAGTGGTATGTATATATTTCAGTGGTTAACTCTGGAAAAATAGTCAGAGAGGCGAGCAGTGGAAAAAACTTTGTTATTTTTAAGAGTTGTTATTATTGTTACTGAAGACTCTGTACTCTTTGATAACATAAGACCTTTAAGGACATACTACGTAACGTCCATTATTCCAAGGAAATGAAAAATATTTGGAATAAATCACATTTTTTTACCTTAATTCCCCAGTTTTTGAACGTTAAAATATGGTAACCCTAGGGTGGACAGAGTACTAAATTTAGTACACTTCTGTCAGCGGCAGTGTCCCTAACTCGGGTGAGCTTCGAGCTGAAATGAGCTTGGATGATAGATAAGCGTACATCATGCCATGCTATTTCAATCTATCCAAGAGTTCGTCGTTGGTGGTGGCTGGCGATTGGTGGCGTACGTCTCCCAGCAACCAATGACCGGATGTTATCAGTGGATGAGAGATCTGGAGAATTTGATGACCAGGGCGAAAATCGAAAACCCTTTGTGTCGAGGTAGATCAGGACAGTAAGGCCAACATTGGGTCTTGCGGTATCTTGTAGAAAGATAGCGTCTACGGAATGACACCTCGTACCCTCACGGCCGGTTCTGGGCTGGAAGACGATGAATGCATCCCTCAACGCTTCTTATCCTTGGACCCTCGAGACGCGAATGACGTCCACCGTGATGCTGCAGCTAGAACCAGAACTCGTCTGAAAACAAGATATCTAGCCTGTCCTGTGTTCAGTCTTGTCTTTGGGCGCATCGCAGTCTGCACTCTGCACGCCCCTCTCTCGGGTGACAATGGTCGCTGTGTAGACAGTCCACGGCGCTGCAAACGTCGCCGCGGTGTCCACGTGAATCCTTGTCTTGCTGACCATTTCCTGACTCAACGTACGCGACCACGCCACTATCCTGCCAGTTTCGAATTCCGATACGTGCTGCTAGTAGTTTCTCACTTTTACACGACGCATAACACGATCTTCTCGCAACAAGCAATATTCAAATGCGATTTCTGAGTGAGAAACCTGCTGCGTAATCCTTCATTATATCGAAGCGTCTAGTGCAGAATGATGCAAAAAGAAAGAACATATTTCAATTGTTTATTATGGATAAAATATAAAAGACAAAAACACGTTGCCCACGTCACTGGGTAGAAGAAGGTTCAAGTTTTGACACAGCTGCGCATTTGTTTGTAACAACATGGCGACTACACCACAAGAGAAATTATTCTGTGTGTTGAAATTTGCGTGAAGTCAATCCATTGTTCAAATGCAACGCGCATTCCGCCGTCTGTTCAGCAACAAGCTCGCTCTGTACAAGCAGATTTATGACTATCATAACAAATTCTTGGAAGCTAGTTGCGTATGTGGAGGGACGAGCACTGGTCGGCGACGCACGTCTGATGAAAATGCCGAGTATATCTGAGATGCGTTCACACGGAGCCCAAGTCCATAAGTCGGGCAGGCAAGGAACTTCAACTTCCTCAAACAACGGTGTGGCTTGCTCTGAAACGTTGCCCGCACAGAAAGCCGTAGTAGTCGCACTTACTGCAGCAATTCCGTCCCCATGACGATAGCAGAAGGTACGAATTTTCCGCTTCACTTGATATGGCTGAGGATAGTTTCACCAAACGACTCATCTTTCGGATGAATCGTAGTTTCATCTATTGGGTAAAGTAGACTGCCATAATGTAAGAATTTAGGGGTCACAAAATCCTGGCGTCGTCGTCGAACATAAACAGACTCACCGAAACTGAATGAGTTTTGTGCCGTTTCCGTTCATAAGGTTTCTGGACTTTTTTTTGCGGAGGAGACCTGTAACGCCTGAAATGCATATCCTCCTATTTCCATCTATTGTACTATTATTTTTTTTCCTTGCTTTGTTACCTCAAGATATGACATTTCTGTCTCTTTGTATATTGTAATTGTTTTACTGTTGGTATATATATATTTATACATTTATGTCGATGTATAATTGGTTTGTTTCGTGAATATTATTTGTATTTTTACGCTGGGTCTTGCCTAGGGAAAACTACGCTATCGAACGATTACATCGATATGTCGTGTGAAGAATCAAAGTGTGTAGGATCTTTGGTAGTGTTAACTCTGCCGCGTGGAGTGCGGGCTGAGCAGAAGGAGTCTGGCTGGAGTAGCGAGTGGAGCAGGTGTGTTGTGTGAAGCTCCCGCGAGTTGCCGCGCTTTCGGGGTTTGGCAGCATGTAATTGCTCTCGACTTGCGATGATAGTTTCTGACATGGTGTCGCGGACGGGAAGCATTAGCTGGCGCACATCAAGAGCCCGTTTCGTCTGGTGACCGTGTCGAGAAGAAGGCGCACCAACATCCAGCTTCTGCAACAGCGACGGCCGACAATGAGTGACTGTCGCCACCTCCTCGATCGACGGCTTCAAACCTTCAATCAACCAACAAGGAAGACTGGACGCACGTAAAGTTCTAGAACTGTATGGCAGACCTCAGCATTTCAAACTGTTCAAATCACAAAATTACAGCAACGTAGCATGAACCTTTGTTGCTCATTGTCCCAATTGCATTACCAAGCAGGGTCCCTTCCTTTTCCGGAATGAACCCGAGTGTCATTGAAATTCAAACGCCAGCATTAAAGTAATATTCTATTTCACTGCTTTAATTTCAAATTTCAATTAAGGTATTCATAGCTGACTACAATATTTATATTACACTAGCACAAATTAAGAGTGCGAGTTTTGTTACCGTATTTTAGCTTACCTGTGACTGCAGCTCAGCTTGGTACGTACTAAATTTTACTATTGTTAATTGTTCAGAATCATTTAATTCAAGTTCAAAGTTAAATCTCTTATTTCTAAATTGCGTAGATTCAAGTAGCTTTTGAAATGATTGTTGAGGTAGTCCAAGACTAACCGTGTTTTACTGATTTTCGATGTGCTTCAGAAAGAAAGCTCACTATTAACTTCAGTCACTAAATTAACTTTCGATTTTCCTGTTTTATTAATTCTTTTGCTAAATTAAGTCAGAGTGTAGCGAAATTTATTACTTCTGACAAACTTTCAGTTTTCACACTACACGTGTCAACCTTCAGTTGCCACACTTCTAGTGCTAATTATATGTGTAATAACCTTTCTTTTTTAGTTACTATAGTAATTGTCCTTAGGACTGGCGACCGTAATTTCCCCCAAATCTCAAATACCTAATTACCGCTAGTTAATTGTTAACGTAACGGCTGCACATTTACTTTCTGTATTAACTTTACCCCTTTTCAAAATTAATTTCCACCAGTTTCATTAGCACTTTTCCTTTCATTTAGATGTAACTCTTTCCTCCCTCTTTACCGACAGATTAACTTCGGTGACGATTGCTTTTCCAAAATTCCCATTAGGTACACGCGGTTTCATTTTTTACAGTCATTAAGGTCGATAAGTGAGGGGGAGGTTACACGTGGCGACCTGGTGACAGGACAATCTTCAGATTTGAGGTTGTTCTGGACACGAATTTTGCATTGTGCAAATCTCATAACAAAGTATTGGTTACGTACAGGCCGTTACGTCAGCGAGAATAAGTAGTGGGAGAAATCCTAATTATATTTGAGATTTGGCATTTATATTGAAAATTATTAAAATGAGTGAAGGCAACAATTGCCAAAATTTGGTAGACTTGGATACGGAACAATCGGTCGAACAGTGGGAAACGCGCATCGTGGTACCCATTGTTCAGGGGCAGGCGGCTAGCATGAAAGACGCGACCGCCGAAACGCAACAGAGAGCAGAAATGGAATTCCAAACTTTAGAAAATGTTTCGGAATCGGAAGTGAAAATCAAATCTGAATCCCTTGATGACGAATACAGGGGGACAATTAAAGAGGAAGCCGCTACGGAAGTGAAACCGGTAGTTTCCGGGAATTTAACTGATTTATTGAATGTTTTGATTAACGAAATCAAGAGTCAATCTGCCAAGCTAGAAGATCAGGGTGCCAAGCAAGAAGCTCAGGCTGCCAAGCAAGAAGCTCAGGCTGCCAAGCAAGAAGCTCAGGCTGCCAAGCAAGAAGCTCAGGCTGCCAAGCAAGAAGCTCAGTCTGAAAAAATTGAACGGATGCTAGACAATCAGAACAAAGCTATTAACGTTGTTAACAACAATGTTGGAGTTGTTAACACAAAAGTTGATAAAATCAAAGAAGATATTGTTGTAATTAATACCGAAATCGGTAATCTTAAACAGGAAATGATAGGCTTTCAGGCGGAAATTGCGAGCATAAATACTCGTTTTTATTCCGAAATTAGCAGAATCGAGAAAAGTGTAGGAGAGTCAGTTGCTCCGATCATCGAGAATAAGGTGACGGAACAAATTCAATTAGTGAAAAAAGAGGATCAAAAGAAAGTGGAAACTTTAAAGGCTTTAGTGTCCGAAGTAGATACTAAAGTGAGGGAGCAGGCTAATACCTGCGAAGAGATAAGGAGGGAAGTGGAAACGCTTGCAACAACCACTTTCCAAGTAATTACGAGAGTGTCGAAATTAGAAAAGAAACTTGACGAAAAACAGAGCTATGTGCCAATCTATGCACATAGTTCGGAATTGTTGACGAAAGAGGAGCGGTTCGACCCCTTGAAAAAAGGCGGTATACACGCGACGGATTTCATTAAGAATTGTGAAAGAGTTTTACCCAGATCATGGACTAATGAGAGAAAAATTAATGCGGTTATTGATGTGCTGGCTGGTGATGCCAAGCGTTGGGGCTTAAACCTCAACATTACGAACCTGACTTTTGACGAATTTAAAAATTTGTTTCTGGCTGAATACTGGTCAGAGCAAAAACAGCAAAGTGTCTGGCGCGAATTTGTCGTATCGAGGCCTTTCGATGCGAATTCGCGCGGTTCGATGAAGGAGTTTTGTGAGGGCTGGATCCGCAAGTTGGAATATTTGCGTGATCGCCGCACGGAATCCGAAATAGTCTGGGAACTCTACAAAAAGCTTCCAGATGATACAAAACGCTACGTAGGAAGCAATTACAGGACAATAAATGATTTCCTGGAAAGAGTGGAGGACGAGGACAATTGGCGCAATAATCGCGACAGTGGTAGAGGCCGTGGTAACAACAACGGGTACCACAGCAACCACAACAACGATAACCATGGAAATAATGCATACCGCAACCATGGCAGCAATACCAATAATGTTTCGGACCGTAATAACAATCGGTACAATGCAAATAACAACAGGAATGACGGAAACCAGTATCGTACTAACGTGATACGGGCCTCACAGAATAGTAATAACGCCAGAGGGTGTGATGAGCCGCCTCAGCAGCATCCGGGGACCGTATCTGCTGGGACGAGACAGGGAAACCATTAGCCGCGCCGGTGAGGGGCCGACCGGGCGTGGAGAAATTTTGGAGGCCCAATAACAGGAGAAAACCCAGGTGTCGCCGTTATGAAAATTCCGTGTGGAATAATCAACGGCGGGAGAGTGTGCCAGTGTTAGGAGAAAGGAGTGCGCCCACAAGTAGTAGATCAGCTGTATACACGGCAGTAGGAAGTACATTCACTGTCAGTGAGAACAATTTAAGTAGTGTTCCGGAAATCGATTATAAAGTGGCAGCTGTAATACCCACAGCGGAACTGGAGATTGAGTTTAAGAATGATTCGCAAGTGTTGAGAGAATATCAGATGTCGGATAAAACGTCCGTCATCGAGCGAGGGGATGCAGAGAGGGATGAGGTCTGGTTAAGGCAGTTCGGTCGCTTATACGACGAACTAAGAGATTATAGGGGTCTGTATGGGAGAAGCGTTCATGGGGAGCGCGGGCAGGATTTGCCGCGTCTCGTCCCGCAGGAAGATAGTGTTTGTGAAATGGTAGAAAGTTCTGGCCCTAACCGGCAGACTTTACTAGAAATAGTTGATGTTAATGGGGAGCACGAGCAAGATTCGTCGTGTTTCGTCCCGCAGGAGTTAGATGTTGAAGTAGTAGCGGAAAGTTCTGGCCCTAACCGGCAGACTTTACCGAAAGTTTCAGTGGTAGAAGTAACCGACCCATCCGACGCAAACCTCCAGTTTAAACATTGCGAGAGTATTAAGGAGAAAGATTACGAAAATTTTAGTGATATCCGGACACTATTGGTAGAAAAGCACATAGATTACAGCGTGTATGAGGTAAGAGCTGACATTATACGGTCAGACGATAACAGTGTGGGTTGCGCAGATCTAGAGGAAGTAATTGCAGATACAACTGGGCACATTTCTCCAGGTAGATTGGCAGATGAGATCAATCTGACTAAAGAGGAATCAACGAAGGTGACAATTAGTGAATTGATAGCAAAGCAACACTCACTAGTTGACGAGTTAGAGGAAAAGGTTTCGGTATTGGAGACGAAGCTACAGACTAAGCCTCAGGACAAACGTGTTGAAATTAAAACTGTATGTGAACAGAGGCTGAAAAAGCCGCCAGATAAGCCGGGTTTAGGATCAGAGCCGGATGGTTTTTTCTGGAATGACCTGGATATAGACGAGGATTTACTGTGGGAAAATAAAGAAACAGTCGAGGACAAGTGTAGACAGATAGTAGTTTCTGTTAATATGCACGACCTACAACTAAACGTGTTGATTGACACCGGTGCAGAATTGAGTGCTGTATCTGGGAAAATATTTGAGTTACTGAAAGACAGACCTGGCATCGTAGTTATGCCAGTAACAGGAGTGAAAATTATCGGTGCTACTGGGAAGGCCAGTAAACCGGTCACAAAACAGATTTTTGTCAACTTCGAGATATGTAGGGCACGATTTCAACAAGAGTTTGTCGTCGTGCCAGACTTGACTACGGAAGTAATTATCGGGTTAGATTGCCTATTAAAGAACCGTGCAGTGATTAATTGCGAAAGCAAAACTTTGACATGTACGTCACAAGATAAAACAATAGTAGTTAGTTTTGACGAGGCTGGAGATGGTGTGCATAGGCAATACCAGCCTATACACATTGTTAACTGGCCGGATGCCATTAACGTAGGAATGAATTTGAACTGCCGTAACGTGAGGAATTTCGGCATTGACAAAAGTGTAGAAAGTGAATTGGAAAAGATAATCAAATTCCCTCCACAGATTGACATTAGTATTGGTGTGAAAAAAGATCGTTTGCAAGAAGTAATGAAGCTAAAAGCCGATGCTCGCATACGTCGTCATGACGCTAAAGCGCGTTTTGCTAAGTTTGCAATCGGAGACTTAGTACTTGTAAAAGCTCATGAGAAATCGAGCGAGATAGACAATAAAATCTCTAAATTTAAGTTTGTTTATAATGGACCATATAAAGTCATTGGTATACCTCACAGAAATGCTTATTGCTTAGAGTATCCAAGCTCTGGAAAACGATTAGGTATACGGAATATTGTAGACTTGAAATTGTACCAACCTAGGATCGATTAATACCACACAATGGGTAACTTGTACAGTATGTAAATATAGAGTGTAAGATTTAAGGATGTGCCATGTTACGATGCTTTTGCCTGACCTAGAGGTCATTAAAGAAGTTGTAATTAATAAGTAATTAATTTTGACTAAATGATTTAAGAGTAACTGATTAGTAATCATCTGAAAAATCCAAGCTGCTAGTTTAAGTTTTCAGCTAAGTCACAGTAGATTAAGGAATGTAAATATGATTTTGTAACTTGCTGTAATATTTCATGAATGTGTGTTTTTATTAGTCATTGCCGATGTACTTAGACGCTGTTTTCAGTTTCAGGCTAGTACATGCGTGTGATGATGGACAGTGTTGAGTTATCCACTGTGATAGTGTTTATGGACTCCTTGAGATTACTCGGGAGTGAGTTTTTCCGAAAGAATTCAGTGAAACGGACGTTCTGGAAACGCCGTTACAAGGGCGAGTGAGATCAAGCGTGCCGCACAGGCGGGCGCGAAAATACTGGCAAGGCTGAGCCGCTGTCGGCTCTTGTGTCGCTGTCGGCTCTTGTGCCGCTGTCGGCATTCTTTGTACTCGCGAGTACGGAATGTGGAGTTGCTTTTCTTCCCGGACAGCTGATGTGAAAGAATTCTGCTGTCAATATTTATGTTTTTTTTTTTCGATCTGCTGTATATTATTTTCTTGTTTAGCGTTAATTGGACATGACGAGAAATTTAATTATGAAAAGGTTACATAAAAACGTGTATTCTATGTAAATAATCATTAGTTTGCGTATTTTGATATAGTTTTTTATGACCATGTACTCTGATTAATTTTGCAAATAGTATTCCATTTCTTATAGTGTTACGAATTTTAATGATTTTGGAATAGCTAAACCATTTTCTATGTTTTCTATGAATTTTGATATGTTGTCAACCTGTTTTATTTTGTGCAAGATGACAGAGTGGAATAAGATTAGGAGTGTCTCCACTCAATTATTATTGTCTAAAAATTGGTTTATGGTTAATTAGACGAATGCTAAATTTTTTTGATGTTTTGAGCATATGCATTTCCGCTGTTTCTTTTTTGGGACATTTTCTGAGTCTGTTTACATTACACGAACGTCCTCAGACAATGTGGGGCACGTGTAACGCCGGAAATGCATATCCTCCTATTTCCATCTATTGTACTATTATTTTTTTCCTTGCTTTGTTACCTCAAGATATGACATTTCTGTCTCTTTGTATATTGTAATTGTTTTACTGTTGGTATATATATATTTATACATTTATGTCGATGTATAATTGGTTTGTTTCGTGAATATTATTTGTATTTTTACGCTGGGTCTTGCCTAGGGAAAACTACGCTATCGAACGATTACATCGATATGTCGTGTGAAGAATCAAAGTGTGTAGGATCTTTGGTAGAGTTAACTCTGCCGCGTGGAGCGCGGGCTGAGCAGAAGGAGTCTGGCTGGAGTAGCGAGTGGAGCAGGTGTGTTGTGTGAAGCTCCCGCGAGTTGCCGCGCTTTCAGGGTTTGGCAGCATGTAATTGCGCTCGACTTGCGATGATAGTTTCTGACATGGTGTCGCGGACGGGAAGCATTAGCTGGCGCACATCAAGAGCCCGTTTCGTCTGGTGACCGTGTCGAGAAGAAGGCGCACCAACATCCAGCTTCTGCAACAGCGACGGCCGACAATGAGTGACTGTCGCCACCTCCTCGATCGACGGCTTCAAACCTTCAATCAACCAACAAGGAAGACTGGACGCACGTAAAGTTCTAGAACTGTATGGCAGACCTCAACATTTCAAACTGTTCAAATCACAAAATTACAGCAACGTAGCATGAACCTTTGTTGCTCATTGTCCCAATTGCATTACCAAGCAGGGTCCCTTCCTTTTCCGGAATGAACCCGAGTGTCATTGAAATTCAAACGCCAGCATTAAAGTAATATTCTATTTCACTGCTTTAATTTCAAATTTCAATTAAGGTATTCATAGCTGGCTACAATATTTAGATTACACTAGCACAAATTAAGAGTGCGGGTTTTGTTACCGTATTTTAGCTTACCTGTGACTGCAGCTCAGCTTGGTATGTACTAAATTTTACTATTGTTAATTGTTCAGAATCATTTAATTCAAGTTCAAAGTTAAATCTCTTATTTCTAAATTGCGTAGATTCAAGTAGCTTTTGAAATGATTGTTGAGGTAGTCCAAGACTAACCGTGTTTTACTGATTTTCGATGTGCTTCAGAAAGAAAGCTCACTATTAACTTCAGTCACTAAATTAACTTTCGATTTTCCTGTTTTATTAATTCTTTTGCTAAATTAAGTCAGAGTGTAGCGAAATTTATTACTTCTGACAAACTTTCAGTTTTCACACTACACGTGTCAACCTTCAGTTGCCACACTTCTAGTGCTAATTATATGTGTAATAACCTTTCTTTTTTAGTTACTATAGTAATTGTCCTTAGTACTGGCGACCGTAATTTCCCCCAAATCTCAAATACCTAATTACCGCTAGTTAATTGTTAACGTAACGGCTGCACATTTACTTTCTGTATTAACTTTACCCCTTTTCAAAATTAATTTCCACCAGTTTCATTAGCACTTTTCCTTTCATTTAGATGTAACTCTTTCCTCCCTCTTTACCGACAGATTAACTTCGGTGACGATTGCTTTTCCAAAATTCCCATTAGGTACACGCGGTTTCATTTTTTACGGTCATTAAGGTCGATAAGTGAGGGGAAGGTTACAGACTGTGACTGTGACGGAATCTCGTATTTGGGCATGCTGCAAATTTGGTTGTCTCCTCACCTTCACAAAGATTCCAATGATTTAATTTTTATGCATAACGGCGCCTGCCCAGGTTTCGCCTTGAGGTGAGGCGTTAGCGTAACAATATCGTCCCACAACGTTGGACATGAAGAGGTGGTGGACTACAAGATATTGTTTTATTGTTTCTGGGACTCCGGGTCAGCGCACTTCACACCTTCCAATGCTTTCGTACCTCTCTTTTTACTTTACCTTTTACTTTACCACTACCTCTGCCTCCATCTTCTTCTGTCTCTCACTGTCACTCTGCACCCAGCGAGAAATCCTAACGCTGCTACGTCCTTTTCTATGTCATCTTTCCACCGTGTGCGAGATCGACTCAATGATCTTGTTGCTTGGAGAGTGCCCTAAAATGCCTTCCTAGGAATTCTGTTGGTTTCCATTCTAGCCACATGCCCAGCCCACTGCAGTCTCCTACTTTTTAATTTCTGGACGATTGTGTGTTGCTTCAATAAGTGATAAATTTCAGTGTTCTTTCGAATGCTCCATATGTCATTCTCCAACACAAGTCTCCAGCTTTTTCTTATCACTCTTCTATTGAAAACATTGAGATTTTCTCTTTCTTTCTGGGTAAGCGTCCAACATTCCGAACCATAAAGTACTACTGGGCGGATTATGGTGTTGTATATCTTCACCTTAGCTCAGAGCGTACAGACAACTTGATCCTGAGGCTATTCTCTCATTTATATTGAGTGTTACGACATTTTCACTGCTGAAGGCCGATCCAAGGTACTTAAACTGATTAACTTTTCTGAACCTGTAATGGTGATCAATTTTAGAGTGTGGATTTGGGATTACGACTCGACCTATTTCCAAATGTTCTGTTTTATCTTGGTTTATCAAAAGTCCCATTTTGCTGGCACTGTGCCTGAGAGGCCTGTACATGTCCTTCAGGACTTCTGCTATTTCACTGAGTAAGACTACATCATCTAATGATGCCAGGAGTTTTACTTCACTGTGTTCGAATCGTAGACCATTGTATAGCTGTTAATTACTCTCGAGCCGCTTTCTCCAATGCATGGTTGAAAAAAACACATAAAAGAGCATCGCCTTGTCGTAAGCCTGTTTCGATTGGGAATTTTGGATACACGGATCCCCTGAACTTCACAACCGCCTGTGAGCCATCCATGCACAGTTGTATCATGCTAATGATTTTGTTGGGCATCCTAAATTCTCTTAATGTGCTGTAGAGGCTCCTTCTGTGGATGCCGTCATAGGCTCGCTGGAAATCAATGAACAGATAGTGAATGGTTTTTTTTAAATTCCTAGCATTTCTCAAAGGTCTGCCGCAGAGTAAACAGATTGTCTTTTGTGGAGCGGTTTGGTAGAAGTCCAGCCTGGTACTCTTGAACAATGTTTTCTGTATAAGGCTTAAATTTGTCGAGCATGATCATTGGCAGAAATTTGTATGTTATAGTCAGAAAACTGATACCTCTGTAATTTCCGCATTCCATTTTGTTTCCTTTCTTGTGTATTGGTCAAATTATTGCTGTTCTCCAGTCTTCAGGTAGTGTTTCAGTTCTCCAGATCATTGTGTTAAGGTTCTAAATGTCTCTGTGTAGTTTCTGTTTACTCTGTTTGAACATCTCTGCTGAATCTGGTACTGGCCTGCAGGCGTGTTGTTTTTCAGCTTTTGAATGATGTGTACGATTCCCTGTTCTGTAATGCTGTACTCGTCAGTAGTACTGCTGTTACTCTCGAACATCGAGTAGTTGAAGGTTATGTGAGGGTCAGTGCAATTTAACCTTTGTGAGAAATACTCTTTCCATCTTGCAAAGAGTACCTTCTAGCTGTGTTAGCATGTTTTTATTTTTATGAATAAGTTTTCACTTTGCCTCTGTTACCGTTCTTTGTGCGCTGAAACAGCTTCTTTGAGTTTCTATTCCTGCTTTCCACTTCTGTACATTCCAAGACCCCAGTTAGACATTTCCTTTTCTCTGTTTACCATTCTAATTTCAGAGGAGGATAACACGTCAGTTTAAGATGGTGGGAAATCTAATTATTCAAACAGAGTCCGGTGTCTGACATGAACAAAGATCGACAGCATTATTGTTCGGAGACTAATGACAGTATCATTTGTAAATTGTCTTGCATGACATGGATGCAAGATATATTACAAAGATTGACATTTAATCACAGAGCCGCTAATTGCAGTGACCAAAGACTAATTAATGACTGAACACAATTAATGACTGTATCAAGCATCTGCCGACTTCGCAGGTTCCAGTCTGTAATATATGTTTCAGTAGCAAAAGTCATGCAATTATCCGCACTGAGAGTAACTACATTTAAAATAATTGACTACAATAATTCAAGAAAGATATCACCTTTAATTACTTCAAGCCTTCAAACGATATATTTTAAACAGATCTCACATAGCATGTCTGTTCGCTTCGACAAGACTACCAGAGTCACGCAGCGCTTTTACACTAAAACAAGAGAAAAATTTTCCCTACTTTGATCTAGTTCAACGAGAAGCCATTTCAATATCGCTGATCACCGCTAAATTTTCACAACTATGTCACATAATTCTATTGCTACGTTACACTGAATAACTAGACATTGTGTGAGGCCGTTTGTTTTTCCTCCAAAAGGAAACCTTTCAGCAGCATCGTGGTGCTGCAATTTTAATGGCCAGCTATGTACACCGAGATGACAAAAGTCGTGGGGTACCGATATGAACGCATACTGATGGCGGTAATATCGCCGATAACCGTCACTTAACGACCGAGAGCAGCGGCGTTTGCGTAGACTTGTCAATGCTAACAGGCAAACAACACTGCGTGTAATAATCGCAAAAATCAATGTGGGACGTGTGACAAATGTAATTTTATAGGACAGTACGGCGAAATCTGACGTTAATTGGCTATGGCAGTAGACGACCGACGAGAGTGCATTTTCTAACATCACGACATCGCTTGCAGCGCCTCTCCTGGGCTGCTGACCATTTCGGCTGGGCCCTAGGTGACTGGAAAACCGTGTCCTAGTCAGATGAGTCCCTATTCCAGTTGGTAAGAGCTGATGGTCGGGTTCGAGTGCGGCGCAAATCCCACGAAGCCACGAACCCAATCAGTCAACAAGGCACTGTGAAAGTTGGCGGTGGCTCCATAATTGTGTGGGCTGTTTTTACATGGAATGGACTGGTTCCCCTGGCCCATCTGAACCGATCATTGACTGGAAATGGTTATGTTCGGCTGCTTGGAGACAATTTGCCGCTATTTATGGACTTCGTGTCCCCAAACAACGATGCAATTTATATGGATGACAATGCGCCATATAACCGGGTCACAATTGTTCGCGATTGGCTCAAAATGGCTCTGAGCACTATGGGACTTAACTGCTGAGGTCATCAGTCCCCTAGAACTTAGAACTACTTAAACCTAACTAACCTAAGGACATCACACACATCCATCCCCGAGGCAGGATTCAAACCTGCGACCGTAGCGGTCGCGCGGTTCCAGACTGTAGCGCCTAGAACCGCTCGGCCACTCCGTTCGCGATTGGTCTGAAGACAATTCTGGATAACTCGCGCGACCCGCTTCGCCCGACATGAATCTCATCGGACATTTATGGGATGGAATCGAGAGCTCAGTTCGTGTAGAAAATCTTTCACCGGAAACGCCTTCGCAATTATTGCCGTCTACAGAGGCAGCATGGCTCCGTATTTCTCCAGGGGACTTCCAGCGACTTGTTGAGTCCATGCCATGTCGAGCCGCTGCACTTCTCCAGGCAAAAGAATGTCCGACGCGATATTAGGACGTATCCCATGACTTTCGTTACCTCAGTGTATGTAGTGTGTGCCTCTTATCTTCGCCACCCAAAATAACTTCTGTCCAGGAGCAAAACAGTAAATGTATCGAACAAATTTTGATTAGTTACCAGTGGGACGATAACCAGCGTGGCTGCCTTTCTTATAGCTTTTTTCGTTACGAAGCTGTCAATAGAAATACGTCTTTAAAAAGATGACATTCAATTTTTTTTTCATTCGGTAACCTTCTTCCTCTCTTCAAAACCTGGTCAGAAATGTATCACAGCGTATCATTCACGTGAACAGGAAGATATTAGACACGTAATAAAAAGTTGACTTTGGCTTCCCTGTATAGCGCACACTGCAGGTGCCCGGGGTACCTCCTGGAGTTGACAGCAAACAAATGGGAACACAAGAAAAATGCACATCGGCCATTCAGTCAACTACTTTTAGTTGAAGATTTGTGAGAGTACAATGCAGACCGATCAAGAGAATCTAGAAATGTGGAATCGATTCGCATAGATCTTCAACTGGAGACGGTTGATTGAATGATCGCTTTCACCTTGGGTTTTCATTTGCTTACTGTCGACTCCAGCATACGGAAGACTTACGTTATCCCTGGTACATGTCTAGGGTCAGGGAAGTATATTACCGAACAAAGTAAATACAGGTTGCTATTTGAAAAAAGTGGCAACGTACTGCTATTCGTATCTTCGTAACGAAAAAGCTATAAGAAAGGCATACACACTGGTTACTTTCCTCTCGGCGGCTAAACATTTGCTTGCTACCTTTTTTATTCTACTTCTGGACAAAAAGTTATTTGGGGTGATCAAGATAGATGTGATACCCTGTACCTCTAACACCTAGTCTAATTTCATCCAAACTTCGTAGTTACTTAAAACCTCAGAAGTGATCTGTGAGACTTTGGTACCTCTAGAACTTCTAGAGAGATGTGGTAGGTGAAGGTGTAAACGTAACTGAAGAACGTCTAGAGATGTGTCTACCTAAGTACACATACGACTTACCTTCAAGGGTAACATTATCTAAAGTGGCAAGAAAACCCTTGCACTAATGCTAGCGGGAGCTATACATTTAAAATAAATAAAAAAATTCAAATCGTGTTTACACTGCAGACAGATTTCATTCCATTTCCTACCTAATACAAGACTGGGGTAGGTGAACAGCCGAGAAACGCCAGGTAATCGGCTGATTATATAATCAGTTATGTTCGTATTCGACATACGCTTTACATATGTTCTGCTGCTTCTAAGCATGTTTCGTGTGGAGACCATTAAAACAAGAGATGCAGCATAGCATCCCGAGATACTCCCGCATTGCTCCCTCGCACAATTTTTAATTGTATTAAGGACGGGAGACGGCGTTCACAACCATATTACTTATCCTCCTTTATGACTGTACAGTGCTTTCTCGAGTACATAACCGATGAATATGCCCGAAACCTTATGTATCAAGGTAATCTGTTTCCAAGAAGTGTTTGATCCAACAGAACAATCCCTCTCAGTTTTTTTTTAAGTTAGAAGTTAGTTCTTCTAATTCTTGATAAATACGACGCATCAAGTTGTCGTGGATGGAGAACAGTAAACAGTATTTACTACCAAGCTTAAGGATCTCGTCAACCTGATGACAGTATTATTCGTATTAAGTGAATGCGTTCTTTCGCCACACCTCATTGGAAAAATTTTCAAGAGTGACGTAGCAGATTATATCAGTTAACTGAGTATTATCAGTTCATTCTCTCATCTATTAGTTCGCGTCCATTGCAAGAATGTAGCATAAATATCAAGAGTGTACTTGATACAATTTCATTTTTGAATACAAGGATTACAGAAGAATTTAAAATATTAGGTTTTACAGAGTGATGAACACAATCTCCTTTGAGTAGAAGATTAACAAGTCACATCTGGTGCCACTTATCTCTTAGAAATACTTAACACCAATTATCTCTGCGAACGTGATGAAGAATGATCTAAAAGTATCAACTGTAACTACGTAACCTAACTTATTCCTCAGTGTAAGAAAGATGAAAACTCTAGGTAGTAACCGAAAAAGGAATGTCGACAAAGCAGTGTTGTGATTTACCCTGGAATACCGATGGAATGACTTTCTTTTCATTATCGCGTTTGATGAAGTAAGAGAACGATTGTACTGCCGCCAACGTATATTGCGCGAAAGGACCACGAAGAAGAGATACGAGAAATTAGGGCTCATATGGTGGCATATGCACAGTCGTTTTCCGAGTAGGACAGGAAAGGAGAGCACTAGCAGTGGTACAGGGTACCCTCCACCACTCCCCGTACTGTGGCCTGCGGAGTATTTATGTAGATGTAAATGTAGACGATTTGCATCAGCTGAGGAGGTGAAACACTTACCGAGAACATGACTCAACACGAAAGGACGGGATTATTACCAGGAAGGTATACTCAAACTCATCCCAGAAAGTGTCAGTTTGCTAAACCGAAATGGCGACTATGTCGAAAAATGACCTAATGTGTACACTATAAGTTGGCTGTACCGGTTGAACGAAATAAAAAGTATACATTTCATTGTAGAATGAAGGCTTTCACGACCGGTTGACATGGCTGTTGATATACTTTCCGGGATGTGAGGTCGTGGTCCAAGAACTTTTCTGCTCCTTACGTTTCGTCCAGGACTGCGCTGGACTTCCTCAGAAAAATACAGTAGTTCTCCCTTTTATTAAAAAAGTAACAGATCGGATCGGTAAGATTTTACGAAAACATGACATAAAACCGATCTTTAAACCAACTAAGAAAATAAGTCAAGTACTACGATCTGTGAAGGATAAACGCCCTCCCCTGTCGGCATGTGGTGTGTATAAAATTCCATGTACCTGTGGTAAAGTTTACATTGGTACTACCAAAAGAAGCGTAAACACGCGACTGAAAGAGCATAAAAGTCTTTGTCGACTTGGAAAAATAGAAAAGTCAGCTGTAGCGGAACATGCTCTTCAACCAGGCAACCACCAAGTGAAGTTTTCGGATACCGAAGTTTTATCTACAACGTTAAATTACTATCCACGGCTTTATAGAGAAGCTATCGAAATTTATAAACATAACGATAATTTTAATAGGAAAGAGGAGGCTATGAAACTTAGCGATATATGGACAGTGGCTCTACAAAACTGCTAACAATTTTTATCTTTGACAAGGTGGTAATCGATAGTCAACCTTATCTTTGCTATGGATTATCACTGCTCATCACGTGTCACCTGAACCACGCCCCCCTTTCTCACAATATATAAGTCGCTCTCAGACACCCGACCAGTCAGTCGGCAAGACTCAACGGAGCAGCGCCTCTGAGGAAGTCCAGCGCAGTCCTGGACGAAACGTAAGGAGCAGAAAAGTTCTTGGACCACGACCTCACATCCCGGAAAGTATATCAACAGCTATACATTTCATTGCAGTCTTTGCAACCTTAGGTTCTGACCACCACTTGCAGTGAGCACGAAAGAGATGGAGATGGTGATGCTCCATCCGCCAACGGATTAACGAAGGGGAATGATAGTGGAAATTATAGTTACCAGAAATATCCTCTACTACGCACGTTAAGTGGCAGGCAGAATAGAAGTAGACGTAGAATCGAAAGCAATATGCTGTTTGGCAAGCTTAACGCAGGCACTTTGAAAGAATGAGAAAATTTATTCCATTCAGGCGAGATGTTAAAGCGACTGCTCACAACAAATGTCAGATCAGAGTTCGAATCCCGTTCTACGCAGATTTACGTTCATCACGTAGCAAGTTTTGCTTTTGTGGATTGACTTCAGTTGCAGTCCAGTGATTTCATCTCCATTCATCTGTCAGTACAACTAATTTATCAGCTAAATGAATGTGAGTTTTAGGCGTAAAAATAAGTGAAAGGAGACTAATTGACGGTCCTCGATGAATTAAATAAAATAAGATCTGTTTACAGTTTAAGACCATGCAGACGAATTCCAAGGACTATTTTTTTAAAAACCAGCTAACGGTCGTGAAATTAAATCCACCGTGAAAGTTCGGTGAAGTTCTGCCCAGAAGTGTTGCGTTGCGTCTCTAGCACGCCCGTCTATCTCATCATGTCGCACTTATCAGTTCTGAGCACACAGTGAGCACGTAAAAACGCCTATAAACCAGTGTCTCTCCCCAAACCTGAAGTCCTGATGAGGTATTTAGCCTGATTTCATGCAGTCTACATAATGTACCTGTCATGTGTTCCCTTCTTCACAATAATAATATTCTCGGCCGCATACTGCAGGTGCAACGAAGAAGCGTTTTCTGTGGGAAGTGTTTGATCACCCGCCATACAGCTCGTACTTGGCTCCCTCTCATTTTCATCTCTTCTTTAAAATGAACCGCTGGCTACGAGGTCAGCCTTTTGGTGCAGGTAATGAGCTGCAGACCAGCACACAGAATTGGCGAAATCACAGCAGGCTGCCTTCTATGACGAGGTTATTGCAAAGTTAGTACCACGCTATGTCAAGTGTCTATGTCGGAGCAGCAACTACTTAGCTGAAAGGTGCAAATAAAACATTTTTGATTTTCACTGCGGTTTCCATTTCGCGGCCGATCAGAGGTTCTAAAAACAACAAGTAGCCCTCGCACATGATAGCTAACATTAAACTGGCCTGGAAAATATGATAGGCAACCCAACATACGTCTTCCGTTACCGGTTACTTATTTTAAGGTGCGTGAAATGTTTTCGGGGACAGTTTTATTTCGCTATCCTGTAGTTCTATGTGTCCAATCAGGGCAGTGGAGGCATGGTTTCCTCTGAATGAATTAGTAAAGCAGATGCGTGAGTCCACGAAGTTCTCCTTTGGCGTTGTAGCGTGCAAACATCAGGACTTGGCGATGCTCTAAAGCACAAGAAAGGGATAGAAAGACAAACACCGTCAACACCAATGTTTAATGTAATACCTTAACTGGTTTCTACCCGTTTCTAGGTTACCCATAAATTCTAGGTTATTCATGAATTACGATTTACTGCGAAGGTATTCCGATGGCAAAGAATCTATTAACTGAGTTATTGAGTTACTGGGTATTAACCAAAACTCTGGCAACTGACGATTTGCGTTTAGTATTAATTCGTAATTGATAGATCTGAGAATGAATTAAAACAGGCTCTAAACCAGTTGTCCAATTAAACAAAAAACCGTACAAGTACGAGTAAGACTCACGCTCTGAGAGTTCCGTACAAACCTATTAACCAACTACCTTTCATCTATATACCAAGCAATGTGGCGCATTGGTTAGCACACAGAGCTCGCATTCGGAAGGACGACGGTTCATATCCACGTCCGGCTATCCTGATTTAGCTTTTCCGTGAGTTCCCTAAAACGCTTCAGGCAAATGGCGGGATGTTTGCCTTGAAAGGGCAAGGCCGATTTCCTTCCCCATCCTTCCCTGATCCGAGCTTCTACTCCTGCTCTAAAGGCCTCGTTGCCGATGGGACGTTATACGCTAATCTCCCCCTCCTCCTCCTCTTTCATCTATGGGTTTTCATAAGTGACTTTTCGAGTATCAAAAATGTGACATAAATGGCCGGCTATTTTGATTGCATTCACTTAGAAGCGTAAGCGTTTTATATCGCCAGGGCACTATAAAACTTAGCATTTTACATAAATTTCAACTTGATACCTCTACCCGTTCCTGAGAAAACGGGTCTTAGCAGACGGACAGACAGATGGACTACAAAGTGATCCTCTATGTGTCTCGTTTTTACCGATTGAGATACGGAACCCTAAAAAGTGACCTAGACGGTGATTTTGTCTTTAACATATTGTGGAAGTGGTCACAATGATCTGTGGACATTATGACAAGAAAGGCAGCTTGAAAAAAAATGAGAAGCTTTAATTTTCCAGCGGACGAGGTGACTCAGACGTTAAGTTACTGGGCACATTCGGGAGGCATACTGACCAACTAAAGCCTTTAAGATGGAGCAACTCCTCTGACATGCCTCGTGATCGAGTGGTTAAATTCTCCTGCATGATCAGAATTATTTAAATGTACTGACTGAGTCAACCATACACATCATCTCTCCATTTTGCTGACGTATTTATGTTTACCTCTAGGTTTTTTTATACAATGAAAGAAGCCTCTTCAAACAGTCTACACAAAATTTGTCCTGGTATTGCGGCCAGTTTGGTAATGAAATCACAAATTTCTCAGTTTATTCAAACCGTCGAGTAGGAAGGCAGTTCTTAAGGTAAAGGACAAGCCGGACGTGACACCAGGTCGAAATGGTGGGTGTGATCATCATTTAATTTCCACCGAAATTTTTAACTGATCTTTTGATTACGCGGCATCCGTGTACAGACGATGATTGGAAGATGAAAAAGATACCAAATTTCAGGAATCTTCTTCATACCACGGAAAAAGCGAATCAGAGTTTCGTAATATTTTGCAAGTTGTGTGGTACATTGTTATTATTCGAGGCTTCATCAAGATCAGTTACAGAACAAAACGCGTATCCTGTACATCCGCTTAAAACGGGTCAGACCTCATTATACCAACTTGTAGGATTGTCTGAGATTAGTGAGAAAATTACATTGGGGATGTTTCCAGAATGAGATTTTCACTCTGCAGCGGAGTGTGCGCTGATATGAAACTTCCTGGCAGATTAAAACTGTGTGCCGGACCGAGACTCGAACTCGGAACCTTTGCCTTTCGCGGGCAAGTGCTCTACCAACTGAGCTACCCAAGCACGACTCAGGCCCCGTCCTCACAGCCTTACTTCTCCCAGTACCTCGCCTCCTACCTTCCAAACTTTACAGAAGCTCTCCTGCAAACCTTGATTCTACAATTTCTTCGAACTTGCGACCGTGGTGGTAGCGCGGTTCCAGACTGTAGCGCCTAGAACCGCTCGGCCACCCCAGCCGGCTGACATTTTCATATAATGCAAACAAGGTCTTCATAGTTGGATGGTGTCTGGCAACAGATTCATAAGAATGGGTTCAAATCGCCACTTGGTTCTACAATTTTTTCTGTCACCGTTATCTTCGTCTCTGGAATACCTTGAGTATTTGAAAATAAGTCACCTCCCTGTTTGTTGGGTGAGTCAGTTCTTGTGTGGTTAAGCTAATCTCGTCTTTAAGGGAACTGCGGTCGGTAGACAGTTGCACTTATCATCTCGTTCTTTTGAACAACCTAATTATTTCGCCATCTGCTGTTGGTTGATAATGTGCTTCATTAACAGCATGGCGTGAATACTGATAGACGTATCGAAACAAGGGGACCGCAAAGAGAGACCAGGCGAAACTCAGCTCGTTCTGTTCGTCCATGAGATCCAGAGAGCGGTAAACGAAGACGTTCAGGCTGTTGGCGCGTTCCTTCATTTCCAGATGCCATTCGAAATAGTTCCGCACTTCCGTTCAGTGAACAGCATGCGAACATACCGAGAATTTGACTAGATTTGTGATCTGATATAGGAAGTCGTTGCAGATAGAACTCAACATGTCATTGTCTGTGGAACAATATTGCAAGTGTAAAGTTAATTTCGCAAGTACTCCCGGGAAGTGTGACAGGACCGTTGCTATTTACAGTTAACACTAATGATCTAGCGCATAACGTTGGAGACTCCGTGAACCTATTCGAGGACTATACTGTTGTCTATGCGAATGTTCTAATGTCAGAATAGTGTAGCGAAACTCATGAAGTTATGCACGGGATCGACGATTGGTGCAGAGGCTGGCACACGACCTCGAGCGAGACCAAAATAAAAACTATTACTTATAAATGGGCGAAGTTATCCACTACAGTTCGATTACACTATTGGTGACAGGTCACTGGGAGTGAAAAGAACTCGCCGCAACGAATAATGTCTTTGTTTTAATGATTGCCACCTGAGCTCGCGCATCATATCCGTGACACTGTCCCCTATTTCACGACAGAACAAAGCGGTTGCCCTTTTTTGAACTTCTGCCATATTTTGTCCGTCAATCCTAACTGAACGTTTTTTTGAGTCATCAGTTTTCTGACTGGTTTAATGCAGCCCGCCACGAATTCCTCTCCTGTGCCAACCTCTTCACCTCAGAGTACCACCAGCAACCTAGGTCCTCAGTTACTTGCTAGATGTATTCCAATCTCTGTCTTCCTCTGCAGTTTTTATCTTCTACAGCTCCCTCTAGTACCATGGAAGCTATTCCGTGATGTCTTAACAGATGTCCTACGATCGCGTCTCTTCTTCTTCGCAGTGTTTTCCATATCTTCCTTTCCTCTCAGCGAGTCTCCGGAGAACCTCCTCGTTCCTTAGTTTATCAGTCCACCTAATATCCAACATTCTTCTGTAGCACCACTTCTCAGATGCTTCGATTCTCTTCATTCCGGTTTTCCCAGACGCCACGTTTCACTACCACGCAATGCTGTACTCCAAGCACACATTCTCAAAAATTTACTCCACAAATTAAGGCATATGTTTGATATAGGTTGATGTCTCTTAGTCAGGAATGCCCTTTTTTCCAGTACTAGTCACCTTTTTATGTCCTTCTTGCTCTGGGCTTCATGGGTTATCTTGCTACCTTGGTAGCAGAAGTCCTTATTTTCATCTTCGTGATCACTAATCCTGATGTTAAGTTTCTTATTTCTAAATCTTCTCATTACTTTCGTTTACCTTCGGTTTACTCTAAATCAGTATTCTGTACTCATTAGACAGTACATTCCATTCAGCAGATCGTATTATCCTTCTTCGCGTTCACTGAGGATATCAATATCATCTATGACTTCATTGATATCCCTTTACCTTGTTCAACGTATATATTCAACAGTAGAAGCGAAAGACTACATCTCTGTCTGACACCCATTTTAATGCCAGCACTTCGTTCTGGGTTGTGTTGTTGTGGACTTCAGTCCAGAGACTGGTTTGACGCGGTTCTCCATGCTGCTCTATCCTGTGCGAGCTTCTTCATCTCCCAGTACCTACTGAACCTACATCCTTCTGAATCTGCTTAGTGTATTCATCTCTTGTTCTCCCTCTAAGACTTTTACCCTCCACGCTGCCCTCCAATTCTAAATTGGTGATTTCTTGATGCCTCAGAACATGTCCTACCAACCGATCCCTTCTTCTAGTCAAGTTGTGCCACAAACTCCTCTTTTCCCCAATTCTCTGTAGTACCTCCTCATTAGTTACATGATCTACCTATCTAATCTTCAGCACTCTTCCGTAGCGCCACATTTCGAAAGTTTCTATTCTCATCTTGTCTAAATTATGTATTGTCCATATTTCACTTCCATTCATTGCTACACTCCATATTAATACTTTCAGAAAAGACTCCCTGACACTTAAATCTAAACTCGATGTTCACAAATTTCTCTTCTTCAGAAACGCTTTCCTTCCCATTGTCAGCCTGCATTTTATCTCCTCTCTACATCGACCACCATCAGTTATTTTACTCCCCAAATAGCAAACCTCATCTACTACTTTAAGTGTCTCATTTCCTAATCTAAGTTCCTCCTCGTTTTTCTTTTGTTGATGTTCATCTTATATCCTCCTTTCAAGACACTGTCCATTCCGTTCAACAGCTCTTCCAAGTCCTTTGCTGTCTCTGGCAGAATTACGATGTCATCAGCAAACCTCAAAGTTTTTATTTTGTCTCCATGGATTTTAATTCCTGCTCCAAATTTTTCTTTTGTTTTCTTTACTGCTTGCTCAATGTATAGATTGAAAAACATCGGGGATAGGCAACAACCCTATCTCACTCCTTTCCCAACCACAGCTTCCCTTTCATGCCCCTCGACTCTCGTAACTGCCATCTGGTTTCTTTACAAATTGTAGATAGCCTTTCGCTCCCTGTATTTTATTCCCGTCACCTTCAGAACTTGGAAGTGAGTACTCCAGTCAACATTCTCAAAAGCTTTCTCTGTACTCCAGTCAACATTGTCAAAAGCCTTCTCTAAGTCTACAAGTGCTAGACACGTAGGTTTGGCTTTCCTTAATCTATCTTCTAAGATAAGCAGTAGGGTCAGTATGGCCTACCGCGTGACCGCTAAGGTCGCATGTTCGATCCTGCCTCGGGCATGGATGTGTGTGATGTCCTTAGGTTAGTTAGGTTTAAGTAGTTCTAAGTTCTAGGGGACTGATCACCACAGTTAAGTCCCATAGTGCTCAGAGCCAGTTGAACCATTTGAACCATTCAGTATGGCCTCTCGTTTTCGAGCATTTCTACTGAATCCAAATTGATCTTCCCCAGGGTCGGCTTCTACCAGTTTTTCCCTTCGTTTGTAAAGAATTCGCGTTAGTATTTTGCAGCCGTGACTTATTAAACTGATAATTTTGACACCTGTCAACACCTGCTTTCTTTGGGATTGGAATCACGGAATTCTTCTTGGAGTCTGATGGTATCTCGCCTGTCTGATACATCTTGCTCGCCTGATGGCAGAGTTTTGTCATGGCTGGCACTCCCATGACTATCAGTAGTGCTAATGGAATGTTGTCTACTCCCGGAGCCTTCTTTTTACTTAGGCCTTTCAGTGCTCTGTAAAATTCTTCACGGAGTATCATATCTCCCATTTCATCTTCATCTACGTCCTCTTCCATCTCCATAATGTTGCCCTCAAGTACATCCCCCTTGTGTAGATTCCATCTCCATAATATTGCCCTAAAATACGTCGCCCTTGTATAGATGCTAAATATATTCCTTCCACCTATCTGCCTTCCCTTCTTTGCTTAGGCCTGGTTCTCCGCCTGAGCTCTTAATATTCATAGGGGTGGTTCTCTTTTCCCCAAATGTCTCTTTAATTTTTCTGTAAGCATTATCTATCTTACCCCCAAGTGACATTTGCCTCTACATCCTTACATTGGCCCCTGCCATTTTGCGCTTCATGACAACCTCGTTTTTGAGACGTTTGTATTCCTTTTTGCCTGCTTCAGTTACTGCATTTTTATATTTTCTCCTTTCATCAATTAAATTCACTATTTCTCGTGTTACTCAAATATTTCTACTACCCTCGTCTTTTTACCTTCTTGATTCTCTGCTGCCTTCACTATTTCATCTCTCAAAGCTACTCATTCTTCTTCTACTGTATTTCTTTCCCCCATTCATGTCAGTCGTTCCCTAATGCTCTCTCTGAAACCCTCTACAACCTCTGGTTCTTTCAATTTATCCAGGTCCCAGTTTCTTCAGTTTTAATCTACAATTCATAACCAATAGATTGTGGTTTCTTCAGTTTCTTCAGTTTTAATCTGCAATTCATAACCAATAGATTGTCGCCAGAGTCGACGTCTGCCCCCGGAAATGTCTTACAATTTAAAACCTGGTTCCTAAATCTCTGTCTTACCATTATATAATCCATCTGAAACCTTCCAGTGTCTCCAGGCGTCTTCCATGTATACAGCCTTCTTTCATGATTCTTAAACCAAGTGTTAGCTATGATTAATTTATGCTCTGTGCAAAATTCTACCAGGCGGCTTCCTCTTTCATTCCTTACCCCCAGTCCAAATTCAGCTACTACTTTTCCTTCTCTTCTTTCTTCTACTATCGAATTCCAGTCCCCCATGACTTAAATTTTCGTCTCCCTTCACTATCTGAATAATTTCTTTTATCTCATCATACATTTTTCAATTTCTTCGTCATCTGCGGAGCTAGTTGGCATATAAACGTGCACTACTGTGGTAGACGTGGGCTTCGCGTCTGTCTTGGCTACAATAATGCGTTCACTATACTGTTTGTAGTAGCTTACTCGCGCTTCTATTTTGTTTATTCATTGTTAAACCTACTCCTGCATTACCCTTATTTGATTTTGTATTTATAACCCTGTATTCACCTGATCAGAAGTCTTGTTCCTCCTGCCACTGAACTTCACTAATTCTTCCATCGTTCTGGGTATAGCACTGTCACTGTTTCCTCTCTCATAGTTCTTGTACATATTGTATATTAACTGTATTTTCCTATAGCTTACCCCCAATTTTTCTCAGAATTTCGAACAACTTGCACGATTCGACATTGTCGAACGCTTTTTCCAGATCGACAAATCCTATAAAAGTGTCTAAATTTTTCTTTAGTCTTCCTTCCATTATCAGCCGCAACGTCAGAACTGGCTCACTGATGCCTTTACCTTTCCTATAGCCATACTGTCATCTAACACATCCTCAACTTTCTTTTTTGTTCTTCTATACTTGTTCTTGCCAGAAACTTGGATGCATGATCTGTTAATCTGTTGTGCGATCATTCTACCACTTGTCAGCTCTATATTTTTCCGAAAGTCAGATGGTATGTCACCAGACTCATACATTCTACACACCAATGTGAATAGTCGTTTCGTTGCCACTTCTCTCAGTGGTTATAGAAATTCTGATGGACGCTATCTATCCCTTCTATCTTATTCGATCTTAAGTCTTGCAAAGCTTTTTGCATTCTGATTATAATACTGGACCCCCTGTCTCTCCTTTATTGACTCCTGTTTCTTCTTCTGTTACGTCCATTAGACAAGTCTTCCTCCAGTAGAGGAGGCCACAGCACAGAGCAGTCAATTGCCAGCGGCGCCTAACCCCCCCCCCCACATCCCAACCCCTCCCCGGGAGACCGTCGTACTCTGCGTTGCCCTAGGCGTCGTCCAAGTTCTTCACCGAGAAGCGCACACTGCGACCAGACCGCGTCTTGCGAGCAAGCGTCGTCGTCGAGGGTCCTGGAGCTGGCTGCTTTGCAGCTGTCGAGGGTTGTGGGTTGGTAGGAATGGGTGGATATCAGCAGGTTCTTCTACGACAAACGCAGGTTTGACATGGTCAATATTTCGTTTACCACTGACCATGATCTCGAATGTTTTGTCGCCTCTAGTGACAACTCGGTGTGGACCTGCATACGTAGGCGTTAAGTTTGGCTTAACTCCGACCCTGCGTACCATCACATGTGTACGTCTGCTTAATTCTTTATGCCGAAAAGTTTGGTGATCACCATTTCAGGATGCTGGTCGTTGGTGGATTTTTGAGAGGCTCTCTCTCTCTCTCTCTCTCTCTCTCTCTCTCTCTCTCTCTCTCTCTCAGGTCTTCAATGAAATGCGAAGTGTTTTCTGTCTTTTGGTGCGGCGCTCAAATCAATAAACCCACCCTGTAGGCGTAAGGTTTCACCGTACACTACTTCAGCCGTGATGTGTACCGATCTGGCTTGCTCATTGTTCGAAGCCTCAACAGAACTAGTGGCGAGGTTGACGTCTAGTTTATCTCCTGGCACATTAGGGCAGCCTTAAGGTGAGAGGTTACTACTGTTATCTTTTCTGGTCGAAACTCTCCCACCTTCTGCATCTAGCAGTCAGGCCTACTAGACCTGTGGCCTGCCAAGCGAGTGCTTTTAATATTTGTGCATTGGAAATGTTGATATGACTTATCGTAGCCACTGCTTTTTAATTATCTCAACGCAACGGATTTAGAGGCGTCTGAGTAATGAATTTTAAATATGGCACTGTCTGTAAACATTTCCGATGGACTCACTCCACCTTGGCAAGACCACAGTCCCATTCTATTGCATTCATTTTAAACAGAGCTTGACTATTCTAGTTATAGGGAGCTTATGGAAAAAAATGTCTGGACGAAATGGCTACCCTCTATTGAATGATCATGACCATCATTTTGTTTCATATCTCCTCTTTTATTTTCTTAGATTCTACCACCACAATGATACAAAATTTCCTTCTCTGCCTAGTGGGCATGATATTACGTACAATATCCTATGGTCTGTTAATGTTTTTCCTTATTACTATAGTGCACTTTCTGGATTGGTACGGATATCCACTACTTCTTTCTTTCTCTCTCTCTCTCTCTCTCTCTCTCTCTCTCTCTCTCTCTCTCTCTCTCTCTCCCTGTCTGTCTCTCTCGTAAGCTTATTCATTAATAACCCAGAGAATTTACTGGGGGTCAGGCTAGTCAAAGAAAATTCTTGCTTTTTGGTACAGTACCTGTAACTAAGCCGCCACATTCAAATTACACAGATTAAACAGAACAACCGACTTTAGCCAGTACGTTTCAAATCTTACCCACAACAAAATTTCAAGCCAGATTAACAAATCACAGACCTTTGGATTAAATTTCACACGTAACCTTTCCTACTGACCTACCACATACTCTGGAGGATTTATGCTCATCTCTCACTGCAATGTAACCCTCATTGTGTTGCTGTGGAGATGGCTAACTCACCTTTTTCTCTCTCAGAGTATCAAAATTTCTCACTTGCTTCACACGAATGTAATTAATAACGGTAATTTTGCTATCATGATTACTTAATTATTTCACACATGGATCCTCAACTGAAAGTTGCAAAAAACACTTCTGTTCCCCATTCTCTTTGTCAGATTGAGACAAAGTCAGTATTCGCCATGTGAAAGTGCTTGTTCCTAATTCAAATTCTGCACACGCAATTCGGGGAGAAAAGGGCGAGCGGCTGCCAAGCATCGTTTTCATATTATCGTAATAGGACGCCGTTTACTGATTGGCTTGTGTCAACAACAGTGGCTCGCATCAACAACAAGGGTGAGAGGGGCGTCCAAAGCAGAATGTGCTAGTAGTACCGCCTCAACTATGACACCATAAAACAGAAAGTGGGACAAACAGATTGCCAGACTCAGATTCATAGGAAGAATTTTAAGGAAATGTAACTCATCCACGAAAGAAGTGGCTTATAAGGCGCTTGTTCGACACATTCTTGAGTATTGTTCTTCTATCTGTGTTACCTGTTAGACAGGACTGATAGAAGAGGTAGAGATGATCCAACGAAGAGCGGCACGTTTCGTCACAGAATCGTTTAGTCGGCACGAGAGCGTTACGGATATGCTCAACGCACTCCATTGGCACACGTTACAATAGAGGAGTTGTGCATCACGGAGAGACTTACTATTGAAATTTCGAGACAGCGCTTTCCAGGAAGAGTCGGGCAACATATTACTTACCCCTACATACGTCTCGCATAATTACCATCAGGAGAAAATTCGAAGTATTAGACCAATACTGTTGCTTACCGACTATCATTCTTCCCACACGATATTCGCGAGTGCAACAGGGTTGCAGGGCTCCGTTAGTGGTACAAAAAGTACCCTCCGCCACAGACCATTAGGTGGCTTGCGGAATATGATGTAGATGCTTCGTTTGGCCTTTAGAGGTTTTGCATTTCTGCTGCATGGGGCAAGTGGCACGATAAAAGTTGAGGACCTCTAAGAACCGGCGTAATTCCTTGGCCATTTCTGATCGAGCTATGTTGGGGATAGCCTCTACTATCTTTTCTGGCAGAGGTTGTGAGCTCTCGGAGGAAATAAAGTGCCCCAAGAATATAATTTCTGCCCTGCCGTACATGCACTTCGATATATTCAAAACGATTCCAAACTCGCCCGTGTCAAAACCGTTCAAACTTCTCAGCTGATACGGATCCCATACTGCGCGGCAGTACGGAGCTATACCGACGATCATTTCTTTCACGTACGTTTTGTGAATGGAGCAGAAAAAAAGAGTGGGGAGAGGCAATGGTGCAAGAAGTACCCTCCACCACGTACCGCAAGGCGTCTTGTGGTATGTCTACGTGGGTGGATATGTAGACTGATAAACAAGCTTTCATGTTAGTTTTATATCGTTCTGATCGCGAACCAGCATAATAGTCTTCTAATCTGGTTGAGAAACTTCCAGGTTCGGTACGCGGCTTAGTTGAAATGCAACGGTCAATAATACTACGCTCTTATTCGATTCAAGATAGTGTCATTTTCTTGTTTCGCATGGCAAATTTTTTACTCTATAAGAGCAACGGATTCTGTAAATGAACAGCAGTGGCTCACGATAGTGAGCTCATTTTGTCGTATTGGCACTGAATACTGTAGCTGGCCTCTGACTGTTACACATGTCGCAGTAAGTGTTCTTTTCTTTTAGCTGTTATAAGTAAACGTAAGATGCATACATACTACATAACGTAGAGTAGAGTTGAAGAGGAATGGACATCTCTAAAAAGCGCCATCACAGAAGTTGGGAAGGAAAACATAGGTACAAAGAAGGTAGCTGCGAAGAAACCTTGGGTAACAGAAGAAATACTTCAGTTGATTGATGAAAGGAGGAAGTACAAACATGTTCCGGGAAAATCAGGAATACAGAAATACAAGTCGCTGAGGAATGAAATAAATAGGAAGTGCAGGGAAGCTAACATGAAATGGCTGCAGGAAAAAGGTGAAGACATCGAAAAAGATATGATTGTCGGAAGGACAGATTCAGCATACAGGAAAGTCAAAACAACCTTTGGTGACATTAAAAGCAACGGTGGTAACATTAAGAGTGCAACGGGAATTCCACTGTTAAATGTAGAGGAGAGAGCAGATAGGTGGAAAGAATACATTGAAAGCCTCTATGAGGGTGAAGATTTGTCTGATGTGATAGAAGAAGAAACAGGAGTCGATTTAGAACAGATAGGGGATCCAGTATTAGAATCGGAATTTAAAAGAGCTTTGGAGGACTTACGGTCAAATAAGGCAGAAAGGATAGATAACATTCCATCAGAATTTCTAAAATCATTGGGGGAAGTGCCAACAAAACGACTGTTCACGTTGGTGTGTAGAATATATGAGTCTGGCGATATACCATCTGACTTTCGGAAAAGCATCATCCACACAATTCAGAAGACGGCAAGAGCTGACAAGTGCGAGAATTATCGCACAATCAGCTTAACAGCTCATGCATCGAAGCTGCTTACAAGAATAATATACAGAAGAATGGAAAAGAAAATTGAGAATGCGCTAGGTGCCGATCAGTTTGGCTTTAGTAAAAGTAAAGGGACGAGAGAGGCAATTCTGACGTTACGGCTAATAAGGGAAGCAAGGCTAAAGAAAAATCAAGACACTTTCATAGGATTTGTCGACCTGGAAAAAGCGTTCGACAATATAAAATGGTGCAAGCTGTTCGAGATTCTGAAAAAAGTAGGGGTAAGCTATAGGGAGAGACGGGTCATATACAATATGTACAACAACCAAGAGGGAATAATAAGAGTGGACGATCAAGAACGAAGTGCTCGTATTAAGAAGGGTGTAAGACAAGGCTGTAGCCTTTCGCCCCTACTCTTCAATCTGTACATCGAGGAAGCAATGATGGAAATAAAAGAAAGGTTCAGGAGTGGAATTAAAATACAAGGTGAAAGGATATCAATGATACGATTCGCTGATGACATTGCTATCCTGAGTGAAAGTGAAGAAGAATTAAATGATCTGCTGAACGGAATGAACAGTCTAATGAGTACACAGTATGGTTTGAGAGTAAATCGGAGAAAGACGAAGGTAATGAGAAGTAGTAGAAATGAGAACAGCGAGAAACTTAATATCAGGATTGATGGTCACGAAGTCAATGAAGTTAAGGAATTCTGCTACCTAGGCAGTAAAATAACCAATGACGGACGAAGCAAGGAGGACATCAAAAGCAGACTCGCTATGGCAAAAAAGGCATTTCTGGTCAAGAGAAGTCTACTAATATCAAATACCGGCCTTAATTTGAGGAAGAAATTTCTGAGGATGTACGTCTGGAATACAGCATTGTATGGTAGTAAAACATGGACTGTGGGAAAACCGGAACAGAAGAGAATCGAAGCATTTGAGATGTGGTGCTATAGATGAATGTTGAAAATTAGGTGGACTGATAAGGTAAGGAATGAGGAGGTTCTACGCAGAATCGGAGAGGAAAGGAATATGTGGAAAACACTGATAAGGAGAAGGGACAGGATGACAGGACATCTGCTAAGACATGAGGGAATGACTTCCATGGTACTAGAGGGAGCTGTAGAGGGCAAAAACTGTAGAGGAAGGCAGAGATTGAAATACATCAAGCAAATAATTGATGAGGTAGGTTGCAAGTGCTACTCTGAGATGAAGAGTTTAGCACAGGAAAGGAATTCGTGGCGGGCCGCATCAAACCAGTCAGTAGACTGATGACCAAAAAAAAAAAAAAAAGTATTGTACTGAGACAATGAATGTAGGGGAGCAGATGTAGCATCGCCGTCCTGGACAAGCTTCTAATGGTAGTGGTTTGCCAATGCCTTCCTCTGACCTGTTATGAAGTGCCAAGTGTGCATATCTACAGCGTTGATGACTGTGATGGGTACTTATAGAGTGCGGTGTTGGGTTTGTGTTGTTAAGGACGAAGGGAAGGGAGAGAGGGTCAAACTCCACGCCGTCACGTAGCCCACTCTTCCCGAAGAGCATGAAGGGGGCCTCCGAGCTTTATGTCCCCTACGACGGACGGATCACAACAGTGCGACATGCCCTCACTTCATCAGACTCTGCGGAGAGTTTTGGAATTTAATCCAGGACACTGGCACAAAGACTGGTGATTCGGGAACTTCACGCCGCCACCTCTCCTCTCCGCCGGCCAAATATTAGCTGTGAAAATATTCTAACAGGATTCTAACATAACAGCTTGGCCCGAGTCGAGCGCCATCACATAAGCATGCGTTAACGATCTCGATTACGGTGAACACTAAGCTAAATGGACAGATTCCGATTTTTCGAAGCATCCCACTTAATTGGTTTACGAAGACTGAATAAGGCTTACCACACCGGCTCCACCGGGAACATAGTTTACTATGTTCACATTGGAGACACACGTTTGCTTAGCTCCAGTGGGAAACTGCACGTACCGTCAGCATAACACGTTCTGATACAGAAAACGCTTGCTGTTGTCTGTACATTAAGACACAACGTATAACACGTTCTGATACAGAAAACGCTTGCTGTCGTCACCAGTAAAAACCGAACTGTCAGAGATTATCCATAGGTTGCTCTTGAAGTTTCTATACGCTCTGGACAGTGGAGTATTACGAAACTATTATCACTGATCGTTAAGAAAGCAGAGTCGTGTGTCTCTCAACGCATTTTTTTGGCAGATCTCTCTCTCTCTCTCTCTCTCTCTCTCTCTCTCTCTCTCTCTCTCTCTCTCTCTCTTCTGTCTGCCTCTCTCGCTCTCATGCGATTTGTATGTATATGTCTTTCGAAAGCTGTTTGCTCCCCTACTGTCGCGTCGACGGATCTCTCCTCGTGTACCACAGCTTCCTGCAATGCTGTCGGATAGCCAGTAATCTCATGCGCAGTAATGTGACTGTCATGTCGAAATTCAGTAAAAGACAAGGCAATGTAAGGTTATAGCATTTTTATTTTACAGTTCCTTCTGTACATGATTTATCTCTGTATCGATGGGAGGGGGTAAGCAGTTCCGGCATTTGCCTTACAACCAAGGAAAACCTCCCGAAAACCCTGGTCGGAACTGAGGGTCCGTTGTCAGCTGGATGCACTGGATGGGGCGGCGACGCTAAGCATGTCACGCAGAGGCGTCGGCCAAAAGTGCGTGACAAAGACGCGAAGAGTCGGTAGAGTCCCTCTCTGCGTAGGGTGGCCGACGCGTAGCAGACCATCACCGGCCCGCAGCGTAGTGTCGCACTGTCCATGGAAATCAGTCCAGTTCGTTCCAGCAGGAGGGAGCAGCACGGAGTGACGGCAGCTTTACACAGCGAGAATTTTTCACGTGGAGTGCAGACAAGTTCGTGACACCACAGACCTGCCGACGAATATGCCTCTGCGACTCACGTCTGCGGCTCTTACATCTGCATCACACGCCTGCTCGACTACACATTGGCAGCTATACGCGTCTGTGGTTCAGCACGTCTGGGACTACTCTTCTGTGATTCCTACATGTATGGGGCAGTACATCTGAGAGACACATTTTTTGCACGCAGGGCTGTGACTCACGTATTTTGGACTACATAGCCTCCTGCGTGTCTGTACTGTTACATCTGCGAATCGAGTTGTCGGGGACGCTAAGCTGAGCATCTGAGAATCTTCGCAATGAGTCCGCGCTCTGCGAGTCTATACTAGGCATCCAAGAGTAAGCGTCAGCGACTCTACACTGCCCGGCCAAGAATCTACACTAAGCAGCCTACGCTACACGTACACGAGACTACACTTTGTGTCCACCTGCCAACGGTCAGCCCCGACAGTCTGAAGCCCTAACCCGAAGACCCTCCTGCGAAAGACCGACGAACGGTCCAGCAAGGTGACGCATGGGCCTAGAAGGTCCAGCGCAAGGTCTTCTGGGTGTTACACGTGGTAGCAACAGGACTGGCATCGCGCTATAAGGCGTTTGCCATTGCCCTGGCAGTGTGTACTTCTCCTGACCGAAGCATCGCGTAAGCTCGCGGACACAGTGTAGGCTCGTAGACGTTTAGTGTAGATGCGTAGCGAAGATTCACGGACGCGTGACTACTTAAGAGTAGCAGATGCGTAGACTTGTGGATGCACAGCACAGACTCGCAGACCGTCTACTGCTGGAAAGATTCTCAGACGCGCAGCGTGGAGTCGTTGACGGCTTCGTTCACAGATGTGCAGCGTACAGAAACGCAGCAGTTCTATGTGTGGAGTCCCAAATTCGAGTCACACCCCTGTATGCACCAAATGGTGAAGTCCCAGACGTACTTCCACACACATGTAGGAGTCACAGAAGAGTAGTCCCACACAGATATGTTGAACCACAGAGGCGTACAGTCGCCAGCGCGTATCGTGCAGGCGTGTAACTCGCAGATGTGAAGAGTCGCAGACGCGAAGAGCTGTAGACGCGTAGTCGCCGAAGAACCTGTCGGGTCACAGACTCGGCTACACTCAGGTGAAAACTCGCAGCTGCCGTCACCTCGTGTTGCCCTCACCTACTGCTGAACTGGACTGAATTTCATGCACGGGGAGCCTCCTTATATAGCCACCGCGGCTCTGTTGAGCTGCTGTTTCCGAGGAAACCCGCTGCAATATTGTTGCCTCGCCGCGCTGGTTCTAATGTTACAACAATCGGTAGCATATTTTACGTGTATTCTCCTTATAATACCTATTAAGACACAGTGATCAAGATCTTTCCGAGAATGTTGCTTTTAGCAGTTCTGGCGTATATTATTACTGGTTCCGATTTGGAACCTCTAACCAATTGAAGAAACGTGTTCTCTAATCTCGATCTCCACCAACATTTTGCGTCATCCTTTAGGATTTTCACTCCGAAAACAGCAGACTTCTATCCGAGCTTCTTTTTTTAGGTCATCGGTCTTTTGACTGGTTTGACGCGACCTGCCACAAATTCCTCTCCTGTGCCAACCTCTTCATCTCAGAGTAGCACTTGCAACCTAAGTCCTCAATTATATGCTGGACATATTCCAGTCTCTGTCTTCTTCTACAGTTTTTGCTCTCTACAGCTCCCGCTAGCCCCACGGAAGTTATTCCCTGATGTCTTAACAGACGTCTTATCATCTTGTCTCTTCTCCTTGTTAGTGTTTCCCACATATTCCTATCGTGTGCGATTCTGCGCAGAACCTCCTCACTCCTCACCTCATCAGTCCACCTAATTTTCAACATTCGCCAGTAACACCACAACATCTCAAATGCTTCGATTCTCTTCTCTTCCGATTTTCCCACAGTCCATGTTTCACTACCATACAATGCTCTGCTCCAAACGTACATTCTCAGAAATTTGTTCCTCAAATTAAGACCAATGTTTGATACTAGTAGACTTCTCTTTGCCAGGAACGCCCTTTTTGCCAGTGCTAGTCTGTTTTTTATGCCCTTCTTGCTCCGTCCGTCATTGGTTACTTTGCTGCCTAGGTAGTATAATTCCTTAACTTCATCTACTTCGTGACCATTAATCTTAATGTTAAGTTTCTCGCTGTTCTCGTATCAGCTACTTCTCATTACTTTTGTCTTTCTTCGATTTACTCTCAGTCCATATTCTGTACTCAATAGATTGTTCATTCCATTCAGCACATCAAGTGAATCTTCTTCACTTTCATTCAGGATACCAGTGTCATCAACGATTTGTATCGCTGATATCTTTCCCCTTGAGTTTTAATTCCATTCCTGAAACTTTCTTTTATTTCTATCATTGCTTCTTCGATGTACAGGTTGAACAGTGTTGGTGTCTTACACACTTTTTAATACGAGCACCTAGGTCTTGGTCGTCACAGAGCGAGGTGGTGCAGTGGTTAGCACGCTGCACTCGCATTCGGGAGGACGATGGTTCAAAACGGCTTCCGACCATCCAGATTTAGGTTTTCCGTGATTTCCGTAAATCGCTTCAGGCAAATACCGGGATGGTTCCTTCCCTAATCCGAGCTTGTGCTCCGTATGTAATGACCACGATGTCGACGGGGCGTTAAACACTATCTCCTCCTCCACTTGGTCGTCCACTCTTATTATTCCATCTTGGCTCTTGTACGTATTGTATGTTACCCCTCTCTCCCTATAGCTTACCCCTATTTTTCTCAGTATTTCAAACATCTTGCACCATTTCACATTTCCGAATGCTTTTTCCAGGTCGACAAGTCCTATGGACGTGTCTTGATTTTTCTTTTAGTCGTTCTTCCATTATCAACCACAACGTCACAATTCCGTCTCTAGTGCCCTTACCTTTTCTAAATTCAAACTAATCGTCATCTAGCACATCCTCAATTTTCTTTTCCATTATCCTGTATATTATTATTGACAGGAACTTGGATGCAAGAACTTGTTAATTTTCGCTATAATTCTCGCACTTGTCAGCTCTTGCAGACTTCAATGTGTGTGGATGATATTTTTTCCGAAATTCAGATGCTATGTCACCAAACTCATACATTCTACACAACAACGTGAATAATCGTTTTGTTGCTGCTTCAATGTACTCTTTCCACCTATCCGCTGTCTCCTCTGCATTTAACAGTGAAACTCCCGTTGCAGTCTTTAATGTTTCCTCCCTTGCTTTTAATGTCACCGAAGGTTGTTTTGACTCTACTATATGCTGAGTCAGTCCTTCCGACAAGCATTTTTATTTCGATTTTTTCACATTTTTCATGTAGCCACTTCGTCTTATCTTCTCCTGTTGATTTCATTGCTCAGCGACTTATATTTCTGTAGTACTGAATTTCCCTGATAATTTTTGTACTTCCTTCTCTCAGCGATCAGCAAACGTATATCTTCTGTTACCCATGGTTTCTTCGCAGTTACCTTCTTTGTACCTATGTTTTTCTTTCCAATTTCTGTGGCTGCTCTTTTTAGAGACGTCCATTCCTCTTCAAATTTACTGCCTACCGAGCTATTCCTTATCACTCTACTATGGCATTAGCGAACTTCAAGCGTGTCTCGTCATCCCTTAGTACTTCTCTATCCCATTTCTTGGAGTATTGATTCTTCCTGACTAATGTCTTAAACTTCAGTCCACTCTTCATCACTACTATGTTGTGATCTGAGTCAGTATGTACTCCTGGGTACACCTTACAATCCAGTATCTGATTTCGGAATCTCTGTTTGACCTGATGTAATCTAACTGAAATCTTCCCGAATCACCTGTTCTTTTCCAAGTATACCTCCTCCTCTTGTGATTCTTGAACAGAGTATTCGCTATTACTAGCTGAACTTTATTACAGAACTCAATCAGTCTTTCTCCTCTCTCATTCCTTGTCCCAGTTCCACATTCTCCTGTAACCTTTTCTTCCACTCCTTTTCTTACAGCTACATTCTAGTCCCCCATGACTATTAGATTCCATCTCCCTTTACCTCCTGTATTATCCTTTCAATGTCCTCATATACTTTCTCTGTCTCTAAAAAAATCCTTATTATTTGAATGTTTTGAATGAAAAAGAAATACATCTTCGATCTGCAATCTTTTTGAAGTGAAATACCCTATCTTAAATAAGAATGTTTGCACCTGCTTTCATTACGTTACACACGAAAAAATCAATACTTTTTAGACACTTAGAAATTCATCAATAGTTGCATGGTGAACACAAAGCCAATATAAACACGTATTTCTGTCTAATTTTCGGGAACCTTTATAGATATTTCGGCGTGAGAGATTATGACTGTGTAACACGTCAGAACATGGAGTCCAACGCTCTACCACAAAACGAATTCCTGTAGACAATGTACAGGGAATGTGACGGGATACAACAAGAATACAACAACGCCGAAGCTACAGACCAATCATTGGACAGATTACATGAGCAGAGAGTGGCAGAAGATGTTGTTCTTCGTAACTTTTGTCTTAGGACTTGATGTTGTGATGGCTCTTAGGAGTACCATAGAAACCGTGAGGGAGTTCTGATATTTTCAGCTGTATCCTGTAGCGCCTTACGAAAGTGGTGGAATATCTGTGAAATAACTAATGTCGAAAAGATGTTAGATGTCCGCAACCCATCGATGAAAAAGGAATCGTAGTTGTTACCGCTGTGTGATGCAGAACACGTAGCAATTTGAGGCTGAACTGATAGAGAGTCACAATTCTAGAGGCAGCAAATTCGGTTTTGGATAGTGAATCATCAAATCTGTTACACCAGTAACTGGCCGTATCGGAATACCACGGCTTCTACGACGTTGCCTATTCGAGAAATGTATCTTGGGGCAGACGCCGATGGCTGCAGTGTTATCCTATGGGAAACATTGAAATGTGGTACTATCAGAAAGCAACATAAAAGATATAGACAGAAGTAATATTATCTCTAACATCTTGAATCCCTTAATGAATGATGTCGTCCCCCAGGGCGCTGCATTTTCCAGCAACTGCTGTCATTATTTTGGTTTCCGAATTTGAGGAGCGTCTACAGTATCCAATACGTCTAGGACACAACAAAGGCTATGTCAAACGGCCTGCAGATGTTTTGAATACCAAACGTAGGGCAACATACACTGGTTACCTGATCATATGATCATAACGCAGTGACAAAACACCCTACAGAGTTTGTCTAATTACAGCAAGTACTTGAAGTTAGGCCAGCCTTCCGATAGTAATCCACAAAGACAGAATAACCGTAACCGTACTCTGAATAAGTCTGAAAAGTAGTAGAGAAGTACTGGCAGAAATGAAGTTCTGGTGCTTGTTGTGAAACGTACCAGGATAGCTAATTTAGGATGAAAACTGGTCACGAAAGGGAAGGTTCCGTTTGGAGGTCTGGACCAGCACATAGTTTCAACCCGCAAGCAAGTTTCGTAACAGTTTTCTGAAATGCAGGCATATTTCCTAAGGTTGCGAGTCAGGTGTCACTGTAATTAACGGATTACAAAGGATGGTAAATTTCCGTTTTCACCTCACTGACTTTACAGGTCTAATTTTAACAAGAACAGACTTGACAAAACATTTAGAGACAGTCACATCGGTTAGGAAAGGTATCTATTCATATGGCAGGTAAGGTGGTTCAAATGGCTCTGAGCATTATGGGACTTAACATCTGAGGTCATCAGTCCCCTAGAACTTAGAACTACGTAAACCTAACTAACCTAAGGACATCACACACATCCATGCCCGAGGCAGGATTCGAACCTGCGACCGTAGCAGTCGCGCGGTTCCGAACTGAAGCGCCTAGAACCTCTCGGCCACCGCGGCCGGCTAGGTAAGGTAGTTTACTTCGCTTTCCTATTAACTTTTTATTTTTACTGTCATGACAATTCAGTGGAAGTAAGCAGGACTAGGATTTAACGGTTTTGTTGAAGAAGCACCAGCTACCACGGGGCATGGACTGGTCAATGTCTTTACAACTGCAACAGTGTTATCTGTCCTCAGAGTTACCTATCCGTATTTTCCTTATCACTAAATCATGTAAAAAGGCAATAAAAAGTTTTCATTTCATGATTATTTATGATTTCCTTACTCAATTTGGTTCTACAGCTTTACCAAATAATATTTCTCCGAAAAAGTTTTAGACAATTCATGACAATGTAAACTAAGCAGAAATGACGTTATTATAAATCTGTCCGATACGACTACGAACACCAGAAATATTACTCAGGTATAAGACAGTTTTACAAAAAAAGTCCAGCAAAATTGCAACCCCGGTTAACAGGGCAAGTGGGAATTGAAGTATCGTCATGTCAGAACGTTATCAAAAAGGATCTGGGTCTTTACTCTCACATGTTTTCTGTTGCACATGAGTTAAAGGTTCCAGACCAACCGTGCGTGTTTAGTTCTCACCATGGTCTCTGACCGGAAAGCTATCGAGGTATCTCGACCTTCATGTTTTCATTTTTTTTAAATAGGGCTTGGTTCAGTGGGTTCGGGTATGTGAACTCACCGAATACATTCCTCTATGCAAATTCTCGTGAAGAATTTGATAAACCGCTGCATATTGTCAAGATTAGTGTTTGTAGCGCAACATCCCGCTCAGTTTCAGTTTGCTCGTTAAGTATCTGTTGTAATAATAATGAAAAAATCTTTGATACATCGTATTACCGAAGCTATTTTCTTCTGGATTTATCTACGGTTCAGACGTTACCAGTTTACATCAACTTCGGCGGTTCTCTCATTTACGAAGGTACCAAATCCCCAGCTTCTCCGGTCAACTGCCTTGAGTTTTTTTTTTTTTTTTTTTTTTTTTTTTTTTTTTTTTTTTTTTGTAGTGTATTGGTCGCCAGCTTAGGGAGCATCAGTCCACACCAGGCATGTGGATGTGGTCTTAATGGAGTCAGATCGCATAGTTACGGAACGCGTATCACCAACCCCAGTCCCAAATATCTACCCCTTGACCGGCACTGCACCTCCTTCTTTAAGACGCAGAGTGATTCGTAATACATGTGATGAAAATAAGTCTGAAAGTCACTTCAGGTTCGTTTATGGTCGTTCAAAAGAGCAGTGATAAGAGCTGAATGCGAGGATCATTTATATAGTGACACGGCTTCACCGTAAGGCACTCATTCGTTTTACAAGCTACGGCGAAATAACGAGTTTTCCACTAAAAACCCTATCACTCGAATAGCACTTCTCTGGTTCTTTTCTCACACCGTCAGTATTGTGACGACAAGAGTGAGTCCACACACGCAAGAAAGATTCCTTGGTAGTACTTATAAATAATACTTTATCACAAAAAATAGAAAATGAACTAATTCGCAAACAATGTCTTCGGGGACGCAACTCCATTCGGTCTGAACGTACAATTTGTAATCTTACCGATTTTTTTTATACAAAAGAAATGGTAAATTTCTGAGGTTGTCGTTTACTAACGCTAAGCAATAACTCTGAAATTATTGTTTGATCGGAAGTCTATCACTGATGACACCGGTATCACAAAATCAAAACTCTACCGCCGTATACCGTCCAAGGAACACAGTTTCACACTGAGGCCGAGATCAGTAAAGGTGACGGTGTAAGACCAATAATCGATAGGTTAATGTATAATCCGTGTAAGTTCTCTGCTGACATTGTGTTCTAGTATATCAGCATACCAAAAACTTTGGTTGTGTAAATACACTGAAGAGCCAAAGGAACTGATGCATCTGCCTAATATCGTGTAGGGCCCCCGCGAGCACTCAAAAGTGAAGTAACACGACGTGGCATGAACTCGACTAACGTCTGAAGTAATGCTGGAGGGAACTGACACCATGAATCCTGCAGAGCTTTCCATAAATCCGTAAGAGAACTAGGGGTGGAGATCTCTTCTGAACAGCACGTTGCAAGGAATCCCACATATCCTCAATAATGTTCATGTCTGGCGAGTTTGGTGACCTGCTAAAGTATTTAAACTCTGAAGAGTGCTCCTGGAGCCACTCTGTAGCAGTACTGGACGTGTGTGGTGTCACATTGTCCTGCTGGAGTTGCCCAAGTCCGTCGGTCTGCACAACGGACATGAATGGATGCAGGTGATCAGACAGGATGCTTACGTACGTGTCACCTGTCAGAGTCGTATCTAGACGTATCAGGAGTCCAATAACACTCCAACTGCACACGCCTCACATCATTACAGAGCCTCCACCAGCTTGAACAGCCCCTGCTGACACGCAGGGTCCATGAATTCATGAGGTTGTCTCCATACCCATACATGTCCACCCGCTTGATACAATTTGAAACGAGACTCGTCCGACCAGGCAACATGTTTCCAGTCATAAACAGTCAAATGTCGGTGTTGACGGGCTCAGGCGAGGCGTAAAGCTTTGTGTCGTGCGGTCATCAAGAGTACACGGGTAGGCATTCGGTTCCGAAAGCCCATATCGATGATGTTTCGTTGAATAGTCCGCTGACACTTGATGGCCCAGCATTGAAATCTGCAGCAATTTGAGGAAGGCTTGTACTTCTGTCACGTTGAACGATTCTCTGCAGTCCTCGTTAGTCCCGTTCTTACAGGATCTTTTTCCTGCCGGAGCGATGTCGGAGATTTGATGTTTTACCGGATTTCTGATTTTCACGGTATACTCATGAAGTGGTCGTACGGAAAAATTCCCGCATCATCGCTACCTCGATGATGCTGTGTGCCACTCCTCATGCGCCAACTATAACACCACGTTCAAACTCACTTACGCCTTGATAACCTGCCATTGTAGCAGCAGTAACCGATCCAACAACTGCGCCACGCGCTTGTTTTATATAGGCGTTGCCGACCGCAGCGCCGTATTCTGCCTTTTTCATATATCTGTATTTGAATACGCATGCCTATACCAATTTCTTTGGCGCTTCAATGTATGTAATAATTATTTTAATTATTTTGGCGTTTTAAGTTGTTTCATGTTGTAACTGTACCTCTGGTTTTTTGTGTAATAGTCTGTGAATGTAATAATTTGTAAAAAATACTGTGTATTTTACTGGTCCATAAGTAGGGAAGCTAAATATAAAACCTGTAGTAAAGCTCCGCCGCTAGGAAGTAGTTCGGCGAGAATGGAAAAGGTGGACTTGGCGCGCAAGGCTTTGATACCCTTGTGGCGAATGGCATAGTCGAGTTCTGACTGTGCTACTGAGTGGTCAGAGACAGTCTTGGTCGGCTATTGTGGCATAAATTGAGGTAAGAAGAGCTTGCGAGCATGTAAATTAGCCTCGTATGGAATGTAAAGTGGTCTATCAACCATAGTTTCATTATTTACCACGTTTGGTTAAATTTACGACGCCAAGAAGAGTTATATCATGGTATTGCTAACATCAAGACCCATGGTCGCTATACCGCCTATTTTATAGCAACTGTAGTTTTCCACAAGCACTGCCACTTTCAGCAGAATTGTCATCTAAATAGGTACATCCAATGGATCAGGTATTATGTGCTGAATAATAACTTTTTGTGGAACTTCTAAATTACGTGTGCACACCCGTGATTATCCCAGTCATCTTCCTAGATAGGGCACTTTCCAAGTGAATTAATTTCAAGTATCCTGTTTTTATTAAACTAATTATTTTGGCAGTAAAACATTTTGCAGTTTTCATTAAATTTGTGGAACATGAAATTTGGTTAGTTTTCTGTAAATTAGGAAATGGTTTACTCCACATAATTTTCCATCTTAAAGTTTTATAAATTGTGTTCACAAAGAGAGATTTTCAACACATAGGAAGCTCTATTAAAATAATCAATGACAAAAATATAAAGTACTTACAGCTGTCTGTAAGCAAAAGTTATAAAAAGATGACAGTATTATTTCACTTTGGACAGGTTTGTAAACTAGTAATCGTTTGTTCCTTTTTATATATTGTTTTGAAGTGGTTTTGCAAGTTGTGCAGTGATATACAAGTCAGTTTGACTTTGAATCCAATGAGAGACTAGTCGCTAGGTGCCCTTGTTAACTGTTGAACTAATTTCGCGTTATTCATTATACTTAAAGTTGTTGCTAAAGATATTTGCCATTTTCTAAATTTCGTGTGTTTCAGAGACAGTGTGTATTACTGCATTTATTGGCTAGTCTGTTTTCTGCATAGAGGTTAGCTGTTGTACCGTTTGCTACGGCAAGTTACTGTTTAATATGGAGAATAATTGTGTTAGAAGAGATTAGTTATGATATCAATCTGACACGAAAACAGACCGACAAATTTTGATAGGCCGCTGTCTTTGTATACCGTTCAATCCAGCCCGTCTTATGAAGCAGGCGGGGCACCTGAGCTAGGCAACCTGCACATCAAATCCGTATTGCGGTTAGACAGAGTTGTAGGGTACAGCAAGTGTTCAGTGAGCTGTGTAGGGAATTTATATCGACACCCCTACTGTCAACTGAAACCAAACAGTAATGGCACGTGTCATCTTCAGTGGCGACTGTTAGCGAAGCTCCCGTTGCTCTTACTGAAATATGCTGCGAAGCTTTCCACATGCAACCATGAAATAATCTCGCTCAAGCAAGTCTGTAGATCGTTGAAACACACGGCTAACGACTTCGGGATAATCCTTATACCACTACACCCAGTTCAGACATTCAGAACTACCTTTCAACATATTTCATGAATATTAATTATGACAAATGTATACTGTACCTAAAAAGTAGTTCCATCTCAGATTTACAAACTACTTTGGAAATTGTAAATTTGTAGAAAAGTCTTATGGGACCAAACTGCTGAAGTCATCGGTCTCTAAGCTTACACACTACTTAACCTAACTTAAACTAACTTACGCTAAGGACGAAACACACACCCATGCAGACGGTGGGAGCCGCGCGGACCGTGACAAGACGCCCTAGACCGTGCGGCTACCCCGCGCGGCAAAACCTAGTTTCTACAAATTAAGTGAAATGTACACACACACACACACACACACACATAGAAATAAAACCCTTTCGATTATACTTTGATGTCAAGATCGGAGAAGAATTCCAATAGCAATTTATAAATGTTCAATTCACTGTTTTTAATACTATCAACAAATTCAAGAAAAGCTCTAGTTTAATTTTAACCAGCTCCCTAAGTAGCTAGTCTGATCCCTTGCTGTATCTAAGGCAGTGTGGTAACGGTACGACGTGATTTCTATGGAGATAATGGTGGCAGCCGTGACTGAATTTCAATCTGGCAATGGTCATTATGGATCTGTAAGGTACAACAGATCCACAAAAATAAATTTAGCAATTTTTATGAAATATTTACCAATTTTCTGTAAAAATACGATTCATTAATGGAAGAAATAGTAGTTATACTTTCTGACACTGTTAGTAATTATTGTAACTACAGATGATTCTAAGAAATAAAAACTGTTAGACTTTCCGACACTATTATGAATTACTCTTACTACATGTGACGCTAAGAAAAAAACTACATGAATGTGCAGATATAAAAATGTTTGGTCACTACATTCTCAGATTTGTGAAACGTGGTTTTCTTCAAAATAAAGTGTTCACGATAATCAGGATTACAAGTCAATAATAGAGATTACATCGGTGATACTATTCGTTGATATTCAAACATTTATGCTATTGGGCCTAATTTTATTGAAATGGTTTGTGGGTATGATGTTCCTTCTTGGTTTGCATAAAGATAATTATGGATTGCCGTGTGCTGCGCAGATCATCTTTGAATAACAGAGAAAACAATTTTGCCATCTAATATCAAGAAGGATTTAGTAAATCTCTCTTTTCTGCTTAAAAGGAGTTGAGTTAAGAACCACTCGCGTGATCTTGTTCCCGGTTGATCAGACACTGAATATATGGACAGCAGTTTCATACTATGGTAAATAGAGCAACTATGAAATCGAAGAGGTGTGCACACGTTAGTTGCAATATCACCATCGGTTAGAGCAGCAACAGAGACAGCCAGAGAGGAAGACATATCTCTTGGTGGTAGAACCACTGGTTGAATTTATTGTTGCAACTGTTGTGAACTCAGTCACTATCAGAATCAGCTGACTAAGAGAGATAAATGATTTTCGAACTCTGGTGACCATTACCGAAACCATCAGAAGGAATATCAGACACAATTCAACGCCGCAGAATATGATTGCCTGGAATATACATGAAGCATCGACTCACTATTCAGAATACACAAAACAACTAGTGGAACTACACTCCTGGAAATGGAAAAAAGAACACATTGACACCGGTGTGTCAGACCCACCATACTTGCTCCGGACTCTGCGAGAGGGCTGTACAAGCAATGATCACACACACGGCACAGCGGACACACCAGGAACCGCGGTGTTGGCCGTCGAATGGCGCTAGCTGCGCAGCATTTGTGCACCGCCACCGTCAGTGTCAGCCAGTTTGCCGTGGCAGTCTTTAACACTGGTAGCATGCCGCGACAGCGTGGACGTGAACCGTATGTGCAGTTGACGGACTTTGAGCGAGGGCGTATAGTGGGCATGCGGGAGGCCGGGTGGACGTACCGCCGAATTGCTCAACACGTGGGGCGTGAGGTCTCCACAGTACATCGATGTTGTCGCCAGTGGTCGGCGGAAGGTGCACGTGCCCGTCGACCTGGGACCGGAACGCAGCGACGCACGGATGCACGCCAAGACCGTAGAATCCTACGCAGTGCCGTAGGGGACCGCACCGCCACTTCCCAGCAAATTAGGGACACTGTTGCTCCTGGGGTATCGGCGAGGAACATTCGCAACCGTCTCCATGAAGCTGGGCTACGGTCCCGCACACCGTTAGGCCGTCTTCCGCTCACGCCCCAACATCGTGCAGCCCGCCTCCAGTGGTGTCGCGACAGGCGTGAATGGAGGGACGAATGGAGACGTGTCGTCTTCAGCGATGAGAGTCGCTTCTGCCTTGGTGCCAATGATGGTCGTATGCGTGTTTGGCGCCGTGCAGGTGAGCGCCACAATCAGGACTGCATACGACCGAGGCACACAGGGCCAACACCCGGCATCATGGTGTGGGGAGCGATCTCCTACACTGGCCGTACACCACTGGTGATCGTCGAGGGGACACTGAATAGTGCACGGTACATCCAAACCGTCATCGAACCCATCGTTCTACCATTCCTAGACCGGCAAGGGAACTTGCTGTTCCAATAGGACAATGCACGTCCGCATGTATCCCGTGCCACCCAACGTGCTCTAGAAGGTGTAAGTCAACTACCCTGGCCAGCAAGATCTCCGGATCTGTCCCCCATTGAGCATGTTTGGGACTGGATGAAGCGTCGTCTCACGCGGTCTGCACGTGCAGCACGAACGCTGGTTCAACTGAGGCGCCAGGTGGAAATGGCATGGCAAGCCGTTTCACAGGACTACATCCAGCATCTCTACGATCGTCTCCATGGGAGAATAGCAGCCTGCATTGCTGCGAAAGGTGGATATACACTGTACTAGTGCCGACATTGTGCATGCTCTGTTGCCTGTGTCTATGTGCCTGTGGTTTGTCAGTGTGATCATGTGATGTATCTGACCCCAGGAATGTGTCAATAAAGTTTCCCCTTCCTGGGACAATGAATTCACGGTGTTCTTATTTCAATTTCCAGGAGTGTATTAAGACACAAAGAAATTAGAGACATTGGTTGGAGTTGGCATTTACTTAAATCAATGGGGAAAGTTGAAAGTTTGTGCCAGACCGGGATTCGAGCCCGGGCCTGCTGCTTACCATGCAGATGCTCTGACCGCTAAGCATCCGGACACAGCGGCCAGCGGAACTGCTTTAGTACGCCTCCCGTCGGACCCAAGTTCTCAGCTTATCCACACACTACCAATGTAGTGCCCCTGGCTGATTATCCTCATTACTCTCGGCATTTCGGCGATTCCCGTAAGAGCGAGCCTGGCGTGCACCCACACTGGAGAGAGCTTTAGCCATCCTCCTCTGAATTATATTTATGTGAGATATATATATATATATATATATATATATATATATATATATATATATATATATGGAACAATATTTGCGAAAATACTGAGAGAACAGGCGCACGTTGAAAGGGATCCCTTAGCTCCATTTCATATGTTTTTGTCCATCGGCTGTGTTGTTTCTGAGGTGTCGATGCTTCTACCTACCTGCATGTAAGGGAAACGACCTCACGCAAGGAAAAAATTATTTTTCGTTTCTTTCAATCATTTCATCTACGTTTTTTTATCCTGATTCTTTTTCCTACCACTTAACCCTGCGTTTTCTGTATTTCTTGTCTCATTGTGAGACTAGCGTGTTTTCTCGTCAGTGAAGAGAGTCTTGTAGTCTGCGAGAGCAGTTTTGCCAACATAGAGATGTTAGGCGGAAGGGCATGGACGGTTAGCAACAGATAGAGGCAGATGGTTTTGTATGAGAGTATACGGAAGGGTTGGTATCATGTAGCAGTGGTCTTTGGCTTAGCACTCTCTCCCTCTCTGACTATGGGAGAGGGCGAGTGCTGGTCAGTCACATCGCAGGACACTCTTGTTTGAGTTCTTGGTAAGTCAGGTTGTGTCTTTGGTAGACACTCCGAGATATGGATACATATCAGAATTTTCTTGGTATACTTTAATTTTGTTGCGTTTCAAGTTTAGAATCTAAGGAGAAAATTTACGTATTCGTTTAGGGTATACTATCGTTTGTGTGCGAGTCCTTCTGTTGTTACATGAGTAGTACTTTGGCTACAGATCTTTTGGCTAACACGTGGAGTGGTAAGATAAAGGAATCATGCTTAGTTAGATATTTTATCAAGCTGTTCTCAGTGCTTTAGATTAATTTAAGGGGCCTACTTGGACTTAATGCGGTTTTAGAAGTCTAAAGTTCCCGATTTTTTGGCAAACTTTTGAATTGGATCTTTGTTTCAGCCACGTTTTTGTGTGATACTGTGACAGATCAAATGGCTCTGAGCACTATGGGACTCAACTGCTGAGGTCATTAGTCCCCTAGAACTTAGAACTAGTTAAACCTACCTAACCTAAGGACATCACAAACATCCATGCCCGAGGCAGGATTCGAACCTGCGACAGTAGCGGTCTTGCGGTTCCAGACTGCAGCGCCTTTAACCGCACGGCCACTTCGGCCGGCTGTGACAGATCCAATATCTTTTAATTTCGTAGTATTTCACCTTCAGTCCTTGTGTAAAAAGTGGCTGGTTATTCATTAAGATGTCTTTGTGGTTAAATAGACGGGTGTCATACTTCAGACATTGGCCTGTGTTCTACCATGTGTTCACTTGATTATGTTATGTTTTTATTCGTATTCACGATTGAATTGTGCTAAATTTTCTTCATGAATACCTATTCATATAGCTAAATTTAGTGTGTTCTTCTGATTTCCGATGTAACGTTTTCTTATGATTTTCTTTTCTAATTGTTTTTCTCTGCTCGCGTGCTTGTCAGATTATGCTGGGGCATGTTATCACTTTCCCTATCAATTGCACTCTTTGATGCAGAACGAGTACCTAGTTGTGTATTGGGGTTTATTAACTTTCTTTTTGCTCAATTTCACGAATTTTCGCTGTTTTCGTACCTATTCGTGCTTCTCTGCCTAGTCTGCAGTAGTTTCAATAGATGTGGTGATTTGGTAGCTTATCTCTCGCTAAAGGTATTTCTGTATGAGCAATCGAACCTTTGATTCCGCATTTCATTGTTTTCCTTGCGAATCCATGTCTTTCTTTTCCCGCCATCACACTACGATGGCCGGCCGGGATGGCTGAGCGGTTCTAGGCGCTTCAGTCTGGAACCGCGCGACCGCTACGGTCGCAGGTTCGAATCCTGCCTCGGGCATGGATGTGTGTGATGTCCTTAGGTTAGTTAGGTTTAAGTAGTTCTAAGTTCTAGGGGACTGATGACCTTAGAAGCTAAGTCCCATAGTGCTCAGAGACATTTTTGAACAATGCGGTGCAATGACCCCAGCCCGTATTTGAAATAAATAGGAGTACTTTCCCCGTAATTGTTTGTTTATGTTTCACTACATTACGAGTGCAGATTATTCTCTTATATAGAGTATTTACTGTCTCACGTCAATTTTGGTTTCTGTTGGAACTGAAAATAATTTAATTCATGAAGTTTTAAATAGGTCTACTATTTTGCAAACCATATCGCACCGTGGTCCATTCATAGGTTACTAATATAAAAAGTACTTGGCCTAAATTTAAATAGAAGATGTTGCTTTTCTCTTGGCTAAATTAAAATTGATGGTTGATGAAACTTGATTTGTGGCCCGATATAGCGAATTTGTTCCCCAGTAGGCACAGGATATGTTACAATTCTCAGAAAAAGTTCAATTAAGTGAGAAAAAACAAACAGCACGTTTCACTAAATCACAGAGCTCGAGATAAATTCTGTAAACAATACGAGTAGTAAATAGCTGCAAATCATAAACAAATTGTGCGAGGTGACATTGTAGAGCTATTTGGTTCGTGCTTGAGACATAATTACTAGCGGGAAGGAAGCTAACCGTCACGCCAGTAAGAACAGCGAATGAAAGATGCTGGCGGTAGCAGAACTAAGCTTAGTTTAACATCTGTCATTCTGAGAACTGTTTCTGTTCCCTCAACCACGGAAAAGTCCAGCAGTGTCACAAAATAGTTGAAATACAATGTAACATTCAAAGCAAAATACCAGAAATAAAGATCATATAAACATACGTTGTTTATTAGTCATATGAAGATAGTAAGAAGTTAAAAAACTGTACTAAAATAAGTCAGACAAATGACTCACGAATATTGCACTCAGGCACGTTCGCAAACACTACCAAAAAAACGTCAACGTTTGTATCGCTCTTTTAATAGTTAAAATCGAAAGAAAACTCTCGAGTAATCTACAGACGCCCTTTTTTTCATTAAGAAAACACTCTGAAACGTGGCACAATGCAAACAATATGTTGCAGGAACGCATATTGTAGGGGCAGGGGGGTTGGGGAGGGAAGGAGCGTCCGCCTGATTGTGAAGCGGCCGCAACTCCTTCTTGCGGAACGCTGTCCATTCATTTCGTCGGAGTGCCCGAAAAAGTCATCCCCGACAACCGGACAAAGGATTTCGCCAACCAAGTTTATTGTCCTGGTAAGGAAATCTCCCATATGAATAATATTCGTGAAAGCATCTTAAAAGCTACTGAAGTGAATCTCAGAAGTCTGTTAGTACGTCTGCATCTACATCCATACTCTGCAAACCACTGCGAAGTGCATGGCAGAGGCTACTTGTCACTATATTACGTATTAGGGTTTCTGAGTTTCTCGCAGCTACAGTTGCGTTTGGATCATCGGAGGAATGATTACTTAAATCCTCTGTGAGCGTTGCAGTCAGTCTAACTTATCTTCGCGGTCCCTACGAGGAGCAGTACGTAGGGAGCTATAGTACAGTCTAAGATCACTCAGTTCATACTGATTCTTGAAATTTTGTAAGTGGAGAAATAAAGGAACACCCGGCCACCCACCACCATTAACATTGTCAAATCTAGTAATTAGGAAGGGGTCGACAGATATGAGTTGAAGTTCAGGAAACAGAAGAAGAGAAACCTCCTAGGCAGGTTTTCGTAAACCAGTGGGCGCCAGTCTTCAGGCACCTAGCATTTCAGATTTTTCGGCGTTACCAGGGCGCTCTCCCGTGAATCAAATAAACCTATAACCATTCTTGCTGCCCATCTCTGCACACATTCAGTTGCAATTTACAGGCCCCTCTATGGAAGAGAGACGTGCAGTTCATGTCGTGGGAGGAGAAACTCGCCACCGCACCTTGTGTGGCGATGTGGAAGCTGGCCTCAAAGGGGACAATGATAGTGGAAATGCATTCGCTGTCAAGGTACCTAGAGCCCACAGAGTCAGACTGTAGTGTCACCAAAGCAAATACCCTCTACCATGCACCAATTAATCATTTTCAATCAAACCATCCACATTCATTTACTTTGGAAAAGTTATCTGATCTGATTTTCTCGTAATATATGCGGCGACAGCTCGTCGACGCCAAAGTATTTTCTAGTGCAGTTATTCTTTGAAATAACAGAGATACATATAGGCATTCTCCGTGGTTGTTAGAGTGGTAACTAGGACAGCTTCTGGAGTATCTGTTGAGGGATTGACGTGTTTCTGAAAGATACATATTCTGCTTTTCTTCTCGCTAAAACGAGCCAATTAACATTTGTGCCGCTAGCGGTTTGCTTTGAAGAGAAAGAGATTGTAAAAGGAAAATAATTAAGTCGTGGAATCACCGGAGATCTGGACATGTAATGGAGATGGATTTAATACACGATTTTCTCCATAAATAAGGTTTGTGACTTTTTCGTTCTGGAGTGAATGTACGAATGAGTTTTTTTCTGAATCATTTGTTGATCACGTTGGCCTTGTAATTAGTGGGGTAGTTTCAGCTGTGTCGAAGAGAGCCTGCAATCACTGAGTCTGTGTTAAATCGTCCAAAAAGGCTTCGTACACATCTGGAATTCGCAATCTTTCGTAAAAGGAACAAATTGTCCAAACTATTGATTCTCCCGACTGACTGCAGTGTTTAACAGTAATAATAAATGTAAAGATCTCTTACAGCAAGCCAACCGCTGATTACCAAGACGAAGGACTCCACCAAAGATTCTATTTGGCTGATTCTCTTTATCACTATATTACGTAATGAAATCTTATATTAAAAACTATACATAGATAAAGGAGAGAAAGAGAGAGAGCGAATGAAAATAGAGATAGTACTAATAATCCTCCATTAGTCTAATTTTGCGCCTGTCTTATCACGGATCAGCCAAGAACTGGGAGGGCCTTACTTTACTGTATAGACTTATGTGTGAAGGTGAAGGGATCTTAAAGACAACAGATACACGTCTATACAGACAAGACATTACACAGAGATAGCGGCTAGCTGCATTGATCATCTATTCTTAGATTAAAGAGACGGCAACTTATTATCCGAACATTAAAATGTTAAAAGACGCAACGGCTAGCGGCGGAGCCTGCTCTCCCTTACGTCCCAAAGTGTGCGGCTAACCGCCTAAATATAAAAGGACACATCGTAGGCCGGCACTTGAATAGTGGATGTCCTCTTCACTATAAAAGGAGTACTTAACTGCACTGCGAATAAGCAAAGAGACGCTTTCTTCCATTAGGTGATGTGCTGATGTTTTTTCCCTTGTACAAACCCGAATTGATATAAAAATTAATAATGAAGACTTGAGAAAGGTGGGGGATTTGCCAGCTTCCGAATGGCTGGCGCTATGAGCCTGTCGGGAGACGAATATTCGAAAGACGCTAGTCAGTGGGACATCGAGAGGTGCAGACGTAAAAAGAGAATGCGCCAGGTTTGAGTTACGTTCCTCACTGGTGATGTTGTAATGCTATTGTAAATATAATACTGCCATTAATCGGTATATTTAAAAAAAATTTCGTAATAATTTTGAAAACTAAGCAAATACTATAACGAGAGTAAGTTTTTGTTAAGTGTAGTTTATCTGTTTAAAATAACCTCTTTGACGTAGCGGGAATAAATGTGTTAAAACATATTTTGTAAATAAGTATGTACTATTTCAGGTACAACTGCAATTAATTATGTCAATTTTATATGTATATGCTGTCATGCAATTGTAGGTGGTTCGTACTTAGGGTTTTTGTAAGCAGAAGTGTAAACTGAAAAGGTGTAGGGATCATAGGTAGAACGGAACTCCGTTCTGTGGTGAATGGAAAAGGTGGTGGGGCGCGCGAGTGAGATTTGGCGCGCAAGTGGCTCATACAGTCGGTAGCTGCCCTGCAAGTAGTGAACACGCATTACGTTGGTCAAGCACTAGAGGCCCCGAATTTACCTGCAAGACTGGGTTTTGTCCTCGGACGTGTTCTACATGAGTGGCGCAGTACGGTAATAAATTAATAGCTCAGAAATTTGCAATTTTATCGTCGACACCAAGAGGAAGACAGAGCTATGTACATCAAGAGCCGTACCTGCGGAATGTTGCTACGCAGCACCGCCTCACGCCACCTTCGACATCAGTAACTGGCAAAGTACTTTATTTAGAAGTGTATCACAGTATGAACTATCCATCTTCAATCAGTGGAATATGAGTGTTAAATATACCTTTGTGTTTAACCGTAATTTTCCTATGTCATTTACCTCAGTAGGGTCCTTACCTAAACGAATTTATTCCGAGTATCCCGATGTTTATTGAAGCTTGAATAATAGTAAATTACTGGCAATAGTATTGTTTTGGTATTAAATTCTAAAAATCATTATTAAATACTAAAGTTTGCACGTATCAGTTTAAGGGCCACCGCTTTGCGTGACCATGAGGATAAGTTTTCCATAGCATTTCTGGACGTAAAGTAACATGATTGTTTTACTGCAACAATCTTAACAGTAACTGTTCGTGTTGCTTCTCCATGTCAAAGACAGTCAGGCAAGTATTGGTATTAGTAAAACATTAACAAATAACAGTCCTAAAGAAATGAAATTTAGTCGTGTTAAATAATAGTTTTGGTCATATCAATGATAGCTATAAGTTTAATATTTTTTTGTATCCTTGTTGAAACATGTGTGTGTTCTTTAAATAATTACTGAAGTATAGTGATAAATTCCATAAGTAACAGAAAGTATTTATTTATTCAGTGTCGAAATCTGACTTCATCTTTTTGTGTAGACACTGCCCGATTTGGGCTGGCGGCCGTTTTATTAAGCGCAACGGTTTATTGTTATAACAGGCTTTGTCTGACTAAAGGTTTCCAAAAGTAATTATTCTCGCTGCTTTTCCCCCAAACTGTATGATTCGGAGAAAAATAGTTCGATACTTTACCATCAGGTAGAACACGGTTAAATCTCTCTCCGAGAGTCGATGGTTTGGGGTGTTAGTGCTGCGTAATTTTGTGGTGTTCCTGCCGCTACTTACTACACAGTTGTGACATTCCGGATCGCGGATCTTCCGTCTTTACAGTGGTAGAACTTAAACGTTGTGATACCGTATTGACGAGAACGCGAAAGTACCGTTGCAATGTATGGCCCTGCCAACATATTGCTCATTCGGCGTTTTGTCTTCTCCTCAGCCATCCATTTGTCGCACTGTCAAATTTTAAAGGAATAGCCTAGGATAGAACTTGCGCTTCTTTACAGTCATTTAACTGTGTTTCTGTGTTTAGTGGTTAACACTGTAGTTGACGCATGCATCTTGAGTGATTAGCGTTTGTTGTGTAATTCCCTAACGACAGTTGTAAATTGGACATGTTTGTAGCAATAAATATATAAACTGCAAAATTCAGTTAAATGGTCACCTTTTCGAAACACCGTAAACGTCTGCCATTGCGACGCAGAAGTTTGAAATTTAGTTGAAAGGTGCCTACAACCTTCCTCCGTGGTGGCCCAAAAGCGTGGCGTCCTGCAATCTCACTCTCAGGATCGGCAACGCTTCAAACAGCGAAAACAAGGCCAGCGCTCAAAAGTTCATTTGAGGTGTAAGGAGAGTTAGTGATGTCACATTGGCACCAAAGTTCACCACAGACGTGTCACGCCACTATGGGATGGTCGTCACACCTCCTCTTACCCACATTTCACCTCTTCTTTTGACGCCTCTGCAGTACACATCAAGGTACCGAAGCAGGCGTTGAAATCACGCGCTGTTCATATGGGTGGCCGAGGAAAACATTTCAGACACTCAGTATCGACACTAAAAGCTCTCACGAGGTGGCATAAACACCCATTTCTGCTGTGAATCACGTCCACATTTCGTCGAATGGTTGTATACGGTCCCCAGTGGTTCCACCGTGTATATCAGCGCAAAAATTGCAGCCGTTCTACACTCCAAAGGGGTTCGATCACCTTCAGTGGGGTTGCGAGCCCACTATGTCCTTAGAGAAGGTTTGAATAGTCCGGGGGAGGGGGGGGGGGGATGAGACCAGCGTTAAGTTTGTCCAGAACGCCTTCGTGTTGTCAATCGCACTGCATACTCTCGGTTTCGACCGGGAAATGTGTGGGAATCAATGCCCCTAGGAAAGGTGTCGTTTCATTGACGCCTTTATGTCATCCTCTTGTGGCCTTCTCTTATCGATACTGAGTTACGGTGTGTCTGAAATGTTTTCCTCGACCACCCATATTTCACGGTTCTGACCTCCATCGCAGAGGCGTCGAAAGAAGGGATTAAATCTGTGTCGGAGGAGTGTTAGCACTTTCCCATCGTATGATGTGACCACGGTTGCGTTGGGCAGAATTATGGTGAAATTTGGTGCCAATGTGACATCATTAACCCACCTTACACCTGACATGAACTTCTGAGCTGTGGTCTTTCTTCCGCACACGGCAACACCTTGCTGTCTGAAGTATCGCCGAACCTGAGGGTGAGTTTGCAGGGCGATACGCTATTGCACCATTTCAGGGGAAGGTTTTACGTCCCTCCGAACCAAATTTCAAACTTCTACGTCATAGTGGGAAGCAATTATGGCGTTTCCAAAAAGTTTGTGGTGTGTATGAAAACCCAAAAAGAGCAATGATCTATTTTTATGATTAATGTTAGAATCCAGGTGTTGCATTCTCCAGAGATATAAGGCACAGGTATACATACAGAGAGCTGCAGTTCAACACCACTAAATTAGACCTAGTGTCTACAGAGGGCATTACACGTAAGGACCGTTTTATGCTTCCGATTCAGGTAACACAAACAGTTCCGGGGTGGATATACATCCGCCATACGCGGTTACAATGAGACGCACGGCTTCAATCGGTGACTCAGTTCGACAGTATCAGCACCGTGCAACAGGACACAGAGCTGACAGTTCAGATAGAGAATAGCGTTGCTAGGACAACACAAAGCTGATCTCGGTCTGTTGGACTGCGAAGATGACAGAATTCTGCACTCACTATCATTGCTAAGTCACCGCATTGCACCTTATTCCTTCATAAGTGACTTTACAAGCGTACGTAGTGTCATAAAAGACCCCAAGATACCGAATCTTTTCTTCGTACAGCAACTAATGTAGTCGTATTTTAAGGGTCCCCAAACACTAGGAAGGTTAGAAGGAGTGTTTTAATAAATCTCCTGTATAGACTGAATATATTTTCCCAGCATCCAATCAATGAACGGATGTCTGCCACCTATTTTACTACGTCTGAAATCATTTGACCTTTCCATTTCACAAACCCACACCAAAGTGTTTGTATGAATTGACTGATTCTAATTTACATACGTAAAACCATCATATTAGTTCAATGACACGAATTATTTCGTGCCGAAATATCTTCTTTGAAAAAATGTACTAAGAGCGGGACTTTGAGTTTTGCTGCATGACAGTGGTTGGTCTACTCGAACAGGTTTCAGGCCGAACAATAGGTTGGTTCGAGACAGTAACATCTACATCAATACTCCGGACGCCACTGGACTGTGTGTGGTGGAGGATTCTGATGCCCCTTTCCTGACCCATTCGAGAACGGCACATGGGAATAATGATTGTTGATGAAGCTTTGTATTAGCTTTAATTTCTCGAATTTTCTCGTTGTGGTCGTTTTGCGAGTCGTATGTGGCAGGGTGTGATATGTCGTCCGACTCTTCCCAGAAAGTACTCTCTCGAAATTTCAAAAGCAAACCATTGCCTGATGCACAACGCGTCTCTTGTGGCGTCTGCCTCTGGAGATTGTTGAGAATTTCTGTAACGCTCTAGAAACAGCTAAACGACCCTGTGCCGAAACGCACTGTTCGTCGTTGTATCTTCTCTATCTGTTCTATTAGTACTACCCGGTAAGGATCCGAGAGTTATGAGCGACAATCAAGAATCGGTCGAACAATGTTTTGTAAGCCGCTTCTTTAGTGGATGAGTTCCACTTCCTTGAGACTCTTGCTATGAATCTCCCTCTAGCAGCTGCTTTTCCTACTATTTGTTTTATGTCGTAATTCAGCCTAGGTCGCTCCAGATGGTTACTCCTAGGTATATTACGGTACATTCTTTTTGCAGCAATTTGTCATCAATGGTGTAGTTCTACAGTAGGAAATTTCTTCTCCTATGTATGCGCAATCACATTTATTTGCGTTCAGGGTCAACTACCAGTTCTTTAATCTTCTGCAGGTCCTTTTGCAAATCAGTCTTCTGGCGTTATTGCCTTCTTGTAGACACTATCATCATCTGCTAATAGCTTTATGAAGCTTCCGACGTTTCTTGCTGGACCATTTATGTATATCGTAAGCAGTAACAGTGCTCTCACACCTCATTGGAGTACTCCTAAAATTACCTTTACATATGCCCATTTTGTTCCGTTAAGAGCGAGCTGTTGAGATCTCAGCAAGAAAATGTTGAATCCAGTCGCAAATCTGCTCCGATACTTGGCAAGCTCGTTTTTTTTTTTAATTAATAAATGGCAGTGCAGTCCTAAATTCCAGGAAAACGGCATCAAACTGAGCACCAATGTCTATATCGCTGTCGATCTCATGGAGGAACAGAGCGACCCGAGTTTCCCAAGGTCTCTGTTCGTGGAATTCATGTCGATTTTTATAGAGGAGATTTTCGTTCTCCGAAAACGTCGTAATATGTGAGCATAAAACACGTTCCTTAATTCTACAACATACTGACTCAGCGATATAGGCCTACAGTTATGTGCATCTGTCCTTCGGCCCGTCTTGAATGGGATTGACCTTTCCTTTTTTTACGGTCGCTTCCTACCGTTCGTTGCTCCAGTGTCCTACGCTAAAGTGCTGCTAGAAGTGGGGCAAGTTCTTTCGCGTAACCTCTGTAGCATTTTATAGGTGTCTCGTCTGGTCCTGACGCATTCTCACTATTAAGCGATTGTAGTTGCTTTACCATCCGCGATCTCTTATTTCAGTAGCTGCCATTTCGATGTTCCTACGATAACTCAAAGGAGGGACCTTGTTACGATCGTCCTTGATGAAATAATTTCTGAAGATCTAATTCTGTGTTTCGGCCTTCTTTCTCCTGTCTTTCGTTTCGGTGGTTTATGAGCGACTGTGTACATGATTTCGAACTTCCTACTGATTTTACGTAAGGCCAAAACATCTTAGGATTTTCAGTCAGATCAGTTGGCAAAATTTTGCTTTCAAAGACTCTTTCAAGACGCTTCTCTCATTGCTCTCCTTGCACTTATTTTCGTTCAGCTCTTGTATGTCATCTAGGATTTGAGTAGACTTGAATCTGTGAAGAAGAGCTTTTTGTTTACGTACCAGTTTTCTAAAACGATCATTAAACCACAGTCGGTCTTCCACATCCCTTAAGAGCTTTTTCAAATGTTCAAATGTCTGTGAATTCCTAAGGGACCAAACTCCTGAGGTCATCGATCCCTAGACTTACACACAACTTAACCTAACTTAAACTAACTTATGCTAAGGGCAACACACAACCCATGCCCGAGGGAGGATTCGAACCTCCTGCGGGAGCGATCGCGCAATCCGTGACATGGCGCCCTAAACCACGCGGCCAATCCGCGAGGCCACTCCGCGCGGCAGGCCTTTATCGGAACATACTTGTCTAAGGCATATTGAAATATGCTTATGAATTTTTCCATCTGTGCTCTACATCTTCGTCTGAATATTTGATGTTAACTTCTCAGATATTCAGCAGTTTGTATGCTGTCACTCTTGCAAACTTAAAATATTCTCCTACCTTTCTTAACATTCCTTGTAATAGCCGTAGTCATATCTCAGTGGTTCGCAACCTTTCTAAAACCATTGCCCCTGGGCGCAATCAGATATTAGTATCTCCCACCCTCCCCAATCATTATTAAAATGAGCGTTTAGCTAAACTTTAGAATGAAAAATAATTTTCTTTGAACACTTTCATTTTTAAACTGACGGAAGATAAATGACATTGATTAAACCGCGAATTAATGAGTCAATGGGACAACTGGTACTGGTTATTTCAAACGACCTTTATTTTATAGAAAGATGAAGCAGTCCTCAGTGCATCGCTAATGCTATCTAAAAGTTCTTATCATAAAAGATAGCTAACTACCCACATTGAGCATAGACACTTGTTACAAAATATGCTTCTCTCCACCACTCCTCTCACTAGTGACACTTTCATCCCCCACACCCTGCACGCCCATTTAAAATCAACCAAGTTAAAATGTGTGCGCTATACTTACTCTACTGTTTGTAAATCGCTTCATTGCTAGATTCCGTACCTCTGAATTGGCACACACTGGAAGGCTTCAGACTGACAATGCTTTGTGTCTGATCACTTCCACTACATAGAAAACTACTAATACTAACAATAATAATGATAACAATAATAATAATTATACTGAGTAGGCCCTACAGTAGCCTAGTAACCACTACATAGTTACTGTTGTGCTGTACTGTCAATTAGTTCAGTTATTACCCCAAAGCGAAGAATAAAGCAGTTTCTGGCCTTTTGTTGTAACTACTTACAACTCGGAGAAGTTTTATGACGTATTTAAATATATGTGATGCATATGTCTCAGTTTTACTGTCGTACATGCAAGGTACATAGTACTAAGAATGTGTGTAGTTAGTGGACAATGTGAGGGAGATGCTGTTCTACATTCGTTTCACTAGCTGTAACTTCCACCACAAAATGTCACGCATTAATGCTAGCATTTGAAAAGAAAATGTAATGATTGATAATTTATGTAATTACACTCCTGGAAATGGAAAAAAGAACACATTGACACCGGTGTGTCAGACCCACCATACTTGCTCCGGACACTGCGAGAGGGCTGTACAAGCAATGATCACACGCACGGCACAGCGGACACACCAGGAACCGCGGTGTTGGCCGTCGAATGGCGCTAGCTGCGCAGCATTTGTGCACCGCCGTCGTCAGTTTCAGCCAGTTTGCCGTGGCATACGGAGCTCCATCGCAGTCTTTAACACTGGTAGCATGCCGCGACAGCGTGGACGTGAACCGTATGTGCAGTTGACGGACTTTGAGCGAGGGCGTATAGTGGGCATGCGGGAGGCCGGGTGGACGTACCGCCGAATTGCTCAACACGTGGGGCGTGAGGTCTCCACAGTACATCGATGTTGTCGCCAGTGGTCGGCGGAAGGTGCACGTGCCCGTCGACCTGGGACCGGACCGCAGCGACGCACGGATGCACGCCAAGACCGTAGGATCCTACACAGTGCCGTAGGGGACCGAACCGCCACTTCCCAGCAAATTAGGGACACTGTTGCTCCTGGGGTATCGGCGAGGACCATTCGCAACCGTCTCCATGAAGCTGGGCTACGGTCCCGCACACCGTTAGGCCGTCTTCCGCTCACGCCCCAACATCGTGCAGCCCGCCTCCAGTGGTGTCGCGACAGGCGTGAATAGAGGGATGAATGGAGACGTGTCGTCTTCAGCGATGAGAGTCGCTTCTTCCTTGGTGCCAATGATGGTCGTATGCGTGTTTGGCGCCGTGCAGGTGAGCGCCACAATCAGGACTGCATACGACCGAGGCACACAGGGCCAACACCCGGCATCATGGTGTGGAGAGCGATCTCCTACACTGGCCGTACACCACTGGTGATCGTCGAGGGGACACTGAATAGTGCACGGTACATCCAAACCGTCATCGAACCCATCGTTCTACCATTCCTAGACCGGCAAGGGAACTTGCTGTTCCAACAGGACAATGCACGTCCGCATGTATCCCGTGCCACCCAACGTGCTCTAGAAGGTGTAAGTCAACTACCCTGGCCAGCAAGATCTCCGGATCTGTCCCCCATTGAGCATGTTTGGGACTGGATGAAGCGTCGTCTCACGCGGTCTGCACGTCCAGCACGAACGCTGGTCCAACTGAGGCGCCAGGTGGAAATGACATGGCAAGCCGTTCCACAGGACTACATCCAGCATCTCTACGATCGTCTCCATGGGAGAATAGCAGCCTGCATTGCTGCGAAAGGTGGATATACACTGTACTAATGCCGACATTGTGCATGCTCTGTTGCCTGTGTCTATGTGCCTGTGGTTCTGTCAGTGTGATCATGTAATGTATCTGACCCCAGGAATGTGTCAATAAAGTTTCCCCTTCCTGGGACAATGAATTCACGGTGTTCTTATTTCAATTTCCAGGAGTGTAGTATTATAGTCACGAAATACCGATAATTGTAATGCACCTTTAAAATTAATTTAGTTTTGTAGCCGAAATTCAGCTAAATTTGTTTTTGCCGCTCAGAAAATTGTATTACATCCCTAAGTTGGTAATCACCCCCAGGTTGGGAATCTCTGCTCTACAGAAAGGCAGTAAACACTAAACAGTTCCGTTATGCTGTCAATTAGTTCATTTATTATTGCGAAATAAATAATAAAGTAATTTACGGTGTACTCTGGGAACTATAAGGGGCAGAGTCAAATGCAGATGAGACAGATCGAAAAAAGTAAGTAACTGTTTATTACTTCAAAAATAATCGCCATAATACACTTATCCCACTGTTCATACCAAACGAGCAAACTAACTTGACACTCGGCTTGGTGGGTCAAGGGAGCAACTGTGAATGGGCAATGTCTTTATGGTCGCTCCCATCAGCCACCAAGCCGAGTGTCAACTTACTTTGTGCGAGTAGTACATTTACTCCACTGTGAGACAGAACGGTCACTGTCTTCATGGAAAAATGTTTGCAGTTTCCTTCGGAACCATGACTGCACCCAGGCAATTCTTCGTCCGACGTCTTTCTTCTGGGCACCAAAAATATGGAAATCGTTTGGGGAGATATCAAGGCTGCACGGAGGAAGTGTAAGAGCTTCGCAGCGAAACTTCAGCAGCGTAGTCGAAACAACAGGCACTGTTCCGGGAAAGACAAGACGATCTTTCCTCTGAGTGCAGGGGCCGCCCGCTTCTCATTTAATTTCTGAAACGAGTCACCACAATTAACGCAGAGTGGTACGTGGGCACTTCACAAAAATGAAGGTTTCCACCAAGTCCAAATGCCCAGGAATATTGATGGACAGCATAATTCTGTTGAAGAATAATGCCCGCCCACTACACTGCAGATGTTTCTCTGGGAAGCCCTTACACATCCTCCAGACGGGTAAGATCTCTCTCCAAACGATTTCCATATTTTTGAAACCTTGAAAAAAAAAACACTCGTGGCCGTTAATTTGCTTTGAACGAAAAGGTGCGCGCCTGGGTACAATCGTTGTTCCGTAGGCTACCGCGAACATTTTTCCAAGAAGGCATTGACTGCCTTGTCCCACAGAGGGCTTATGTTTGAAATGATAATCAGTTTACTTACTTTTTTGCCACCTGTCTCGCTCTCACTTGACTGCACATTACAACACTGAGAAGGCATTTTCGTGGGATTTTTAAGCAAATGTGATGCATCTGTCCCATAGTTGCGTGGTACGAAGTATGTGTAGTGGGTGGTCTATGTGTGGAAGATGTTGTTCACATATTAGTTTCACAAGCTGGAACCTCCACCACGTTGACATGCGTTAATGCAGTCTCGATAATTCGAGGTGAACGGGACCGGGACCACCACGAACTATTCGATGTGAATTGCCATCTCTGTTTATTGATTGGATAGCCACTGAATTGCTGTTTATTTATTTATGGGATAATAATAATTATTAAAAGGTGGCAATTTTATTTAAGCACTGTTTTTACTCTTTCGATTGTTGCGAGTCAGCGATAGTGCAATGCTGCTCGCTTTGGAGAACACACATTTTAAAAGAATTCTTTGGTCCAGGAAACACTTTTGGGTTCACGGTTGCGATTTAAACGGTATTCGCGTAATTGTACTGATTAAAAGTTATCGTTTCCGAAAGACGCAGGTTCGATTAAAGCTGTGTGCACTTTTGCGCGTATAATGAAAATATTCATAACACGTCGCGTAACAAAAAGAAACATGCGAATCACAACCGTGATCAAACGAAGAAAATATATGATAACACAAATGTTCTTCGCTGTTATTCAGGACAGGCTCAGATTAGACCTTGCTTTTTTTAGTTAAAGGAACTCACAAGACGTTACACTTTAGAGATATTTGGTTTGAATAACTTGTATTTACCTTCTCTCTCTCTCCTTTTTACAGCCTTTATACGTTCACATCGATTAAGGAACTTTTCCTTCTCTACGGACCAGTACGAGAACAAAATTCAGACTCAACAAAATGTCTTACATCGAATTATTACATGCTTAACCCTTAACAATCATATATAGTTTCGTAGTATAAACAATGCTAATTTATTCCGTGCACTAGAAAGTCTTTGATACACTGAGCACAAAAATGAAAATAATAAAATTATAATTACATTTTTAATATCATGAATACTTCTTTAAATCATGAAAATAAGGTTTGACATCGTCGTAATATTAATTTTCATCGCTGTAGCACTACAGATGGAGAGATTCTTCAGAGAATTGCTTTCAAAAAAACTGTTCCAATTTAAGCCGGTACCTTGGCCAGTCACCAACCGTAACTTCGTCAATACCATATTCGAGAGCAACGTTTTATTGTTTCTCCTCAGTCAAGACGTTTCAATGCTTCTAACTTAACATTCAAAGGCACAAATTTGCTTTTCTTTATTGCAACAGTCTTTTTAGGCGTACAAGCAAAACAGTCAACAAAGAAAACGAAACACAACGCTATACTTTACCGATAATGAAAAACATGAAACACCACTCTCAACAAAGGGTGTGCTTATGCAAACAATGAAACACCCGCAGAAGCTTGCGTGTGACGTCGCTGAACAAGTGTTGTGCTATCGGTGGCTGGGAGAAACAGATAGAGGTTCGATACGCTGCTAGTATTTTTCTTTTATTTTTATGTATTTATTTTTTTACGTGGCTCCGATTTATGGGACACTCGTAATTCCGAGAATCGAAACATCGAGACTCCGCTGTATTTGAAAGAAAAATGTTATTATTAGTAATTTAGTAACGATCTTTTAAAAATAATTTACTTTCGTCACTTTTTTTAACTCTCAGAAAACTGCATTTTAACCCTTAGGTAATTACTTCCTAAGGGTTAAAATGCAGTTACCTCAGGGGTAAAAACAAGAGTAATTATCCGCAGGTTGGGAACCGCTGTCATAGATGCTATCACTGCCCGATAATCACTGATACCCTCCCCTACTTTAACTGATTCGAAAAGTTCAGGTCTGTTTGTTACTAGGTGGTCTAAGACGCTACCTTCACAAGATGGTTCTCGAACTGTCTGCTCGAGTTAATTTTTAAGCGTTTCTTAAAAGAGAAATCTATTACCATCGAGTACAGATTTAAGTGTTAGGTAGCCTTTTCTGGGAGTGTAGCCTTGTATGGAAGTGAAACATGGACGATAAACAGTTTAGAAAAGAATACAGCAGAAGCTTTTGAAATGTGGTGCTACAGAAGAATGCTGAAGATTAGATGGGTAGATCATGTAACTAATGAGGAGGTACTGAATAGAATTGGAGAGAAAAGAAATCTGTGGGACAAGCTTACTAGAAGGAGGATCGGTTGGTAGGACACATTCTGAGGAATCAAAGGATCACCAGTTTAGTATTGGAGGGAAGCGCGGTGGGTAAAAATCGTAGAGGGAGACCAAGAGATAGGTTGCAGAAGTTAGTCGGAGATGAAGAGGCTTGCACGGGATAGAGTAACATGGAAAGCTGCATCAAACCAGTCTCAGGACTGAAAACCACAACAAAAACAACAAAATCTTCTGACAAGACATCCAGAAAAATGTCAGGAATTCCTGTCTCTGGTACCAGTTTTTCTCACATGTCTCTCCCATTCTATACCTGACAAGCTGAAGCTACCCGCTATTACAATAACAGATAAAACTTCAAAGAACTGTAACTTTCTAGGAATTATGCCTCCACAGTAATAACGCACGGACTAGTGCAGCTGTTATATTTAAAGAATTCTTTCGTGGTAAAAGCTCTTCTTAAGTCTACTCGCTTTTCGACAGCGTGCATTGAGCATTGCTGCAAGACAATGGCATTTTCCCTCGTATAAACAGACCACACTGAAGGAAAAAAATCGCAACACCAAACACAAATTAAGAGTAATGAAATTTCGGAAATACATTTGTCTACGTATTAAGCCATAACCATAGTAAGATGATAGGTTGATGCAAGCGCGAGATAAGCTATCGCAAATGTGAAGTGCCGGTACATTATTAACCGATGTGCCGCCAGACTGTTGAAAGGAAGCATGCAAAAATGCGTTGTGTTGTACAGGTGCCGGATGTCCGTTCGTGGGATGGAGTTCCATGCCTGTTGCACTTGGTTCAATCAATACAGGGGCAGTTAATGCTGTTTGAGGATGACGATGCAATTGTCGTCCGATGATATCCCATATGTACTCGACTGGAGAGAGCTCTGGTGATCGGGCAGGCCAAGGCAACGTGTCGACAATCTGTAGAGCATGTTGGGTTACAAAAGTGGTATTTGGGTGAGCGTTATCCTGTTGGAAAACACCTCCTAGAATGCTTTTCATGAACGGTGGCACGACAGGTCGAATAACCAGACTGACGTACAAAATTTGCGGACAGTGTGCGTGGGATAACCACGAGGATACTCCTGCTGGATTTCGAAATCGCAACCCACACCATAACTCCAAGTGTAGGTCCCGTGTGTGTACCATGCAGACAGGTTGTTTGCAGGGCCTCAATTCGCCTCCTTCTAACTAATACACGGTCTTATTTGCCACCGAGGCAGAACCAACTTTCATCAGAGAACACAACAGACCTCTAACCTGCCCTCCAATAAGCTCTGGCTTGACACCAATGAAGCCATAAATGGCGGTGGTTTGGGGTAAGTGAAGTGCACGTTACAAGGCGTCTGTCTCAGAGCTGTCCTTGAATTAAGCGATTTATAACAGGTTGTTGTGTCACTCTGTTACCTATTGATGCTGAAACTGCTGCTACAGGTGAGTACGATGCGCCAGAGCCATACACACTTACGTACTGCCAAGTGGACGTCCAAAGCCCGCTCTTGTGTGACAGTAGATTCTCGTGCCTACTGCTGCTAATAAGCGCATGCAGTGTCCAAGTCTTTCTGCAGTACCTCAGAAGTAACACCCAACTTCTCGTAGCCCTATTACACGACAATGTTAAAACACAGCGAGGTGTTCATAATGGCGTCTTTGCTGTCTTAAAAGGCATCCTTGACTAATATCAGCACATCACGTCCAATATTAAAGGTAACTAATGCTCACGACCGTTACAGCCCACGCCTTAAGCAACACTGATTTACACTATCATGCCACTGGTGCGAAATTTGAGTAGACTTCATCTTTCATATGCAGAAACATGCCTATCAACTTTCGTTTATGTTACACAACTCCTTCTTAGTGCTGTGATTCTTTTTCGTCAGTGTTTATGAAACAAGTTAAATTTGTTGATCATGGACGTACGCCTCTACGTTTAAAAAACCGCAATTTATTTGTTAACCAAAGACAATTATTGTTACCATATGCAAGAATCGATCTAGTTCTCTTCAGAATCATGTATATTCCAATACTGCATCTTTTTACAATAGATGAATTACAGGAGTACCGTTTAAAAGGTCGGATTAATAGAAGAGTCACAGAAGATCCAACGCAGAGCAGCTCGTTTCGTCACAAGTTCGTTTGCTAAGCGCGAGAGGTTTAAGGTGAGTACGCACTGCGAGCCGAGAGGATCACGAGCCACTCGTGAGCAGATCAGTTCGCAAGTGTGTACGTTGCTCGTGAGATCTGCTCGGCCTTAGCCACCTGCTTTGGGTTTCCCAATGAGCACAAACGAATGCTCCGATTGTCAGCGATGACGGATTATTGCGAGATCTTAAGTGTCTACGGGCCCGCGAGCGCCGCCAGAGAGCTCAGACGAAGCCCTCCAAGACAATTTTCTTTTCCTTTGAGCGGTTCGTGAGCCGCTCGCGAACGTGTCGTTTGCAAGTGTAAACGAACCTTTGCTGAGGTTAGACATTCCGGTGACAGACGCTACAAGAGAAGCACTGTGTATCCCGGAGAGGTTTCTGCTAACATTTCAAAAGCGCATATGCGAAGAAGAGTTGGCCAACATACTACTTCCTCCCACATACGTCTTGCAAAAGATCTCGAAGAAAAAACCAGAGACGTTTGTGCTCATGAGGAAGCTTACTGACAACTTTTCTTTGCATGCACCTTTCCCAGATGGAGCAGGGAAGTCGGAAATGAAACTACCAGAAGAGGGCAGATTACAATTCTGGTGCATGCGCAAGTGTTTCGTAACACATCATACAGCACATATTGTTGAACATGGCATTCCGCAGCAGCCAGCCCACATGTGTTCCCACGTTGACCCAGTGAAGTCGTTAATCACGACTCCCGTGGGCATGGGTCAACAAGACTGGAGCACGGATCATCGAGATTGGAGCATGAAACAATGCGAATGTGTCGCATGAAGCATGAATCACATTTCTTGTTACGTCAGGACGATGACTGCCTCCACATCAAGACGAACGCTGCCACGGACGCAAGCTGATAGGAGCAGTATTACGTTCTGGGAACGTTCATCTGGGTTTCCATCGCACCGGTGGTAGTGGTCGAAGGCTGTATTACACTGAAGTGACAGAAGTTATGGGATACCTCCTAATATCGTGTCCGGCCTCCGTTTGCCCAGCGTAGTGCAACAACTCGACGTGGCATGGACTCATTAAGTCGTTGGAAGTTACCTGCAGAAATACTGAGCCATACAGCCTCTATTCCACAATTGCGAAAGTGTTGCTCGTGCAGGATTTTGTGCACCAACTGATCTCTCCATTGTTGTCGTTGTTGTGGTCTTCAGTCCTGAGACTGGTTTGATGCAGCTCTCCATGCTACCCTATCCTGTGCAAGCCTTTTCATCTCCCAGTACCTACTGCAGCCTACATCCTTCTGAATCGGCTTAGTGTATCCATCTCTTGGTCTCCCTCTACGATCTTTACCCTCCACGCTGCCCTCCAGTACTAAATTGGTGATCCCTTGATGCCTCAGAATATGTCCTACCAACCGGTCCCTTCTTATAGTCAAGATGTGCCACAAACTCCTCTTCTCCCCAATTCTATTCAATACCTCATCATTAGTTATGTGATCTACCCATCTAATCTTTAGCATTCTTCTGTAGCACCACATTTCGAAAGCTTCTATTCTCTTCTTGTCCAAACTATTTACCGTCCGTGTTTCACTTCCATATATGGCTACACTCCATACAAATACTTTCAGAAATGACTTCCTGACGCTTAAATCTATACTCGATGTTAACAAATTTCTCTTCTTCAGAAACGCTTTCCTTGCCATTGCCAGTCTACATTTTATATCCTCTCTACTTCGACCATCATCAGTTATTTTGCTCCCCAAATAGCAAAACTCCTTTACTACTTTAAGTGTCTCATTTCCTAATCCAATTCCCTCAGTATCACACGACTTAATTCGACTACATTCCATTATGCTCGTTTTGCTTTTGTTGATGTTCATCTTATAACCTCCTTTTAAGACCCTGTCCATTCCGTTCAATTGCTCTTCCAAGTCCTTTGCTGTCTCTGACAGAATTACAATGTCATCGGCGAACCTCAAAGTTTTTATTTCTTCTCCATGGATTTTAATACCCACTCCGAACTTTTCTTTTGTTTCCTTTACTGCTTTCTCAATATACAGATTGAATAGCATCAGGGAGAGGCTACTACAACCCTGTCTCACGCCCTTCCCAACCACTGCTTCCCTTTCATGTCCCTCGACTCTTATAACTACCATCTGATTTCTGTACAAACTGTAAATAGCCTTTCACTCCCTGTATTTTACCCCTGCCACCTTTAGAATTTGAAAGAGAGTATTCCAGTCAACATTGTCAAAAGCTTTCTCCAAGTCTACAAATGCTAGAAACGTAGGTTTGCCTTTCCTTAATCTTTCTTCTAAGAAAGTATCGCCTCACGTGTTCCAACATTTCTACGGAATCCAAATTGATATTCCCCGCGGTCTGTTAGACTCTTCACGCAGTATCATATCTCCCATTTCATCTTCATCTTCCTCCTCTTCCACTTCCATAATATCGTCCTTAAGAACATCGCCCCTGTATAGACCCTCTATATACTCCTTCCACCTTTCTGCTTTCCCTCTCCTTCATGTCTCATAAATGTTTGATGGGATTAATGTTGGGCGATCTGGGCAGCCAAATAATTCGCTCTAATTGTCCAGAATGTTCTTCAAACCAGTCGCGAACAATAGCGGTCTGGTGACATTGCGCATTGTCATTCATGAAAATTCCATCGTAGTTCGCGAAAATGAAGTTTATCAAAGGCTGCAAATGGTCTCCATGTAGCCGAACGTAAACGAGGACCCACCCCATTCCACGCAAACACAGCCCACGCCATTATGGAGTCACCACCAACTTGTAGAGTGCCTTGGTGACAACTTGGGTTCGTGGCTTCGTGGGCTATGGGCTACAGTCGAACCCAACCATCAGCTCTTACCGACTGGAATCGGGACCCACCTGACCAGGCCACGGTTTTCGAGATGTCTCTGGTCCAAGGGGGACCCGTGGTCTAGGGGTAGCGTCTTTGATTCATAATCAAAACGTCTTCGGTCCCGGGTTCGATCCCCGCCACTGCCTGAATTTTGATAAATGATCAGCATTGGCGGCCAAAGACTTCCGGCATAAGAAGTCAGCCTCATTCTGCCAGTCTCCCTTGTCAAAGAGGGGGGAGGAGCGGATAGAGGTTCAGTGCACTCTCTTGTCCTAGGGGTGGGAAATTGCCCCTACAGGCGGAAGAATCAGCTATGATCAACGACATTAGGATGCAGAAGGCAATGGAAACCACTGCATTAAAGACACGTAACGTGTATCCACAGGACATGTGGCCTGTATTTGAAGAAGTGTCATGATGATCTCTCCATTGGCCAAAGATTCCGGAATAGTCTCCCATTGGGATCTCCGGGAGGGAACTGCCAAGGGGGAGGTTACCATGAGAGAAAGATTGAATAATCAACGAAAGGATAACCTTCTACGAGTCGGGTCGTGGAATGTCAGAAGCTTGAACGTGGTAGGGAAACTAGAAAATCTGAGAAGGGAAAGGCAAAGGCTCAATTTAGATATAGTAGGGGTCAGTGAAGTGAAGTGGAAGGAAGACAAGGATTTCTGGTCAGATGAGTATCGGGTAATATCAACAGCAGTAGAAAATGGTATAACAGGTGTAGGATTCGTTATGAATAGGAAGGTAGAGCAGAGGGTGTGTTACTGTGAACAGTTCAGTGACCGGGTTGTTCTAATCAGAATCGACAGCAGACCAACATCGACAACGACAGTTCAGGTATACATGCCGACATCGCAAGCTGAAGATGAACAGATAGAGAAAGAGTATGAGGATATTGAAAGGATAATGCAGTATGTAAAGGGGGACGAAAATCTAATAGTCATGGGCGACTGGAATGCAGTTGTAGGAGAAGGAGTAGAAGAAAAGGTTACGGGAGAAAGTCAAAGACAAAGAATGAAAGAGGAGAAAGACTAATTGAGTTCTGTAACAAGTTTCAGCTAGTAATAGCGAATACCCTGTTCAAGAATCACAAGAGGAGGAGGTATACTTGGAAAAGGCCGGGTGATACGGGAAGATTTCAATTAGATTACATCATGGTCAGACAGAGATTCCGAAATCAGATACTTGATTGTAAGGCGTACCCAGGAGCAGATATAGACTCAGATCACAATATAGTAGTGATGAAGAGTAGGCTGAAGTTCAAGACATTAGTCAGGAAGAATCAATACGCAAAGAAGTGGGATACGGAAGTACGAAGGAATGACGAGATACGTTTGAAGTTCTCTAACGCTATATATACAGCAATAAGGAATAGCGCAGTAGGCAGTACAGTTGAAGAGGAATGGACATCTCTAAAAAGGGCCATCACAGAAGTTGGGAAGGAAAACATAGGTACAAAGAAGGTAGCTGCGAAGAAACCATGGGTAACAGAAGAAATACTTCAGTTGATTGATGAAAGGAGGAAGTACAAACATGTTCCGGGAAAATCAGGAATACAGAAATACAAGTCGCTGAGGAATGAAATAAATAGGAAGTGCAGGGAAGCTAAGACGAAATGGTTGCAGGAAAAATGTGAAGACATCGAAAAAGATATGATTGTCGGAAGGACAGACTCAGCATACAGGAAAGTCAAAACAACCTTTGATAACATTAAAAGCAACGGTGGTAACATTAAGAGTGCAACGGGAATTCCACTGTTAAATGCAGAGGAGAGAGCAGATAGGTGGAAAGAATATATTGAAAGCCTCTATGAGGGTGAAGATTTGTCTGATGTGATAGAAGAAGAAACAGGAGTCGATTTAGAAGAGACAGGGGATCCAGTATTAGAATCGGAATTTAAAAGAGCTTTGGAGGACTTACGGTCAAATAAGGCAAAAGGGATAGATAACATTCCATCAGAATTTCCAAAATCATTGGGGGAAGTGGTAACAAAACGACTGTTCACGTTGGTGTGTGGAATATATGAGTCTGGCGATATACCATCTGACTTTCGGAAAAGCATCATCCACACAATTCCGAAGACGGCAAGAGCTGACGAGTGCGAGAATTATCGCACAATCAGCTTAACAGCTCATGCATCGAAGCTGCTTACAAGAATAATATACAGAAGAATGGAAAAGAAAATTGAGAATGCGCTAGGTGACGATCAGTTGGGCTTTAGGAAAAGTAAAGGGACGAGAGAGGCAATTCTGACGTTACGGCTAATAATGGAAACAAGGCTAAAGAAAAATCAAGACACTTTCATAGGATTTGTCGACCTGTAAAAAGCGTTCGACAATATAAAATGGTGCAAGCTGTTCGAGATTCTGAAAAAAGTAGGGGTAAGCTATAGGGAGAGACGGGTCATATACAATATGTACAACAACCAAGAGGGAATAATAAGCGTGGACGATCAAGAACGAAGTGCTCTTATTAAGAAGGGTGTAAGACAAGGCTGTAGCCTTTTGCCCCTACTCTTCAATCTGTACATCTAGGAAGCAATGATGGAAATAAAAGAAAGGTTCAGGAGTGGAATTAAAATACAAGGTGAAAGGATATCAATGATACGATTCGCTGATGACATTGCTATCCTGAGTGAAAGTGAAGAAGAATTAAATGATCTGCTGAACGGAATGAATAGTCTAATGAGTACACAGTATGGTTTGAGAGTAAATCGGAGAAAGACGAAGGTAATGAGAAGTAGTAGAAATGAGAACAGCGAGAAACTTAACATCAGGATTGATGGTCACGAAGTCCATAAAGTTAAGGAATTCTGCTACCTAGGCAGTAAAATAACCAATGACGGACGGAGCAAGGAGGACATCAAAAGCAGACTCGCTATGGCAAAAAAGGCATTTGTGGCCAAGAGAAGTCTACTAACATCAAATACCGGCCTTAATTTGAGGAAGAAATTTCTGAGGATGTACGTCTGGAGTACAGCATTGTATGGTAGTGAAACATGGACTGTGGGAAAACCGGAACAGAAGAGAATCGAAGCATTTGAGATGTGGTGCTATAGACGAATGTTGAAAATAAGGTGGACTGATAAGGTAAGGAATGAGGAGGTTCTACGCAGAATCGGAGAGGAAAGGAATATGTGGAAAACACTGATAAGGAGAAGGGACAGGATGATAGGACATCTGCTAAGACATGAGGGAATGACTTTCATGGTACTAGAGGGAGCTGTAGAGGGCAAAAACTGTAGAGGAAGACAGAGATTGGAATACGTCAAGCAAATAATTGAGGACGTAGGTTGCAAGTGCTACTCTGAGATGAAGAGGTTAGCACAGGAAAGGAATTCGTGGCGGGCCGCATGAAACCAGTCAGTAGACTGATGACCAAAAAAAAAAAAGTGATCCAACCGGATTGGTCACAAGCCGAGGTGAGGCGGTGCAGGCGATGTCGTGCTGCTAGGAAAGGTACTCGCATCGGTCGTTTGCTGCCATAGCCTATCAACGCCCAATCTCGGCGCACTGTCCGAACGTCGTACGTACCAAACTGATTCCTGCATTTATTTCACACAATGTTGCTTATCTGTTAGTGCTGACAACTCTACACAAACGCCGCTATTCGCGGTCGTCAAGTGAAGGCCGTCGTCTACTGTGTTCTACATCTACATGGATACTCAGCAAATCACATTTAAGTGCCTGGCAGAGGGTTCATCGAACCACCTTTATAATTCTCTATTATTCCAATCTCGTATAGCGCGGAAAGAATGAACACGTATATCTTTCCGTGCGAGCTCTGATTTCCCTTATTTTATCGTTGTGATCGTTCCGCCCTATGTAGGTCGGTGTGAACAAAATATTTTCTCAATCGGAGGAGAAAGTTGGTGATTGGAATTTCGTGAGAAGATTCCGTCGCAACGAAAAACGCCTTTCTTTTAATGATTTCCACCCCAAATCCTGTATCATTTCTGTGACACTCTCTCAAATATTTCGCGATAATACAAAACTGGCTGTCTTTATATGAACTTTTTCGATGTACTCCCTCAGTCCTACCTGGTAAGGATCCCACACCGCGCAGCAGTAATCTAAAAGAGGACGGACAAGCGTAGTGTAGGCAGTCTCCTTAGTTGGTAAGGCGGGTGCCAGCTTGAGATTCATTGGGAGAGTCTTTAGAAAATGTAGTCCATCAATAAAGGAGGTGGCTTACAAAACAGTCGTTCGACCTATACTTGAGTATTGCGCATCAGTGTGGGATCCGTAACAGATCGGGTTGACAGAGGAGATAGAGAAGATCCAAAGAAGAGAGGCGCGTTTCGTCACAGGTTTATTTGGTAAGCGTGATAGCGTTACGGAGATGTTTAGCAAACTCAAGTGGCAGACTCTGCAAGAGAGGCGCTCTGCATCGCGGTGTAGCTTGCTCGCCATGTTTCGAGAGGGTGCGTTTCTGGATGAGGTATCAAATATATTGCTTCCCCCTACTTATACCTCCCGAGGAGATCACGAATGTAAAATTAGAGAGATTAGAGCGCGCACGCAGGCTTTCCGGCAGTCGTTCTTCCCGCGACTCATACGCGACTGGAACAGAAAAAGGAGGTAATGACAGTGGCACGTAAAGTGCCGTCCGCAACACACCGTTGGGTGGCTTGCGGAGTGTAAATGTAGATGTAGATGTAGATGTAGGACTGTTACATTTTCTAAGTGTCCTGCCAATAAACCGCAGCCTTTCGTTAGCCTTCCCCACAACATTTTCTGTGTGTTTTTTCCAATTTAAGTTGTTCGTATGTGTAATACCTGGGTACTTAGCTGAATTTACGGCTTTTATATTAGACTGATTTATCGTCTAACCGATGTTTAACGAGTTCCATTTAGCACTCATGTGGATGACCTCACACTTTTCATTATTTAGGTTCAACTGCCACTTTTTGCACCATTCAGATATTTTTTCTAAATCGTTTTGCAGTTTGTTTTGATCTTCTGATGACTTTATTAGTCGATAAACGACAGCGTCATTTGCAAACAACAGAAGACGGCTGCTCAGATTGTCTCCCAAATCGTTTATGTAGATAAAGAACAGCAAAGGGCCTATAACACTACCTTGGGGAACGGTGTCCGTGGTAAGAGGTAATGCCTGAAATTTGGTATTCTCGGCACACCCTTGACACTTTGGATCTCGGAATACTGAATTCCCTAACGATTTCCGAAATGTAGTGTCTCATGCGTGTAGCTCCAACTACCATTCCGCGTTCAAAGTCTGTTAATTCCCGTCGTGCTGCCATAATCACGACGGAAACATTTTCATATGAATCACCTGAGTAAAAATGACACGTCTACCAATGTATTGCTCTTTTACATCTTGTGTACGCGATGCTAACGCCATCTATATATCAGCATATCGGTGCCCCATGATTTTTTGTCACCACAGTGAATAACTGTGAAGTACGTGAACATTACTGCTTATCTCTTGCATCCCTTCACGCTTGATGTCTTCCCGGACAGCTACTGAATCTACCAGAAGAGTAACTGTCCGTTTCACAAGACCAAAATCGTGCTACGCTGTTTTGAGAAGCATGATAGTGACGTCACTTTGATTTCTTGGCCACTAAACACTCCTGATCTGAACACGATGGAACACATCTTGGATGTTATCGGACGCCAGCTCCGCAACCGCAAACCACCAAGTCGTAATTACGTTATTGTAGTGACCTGTGCGTATAAATCTAGTGCCTCGTACCTCCTAAAACCTACCACGCAGAATCGCTGCTGCATTGCGTTTCAACAGTTTATGTAGATGTAATATTTAATCAAAGTTACACTACTGGCCATTAAAATTGCTACACCACTAAGATGACGAGCTACAGACGCGTAATTTAACCGACAGGGTCAAGATGCTATGATATGCAAATGATTAGCTTTTCAGAGCATTCACACAAGGTTGGCGCCGGCGGCGACACCTACAACGTGCTGACATGAGGAAAGTTTCTAATCGATTTCTCATACACAAATAGCAATTGACCGGCGTTGCCTGGTGAAACGTTGTTGTGATGCCTCGTGTAAGCAAGAGAAATGCGTACCATCACGTTCCCGACTTTGATAAAGGTCGGGTTGTAGCGTATCGCGATTACGGTTTATCGTATCGCGACATTGCTGCTCGCGTTGGTCGAGATCCAATGACTGTTAGCAGAATATGGAATCGGTGCGTTCAGGAGGCTAATACGGAACGCCGTGCTGGATCCAATCGGCCTCGTATCACTAGCAGTCGAGGTGACAGGCATCTTATCCGTGTGGCCGTAACGGATCGTGCAGCCACGTCTCGATCCCAGAGACAACAGATGGGGACGTTTGGAAGACAACAACCATCTGCACGAATAGTTCGTCGACGTTTGCAGCAGCATGGACTATCAGCTCGGAGACAATGGCTGCGGTTACCCTTGACGCTGCATCACAGACAGGAGCGACTGCGATGGTGTACTCAACGACGAACCCGGGTGCACGAATGGCAAAACGTCATTTTTTCGGATGAATCCAGGTTCTGTTTACAGCATGATGATGGTGGCATTCGTGTTGGGCGACATCGCGGTCAACACAAATTGGGAGTGTGTATTCGTCATCGCCATACTGGCGTATGACCCGGCGTGATGGTATGGGGTGCCATTGGTTACACGTCTCGGTCACCTCTTGTTCGCATTGACGGCACTTTGTACAGTGGACGTTATATTTCGGGTGTGTTACGACCCGTGACTCTACACTTCATTCGATCCCTGCGAAACCCTACATTTCAGCAGGATACTGCACGACCGCATGTTGCAGGACCTGAACGGGCCTTTCTGGACACAGAAAATGTTCGACTGTTACCCTGGCTAGCACATTCTCCAGATCTCTCACCAATTGAAAACGTCTGGTCAATGGTGGCCGAGCAACTGGCTCGTCGCAATACGCCAGTCACTACTCTTGATGAACTGTGGTATCGTGTTGAAGCTGCATGGGCAGCTGTACCTGTACACGCCATCCACGCTCTGTTTGACTCAATGCCCTGGCGTATCAAGGCCGTTTTTACGGCCAGATGTGGTTGTTCTGGGTAATGATTTTTCAGGATCTATGCACCCAAACTGAGTGAAAATGTAATCACATGTCAGTTCTAGTATAATATAGTTGTGCAATGAATACCCGTTTATCATCTGCATTTATTCTTGGTGTAGCAATTTTAATGGCCAGTAGTGTATTACGTTTCAGGTCCTATTCTACATCACCACCTTCAGAGTAGTTCTCTTACGACCGAATACACTGATCCTCAAGTCCCTGTTACTTGTAAAAAGTATTCCGAAGGTCTGTCTTTGTTAGGCTATTTACTAACATCAGCAGTATTTCAGTGTGTTCCTAAACAGCTGCGCGCAAAATTCAAACTTCGCGGACTGTTGGATATGGCAACATCTCGCTGTTGTACGTACACATCCGTTGCGCACAGGTTGTTATGGTGGCCATGTAGGCCCCTACATGAAGGCAGCCCGGCACAAGCGGCTGGTCGGCAGCCGCGGCTCTTCTGATCTCTCGTGAAAGAAGTGACCGGCCCGCATGCGGGCGGACGCTGGCTCCCAAACAAAAAGCGCTAATTTTTTCACGCCACTCTACTGTCGCTGCGTATCAGCGCGAAACATTTATTACATTACCACCAGTAAAAACTCGTTTCACAGGTAACACAGAGAGTTCTGTACAACATCTGACCGCGCACCTCATCCTGTCGTGCTAACGATACAGGAGTATTCTTTCGAGCTTGGTGAAAGCTTTTGAGGTGTTTTAAAAGCGGTACGTGCGCTGTGAATAGAAAAGAAAAACACAGTGCATGTAACGAAATATTTAAGTTGATATTCTTCATATCAGTTTCATAAACATGACTCATTAGCTGCTGCAAAAAATTGGAGCAAGAGGGAAATAAAGATGTCTTCAATCCGGAATGCCAGTGACTTACCAGGCAGTATTCTATTTGAAGGTAGTGTGCCGTTGTCTCCCGCGACATGTGGGAGCATTTGTAGGACTTTTAATTCTGTTGCCTTATACGAGTTATTATCAGTAATCATACGCCTTAGTATCTATGTAAGACACATTGGAACTGATACTGCTCTCGTACACTTAAAGACCACTAAATTGTCCGTGCCGGCCGTTGTGGCCAAGCGGCTCTAGGCGCTTCAGTCTGGAACCGCGCGACCGCTACGGTCGCAGGTTCGAACCCTACCTCGGGCATGGATGTGTGTGATGTCCTTAGGTTAGTTAGGCTTAAGTAGTTCTAAGTTCTAGGGGACTGATGACCTCAGATGTTAAGTCCCATAGTACTCAGAACCATCTGAACCATTTTTTTTAAATTGTCTGTGAATGACTACTGTCAATGATAAATACTTGAAATTTATTCTTTCAGTTCTTCTGCCCATAAAAGTTCACTACTAGGCTAACGCGCTGCTAGCCTAACGCCTGCAGCGTAACAAAACCACAAGCACACATTCACATTTACATAAAACAATGAAAATTACAATGACAATTAAATAACTATTTAGATACATAAGCTGTTTCTTTGATTTCGATTGAATTCCTGTGTGCCAATTTAATTAGTGCGTCTTTTACTGTATAAAATAAGAATGTATAAACCAGTGTTAACTATTAATGTTTTTTGAGTAGTTTGTAGGTAATACGTTAATCAGAATGTAGTTTGCTACATGAACTGTCTTGACTATGCTTCAATGAATACGTATTTTCTTTTATAAAGCTATGGATGTATAAAGATGTATAGACTGCTCTGAATTTTTTGTATTATTCAGCAACTTGTATGTAAAATTATTGCTCGGAAGAAAGTGGTAACCTGAAGTGTCTATCGTAAGATCCCTATTGCACTGTATCGAATCGTATCAGTTAATCGCTGTGTATGTTAATACATGTAGACAAGAAGTGGCACATATTGACGTCTTTTATAAAACTATTTTGAAGTGCAAAATTATTAACAGCTGATAAAATATAAGGATGACATTCAATTTAGCACTTTGCAGTCAAGTATGTATGACTTCACAATGAAATGTAATAGTATGACTAAACAGTGGCTGTGAGAAATTCTGCGCCTTAATGTGAAGTTCCGTATTTTTGGAATTGTTGCTATTATTATTCTGAATATCTGTCTCTGTCTCTAATATCTTTTACGTTTGTCGACCTCTAGTTAATGTGCATAAGTAAAGTCTGTTTTAAGTAAATATTTATGCATATGTCGAAAACAATGTCACCACCAGAGATGCATCACCGTGATCTCTCTTTGGCTCACCTGAGATACTGATGCTGTAGTAGTTGGCAGTCACTGGAACAGTAGAGAATCAGATGTTCGGTGGTCCATGGGAAGACAATAATACGGCACGGAGCTAGCTTGTAAATGAATTAATTAATTTACAAAATGCAAATAATTCACATCGCCACTCCGGTGCAACATCTCTTCATGAAGCTCTCGCTAATGAGCCATCCAGAAGCATTTCAGAAAAGGTATGAGACTAGGATGTGCTGGGATAGCATACAAACACAGTTTGTGTGCCCACAATGGACACTAATGTAACGATCTCTTTCAGTAGCTTGGCGTGTGTTTTATTAATATTTCACTATTCAAAAAATGTGAACTTTGATCCTCACTCTACATAAAGTAACAATAATTAATTTATTCATTGTCCACCTTTTCAAATACTAAATAAATGAACAGTCACTTTCTGTAACACATTCCGTATTAATGTCGTAGTTAACAGTATCGCCATAACACTAGCGATAATGTCATTATTTTGTGCACATCTTTGGTTAGCGCTGCACGTATTCACTTGCTTTGATGATAGTTCGTCCGATTTCGAACTTTTGATAACTTTATTCTTCCGGTCTTCTGTATCGGTCTTCTGCTGAATTTTATAATCCTGAGTCCCGTTTCTCGCTAACCCCTTTCTTGCTGACTTCCCGGCTTGCATCTCTTCTTCTTCGTTGATAAACCCAAAATTGTCTCTCTTCTCAAAATTTACTACTTCATTGCAACAATGCTACCACGAATAATTCCTGGTGACTACTCCCGCTTTCATTTCTCGCTTTCTCCTTGACAACATTTTATAGCGATTAACTTTTTCCGATCAAAGAAAATCGTTTTCTTTTAGATATAAATTACGTACAGTCAAAATTACATAGAACATGACAACATATTTGCAAAATACTTTGAAATCATTTACACTTAATAATAAAACTAAAAATAAAAAATATTGATGTACAAATTATATTCAATTGTCATTACATATGCCGTTAATCATGAAAATAGGCGATGTTTTATTAATAGTGGAAAAATCTGTGTTATAGATTTACAGCTCAATGTCAATTCCTAATCACAATGCAACGTGGCTTTTCCACATGTTTTATATTATTATTTATTTATTTATCAGATTCATTGGGACCATACGAATCAAAACTATTTGGTTATAGTTTACGGAATGGTGATCATAAAATTTATAAACAAGAGAACAAAATAGTTAATAATACACGAAAAACAATTTTGCGAAAGAGTACACGTTTAAATAACAGATCACAGAGGAGTGAGAAACTCTTGTATAGAAGAGAAGGAGTATGCCACAAGGAAAGCTTTAAACTTAGATCTGAAGACTTGGGAATTAACTCAGGTTTTTCAGTTCTTCGGGGAGCCTTTTCTATACAATGGGATATTGCAATTTCTCCTGAATAAGTTCATGGTGGTTTATATGAACAGGGTTGGCAGAATTGATGTTACCCAAGTCGATTGTTTTCCGTTTTGTATTCACTGAATGAACGTTGCAATTTCTTCTGAATGAGTATGCTATCAACAACTAGTTCCATGATGGCTTATATGAACAGCGACGGCAGAATTAGAACTCCGAACCAGTGAATAATGTCTACAGAGCTGAAATCACATATCTATCTGACTATTCTTTTATGGGTTAAGAACTTCCTTGGAAAGTGCATCGAGTTGCTCCAAAATACAGCACCATACGAGATAATACACAAACTTTCCGAATAAGAAGGAAGCATTAAATCTGAGGATCGTCACAGGGTCAACGTAACGGCTGGGAAAGGAGAATGTAGAGAGCGACAAACCCTAAACATTCGGTTCTGCAAACTAAAAGTAATCCAGTCACCAACCGAGCTACACCATTAACCAACGTTTACAACGAACGCTGTCTTTGCACAAATGTGAACATCGAAATGAGAGTGAAATGATATTTGAATTCGAAGCGGAACTGGTCCGAATTGTTGCCTGCCAACATTCTAAGAAATTAAATGGTTCAATACGGTATTATCTCCTTACATTGTCTATAATTGGAATTTTTTTAATATCGTACATAGGTTTACTAAAATTTTGATTCCTCCTATATCACTGATTAATATTTCCCAGTTTACAAGTGCTAATTATTTCAGTGTATTTTTAAATAGTTTGCGCCAAACGGTAGCTCAGCGTGTCCGGCCAGAGGGTTGGCTGCTCTCTGTAATAAAAAACTGAGTAAATGGTCAACGATGAACTTCAACGGGTGTCATGAGACATCCACCCCGAACAAACGCAACGAACAATACTGAACGAAATAAGATTAAAAAAATGGTAGCGTTTTTTATTCGTAATCAAAACGCCTTAGGTCCCGAGTTCGAATCGAGCCGTTACTTAAATATTGAAAAAATAATCAGCATTGGCGGCCAAAGACGTCCGGCATAAAAAGTCGCCCTCATTCTACCAACGGCCTCGTCAAAGAGGGCGGAGGAGCGGACAGAGGTTCAAGGCACTCTCTTGTCCTAGGGGTGGGAAACTTCCCCTAAAGGCGGAAGAATCAGCAATGATAAACGGCATGAGGATGCAGAAGGCAATGGAAACCACTAAATTAAAGACACTTAACGTGTACCCACAGAACATGTGGCCTGTGATTGAAGAAGTGTCGTGATGATCTCTCCATTGGCAAAAGATTTCGGAATAGTCCCCCATTCGGATCTCCAGGAGGGGATTGCCAAGGAGGAGGTTACCATCAGAAAAAGATTGAATAATCAACGAAAGGAAAACGTTCTACGACTCGGGGCGTGGAATGTCAGAAGCTTGAGCGTGGTAGGGAAACTAGAAATTCTGAAAAGGGAAATGCAAAGGCTCAATCTAGATATAGTAGGGATCAGTGAAGTGAAGTGGAAAGAAGACAAGGATTTCTAGTCAGATGAGTATAGGGTAACATCAACAGCATCAGAAAATGGTGTAAAGGGAGTAGGATTCATTATGAATAGGTAGGGCAGAGACTGTGTTACTGTGAACAGTTCAGAATCGACAGCAAACCAACACCGACAACAATAGTTCAGGTATACATGCCGAGGTCGCAAGCTGAAGATGAAGAGATAGAGAAAGTGTGTGAGGATATTGAAAGGGTAATACACTATGTAAAGGGGGATGAAAATATAATAGTCATGGGGGACTGGAATGCAGTTGTAGGGGAAAAAGCAGAAGAAAAGGTTACAGGCGAATATGGGCTTAGGACAAGGAATGAGAGAGGAGAAAAACTAATTGAGTTCTGAAACAAGTTTCAGCTAGTAATAGCAAATACTCTGTTCAAGAATGTTAAGAGGAGTAGGTATACTTGGAAAAGGCCGAGTGATACTGGAATATTTCGGTTAGGTTACATCATGGTCAGACAGAGATTCCGAACTCAGATACTGGATTGTATGACGTACCCAGGAGCAGATATAGACTCAGATCACAATATAGTTGTGATTAAGAGTAGGCTGAAATTTAAGACATTAGTCAGCAAGAATCAGTACGCAAAGAAGTGGGATACGGAAGTACTAAGGAATGACGAGATACTGCTGAAGTTCTGTAAGGCTATAGATACAACAATAAGGAATAGTTCAATAGGCAGTACAGGTGAAGAGCAATGGACAGCTCTAAAAAGACCCATCACAGAAGTTGGGAAGGAAAACATAGGTACAAAGAAGGCAACTGCGAAGAAACCATGGGTAATAGAAGAAATACTCCAATTGATCGATGAAAGGAGGAAGTACAAAAATGTTCCGGGAAATTCAAGAATACAGTAATACAAGTCGTTGAGGAATGAAATAAATAGGAAGTACAGGGAGGCAAAGACGAAATTTCTGCAGGAAAATGTGAAGACATTGAAAAAGAAATGATTGTCGTAAGGACAGACTCAGCATACAGGAAATTCAAAACAAACTTCGGTGACATTAAAAGCAAGGGTGATAACATTAAGAGTACAACGGGAATTCCACTGTTAAATGCAGAGGGGAGAGCGGATAGGTGGCAAGAATACATTGAAAGCCTCTATGAGGGGGAAGATTTATCTGATGTGATAGAAGAAGAAACAGGAGTCGATTTAGAGGATTTAGGGGATCCAGTATTAGAACCAGAATTTAAAAGAGTTTTGGAGGACTTAAGATCATATAAAGCAGAAGGTATATGTAACATTCCATCAGAATTTCTAAAATCATTGAGGCAAGTGGCAACAAAACGACTATTCACGTTAGTGTGTAGAGTGTATGAGTCTGGCGACATATCATCTGACTTTCGGAAAAGCATCATCCACACAATTACGAAGATGGCAACAGCTGATAAGTGCGAGAATTATCGCACAATCAGCTTAATAGCTCATGCATCCAAGTTGCTTATAAGAATAATATACAGAAGAATGGAAAAGAAAATTGAGAATGCGCTGGATGACGATCAGTTTGGCTTTAAGAAAGATAAAGGCACGAGAGAGGTAATACTGACGTTGCGGTTAACAATGGAAGCAAAACTAACGAAAAATCAAGACACGTTCACAGGATTTGTCGACCTGAAAAAAGCCTTTGACAATGTAAAATGGTGCAAGATGTTCGAAATTCTGAAAAAAGTAGGGACACACGGGTCATATACAATATGTACAAAAGCCAAGAGGGGATAATAAGAGTGGACGACCAAGAAGGAAGTGTTCCTTTTAAAAAGGGAGTAAGACAAGAATGTAGTCTTTCGCCCCTACTGCTCAATCTGTACATCGAGAAAGCAATGATGGAAATAAAACAAATATTCGAGAGTGGAATTAAAATTCAAGGTGAAAGGATATCAATGATACGATTCCCTGATGGCATTGCTATCCTGAGTGAAAGTGAAGAAGAATTACTTGATTTGCTGAATAGAATGAAGAGTCTAATGAGTACATAGTATGGACTGAGAGTAAATCGAAGAAAGACGAAGGTAATGAGAAGTAGTACATATGAGAACAGCGAGAAACGTAACATCATGTTTGATGCTCACGAAGTAGATGAAGTTAAGGAATTATGCTACCTAGGCAGTAAAATAACCAATGACGGTCGGAGCAAGGACATAAAACAGACTACCAATGGCAGAAAGAGAATTCTTATCCAATAGAAGTCTACTAATATCAAATATCGGCCTTAATTTGTGGAAGAAATTTCTGAGAATGTAAGTTTGGAGTACAGCATTGTATGGTAGTGAAACATGGACTGTGGGAAAACTAGAACAAAAGAGAGTCAAAGCATTTGAGATGTGGTGCTACAGACGAGTGTTGAAAATTAGGTGGACTGATAAGGCAAGGAATGAGGAGGTACTGAGCTGAATAAGAAAGGAAAGGAATATGTGGAAAACACTGATAAGGAAAAGGAACAGGATGATAGGACATCTGTTAAGACATCATGGAATGACTTCCATGGTACTAGAGGGAGCTCTGGAGAGCAGAATCTATAGAGATTGGAATATATCCAATAATAACTGAGGACTTAAGTTGCAAGTGCTACTCTGAGATGAAGAGGTTAGCACAGGAGAGGAATTCGTGTCGGGCCGCAGCAAACCAGTCATCAGACTGATGACAAAAAAGAAACTTTAAATGCGAACACTTTAGGTTAAGCTTTACCGAGACTACTGATATCGAATAAGGCAGTCAGTTTATTTCTTTCCACAACGCGTTTCTAAAGTTTAAAACTCCATCGCCAGGGGATTTATATGTATTAATATGGCAAGTATATTTTGTGCTAAAACTTGCTTCGAAAACATGGAGGTAAAAAAAGGAGATGGCACTATGGGCTTACGTTCTAGGTTTTTTTGAAGCCAGAGTGCTAAGGGATTGCCGCCATTTTAAACAGCCCAAAACAGTAGCAGACTACTGTTTAAGATTGCTTCTTGCTCATTATTTTTGTCGCGTGCAGGTACCAACTGTTTTAAATACTAAAAATTATAGTGTTTGCGCGTATAACATAGTGTCACCACGGCAAATTAGAACGTTTTTACGTTCTTGGGTCAGTATTTGCTCCAGTAATACGACACATTTCGTCTCGTTACCGTAACTTCTCTGTTGTTGACATATTTGGAATAACCAAGAAGAAAAGGAAGTGATCTGAAAAGCATGCTTTCGTAATCCATTTAATGCGGCTCTTACTTTATTTGTATCCATGGCAAATGAAGCTGGAACTCCGAAACTAATGCTTGTTTGTTTACTGGTACTGCTTCTCGCTAGTCGTATTTTCAGCTTTTAACTCGTATGCAGACCATTTTTAATGTTCACGTTCGCAAAAAACTTACCTACGTATTCTTTGTTAGCACATAACGTGTCCAATAAGGAAAGAAGCAAGGCATGCTACCTTATCTTGTGCATGTCAACAAAGTCAACGATTATTGAAATGTCAAGTAAGAGAACAGCAGAGAGGTCTACCTCCACGCAGAATAGAGTTCTTGTTTTATTAGATTGTCAGTGCATTACTTTCACTGTAGTTAATGAATCTTCCCACTCTGAAATCTTACCTACGATGCGTCATTCATTGTGTGACCAGTAACAGCAATTCATGGGGTAAAAATGATATAATTTTTTAAACTCTTCCAGCACTGTGGAATGCTATAAATGATATTTTGCTTTAAAATGTATGTAAGTAATTTTTTTAGGTAATGATTGCCTAGCCTGTGTAAGATGCAGGTCTATCTCTCCAACAATAGCCTATTTTTGCTTCTTTTTCCAGAGCATTTCTCGCCAGTAACTCTGTCAGTTTTTCAGGAATAACCAAATAAAGCACAACTGGAAGGTTTTCGAAGTTAATAAGCCTACGCCATGCTTTGTGATATACCAATAATTAGTTAGTTAGTTTCACGTTCCATGTATCATTTTCACGATAAATCGTAATGATGGGGAGCGAGTCATTATATACTGTCTCAATTTTTTGTAAATATGCCTCCATACTGATCATTTATCAGTTTTTTTTTTGTTTTTTAGTTATAGACAGACATATGTTAATTATTCCTACCCATCACATTTACATATTATAGTAATAGATAATCTTCTGCGGAATAGGATGATTTGTTAAAGACAAACGTTTTCAGTTTAGTTTCAAATTTTACTTTGCTGTCCGTCAGGCATTTTATTTCAATGAGTAAGTGATCAAAACTTTTGGTTGCAGCATTTTGAATTCCTGTTTGTGCTAGAGACAGCCTTCATGTGTTGTAATTAATGTCATTTTTTTTCCTTCTGAAGGTGCAGTTATGTACATCATTGTTGTCGTTGAAATGCAGTGGATTATTTACAACAAATTTCACGAGGAAATAGCTACTGTACTGTGAAGCAGTTAGATAGCTACTCACACGCCAAACACCAGACAGGCGCGACAAAAAGAGTGTTCACATAAGTTTTCAGCCAAAGCCTTCTTCAGAATGGAAGTAAAGTACACATACACATTCATACGATCGTCCACACAAAACTCAAACACACATGACTGCTGTCTTCGGCTGTTCTAGCTGGAATATTTTTTGAAGGGAGAGAGGGACATGTGAACAATGAACAATTATCGGCGGAAGGAATTTAGGGCATGAGATGTTGCCCTAACAATCAACGCGGTCACTAGTCGTGTGTCATGGGGAGACGAGACCCTTGATACAGCGTGGCTCCTATGTCGGAGTGTTTGTGATTTGGAAGGCAATGAAAATCACAGGAAAGATGAGAAAGAACGGACACTGAGTAAAATAAGGCAAATTCAAAATCAAATGCCAGAAATAAAATCACTACAATAAAAGTAAACGGTGCAACCACAATTAATGTGTTATTGTTGTGATCTTCAGTCCTGAGACTGGTTTGATGCAGCTCTCCATGCTACTCTATCCCGTGCAAGCTGCGTCATCTCCCAGTACGTACTGCAACCTACATCCTTCTGAATCTCCTTAGTGTATTCATCTCTTGGTCTCCCTCTACGATATTTACCCTCCACGCAGCCCTCCAATACTAAATTGGTGATCCCTTGATGCCGCAGAACGTGTCCTGCTAACCGATCCCTTCTTCTAGTCAAGTTGTGCCACAAACTCCTCTTCTCCCCAATTCTATTCAATACCTCATCATTAGTTATGTTATCTACCCATCTAATCTTCAGCATTCTTCTGTAGCACCACATTTCGAAGGCTTCTATTCTCTTCTTGTCCAAACTATTTATCGTCCATGTTTCACTTCCACACATGGCTACACTCTATACAAATATTTTCAGAAACGACTTCCTGACACTTAAATCTATACTCAATGTTAACAAATTTCTCTTCCTCTGAAACGCTTTCCTTGCCATTGCCAGTCTACATTTTATACCCTCTCTACTACGACCATCATCAGTTATTTTGCTCCCCAAATAGCTAAACTCCTTTACTACTTTAACTGTCTCATTTTCTAATCTAATTCTCTCAGCATCACCCGAGTTAACTCGACTACATTCCAATATCCTGCTTTTGCTTTTGTTGATGTTCATCTTATATCCTCCTTTCAAGACACTGTCCATTCCGTTCAACTGCTCTTCCAAGTCCTTTGCTGTCTCTCACAGAATTACAGTGTCATCGGCGAACCTTAAAGTTTTTATTTCTTCTCCATGGATTTTAATACCTACTCCGAATTTTTCTTTTGTTTCATTTACTGCTTGCTCAATATACAGATTGAATGACATCGGGGAGAGGCTACAACCCTGTCTCACTCCCTTCCCAACCACTGCTTCCCTTTCATGCCCCTCGACTCTTATAGCTGCCATTTGGTTTCTGTACAAGTTGTAAATAGCCTTTTGCTCCCTGTATTTTACCCCTGCCACCTTCAGAATTTGAAAGAGAGTATTCCAGTAATGGAGACAAAAGAAAATATTGCTTGAACGGCTCCACTTACGAATGAGATTTGATTCCTTTAAACATTAAACCACGATCGGATTTATTAGTACATCCGTAAACAAAGCAATCTGGATTTTTGATGAAACAGCTACATCTCCACACAATCAAAACACCCATCACGGTCGCAACTGCTCACGGGCACGTCAGAGTGACGTCACGGGAAGCTATAATCGCGATGATCCATGGAGGTAAGAATGCAGTAAACCTAATGTCTTGGTCTGCTTTTAGTGGCGGACGTCGGCTTCAAGTTTGTGACGTAATGGCAACTCCTTTCTTTTCTTTTTCCTTCCATGTTCGAAATAGCGTTTTGGTTTCGCTATATGTTCTTTCCACTTTGAGCTTGTGTTAAAAGTTATGTTGTATGGTCTTTGCACTTATTAGTTTCTAAACGCTATCTTCTTCACCCAGTGTTTATAAAGTGTGATGTTTCACAAGTGATCTATCACGGTAGAAAAGGAGCCTGTGACCACTGAAGATATACTATTTTAGTTATTTTATTTTCACATTTACATTTACGTTTAATCTTTAGTCAAAGGCCTCTGCAGAGCAATGTTCTGAAATAGTGTTGTGTTCTTCTCCACTGGAGAGTGTCACAGGTTACCCCAAAGTTGTAAAACAACTCCAAACGTGTTGTGAAACTAAATAAATACTGGCTAGTAAAATTAACCTTGTTTATCATTCGGTATTTCAATATAACCAAAATTTCAGCTTCGCGCAACCATTTTTATACCAACCGAGATAGCCTCACAGACAGATTCAAGGGTTCAACTTTTCCTCCTTCATACTAAAAGCATGAGAAACTTCCCCACGATACTGAGAGACCAGTACCTCCGATAGGAAGGATATAGTGACAGTTAAGGTAATTGGTGAGAATTAATTATTGTACTGTAAACAGAATATTTGATGATAAACGGAATTTGGGACGAGAGTGTGACGACTTGAAGTTTTCAGGTCAGTCCGTCAGGGTGTTAGGGCGGCGTAATTGGTAGTGAACCATTCGCGAAAGGCAGCAATCATGATTTGAAACCCGCTCCAGTGAACAGTTTTAGCTTATGTTTTTTTCTCGGCTACTTAATTAATCCTGCCTGGATTAGATCTGGGCATTTCAGACAAACACGGTAAAACAGAATCACGACACCACAGTATCACAGTAGATATCCAGATTCTCTGTTGCCTCTTCCGCAGGCAAGTACAAGAGACGTATATATCTGCGAAGAATAGAAAACGAAGCGTAGACCTCTACTCAAGACTGTTAATAACACTATTTCTTCTTGTTTATCTCATTAAATTCTGAACTCTACCTGTAACTATTCCTTTCCATTGTAACCGATAGCACAGAGCTTCAATATCAAGTACTTAGATGCCAATACAAACTCAGTTACAGCTGTCAGCAACATATGTGTTAGGATATAAAGTATACTGCGGACACTACAACTCGATATATTCAAATGGGGTGGGGGTGGGGGGGGGGGGGTGCTTTGAACTGTAGTTGCGTATGATATCGCTAGAGGTCGGACCTGCACTACGACATTATGACATTTCCATTCTCTGCAAGCATTTTTGCCTTCGCCATTACAGAATGATCTGTGTACTCCGCCATACGTTGTACTGTCAGTTGCTAGTTGCTTTCTACTGAGAAATAAGTGAGGAGACCAATCCTGTTTCATCAAGTGGTGGACTGCCACTTTAAAGTGTCCACACTATACAAATAATCACTGCCTTCATACAGTTACCGTGCAGTGGTCCCATAGTCTTAAACTAAATATTTAATCATATCACTTCATAAAAATCGTTTATCTGGTAGAAATTTATTAGCACCCAAACATAAGCTACCAGATATCGGTAAAATCTATAAAAGAAAGAGACGGCTGCAAAATAGATGACATTACGATGCCATCTATCTCCACCATTTAACTATAGCCAACTGACGGATGATGTCGGAATGTGTACGACATTCCTCACAGAAATAGCGTTAACTATACGCTCGAGGAAGTCAATTTCCTTAATGAACCATCAGCCACAAAGCTGAGAAAGCCGTCCATTCACTTTCATAAATCGTAAAGAGGAAAAGAAAAGAAAAAATAACATATTATTCCTCGGTTTGGCGAACTGCAGTCTTTGTCTTAATGGTAACACTGCCATGTAAACGTACGAGAAACTGAGGGATGGAAAAAGAAGAAATATAGTGTTGTCAACAGCAGCTCCAATAAATTAATACTGAACGGTAGCTGCGAAGTTGCTGCTTGACCACAAGTGGTCGTGTTTTATGTGCTGCTCACACTGACTGGTAGTATACGTGAAACTATTGTCTGTGGCGATAACATCTTACTTGTCGGTGGCGATAACATGTGACTTGTCAACTGTGACCATGGGACTGCCTTCTGATGTTTCAGTCGCAGACAATAATGAAGACACATGTAGGTGTAAAGAGACAGAATACCAGACACGCTGAGCCATGTTATTTAGTGATAACTGCGGTTCCACTCGGTAATTTTTTTTATTCTCTACTCCAAAGAGTAAAGCAAGATGGTTGAGATATAGCCAGTTATAGAGTCGCGATTCTTTTCAGCCAGATACTAGGCGAGCTGGTGGTCGGTCACAGTGGGTTCCAGTTGGGAATAAACGTATTACCAATTTCGGCATTTGCCTTACAACCAGGGGAAACCTCCCGATAACGTTGATTGAAGTTATTTTTGTTTCACTTCTGCGACAGCGGACAACAAATTTGTTTGTGTGTGTGTCTCCGTGTGTGCGCGCTCTTCACTCCGTATTATTACTATCATGTTTTATTTATTCATTCTATAGCTATTCAGAAATCCAGAGAGTTTGCACAGGGTGGCCAAAAACGGTCTGAAAAACTTCGGGGTGCTGCAGGAGAGGTTGTGTTGAAAAATAATTGCATCCACTGTGGATAAAATTCATGAAAAATAATTGTTAAAAAAATGGATACGTTGCACCGTTTCCGAGTTATTTAGCATTGAAGTTAGCCAACCAAGTTATCTTGCGCGCAATTTCAAGCAGCCTTCCAGAAGCGATATCGCCAAATGTGTTCTTTGTTTGGTTTCCTTAAACCAAAGAAACGTAATTTCTGCTCATCTAGCTTAAATTTAACTATTCCGAGAAGACACATCTTAACTGATAATGATCATTTGAACTATTGGTAACTCATTGACGTCTATTCAAGTGCTTGAATTTCCACGAGCAACGACCTTGTTGGCTAACTTCAATGCTAAACAACTCGGAAACGCCGTAACGTATCGAATTTTTTTCTTAACAGTTATTTCTCAGCACAACTTCCCCTGCAACACCTTTACAAGCTTTGCCGACTGTCTCTGATTACCCTGTGTATCAGTTTATGGAACGTTATTGCTGAACATTACGTAATTTGTTTCGAAATTATGGCTGCCATGTACTTGTACAACTTCACGCAGAGAAACAACAACTGCAAATCAGACCCATGTAACATGCAATTCATTTTGCTTCACTTTTTTCAAATTTAAATAATGGTAACAACATGATACCATGTACAAAACGTTAACTGTTTACAGAAGTTTTACTTTCATCTCTGAATTATTTACTGAAAGTTGTGCAGATGATCTTCGGGTACAACGTTATTTATATTTAGGATAATGGCTAATTTAGTTTCTGTCTCAGATTGTTGGTTTTCAATAGTTGTATGTTATTTCGTTCTTATTTTTACACACTAAAGTCCATTATACTGGACTATGAACCTTCGTTTGACAAAATAAAACATTGCAGAAGACGACTCCATTTGTTTCGCTTTTGTAGCGATGCAGCCTCTCTGTTATGTACTATTCCTTTGGATAGATGTTATATTGGCATTTAAGTACTGGCGCCGTAAGGAGGTGCGAATAATGTGGATTATTTCGAAGTGTGTGGCTGGTACAGGGTGTTTCAAAAATGACCGGTATATTTGAAACGGCAATAAAAACTAAACGAGCAGCGATAGAAATACACCGTTTGTTGCAATATGCTTGGGACAACAGTACATTTGCAGGCAGACAAACTTTCGAAATTACAGTAGTTACAATTTTCAACAACAGATGGCGCTGCGGTCTGGGAAACTCTATAGTACGATATTTTCCACATATCCACCATGCGTAGCAATAATATGGCGTAGTCTCTGAATGAAATTACCCGAAACCTTTGACAACGTGTCTGGCGGAATGGCTTCACATGCAGATGAGATGTACTGCTTCAGCTGTTCAATTGTTTCTGGATTCTGGCGGTACACCTGGTCTTTCAAGTGTCCCCACAGAAAGAAGTCACAGGGGTTCATGTCTGGCGAATAGGGAGGCCAATCCACGCCGCCTCCTGTATGTTTCGGATAGCCCAAAGCAATCACACGATCATCGAAATATTCATTCAGGAAATTAAAGACGTCGGCCGTGCGATGTGGCCGGGCACCATCTTGCATAAACCACGAGGTGTTCGCAGTGTCGTCTAAGGCGGTTTGTACCGCCACAAATTCGCGAAGAATGTCCAGATAGCGTGATGCAGTAATCGTTTCGGATCTGAAAAATGGGCCAATGATTCCTTTGGAAGAAATGGCGGCCCAGACCAGTACTTTTTGAGGATGCAGGGACGATGGGACTGCAACATGGGGCTTTTCGGTTCCCCATATGCGCCAGTTTTGTTTATTGACGAAGCCTTCCAGGTAAAAATAAGCTTCGTCAGTAAACCAAATGCTGCCCACATGCATATCGCCGTCATCAATCCTGTGCACAATATCGTTAGCGAATGTCTCTCGTGCAGCAATGGTAGCGGCGCTGAGGGGTTGCCGCGTTTGAATTTTGTATGGATAGAGGTGTAAACTCTGGCGCATGAGACGATACGTGGACGTTGGCGTCATTTGGACTGCAGCTGCAACACGGCGAACGGAAACCCGAGGCCGCAACCGAGCGGGGTGGCGCAGTGGTTAGCACACTGGACTCGCATTCGGGAGGACGACGGTTCAATCCCGTCTCCGGCCATCCTGATTTAGGTTTTCCGTGATTTCCCTACATCGCTTCAGGCAAATGCCGGGATGGTTCCTTTGAAAGGGCATGGCCGATTTCCTTCCCCATCCTTCCATCACCCGAGCTTGCGCTCCGTCTCTAATGACCTCGTTGTCGACGGGACGTTAAACACTAATATCCTCCTCCTCCCGAGGCCGCTGTTGGATCACCTGCTGCACTAGCTGCGCTTTGCCCTCTGTGGTTGCCGTACGCGGTCGCCCTACCTTTCCGGCACGTTCATCCGTCACGTTCCCAGTCCGTTGAAATTTTTCAAACAGATCCTTTATTGTATCGCTTTTCGGTCCTTTGGTTACATTAAACCTCCGTTGAAAACTTCGTCTTGTTGCAACAACACTGTGTTCTAGGCGGTGGAATTCCAACACCAGAAAAATCCTCTGTTCTAAGGAATAAACCATGTTGTCTACAGCACACTTGCACGTTGTGAACAGCACACGCTTACAGCAGAAAGACGACGTACAGAATGGCGCACCCACAGACTGCGTTGTCTTCCATATCTTTCACATCACTTGCAGCGCCATCTGTTGTTGAAAATTGTAACTACTGTAATTTCGAAAGTTTGTCCACCTGAAAATGTACTGTTGTCCCAAGCATATTGCAACAAACGGTGTATTTCTATCGCTGCTCGTTTAGTTTTTATTGCCGTTTCAAATATACCGGTCATTTTTTAAACACCCTGTAGATACTTTCACCAGCAGCAATTCATGCGTCTAAGTTCGCACCTCCACAGTTTCTCACTACGATTACCACGTAACAGTCTAAATCGATTGATAGATTAACTATATTTTAAACAAAGTGATGTTTACCTCGTCTTTCTTGAAGGAGAAGATGCAACGTCCAGCATTATAATACAGTCACAAATAATGTCTCCGTGAGTTCCGAAGTTTGCAGGCTACTGTGTATCCAGGTATCATTTTCAAGATGAAGTAATTTAGAAATGTAAGAAACTGCCCCCCTTTCCAGCAGATGTATCGTAAAAACTTTTACACCATTATACGGGGTGTTCAAAAAGTCTCTCCGCAACGCCGTATGATTGTTAGCCGCGGGTATCTTATGATTGTTCGCATGCCTGGGTTTTTCAACGAAACAATAAACGCACAACGATACTGCAGTGATATTCATAGGATAACCTGTGTTAAGTGAAATACTGAACGGTTATTTTCAACAAGATGGTGCAACCGCTCATATAGCTCGCGTTTCAATGTCACTGCTTGCTGATGTTTTTGGTGATCATAATTTCACAGGGACTTTGGCTTCCACGATCGCCTGACCTAACACCACCTGACTTTTTCTTCTGGGGTGCACCGAGAGCAACTGTCAAATAAAACCCGTCGAAAATCCATCGATGAATTGAAAACTGCAATATCCACTTTTACTGCTTCTGTCACAGAAGAAAGATTACAGCTTGTGTTTGGAAACATGATTAAACGAATTGAATTGTGTTTTCAACAACAGGGGCGACTCATTCAACATTTATATGTGAAAATCTATAACTGAATATTCAATAAATTAATAAGTTGTATTTCACTGAGTTTCATTTCGGTATATTCATTGCAACATACGGCACGCGCGACTAACAATCATACGGCACTGCGAAGAGACTTTTTGAACACCCCGTATATTGTTGTCTGACATACAGAATACCGGACGGGAAGAGACCGGTAGCTGAAGAGTGGAAAATTGGATGTCGCCTTAAGGAAACATTAGAACATAGATATACGTTCATTTTTCTTTTCATACATATTTCTTTTTGGAGCGGGCGTGTTTATGTTGTATCTTTTCCCCGCACAGTATTCCGATACTTACTAAATAACATATACTTTATGGGTAAACCAAAATAAGATCTGTCAGACTGGCCCCCTACTGTACCCTGGCGTACCGGCCGCGGTGGTCTAGCGGTTCTGGCGCTGCAGTCCGGAACCGCGGGACTGCTACGGTCGCAGGTTCGAATCCTGCCTCGGGCATGGGTGTGTGTGATGTCCTTAGGTTAGTTAGGTTTAAGTAGTTCTAAGTTCTAGGGGACTTATGACCTAAGATGTTGAGTCCCATAGTGCTCAGAGCCATTTGAACCATTTGTACCCTGGCGTTGTCCATGATTACTGGACGGCGGTATACAGTAGTGGTGCATTATACATACATAACTAATCAAATTTCATATGGAAGTACCAATTAAACTACTTTTTGGCCTGACTGTGGATCAAATCCTTTCATTTGTGGCCAAGTTTATAACCTATTTATCCCCTGCACGTGTATCTCTATTTATATTATAATTAATTTATATGAAATTTACAAAACTTGATAGGTCCAGTTTCTGGGAGGTCATGACTCGACAAAGGGCATATTTGGATCAGCGTTTTTTGCTCCATTACTGAGGTGTGCCCGGCCACATCTCCATACGGTAAACAGTGTTCTTTGTGCGTGCCTTGTGGTACCATCGGTGCAACTACGGAGAACAGTTCAGCCTCGGCTCCATAACTTTGTAAACGACGACGAACTGCACGTCGTTTTACTGTCCAGAGGGTAGCCCTGTAAGATAAGTGTACGTTGATGTGTGTTTGGTTAAAAAGTTCGCTGCCGCGACGGAGAAGCCATAAAGTTCCGATAATGGTTATATAGACCGCGTCGTCCATCACATATTTCAATGTCCAAAAGATCAGCCCGTGCAATCGGCATCACGCCAAGAGCTCAGCATATTCCAGGTAAGTCGATAAATTACTTTCTTTAATTTCTCCTTCGCAGTAAACGTAGGCGTCCAATGCCACAACAAATGGCCCTAGAACGTTTTCGTCATTGTAGGCACACGCAAGTTCGACCACTACTTCACACGAGTGTGTATTCCTCATTCAACATGCGCTAAACATTTGATATATGGCCAGGCTTTCTTGAAGTCCCTTTTCATTTCACATATATTAAACCCCCTTTTCATATAAGTTTTCCGTTCATGTGTTTGCACATGTAAGTAAAATTTTACACGACAAATAAAGAAATTAAAACATGACGTAAATTTCCTTCTTATGACTACACATAAATGTCATTTTAATATTAGCTGATACACGAGGTCTAATACATTTTACTTATATTCAACTTTGGACAAGAATCTGTCACATCATTTTCGATGTTTGCATAAAAATATTTATATGCGATTGAATAACATTTAATAAGTCGTTTTCGCGTTCAAAATTGTAAGTCAACATTTCAATGACAAGCTATTTCATATTAAATCTCACCTTTAATAAATTATTTATCTTTACAATTTTTATGGTGAGCTACTACTCCCTTTAACTTTTAAACACATGATGTAATGTTTGTTTACATGATTAATTTGTAAAACATATTATAAGTCAGGACTGAAATAAACAATGTAAATATATGCAATCTAATGACATGCATGAACTGCTACCACTGTCTAATTTAACTCAAGCGTTTGTAATTCCAGATTGCTAACGAAATGAATAGAGAACTTCACTCTCGCGTTTCCAATACAAGCGGGGTCCGCCCCGATAGATGCGTGGTCAGCGCGACAGATTGTTGTCCTACGGGCCCGGGTTTGACTCCCGGCTCGGTCAGGGATTTTCTCCGCTCAGGGACTTGGTTTTGTGTAATCATCCTTTCATCCTCATCCGGCTCGCAGGTCGCCCAGTGTGGCGTCGAATGTAATAACACCTGCACCAAGGTGGCCGGACCTGCCCCGTATGGGGCCTCCCGGCCAATGACGCCAAACGCTCATTTCCAAAACAAGCGGGTATAACTACGCTTAACCGCGCCTCTCTCAGTTCTACCAGGGGGTGGTCTATGAATCTACAGGGAGTTTTTGTACGGAATGGAAATAAGCATTTATCATCTCCTGCTGAAATCCATGGTCTACATATCACACAATAACTGAGCAAATTCTCTATGAACGCATCTTTGTGTTTTGCGACAAACTATTTACTCAGTGTTTGCAGTGATATAGATAAAATTTATTTACTCAGTGTTTGCAGTACTATAGATAAAATTCTAACATCATTGTGTCATATAAGTTTATTAATGTCACTTGCTTCAAATTAGCTGTAATGATTGTACTTCAGTGTACTTAATTTATTTTTTTCACTGCGGGATACAGCTCCTCTGTACTATACATATACACATATTAAATACTTTGCTACGAAAGTTGTATCAAAAGAAATGTTCGGCGAAGGACATTCAGATAAGCTGTGATTACGTGCAATTGTGTCTTGAACACTTGTATTCGGCGTTCATACCTGTTACTTGTATTCTTCAATCTACAGTCCGACGTCCCTTTTTTAAATTGGTAGTAGAGGACCTCGATTTCACAACTTTTGCGTGCTATAACTTCTATATATTCACACATACCATTCACACTATCACAACAATAAACATATTTATATATATAAGTAATAACTCATATTGCGGTGTGGCCGGTTTCTTTCTGTACCAGCTACACAAATTCTCTTTCTTCGCGTTACAGGGACGTGTCCTTGCATCGTTCCCTGTAAAAAAGCTTAATATAAACTTATAAACTAGGTACGTAGTTCCTCCAAGGCCAATCAACGTATATGTTACAAAAAGGTACGGCCAAACTTTCAGGAAACATTCCTCACACACAAATAAAGAAAAGATGTTATGTGGACATGTGTCCGGAAACGCTTAATTTCCATGTTAGAGCTCATTTTAGTTTCGTCAGTATGTACTGTACTTCTTGATTCACCGCCAGTTGGCCCAATTGAAGGAAGGTAATGTTGACTTCGGTGCTTGTGTTGACATGCGACTCATTGCTCTACAGTACTAGCATCAAGCACATCAGTACGTAGCATCAACAGGTTAGTGTTCATCACGAACGTGGTTTTGCAGTCAGTGCAATGTTCACAAATGCGGAGTTGGCAGATGCCCATTTGATGTATGGATTAGCCCGGGGCAATAGCCGTGGCGCGGTACGTTTGTATCGAGACAGATTTCCAGAACGAAGGTGTCCCGACAGGAAGACGTTCGAAGCAATTGATCGGCGTCTTAGGGAGCACGGAACATTCCAGCCTATGACTTGCTACTGGGGAAGACCTAGAACGACGAGGACACCTGCAATGGACGAGGCAATTCTTCGTGCAGTTGACGATAACCCTAATGTCAGCGTCAGAGAAGTTGCTGCTGTACAACGTAACGTTGACCACGTCACTGTATGGAGAGTGCTACGGGAGAACCTGTTGTTTCCGTACCATGTACACCGTGTGAAGGCACTATCAGCATCTGATTGGCCTCCACGGGTACACTTCTGCGAATGGTTCATCCAACAATGTGTCAATCCTCATTTTAGTGCAAATGTTCTCTTTACGGATGAGGCTTCATTCCAACGTGATCAAATTGTAAATTTTCACAACCAACATGTGTGGGCTGACGAGAATCCGCACTCAATTGTGCAATCACGTCATCAACACAGATTTTCTATGAACGTTTGGGCAGGCATTGTTGGTGATGTCTTGATTGGGCCCCATGTTCTTCCACCTACGCTCAATGGATCACGTCATCATGATTTCATACGGGATACTCTACCTGTGCTGCTAGAACATGTGCCTTTACAAGTACGAGACAACATGTGGTTCATGCACGATGGAGCTCCTGCACATTTCAGTCGAAGTGTTCGTACGCTTCTCAACAACAGATTCGGTGACCGATGGATTGGTAGAGGCGGACCAATTCCATGGCCTCCACGCTCTCCTGACCTCAACCCTCTTGACTTTCATTTATGGGGGCATTTGAAAGCTCTTGTCTACGCAACCCCAGTACCAAATGTAGAGACTCTTCGTGCTCGTATTGTGGACGGCTGTGATACAATACGCCATTCTCCAGGGCTGCATCAGCGCATCAGGGATTCCATGTGACGGAGGGTGGATGCATGTATCCTCGCTAACGGAGGACATTTTGAACATTTCCTGTAACAAAGTGTTTGAAGTCACGCTAGTACGTTCTATTGCTGTGTGTTTCCATGTAATAAAATGAGCTCTAACATGGAAAGTAAGCGTTTCCGGACACATGTCCACATAACATATTTTCTTTCTTTTTACGTCTCTTCCATTTTCATACAATGTGTGCAAAAGAAATTAATAGGTATCTTCCTACACAGTGTCATTACCCCCTCTCGTAGGTTATTCAGAGCGTTAGCATATCCCTAGAATTATTCATTCTTTCATGGTATACATAGATTTCCTATACTATTGTGCTTAGTTTATTTTTTATATACCTACAATGTAGATTTCTCTGTGTATATTGTAAATAGTAACCTAGTGTATAGATATGGTCCCGTAGTTAGTTCATTTTATTTCCTTCCTTGTAAATATTTCCTTATTTTAGTTCTCTTTTCTTATATTAGTTTTATTCTTATACTGTAGATCTCGGTATTTATTTTGGTAACCTCTTTGTATTCATAATCTTTCGGGTGTATTCTACTTGGTGTACAGTTACTAATAACAGCTGAGCATCTGGCGTGTTAAGCAGCGTGATGGACTTGTATTGCTCTCGCATATGAGCCGAAGTCAGTGTCCTGTGATGCAAATTTCTACTGTGCTGACGCGTTGCCTTTCGTCGTAACGATACATCATTTATTTCCCCCCACAACATTTACCATTTTGCGGTTGGAAGGTGCATGTATTTTAGTACTGAAGCGCATCATGGCGATTAAATTCAAATTGTTACTTATTTCACAACATCCTTCTGTCAGTGAACAAAATCCTAAATAATTAATGACTTACCTTATTTCTACTTACACACGCACATAAATAACAAGAGAGTAACTTACCCTAAAACTAAGTGAACATCTTTCATAATTTTTAGTGAAATACTTTCACTATACTTAAGCACAGTAACTTCTTGAGTTGCTTTAACCTTTTATCAAACCCATTCAGCTTACAAATTTCTTAGATCTGTATTCGAATAAGAGCACTTCTCCTTTCCACCTACAGGGTAAGCTACTCGATACGATCCTGGGTGAGGGTCTCTGTAATTGCAAATGGGTCAGTGTATAAGAGTTGCCATTTGTGGTTTTGTTCGGTAGTCTTTGGATGCAATAGCAGCAAGTACTTCCCGTCCTGTACTGTATTGTACAGGGCGCTCCAATCTTTGGTCGTAAGACTTTTTTTCTGTTCGACCTTTTCTCCTAGATTAATCAAGGGTTGACGTATTTTTTCTTCAAATGATATATTTCCCTTGGGTACTTTATGCAGTGATTTGTCCCACTCGTCCATTTCTCGTTTCTTAAACATTAATTCATGGAGAACCTGTCGAAGTGTGGGCCATGTTATTAATGATTTGCTGAAATGGCAATACTGACTCGATCCACTTTGTATGGTTCTGTAGTGTGTAGCAGTGTAGAAATCTATTAAATTCCTTAAACACCCTTTCTATGTGGCATGCTTCGGGGTTGTATCGTTATACTAGGGTATTTTATGTTATTTGTGGTCATGCATTCCTTCCATCTGTTAACTGTGAAGTATGATGCATTATCAGTTAATAGTAGGCCTATCTGTGGCTTACCTACTCTGGGGAGATAATCGTCTGTAATTCTTGTAATAATAGAACCGATGGTCGCTGACATCACGGCGTACAACTTAAAATAGACTCCTGGAAATTGAAATAAGAACACCGTGAATTCATTGTCCCAGGAAGGGGAAACTTTATTGACACATTCCTGGGGTCAGATACATCACATGATCACACTGACAGAACCACAGGCACATAGACACAGGCAACAGAGCATGCACAATGTCGGCACCAGTACAGTGTATATCCACCTTTCGCAGCAATGCAGGCTGCTATTCTCCCATGGAGACGATCGTAGAGATGCTGGATGTAGTCCTGTGGAACGGCTTGCCATGCCATTTCCACCTGGCGCCTCAGTTGGACCAGCGTTCGTGCTGGACGTGCAGACCGCGTGAGACGACGCTTCATCCAGTTCCAAACATGCTCAATGGGGGACAGATCCGGAGATCTTGCTGGCCAGGGTAGTTGACTTACACCTTCTAGAGCACGTTGGGTGGCACGGGATACATGCGGACGTGCATTGTCCTGTTGGAACAGCAAGTTCCCTTGCTGGTCTAGGAATGGTAGAACGATGGGTTCGATGACGGTTTGGATGTACCGTGCACTATTCAGTGTCCCCTCGACGATCACCAGTGGTGTACGGCCAGTGTAGGAGATCGCTCCCCACACCATGATGCCGGGTGTTGGCCCTGTGTGCCTCGGTCGTATGCAGTCCTGATTGTGGCGCTCACCTGCACGGCGCCAAACACGCATACGACCATCATTGGCACCAAGGCAGAAGCGACTCTCATCGCTGAAGACGACACGTCTCCATTCGTCCCTCCATTCACGCCTGTCGCGACACCACTGGAGGCGGGCTGCACGATGTTGGGGCGTGAGCGGAAGACGGCCTAACGGTGTGCGGGACCGTAGCCCAGCTTCATGGAGACGGTTGCGAATGGTCCTCGCCGATACCCCAGGAGCAACAGTGTCCCTAATTTGCTGGGAAGTGGCGGTGCGGTCCCCTACGGCACTGCGTAGGATCCTACGGTCTTGGCGTGCATCCGTGCGTCGCTGCGGTCCGGTCCCAGGTCGACGGGCACGTGCACCTTCCGCCGACCACTGGCGACAACATCGATGTACTGTGGAGACCTCACGCCCCACGTGTTGAGCAATTCGGCGGTACGTCCACCCGGCCTCCCGCATGCCCACTATACGCCCTCGCTCAAAGTCCGTCAACTGCACATACGGTTCACGTCCACGCTGTCGCGGCATGCTACCAGTGTTAAAGACTGCGATGGAGCTCCGTATGCCACGGCAAACTGGCTGACACTGACGGCGGCGGTGCACAAATGCTGCGCAGCTAGCGCCATTCGACGGCCAACACCGCGGTTCCTGGTGTGTCCGTTGTGCCGTGCGTGTGATCATTGCTTGTACAGCCCTCTCGCAGTGTCCGGAGCAAGTATGGTGGGTCTGACACATCGGTGTCAATGTGTTCTTTTTTCCATTTCCAGGAGTGTACTTGAAAAAATATCATATAAGGCAATTACGGAGCTTGCCCGGAAATTACTGGAACGCATTTTTGTTTCTCTGATGAAAACAACGTTACAAATGCGAAATGTTACGTATGTATTATTTGAAGCCTCCTGAGCGAGCGGGCCAAGTTTCCGTCACTTCCGACAGATAGCGTAGCTGCAGGACAGTTTCAAAACGGCGTCTGTAGGTGATGTACGTTACAAGCAATGTGCCATTATTCAGTTTCTCACTGTAGAGAAAGAAACTGTGGGGAATATTCACAAACGCCTGTGCAAAGTCAATGGAGCATCTGCTGTCGCCAGAAGTACGGTTAGTCGCTGGTTACGGAGGATGAGGTCATCAGAAGGCGCCTCGGTGGAGCTCCACGATTTGCAGCGCTTGGGAAGACCATCCACAGCTGTCACACCTTACATGTTCCACAGAGCTGATGTTTGGGCCATTAAAGGATGCATTCGTGGGAGACATTTTGAGAACGATGAGGAGATGATTCACACAGTGAAGCACTGGCTCCCTCACCAGGACAAGGACTGGTGCTAACAGGGCATACACGCCCTTGTTTCGCGCTGGAGGAAGGTTATAGAACGGGATGGAGATTACGTGGAAAAATAGGATGTGTAGATAAAACAGCATCTCTCATGCGTGTAATTCTCATTATGTTCTACAAAGAATTGCTGAAGAAAAAAAAGTGCGGTGCAATACTTTCTGAGCAACCCTCGTACATACTTAACACCTCCTTTTACTTTTGGATAAGGACCAGCAGAAGCCAATGATACTAATTCTAGAGGTTCTGTGGGAACTATCGGATGCAGTTCAATTAATTTTGGTTTATTTGAGTGTTTGGTCTTATGAAAAGTAATACATTTTCGAATTACTTAGAGAATTCGGCGCCACGTTTTGGGGGACTAGCAGTACATGTAGAAACACCAGAAGGACCGCACACGTTCTGAATGTAAAGAATGAATTCATCTACAAACCTTTCAGGTAAACAAACCCACCACCGTTCTTGGTTAGATCTACGTCAGTGAAACAGTACTCCTTTACAAATAGCGTACATTTCTTAAAGTTATTATCACCATTTCCTTCACAAATTTTGAGTCTTACTCTTGTCTAGTGTGGATCTTCATCTTACAGTTGCTTCAGGCTATTGTACGTTTTTACATAATAGGGTTGGTGTGTTTTGTCTTGCATAAGTAGGACGCGGATTTCAGAATTGTGTTCGGTGAGTTCTAAAAATTCACTAGGCCTTTGTCGTAGCCTCGGCAAGGTGTCAGCAATTACGTTTAGTTTACCATTGATGTACACAAGCTCGAAACTGAATTCCTGCAAGTGGAGATATCATCTAGCTCTTCTTCTGTGCAGTAATTTGCACGTCAAGAGAAAAGAAAGCGCTTGGTGTTCACAATAGACTTTGCTGTGTTTTCCCTACAAGTAATAAAAAGTACTGGCACCTTGAGGAGGTGCGAATGATGTGGATTATTTCGAGGTGGGTGGCTGGCGAATACTTTCACCAGGAGCAATTCACGCGTCTAAGTTCGCACTTCGCTACGATTACTAATGTAACAATCTACATTGATTGATATATTAACTCTCTTTGAACAGAGTGATATTTAGCGTTTCTTTCTTAAAGAAGAAGATGCAGTGTTCAGCTCCATGATGAAGAATGCAGTATAATACAATCATTAATAATGTCGCCCTGTGTTCTGAAGGTTGCAGGCTACGGTGTATCCAAGAATCGTCTTCAAGATGAATCAATTTAGAAATGAAAGAGAGTGGCCCCCTTTCGAGACGATTTATTGTAAAAACTTATATACAAATAAATTTTATTGTCTGACAAACACGCAACATGTCCACCCAGAATCACGGACAGAAAATGACCAATAGTTGAAGAATGAAGATGGGATACCGTCTTAAGGAAACATTAGAATACAGATATATGTTCATCTTTCTTTCAGGCATGGGCATGTTTACGTTGGATATTTGCCACGCATTGTGTTTCGATACTTATTAGATGACATATACTTGATGGCTAAACCAAAATAAGATGTATCACAGTGTCATCTGATATTACTGTATTTAGTTTCATCGTCTCTCGAATCGTGTATCGTACAGTAATTTCACATACTTTTATACTATAAGCGCCGTTTTCTTATCTAACGTAACCAGAGGACGCTGTTTTTAGGACCCGGATGCGACATTGGCCATCGGAGAACGCTAAAACATTTTTCCTGCAAGTAATGCGTACGGAGTATGCAGTAGGAAACATAACAGTTAAATGTTAACAGACTGCTCTTTGCCTTTAATACACTCTAAGAAAAAAAAAAGATGCACTACGAAGGATTCATGCAAATTGGCCACGAATATAGTCAGACAGATATTGACGGAAAACGCAGAACTGTAAAATTTTAGCTGCCGATGATGAGTATGTGTCTCTGCAGGGCAATTTCACTGCGCAGCTGGCAACGATAATAAACAGGGGACATGTCATCCCCAAGGCGTAAAGCCTTTGTGAACTTCATTCCATGTACTGAGACAGAAACTATGCCTCACGGCTCAAAGAAGCCGGTTGGAGTAATCGGAGAACTGATCGGCATTTCAAGAGGAGCCATATCACTGTTCGGCGATACCGACAGGAATGGGGGAACCAGGCCCGAACACAGCGTCAAGGAGGAACGGGTTGACCAAGAAATACGGGGTGACAATTATTGAACTGTATGAAAAAAAACGTAAATTGGTTACAAACTACGGCGTGCACACACTTTATTCAACATGTACACATCACTACAGATATTCTGATTTAGATTATGACTTGTTCGATATGCCTGCTATCATTGACGACGATGTGGTTCAGACGAACAGCGAAATTCTGCATGACACGCTGAAGTGTCGGAATATCGATGACCTCCAGAATGGCGGTTTTCAGCTCAGCAATGTTTTTGGAGTTACTGCAGTACAATTTGTCTATAATACAGTCCCACAAAAAGGCATCGCGTGTGTTCAGATCTGGAGAATATGACGGCCAAACGAAGTCCATATCAGTGGCTCCTGCTTCGATGGGATCGAGCTCCGTCTTGCATGAGCCACCTCTTGTCGAAATCAGGGTCACTTTGGATAATAGGGATGAAATAATTTTCGATAACCTTCACGTACCGTTCGATAGTCACCGTGCCATCAAGGAATATCGGGCCGATTATTCCATGGCTGCACATTGCACACCACACAGTCACCCGTTGAGGGTGAAGAGACTTTTCGATCACGAAATGCGGATTCTCAGTCCCCCAAACGCTTTACCGTGACATTTTCAGATGCAAATGGCCGACAGCAACAAGGCTGGTGCCCTTGCGCATACTAATTTCCATAAAGCCCGGCGGCCAACAGTGCTGTTTGAATGTCCTAACGCAAGTTGTTGTTGTTGTTGTTGTTGTGGTCTTCAGTCCAGAGACTGGTTTGATACAGCTCTCCACGCTACTCTATCCTGAGCAAGCTTCTTCATCTCCGAGTACTTACTGCAACCTACATCCTTCTGAATCTGCTTAGTTCATCTCTCGGTCTCCCTCTACGATTTTTACCCTCCACACTTCCCTCCATCACTAAATTGGTGATCCCTTGATGCCGCAGAACGTGTCCTATTAACCGATCCCTTCTTCTAGTAAAGTTGTGACATAAATTCCTCTTCTCCAAGATTCTGTTCAATACCTCCTCATTAGTTACGTGATCTGCGCATCTAATCATCAGCTTTCTTCTGCAGCACCACTTTTCGAACGCTTCTATTCTCATCGTGTCTAAACTATTTATCGTCCATGTTTCACTTCCATACATGGTCACACTCCATACAAATACTTTTAGAAAAGACTTCCTGACACTTAAATCTATACTCGATGTTAAAAAATTTCTCTTCTTCAGAAACGCTTTTCTTGCCATTGCTAGTGTACATTTTATATCCTCTCTACTTCGACAATCATCAGTTACTTTGCTCCCCAAATAGCAGACCTCATCTACTACTTTAAGTGTCTCATTTCCTAACCTAATTCACTTAGCATGTAACCTCCCCACAAATTGAGTACTAAAATGAATATTATTGATAGTGATTCTAATTTTTGTGTAACCTCAGAACAAAATTGGTTCCCATTTATAACCTCCCTACAGAAATTCATTCACATTTAACCTCCGCACAAAATTTGTCTCCCATTTAATCTAAGTTCGAAACAGAAAAATTCCTAAACCTCGTTATAAAAAATAAATTCAGTAACCTGGTAGAATTTGGACGACAGCAGCGCTGCGTCATGGCCCTGTAAGATCATTCTGAATAAAAAAAGAAAAACTTCTTACCTCAATAAAAACGGCGAATATATCTGCTCTTATATAAAAATTTTCCGGGACAGCTCTGTGCAATGCTGGCCGATAGATTTGTCATTTATGAAAGGAAGCAACTGATTTTTCTTTTGTAACAATAGGAATGATCATGGATTGAATAAATTAGTAAATTCTTTAAATTGAAATGAATGTTTTTTTTTAGAAATTACTTTATATCACGAAGATTATTATTAGGACATTTTTAAAAGATTTACATGGCACTTTACATAACATTACTAGATATGCGCGAGGCTGCTTTTTACCTTACACAATAATACTCAGGCTCCGGCATCGCTGCACCGCGACCGGCCCAGCCAACAAGATACACCAGACCAGAGCAGACAGGCGACTGCTCGCTAGCAACAACTTACTGCTACTGCTACACAGTTCGTACTGCAGTCAACACTGCTCTTTGGTCTCAGATTCTCTTATAGCTTACATATCGCAGACAGCACATACCTCTTACAAGCATCACCTGATTTAATTAGACTACATTCCATTATCCTAGTTTTGCTTTTGTTGATGTTCATCTTATATCCTCCTTTCAAGACACTGTCCATTCCGTTCAACTGCTCTTCCAATCCCTTTGCTGTCTCTGTCAAAATTACAATGTCATCGGCGAACCTCAAAGTTTTTATTTCTTCTCCATAGATTTTAATACCTACTCCAAATTTTTCTTTTGTTTCCTTTACTGATTGCTCAATATACAGATTGAATAACATCGAGGAGAGGCTACAACCCCATCTCAGTCCATTCCCAACCTCTGCTTCCCTTTCATGCCCCTCGATTCTTATAAGTGTCATTTGGTTCTTGTACGAATTGTAAATAGCCTTTAGCTCCCTGTATTTGACCCCTGCCACCTTCAGAATTTGAAAGAGAGTATTCCAGTCAAGTTATGAAGATTTTATTGCATATAGTTCAATAACTGTCATCCGAGCAATCGTCAGAGAAGCACTGAGAGCCCTGGATTCATCATTATTATCGATCCGACGCGCAACTAATGCAGCTCACGAGCAGCTCCAGACAGTGGGCTGAGCTCACAGCACCCCTTGCACCTACTACCATACACCTCTGTACACCAACAAACCCTTTTACAGTGGAGTCGGGCACAATGAGCCTGGAATCTCAGTGAGCGCAGTGATGAGTCCGTCTCCGAAATGAGATTCGATGACTAGCGAAGACGTGTCTGGAGACTCTCCAGACGGCTGTGGAATACCAACTTGACTGTCGCGCGCCATAGCGCCCGACGAGTGGGAGTGACGGTCTGGGATGCCGTTTCATTTCTTGACAGGACACCTTTGGTTGTCGTCCGCAGCACCCTTAAAGAACAGTGATACATCGACTATATATTTGCATACTTCAGCAAGATAATGACCGCCAGCTCACGAGGTGATTTTCTATAGCTTGTCCTTGTTTGTCAAACCCTACCGTGGTCAGCAAAGTCCCTGCATCCCACCCCAATCGAGAACGTATACAGCATTACGGGCAGGACCCTCCATCCACCTCTGGATTTTGACGATCTGACTTGCGTAGGACTCGTGGTCTAGTGTCTTTGCTTAGTGACGAAAACGTTCTCGGTCCTCCCCCACTGCTTATACGAGGTGCATTCAAGTTCTAAGGTCTCCGATTTTTTTTCTCCGGACTGGAAGGAGATATAAACATGCGCATTGTTTTAAAATGAGGCCGCGTTAATTGTCAATGCGTCCCAGAGATGGCAGCACCATACGGCAGATGGAATTTTACCACCAGCGGCGAGAATGAGAACTGTTTTAAATACTTAAAATGGCGACGTTTTCCTTACTTGAACAGCGTTCAATCATTCGTTTTCTGAATTTGCGTGGTGTGAAACCAATTGAAATTCATCGACAGTTGAAGGAGACATGTGGTGATGGAGTTATGGATGTGTCGAAAGTGCGTTCGTGGGTGCGACAGTTTAATGAAGGCAGAACATTGTGTGACAACAAACCGAAACAACCTCGGGCTCGCACAAGCCGGTCTGACGACATGATCGAGAAATTGGAGAGAATTGTTTTGGGGGATCGCTCAATGACTGTTGAACAGATCGCCTCCAGAGTTGGCATTTTTGTGGGTTCTGTGCACACAATCCTGCATGACGACCTGAAAATGCGAAAAGTGTCATCCAGGTGGGTGCCACGAATGCTGACGGGCGACCACATGGCTGCTCGTGTGGCATGTTGCCAAGCAATGTTGGCACGCAACGACAGCATGAATGGGACTAGCCGGCCTGTGTGGCTGAGCGGTTCTAGGCGCTTCAGTCTGGAACCGCGTGACTGCTACGGTCGCAGGTTCGAATCCTGCCTCGGGCATGGATGTGTGTGATGTCCTTAGGTTAGTTAGGTTTAAGTAGTTCTAAGTTCTAGGGGGCTGATGACCTCAGATGTTAAGTCCCATAGTGCTCAGAGCCATTTGAACCATTTGATTGGGACTTTCTTTTCGTTGGTTGTGACAATGGATGAGACGTGGATGCCATTTTTCAATCCAGAAACAAAGCGCCAGTCAGCTCAATGGAAGCACACAGATTCACCGCCACCAAAAAAATTTCGGGTAACCGCCAGTGCTGAAAAAATGATGGTGTCCATGTTCTGGGACAGCGAGGGCGTAATCCTTACCCATTGCGTTCCAAAGGGCACTACGGTAACAGGTGTATCCTACGAAAATGTTTTGAAGAACAAATTCCTTCCTGCACTGCAATAAAAACGTCCGGGAAGGGCTGTGCGTGTGCTGTTTCACCAAGTGAACGCACCCGCACATCGAGCTAACGTTACGCAACAGTTTCTTCGTGATAACAACTTTGAAGTGATTCCTCATGCTCCCTACTCACCTGACCTGGCTCCTAGTGACTTTTGGCTTTTTCCAACAATGAAAGACACTCTCCGTGGCCGCACATTCACCAGCCGTGCTGCTATTGCCTCAGCGATTTTCCAGTGGTCAAAACAGACTCCTAAAGAAGCCTTCGCCGCTGCCATGGAATCATGGCGTCAGCGTTGTGAGAAATGTGTACTGTACGTCTGCAGGGCGATTACGTCGAGAAGTAACGCCAGTTTCATCAATTTCGTGTGAGTAGTTAATTAGAAAAAAAATCGGAGGCCTTAGAACTTGAATGCACCTCGTATTTTGAATAAAAATCATCAGCAATGGCTGTCGATGACTTCCCGCATAAGAAGTCGCTCTCATTCTGCCAATGGCCTTGTCAAAGAGAATGGAGTCTCGGACAGAGGTTCAGGGCACTCTCTTGTCCTGGCTGTGGGAAACTGCCCCTGAAAGGCGGAAGAATCAGCTGGTCAACAGCATGAGGATCCAGAAGGCAATGGAAAGCACTGCGTTAAAGACACATAATATGTATCCACAGCACATGTGACCTGTCATTGAATAAGTGTCATGATGACCTCTCCAGTGATAAAAGGTTCCAGACTACTCCCCCATTCAGCTCTCCGGGAGGGGACTGCCAAGGGGGACGTGACCATGAGAAAAAAATCTGAATAACCAAGGAAAGGACAATTTTATATGACTCCGGGGTGGAACGTAAGAAGCTTGAACATTGTAGAAAATCTGAAGAGGGAAATGCTAAGGTTTAGTAGTGCGGGTCAGTGGAATGGAAAGAAAACTAGGATTTCTGGTCAGATGAGTATAGGGTAACATCAACAGCAGCAGAAAATGGTATAACGCGAGTAGGAATTGTTATGAACAGGAAGGTAGGTCAAAGAGTGAGTTACTGTGAACAGTACAGTGATAGGGTTGTTCTTATCAGAATCGTCACCAAACCAACATCGACAACGATAGTTGAGGTATACGCGCCAACGTCCTAAGCCGAAGATAGAGAAACTATGTGACAATTTTGAACGGGTAATACTGGTATGTGCGGGAGATGAAAATCTAATAGTCATGGGGAACTGCAGTGCAGTTGTAGGGGAAGGAGATAAGATTTGTGACAAGGAATGAGAGAGGAGAACGACTAATTGAGTTCTTTAATACATTTCAAGTAGTGATAGTGAATACTCCGTTTAAGAATCACAAGAGGAAGAGGTATACTTGCAAAAGGCCGGGTGATGTGGGAAAATTTCAATTAGATTACATCATGGTCAGGCAGAGATTCAGAAATCAGATACTCTATTGTAAGGCATACCCAGGAACAGATATAGACTAAGATCACAACGTGGTAGTGATGAGGAGTAGGCTTAAGTTTAAGGGACTTTCCAAGAAGAATCAATGCGCAAAGAAATGGGATACAGAAGCACTAAGGCATGAAGAGATACGCTTGCAGTTCTCTGCGATACTGCGATAAGGAGTACCCAAGTAGGCAGTTCAGTGAAGAGGAATGAACATTTCTGAAAAGGGGCTCGGCATACAGGAAAGTCAAAACAACCTTCGGTGAAATTAAATGCAACGGTTGTAACATTGAGAATGGAATAGGAATTCCTTTGTTAAATGCAGAGGAGGGAGCGGATGGTGGAAAGAGTACATGGTGGAAAGAGTAAATGGTTGAAAGAGTACATTGAAGACCTCCCTGTTGGGGAAGACTTGTCAGATGTGATAGAAGGAACAGGCATCGATAGGGAAGAGATAGGGGTCCAGTATCGGAATCAGAATTTAAAAGAGCTTTGGAAGACTTAAAATCAAAGAGACAGAAGGGATAGATAACTTTCCATAGGAATTGATGAAAGTGGAAACAAACGATTATTCACGTTGGCAAGTAGAGTGTATGAGACTGACGTTATACCACCAAACGTTCAGAGAAACATAACCCACACAGGTCCGAAGATTGAAAGAGCCGACAAGTGCGACTTCTATCGCACAGTCAGCTTAACAGCTCATGCATCCAAGTTGCTCACGAGAAAAATATAGAGAAGAATGGAAAAGACAACTGAGCATCTCTTAGGTGACCATCAGTTTGACTTTAGGAAAGGTAAAGGCAACAAAAAGGCAGTTCTGACGTTGTGGTTCATAATGGAAGCAATACAGGAGAAAAATCAAGTTACGTTCATAGAATTTATTGATCTCGATAAAGCGCTTGACAAGATGTACGAGATGTTCGAAATACTGAGAAAAACACGGTTAAGCTCTTGAGAAAGACTGGTGATACACAATATGAACAAGAACCAAGATGGAACAATAAGAGTGGAAGGCAAACAACGAAGTGCTCGGATTAAAAAGGTGTAAGATAGGAGCGTGGTCTTTCGCCCCTACTAATGAATCTGTGCGTAGAAGAAGCAATGACGGAAGTAAAAGAACGGTTCAAGAGTGGGATTAAAATTCATGGTGAAAGGATATCAATCACAAGATTTGCTGATGGCATTGCTATTATCAGTGAAAGTGAAGTAGAATTACAGAATCTGTTGAATGGAATGGACATTTTAACGAGTACAAAGTATGGATTGAGAGTAAATCGAAGAAAGATGAAATTAACGAGAAGTAGTAGAAATGAGAACAGCGAGAAACTTAACATCTGGACTGATGGTCACGAAGTATATGAAGTTAAGGAATTCTGCTACCTGCGTAGCAAATAACACATTATGGACGAAGGCCGCGCTGGATTAGCCGAGCGGTCTAAGGCGCTGCAGTCATGGACTGTACGGCTGGTCCCGGTGGAGGTTCGAGTTCTCCCTCGGGCATGGGTGTGTATGTTTGCCTTTAGGACAATTTAGGTTAAGTAGTGTGTAAGCTTAGGGACTGATGACCTTAGTAGTTAAGTCCCATACGATTTCACACACATTTGAACATTTTTGATGGACGAAGCAAGGACGACATCAAAAGCAGGCTAGCACAGACAAAGAGGACATTCCTGGCCAACAGGAGTCTACTAGCACCAAGCATAGGTCTTAATTTGAGGAAGAAATCTCTGAGAATGTACATTTGGAGCACAGCATTGTATTGTGGTGAAACATGGACTGTAGGAAAACCGAAACAGAAGAGAATCGAATCATTTGAGATGTGGTGATACAGACGAATGTTGAAAATTAGGTGGACTAATAAGGTAGGGAATGAGGAGGTTCTGTGTAGAATCGGAGAGGAAAGGAATATGTGGAAAACACTGACAAGGAGAAGGGACGGGCTGATAGGACATATGTTGAGACATCAGGGAATGACTTCCATGGTACTTGAGGGAGCTGTAGAGGGCAAAACCACAGGGTGGCGCACGACATGTGTTACCATTTTGTTTTGGAATATAAACTTTATTGTCAATACAATCTGAAAGGAACATATACTACAATGAAGAGCTGTTCATGGAGATTTGTTCTAACTCAGCACATGCTCAATATGTCCACCATTTCGTTCCCTAACTTCCTTCAAACGAACACTGAAGTTAGTGATTACCCTACGGCACATGTCTTCCGTCATTTCACTGCAAGCCTGAAGAATAAGTCTTCTGAGCTCCATTACATCACGTGGACGTTTCGGGAAAATTTTTTCCTTTAGGTACCCCCAAAGAAAAAAGTCACGTGGATTGAGGTCTGAACTATTTGGGGGGGGTGGGGGGCAATTTTATCCGTTATTGAAGCGACCTGGAAACCTGAGTGAAATGATCCGCATGCCGAAATGCTCGTGTAAAAACTCCAACACAGTGTTTGCAGTATGTGGCTTTGCTCCATCTTGCATGAACCACTGCGTGTTGAAGGGCAAGGCAGTAGCAAGAAGCTGTGGAATGAAGCTATTGCGAAGCATGCTCAAATAACGCTCGCTGTTCACAGTTTCTTCAAAGGAAAACCGTCCAATAAGTCAGTGACTGGAAATTGCTGCCCACGCTGTAATCCTCGGAGCATAATGTTGTCGTTCATGAAGCACCTGTGGGTTTTCAGTGGCCCAAAAGCGTACATTTTGTTTGTTAACCACACCGTCTAAATGAAAATGCGCCTCGTCTGAAACCCAACGTTGTTGAGAGTTTCTTCCCTATCCTCCGCCCACTGAGCAAACAGTAGTCTCTGCTGCTTGTGTTCTTCAGTGAGCTTATGTGCACAGGTCACCTTGTATGGGTACATATGGAGGTCAATTTTAAGAATGCGTTGAACGGAGCGTCTGGATATTCACAGTTGCACTGCTGCCTTTCTACACGATTTCCCGGGACTTCTCTGTACAGCAACTCGTACCGCTTCAATATTCTCCGGCGAGCAAACAGGCTTAGGCTGAGCTCGCTTCGCTTCCAATAGTGTTCCTTCCTGTACAAATTTATCGTACAACCTGTGGATGGTCTTCTTGCAAGTGACCCATCGTGTGTTAAACTGTTTGTCGAAAACGCCTCTGAGTCACAACAAGGCTTTTCGTTTCATGAAAAAGTAACACAATTGCCGATCGTTGCTGTGTCGTCAGTCTTCCATTGTCAGCCATTGCTGCTTACTAGTCTCCTAGCGGCAGTATCGTGAATTACACGTCATTTCGTAACTCATTTGTTCTTCCAAGCTCTGCTGGGACTGCTGTGGAGATCCCAGCGGGATATCTAATGTGCGTCGTAAACTGTGAACGAAACAATTGGTAACATATTTCGTGCGCCATCCTGTGGTAGAGGAAGACAGAGATTGGAATACATCCAGAAAATAACTGAGGACTTAGGTTATAAGTGCTACTCTGAGATGAAGAGGTTGGCAAAGGAGAAGAATTTTTGGCGGGCAACATCAGACCAGTCAGAAGACTAACGACTAAAAACAAAAACAAAATTATTGTGGAAAGTAATTGTCCTATAACGCTCCCTTGCGGTAGATCCTAAGTTACCTTTTAAATGACAGACTGTGTTGTTTGCTAGGAACTCTTCCGTCCAGTCATACAGCTAGCTAGCTTGATATACCATATGTTCGTATTTTGTTCACTAGGCAGCAGTGCGGAACGTTATCGTACTCCTTCCGGTAAGTCAAGGAACACGACTTCAACTTGGCAGATGCTGTCTATTGCTTCCCACGTCTCGTAGACGAACAGAGCGAGCTAGGTTCCACACCATCGTTGTTTTCGGAACGCAACGACCGTGTGAAATCCAGATGGCTCCGCCGCTTCCGGGCACAGGCTGCTCGCCGACAGAGAGGCGCGGCGTCAAATTGACGGCCAGTGAGGCTCAACCAGCCGCCGCGGCGAACTCTCTTGATTGCAGTGACGAGTCATTTGCATTCTAATGATTAATTTAGCGGTGGCTGCCATAGGCGCGCCGTAAACGCCACCGATACCGGCCGTGCCCGGCGAGCCAGTCCGGAAAATCGCAACAATACGCGGTTAAAAAAACAGCTGACAGCGGCAATCAGTACTGCCTGTTTTACATAAATACAAATAGCCGCAGCACCAAAGAGGCGATGAATATAAAAGTGGCTAACGCACAGTTTTGATGGACAGTGCGTCACTGCATGTTCTGGACCTGTAACGCCATCTTTTGACGACAGTTGTCATTAACTGGTAGTACATATGAAAAGCAATACGTAACAATGCTGTGAGCCAATAATAAAAACAAATGTGTCTATCTTTACGCATACTATAGTGGCCAAGTATACTATTGAGTGATACTTTACATTTTTTTTACATTTTTCTGTGATAGGCCTATCAGATTCCAAACAGATTCACGTTCAGTTCTTCTCTCATTGTCTGCGTTTCACGAGGACGGAACACTGTGTTCTGAAATTGGTTCAAAAAACATTTTCCTCAGTTCCTCATCATTATTTTTGATACCAGTAGATCGAGTTGAAGATTCCTCTGCTTGCCTCTGCCTTTTTCTGGCATCTTCCTTGCTTCCATAATCGTATATAATCTTACTTCCTAGATAACTTAAGCTTTTCAATTGTTTCTGCCGTTACTTTTCCGTTTGCCCCGTTTACACTGTTCTCACAATTCGCACAGATTATCTTTGCTTTGTTTTTCCTGGACATAAATTCTGTGTTGGCTACGCTCGCTACCGTAATTAGTACTTTACTACGTTTTCCGTACTTTCAGTCACCTCCGAACCTTATCATCGCTAAAATCTTCTTGAAATTGTGCTCCACAGACTTTATAAGCGAGATTATCATTTATAACTATCACAAAGCTGCTAAAGTTTTTTGTTGTTCTGTACTTAGTGTAATTTCTGCCACATTTCAATTTTCTTTAATTTTAAATTTTTCCATACAATGACATACTTTCGAAACTAGCTTGAGAATTATAAAGATTTTAACATCTTTGGTCATTATACTCACAAATGTCACTTAACAACGGTACCTATTTTGCTTCATTTTTGATGCAGTTTTCTTTATGTTCATTTCATTTCAAATGTCTTCTACACGAAGGTCAAGCTTAGTTGCGGTTAGGTTGTAGCTCTCCTTCTTAGTACAGAGTTGATTTGCACGTTTTCATTCGGATTTGCTTTCTTTACATACTGTGCAGTGTCTCCATTCATCTCGGGGTATGGAAAAGTCTATCCTTCGTGCCAGCCGAGAGTCAGCCATTCCTCGCATGTCTGTCTGGCTTCTTTAGCGGAGACCTTTGTGTTTTAAACCATATGTGATTCAGTTGCTGCAAGTACTTCATGATTGTCACAAACAAAAAGTTGTAGGGTTTGTGAATTTTTTCTGAACGTGGAGATCGAAAATGAAAATTTCCTTTGACGTTATGTGGTCAGTGATGAGGCTCGTACAATTTAATTGGAAAAGTGAACCGCCGAAATGTAAGAATATTGGGAACACAGCAGCCGCATGGCACAGCCGAGCACGAGACCAGAGAGACTGTCCATATCTTCATTCGTTTTGCGTCGTTTCCCGAGAAAACATTTACACCCTGTTTCATTTTTGAAAAAGCAAATTACAGAAATCAAGTACCTACTTATATTGATAAGGCTTATTCCACAATAGGAAGAAAATGCCGAAATTTTCATTTTTCATCAAGACAAAGCACCACTGCATGTAAGAGGATTCTTTCTTTAACCATATGCTCCCTCAAAGATGAGTCGGTCCATAAGAGGAGTACAGGTTTCGCGTTGCGCTCTTGGCGTCCCACGTCTCCCGATCTCATGGCATACGGTTCTTTTTTTCGTTTTATGGACTTGTGTGGAAGACTCCGTGTATGAGCTTTCCCGCACAACGACTTCGTTGCAGCATAATGAGAGAATGCGGTACTCCAGACTGTTACGGGCATATTTTCAACCCTTCTTTCATCGTCAAGCAGCTTTGCGCTAGTCTAATGTTTAGTCCAGAATATGCAGTACTGAACTGTTTATTTACTCCAAATATCGGATAGTTATAATTCGGAACCGAATTACGCTGGAAAAAATTAGTTCCAGTTTTGGCCACCAGGTGCAAATCGGGCGCTGTACTATGTTTGCATGGCGGTACGACATTCACACTGTCATTTGGCAAGCCGTAATGTGAGTGAACAGTATGACTATCGAGAAGAGAGACCATACGCTATAAGTGAATCTGTTTTACTTGAACGGCAGCAATGACAGTGTTTCATCGAGAGAGTATCGTCGACTGAAGGGTCTGACGAGACGTCCGATATCATTAAATGGTTTAAAGAAAATGACACTGAAATTCGAAGAAGCGGGAAAGCTTGATGTGGCACCTGGAAGACGATGACGTTCTATTCCGATGAAATTATTGAAGAGGTTGCTGTTGCTGGAACTGACCATGAAGAACGTGGCCCGGAAAGTGCTGGTGCTCTAGAATTGTCCCGAGAACTGTCTATCTCATGGTCAACAATACGCAAAGTTTCGCCTTCTATTTTACGCTGGTACCCACATAGGTGGAAAGAATACATTGAAACCCTCTATGAGGGGGAAGATTTGAATAATATGATGCAGGAAAAAACAGAGTCGATTTAGAAGAGATAGGGAATCCAGTATTAGAAAGAGAATTTAAAAGAGCTTTGGGGGACTTAAGATCAAATAAGGCAGAAGTGATAGATAACATTTCCTCAGAATTTCTAAAATCATTGGGGGAAGTGGCAACAATACTACTTACTATTCACGTTGGTGTGTAGAATGTGTGAGTCTGGCGACATACCACTGACGGAAAAATATCTTCCACACAATTCCGAAGACTGCAAGAGCTGACAAGTGTGAGAATTATCGCACAATCAGATTAACAGCTCATTCATCCAAGTTGCTGACAAGACTAGTATACAGAAGAATGAAACAGAACTTGAAGATGTGCTAGATGAGATCAATTTGGCTTTAGAAAGGGTAAAGGCACGAGAGAGGCAGTTCTGATGCTGCGGTTGATAATGGAAGCAAGACTAAAGAAAAATCAAGACACGTTCATAGGATTTGTCGACCTGGAAAAAGCCTTCGACAGTGTAAAATGGTGCAAGATGTTCGAAATTCTGAAAAAATAGGGGTAAGCTAATGGAGCTATAGGGAGAGACGGGTAATATGCAATATGTACAAGAGCCAAGAGGGAATAATAAGAGTGGAACGGTGTGCTCGGATTAAAAAGGGTGTAAGGCAGGGATGTAGTCTTTCTCCCCTACTGTTCAGTCTGTACATCGAAGAAGCAATGATGGAAATAAATGGAAGGTGCAGGAGTGGAATGAAAATTCAAGGTGAAAGGATATCAATGATAGGATTCGCTGTTGACATTGCTATCCTGAATGAAAGTGAAGAAGAGTTATGCGATCTGCTGAACAGAATGAACAATCTAATCAGTACAAAATATTCTTGAGAGTAAATCGAGTAAAGACGAAAGTAATGAGAAGTAGTAGAAACGAGAACAGCGAGAAACTTAACATCAGGATTGATGGTCACGAAGTAGACTAAGTGAAGGAATTTTACTAGCTAGGCAGTAAAACAATAAATGACGACGGGGCCCGCATCTCGTGGTCGTGCGGTAGCGTCCTCGCTTCCCACGCCCGGGTTCCCGGGTTCGATTCCCGACGGGGTCAGGGATTTTCTCACTTGGAAGTGAGTACTCCAGTCAACATTCTCAAAAGCTTTCTCTGTACTCCAGTCAACATTGTCAAAAGCCTTCTCTAAGTCTACAAGTGCTAGACACGTAGGTTTGGCTTTCCTTAATCTAAGATAAGCAGTAGGGTCAGTATGGCCTACCGCGTGACCGCTAAGGTCGCAGTTTCGAATCCTGCCTCGGGCATGGATGTGTGTGCTGTCCTTCGGTTAGTTAGGTTTAAGTAGTTCTAAGTTCTAGGGGACTTATGACCACAGCAGTTGAGTCCCATAGTGCTCAGAGCCATTTGAACCAAATGACGACGGAGCAAGGAGGACATCAAAAGCAGACTAGCAATGGCAAAACGGGCATTCCTGGCCAATACAAGTCTACTACTATCAAACATAGACCTTAATTTGAGGAATAAATTTCTGAGAATGTACGTTTGGAATGAAACATGGACTGTGGGAAAACCGGAAAAGAAGAAAATCGAAGCATTTGAGATGTGGTGCTGCAGACGAATGTTGAAAATTAGGTGGACTGATAAGGTAAGGAATGAGGAGGTTCTACGCAGAATCGGAGAGGAAAGGAATATGTGGAAAACACTGATAAGGAGAAGGGACAGGATGATAGGACATCTGCTAAGACATGAGGGAATGACTTCCATGGTACTAGAGGGAGCTGCAGAGGGCAAAAACTGTAGAGGAAGATAGAGATTGGAATACATACAGCAAATAATTGAAGACGTAAGTTGCAGGTGCTACTCGGAGATGAGGAGGTTGACACAAGAGAGGAATTCATGGTGGGCCGTATCAAACCATTCAGAAGACTGATGACCAAAAAAAAAAAAAAAACTCTTACATGATCTAGACACTGCAGTAACTGTAAGCTCATGATCCGCAGCATGATATTCAGTTTCTGGCACGGATCGAAGTTGATGACCTGTGGCCAGCAGTATTCTATGGAGTGACGAGGTGCATTTTGCATTACATGGTGCTGTGAATGGATACGCAGAACCGCCGAATTTGGGGTACTGTTAAACAGCGAGTTGCGCACGAAGAGCCATTGCACTCACGGTATGTGACAATGTGGAATGGATTCATAAGCACCTTTATTCTCGGTTCTTTCTTCTTTAAAGAGAACACACCCATAGGATCTGTCAGGTGTACCGTGACGCGTGTCCGTTACTTACAAGGGAACCTCCCCATCGCATCCCCCTCAGATTTAGTTATAAGTTGACACAGTGGATAGGCCTTGAAAAACTGAACACAGATCAATCGAGAAAACAGGAAGAAGTTGTGTGGAACTACGAAAAAAAAAGCAAAATATACAAACTGAGTAGTCCATGTGCAAGGTAGGCAACATCAAGGATAGCGTGAGTTCAGGAGCGCCGTGGTCCCGTGGTTAGCGTGAGCATCTGCGGAACGAGAGGTCCTTGGTTCAAGTCTTCCCTCGAGTGAAACGTTTAATTTCTTTATTTTCGCAGCAAAGTTATGATCTGTCCGTTCGTTCATTGACGATTCTGTTCGCTGGGGGGGGGGGGGGGGGTTTATGGGCGCTCAACATCGAGGTCATCAGCGCGATTCTGTTCGCTGTAATAAGTTTAGTGTCTGTGTTTTGCGAACGCACCGCAAAACCGTGCGATTAGTAGACGAAAGAACGTGCCTCTCCAATGGGAACCGAAAACATTTGATCGCAAGGTCATAGGTCAACCGATTCCTCCACAGGAAAACACGTCTGATATATTCTATACGACACTGGTGACGGCGTGTGCGTCACACGACAGGAATATGTTGTCGACCCACCTAACTTGTACACATGGCAAATGGGTAAAAAGATTCTTCTACCTTGCCCGATTTAGGTTTTCTTGTGGACGTGATAATCACTCCCAAAAAAGTGATGAAAACATAAGAGTTTGTCACGTAAACTGCAACAAATGAATGCAACACTTTCACAGTCGCACAGTTTTCTCTGTGCTCTGTCAAAACATATGTTTTTAACGTTTTCAAATTTTTCCGTGTGTAGACCGTCAAATCCCGCATATGTCCAAGTATATCTGAACAAGTTCTGGAATTTTGGAGAGCGAAGTTGATTATGTGTGCGTGCCTGAAAATTGATAATTGTCTGAAAATAAAAAATTAAACTTTTCACTCAAGGGAAGACTTGAACCAATGACCTCTCGTTCCGCAGCAGCTCACGCTAACCACGGTACCACGGCGCTCCCGAGCTCAGACTATCCTTGATGTTGTTTATCTTGCGTATGGATTACTCAGTTTGTATATTTTGCTAATTTTTTTCATAGTTCCACACAACTTCTTCCTGTTTTCTCGATTGATCTGTGTTCAGTTTTTCAAGGCCTATCCACCGTGCCAACTTATAACTAAATCTGAGGGGGGTGCGATGGGGATCACCTTGTACAGTGTGTGATTCATATTTTGGAAGAGCGCAGCTGAATGTAAACCACTGTTTTAATGCAATGTTGGGTAACTCCTCATGTCACTCGCCCAGAGATTTTCCAGCCTACAAGATCACCTGATCTGAAACCATGTGACTGTGTGTTTGCGGATGTCTAAAAGAACGCGTTTATCAGCGACACGTTCGATGTGATCTGAAGGCCAGTATACAGAAACATTGCCCAGATTCCACAGGAACTGCTGCGAGCGACTGTCGATCATGTCCTTTTACGGATGCAGCATCTCGTCGAAGTTTGTGGTGCTCTTATTGAACAAATTGTGTTCCTAACCCATTACGTATGGAAACATATCCATACGTCTTTCTTGCAAAGACAACGCCACATCTGCACCTGTTGCACAAAACTGGAACTAATTTTCTTCCAGCATAAATCAGTTTCGCATTAACACATTAGCATTTTTAACAAATTTCGCTGCCATACGATAACTACAGCGAACACTGGATCTCCGTCAGTAGTTGCACTTTAATTGTAAGAATGTAATAAAAGAAGAAATAGACACACATTTGCTAATCAAGAACAACAAGAAACCAGTAACGTATCATGACATACACCAGAAGTAGCAAAATATACCTTTTACTTTACAATTATTTTGAGTCTCAAATCTTTTCGGACGTGATACAAATTTCTACCAGGCGTGTCAATTAATACTACGAGAGCATCGTTCTCGTGAAACTCAGCCATTTCATAAATACTAACAATTTAACAGACCGTGTTTACTATAAATATACATATTGTTGTGTACTACTTCGTACACTGCACAAGCTATCGTCACAGGGAAAAAAGACAGTGCGGCGGCGCGGTTCCTTCCCTCCCTTTACGACGAACCTGCACCTACCTGTGAACATTGTCTCAGCAGATCATCAGTAGGGAAGCCGAGCGAAACCTACTGTACTTCGACGTGAACCAGGCTGCAATTAAAGTCACTAATCTACGTTTCGGGAGAAAGATTCCTCACGAAATGAAAGGTTGGAAAGTTTATCCTTAATTAATGTATTCTGAAACTTAGGTGAACAAGTATCAATGCCAAGCCCGTGCTAGTCTTAACACAGTCACTCACAATCCCTCTCACTCACGTTAGCAAGTTTATGGTGTTGCATTCCCCGAAAAAGTAATAACTACAAAAATACGGATTTCTTTTGATTGAGAATGCTCGACAAATATTAAGTCTGTGGGTACCTAATGCATTCACAGTTTTTAGCCACCGACCTGCTCAATACACCACGCGGAATTTATGTCTTTTCTCGTCACAAAATTCACTTAAAAATTCCGAAATTTCTACAGACCCATCGGAATAATTATGCCGTCACTTTACACCACTTTTGATGTAAGAAACACTTCTAGATCCGGCAACTTATCATTTCCATCGGAACTACTACTACACACTTCCGAACTGTTTCATGGTTAGGCCCCGACTCTAAGGCTTCTCTACCAGCAGAGAAAGGCGCGCGAAGAATATTGCTTTACCATTGGTCAGTTTACTCAACAGCCAATAGCAAAACATTGTCCCGCGTCAATCCGCGCTTTTCATCAATAACCAATCGCAAAATAGTAAACCTAACGACTGCACTTTTTACCGACGTAATTATCTAATATGCTGAAGTTTTGTTTATGTATAAAGTTATTTACTATTGTTATTTATACCTGAATTAACTTTCCCTTTACTTTACAAATCTATTCTACAAAAATCCCCTTTGTCCTCATCCATACTTCTTCGAAATGTTCCCACACTAAATCCCACTACATAACTCGTTAAACAATTATCTTCATATTAACCTTAAACCACACTCACGCATCATTCATACTGCTAAAACACATTTATAACATTTTAGATACACAAAAAGACATAATAACACTTTATGAAAATACTAGAACAGTTTATGAAAAACATTCTATTACTTAAGTGCACTCTAGTGGGTACAATCTAAACTAAATCACAGTCCCCTATCCAATACTGTCCTCTATCGGCTGATACATAAACTACATGCGCGTCCAGTCTCGCGTCACCACCTGTCACTACTGTCACTATCCAGTCCATCTCCCACTTAACCGCCTCCAAGGCAGGATCGGTATACGGCGCTACGCCTCAACAGGAGCAGAAAGGATTGTCGAACACATAAATTCAGTAAACAGTAGTTTTAATTAACTTGTAGTTTCCTCCAAGCATTGCGAAGCAATAAAATCCAGCTGTTACAAGAAGCAAACTAGAAGACGTCGTGCATTGTGAGGCCCCCACAACTGATAAACGAGCAAACTGTCGAAGTGTGACTACGACTGAAGATTGTAACTCAGACTGAGCCGTGTAGCTGCCGCCGGGCATCGCACATCGCGGCGGCAGAGGGCGCTCGTAATAGGAGCCAATGAAGGCGTGGTTAGTGGACGCACATCATTTGATCCACCAGGTCCCTGTGCAACCCCTATTGCCGTCCGTCGGAAACGTGCGATCCCGTTGCCAACAGAGACGCCAGTGGGGGTGGTGTCGATCTGTGGTACTACTTTCTAAATCGGAGTAGGAGGAACGCTAGCAGTGAGCAGATTCAGCAGAGAAATCCATTCAGCATTCAATTATTTTTTGGTTTGACGGAATCAGTTAAAAGTCAAAGTAGTTACAATTCAAAGTGGTTGTAATAACACTGCAGTATACTAACATGCAAACTATTTATAACGACACATTAAACTTACTGTTTATTATATGAAGCGAGGTAACAGCTTTGGCATTAGTCGACAATGTCGGGTACTGTAAGCGGCATTCCGAGAGACAGTAAAGGTATTTGAGTTTATTAAATATTGTTGGAACAGTCTTAACTAGTTCAGCCTAGTTTAGGTCAGTAGTAAGGATCGTTTAAAGACTCTGAGACGAGTATAATTACTGTATGGATGATTGTCGTGCGATCGATGGAGGGCACATTGAACATTTGCGGTAGGTAAATGTAAACTCTGATTTTAAACATAATTGTAAAAAGCAGCCGGAGGTTGTATCTGTATACGTAGCCACAGCCCTCCCCCCCCCCCCACCCCCCGTATAATCTTTTGACGGGTTCGATTCCCGGCGGGGTCAGGGATTTTCTCTGCCTCGTGATGACTGGGTGCTGTGTGCTGTCCTTAGGTTAGTTAGGTTTACGTAGTTCTAAGTTCTATGGGACTGATGACCATAGATGTTAAGTCCCATAGTGCTCAGACCCTATTTAATCTTTTGAGAAATAATAACTTTGTAGTTATATGCACAAGTGAATATTTATCCCTCGGCTCTTTATTAGGTAGAAGACAGGTCTTGTAAAACTGGACGACTCTTTTTAAAATAGCCTTATATTAGGAACACCGTAAGGACGAAAATAAGAACTTAAAAACTGTTTCGGACATAATTTCGAATAATCTTACGAAACAAAGTGAATCGGATTCCATTTAATGCATTAGTTGAAAACATTGACTTTTGGCGGGGGGGGCAACTTTTTTCTTTCTTACTACTACTCCCATATGAGTATTTTCCCAAAATTTCAAAACTTAGTAACTTATTTCCCGCATTTGTTGTTTCTTGGACTAAATTTCCTGAGGTCCTGAGGTTACTTAGTACAAATGAGCATATGTACAGATCCCATATGGCGTAGAACCCATCACATCAGAGTAGTGCATATGGTCATCAATGAGACGTGCAGCATACTTACAGACTAACTTCCACGCTCTTGAGAAGTTACGTTAATTGGAAGTGATCCTCCAATTATTCGTTGAAAAACAGCAGTCAGAAAAGAACAACTCAAATGGTTCAAATAGCTCTGAGCACTATGGGACTTAACTTCTTAGGTCATCAGTCCCCTAGAACTAAGAACTATTTAAACCTAACTAACCTAAGGACATCACACACATCCATGCCCGAGACAGGATTCGAACCTGCGACCGTAGCAGTCGGGAGGTTCCAGACTGAAGCCCCTAGAACCGCTCGGCCACGTCGGCCGGTCCAGCATCTGAAGCTGATCCTGTGTTATAAGTGAACCAGTAAGTATGTACACCTTTGAAGTTGAGATAGTTTTCTTAAAAATTAAAGAGCGTCGTGATCTACCGCCTAGATCTGCTAGAAAAATTTCTTTACTGAACAACCAGTTTCGGTATAATGTACGTATAATGCCTCCAACCGTGACGTTAATGCTGACTGTTAAGATAACAGATATGGGTACTCTGTTTGGCATATTTTTATGATTGACATTGTAATACGAATTTGTGGATTTTATTATTTGACGCCAATAGTTTTACATCGCCTAATATAATGTAATTTTTTATGAACGTGATGATGGCCAGTAGACTGAAACTGACTGTTCAGTAAAGGAATTTTATCAGCAGCCCTTGGCGGCAAATAATGACGCTCTTGAAATATTTACGAGCTGTGGGGCAGCACCTTCTTGAAATATATCTCTTTAAAACAACGAGGTAACCGTAGTACCACCAAGTACCCAACACTACAAACGTGGCGTGCTAGAAGAGCTGATGACACTTGACGGATTCTTTCTGGCCACACACTAGAATGAACCGTTCGCAAGTCACCCATCCAGCTCTGTTATGGTTTGTCGCGATACAATACAAATTTTCTGAGATGGACCTTCGACATGCAATCAGTGTTCTTTGAATGTGCTCTGAGTAGACCTCATTTTACTTCTTACAATGCAAGTTAATTCCAAACCTGTGACTATAGAAATTGTATAGACGTTGCCATTAATAGTCTTGTGGTTTAAAAAATTCCATGTTCCTTATTTAATCATATATTCCTTCATTTTCTTTTTATTCTTCCATAAGTTGTGTATTTTTTCTACATAGTAAGCCTCAGGCAAGATAAATAATTGACCCACTGAAAGCAGTTACTAAATACTTCAGTGTGATTATTTCACTCCCATGTTTTACAGGAAGAAAATTCCTCAAACGGTATATATACTATAGTCTGTCGATGTCTCGGAAGTCACTGAATTTAGCGAACTTCAGATACGCTTTCATATTTAAGACTCCCTTGATCCTATTGAGACAGTTTTGTTCCACATGCAGTAAGAGTATATATCCAAAATCACCCACCTATGACCAAGGTCTTAGAAGATTTTGAATAATGAAGATAGCGGCAGTGGTAATTCCTTCCCGCTATGGATAGTGGAAACTTCTGCTTTACTTGTTTTGCAGCTTATTGAGACCTGACTGGGAAGAACCGAGCGATTTAAAATAACCCACTCCGACTGGGTAAGTCCTAAGAAATCAAATTGCCGAAGTCACTTAAAAACACGAGAAACACCCCGTAAAGCTGAATCGCTATAGTGAAGGCGAATAAGCAACAAGTGCGCGTCTCGATGTACGCGCAGTCAGCGCAGACAACTTATTTACTTGGCTCTATACGTAAGGCACCGTGCACTGTCTTACTGGACGTCGTCATTGCGTGTATTTTTCCCGAGGGTACTGAGCGCTGGAGTCTGTGAACGAATAACATGTGAAGAAATTGTCTTCCTTAACAGTGTTGGAAACTCAGTGTTTTCGGGTACTGTCTAACGATCACTGTATCTCAGCTTATGGCTTCTTGCTGCAAGTACTGTAATTATTATTGAAGCAATTGTTAGATTTGGTGTCCCACGTGAGACTTTTACATACACTTGGAATGCAGACGCATTCTTTAACTTGGTTGTGTTCCAGTCATAACAGTCTTTAGCGTGTGTTGCTAATGGTTCAAATGGCTCTGAGCGCTATGAGACTTAACATCTGAGGTCATCAGTCCCCTAGAACTTAGAACTACTTAAATCTAAATAACCTAAGGACATCACATCCATGCCCGAGGCAGGATTCGAACCTACAACCGTAGCGGTTCCGCGGTTCCAGACTGAAGCACCTAGAACCGCTCGGCCACAGCGGCCGGCCAGTGTTGCTAATCTAACAAGAGGAGACCCGACGTTGGGATCTCAGATTTACTTCAGACTTTGTAGGCTACACGTTTAGTAGACCATTAAAACAACAATGTGTAAGTAGTAAGGTGCACTACTTTGACAAATTTGAACATTTGTGGTAAGGACTATGGGACTAAACTGCTGAGCTCACCGGTTCCTAGGCTTACACACTACTGAATCTAACTTAAACTAACACTAAGGACAACACGCACACCCATGCCTATTCGACGGAGGGGGTCCGACAGCCGATCAGTTCCAGTCATTCCACCAGGAAGGAGGTACACGGCTCATGTTGTCTTTAGTTCAACCATGCCTAGGCGGTCAATACCGCGATTCGATCGCATCCGCATTGTTATTTTGTGCCATGGAGGGCTCTCAACAAGGGAAAAGTCCAGGCGTCTCGGAGTGAACCAAAACGATGTGGTTCGGACATGAAGGAGATACAGAAAGAAAGGACAGGTCGATGACATGCCTTGCTCAGGCCACCCAAGGGCTACTACTGCAGTGGTTGACCGCTACCTACGGATTATGGCTCGGACGAACCCTGACAGCAACGCCACCATGTTGAATAATGCTTTTCATGCAGCCACAGGACGTCGTGTTACCACTCATACTGTGCGCAATAGGCTGCATGATGCGCAACTTCACTCTCGACGTCCATGGCGAGCTCCATCTTTGCAACAACGAAACCATGCAGCTCAGTACAGATGGGCCCAACAGCATGGCGAATGGACCGCTCAGAATTGGCATCACGTTCTCTTCACCCATGAGTATCACATATACCTTCAACCAGACAATAGTCGGAGACGTGTTTGGAGGCAACCCGGTCAGGCTGAACGCCTTAGACACACTGTCCAGCAAGTGCAACAAGGTGGAGGTTCCCTGCTGTTCTGGGGAGGCATTATGTGGGGCCGACGTACGCCGCTGGTGGTCATGGAAGGCGCCGTAACAGCTGTACGATACGTGAATGCCATCCTCCGACCGATAGTGCAACCATATCGGCAGTATATGTAAAATGAATGTAGCTCTCTGCAGCGGAACTCGAACCGTCGCCTCCTCCACAAACATCTCACATGATGTGAACGCTAACCACTTTTTTTTAAAAAAAACTTTCAGACTTTTTTTTAATCTTATTTTGTTCGTTATTCTTCGTTGCATTTGTTCGAGGCGGACGTCGCATGAAACCTGTTCAGCTTCACCGTTGATCCAGTTACTCAGTTTTTCTTACTACAGAGAGCAATTAGCTCTGACCGAACACGCTGAGCTACCGCACCGGCGACCACTTGATCACAATGACTTCTCAAGGCCGGCATCTTCGCGCAGATACCTCAGTTACGTAAAAGATTCGTAAATTTCTCTTGCGATTTTCTCGGAATTGCCAGAATGGTGCACCTCACTACTTGTACGTTACGTTGTTTTAATGACCTACTAAAGGTGCGAAAAGTCTGAAGTCAGTCCGTGATCCCAACGTCGTGGCCTCTCCTTGTGAGTAAAGATGATGTACACAGCGTTAACTGCTATTTGTGCATGTACCGTAACACTCATCTTCATTACGGCGGCATTTTTTCCTATTTATTCAGTGGTAGCAATTGCCAGTACTTCATTAAAAATATATGCAATATACACTACTGGCAATTAAAATGGCTACACCACGAAGATGACTTGCTACAGACGCGAAATTTAACCAGCAGGACGAAGATGCTGTGATATGCAAATGATTAGCTTTTCAGAGCATTCACACAAGGTTGGCGCCGGTGGCGACACCTACAACGTGCTGATATGAGGAAAGTTTCCAACCGATTTCGCATACACAAACAGCAGTTGACCGGCTGTGATGCCTCGTGTAAGGAGGAGAAATGCGTACCATCACGTTTCCGACTTTGATAAAGGTCGGATTGTAGCCTATCGCGATTGCGGTTTATCGCATCGCTACATTGCTGCTCGCTTTGGTCGAGATCTAATGACTGTTAGCAGAATATGGAATCGGTGGGTTCAGGAGGGTAATACGGAACGCCGTGCTGGATCCCAACGGCCTCGTATCACTAGCAGTGATGACAGGCATCTTATCCGCATGGCTGTAACGGATCGTGCAGCCACGTCTCGATCCCAGAGACAACAGATGTGGACGTTTGTAAGACAACAACCATCTGCACGAACAGTTCGACGACGTTTACAGCAGCATGGACTATCAGGTCGGAGACCATGGCTGGGGTTCCCCTTGACGCTGCATCACAGACAGGAGCGCCTGCGATGGTGTACTCAACAACGAACCTGGGTGCACGAGTAGCAAAACGTCATTTTTTCGGATGAATCCAGGTTCTGTTTGCAGCATCATGATGGTCGCATCCGTGTTTGGCGACATCGCGGTGAACGCACATTGGAAGCGTGTATTCGTCATCGCCATACTGGCGTATCACCCGGCGTGATGGTGTGGGGTGCCATGGTTTACACGTCTCGGTCACCTCTTGTTCGCATTGACAGCACTTTGAACAGTGGACGTTACATTTCAGATGTGTTACGATCCGTGGCTCTAGCCTTCATTCGATCCCTGCGAAACCCTACATTTCAGCAGGATAATGCACGACCGCATGTTCCAGGTCCTGTACGGGCCTTTCTGGCTTCAGAGAAAGTTCGACTGCTGCCCAGGCCAGCACATTCTCCAGATCTCTCACCAACTGAAAACGTCTGGTCGATGGTGGCCGAGCAACTGGCTCGTCACAATACGCCAGTCACTACTCTTGATGAACTGTGGTATCGTGTTGAAGCATCATGGGCAGCTGTACCTGTACACGCCATCCAAGCACTGTTTGACTCTGCCCGGGCGTGTCAAGGCCGTTATTACGGCCAGAGGTGGTTGTTCTGGGTACTGATTTCTCAGGATATATGCACCCAAATTGCGTGAAAATGTAATCATATGTCAGTTCTAGTATAATATATTTGTCCAATGAATACCCGTTTATTATCTGCATTTATTCTTGGTGTAGCAATTTTAATGGCCAGTAGTGTACTTACTTGAATCTGCTGATTTATGTTAAGCTTACTCTGGGCGCATACATTAGTCAATTATTGTAGTCCCCTTTCTAACACTGTGTTGTTTCAGGTGTACTATGGAATTTTGTATACGGTATGAAGAACTTGGAAACCGAACGGACGAGTATTTGCATCGGACGAGTTATGAAAGACAACTGAATTCAATCAAATTTTTGCTGTCGGATCAGTAATTGGTTACTGCTCCTGATTTGAATAATCGTATTTCAGCATTATAATTTCTTCTTATGAGATGTTTCATGATGAAAAGCAATTGTATTTGGTGAGCTGTGAATATTTTAATAAATCTGTTTTGTGTAATGTATCTGTCACTCAGCCAATTGTTTCACCCTTTTCCTAATCTATGAGTCCCAACGCTTCTGCACAGTATGCAGAAGATTGAAACAGATTATTTGCTTGACGTACACGGCACTGTAACTAATGCTCTCCTGTGAGCGAATTTTCGCCGGAATAGGAAGTCCTCGGTGTGAGGTCCTGCCCACTCGTCACATATAGGGTGCCTAAGGGATGCTGCGTTCTCGGAATGCTATACAACAATTCAAGCACATAACATTAGTTGTTTTTGTCCCAAATAAGAAGAATGACAATACTTAACTTGTATTTACAATGGTGTCGCAAGCGATGGGTGACATGCAAAACAGTAATGTTCTTCGCTTTAGACAATGTCCAAACAAGCAATGATATGGATCACTACTGCCGGCCGGAGTGGCCGAGCGGTTCTAGGCCCTTCAGTCTGGAACCGTGCGACCGCTACGGTCGCAGGTTCGAATCCTGCCTCGGTCATGGATGTGTGTGATATCCTTAGGTTAGTTAGGTTTAAGTAGTTCTAAGTTCTAGGAGACTGATAACCTCAGAAGTTAAGTCCCATAATGCTCAGAGCCATTTGACCCATTTTGGATCAATACTAACTGTTCTCGTAGCACTCTCTGCTAGCCCCTGCTAATACTCTGTGAATACTGTCGACTAATGTCCGGCCGAGGCTGGCAGGAGCGGCGTTTATATTCACTTGGGCTAGATGCCACTGTTATCGTCGGCGGTCCTAATCAGCGCACCATTGGCCGACGTCGTTTCATCGCCTTCTCTGGTCTTGCGTTCTTCTTCTTCTTTCCGGCGCTTGTGGTTAAGCCAGAACACTCGGTTTTCCCTGCTTTACACCGAGCGAGCAGAAAACCTGCTGATGAAAACTAAGTTTTTGCAATAAATCACTCTTGCCTAACCAAACATCAAATGGCGCACCAAAAACGGGAATAAAACATATTTTTACTAATCCATGTTTGAAAAATGTCTATTTAACCCTGGTTTCCCTTGTTACCGAGTGTAACGCCGTAAATGTATATCCTGTCACACGTTTCTGGAAATTTGTTCTCATATGCCCTCAACCATGGTCATTTTTCTGCTGTACTGTGAATACTGAAACATTCTCATCACCTTTTTTTCAAGCGTTTGTGATCCGTGTCAGTTTGAGCATAAATAAAAATTCAGACTAACGATATACAATTTAGCAGTCTACTGTACTGTCTCATAAAAAAGTTAGAGAAGCTCTGACATATAAAACGCTAGTTACAGGGAATTTTTGGAATCATTCATACACAATTGTGATGTAATCAGTCATACGACCACACCGCCACCTGAGAGATCGATCCGCCGAATGCAATTCTCTCGATAAACGGAACAAACGAACGGCTGTGCTAGTCAAAGAGTACACAGCCAGTCGCAGTACTTATGCTCGCCGCGAGGCGCCGCTAGGCCACTTCACGTGCAGCAGGAGAGTAGTGCAGTTGTGCCAGTCTACAGTTCGTAGCCGCGCTCAATGGTCAGCCAGCGCCGATGTTAGTCGTCTGCGGCTCAGTCATTGCTGCCACCAAGTATTTTAGCTCCGTTCCAAGTTAGTATTCAAATTCACCAGTTTCGACATTCAAGATTACGATAGATTAATTCGTCACTGCAAGATTTGTGACTTGTAAATTACGTCATTCTACAGACGATTAGTCTAGTTGCTTCTTCTGTAATTGTCAACCAGATGATCGTGGACTAAAGCAAAGTTAAGTAATAAATACTGTCTTATTTTGTACTCCTGCTAATTAATTGTGCTTTCCTGTTGTAGCTACCAAGCAGTCTCGGCATAGTAGAACCCACGTTTCCACCTCCTTGGCTACCTCGTGTTTGCCACCTCATGTTGATGGCCTCGATTATGGTAGAAGATCGAGAGCCATCACAATCTCCAAATAAAACAGGGTTTTTTTTCCATGACGTTTGAGTTTTTGAGAATGAAGCTGATGAGAATTTTGCCATTTGCTTCTCGACGCACTATGCATGTGGTGTATAATGGAGAATATCACTTACTCCCTCTGTTTGCACCTATAGAGCAGAAAATCGTTATTCGGCAACGATCTAGTTCATAAAATGTTCTTGCCTTTGATTTGTCGCGTCTGAATTTGTGATTTAAGAAGCATTAACGTTGCTGACAACTCTTTTGAGGCTAAAGATGAGTCCGGGACGTTACGTCTCCACGGCTCGTGTGGATGGCGTGACGGTTATCTTTACTGCCCTTCTAGTCGAGGGCCGCTACGGAGGTATCGCGTCAAATATTTGCTGTGCAGTATACGGCATATGCCACAAGTCGAGAGTATTGCCACAACCTGCCGATCGACACCCATTTCATCATTCGCGTGAAAAACAAAAATAATCCTTCCAGTAACGTCAAAACTTGTGTACACAATAACGAAGTAGAGCTGGATGAAGTCTCCTTCGCCGAAGACCTTAGAATACACTATCTGATCAAAAGTATCCGGACATTCCTATGTAATGTGGAACCGCCCGCTAGCTGCCACGTAAGGTGGACCAGCCGGTGTACAAGTAGGGGAGGAGTATTGTGTTGAACAAGAGAAGCGACAGTAGCAGAATAGGTCGGTTAGGTGAGATCAGTGGCTTCGGATGTGAACTAGTCTTTGAATGTCACCTGAGTGACATATCCATCAGGGACATTTCATCCCTTCTATGGCCGCCCAAGTCGACTCTCGGTGGTGGGGTTGTGAAGTGGAGACGCAAAAGAAATGCCACAACTAAACCAAGGGCAGGCAGACCTCTTGCAATGACGGACAGGGATCGTCGAGTACTGCGGAGGGCGGTTGTAAAAAATAGCATGAAACGATGGAGGGTATCACTCGTGGGTTCCAAAATACCACCAGCAGTACAACTAGCAAAATGACTGTGCTTAGGGATTAAAAAGAATGGAATACAGTTGTCGAGCACCTCCCCATAAACCAACCATTGCTGTTGTCAGTGCTAAGCGACGTTTGAGATAGTGTGAAGGGGACCACTCGTGGACAGACGATGACTGTAAACGAGCGAACTGGTGTGATGACTCGCGCTATAACCTTTAGCAGTCGGGCGGCAGGGTTTGGATTTGACGAATGCCTGGAGAACGGCATTGCATTTGTCACGACCATCCCGTAAATTTTTAAACAAATCGCCCCGTCCTCCAATATTAACTACATTCAAATCTTGTTTTAATATCGTACCACCTAGTTAGGTTTCTCAACAATTGATCGCATCAGCTCAGATCTAGCGTACATAGCCAATTATTTTATCCTGACTTACGAACGTAGGGGGGGACTGAGTATGATTGTGACAGAGGTCTTATTGACGAAACTATCAGACGAGAGGGGAGAGCACAAGGGCAAATACGTGCGGCTTGCCTGTCGGAATGCGATTCACGGTACTGCGCTGGACGTCTCGCTCGATTACCGCTTGCAGGACCCTATGTATTATGGAAACGGAAAGTAGATCTTTGCAATAATTTCTTGTGTTAATTGTGTTTTTGCACTACTGGCCATTACAATTGTTTCACCAAGAAGAAATGCAGATGATCAACGGGTATTCATTGGACAAATATATTATACTAGAATTGACATGTGATTACATTTCACGCAGTTTGGGTGTATAGATCCTGAGAAATCAGTACCCAGAACAACCACCTTTGGCCGTAATAACGGCCTTGATACGCCTGGGCATTGAGTCAAACAGAGCTTGGATAGCGTGTACAGGTACAGCTGCCCATACAGCTTCAACACGATACCACAGTTCATCAAGAGTAGTGACTGGCGTATTGTGACGAGCCAGTTGCTCGGCCACCATTGACCAGACGTTTTCATTTGGTGAGAGATCTGGGGAATGTGCTAGCCAGGGCAGCAGTCGAACATTTTCTGTATCCTGAAAGGCCCGTACAGGACCTGGAACATGCGGTCGTGCATTATCCTGCTGAAATGTAGGGTTTCGCAGAGGTCGAATGAAGGGTAGACCCACGGGTCGTAACACATCTGAAATGTAAAGTCCACTGTTCAAAGTGCCGTCAATGCGAACAAGAGGTGACCGAGACGTGCAACCAATGGCACCCCATAGCATCACGCTGGGTGATACGCCAGTATGGCGATGACGAATACACGCTTCCAATGTGCGTTCACCGCGATGTCGCCAAACACGGATGTGACCATCATGATGCTGTAAACAGAATCTGTATTCATCCGAAAAAATATTTTGCCATTCGTGCACCCAGGTTCGTCGTTGAGTACACCATCGGTGGCGCTCCTGTCTGTGATGCAGCGTCAAGGGTAACCGCAGTCATGGTCTCCGAGCAGATAGCCCATGCTGCTGCAAATGTCGTCAAACTGTTCGTACAGATGGTTGTTGTCTTACAAACGTCCCCATCTGTTGTCTCTGGGATCGAGACGTGGCTGCACGATCCGTTACAGCCATGCGGATAAGATGCCTGTCATCTCGACTGCTAGTGATACGAGGCCGTCGGGATCCAGCACGGCGTTCCGTATTACCCTCCTGAACCCACCGAATCCATATTCTGCTAACAGTCATTGGATCTCGACCAACGCGAGCAGCAATGTCGTGATATGTTAAACCTCAATAGCTATAGGCTACAATCCGACCTTTATCAAAGTCGGAAACGTGATGGTACGCATTTCTCCTCCTTACACGAGGCATCACAATAACGTTTCACCAGGTAACGCCGGTCAACTAAGTAGAAATCTGAATGTTCTTCTATTCATGTATTAGACTTTAGACATTACGTAACATTGGTTGCTTTCTAATCAGTTGGCTGATATTGTTGTGGGGGTGGATATAGTTGTTACGACTGTGACAAAAGTCTCCTTTTTTTCAGACGCCTAGAAAAGGCGCGAGGAAGAGTACGAGAGGTCAGAGCGACCTGTCGAGCTACGCAGAGGCTTATGAAGACGGGAAATGCAATACTTCCTTACGTGTAGCTTCACATCGACGTGGAGCGAATCGCATGTATTTCCTGAGATACTGACGGAAACAAGATAAGACTAACGAAGATTGAGATACTCCTAACATTACCATGGAATGCACTACCCATAACAAAGTGTTTACCGACAATCAGGAACACGGCCTGTGATGATGACGATGATGCTTGGTTTGTAGCGCGCTCAGCTGCGCGGTTATCAGGGCCCATACAAAGTTCCAGTTTTTACACAGTCCAATTTTTACACAGTCCAATTTTTACACAATCCAATCTAGCCACTGTCCCGAAATATGATGATGATGATGATGATGATGATGATGATGATGAAATGATGAGGACAACACAAACACCAAGTCCCCAAGGCCTATGAAAATATTTAATCCGTTGTGCTTACACATACTTCGACTGTCTCTAAAAGAAGTAGGGAAACTGACTATTGAGCTTAACATTAAATACAATTTGGGATGAAAATGAGATGGATGCTGAAGAGTGGTTGCTGTTTCTTATTGATTGTACAAGGCGTGACAAAAATGTACGGCACAAATTGCAGGACCAATTCCTCACACGTAGACGAAGAAATTACGTTGTATAAAGCTTTGTTTCTATTTTATGATTCATTTTTTTCCATCGAGTTTCAACGAGATCAGATTGCAAATTTTCACAATCGACATGTGTGGGTAGACGTCAATACTCACGCAACTGTTGAAGCAAGTCATCAACAAAGATTTTCTGTCAATGTTTGGGCCGGCATTGTTGGTGACTGTTTGGTAAGGCCTCACTTCCTTCCATACAGGATCAACGGAAAAATTTGTCATAATTTCGTAGAGAATGTTCTACCTAACCTGTTAGCAGATGTGCCTTTAGCTGTGCAACAAAACATGGACTTCATACACGATGGAGCACCTCCTCATTTTAGTGTTGACGTCCGTCGGCTTCTAAGCAACAGATTCGGTGGTGACAGATGGACAAATAGAGATGGACTAATTGCCTGGCCTCCCCGCTCTCCGGATCTAAACTCACTGGACTTTTATTTTTGGAGACATCTGAAAGCTGTTGTGTAAGGAACCCCAGTACAAGACGCTCAGAGTCTCCTACCCGTATTACGGAAGGTTGCGAAATTTTTACTTGAGGGGAACATTTGAAAGCTTTTGTGCATGGAACCCCAGTATAAGATGTTCAGAGTACTCCAGGGGTACATCAGCGCATCCGAGATTCAATACGATGGCGGGTTGATGCATGTATCATTGCCCACGAAGGGGATACTAAACATCTCCGGTGAGAAAGAGTTGCATGTCGTATACTGGTGCGTTCTGTTCGTGTGCGTTTCCCATGATTAATGAGTTGGAGAAGATGAGTTGTAACATGGAAACAAAGCTTTCCCAAACCCATGTTCACATAATACAATTTCTTCGTCTACGTGTGAGGAATGTGTACTGCAATTTTTGCCGCACATTTTTGTTACATCCTGTAGATAATATGTAATGCTGAGTCTTAAAATAAATATTTTTCATTGGTTGAAACGCTGAATAATGTTATAAGATAATAATTAAAAACATGTTGCTAAAATACTTTAGCAAATAAAAATAAAGAAACAATTGGCAGGACACTTAGAAAATATAACAGATCAACCAAAGAGACTGCCTACACTAAGCTTGTCCGTCCTCTTTTAGAATACTGCTGCGCGATGTGGGATCTTTACCAGGTAGGATTGACGGAGTACATCGAAAATGTTCAAAGAAGGGTAGCACGTTTTGTATTATCGCGAAATAGGAAAGAGAGTGTCACTCAAACGTCACAGGACTTGGGGTGGACATCATTAAAACAAAGGCGTTTTTCGTTGGAGAGGAATCTTCTCATGAAATTCCAATCACCAACTTTCTCCTCCGAATGCGAAAATATTTTGTTGACACCGACCTACAAAGGGAGAAACAATCACCATGTACTAATAAGGGAAATAAGAGCTCGTACGGAAAGGTATAAATGTTCGTTCTTTCCGCTCCCTATACGAAATTGGAATAATAGAGAATTGTGGAGGTGGTTCGATGAACCCTCTGCCAGGCACTTAAATGTGATTTGCAGAGTATCCATGTGGATATAGATGAATTAAAATCATATTTGAATATTCATGATGTATGTCATTCCCGACCACTGACATGCAGTCGCATGTGACAAGAGAATACTTTATGTTGAACTACTCCTGTGAAATAACTGTTGGTCTACGAATAAACTTTTCGTATTCATGTGAAGACAGATATACACGCTAAGGTAATCAACATCTTTCTTCCAGCCAACTGGCACACACGTGAGACCATGGACGTACAAACGCAGTCAATCCTACTCACAATAGCGCTGCTATCCCTACACTGATTAAAGCAAAACAGACCAATAAAAAGAAAGATAATTTGTCAGACGAAAAGAACAACGAAATTTTTTTAAAATAGTCACGTACTTATTTAGCATTAATGAGGGTAGGACGTCAAACTGGCCGACTTGGAGCAGGAGAGGCACCACAGGACATTTTAATTTCCACTGTCTATACTTTTACAAATAAATTCATAAAACTTTGTCAGCATGACCAGGAAGCGTTCAGGATTCACGCTCATGGCAGTGGAAGTTCAAAAATATAACAAAATATGTATTTTTTTACATGTGAAATGTCATCATTTTTTTACTTACTATTGGCTGCATTCGTTGCTATAGGTACACTTTTCTTCATAAGTAAGGGAGATTCTTCGATGAATTTTGCACAGCATACAAACCATACTCACAAGTGTATCAAACTCTAGAATTTTCCAAATCTATTAAAAACTGTGCTAAAAATTGAGATAATTAACCATAAAATTTGAGTTTTTTCTAAACATGAAGTTTAAAATGTAACAGCTCATTCATTTTTCCATTAATTAAATAAATTCTAGAGTTTCATACACCTGTAAGTACGGTTTGTATGCTGTGCAAAATTCATCGAAGAATCTCTCTTACTTGTGAAGAAAAGTATACCTATAGCAACAAATGCACTCAATAGTAAGTGAAAAAATGATGAAATTTCACACGTAAAAAAAAACTATTTTGTTACACTTTTGAACTTACATTGCTATGAGTTTGAATCCTGAATCCTTCCTGGTCGTGTTGACAAAGTTTTATACATTTATTTGTAAAAGTATAGACAGTGGAAATCAAAATGTCGTGTGGTGCCTCTTCTGCTCCAAGTCGGCTCGTTTGACGTCCTACCCTCCTAAACACACCAGGTGAGCTAACAATAATTAATCAAGACTGCCCATACCGCTTACGAAAAGAGTGACCGCTTTCTATTTTTTACAATTGTATATTTCCGCCTTAGGTCACACAAGTGGTATCATTACTTGCTTCGATTTATTACCAAGTTATCATCAGACGATCTGAGTAAGTTAAATAATAACTTGACAGTAACTTAAGGAACTGATTATAGCTGTGTAGTGGAAATACGCTGATGAACAATAACATTAAGACCACTGTCCAGTGCGAGACAGAACACCGCCTAGTGGTGCTGCCGCCTAAACGCGGTAAGCAAAGTAATTTACGAGATCCCATACTCCGAGGAGCGTAGGGGACGATGCGGGAAACCCGCATCGTCGTACTAGGCAAGGTCCTAGTAGAGGTGGTTTTCCATTGCCTTCCTCTGACTGTAACGGGGAAATTTACAGTACTACGTGACAAAAAATGTGAAGCACCGAGAATACATGGTCGGATGTCAGTGTAATAGTTTCCTAGAGGTGCACATCATTGGTGTACTCGTAAATGATTAGAGCGTTTGGAATACTCTGTGACAAGTACAACGCTCAGCACAGGGCATTTGTGTTATTCGTATTTAGTTCTGTCAGAGTTTACAAGGGACATGAACAATGTCAGATGTTGAGTGATCACTGTTAAGGACATCGAGATGCCGCATACTGGTGTGAGACAGCGTTATCAGCACCTAACACAATTTGAAAGAGGCCTATTGTGGGCCTCCATTTGGTCATCTGATCGAACAGAGGAATATCCAGATTTGTGGGGCATTCGGATGTGACAGTAGGCCGATCTTGGACTTCATGGGAATGTGAGGGCTGGTTTACTGGTCATCATACACTACTGGCCATTAAAATTGCTACACCACAAAGATGACGTGCTACACACGCGAAATTTAACCGACGGGAAGAAGATGCTGTGATAAGCAAATGATTAGCATTTCAGAGCATTCACACAACGTTGGCGCCGGTGACGACACCTACAACGTGCTTACATGAGGAAAGTTTCCAAACGATTTCTCATACACAAACAGCAGTTGACCGGCGTTGCCTGGTGAAACGTTGTTGTGATGCCTCGTGTAAGTAGGAGAAATGCGTACCATCTCGTTTCCGACTTTGATAAAGGTCGGATTGCAGCCTATCGCGATTGCGGTTTATCGTATGGCGTCATTGCTGCTCGCGTTAGTCGAGATCCAATGACTATTAGCAGAATATGGATTCGGTGGGTTCAGGAGGGTAATACGGAACGCCGTGCTGGATCCCAACGGCCTCGTATCACTAGCTGTCGAGATGACAGGCATCTTATCCGCATGGCTGTAACCGATCGTGCAACCACGTCTCGATCCCTGAATCAACAGATGGGGACGTTTGCAAGACAACAACCATCTGCAAGAACAGTTCGACGACGTTTGCAGCAGCGTGGACTATCAGCTCGGAGACCGTGGCTGCGGTTACCCCTGACAATGCATCACGGACAGGAGCGACTGCGACGAACCTGGGTGCACGAATGGCAAAACGTCAGTTTTTCTGATGAATCCAGGTTCTGTTTACAGCATCATGATGTTCGCATCCGTGTTTGGCGACATTGCGGTGAACGCACATTGGAAGCGTGTATTCGTCATCGCCATACTGGCGTATCACCCGGCGTGATGGTATGGGGTGCCATTGGTTACACGTCTCAGTCACCTCTTGTTTGCACTGACGGCACTTTGAACAGTGGACGTTACATTTCAGATGTGTTACGACCCGTGGCTCTACCCTTCATTCGATCCCTGCGAAACCCTACGTTTCAGTAGGATAATGCACGACCGCATGTTGCAGGTCCTGTACTGGCCTTTCTGGACACAGAAAATGTTCGACTGCTGCCCTGGCCAGCACATTCTCCAGATCTCTCACCAATTGAAAACGTCTGGTCAATGGTGGCCGAGCAACTGGCTCGTCACAATACGCCAGTCACTACTCTTGATGAACTGTGGTATCGTGTTGAAGCTGCCTGGGCAGCTGTACCTGTACACGCCATCCAAACTCTGTTTGACTCAATGCCCTGGCGTATCAAGGTCGTTATTACGGCCAGAGGTGGTTGTTCTGGGTACTGATTTCTCAGGATCTATGCACCCAAGTTGCGTGAGAATGTAATTACATGTCAGTTCTAGTATAATATATTTGTCCAATGAATACCCGTTTATCATCTGCATTTCTTCTTGGTGTAGCAATTTTAATGGCCAATAGTGTAGTTGTGGTGGACCACGTATGATCATCATAAGGGTGTATCACCATATTGTGCAACAAGCATATCACAGCCCCTTCATACAGTTGCCAGCCATCCGAGAGCAAGGAATGGACTACCGGAAACATTCTGTGTCATTTCGCACTTTTGGTCAGAGACTAGCAGCAGCCGCACTAGAGAATTATTGCCGTTAACATCACAATACAAACGAATGCATTTGAACTGGTGCCTTGACCGGGAAGCATGGGCCGCTGATGAATGGCGTCACATTGCTTTCAGCGATGAAACACTGTTCTGCACTATCCCAGGGGACCATCGCCAGCGGGGGCGATGACGATCTAGGGAGAAGTGCCATTCTTCCAATGTTTTGGATAGACACAGCAGTATTGCTCCTAACGTCATGGTATGGGGAACCATCAGACATGGCTTCAGGTCACGGCTGGTAGAGACTGAGGGAAATTTGGTGCCACAACAGTATGCCAAGGATATCCTTAGTCCTCATTTGGTACCTCCGATGTGACGGTATCGTGGTGCTGTTTTTCAACATGACAATGCTCGTCCATACAAGGCATGTGTCTCTATGAACTGTCTTTGTGTTGTTGAGGTATTACCGTGACCAACAGGATCCCCCGATCTGTCCCTGACAGAACACAAGTGGAACCAGGCGGGACGTCAACTATGCCCCAGTGCCAGTATCCAGCATAGAGAAGACCTTCTACAACAGTTGTGGGTGAGCTTGCCGCAGGGTAAGATATAATGGCTCACATCCGAATCTGTGCATACATCCAAGCCGAACGGGGTGCAGCGTCATAGTGAAAAGTGCGCTCATACTGCCACGTTCTTGGCAAATTTGACTCGATTTTCAAACAACTGAAATGACATCACATACCCCCTCAACCTTCGATGTTTCATTTTGTTTCCTCCTTTCCTTCTGGACACTTCACTTTTTTTTGTCAGGCAGTATCTAAGCAGAGCACAGACGAATGGGGAATAGCTGTAAATTGGGAAAGCCACTGACGTAAGGGACCTGATACCCGGCACCTGGGAACAGGCATCTCGAAAATGGCCAAAATGTTACGATGACTGGGTCCACAGCCTTCGTGAAATTTTGAAACGAAATCATTCGGCTTTAGGCTGTTAAAACATTATTTACGGCGATTATAATTTCGACACGTGGTCATTTTCAAGAATTCTGAAAGCAGTCAGTCGTCAAATATCATACGCTAATTATGAGACCCGACGAATGTTGATAATGAAAACTTCAAAGGTACTTTCGTCGGATGGTGTAACGCACTCATTAATATAAACTTGTATCATTCTGTGTAATAGCACTTGCATGTGGTGATGTGAATTTATCTGCTGTTCCATATACCATACACGTTATAAAGCTGGTAAAAAGATAAGGTGAGTATCAAGTCACAACGAAACAATATTCACGAAATACAAGTAGAGAAGAGGGTCTAAAATCTCAGATACAGATGAAAATAGCGCTCCACATACTCAAAACAAGCGCAAGTAATATACAGATGAAGGAAAGAAACACTTATTAAGTACTAAAAAGTGTAACATGGTCTAGACTATTCGCCAGAATTAACTCGGTTTAAGGTAGTCATCAAGAAACACCACATATTAAGATGTTCCTGAAACAGTCCAGCAATTTCGTATTTTAAGGTCAGTCTGTTTATTCAGAATGTATTCTGGCTGCCGGCCGTGGTGGCCGAGCGGTTCTAGACGCTTCCGTCCGGCACCGCGCGTCTGCTACGGTCGCAGGTTCGAATCCTGCCTCGGGCGTGGATGTGTATGATGTCCTTAGGTTAGTTAGGTTTAAGTAGTTCTAAGTTCTAGGGAACTGATTGACCTCAGATGTTAAGTCCCATAGTGCTCAGAGCCATTTGAACCATTTTTTGTATTCTGGCTAGCCTCTAAATTTCCTATAAGTTTCGCTCTCATTTAAATAATTAAGCTGTCTTTTTTTTCCGATTCTATGGAGAATGTCTAAAGAGTTTTTGACGTTATCTGTCTTCTGTTTAGTCGCGTGAATATGGTTGCCAAACCATGATTTGAAGTTATCACTGGTGTTATTATATTCTCTAAAACTTATGTCCAAACTTCTAGTAGTTTGTCCTGTATAAAAGATATTGCATTCTCCACAGCTGATTTCAAAATTTCCAGGTTGTGTGTAAGATTTATTGTGTTGGATACTATGACGTATTGTCAGACCAAACGTGTTGTCAACACGGAAGCATATTCTTACTTTGGTGTTAGTAAATTGTTCACCTATCCTTTCAGAAACAGATCCACTATATGGTAGGGACAAATATTTAGTTTTAGGTTATTCCTCTTTCTCTGTGATCCTTTTACCACGCCTGCTACACTATGTTTAAATTTATGTGGTTATATCATTATTACACCAACTTTCTAACGTGTATAGTGTATGGAACAGCAGATAAATTCACACCACCACATGAAACAGCTCTTACACAGCATGTCAGCTTTATATTATCGAGTGGGTTACAACATCTCACGTAAGCAGCTTTGAAATTTCCATTTTCAGCATCTGTCAGTTTCATAATTACATATACTCGTATTATATTAAAGCCAGATTGCTTTCAAAACGCTCGAAAATGATCACTTGTCGAAACTGTTTTAACAGCCTATAGCGGAATGATTTCATTAAAAAATGGCGAAAGTGATTGACTTTCCGCATGCTGTTGCCCTAAGAATTAATGAAATGTGACTGGAAGACAGTGAAACCACGAGTTAGTTAACAAGATACTGGACGTCCAAGCCTCATCACAGAAGGCGGAGGACGGATGTTTTCCTGCTCTGAAAGCAGCATAGGCGGCGACCTGTGGCAGATCTAACGACAAAGTACAATGCTGGTGGAAGAGAAACCGGAGCAAGCTGTTCAGCGCCTTTGTCTTCCAGTATTGAACAATTTTCTAGTACAATTTCAGTGAGCATAGGATCATCGATACTGGACAGTGGGTCAATGGAAACGTGTGACCTGGTCGAATGAATCATGTGAATCATGTTCCTTGTTACATCAGGTCGAAGGTCGAGTCCGGAAATGACGTCATCCAGGATAACGGCTGCCACGGACGCAAGCTGGTGTGGGCAGTTATGCCATGGCGGATATTCACCTGGTCTTCCATGGGACTCATTGTAGTAACCTAAGACATCATAACAGCTGTGGACTTCACGAACATTACTGCAGACCCACTGCATCCCTTCATGTTTGATCTTCACCCCAGTGACGATGGCATCTACCAGAACTATAACTGTCCATGTCACAAGAGCACATTCGTACTACAGTGGTTTCAGAAGCATAACAGAGATCTCATGGCTTTGCCAACTAATTCGTCCGATCTGAACCCAATGGAACACCTCTGGAACGCTATTGCACGTGAGTTCCGCACCCATAAATCACCGATCTGTAATTTATGGTAACTGTGTAAATGGACAGCCAGCACTACTTCTAGAACGCTACCAAGGACTTGTCGAATCCATGCCACGCAGAATCGCTGTTGTATTACGTTCTAAAGATGGAGCAATAGACCATTTAGCAGGTGGTCATTAAGTTTCGATTCATCACTCAACTACTCTCAGTACTGAAGTACTGTCTCCACACAACAAACGTATGTTGTTAACTGATTTTATTCTCTATGAAAGATTAGTGTAATTAATATGAGAACAATGGAAGTAGGCCAAAGAAAAGACTGAATAATGTCCTCTGCAGCTACAAGCTTTGTTTTTGTTCAGATATGACATTAGATTTATAGATACCTATACACTGAACGACTTCTTATAGTATACGAAAATATGAATGTACCATAATTTGGCAATCTGCTATTAACGTCAGTAAATTGGTTTATCCAGAACTGTGAATCGCAATAGCCCGCCGAAAGTTACTAAAACTCTCTAAAAAAAAACAACAACAAAAACTTGAAAGAAAGCAAAGTAGCATTCGAGACATAATTCTCTAAATTCCAATCCAGTGGCTTCATTCTGTGTGATTTTTCCACGTTCCCATATTCCGATAAGTATTTCAATTCTCAGAGACGAATAGCTAACACAGAAGTGCAGGGTTATCTTGCAGATTAAAAATTAAATTTCCTAGCAGATTAAAGATAAGAGTACTCGAAACGAGAGAGGTGCTAAAGCTTCTACCTGAAGTAAAGTTATAAGGAATGGTCGGGGTTTGTGCCTGGATAATTCAGTCGGTAAGAGCGTTGCCCTCAATCGTCAAGGTTGCGGGTTCGAGTCCCAGTTCAGCACGCAGTTTTAATCTGCTAAGAAGTTTGGAAGAAATCTTATTCATTCGAGACTTATATCACTAAAGGCCTTATGGTCCCAAACAGCTTAATTGAACCCAAATATCTAAACGATTCATGCATTAAAGAGTATATTGTTTTTTTTAATACTCGTCATTTCGAAAGCACCATATAGTTCTGAAACGAAGAGAAACCCTCAAACGCAAAAAAATCTCGCAGATATAAACAACATCAATAACGCAGTAAATTCCTGGTCGCATATAACACATGGAATTCATCCGATAACAATTGCTTGCTGATGGAACGCAGTGTATGAATTCGTTTAATAATGAAACCTGTGGCTGACTGCGACAGTAACATTACAATAACAACCGTGACTTGGATTTCATGTATGTTCAGTTCTAACCTGAGTAGTTGATGTCGTCATTTCGTCGATGATGTGAATACAATATGAACTCTTACATCTTTGCGGTGACATCTCTGCCTCAAAGAAATTTTTTGATGGTACATAATACACAACCCTGTCTTCTAAAATAGTAATTAGAATGACCATTCAAAAATAAAGACATATGCGACGATATACGAGGACACTTCAAAATGTAAGTTACACATTATTATTATGGTCCATCTTTGCAACCACGACACCAAGCAGCGCGGTACACATGCGCCCAATAACATGCCGAATGGACCGCTCAGGATTGGCATCACGTTCTCTTCACCGATGAGTGTCGCATATGCCTTCAACCAGACAATAGTCAGAGACGTGTTTGGAGGCAACCTGGTCAGGCTGAACGCCTTAGACACACAGTCCAGCGAGTGCAGCAAGGTGGAGGTTCCCTGTTGTTTTGGGGTGGCATTATGTGGGGCCGGCGTACGCCGCTGGTGGTCATGGAAGGCGCCGTAACGGCTGCACGGTATGTGAATGCCACCATCCGACAGATAGTGCAACCATATCGGCAGCATATTGGCGAGGCAGTCGTCATCGTGGATGACAATTCGCGCCCCCATTGTGCACATCTTGTGAATGACTTCCTTCAGGATAAAGACATCGCTCGACTAGAGTGGCCAGCATATTCTCCACACAAGAACCCTATCGAACATGACTGGGATAGATTGAAAACGGTTGTTTTATGGTCGACGTGACCCACCAGCCACTATGAGGGATCTACGCCGAATGGCCTTTGAGGAATGGGACAGTCTGGACCAACAGTTCCTTGATGAACTTGTGGATAGTATGCCATGACGAATACAGGCAAGCATCAATGCAAGAGGACGTGCTACTATTAGAGGTACTGGTGTGTGCAGCTCTGTGGACCACCACTTCTGAAGGTCTCGCTGTATGGTGGTACAACTTGCAATGTGTGGTTTTCATGAGCAATAAAAAGGGCGGAAATGATGTTTATGTTGATCTCTATTCCAATTTTCTGTACAGCTTCCGTTACTCTCGGAACCGAGATGAAGCAAAACTTTTTTTGATGTGTATACAGATATGAAAATTGTAAACATTACAGTAATTCATGTTAAGGAACGATACTCAGAACCTTCGTGTGCATTGGTTCCATCATCAGTGAAACGAGTTGTTTTGTTCCGGACGTATAGCCATGAAGAACCTTACGAAAATATGATAGTGCAGAGCTGTATACAAGGAGCAACAAAAATAGACCGAGAAACTTAGAGGTCTTGTACACGGTGAGGCAAATAAATATAGCCCGGAAGAGTGGATAAGACTGGACGTGAATGTGTTCATATAACCACACCCCTTGATGCACATACCACGTGTATGCCCACCGCGTGATCCACATCAGTTCAAAGCGTAGTGTGGGCTGTGTCTGTGTGAGTGGAGCATTGCAAAGGGAACGATGGTACTCACAGCGGAGCAGCGGGTGTTCGTTGAGGAAATGTAGGTGACAACCGAGTCATGGAAACAGTGTGGTCAGTTGTCTGCTGAGAAGTTTAATGATGTCAAAGTGCCAGCAAAGAGTGAGACATGCAACGCTTAGCCCTAAAATGGCGTCAAACAGGATCTGTTTTGACCAAGTTAAAAAAAGAAAAAACAATCAGAAACGTGGCTGCACACCAGAGAATGTGGCTGCAGTTCACTGGAAAATGCTTCAGAGTCCTGCCAAATCACCTTGATGCCTGTCGCAAGAGACCGGCATATCATGACGATGATGTGGAGGAATACTACACCTGGACCTGCACATGTATCCCTACCGAATGTCTGTTGTTCATGCGTTAAAAACAGCATATGCTCCTCAACGCCTCCAGTTTCGTGAGTAGATGTTCTCTAGATAATAATGACTGGCTTGGACATGGATCCTTTATGTCTGATGAAGCCTCGTTTCACCTGAGTGGTTATGTCAACTCACAGAGTCACAGGGTCTTGGCAGTGGAGAATCTGCATATCTTCCAAGAAACACCATTGCATCATCAGAAGACCTAGGTTTGGTGTGCAGTGAGTGCACACCGCATTATTGTTCCCATCTTCTTTCATTAGACATCGCTCCACCTTCAGGAAGTTGCTGCCAGGGCCCAGAAGTGTCAAGAGGTGAATGATGGTCACTGTCAACGTCTACTATAGTGAGGGGAGTACTGTATTTCCTTTCCCCTGCTGTGTTTCTTTGTACCCTGGAACTCTGTTCTCTGGGCCACTTTTATTTGCCCCACCCTGTACATTGTGAGTTGAACAACCTGATGAACAAACCCATGTCCAGAAACATCATCTAACGACACTACAGAGCGTCGAAGCTGTAAAGGAAAACGCCTACTGCTTGGCCACCAGTCGTGAGTTTGTATGGTGGCGAGCGTCGGCGGAGCTCAGTCTAACAGGCTTGACGGCATTTAAATAATACTAGGTAAAGGAATTAGACACTCCTGTTCAACTCAATAATGAACCACATCATTGATGACCTAAGAAAGAAACTGAGCTATAAAATGGGAAATAAAGTGGTAAATATTATATATTATGCTGATGATGCTGTACCGATAGCAAATAATGAGGATAATTTACAAAGGCTACTTCACCAGTTTTATAAAACAGGTAAGCAGTATAGCAGGGCAATCTCATTTTAAAAAACTAAGAGTATGGTAATATCAAGAAATTTACGTTGTAAATTAGAAGTAGATGGTATATCAGCTGAACAAGTGAAAAAGGGTGAGTCAAATGAAAACCTTAAATATTTTTTAAAATATTATTTATTGTGCAGAAGTGGTACAAAGCTGTATCACTTTTCAATATAATCTCCCCCACGCACAATGCAAGTCCTCCAGCGCTTACAAAGTGCATAAATTCCTTTAGAAAAACATTCTTCTGGTAGTCCGTGCAATCACTCATGCACCGCGCGGCGTACCTCTTCATCAGAACGGAATTTCTTTCCTCCCATTGCGTCTTTGAGTGGTCCAAACATATGGAAATCACTTTGGGCAAGGTCTGGTGAGTATGGTGGATGAGGAAGGCACTCAAAATGCAGATCTGTGATTGTTGCAACTGTTGTACGGGCAGTGTGGAGGCTTGCATTGTCATGTTGGAAAAGGACACCTGCTGACAGCAATCCACGTCGCTTTGATTTGATTGTAGGCCGCAGATGATTTTTTTAGGCGATCTATGTACGATGCATTGGTGACAGTGGTCCCACTAGGCATGTAATGCTCCAAAATGACGCCTTTTTCGTCCCAAAAGAGTCAGCATAACTTTCCCTGCTGATGGTTCTGTTCGAAACTTCTTTGGTTTTGGTGATGAGGAAAGGCGCCATTCCTTGCTCGCTCTCTTCGTTTCCGGTTGGTGGAAGTGAACCCAGGTTTCGTCCCCAGTAACGATTCCTGTAAGGAAGCCATCTCCTTCTCGTTCAAAGCACCGAAGAAGGTCTTAACAAGCATCAACACGTCGTTCTCTCATTTCAAGAGTCAGCTGCCGTGGCACCCATCTTGCAGACACTTTGTGAAACTGGAGCACATCATGCACAATGTGATGTGCTGACCCATGACTAATCTGAAAACATGCTACAATGTCATTCAGTGTCACTCAGCGGTTTTCCTTCACTATGGCTTCAACTGCTGCAATGTTCTGTGGAGTCACAACTCGTTGTGCCTGACCTGGACGAGGGGCATCTTCCACTGAAGTCACACCAATTGCGAACTTCGTACTCCATTGGTAGAATTGCAGCTGTGACAAACATGCATTACTGTACTGAACCTTCATTCATCGACGAATTTCAATAGGTTGCACACCTTCACTACGCAAAAACCGAATAACAGAACGCTGTTCTTCCCTGGTGCAAGTCGCAAGTGGGGTGGCCATCTTTATATTGATACTGCGACGGTATGTGTGCGTCTGCACTATGCTGCCGCCTACAGGCCATTCTGCACGCTTACTAACTTACAGGATAACGGCGGGAAATTTCGATTTGTTATTACAAATTTAAAGTTTTCATTTGACTCACCCTCATATCTAGACTTAACCATGGAAATGAAAAATCGAGTGACAAAGAAAATAAGTGTAGCCGGATGCTTTCAAAATACAGTACGGAGAAACAAATTTCTTCCATCTGAGGGGAAAAGAAAAATATATGAAACAACGGTGCGTCCCGTTTTGACACATGCTGCAGAAACTAGAGTAGAAATGAAAAAGATAAAACAAAAGTTAACGACGGTGGAAATGAAGGTACTTGGACAGATCCAAGGAGTAGTCATGTGGAACCAAAGGTTCAATGTGTCGATAGGGGAACAGCGTGCAACACAAAATATAAATAAATGGATGAAGATAAGAAAAAGAAATTGGAAGGATCATGTGAAAAGGATGGGCCCTTCATGACTACCTAAAATTTTTAAACATGGACAACCGCAAGGGAAACAACTACCAGAAGACCACAAGGGAGACAGGTCATCAATTGGTCCAGTACATCTGTGGAATGAGGCAGACAAACAGGGGCAACCGCAGTCAGCAGCAGCAGCAGAAGAAGAAGAAGAAGAAGACATTAAATGTCGTCTAACGCGTCCATGCATGGCTCAACAATACTGCAGAGCGTACAAACTCACGCTTGTCACCAAAGATGTGGCCTAGCTAAAGACGATTTTTCCTACAATTTCGACGTACTTTGGCGTCGTTCACTGACGTTACTGGACATGGGTTCACATCCTCAATTGGTTCTTCAAGACACAAGAAGGATGCTAACTACTGCGCTACCTTGCTCAGTCAAGACACAGTTAAGACATCCGCGAATAGTCCGATGCGGCACTCGACGAATTTCTTTCTTACGCTAACCTTTTCGTCTCAGAGTAGCACTTGCACCGTAAGTCCTCATTATTTGTTAAATGTACCAGGTGTGGGTATAAAATAATAGGACTGATGCTATCACAGGATAAGTACGCCTGCGCCAAAGATGAATGACCAATTTCTGTGAAGAAGACAAATCGATGTAGCCGTGGTCTTCATTTGTAGTAAGAGCTGATTTTTTGCCGGAAAAATGATAAGTTTAATAATAGAGCAACGAATTGTCATGAAGTTTCACATGAAACTTGGAAAAATTGCTAATGAAACCTATCTTTTACTAAAAGAAGTGTATGGTGCATACTGTTTATCACGTACACGAGTTTTTGAGTGGTTCAGGCGTTTCCAAGAAGGCCGAGAACACGTTGACTCACGCCCAGGACGCCGTTCGTCATGAAAAACGGATGAAAATAGAGAAAAAGTAAGCAATCTGACTCGATCTGACCGTCGGTTGAGTATTCGATCGACTGCTGAAACTGTAATTATTGACAAAGAATGCGCAAGGCAAATTTTACTTAACCAGTTTAACTTGGGGAACGTGTGTGCGAAACGGGTGCTGAGAATTCTCCTGATCGAACAAAATCAAGCACGTGAATAATGTCTGGACTGTCACTTTGAATACCGCTGAAAATGATGCTTGGAAAGAGTGATAACATGTGATGAATCTTGGTTCTCACTTATGATCCAAAAACTAAGCGCCAATCCATGCACTGGAAGGGCTCAACTTTGCCGAGAGCAAAAAATCTCGAAAGAGCAAATCAAGGTTCAAAGATATTCATCATTTGGATTTGCAGCTCCTTGTGTTTATCGTGTTAGCAGTTAAAACTGTAGGATGTGAGGTCCGCCAGGTATGCAAAACATCGTTTTTTCAAGTACCCAAACATGTTTTAGCACCACAAGCACCACCATTCACAACCACATAAGCAAGTAAACTTCAGATTCTTGATCCATAGATTAAACATAAACAAACAGAACTACACACAAAAACTAAACACAATAAAACAAATAGCAGTAGAAAATGGTTATGATACTCATATGGTAAACAAGTTAAATAAAAAATATGTAAACAGTACAAATCCTCACCCAACACAGAACAACACAAAGCACAAACAATGACCACACACAAAACACAACAGAGCAACAACATACACACAAAACGAAAGGGCACATACTCACCTACAGTAACAAGATTGTTCACAGAACAGGCTTCATATTAAGGAAACAGGGACTCCAAATAGAATACAGGACAAAGAACACAAGAAACGCCCACAGATAAATTTAACATATCAGGAATATATGAACTAACATGCAACACTTGCCAGTCAGTGTACATAGGACAAACATGCAGAAATTTCAAAAGCAGATATTCAGAACATCTCAGAGCTTTAAAAAGCAACATCTCCCATAGCACATTTGCTGACCACCTTATAGCCCACAATCACCACCCAACTACAATAGATACAGACTTAAGAACACTAAAACCTAGCCACAGCCTCGGCAGCAAACTGACCATTGAGGAAAACTTCCACATACAGCAAGCAATAGCAGAAGGAAAACAGATCATAAATGAATACACTACACTCTGCAAGGACACACTATTTAAGACACTGAAATGGAAAAAAGAACACATTGACACCGGTGTGTCAGACCCACCATACTTGCTCCGGACACTGCGAGAGGGCTGTACAAGCAATGATCACACGCACGGCACAGCGGACACACCAGGAACCGCGGTGTTGGCCGTCGAATGGCGCTAGCTGCGCAGCATTTGTGCACCGCCGCCGTCAGTGTCAGCCAGTTTGCCGTGGCATACGGAGCTCCATCGCAGTCTTTAACACTGGTAGCATGCCGCGACAGCGTGGACGTGAACCGTATGTGCAGTTGACGGACTTTGAGCGAGGGCGTATAGTGGGCATGCGGGAGGCCGGGTGGACGTACCGCCGAATTGCTCAACACGTGGGGCGTGAGGTCTCCACAGTACATCGATGTTGTCGCCAGTGGTCGGCGGAAGGTGCACGTGCCCGTCGACCTGGGACCGGACCGCAGCGACGCACGGATGCACGCCAAGACCGTAGGATCCTACGCAGTGCCGTAGGGGACCGCACCGCCTCTTCCCAGCAAATTAGGGACACTGTTGCTCCTGGGGTATCGGCGAGGACCATTCGCAACCGTCTCCATGAAGCTGGGCTACGGTCCCGCACACCGTTAGGCCGTCTTCCGCTCACGCCCCAACATCGTGCAGCCCGCCTCCAGTGGTGTCCCGACAGGCGTGAATGGAGGGACGAATGGAGACGTGTCGTCTTCAGCGATGAGAGTCGCTTCTGCCTTGGTGCCAATGATGGTCGTATGCGTGTTTGGCGCCGTGCAGGTGAGCGCCACAATCAGGACTGCATACGACCGAGGCACACAGGGCCAACACCCGGCATCATGGTGTGGGGAGCGATCTCCTACACTGGCCGTACACCACTGGTGATCGTCGAGGGGACACTGAATAGTGCACGGTACATCCAAACCGTCATCGAACCCATCGTTCTACCATTCCTAGACCGGCAAGGGAACTTGCTGTTCCAACAGGACAATGCACGTCCGCATGTATCCCGTGCCACCCAACGTGCTCTAGAAGGTGTAAGTCAACTACCCTGGCCAGCAAGATCTCCGGATCTGTCCCCCCTTGAGCATGTTTAGGACTGGATGAAGCGTCGTCTCACGCGGTCTGCACGTCCAGCACGAACGCTGGTCCAACTGAGGCGCCAGGTGGAAATGGCATGGCAAGCCGTTCCACAGGACTACATCCAGCATCTCTACGATCGTCTCCATGGGAGAATAGCAGCCTGCATTGCTGCGAAAGGTGGATATACACTGTACTAGTGCCGACATTGTGCATGCTCTGTTGCCTGTGTCTATGTGCCTGTGGTTCTGTCAGTGTGATCATGTGATGTATCTGACCCCAGGAATGTGTCAATAAAGTTTCCCCTTCCTGGGACAATGAATTCACGGTGTTCTTATTTCAATTTCCAGGAGTGTAGGTACAACATTCTTCGTTATTCTTGTCCGAACAACATATTTTTTGCAGTAATAACTCAATTTCACTTAATACACCGAAGCCGGATACCAGTGTAGGAAAGAAGGACAATTTATTTAACTAATTGATCACATGTGCACTCCCACAAAATAAATCCCTATATCCAATTTGGTGAGATCTGAGAAATGAATGAATGTATGGTCGTCTGCTAACTGTAGATAGTGAATGTGCAATATATGATAATCTTTGCGATGGTCCTTTGATCACCTTTGGTGGAACCAAAGAGACGAAATTTACCTGAGCTTTGACCGCCTGAAATGTGGCTGACCAATACGGTAGCAAGGTGTTCCCCCACCTCGGCGGTGGTGCGAGATGAACTGAAGAATGGCCATGTTTCAGCACTTTGGCGCTGGATCTTGTGTTGGTAAGACCTGTCTTAGGTGTGCTCCATAAAGACAAAAGAGTGGAGAAAATGGTATGCATGGGAAATACTTAAGAGTAGTTTGGAATAATTATTTCTCTATTTCAGGAACTTTTGGGGGGAGAATTAAATGACAGGCAGGTAATATTAAGGGGATCGTAGTAATCTTCGGATGTGACCACTGGTCACATTGAAACCACGGGTAGCAATAAGTTGAAATACTTGCGAGTGCAAGTACTAAGTTGAAACACTTCCGAGTGCTGAAGTTAAGTTGAATTACTGGCGTGTGTACTATAAGTTGGAAATATTTAAGAAATGGCGTGTGCAGGACTTGAAATTAGAGACGAGCACTTCCACGTGGTGAGTACTGTGTGAGTCTCAGTCTGTGTATGAGACAAAGGATAAAGAGAAGTACTCGTCCAAGGTATCTGTTGAGGACTCGCGTGTGTGACGAATATGATCTTAATATTACTTTGCGTGTTACGTTTCCGTGTGACGCTAGATTCAAACTCTAATACTCTGAGAGAGAAGCAAGGTGAGTCAGGCATCTATCCAGCAACGCCACTTGGCTTGCACTGCACAGGAGACGTGCATATATCCTCCAGAGTTCGTGGTAGGAAAGATGAATATGATATTAATATTAGCTTTGTGTTTTATGTTTCCGTGTGACGCTTGATTCAAACTCTAATACTCTGAGAGAGAAGCAAGGTGAGTCAGCCGTCTATCCAGCAACGTCACTTGGCTTGCATTGCACGGGAAGACGTGCATATATCCTCCAGAGTTCGTAGTAGGAAAGAAAAGTTACGAAGTGGGGCAGTGTCGTGTGAAACTGGGATGAATACTAATTGAAGTTGGAAAGCTGAAAGTGGAGTGATTCTAACGTTGTGACTATTCTTTGTGATGTCTTATATGTTGCCAGTATGATGTATTTCATGTAATTTAAGTATGTGTGGTTTGCATGGGAGAGTAGCAAGATAGGTTCAGAGGCAGTGGGTTATGCATGTTCCTTTTTGTGCCGCTCGGTCTGGAGGAAATTTTCGTGATGATGGGTGTGAGAGTCGAAGTGTGAGATATAGAAAAAGATCCACCATCCTATCCAGAAAGTGCACTGTAGCGTTAGGTAATTACGAGACCATAAGATAGAGAATCACCAATGTAAAGCCATGCCCACTGGGCGGAGTTTCTCAGGTGTAATTGTTATATAAAATGTAGTAGTGTGTTTAGGTTATCTTTGAATCATAATAAAATTTATCGGAATAAAAAAGATAGTGAAAAGAAAAAGATTGGTGGCCTTGTTCTTCGAATAGTGTGTAGTCATGATATCCAGAATTTAGGCCACATATTGATCAAAGCCGTTGGGTAAGAAAGAAAATGTGGTATTGCCAGTCCGTAGTGAACAATCAGAGTTGTGTAAATTACTAATAGTCAGATGTGCGTTATCCGTTTCCGTTGCGTAATATTCAAACAGGAGAATAATTTGTAGCTTAATTGTGAGTACTAGTGCTCATAATCAGTCATTGATGTTACTCGATAAACATGAATAAATCCACTCGCTTGGCAGACCACTCATCTTGCAGGCCTGACTGCTTGATGCCACAGTACGGGCAAGGCATGTGGGTGTCTCTCAACATTAAAGGAACTTTACGAAAAAGACAACACAAACTGATAAAGTATGCCCACACATACACACACACACACACACAAACATACACGAAAACTGGACACATTACACCCTGCAAAGACTCGCCATTTTACACAAAAAAGGCTAAGAAGCGTACAGAAAATACACACACACACACACACACAAACATAAAATATAAACAAAATTCAAATTTGGCGCCGAACTCTCTGGTGAACAAATGAACACTGACTGGGCTCGGACACACAACAACCACAATTACACTGTGTTTTGGTGAAGTGCAAAACGCTTTTACAAACTTATTTGTGAAAATACCTGTTATATTTACTAGTGGATCACGACACCTCCCCATGATGCTGAGAATAAAAGGGCTTGCCACACGAAAACATAAGTAAAAACGAATATAGGTGCGAAATATCGTTACAAATTAAATTATGTTGAAATGATAGGTTAACTCCCAACAAAATTTCTCATCAACATCGTTTGGTTGCAGATGACAAGCTACCTGTAATAAATAATACACAAGTGGTCCTGAAAAAACATGCACACCAAGAGTAAAAGGACTAACAAAAAGAAACAAACTATTGTTTGAACTAAATATCCACATAATTTTGTAATCATTTAATAAAACCATTTCACATTACAGATTAAATAAAACAGAAACCCACTGATGATGGCACAGTGGTGCTGAAACATGTTTGGGTACTTGAAAAAACGGTGTTTTGCATAACTGGCGGACCTCACATCTTACAAGGTTCAAAGAGATGATGGTTTTTTATTTCGATACTCATGGAATTATGTATCTCCACTGGATTCCTGAGGCTCTGACTATTAAGACGCTGTGGATACGGAGAGATTTACTACTGAAATTTCGGGACGACACTTTTCAGGAGGAGTCAGACAATATATTACTCCCCCCCCCCGCCCCCCCCCCCCCACACACACATACATCTCGCGTATTGACCACTCGGAGAAAATTCGAGAAATTAGAGCCAATACAGAGGCTTACTGACAATCGTTCTTTCCACGCACTATTCGCGGGTGGAACAGGAATGGAGGGATCAGATAGTGGTACCGAAAATATCCTCCGCCACACACCATTAGGTGACTTGCGGAGTATGATGTAGTTGTAATCAACATCACTGCCTTGATGTTCTTTCTCAACTCCGTGAGAAAATAAGAAAAAAACGACCCGAATTGTGGAAGAACGAGTCATGGGTTCTGCAACAAGACAAAGCAACGGCTCATACCGTTATGAGGTTTTCAGTGAAGTTCAGCATCCCAGAGTTGGACCACCCACCTTATTCGCCTGACCTAGCACCACGTGACTTATCCGTTCCCCAAGGCCAAATCGACATTAATATGAACAAAATTTCAGTCCATTGAAGCAGTGAAAGAAAAAACAGCACTTATCAAGGAACTCACAAAGGAAGACTTCCAGTACTGTTTCCATCTATGCAAACTTCGCATGGATAAAGGAGGGGAGTATATTGAAGGTGACTGTGACTATACATACATGTTTTTGAAGTAAAATATTTTGCAGTAATAGTCCCGTTATTTTATAGCCACATCTCGTATTCTAATGTCTGTCAAACCCCACAGTTTTTAAGCTGAACATCTCCCTCCAGTACCATGGAAGTCATTCCCTGACGTCTTAACACGTGTCTCATCATTCTGTCTCTTCTTCGTGTCAGTGTTTTTACATGCACCTCTCGTCCTCGATTCTGCAGAAAACATCTTCATTTCTTATCTTATCAGTCCACCTAATTTTTATCATCCTTATATTGTACCACATCGATAACGATTGGATTCTCTTCTTCTTCTTCCAGTTTCTCCACAGTCCACGATTCAATTCCATACAATGCTGTATTCCAAACACACATTCTCAGAAATTGCTTCCTCAAATCAAGGTCGGTGTTTGATGCCAGTAGACATCGTTTGGCCAGGAATGCCCTCTTCGCTGTGCTAGTCTGCATTGTAAGCCTTCCATGTTTCGTCCATCATGTGTTAGTTTGCTTCCAGAGTAGCAAATTTGTTTAACTTCGTCTACTTCGTAGTCGCCAGTTTTGATGTCAACTTTATCGCTATCTCATTTCTGCTGCTCCTCATAATTTTCGTCTTTCTTTGGTTTACTCTCAATCCATAGAGTGTCCTCATTAGGCTGTACATTTCATTCAACAGGTCCCTTAATTCTTCTTCAGTTTCGCTGAACACAGCAATGTCATTAGCAAATCTCATCACTGAGATTCTTTCACCTTGAATTTTAATCCCACTCTTGAACTTTTCTTCTATTTCCGTCATTGCTTCTTCCATGTTTACATTGAACAGTAGTGGCTGAAGACGGCATCCCTGTTTTACACTGTTTTTAACCCGAGCACGTCGTTCTTGGCCTCCCATTCTTAATGTTCCCTCTCGGTTTTGTACATATTTTATACATTATCTGCCGTTCCTTGTAACACACTACTAGTTTTCCCAGAATTTCGAATATCTTGCACCATTTTACGTTGTCAGTCTTTTTTTAATTCGTCATATTCTTTGAACGTGCCTTGATTTTTCTTAAGTCTTCCTTCCATTATGAAGTGCAAGGTCAGAACTGCCTTTCTGGCGCCTTTACCTTTCTTAAAGCCAAACTGACCGTCGCCTAAGAGATGCTCAGTTGCTTTTTCCATTCGTTTGTATATTATTTTTGCCAGTAATTTGGATGCATCAGCTGGCAGGCTGATTGTACTGGATCTTTCACGTTTACCAGCCCTTGATGTCTTCGGGATTGTGTGGATGATATTTTCCGAAAATCTACTGGTGTGTCTCCAGTCTCACAGATTCTACACATCAATTTGAAAAGACGTTGAGTTGCCACTCCCCACAATGATTTTAGGAATGCAGAGGGAATTTTATCCGTCCCTTCTATCTTATTTGGCAACGGCCTTGCCGCAGTGGATACACCGGTTCCCGTGAGATCACCGAAGTTAAGCGCTGCCGGACGTGGTCGGCACTTGGATGGGTGACTATCCAGGTTGCCATGCGCTGTTTCCATTTTTCGGGGTGCCCTCAGCCTCGTGATGCCAATTGAGGAGCTACTCGACCGAATAGTAGCGGCTTCGGTCAAGAATACCATCATAACGACCGGGAGAGCGGTGTGCTGACCCCACGCCCCTCCTATCCGCATCCTCCATTGAGGATGACACGGCGGTCGGATGGTCCTGGTAGGCCACTCGTGGCCTGAAGACAGAGTGCTTCTATCTTATTTGGCCGTAAGTCTTGCTTCGTTAAACTCCAATTGTAATACTGAATCTCTTATATCTTCCACGTCGACCCCTATTCTTCTTCTATCACGTCATAGAAAAGACCACCCCCTTGTAGAGACCTTCGATGTACTTTTCATATCCATCCATTCTCTCCTCTGTGTTTCACAGTGGAATTCCACTTGTAGTCTTAATATTACCATCCTTGAGTTTAATTTCACCAAAGGGTGTTTCTACTTTTCTATGTGTAGGTTCTTGTATCTGTCTTGATCCACACTACCAAGGATCAAGACAGATACAAGAAACTGTGCAGAGTAGTACAACGGAATTGCAGAAAGGACAAAACACATTTCATTAATCGTATCTGTAATGAAATAGAACAGCATCATAGTCGCAATCAGGTACGTAATCTCTTCAAAAAAATCAGCAGCATCACCAGTGAATTTAATCCTCGTGCGTGGGTGGTTGATGACGAGAAGGGTAACCCTATCGGAGACAAGGAAGACGTTGTTGCGAGGTGGAAACAGTAATGTGAAAAGCTGTCCTTTGGAATTAACAACAGTACGCACCATCAAGCAGTTGAGCAACTTACTTTGGAACCTACAGTGAAATAGAGAATGCGATTCGACATGTGTAGAATTATAAAGCCCCTGGTGTAGACGGTATATCTGGAGAAATTATAAAGGAAATGGGACAGGAAGATATTGATGTACTGCATTCATTGTGTAAAAGAATATAGGAAACTGGGGAGTGGCCAGAGAACTGGTCAAAGTCTCTCTTCAACCCCTTACACAAGAAAGGGTCTATCAGGAACTGCTCCAACTACCGAACTATTACCCTTATATCTCACGCAAGTAAAATTTTGCTCTACATCCTGAACCAACGTTTGAAGCCGTACATTCAGCCTCACATATCCACAGAACAAGCAGGTTTTGTTGAAGGGAAAGGAACTCGTGAACAGATCCTCAACATAAGACAAATAATAGAAAAATCGCGAGAGTTCTGTGTTCCTGTTTTCATTTTCTTCCTTGACTCTAGGAAAGCCTTGGACTGTGTTGTCTGGGAAAAGTTGTGGCAGATGCTTGCAAGAGTTCGGTGTCTCACCCCACTTGATAGCATTGATCAAAAGTCTATACAATAATCATTTCGCAGTTGTAAAGACGAGTGCTGGCACGTCTGATTCCTTCAGATTATCAAAAGGTGTGAGACAGGGTTGTGTCCTATCCCCACAACTGTACAACATCTATGCAGAGCATGTACTTAGGAAAGCTCTTGATAGTTGGACCAAAGTCATCTCAATTGGTGGGAGAACTATCAACAACCTCCGTTTTGCTGATGATACTGTGCTTTTAGCCAACAGCGAAGATGAACTTGCTGAGCTACTAACGAGAATAAAGGATATTACTCTGGCATTAAATTAGACATCAACCTCAGCAAGTCCAAACTTATGATAACTGATCGAGAAGAACAGATCCAGCTCACAGGTCGATTAAAGGAGCTGGAAGTAGTGCATTCCTTCATCTATCTTGGGTCAACCATCTGCAGCACGGGAAGTTGTGAAGATGAGATAAGAAGGCGGATCACACTGGGGCGAGTGGCTATGAAGAAGCTCATCAAGATCTGGCAGAGCAGAGCAATAACAAATAGCACAAAAATCCGGCTAGTTGAAACACTCGTGCTTTCTGTCTTCTTTTATGGTTGCGGAACATAGACACTCAAGGCAAGAGATAAACAGCGCATTGATGCTTTTGAGCTTTGGTGCTGGAGTAGGATGCTACGCATAAAATGGGCCGAAAGAAGACAGATGTGTCCATTATTGAACAACTCGCTACCTCCAGACGCCTTTCTTTTCGAGTCACCGAAAAAGTTCTCCAGTTCTTTGGCCATACTATGAGGAGACATGGAGAAAATCTAAAGAAAATAATCTTGCAAGGAAAGATCGAGGGCACGAGACCAAGAGGAAGGGCAGCTAGCAGATGGATAGATCAAATCAAGAAAATCTCTGGCCTACCTCTTCAGCAGGCACTAAGAGAAGCTGGCAACCGTCTGGGATGGAGACGCTTGGTTCATGAGGTCACGATACTCAGCAATGAGCACAACAGCTTATGATGACGACGATGATGATGATGACGTGCTAACTCAGTCCTTCTGACAACCTTTTTTTTCGATTTATTCACATTTTTTCCAGCAGCCATTTCCCTTTTGTTTTCCTGCAAATCTTTTTTATTTCATTCCTAAGTGATTTATACTGCTGCATTCCTGTCTTTCCCCAAATTTTGTACTTCTTCTTCATCGATCAGTTGGAGTATTTCCTCTGTTACCCAAGTTTTCTTCGTTGTTCCTCCTTTTTACTTCTGTGACGGTCCTCGTCAGATATATCCGTTTCTCTTCAACTGAACTGCCTACTGTGATATTTATTATCACAGTACCTACAGTCTTACAGAATTTCAAATGCACCTCATCGTTTCTCAGTACTTCAGGATTCCACTTCTTTCCACATCGATACTGCCGATGTTGGACAGTGGTGAATGATGATGACGATGTTCAGTTTGCGGGGCGCTCAACTGCGCGGTCATCAGCGCCCTTAGAAAGTTCCAGTCTTTACACGTAATAATAATAATAATAACAATAATAATAGTAATTTTATTATCATTCGGCCATTACAGCAACAGACAACGTCGGGCATGTAATACAATATAACTGTTAATTCAAAGAAAACAAGAGGCATGTCATTAATACTACAAAATTATATTGCATTTGAAACAATCATTTATGTCATAGAATGGGTGAGCAACTAGACATTCGTACAGTGTTTGTTTGAATGCTTGTTCAGGTAGTTCTTGTACATGTTGTGGAAGCTTATTAAATAATTTGTGCCCCATCAGTTCACAGCTGTTAAGTGACTTTGACAGTCTGTGGTAAGGAGTATAAGTGCATCTGCTGCTTCTCATGTTGTAGAAATGTATATTTTCTCTACGTTTTGCTTCTGGTAACTTCTTTTTCGTGTGGAGTAAAACATAGCAAATATATACGTTTATTACAGTCACAAAACAATGGTTTGCAGTGTGCTTTATGTGGAGAACCAGTAATTATCCTAATGGTTTTCTTTTGTAGTAGTAGTATGTCACACACTGAACTCGAGTTCCCCCATAAAATAATTCCATATGTTAGGATGCTTTGGAAAAATGCTAAATACGACGTTCTAACATGATTTTGGAGTACACAGTCTATGAGTCGCCGTAGCAGATACAGCGCTCTAGACAATTTACCACTAATATATTGTACATGTTGAACCCAGGATAATTTTTCATCTGTATATACCCCTAATACCTTAATAAAACTAGGATCACCTGATGGAGGCTTGTCTTTTACACTAAAAACCATCTGCTGCATTTTGTTATCATTCAGTAGGAAGCCATATGCTTTAAGTCAATAGGATGATTGAGCTATTGTCTCTGCAACACAAGCTTTGAGGCTACTGAAATCATTATTACAATGAAAGAAAGTTGTATCATCTGCATATAGTACTGTCATGGACTCGATGAATGATGGCAGATTATTAATCATTACTAGGAACATAAAAGGCCCCAGTACAGATCCCTGTGGTACATCTGTTTTAACTAATTCAATACTGGACTTTTCTTTACCTACATAAACAGCTTGCTTGCGATCCTGTAGGTATGATTTTAATAGTTTAAGGCTGTTACCTCAAGTGCCATAGTACTTTATTTTTTCTAGGAGTATTTTATGCTCTATGCAGTCAAAAGCCTCACTTAAATTACAAAAAGTAACTTGAGCAAATCCTTTAGCCTCAAACACTTCATTTACGTGTTTGTCTACTGAGTCTATAGCATCAACAGTTGACAAGTTTTTCCTAAAACCATATTGTGATTCGCTATTTATTCCTTCATTTTCAAAGTACACAGATAACTGTCGGTATGTTACACATTCAAATACTTTAGAAAGAGCTGGGACTACGGAAATTGGTCTGTAGTTTGAAGGTGAGTCAATATCCCCTTTTTTTTGTATATTGGGACTACCCTAGACACTTATCTCATCAGGAAAATATCCCTCTGATACACACTTATTCATGCAGTATGTTAAAGGATATACAATACAATCTATTACTTTTTTTAGAGTGTTACAATCTAGCCACTTTGACAAATGATGGTGAAATTATGAGGGCAACACAAACACCCAGCCCCTGGATGGACAGTGCTGGACATACCATCATATGACAAGAGTTGGGAACACTTGATGTATCCAGGAACATTGTCGAAAGTGATCATTTTGGTGGTCCAAGTGTTCCGGTGTGGGGAGGCATAATTTTGTCTTGGCGTACTGACCTCCAAATCGTTGAACAGGGTATACTCACTGGTAAATGTTATTATAATGTTGTCCTCTGTCCCCATGTGCATCTTTTCAGGGGTACGTTCGGTTCTGTCTTCATTTTTATGGATGACAGTGCAGGACCGCACTGATTAGCGCTTGTGGAGAGGCCCTTGAAACGAGAAGACATTCGGCGAATGGACTGGACTGACCTGCCCTCTCCCCCCTTCCACTCCCCCTACCCCCACCCCCCACCCCCGACTTAAATCTCATCTAGCACGTTTGGGACGCGTTGGGAGACATGTTGCAACATGTCCACAGGCACCAACGACCATCCCACAGTTGTCAAGCGCACTGGTGGAGGAATGGAGTGCCCTACCACAATAACTCCTTACCAACACCGTGGCCAGCATGGGCGATCGTTGCAAAGCATGCACTGCCGTCCATGGTAATATCACACCCTATTAAAAACCATGTCTCGCCTTTTTTAATGTGTAGGGGACCATCATGAATTGCGATGACTTCAGTGTAATCATTGTATTTTAATAAAAGCGTCACTTCTGTTCGTCTCGTTGCGTATTTCTTTCAGTTACCTTCTGCACTATACTGCAGCATTTCTCTCTGTGTATTGCCCAAGTTTGAAGGAGCTTTGTTATTTGGCAGTGACACATCAAGCGAAAGTTATTTTCGTCCCTAAGTTTTGCGCACCAGTGTAGTAACAAAGCAACAGCGCCGCAAACCACTGTCCCAACTCAAGAGAATTAGTCCCACAAGCAATTTCTCTACTGAACCTAATATGAAGGGCATATTTCAATAGTGGTACAAGTCCATTTTTGTTCATTTTGAGATACAGAGTCCTAAAGTTAAATGAGCGCTGAAAAATCTGAAGTTGAGATACCAGAAATATTCAAGCATATGGCTTCTTGCTAGAGATGAACCTTTCTATCTGTTTGTTTGGATCTTTAATTTCAGAAGCATTATAGGCAGAAAAGTGGAGGTAATGGACTTGTACCACTATTGAAATAAGCCCTTCATATATGGAGATACGTAACTTAGGTACAGTTTGTGTGTTTATTATTATGATTGGCATATGAAGTGATGAAATGTTGAGTCTGAACTCTGGGATGAGCATGCTATAATGGGATTCTCGACAATAATACTTCACGCTGAATATCATCTTGACTTGTCGCAGAACAGGTCCTTGTTTATAGCATTTCATGCCTTCAAGAGTAGTCGGTGTTGCCCTGTAGACCTCTTGTTCTAGTTTTCCCAAAGGTGCTGAGTCCTGGCAAGCGTATAGCTTCTTCTAAAATCATATACCTTGAAAAAAATTGATCTCTGAAACTAGAATTCTTGTAGGAAATCAAGTCTTCTTAAAAAATAATGTTTTTTTCCAGAAACAAAGTGACTTGACTGACTAGAATGTCTTCGGAAAGTAAAATCTTCAATTATAAACTGAAAATCCTGTGATAAAGTAAAACCCTCTTGGAGAGTGAAGTTTTTTTGCTGTGGAAAAACTTGGTGAAAAGTATGACTTTCTCCATAAATTAAAATCTCACGATGTGACATAACAAAATACTTCTTATTATTACTAATACTGTATGAGCAAAATAGCCGAGTAAACATTTCATGCTCCTTAAGACAGGCAACCATGGGAGTAGCCCGCGAGGGGCAGGGGGGGGGGGGGGGGCAGCTGCCGCCCCCCCCCCCCTCACTAGAAGATATTCGAACTCATTCGCGCAGATCCGGGAGTAATTTTTTCGTCTTCGGCACGTTACTGTCGGCAGGGACGTTTATAGAAATAATAAATTTAGCGATAAGCAATCCGCTCCGCTATTCGCAGGCATGTTACGTCGCCAAGGAACAGCGTATTCACTTGTAGGCAGTAAGGGATCATGACTATGTGAAGTTTCTAACGAACAACATCATTTCTCCTATCATATTTAAATGTAAAATGCTTTTCTGCTCCTAAACTATTAATTTTTTAGTTACAGCTGACGCTAACTGTAGATTAATAGCAGTTGACGTGCAGGTTATGACAAGCAGTAGATAGCGAGACATTTAGTGCAAGTGATTTATAAAATAATTTTTAGAAGGTTCCACAAAACTGGCCATCACCGAAAAAACTACAGGGCACTTCAGTAAAAGCCGCATTAGGGCTGCCTGAAGCCCTTGCTGACTTGCATAATTTAATGAGTCCATTTTCTGGATTGTTACTAAGTGACGAAGAAAGATTATTTACCAAGAAATTATCGGCGGCTAGAGTGCTAGTGGAACGCACGTTCGTATTTTTGACGAGCAAGTTGCATATTCTCCCAAAGGAAAAAAACTCCTTTAGAACACGAAGACATTGTTATTCAGTGCATCTCCTTCTTTCATAACATATTAATCGATAAAGGTAGACCCAAAATCTCCCTTCAGTTGAGTTTTTACCAGGACATAATCTAAAACAGCGCTTTGAAGCATGCTTTCAGAAGCAAACAGCGGAGCTTCAAGAAGGATGAGGAGCGGAGGAGAGGTGTTCAAAACCTGTCAAATGTCATTATTGCAAATTTACCTCATGAATCGTTTATTGAATACTGTAACTACTGGGGCTATCATTTCTTTATTAAAATGATAAAATTTGTACGTAACTCAAATATGATAATATACCAAAGTGTATGCGTTTCTTGTCTGTAGTATTTTTGGTAGTTATTTATTTTAATTTTTTGTACTTATACAGTTCATTCCAAGCTTGGCATCCCAAACCTCTGTCGTGGTAGTGTTTGTTTTTCTGATCCCACAACACAGGATGTTGACGTACATATGGGACTTTCGATGTCCATCGCGAGGAATCGCATCCAACGATCGCACGAAACAAAACTCGGAGCTATCGTGCAGCACTGTTCTGCATCGCTCTGCTCAGATTTCATTGGGGGAGCAGTGTAAATTTAAACTAAGCTACCAATTTTTTTATTGTTCCATGGAATTATTGTAACCATCAAATGGACATCAGGAAATTTTTTAAAAAAGGTGAGTTTAGTTACATTACCTACTTCTTTGCTCGCGTTTTTAAGAGGCTGTATGTTTAACTAAATTTTATTTTTTCTGTGGATATTATTTTATTATACTGCAATCTGTGAAGCAATAATAGTGGTTATTAGTATTCGATGTTCTCTATACAAACTGCGATATGGTGCATAAACAAATTCATGCTATTTATGCTGGAACAACTCTACTGACATGTTCAACGAATAATGTATAATGAAATGTGACTCGAAATATCTTGAGAGTGTTACAACAGCAAATTACTTTCGTTCCAGACATAAATTGATTGTTGCTTGAATTACAATTCTGTCTGCTTCGTGTTGCATTTGCTAAAAGTCATAGGAGTCCCAGTTCAGATCCTGGGTACACCCTTGCAGGCAACCCAACCTACATTATCTGCACCAGTTGTAGATTATGTAAGTGGGGTTGCCTGTCTTAAGGGGCATTAAATGTTTTCTAGGCCAGTTTTATTTTGCTAATCCTTCTTTGAGGAATCAGCCCTAGGTATTGTTTACTATCAACAGCTCAAAGATAAAACTTAACGAAACTGAAACATGGTTCAAATCAATATTTCTCTTCTGTCTATGAGAAAAGAGAAAGAGGAAGGGATGGCAGACGGAAGTAATAGTAGGAAGAAGGCTTGTAACTAGTGTGCAAACAGTTCAAAAGACGCCAGTATTGGGCACTGATGAAGTCATCAATAGTGAAGTGTGTTATCGGAAGAAAGTAATAAACGGTGTTCTACCAGATGTATAACCCAATGGCGCTTGATGGCTAGCAAGAAGCTCCGGTCCAGCAGTAAAAACCTCATAGTGACCGCTGCAGATGCTGTGTTTATGATCAAAGCCAGTTTGTTACACGTCCAATCCAGATGGAAACTGGAAATGTTGTTCAATGGTGTCTGGGATCTGGCAATGGTCGCACAGCGATCTTAGCACTTGGATGATGCGTAGTAATTACTCGGTTGGGTACAGTTCAAGTGACAATGTTTTGTTAAGTATGCCAAGTGAAGATGAAACCAGTGAAAGAAATTTTTCAAAACTGAATATGATTCTCTAAGAAAAAAATCTGAATCTTAGGGGTGTGGCGTGTGAGGATGAAGTAGAAAGCTGTAGATAAAAGCGGTGGACAATGTTAGGTGATGTAGGTGATGTATTTGAGCTAGGTGTTGACAGCAGCATGAAAGGACAGAGGTGAAAATGTTCCCACCTTCAAGAATTCAAGATGATGTTTGGTTATTGTCGACGGTATCCGTCTGTTTTGGAAGTCCTTTCAAGAAATATTGCCGTGCAGTGACGCGCAGTGTTTCTGACACCGTGACCACCTACATCGAAAGGAGTGGCAATACTTCACAAGAACTCCAAATGTACCAGGGAGCAGGCCACGTTAGAGATCGGTAGAACTGCTACAATGTATTGTAGACGCGTAAAAACAGAAGTATTATAAAAAGCTTTCTGAGGGCGATCAAAATGTTCAACATTTGGTTTGAAGGGTGTGGTTTTCGTATAAGTTGTGCTTTGATAGCAAGCGAATTAGTGCAATGATTAGCACACTGCATTTGACTTCAGGGGGACTACTGTTTATAATCCCGTCCGGCCATCCAAATTAAGGTTTAGGTGATTTTCCTAAATTGTTTAAGGCAGTGCTGAGAGAGTTCTTTTGTAAAGGACACGACTAATTTCCTACGCACTCGGTGTTGTTTACTTTCAACAGCTCAAGGGTAAAACTGAACTAAATTGAAACATAGTTCAAATCAATATTTCTCTCCTGTCTATGAGTCTTGAGCTACGTCTCTAAAGACCTCATTGTCAACAGAACGTTAAATTCTAATCTTCCTTTCTTTCTTGATTGCAGGTTAGTTATCAGATCCTGTGGGCAGGCACACAGGTGCATCCCCAAATGCACCTTGATCTCAGTCCGTGGCAACCAGGGTGGTGCAGTACAAGTGGTGAACGACCAGTAAGCAAAAGTATCTCATATAGTGTGTTCAGGCGCGCGCCATTACATCTCTGACAATAGTCCAGAATCTGCTGAGCGAGCTGGGCGTCTCCATTGTCGTTAATAAATAGGGTAATGTAATATGCGTGCACTCACTTGACTGATCTGAGACCAGTTAAGGAGTTGAGTACAGGGTGGTCCAGAAGTGAGGATCTGAAAGTACTCAAGTAACTTAACACGTAGTTTCGCGGTTACATGGATCTGGAAATGTATTCTAGGTTGGAAATAATTTCCCCTGACCATTGTACGTTTGTCTTCTGGTAGAGCTCACTCAAATTACAATAATGCAGGCGATAATTGCTGTACATCAAATCATAACAATGCAGGCGTCGCTCTATGAAAATACAGTATGAGATCGTGTTGTTTTGCTACGAAGGTGATACTGTTGTAAACATTTGTATTATAAGCAGATTCACAACTGAATAACTGAGTGTGTGGTTCCATGAAAAGGAAGAAACGGGTGAATCGTATGATGGAATTAGGGAAAAATTTTACAACCGCTTCAAGAAAGAAGACCCAACGAAGGTTAATTTTCGAAACTGGAAAGAAAGGCGTTTGAAATGGGGTCTCTGACAGATGTACCCAAAAAATGCGACAACGATAATGAAGTCATTGAACGCTTAAATGGGTCATTACTTCATTCACTAGCAAAGCCGACAAGGAAGCGATTGGTGGAGATGAACATTCCCAGAACTCCATGCATCTTTGGATGAAGAGAGAAGGTTACCTTTCATTCATACCCAGCAGCATCAATGAATTAAGTGATCATTGTATTGTATGTTAACCAGGGGCCTAGAAACGACGGAGAGGCTCCCTCCCTGCCGCAGCTGCAGTGGTCCACATCCCCACGACAACTACCGCAGTCCACTTCACCCCTCCACCGCCCCATACCGAACCTCTCTTTCAGGGTTATTGTGCGGTTCGGTCGCCGGTAGACCCCTCTGCCCCCCCCCCTTCCCTAGGGAACGTCTCACACCAGACGAGTTTAACCCCTATGTTTGCGTGGTAGAGTAATGGTGGTGTACGCATACATGGAGAACTTGTTTGCGGAGCAATCGCCAACATAGTGTAGCTGAGGCGGAATAAGGGGAACCAGCCCGCATTCGCCGAGGCAGATGGAAAACCGCCTAAAAACCATCCACAGACTGTCCGGCTCGCAGGACCTTGACACAAGTCCACGAGGCTGATTCGTGCTGGGGACCAGGCGCTCCTTCCCAGTCTGGAAAGCTGTGCGTTAGACCACACAGTAAGTGATCATGATATGAATATGCAACGTGATTCGCGCGAACAGGTACTTGCAACTTTTCTAACATTAGTGGCTCGCCATAAGATTATGATGACAGATGAATGTGCTCTGTATCTTAACTCCCGATCTGGAAATGCTTATATCTGGGCGAAAACGAAACCTCATTATTATAAAGAAATTAACCTACACCCTCCTCATGTTATGCTATGGGCCGGTGTTACCAGTGACCTTATTGTAGGGCAGTACTTCTTTGATTGTTCTGTGACAGAGGCATCATACCCCCAGATGTTATCTAACTGGCTGTTACCTAACTCAACAAATTTGGTCTACTGAACGACAGGTTAGTGCCCCTGGACGCCATTGAAATCCTGTTCAAGACTGGTTGACTAACCAGTTTCCATTATGGATTGGACTTGGAGGGCCTCTTATATAGCTGTCCAGAATCCCAGACTTAATAACATGCAATAGCTGGCTGTGGTGCTTCTTAAAGGAAACGATTTCAGCAACTCGTACAACTTTGTTCAAAAGCTGAAAGAATAGACAGCTGTACCCTGAGAATGATAAATCCCGAAATGCTGCACCGGGAAAGCAGACGCTCATGGCAGCGAATCCAACTCTGCACCGAAAATGGTGGTCAGCATAAAGAGGGTTTGAAATATGTAAGAAGTACATAAGAACGTTTGTTTCTGTATTATTCCATTCTTGCATGTGTCTTTTTCTGTCAAATACAATTTCTGCTAGAGCTAGGGAGTTGTTTCATCCTCCTGTTTGCCTTTCATGTTGCTTCTTGTTTCGTTACAATGACATTAAACATTTCCGATAGTGACTTCTGGCCCATCTGTAGATGTTACAAGAGCTGTTCCGTGGCAAGCGCAAATCTGTCTGAAGGGGTAGAGGCTTCGCTAATGTCTCATGAAAGTTAATGGTACACACCCGTTGGATGCATAGCACAATAGGGCCGAAAACGTTGGTTGGAAACTGAAAGTCGACATAGCATGCAATTAATACCATGACCGATCCAAATATGTGCTCTCTAAAAGTCTAAAAAGGTAATCGACCTGGACGTTTCAGCTCGCTACATCAGTTAAATTAAATCTCTCAGATGGATCAAAACATTCAGCATTGATCAACCCTCCATCACACTGAATTGGCGTCAGTCTGTAGCAGTAGATAAACTGCTCTATGACTAAGATGTCATTGAGGCACTCCTAGTTCTCCATCCCAGGAACGTCTCTGGTCAGCGTCTCTAAATAGCGTCGAAAAATGGCTGGGGCACCAGCGACCCCAAACAGAAGCTGGTTGTAACGAAAAAACCCAAGGCACATTGATGATCACGATAGACATCAATGTCTCACCCAAAGGGAGTTGGGGGTAGGCATCAAGAAAATCAATTTTGGAAAATACGTTTCCACCCACTATTTTTGACAGAATGTCCTCAACCTTTGGTATGGGGTAGGTATCAATAATAGATTGTGCATTGACAGTGGCTTTAAAATCCACACAAACTCGAAGAGACGTGTTCAGCTTTTTGATGACAATGATGCGTGAAGCCCAGTGACTATGGTGCACTGGCATCAGGACTCTTTGACCTTGCTCCAGCTGCAGCTCATCATGGAGTGAGGATGGTACTGGACAAACTTCATTGAACTTTGGAACTGCCAACGGGAGGAATTCGACATGGGCTTTGAACCCAGAGACCTCTGGAGAGGTGTCAGAAAAGATGTCTAAGAATGAGTCCAGAAGCTCTTGCAACTGAGTGTCCAAAGACAAGCTCTTGATATCAAGTGCATAATCATGCAGCTCTAGGTCCAGGGAATCGAAAAGGTCCATCCCTAATAAGATGGTGGCCTTGGAGGACTAAAATCCGTGCTGTGACATAATGCGTGATGTATTGGACCAGTGCCGAGAACTGCCCCTGTAGTAGGATGACATCGTTGCTGTAACTCTTCAGAGGGGTTGTGATTGGACAAAGCGGTGGCGATCACAAATGGCGGTGCATGTCCCTGTCAATGATTGTGGCTGAGATCCCTAAATCCACTTGAAAAATGAGAGGGGTGCCGTTTACCTACGTTGTCAGAGTGATAGCCACCATCGTGTGTGGAAAAACCAACCCAAATTAAACTAGCGGAATTTAGTCTGACTAGCCCTGACAGATGCTGGAGGATCTAATATAATGTGGTCCATGGCCATCAATGCTGACAACCGGCAGTCTTCAGCCTTATGACCCTGTGTCCCACAGGGCTGAGCAGGTCACCCTCCGGAAACGACTATTTCGTCATGATGCGTAACACAAAATTGACTACATGAAGGCAAATGTTGCTTTTGCAAGATTGGAAACCATCAAACATTACGTCACGTCTACAGACTGCACTCAGAGTGGCTGAGCCTTGGTTGGAGAAATAGCGTGTTAGAGTAAACGTCGACAAATGCGAAGCCGTTCTGTTCACTAGGAGACCGAAGCAACTGCGCGAACACCGATACTGCAGACCAATAACACTACATGCACGCCCAATACGTTTCCGTGAGAAAGTCAGACACCTCGGTGTCTGGCTGGACCGGAAATTACTCTGGGGGGACAACATACAACACATGACCAACCGAGCTAGCGCGAGGCTCAAACAGCTCTAACCTATGCTCAACAGGCGTAGCACACTGAACAGAAGGGTGTCGAGGTCCATGTACATGACACTTATCCGACCCCTGATGACGTACGCAGCTCCTGTCTGGGGATACGCTGCGCCTACACGCCTGCGCCGTCTGCAGCTCATACAAAACAAAGTACTCAAAATCATAAGCAATGCTCCATGATACACACGCATCACGGACCTTCACCGGGAATACCGACTTGAGACTCTCACGGAGGTAATCCACAAACTCACCACAAGACTATACAGAAACTCCAGACATTCGCAGAACCCATTTATTCTGAATCTGGGGAACTACGACCACAACCATAGATGGAAACATAAAAGACCAAAAGACATCCTTGTAAGGACCTAACATCTATGGCCAAGCATACACAAACACAACGGTACAGGTGAGCCCCTGTTAATCAGACGCCATTTTTGGACATCCAGCTGGAATACACTGCCGAATAACTGGCACCAAGCAGGGAAGCCGTACCGTACACTGCATGCAGACAAGTTCCACACATCCCCCACACAGTGAGATGATCTATGGCCGATCTCCCACTACTGTATAACGATCTTGATTGTTCCAGGAATGTAGCGGCTGCAGCAACTGGGATACATCGCCATCGCTTGCCACGGTAATGATGCATGATACCCTTACTAACAAATCCAACCTTGCATGAACTATCGCAGCTAGTAAGCCACTACTGCTCTTACTACCCATCCCACTGTCGCAGAGGTTTTTTTCCCACGGCACGAGCCTTGGCACTTTTTTCCCTCTGCTCTTCAAATCGCTACCCTCACTCGCGTTTCGTCCACTATTTATCACCTGATGGACCGTGTTAATGCGTAGTCTTACCCAGACGCACGGATAACATCACAGCCCAGCATCCTGTGATCCACTTACTAGATAACTAACATGTTGACGGAGGTGACAGTAGAACTTTTGGTTTGGTCACCACGTTGGTGCGGGCGTGGAGAGGCCCCATCTCTATACGGCTAGAAGGCAGTTCGACGCGCCACCCAGACTTACACAGACCCGTCATCCTGGTAGTAACATCCATGCGCCTCGTCTGCTGGTAGCTTCAGACTGTGACTCAAGAGTGTCATGTAACGGTGGTCTGGCCTTCCTGGACAGCTTTGTGGTAATGCTGTGCCTACCACAGTGTAGTAGTTTTGTTTCCGTCTTTTCCTTGGCGAATTTTCTCGAACTAGAGACTTGTGAGGAAAACTTTTTATTTTATTATTCATCTGTTAAAAGATCTGAAGTGGGATCCATACTTTACTTCTTGCTTAAATTTTGTTTTGTTTCGACTACTTTATCGACATCAGCAATGCTCTTATTTATTTGTTTTTTTCCAATAAAACAGATCGAGAAATACTGTTCGTGTTTTATCTCTGCTACCAGAGACACAACAGTGCTGACGAGGATGGCTGTGTCATCTGCGTAGATTGCCATAGTTGTGTTGTGTGTGGTTGGGAGATCGTTTATGTAGAGGTTAAACAGTAGGGGCCTTGGATGCTTCCCTGGGGTACTCCCAGGGAAGCATCGTCCGTGTCGTGTTGATTGTTTTTCCTGCACGTCAGTGTTGAAACTCCTGTCTGTGAGGTATGGGTGTATTAGACGCACCAGCCCGTCGCGGAATCCCGTGTCGCTGAGTTTGCGAATGAGGCCATTATGACATAGACAGTCGAAAGCCTTTTCGATGTCCAGGAACACCGCCCCTGTAGCTTTGTTTATATTGAAGCCATGTGTTATATGTTCAACGACCCGTAAGAGTTGTTGTGTTGTGGAGTGGTGATTCCTGAAGATGAACTGCTCTGGTCTCATGATGTCATTTGTTATGCAGTGCCTAGTGATGCATTTGAGAATCACCTTCTCAACAATCTTACTGAGCGAGCTCAGAAGGCTGATGGGTCGGTAATTTTGTGGGAGGCTGTGGTCTTTCTCCAGCTTCCTGTACATCAGGACCTTGGCCGTCTTCCAAAAGGCGGGGAAGTGTTGGTGTTTTAGTATGGCATTCGTTATGTGTGTTAGGTACTCAGTAGCTTTATCCGTGAACTCCTGGAGGACACGGTTTTGAATGCCATCATGTCCAGGGGCTTTCCTAGCAGCGGAATGCATTATAGCCCAGGAGACTTCGGCTGTGCTAGCATGTCGAATGGTGTCGCGTGATGGTTGGGCTAGAATGCGTGTAACCTCTTGGTCAGTAGCAAGTGTGAACACTGGATCTGATGGTACCAGGTTCGGTGTAAATGACGCTGCGAGTGTGTGGGCCATTAGTTCTGCTTTCTCTTCCGCTGAGTATGCAGGTCCGTCAGGCCCTTGAAGCGTTGGGGTGTATATTTTCTCCCTGGTGAAGTGCCGGGCTAGTTGCCACACGCCAGGTCGTGCGGTGTCCAGCCCTTCGAGTTTTTGGTTCCACTGTTGTGTTCTATGTGTTTGTATTTTATCGTGTATGATGCCTGTAGCCTGTTAATGTGCCGTTTGAAGTACTGACGCCTGGTGCGCTGCCATTGTCTCCTGAGGCGATTCCTCATTGAGATTAGGCCCAGGATTTCCTGGGGCAGGGCCGCACTGTGTTGTTGTGAGGTGCGATCAGGTATGGTGCCTGCCATTGCGTCCTGGACGGCGTTAGTGAGGGTTTCTACTGCCTCGTCAATTTGTGCTGTTTCATTAATTTCGTGTATGGGTGGGATATGGCTATCCAGTGTTTTCTTGAACAATGTCCAATTCGCACGCCTGTAGTCCAACATCTTGCGTTGTTCCATGGGCTGCAGTGTTTCCTCAATGTATAGTATTACAGGATGGTGGTTTGAGGGCAGATCGTTTTCAACGGCAGCGTTGAATGTCGATGTAATGCCCTTGATGAGGGCCATGTCTATCATGTCTGGCCTGTGTCCCGTCTGATAAGGAATGTGCGTCGATTCAGTTGGCGCTAGTATAATGTAATTTCTGCCTAGTGAACGCTCGTACAGTTTTTTTTGCCGTTGGGATTTCGTATGCGTGAATTCCATTCTGGGTGTTTTGCGTTCAGATCTCCAGCGACTATTACTCGCGGTGAAAAGTTGAGTAGTGTGCTGATATCGCGTGTTGAAATGCTTACAGGGCTGTTGTATACCGATATCAGTGTGGTGTAGGCTCCGTTGAACTTGACTCTGACGGCCGTAGCCTCGATTTTTTCCAGTTCAGGGAGCTCTATGTTTGTGTGATCAATGTCTTTGTGTATGACGATTGCAGTTCCACCTACCACGGCGTCACCAGGTCGGTCGGTACGATAGACGCAGTAGCCCGGAAAGTTTAATTGTTTGTGCAGTTTAAGCTTAGTCTCGCTCAGTAGCGCGACAAGGATTCCCTTGCGCTCCATGAACGCGGCAAATTCTGTCCTTTTGTTGTGGATCGAGTCTGCATTCCGACGGTTCGCTGGCTTATAAGGCCGGACGGATCTTCAGGCACTATTTTCTATCAAGGAGTGGCGTAGGAAAATAGTCCGCTTGCCGACAGCAACATCTGGCGCTACTGTCGATCCGCGATGCTTGGGTATGGAGTCCTGGCAGCCATTGGCTAAGACACGAGGCTGTGCTTTCGTCTTTGGCAGCAGCCTCCGTCGTACCATAAACTGTGATGAAGGCATTTCGCAGTTCTATTCTGTCATGCAGCATGCCGATATTGCGGGCAGAAATGGCCTGAAATCTGGTGAGACAATTCATGCTTCTTGCATCACACCCGCACATTCATCCCTGTTGATGCATGACTGTTGTATAAAAACCGAAATCACTGTGCTGCCTCATCCTCCGTACTCTCCAGACCTGGCCCCCGCAAATTTCTTTTTATTTCCAATGTCGAAAACGCCGTTAAATGTACGAAGATTCGCAACAACAGACGAGATAAAAGAAAAGTCGCAGACGGCACTTCGCGCGATCAAGCAAGAGGCGTACCAAGACTGTTTTCGGAAGTGGAAACGGCATTGGGACCGGTCTATCAATTTCGGAGAGTATTTCGAAGGAGACCATGCACAATACGTAAAAGGTAAGCGTAGAAAAATTTTGCGGACAAAGTTCCGAAATTCATGAACAGAGCTCATACACAGTGCTTGGGATGCCAGAAATGTAATGTAATGTAATGTAAGCCACTTGATCAGCTTGTCCAGTGTACTGAATGCCCAAATTATTAGGCACAGTTTTAGCCAGCAACGAGCTCACCACATCTCCTACATAACATAGTGAATCTGTAGGATGTGTACATTCGGTGTACATGGTCTCGTACCAAAATTCTGTGTTGAACATAAGAATTTTGTATCGGGTCTCTGATCAACACTTTAATCCGATTGATAGCAATAATATTTTATATTATTATTTTAATTTCAATATATTGTACTCTCTCAGGACCAAAAAGTAAAATTCCTTTGGTGTTTTGTATCAATGGAGGCGATTAATTGGACAGGCTTTTAGGCAATTGATAAACATTGTTTTGGAGACTCTGCTCCTCCATACATTGCATGACAGTACATTCGTCTGTACACCAAAATCCGAACACCAAGCAGAAGCAACTTGAGGGTCCAAGGCGACACAACCTTTATAAAACTGTTGACGGGCGTATTGAACAGATAAGTGAAGGTGTGAGGATTGAGATGTTGACTGGCCACAGTTCACTATCAATAACGTTGGGTAGGAAATTTTCCTGGTGCATAGAGCCTGTTGAGGCACCCAACCAAAGACGAACGTACGTAGCAACTGTGTTTGGTTCTGTCTGTTAGACGTACTTCAGGCCCGATTTTGTCAAAAGTATTTGAAGCTGATCAGAACAGTTAAAACCCAGTCTCTTGTAAACATTCAAAACAACACAATTAATTATCTCTAACAATGGGAATTGGCATGTGTAAAGTGGTACACGAGTGTGTTATGCAAGCCGTGATAGAAATCACATCTCTCACCACCGCAATTAATCTACAAGAGGGCACAGACATTGATAAGGACAGTTAACAGACACGAGCAGTTTTATCAGTTTGAATTGGTGAATAGTTTGCAGAATACAAGGAATTCCTTGGCTGTGCATTACTATGGTGCTAGCATTGGGACCGATATTTGTAATAGGACCACAGCACATTAAATCTGCTATTTTGCTGTTAGTGGCTTCTTGGAGGAAGACAATATTTGTGTCTGTGGTTCATAAATATTAGTGAAAACTTAATGCATTGGTAAAGGAAGACTGGTTTTAATGTCCCCTCAACATCAAGGTCATTAGAAACGGATCACAAGCTCGGATTGTGTCAAGGATAGGGAAGGAAATTGGCCATGTCCTTTAACAGAAACCATCTTGGCATTTGCATGGAGTGATTTAGGGAAATCATAGAAAACCTAAATTTGGATGGTGAGAAGTGGGTTTGAATCATCGTCCTCCATAACTTGAGTCCACTGTGCTAACCATTGCACCACCTTGCTTCCCTCAACATATCACTATCTGACAATATATGTTCATTTTATCCAGGTTGTGTGGGGTGAACCGAGGTGGTGAAGTGCAGGGTGTTGAGGTGGTGGTGGCCAAAGAAACTTGCCTGCTTGGTGAAACATCTTTATATAGTATTGCACTACTGTGGCGAAGTGCTGTGATGTACGAACACACCCTACTGCAGGTGCATGGTCTGCTGGTTGCACCTTCAGCTGTGGAAGGGCGCCCTGATTTGCTGACATTATTTCCTTCATTCAGCATTGTGTGTCCCACTCATCAGTGTGGCCATGAGCAAGAAATATCAGTGGTGCCACATCTAGATTCTCATAGAGGTCCATTGCTACCAGAAGATCTCACCCAGGTGTAGGTAGATGGCAGTGGTTACCACCCTGGCCATTAACTGCTGCACACCAAGGCAGAAGTTCAGCAGTTGCTGTATATTGCTTGTCTGTTATACTGTTTCACGTCCTCAGGTGCAACTTAACCCTAGAAAATGTATGTGACAGACCACAGGAAAGTCTGCAATTTGTGGAGATCAATACAAATGAGCATTCTAAGAAAGGTAAAGCAATGCACAGATGTGTGGTTTCCTGGAAGTCATTGTGTGTTGTACACTCTTTTGAGTCTTACAACACAAAGACAAACTACAAGGGCATTCAACAAGTAATGCACCACACTTTTTTCCTGGCCAATTTCAGTTTAAAAAACGCAGAATTTGTTGTGGAGCATCATGGAATACACTCACTTCAGTCCATATAGTGTCATGAAGTTCCAATGTGTGCAACACTATAATAGTCCTCAAAATTGCGTCTGTAACAAAGCTGCACTTCAAGCAAACAGCTGTCATTGAGTTTCTTTTGGCAGAAAACCAGAGCACTGCAGATATTTGTAGACCTTCGCAGAATGTCTACAGAGACCTGGCAGTCAACAAAAGTGCAGTGGTTCATTGGGTGAGGAGTCTGTCATCATCACAACAAGGTCACGCTAATATTTCTGATCGCTCATGTGTGGGCCAGCAGCACACAGCTGTGACTCCTGCAATGTTGAAACATGCAGACACTCTCACTTCAAAATGGCATCTGTAACGAAGCTGCACTCCAAGCAAAGAGCTGCCATTGAGTTTCTTTTGGCAGAAAATCAGAGCATTGCAGATATTTGTAGACCCTTGCATAATGTCTACAGAGACCTGGCAGTCAACAAAAGCACAGTAATTCACTGGGTGAGGAGTGTGTCATCACCACAACAAGGTCGCGCTAATACTTCTGATCTCTTGTGTGCGGGCTGGTGGCACACAGCTGTGATTCCTGCAATGTTGGAACATGCACACACACTCACTCAAGGTGACTGATGGATCACAATTAAATACCCCACAGCTCAGCAGAACATTTCTGTAGGTAGAGCTGACACACGAGTTCGTCAGCTGGGATACTCAAAGATGTGTGCTCACTGGGTTCCTCGCAACCTAACAGAAAACCATGTAGAGCAATGGAGGACGATTGGTGTGGAACTGCTTGCATGTTACAAGGCTGACTGTGATGATATTTTATTGCACATTATCACAGGCAGTGAAACATGGATTCATCATTTTGAACTGTAAACAAAATGGCAATCCATGGAGTGATGCCACATCTCTCTTGTGAAAAATAAGTTCAAAGCCGCACCCTCAGCTAGTAAAGTCATGGCAACAGTTTTCTGGGACTCTGAAGGGGTTATTCTGTTTGATTACCTCCCTCTTGGAGCAATTATCAACTATGAAGTGTATCACGCTACCCTCCGTAAACCGAAGTAATCATTTCAGTGTATTCATTGCCATAAAAATGCAAATCAACTTCTCCTTCTCTATGACAATGCAAGGCCTGACATAAGTCTATGCACCTGAGCAGAGTTCACAAAACTTCATTGGACTGTTCTTTCTCATCCTCCCTACAGCCTGGATCTCGCACTCTTCAGCTTCAGTCTTTTTGGTCCAATGAAGGATGCAATCTGTGGGAAGCAATACTTAAATAAAAGGGATACAGCAAGACATTGACTATGATGTCGACCAGTTGAGTGGTACCAGGTGGGCATACATGCTCTCCAAGTAAAGTGACATAAGGCCATCGCATTGACAGAGATTAGGTTGAAAAGTAGGGTTTTGTAGACACAAAGTGGGGAATAATATGGTGTATTGGAATCTTGAATAAAACCAACTTGGTAAAACAAAAATGTATTGCATTACTTATTGAATGCCCCTCCTACTAATTGTCTTTTCAAGACAGATGAAATTAAACTAACAAGAACTAAAATTTCATTGAACAAATAAAAGCAAATTGAAAATGTATTTTTTAGTTCGTCAATGCCAGTCCAAAGGTCACCTAAAAATGAAGGATGAAAAACACGCAAACTGTGTAAAAATATTTGTACATCTACATTAAAAATTTGAAGGTTCTCTCCAGATAAGTAACATGCTGACAAATACACAGAGACTGGAAGTTTGAAGTATTGAGACGTCTATTTCATTTGGGAACTACACTAAAGTAAAAGTACAGCATGTACTGTGTCTTATACACAAAGATAATAAATGATCATCTGTTTCCAAAATTGAAAGCTAAACCCTCCAGTGTTCAGGACAACTTTTTCATAAACCTTCCCAATTTCTAAACCTTGCCAGTCCTTTTCTTTCATCCTTCTTCCCTTCCCTTCAACTCTTCTGTCAGAACAGGCCACTGGCTCTGAAAGCTAGCAAATTTCCATAACTTTTACATATGTTTCCTCCTGCCACCACTTGGTGAGTAATTTTTTATCTATGTAATTATATTATATTTTCAAACATTTATTATTTATGAAATTTAATTATTCATACATCAACAAAAGATATTCAAACACCTCAATATAGTGACCCTGAAGATTTTAATGCAGAGATGCACACAGAAGGTACCATTTCTGTACAGTTCCATAAACTGTTCAGACCCATGCACATCTTGTCATTTCTGGCTATCTATGAACAAAGTATTGACAGAAAACGCACAGGAAAGGATGAACATTTTGAACTGTGTACACCTACAGCTGTGCTGTACCAAAATTACAATTTGGTAGTGTTGGACACTACATAAACGACATAGTAAATATAATCATTACTGGTTGTATTGGTAGCCTTTGTAGGGAAAGAAACATAAATGAATGTGTGTGAGAGACACACTGGAAGCCAATGACTTCTCTCTGTTTTTCTTTGCACATAACTTAAACCACACATAGTTCAGTGTTAGCCCACTATGTATTGTATATTCTGTATTCTTACAAAATATAAAATGGATTTTATAAGTAATTAAAATTAGTTGATAACATAACTTCTGCACTTTTATGCAACCAAAGCAATTACTTTCAATTCAGATTCAGTTTACATGCACAAACATGAAAAAACCTATATTATTATTGATGTTTTTGGATTCAAAAGAACATTCTTCATCATGATCAAAAGCAAGTGCAAAACTTGTTTATGAGTAGCAGAAACATCTTTTTCAGAAGCTCAACAGAGCATTAAAGCAATGTTGGATGTGTTTTTGTTTTGCAATTTTTTTTTAATTTTACCTCTCTTTAGGGTTTGCATTTTCTACCACTACATGACAAATCTGTAATTTTTTTAATTTTTACAACAGCAGCACACTGTTTCATATTACAAATCAACAATTTTTAATAAAATCTGGATTAAATATTGGCAATTTCGGTTTTGCTATAAATACTGTTTATTTTTAAATAACATACTGGAGGATAAATACGTAGCACAAAAATTTTCCTTAGGTCACATGGCTCTTCATATATCCTTACTCAGTTTCTACACTCCTGAAAATTGAAATAAAAACACCGTGAATTCATTGTCCCAGGGAGGGGAAACTTTATTGACACATTCCTGGGGTCAGATACATCACATGATCACACTGACAGAACCACAGGCACATAGACACAGGCAACAGAGCATGCACAATGTCGGCACTAGTACAGTGTATATCCACCTTTCGCAGCAATGCAGGCCGCTATTCTCCCATGGAGACGATCGTAGAGATGCTGGATGTAGTCCTGTGGAACGGCTTGCCATGCCATTTCCACCTGGCGCCTCAGTTGGACCAGCGTTCGTGCTGGACGTGCAGACCGCGTGAGACGACGCTTCATCCAGTCCCAAACATGCTCAATGGGGGACAGATCCGGAGATCTTGCTGGCCAGGGTAGTTGACTTACACCTTCTAGAGCACGTTGGGTGGCACGGGATACATGCAGACGTGCATTGTCCTGTTGGAACAGCAAGTTCCCTTGCCAGTCTAGGAATGGTAGAACGATGGGTTCGATGACGGTTTGGATGTACCGTGAACTATTCAGTGTCCCCTCGACGATCACCAGTGGTGTACGGCCAGTGTAGGAGATCGCTCCCCACACCATGATGCCGGGTGTTGGCCCTGTGTGCCTCGGTCGTATGCAGTCCTGATTGTGGCGCTCACCTGCACGGCGCCAAACACGCATACGACCATCATTGGCACCAAGGCAGAAGCGACTCTCATCGCTGAAGACGACACGTCTCCATTCGTCCCTCCATTCACGCCTGTCGCGACACCACTGGAGGCGGGCTGCACGATGTTGGGGCATGAGCGGAAGACGGCCTAACGGTGTGCGGGACCGTAGCCAAGCTTCATGGAGACGGTTGCGAATGGTCCTCGCCGATACCCCAGGAGCAACAGTGTCCCTAATTTGCTGGGAAGTGGCGGTGCAGTCCCCTACGGCACTGCGTAGGATCCTACGGTCTTGGCGTGCATCCGTGCGTCGCTGCGGTCCGGTCCCAGGTCGACGGGCACGTGCACCTTCCGCCGACCACTGGCGACAACATCGATGTACTGTGGAGACCTCACGCCCCACGTGTTGAGCAATTCGGCGGTACGTCCACCCGGCCTCCCGCATGCCCACTATACGCCCTCACTCAAAGTCTGTCAACTGCACATACGGTTCACGTCCACGCTGTCGCGGCATGCTACCAGTGTTAAAGACTGCGATGGAGCTCCGTATGCCACGGCAAACTGGCTGACACTGACGGCGGCGGTGCACAAATGCTGCGCAGCTAGCGCCATTCGACGGCCAACACCGCGGTTCCTGGTGTGTCCGCTGTGCCGTGCGTGTGATCATTGCTTGTACAGCCCTCTCGCAGTATCCGGAGCAAGTATGGTGGGTCTGACACACCGGTGTCAATGTGTTCTTTTTTCCATTTCCAGGAGTGTAGATGGTTCACCATCTCTGGTTCCTAGGGTAGCAAGGCACTGATTATATACATAAACAAAATGATCAAAATGAGTAATGCCTGCAAAGAAGTCAACACATAAAGTATAGACAATGTGGTTACTGCCCAAAGCTCCTGGAACTACTGTAGTTTACGGTGACTTACAATGGCCTATGGTAGTTTTACAACTATATTTACACCACATTTCTAAACTTACTTTAAAGCTATTGTAATGACATCAAGGATGTGGACACCATTTAAAGCCAGGATGGTCTTTTTTGCCCCAGGATGCTGTGTGCAGGATGGTGTCTTGTGTTCTACCAGTACTACAATGAGCAAATAATCAGAAGAGTTCAGTTAACATTAATATTCTTTATTCTGCAAGATTTGTATACAGAGGTTAATGATGGCATGTCACTGGCATATGTGAACAGCCAGACAGTGATTGCTAACTCAGCGTAACACATGCCGATGTGCTTGGATCACAGCAGTATGACTATGTAAGGCGATTGTGCTGAGTCAACAGAAGGCCATGGCTGGCTCTGCTGATGTAAGGTAGGCACACCTGATGGTCAGCAGGCTTATGTCACAGTGGACATGAACAGCAGCCTGGCATGCAGATGCCCAATGGTGAGCTTATGACCTTTGGAGATGCCTGGAAAAAATTAGAAACAGAGCAAGTATGAGTCTAATGTTCAGCCTGCATATTTTACAAATCAAGGTACCAGTGTTACGTCGGTGTTAACAGCCTTCCTTCCCTCCTGCTGTACTTCCACGAGTATGACAAGTTTGAGAACTTGGCACTACTGTCGTTTCATACTAGTTTACTTGTTCTCTCTAACTGAAGCATGTAGAAGTATAAGGCTGGTTGTGACTTATTGTTAGTTTGCAAGATGAATACACAATCTTGCTGCTGTAAGGTGGCACTGACAAGGTGAAATGACCTATAATCAAGATGAAATGGTATTTAATGAAACTGTGTCTTGTGAGGTTCTGGAGGGTGTAAGACAAAAAATAATTGATGCTAAGTACACTATTACATATGTGTTCCACTAGAGGAGAAGTGATATCTGGGATAAATTCCATGCTATAGTCCACGCTCCAGATGGACACCATACACATTTAGTCCAATGCAAACCAAATGCTTGTATTCTAACTCATTCCACATCCACCATGCAAAAACATATGTGCTGCAACAAACAAAAATGGAGCACAGGGCAATGTCATTAGTATTTTCGTGCAAAAGGTGTGCGCTACTTCTGTATTCATTTGGTCATGGCCTTTTGTTTATATGGTGACAGCAAGTTTTGTAGCTTATCTTTCACTTCCGTAATTTATTTTAATAATTAATCACCAATTAGAGATTGCACTTGATCCTCATGTCATATTTTCCTGATACTGTCATTACAGACTTGGAAAAGCCTTGAAAGTGTGTATATGTCAATGTAATTGTTAGACATTCTCTGAATAGATATTAACTAGTAAAATAAATATACAGCTGTCTTTGAAAACGTTTAGTCTATAAAAATGCACGTATAAACAGAACAATGTTCTCTTCTAGCCAGTCAGTCATTATACTGGCATATAACATGCTTCTGTCATTTGGGCAACTTGGTCATCTTGTGACATTTCAACTTGCACTTGAGAATAGCTAAAATCACGACTGTGATAAATAATTGAATAGCAATTTGCAGTTTAAGGCAGAATTTTTTTTCAAATGGTTGCGTATGTAGTATGAATGTAATGAGCCGATGACATTGTAATTCTGTCAGAGACAGCAAAGGACTTGGAAGAGCAGTTGAACGGAAAGGATGGTGTCTTGAAGGGAGGATATAAGATGAAAATCAACAAAAGCAAAACGAGGATAATTGAATGTAGTTAAATTAAGTTAGGTGATGTTGAGGGAATTAGATTTGGAAATGAGACACTTCAAGTAGTAAAGGAGTTTTGCTATTTGGGGAGCAAAATAACTGATTATGGTCGAAGTAGAGAGGATATAAAATGTAGACTGGCAATGGCAAGGAAAGCGTTTCTGAAGAAGAGAAATTTGTTAACATCGAGTATAGATTTAAGCGTCAGGAAGTCGTTTCTGAAAGTACTTGTATGGAGTGTAGCCATGAATGGAAGTTAAACATGGATGATAAATAGTTTAGACAAGAAGAGAATAGAAGCCTTCGAAATGTGGTGCTACAGAAGAATGCTGAAGATTAGATGGGTAGATCACATAACTAATGAGGAGGTATTGAATAGAATTGGGGAGAAGAGGAGTTTGTGGCACAACTTGACTAGAAGAAGGGATCGGTTGGTAGCACATGTTCTGAGGCATCAAGGGATCATCAATTTAGTACTGGAGGGCAGCGTGGAAGGTAAAAACCGTAGAGGGAGACCAAGAGATGAATACACTAAGCAGATTCATAAGGATGTAGGTTGTAGTAGGTACTGGGAGATGAAGAGGCTTGCACAGGATAGAGTAGCATGAAGAGCTGCATCAAACCAGTCTCAGGACTGAAGACCACGACAACAACAACAACAACATGTATTACAGATAAGCAATCTGTTCTCCTGCAGTGAGTGGCCAATCAATTAGTATAAAGAAAAATTGTTGATGTGGCTATCAAATAAATTTTGTGATACAATAAAAGTGAAGTTAAAAAGTTTTTACTGTGGTTCATAATGAATGCAATATATGAGAATGATCTCACAGACAATCAGTATATTTCTTTCACCATGTTTCTTTCGCCATATGGTGTTTTGATTACAAAACTACCATGAAGGAATACTGCATCACTGAAGTCCTTCGTCCTTCTTGCACAATAAAACAGCATAACCTATCTACCAAAAGAAAGTAACTGACATAACTTGATCTAAATATATCCACTTAACTGAAATCGAGTTTGTTTGTATCTTTATTTAATAAAGTGAAGAATTCATCCACTGTAGTAGGTATTGTGGAGTGTAGCTAGGAAGGAACACTGAACTACTGACTTATATTGAATGTGACAGTTAATTTTCTGGAAGGGTTACCAAAATCAGATCACAAACTACGGAAGGAAAAGCCATCTTTAAATCTCTGCTGATCTGGAAAAGCTGTTAATTCACAAACCAGACTCAAAGGTGCAATCTAATTTTAACACCTAAAATAAAGTTCATCTTGGCAGTGACAAATCTTAAGAGCAACAAAAGGAAACACTGCAGAAAACTCTCCAGAAATATTTAGCACGGTGTAAGACAGGAGCTCAGGTAATAAGACAGGAGCTCAGGTAACCCTGACCCAGGTACCAGCCCAGATGCAGGCTACTTAGCATTGGAAAATGCATAAAGCAATAATGATGCAGCACTCAGATCAGCATGTAGAAAGCACATCTGCAGCAAGCAAAGGGTTAATCCAATAGATGTCTGAAAGATACTAGAGACTCCTGCAGATAATGTCAGTTTCAGTCACAATATTTAGCATGACTAGTGACTGACAATTTTGCTTCATGAAATTAGTCAGGCATATTCCTATTCTATAATTTACAATATAATGTACTAGTTTTAATCCATCCTCACATGGGACATAAAAGCTGTGGTGGACATAAGGCTGTAAGAGTTTTGTGATGCCACTTGCTGTTATTTCACATAGAGGAGGCATTGCCATGTGTGAAATGTGAAATAAATTCTGCAATATTTCAATTTCTTGGTTTGGGGGAGGGGGCCAAACAGCAAAGTCATTAGTCCCATGAGATTAGGGAAGGATGGGGAAGGAAGTCAGCTGTGCCCTTTCAAAGGAACCATCCCCGCATTTGCCTGAAGCGATTTAGGGAAATAACAGAAAATCTAAATCAGAATGGCCTGCAAAGGTTTGAATCATTGTCCTCCCGAATGCGAGTCCAGCGTGCTAACCATTGCACCACCTCACTCTGTGTGATATTTCAGCTATGGCTACCAGAAGCTCCCATGTTAGGTGCATCGCAAAACCCTGTAGGCAGATAGCGTTCAGGATCAGAAAGAAAGCTAGTGTGGACAATGCTGACTGCAATCATCTTCAAGTTGTGGCTCGTATCAGCACCAGCTATGCCTATCACTTGGGTTCCGAGACCATCCTCACTTGATACAGGCGGCTAGCGGATGTGGTGCAGGTAGCTGGCCTTGCAAATGGGGCACAGGTGGAGCTCACAATTTGCAGCATTGTTCCCAGAGTCGAGCAGGGTCCTTTGGTTTGGAGCTTTGTGGACAATCTCAATCAAAAGCTTCATTGACTCTGTAATGGTCTTGGCTGAAGATTTCTAAGCCTACATTATCAGTAGAAAATTGTAGGACTCCCCTCGACACATCAGAGGGCACTATACAAAGGAAGCAGCTACTTGGGTAGCAGAGTATTTGTGGAGTGGAGAACACCTGGGAGTCTTTTAGGCTAGGTGGTAGGCTGAGGTTCTCAGATGAACACTCACCAGGTGACTCACAGATAGTGAAATTGAAGCTCGTTAAGAGTAAAAACACTTTGTCAAAATTTTATCAGTAAATTATCAGAGCAGTCATAACAAAGTTTCCGAATTCACTGCCCTACCTACAGGAAACGTCTCATGCTCATATTATTCTTGGGACTAAGAGCTGGCTGAAATCTGAAGTAGGAAGCTCAGTGATATTTAGCAATTCATGGAACGTATTTCAAAAAGACAGATTAGACACCATAAGAGGGTGTTTTCATCACGTGTGCATTGCAGTTGACAAAAATATTGTCTCTACTGAGGATGAGTTTGAGTGTGACAGTGAAGTTATTATTGGGTCACATATAACAGGTCTAGGTGAAATCAACTTAACTGTCCGATGTTTGTACTGGCCACCTGATTCCACTGTTATGGTTTTACAGTTATTGATAGAAAGTCTATGGTCGGTAGTATGAAAATACCCAGATGATGCAATATTAGCTGGAGGCAATTTTAACCTACCAAGTACAGACTCAGACGTCTATGGATTCACTGCAGGGGGTACAGATAGTCTTGCAAAGTTCTTTTGAATATATTTTCCAAAAATTTTCTTGAGCAGCTAGTTTGACAGCCCACATGCAATGGAAATATTTTAGACCTCATAGCTACAAACAGGCCAGACCTAATCATTGGCTTCAGTTTAAAGAAAGGAGATTAGTTACCACAATGTTTTCATAGTTACTTTGGTAACTAAAGTTAACAAATCAATCAAGAAGTCTAGGACAACATTTCTGCTATGAAGAGTAGATAGACAGTTGTTAGCATCCCATTTTGATAATGAATTGACAACATTTACTTCCAGTACTATGGACTGAAACAACCAGAGCTTGTAGAGAGTTTCAGAGAAAGCATTAGGGAACGATTGACAAGAATAGGGGAAAGAGATACAGCAGCAGAAGAATGGGTAACTTTGAGAGATGAAATAGTGAAGGCAGCAGCAAATCAAGTAGGTAAAAAGACGAGGACTAGTAGAAATCAGTGGGTAACAGAAGAGATCAGGAATATAATTGATGAAAGGATAAAATATAAAAATGCTTTAAATGAAGCAGGCGAAAAGGAATACAATAGTCTCAAAAATGATAGTGACAGGAAGTGCAAAATGGCTAAGAGGGACGGTTAGAGGACAAATGCAAGGGCATAGAAGCATGTATCACTAGTGGTAAGGTAGATAATGCCTATAGGAAAATTAAAGAAACCTTTGGAGAAAAGAGAACCACCCATATCAATATCAAACCAGTCCTTAGCAAAGAAGGGAAAGCAGAAAAAATATAGTGTGAGTCAGGAGGAAAGGTACAAGCTTTGAGATGTGATAGTATTAATGATTCTGAACAAAAAACTTCATGTGGACTTATGCTCTATTGCGAATGGTTTCCAAGATAGAAGACATTTAATATCACTTTTGTACATTTTCTTTAATAACTTGAAAACCCCACACTCCAATGAAAACGTGTCTCAGTACACACTTAAACTAAATTAAATTTGCTACAAAAAAGGTCCTATTTATTTTTTGTCTAGGACTACCAGTTTGCATGAAGAGATCGCGAGAATATTGAAAGTCTTGCTTGATGTGTGAGCGCTGTAACTTGTGTACTTTTTGTAGGCCAGTTTCAGGTAGTTTCCTGACTTGATTGACCACAAGCGTCCTGTATCAAAATGTTCGTCTCAACTTCCTGTATGCTACTGTGGTACGTTGTAAACAATGACAATGAATAATACATAAAATAAACAGAAATGTATATTAAAAGTGTTTTATCTCGGAAACCATTCAGAAATGGGCATATGTCCACATCGAGTTTTTTGTTCAGAATCACTAATGCTATCACCCATCAAAACACATACCTTTCCTCCTGACTCACCCTGTATTGGGTCTACACAAGGGCAAAGTACCTGAGAGCAATATTGTGGTAATGGAAGAGGACGTAGATGAAGATGAAATGGGAGATATGATACCACCTGAAGAATTTGACAGAGCACTGAAAGACCTAAGTCAAAACAAGGTCCCAGAATACACAACATTCCATTAGAACTACTACTAGCCTAGGGAGAGCCAGCCATGACAAAACTCTTCCATCTGGTGAGCAAGATGTATGAGACAGGCAAAATACTCTAATATAACAATTACAATCCCAAAGAAAGCAGGTGCTGACAGGTGTGAAAATTACCGAACTATCAGTTTAATAAGCCATGGCCGCAAAATATTAACAAGAATTGTTTACGGATGAATGGAAAAAAATGGTACAAGCCAACCTTGGCATAAACATCAATTTGGATTCCATAGAAATGTTGGAACAAGCAAGGCAATACTGGCCCTACGACTTATCTTAGAAGATAGATTAAGGAAAGGCAAACCAATGTTTCTAGCATTTGTAGGCTTAGAGAAAGCTTTTGACAATGTTGACTGGAATACTTTCTTTCAAATTCTGAAGGTGGCAGGTATAAAATACAGGGAGCAAAAGGCTATTTACAGTTTTTAGAGAAACTAGATGGCAGTTACACAAGTCGAGGGGTACAAAATGGAAGCAGTGGTTGAGAATGGAGTGAGACAGGGTTGAAGCCTATCTCCGATGTTATTCAATCTGGATATTGAGCAAGCAGTGAAGGAAACAAAAGAAAAATTTGGGGTAGGAATTAAAACTCATGGAGAAGAAATAAAAACTTTGAGTTTTGCTGATGACACTGTAATTCTGCCAGAGACAGGAAAGGAGCTGCAAGACCAGCTGAATGGAATGGACAGTGTCTTCAAGGAGGGTATAAGATGAACATCAACAAAAGCAAAATGAGGATAATGGAATGCAGTCAAATTAAATCAGGTGAGTCTGAAGGAATTAGATTAGGAAATGAGAGACTTAAGGTAGTAAATGAGTTTTGGTGTTAGAGTGGCTATGGCAAGGAAAGTGTTTCTGCAGAAGAGAAATTTATTAACATCGAGTATAGACTTAAATGTCAGGAAGTCTTTTTTGAAAGTATTTGTATGGAGTGTAACCACGTAAGGAAGTGAAACATGGACTTTAACATAATTTAGACAGGAAGAGAATAGGAGCTTTTGAAATGTGGCACTACAGAAAAATGCTGAAGATTTTATGGGTAGATCATGCAATTAATGAGGAGGTACTGAACAGAACTGGGGAGAAGAGGAATTCATGGCATAACTTGACTAGAGAAGGGATCGGTTTGTAGGACATGTTCTGAGGCATCAAGGGCTTACCAATTTAGCATTGGAGGGAAGCTTGGATGGTAAAAATCATAGAGAAAGACCAAGAGATGACCACACTAAGCAGATTCAGAAGGATGTAGGTTGCAGTAGTTATTCAGAGATGAAGAGGCTTGCACAGATAGAGTAACATGGAGACCTGCATCAAATCAGTCACTGGACTGATGACCACAACAGCAACAACTATGGACATAGAGGAATTACAGGCAAAGTTTAAACAGATTGTAAATCATACTCTGGAGAAGAATGTGCCACATAAGTGGAATAAGGATTAAAAAGACCCACCATGGTTTACCAACAAAATTAGAAAAATGCTGAGGAAGCAAAGGCTGTTGCTCTCTCAGTTCAAAAGAGAATGCCTAAATAATGACAGGCAAAAGTTAACAGAAATTTGTTTGTTTGTAAAAAAAAAAAAAAAGATGCACAAAGCTTACAACAACTTCCACCATCATACGTTAGCAGTAGATCTTGCTGAGAAACAGAGAAAATTCTGGTCCTGCATAAAATCACAAAGTGGGTCTAAGGTTTCTATTCTGTCACTTGTTGACCACTCTGGTGTGGCAGTAGAAGATAGCAAAAGTAAAGCCAAAGTTTGAAATTTCACACTCAAGAAATAATTCACGTAGGAGATCATACAAACATGCCATTGCTTCACCATCACATAGACTCCCGTAGGGAGGACATAGTAATAAGTAACACTGGCATAGAGAAACAAATGAAAGTGTTGAAACCAACAGTAAGGCACAGCCAGGAGAATATACCGATTTAGATCACAGTTTAGTAATAATGAAGAGTAGGCTGAAGTTTAAGAGACTAGTCAGAAAGAATAAATGCCCAAAGAAATGGAAGGGGATACTGAATTACTAAGGAATGAAGTGATAGGTTTGAAGTTCTCTGAGGCTATAGATACTGCAATAATGAACAACTCAGTAGGCATTTCAGTTGAAGAAGAATGGACGTCCCTAAAAAGAGAAATCACAGAAGTTGGAATGAAAAACATAGATACAAGAAAGGTAACTGCAAAGAAATCAGTGGTAACAGAAGAAATACTTCAACTGATTGATGAAAGAAGGAAGTACAAAAATATTCAGAGAAATTCAGGAATATAGAAATAGAAAGTTCAGGGAAATATAGAATTAGAAAGTTCAGGGAAAACTAAGGCGAAATGGGTACATGAAAAATGTGAAGGAATGATAAAGAAATGATTACCGGAAGGACTGACTTTGCTCGTAGTCTTTGGTGAAATTAAAAGCAAAAGCCTTAACGTAAAGAGTGAAATGGGAATTCCACTGTTAAATGCAGAGGAGAGTGCAGACCAGTGGAAAGAGTACAGTGAAGACACTGGGTCCTGATAGAATTCCTATTTGGTTTTACAAAGAGTAATCTACAGCCCCTTCCTTAGCTTGCATTTATTGTGAGTCTCTCTCCCAGTGCAAAGAGCCAAGTGTCTGGAAAAAATCAACAGGTGACTCTTGTACAGAAGAAGTGTAAAAGAATGAACTGCCAAAATTGTTGTCCATATATTTAACATTGGTTTTCTGCAGAACCTTTAAACCTATTCTCAGTTACAATATATAATTAATTTCCTTGAGAGAGGAAAGCTTCTTCCACAAATCAGCACAGTTTTAGAAAGCACCCCTCTTGCAAAACTCAGCTTGCTCTTTTCTCACATGAGATCCTGTGAACCATCGATGAAGGGCAACAAGTGGTTTATGTAAAGTATTTGACGAATTGACACACTGCTGACCGTTAACAAAGGTAACAAGCATACAGAACAGGTTGCTAGGTAAGTGAGTGGCTCAAAGACTTGCTAAGTAACATAACCAGTGTGTTGTCCTCGACGGCAAGTGTTCATCAGAGACAAGAGTATTGTCAAGAGTGCCTCAGGGAAGTGCGATAGGACCACTATTATTTTATATATACATAAATGATCTGATGGACAGGGTAAGCAGCAGTCTGTGGCTGTTTGCTGATGATGCTGCAGTGTGTGGGAAGGTGTCACTGTTGAGTGACTGTAGGAGGAAACAAGATGACTTAGACAAAAACTCTAGTTTGTCTGATAAATGGCAGCTACCTCTAAATGTAGTAAATATAAGTTACTGAAGATGAGTAGGAAAAAGAAACCCATAATGTTTGAATATGAGATCTGTAGTATGATACTTGACACAGTCACAACGATTAAGTATCTCGTCATAACATTGCAAAGCAACATGAAATGGAATTAACATGTAAGGACTGTAGTAGGGAGGACGAGTAGTAGACTTCGACTTATTAGGAGAATTTTAAGAAAGTGTGGTTCATCTATAAAGGAGATCGCACATAGGACAGTAGCGCGACCAATTGTTGAGTACTGTTTGAGTGTTTGGGATCAGCACCAAGTCAGATTAAAAAAAGACATAAAGCAATTCAGAGGTGGGCTGCTGGATTTGTTACTGTTAGGTTTGAACAACATGCAAATATTACAGAGATGCTTTGGGGAGCCAAATGGGAATCACTGCAGGGAATGCAACATTCTTTTCAAAGAGCACTATTGAGAAAATTTAAAGACAGGGCATTTGAGGTTGACTGCAGAGTGGTTCTATTGCCGCCAACATACATTTCATGAGAGGACCATGAAGATAAATTAGAGAGATTAAGGCTAGTATGGAGGCTTATAGTCAGTCATTTTTCACTTGCTCTATTTGCGAGTAGAACAGAAAAGGAAATGACCCTTGGACTGTCTCCCTGGAGGGTGAAATGGGACATCAGGATGACAGTAGATTTGTTCAATTAATTTCTTTTTCTCCCCTTGGCCACAGTACATCAGGAGCAACTGGGTGGAGGTGTCGGTTTGCCTCTTATGGGAAACACTAGATGCCCAGCATTACTGGCAGCACAAAGAGTGGGGCCGAGTGTGGTGTCACTCAAATGTCATTGCCAGCGATGTCTCTGGTTGCAATCATGACAACAGCACAGCGGCACATCTGATGGTGGCCTTGAACATCCTCCAGCAAGTGGGCAGCTCCCTCATGACTCAGGGCAGCCTGCCCTGTCCCATGTTCAAACAATGGACCCCCATACTGGATTCCAGGATGTCACTCTGAGAGTCGCATGCTCATGTTGTAGGCTGTGATACTGAGGCAGTAATCATCTAGTACACAAATGGCTGAGTACTTATATACTACAGACTATGTTCATTTAGGGCTTAAGGCACGTACTCTAATCACTTCCATGGTGGCAAGTGAGGAAAGGCTTCAATCCTTCCACTAGCGTGTTGCACTGTCGGCTGTTGCGTCTCATCACAACACAATGCCAGTCAGTCATATTTTGCTTTCCAATGCATAATGCTCTCACCCGCCTATGGCTGGCTCTGTTACAATGCACTTCCACTCTAGCATATTTTTTGGCCCAGTACAGTCAATACACTACATTGCCCTCCTTTTTATCAAGACCCAGTCCCTCGAGTCAACCATATTAGATTATCCTTTATACTAAGTTCCTCGTGATAGGCCCCTCTGCCCCTATTTTGCCTCTTAAGAATTATTCTAATCAATAGTGATTGTTGTGTAGAGCACAAGAGCACTTGAATACCCTAAGTTTTTACACCTTGCAGGTTTATTGGTTATTTTTCTTTGAATGCTGTTAAACATAATGTATATGCAGTAGCCTGAAATACACAGCACTAAATCCACCATGATGTGCTGCATTGCTCTTCTAGACTCCGTGAAACTGCGCATCAGGGTCGTGACCACACCTTACCCGTGTACATTTTAAGGAGCATCTGCACATATGCAACTGCTGTGACGTAATTGCCTTAGGGGCCAAATATATACCAATTTGATAAAAAATGTGCAGTTCATGGCATGCACTGCTAGTCGGTTCCACTCAATTACAAGTTTATGTCAATGCCACCAGGTGGAAGCAAACTGCAGCAGACTTATCCATGTTTGCTTGTCATAAATCCCACTAGGTAGTAGCACACTCCACAGATAATGCAATTCACTCACTATATAGTAAAATAAGGTCTGACATCAGTATATGTTATAGTTTTATTCATAGAAAAACCTGTTTTGTGGAATTCTGAATGAGATATAGTGTATTAAGTTTTGGATTTAATCATAGAGTAATCCAATTGAGGCAGTAAGAACAATAAAGCACATCCTCAGTAATTATGGGACTGTAGCATTTATTCAAGCCCCTAGCACCTGTTGATCTTATGGTGTGTAAGGTTTATCTATACTGTAGACTTACATTGTATGTATATCTCAACATTCAAGAAAAGCTGTCTCATTGGTTTCTCTAATATTCACTTGAATATGGGAGGTTGCAGACGACGTGCTTTTGGCCCTTATGGGTTCAGGGCCTCATTTGTATTCTATTCAAGTGACCTTGTTGGTAGATAGTACAACTGGAATTTAATAATTTCCAAATGGCAGTTTGTGTTTGGAGTTGGTTGTTTACTGCGCAGGAATAAGCCGTCCTGTGCAGTGTCAGCATAAACTCTGTTGTACCTATACTGACCACTAACAGAAACGAAAATTACCAGGAAAGGTTAGTCGCAAAGAAAGTAGAGCCTTCCAGACCAGACCTGTTGCCTGAGACAGTGATGAAATCAAATAAGCATGTCTACAAGTGAAGATTTAACGAAGCATAAGTTGTTGTGCGGATGCAATGTAAGAATGCCTGATTTTCAGACCGGAAGTTAATTCGTTAATTAATACATGTATTAGGAATCTTGTACATTTGTCTGAAAAAATAAAAAGCCATGTAAACTCCCATTTACACAAAAACGTGAAACAGAGAGTAATGAAAGCTTAAACATTATTTTATTCTTGCCATAAACTGAACTTAGTTATATACAAAACAGTATTCCACAAAAACAATTCTTCCTTTTTTCAAACAAGTTATGCATATTATTATTATTATTATTATTATTATTATTATTATTATTATTATTGACAGTGGCTGAAGCTGTATAAATATTTTGATAAGCATAACGGTTATACAGCAGATGCTATTAATTTCACGCTCTCATATTTACCTGAATTTAAAAATTTGTGAACACTCAGAATGTATTCCTATGAGCCACCACTGATTCTAACAATTAGTTCTCTTAACCCTACCACTTAATCTTACAAATTTTCACAGGGCCCCTTGGTCCACTCCTTAACTCAAACACCATGGAACTTATTTCATTACAACAGTTCTTGCACAATCATTTCTAACTATCTATTCCCAATTTACAAGCTAAAATGAATCAATTATTCTTAATACTACCCCACTGTGCATTCCTTCTGCTGCAAAAGCTCGGAGCATCCAGTCAACGGGAATCTGAAAGACTGTTAGTGACGAAGCAAGTTGGGATATTTTTTCTTTCCCTCTTGTTTTACCATCTGCCTACTTAAATTTGTTTTTCATTTTTGAACTAATTACCATTAACATACATGAGGGAAGTTCGGTGGCAGGAGGAACAAGACTTCTGGTCAGGTGACTACAGGGTTATAAACACAAAGTCAAATAGGGGTAATGCAGGAGTAGGTTTAATAATGAATAGGAAAATAGGAATGCAGGTAAGCTACTACAAACAGCATAGTGAACGCATTATTGTGGCCAAGATAGATACGAAGCCCACACCTACTACAGTAGTACAAGTTTATATGCCAACTATCTCTGCAGATGACGAAGAAATTGAAGAAATGTATGATGAAATAAAAGAAATTATTCAGATAGTGAAGGGAGACGAAAATTTAATAGTCATGGGTGACTGGAATTCGAGTGTAGGAAAAGGGAGAGAAGGAAACATAGTAGGTGAATATGGATTGGGGCTAAGAAATGAAAGAGGAAGCCACTTGGTAGAATGTTGCACAGAGCACAACTTAATCATAGCTAACACTTGGTTTAAGAATCATGATAGAAGGTTGTATACATGGAAGAACCCTGGAGATACTAAAAGGTACCAGATAGATTATATAATGGTAAGACAGAGATTTAGGAACCAGGTTTTAAATTGTAAGACATTTCCAGGGGCAGATGTGGACTCTGACCACAATCTATTGGTTATGACCTGTAGATTAAAACTGAAGAAACTGCAAAAAGGTGGGAATTTAAGGAGATGGGACCTGGATAAACTGAAAGAACCAGAGGTTGTACAGAGTTTCAGGGAGAGCATAAGGGGACAATTGACAGGAATGGGGGAAAGAAATACAGTAGAAGAAGAATGGGTAGCTTTGAGGGATGAAGTAGTGAAGGCAGCAGAGGATCAAGTAGGTAAAAAGACGAGGGCTAGCAGAAATCCTTGGGTAACAGAAGAAATATTGAATTTAATTTGATGAAAGGAGAAAATATAAAAATGCAGTGAATGAAGGAGGCAAAAAGGAATACAAATGTCTCAAAAATGAGATCGACAGGAAGTGCAAAATGGCTAAGCAGGGATGGCTAGAGGACAAATGTAAGGATGTAGAGGCTTATCTCACTAGGGGTAAGATAGATACTGCCTACAGGAAAATTAAAGAGACCTTTGGAGATAAGAGAACCACTTGTATGAACATCAAGAGCTCAGATGGAAACCCAGTTCTAAGCAAAGAAGGGAAAGCAGAAAGGTGGAAGGAGTATATAGAGGGTCTATACAAGGGCGATGTACTTGAGGACAATATTATGGAAATGGAAGAGGATGTAGATGAAGATGAAATTTGAGATACGATACTGCGTGAAGAGTTTGACAGAGCACTGAAAGACCTGAGTCGAAACAAGGCCCCCGGAGTAGACAACATTCCATTGGAACTACTGACGGCCTTGGGAGAGCCAGTCCTGACAAAACTCTACCATCTGGTGAGCAAGATGTATGAAACAGGTGAAATACCCTCAGACTTCAAGAAGAATATAATAATTCCAATCCCAAAAAAGGCAGGTGTTGACAGATGTGAAAATTACCGAACAATCAGTTTAATAAGCCACAGCTGCAAAATACTAACACGAATTCTTTACAGACTAATGGAAAAACTAGTAGAAGCCGACCTCGGGGAAGATCAGTTTGGATTCCGTAGAAATACTGGAACACGTGAGGCAATACTGACCTTACGACTTATCTTAGAAGAAAGATTAAGGAAAGGCAAACCTACGTTTCTAGCATTTGTAGACTTAGAGAAAGCTTTTGACAATGTTGACTGGAATACTCTCTTTCAAATTCTAAAGGTGGCAGGGGTAAAATACAGGGACCAAAAGGCTATTTACAATTTGTACAGAAACCAGATGGCAGTTATAAGAGTCGAGGGACATGAAAGGGAAGCAGTGGTTGGGAAGGGAGTAAGACAGGGTTGTAGCCTCTCCCCGATGTTATTCAATCTGTATATTGAGCAAGCAGTAAAGGAAACAAAAGAAAAATTCGGAGTAGGTATTAAAATCCATGGAGAAGAAATAAAAACTTTGAGGTTCGCCAATGACATTGTAATTCTGTCAGAGACAGCAAAGGACTTGGAAGAGCAGTTGAATGGAAAGGATGGTGTCTTGAAGGGAGGATATAAGATGAACATCAACAAAAGCAAAACGAGGATAATGGAATGTAGTCGAATTAAGTCGGGTGATGTTGAGGGTATTAGATTAGGAAATGAGACACTTAAAGTAGTAAAGGAGTTTTGCTATTTGGGGAGCAAAATAACTGATGATGGTCGAAGTAGAGAGGATATAAAACGTAGACTGGCAATGGCAAGGAAAGCGTTTCTGAAGAAGAGAAATTTGTTAACATCGAGTATAGATTTAAGTGTCACAAAGTCATTTCTGAAAGTATTTGTATGGAGTGTAGCCATGTATGGAAGTGAAACATGGACGGTAAATAGTTTGGACAAGAAGAGAATAGAAGCTTTCGAAACGTGGTGCTACAGAAGAATGCTGAAGATTAGATGGGTAGATCACATAACTAATGAGGAAGTATTGAATAGGATTGGGAAGAAGAGAAGTTTGTGGCACAACTTGACCAGAAGAAGGGATCGGTTGGTACGACATGTTCTGAGGCATCATCAAGGGATCACCAATTTAGTATTGGAGGGCAGCGTGGAGGGTAAAAATCGTAGGGGGAGACCAAGAGATGAATACACTAAGCAGATTCAGAAGGATGTAGGTTGCAGTAGGTACTGGGAGATGAAGAAGCTTGCACAGGATAGAGTAGCATGGAGAGCTGCATCAAACCAGTCTCAGGACTGAAGACCACAACAACAACAACAACAACAACAACATGAGTATAATCTGTATTTTCATAATAAAGAAAGATTGACCCTCAGTTTTAAAGAATATAACACCAGATCTAATTTTGTGCTTAGTTTTATGTATGTAATTGTTTTTCTAATTTATTTTGATTATTCTTAGTATGTTTCATTACAGGATGAAATCAGTAATTGTTTCGTAACTTAAATTCTATTGTTGAAATAAACAATTATAAATTCTGTAATAATTATAAACATTTGGAAAACAAAATACTAGTAATCTTAAAGTGTTTATTTGGCTCTATTCGAAAACATGTTAGCACAGCCAGCCCTTTATCAATTCCAAAGTAATTAACAGTTTTGTCAAAGTACTGTTTGCATAACTGTATATTTTAATTTCATCATTTAAACAAATAATTCAGCCTAAAACTTGTAGTAGAAGAAACTGTGAAAAGGAACAAATGTTTCAATGTATTCAGTTAATTTAATGAGTTAAGTTTTAATTGTAATTTCTGTAAATTAAACTTCAAACAATGTATAGTTTCAGCACCTATTATTGTGATGATATATAATGGCCCAGTTTTTGGTCATGAGTCAGTCAGTCCACGGCTGATTTTCAGACGAGGGACCTGTGTTGGTTAGAAGAATAACAATGCTCAACTTAACAGTGTAGTAAGTGTTACACAATTAGGCCATGTGTTAAAACAGTGACAGTGTCTGCTCCATATGTACATTTCTATTCTTCATTAACTGTGAATTTTTTGGTTAGGCTTTTACTGCTCATAGATGTTCAACAGTAAACTACTGTAGCATTATGTGAATGGTTCGCCTGCTAACTATTAATGAGGCTTATAGGAAGTTAGAACAATAGTGCACTGGCCATAAGTAACTATATATTATTGGGGGTTGTGTTAAAGTGAAAGTAAAAGACTATGAAACGCAACTGTGCATCTGACGGCTACATCATTTACAGAAGACAGTAGTGCACAGCCACCCCTTATTTTTTCAGCCAGTACGTCAACACTGAGGACAACAAACAAAGAAACAAAGTAGGTCTGAGGTCAGCCCTTTGCTTTGTCTTCTACAAACCAAAACAAGTACTACACTCAGCAGAATAAGTGTCGCTGCAGCGGTTGTTACGGCAATAGTTGATGTCTCTTTCTGGTACTGATTTCTCCAATATGAATTTACATGCTGAAACGCGACTAGGTTTCAAGAGAGACCATCCCTCCTGCTGAACATAAGCATATTTATAGACTGCATTAATTCCAGGCCTAGATTTAAGATGGTTAGATTTCTGATAGGCAGCACTTCCATAGGCACCTCTGGCCAACACAAACAGGCTGCAAAATATTCAGATGAGTTATCCCCGAAATCGTGGCAGGTAGACGGAAAGTAGGCCCCATTATCTCTCACATTGTTCCATTTAATAACAAACTACTGCTGTTTAATTCTAGCCTCTTTGCTGACATAAGCTTCCCCTGCTCTAGCCACTACTACTATACTGCTGAAAGCAGAGTGCGACCAATGCGCCTCGAGCTGCTCAGTTTGTAGTTCCTTGATATTCTGATTAACTGCCTCTTCTACACCTCTGGTATACCCCATTACTTCTCGAGTCAGTTGGTGTATAGTCCTGTGTTACTCAGTACATCCTTCTCTAAACTCCACCTACAGGCAGGAATACTATTACATTCCTCCTCCTTTAATTCATTGCTGCTCCACAACTGCTTATACTAATTACACTAGATTTATACCTAACCTAAAGAAAATATTAACTGATTATTTCCTAGGCCTTAATCCAGACGGGTTCCTTGTTACCGTCTCATTCACAACCTCTTGCTTACCTTCTGATACCTTTCTCCTCATTCTCCTTTTCTGGTCTGCATCTCCTATCCCTGGAATAACTTCTGGGCTCACTTGAAAAGGATTCATCCACCTTACAGGCACAATTATCATTCTCGTTGGCAATTGAATCTTCACATTTACTGGCAACATATCTGCACCAGTTGGTATAGCCCCTGATACTTTGAAAAAAAAAACTTTGTCTTTCCCTTCAGCATAAACAAGGTTAATAGCATCCCCATTGACCAATCTTATACTGTGGAATTCTTGATGTACAGCCCACTGCTTCTCCCTGTTTCTCCAGTGCTTGTGTATTTGCCCTCAGTACTCTATTCCAGATTTCCCTAATCACTCTAGCAAATTCCTTAACAGTCTCTCCAGTCTTCCACTTCTTCGCTTTCAATATGTCGAATGGAATGGTGATGGCATTTTATGACTATAAACTACTTCATAAGGCGATATTCCTGTATTCGTATGCTGCTTTGAGTAGGAGGCAGAGACAAAATACTTCAAATAGACATCCCAGTTGGTGTGATGTGAGTCAACATGGTAGACAAGCATCTTCCTGATTGTCTATGCAGTCTTTCAGTTCTTCCATTAGCTTGTGGAAGGAGAGAACTCACCCTTAGCTTCTTCACATTCAATAACTTCACAATTCCTTGAATAGATCTGAAATAAAGTTTGTTCCCTGGTCTGTTGTTATTGTTTCCGGCACACCAAACTTCAATATCCAATTACTCACAAGTGCTTGTGCCACTGTTTCTGCCTGCTGATTTGACACTGCAACCATGTCTATATATTGTGAAAAATGATGTATGATTGTGAGTACATACTTATTCTTTGCAGGTGTTTTATTGACTGGACCTAAAGCATCAATCACTGGAAATTTGAATGGTGCTAAGACTTCAGGTGACTTCTGCAACGGTACTCTTTTTCGATACAAATCTGCTCCCTGTGCGCACTGTATGCAATTCCACACATACTGGTTTACATCTGTCTGCCTATTCCTACAACAATACCTTTCCACTACCCTTCTGTTGCTAGATTTATAACCTGCATGCCCCACTTATATATGACCATGAGCTTCTTGCAGAACTTCATTTCTTAGCTTCTCTTTAACTACTGTCTGCATTCTCAACTTGGTTTCTCTGCATGGTAACCCATCCTGCATACAAAACTGTGGCTCCTTAAAAGACTGCTTACGTTCATCATCTGCTCTCTGTGCAGATTGCCATTCCTTATGCTCATTACCCCCAATATGTAATACTGTTACTTTTCTATTTAAGCCAACCACATTTCATGGGGTCAAAATCAAATTCACTTAGTCCTACTGCCCATTGTGCCAACCTATTGGAAGGATCCTTTAACCCGAACAATCCTTTTAATGCCACATGATCTGTTATTATTCTAAACTGTTTACCATAAACATAACATTTTAAATATGTGATTCCATAAATAGGTCTTGACATCTCTTTCTCTATTGTGGAATAATTTCTTTCTTCAGAACTTAGTTGCATCAACGCATAAGCTTCTACCTCTTGAGACAACACACAGCAAAGTGCATACCTAGTTTGATGCATTGCCTGATAACACAAATTCTCTATTAAAATCTGGAAATACCAATACTGCACTCAATATCTTCTTTTAGCTCCTCAAAAGTATGCTGGCGCTCTTCTGACCACACACATTTAGCACCCCTTTTCGACCAATTGTGTCAACAGTCTGGCAATATCCGCAAATCATTTTACCAACCGGCAGTAATAGTTTGTGAGTCCCAAGAATGATTGCAACTCATTTACAGATTCCATTACAGAAAATTCATCTACAGCTCTAATTAATCTTGAGCCTGTCTTAACCCCATCTCATGATATGACCTAGGTATGCTACATCTTCCATCACAAAATTAAACTTTTAACCTTAGTAATACTTCCCTTAATCGCTGCATATGCTGTTCCATATCACTCCCATAGACGATTATGTCATCCAGATACACTAAGCACTGCCGCCATGGTTTCAAACCTCTGAGTATTCCATCCAACAATCTCTGAAACGTTGCAGGTGCATTTTTTAATGTGAATGGCATTCTTCTGAGTTGGTAGTGTCCCCAGAGCGCCAAACATGCTGTTTTTTGTCAAGCCTGCAGTGCATCCTCTACTCTTCAGAGCATTGTTGAAAAATACTTGAATTGCCCTAAATGATCAAGATTCCTGTGATGTTTGGCAAAGGGTAGGCATCTGTTACGGTTTTCGCAATTAGGTGGCTGTAATCATAACAAAACCTATATTTTCATGTTCCATCTGTGATTTTTTTTTTTGTCATGATGACTATTCCTGACCCCCATAGACTATTACTTTCTTCAATTATTTCATCTTTCAGCTATTGATTGATAAATTCCTCCAAAATTGGCTGCAAGTACCTAGATATTCTGTATGATTTGCAGTAGACTTGCAATTCATTTCCCATTGGAATGCGTTTCTGTGTAATATGTGTAGCTGATAATGGCCCTTTTGGAAAAAGTAAATCCTTAAACTCAAAAAGTACTTTTTCTATCTTGTCCCTATTGCTTCGCTCTAGGTGCTATCCTTTTTCTTACAATGCTGTTTCAATGGCATCCAGTGATTGTCTGTGGCTGTCACTCCTCGTGTCCCATTCTTCCTACTCCTGGATATCCATATTATCAATTAACAACTGCTTTGTTAATCCTATGTCCTCTGCACTAAAATTATCTAAAGAAACAAGTACCTTCTTTTCACCCTTTATTTCTTTTATGCATATCACACTTCATTTAACTAAGCAACCTGCCTGACCTAATACTTCATTTTCTTCTAACAGTTCCATCACACAAAAAATTCCTAACGGCAAGCTAGACTCAACACTGACCCAAAGTGATTTCTCAGTACCCTGAGGTACACAATCATGTGAATCAAGTCTTAGTGTGGTTGCTCACAATTTAATCAGTTCGTCTTTTGTGACAGACTCCCCTTGTGACATCGCTATGCTGCAAATGCCTTCACCTGACAAACATTTTCCCATGTTCCACCCTAAGCTGCCGAAGCTCAATTAGGGCACAATGCTGATACACGAAATCTAATCCCAGAATCATGTACTATCCCTCAGTCATGTGTGGCACACTGTTTAAATTGAACCACACCCAGGCAGAAGTCTATGTCCGCTGATCCTAATGGTGTGACATCTTTATGGCCCACTCCCCGCAATCTGCACCTTGGTGGATCCTGTTGCTTCTGTTTCACCACATCACTACAGGCAACCGACACAAATGCCACTATACCCAATAATATTCCGTAATCCTTTTTTTTCCTACTATTCCTTTTATCACACGATCCACCTCCGTATATGATTTCACAGCATCCAACCTTACTGGGAAGGGCTTAGGTGGACCTGGGATTCCCCTCGGTGTTTAACACCTTATTCCTCCCCACTCTTCTACTTCTAAAATTATTACTTTCCCTTACTCTATCCACATCACCCTGAGGCTGGCGAAACTGCCCCCTTCCAAGACCCATTCATCCACATCTGAAACATTTTTTATTAGCTGCAAACACCGCCCATTTATCCCGCATTCCAATCGACAAATCGATCTTCTCCCATCCTATAGCTAACCACACTGCTGTGTGCAAATCCATTGGACCCCTGTCTGCACAGAGGTTGACATTTCCACGTGCAACCCTTTTAAAAAAGCATCTATCACCCTCTGCTCAGCTTCTTCCAAAATAATTTCATTAACTCCAGTACTCTGTCCTAATTCATAGGCACGTTCAATAATTTTCCTTACCCAATCTGCAAATTGTTCCACAGTTTCAGTTTTATTATTATTATTATTATTATTATTATTATTATTATTTCTTTCTTTCCTCAGACGTTATGTCTGGTCAAAAATGGAAAGTGACACGGACCTTGATCAAGCGTGACTTCCTTTTAACTGCACGGTTATATTGCATTTAGGAACTTTCGGGTAATTTAACATGTATCAATAATTACAGATTTCTGTAGTTGTACATACAAGTTTGGATGTAGCTGTATTGCATTGATGTACTGGTGGATAGTGTGTGGTATGACCCCTGTAGTTGATAGTATAATTGGTATAATGTCAGCTTTATCCTGATGCCACATTTCCTTGACTTCCTCAGCCAGTTGGATGTATTTTTCAATATTTTCTCCTGTTTTCTTTTGTATATTTGTTGTATTGGGTATGGATATTTCGATTAGTTGTGTTAATTTCTTCTTTTTATTGGTGAGTATAACGTCAGGTTTGTTATGTGGTGTTGTTTTATGTTATAATGGTTCTGTTCCAGTATAATTTGTATTCATCATTCTCCAGTACATTTTGTGGTGCATACTTGTATATGGGAACGTGTTGTTTTATAAGTTTATGTTGTAAGGCAAGCTGTTGATGTATTATTTTTGCTACACTGTCATGTCTTCTGGGGTATTCTGTATTTGCTAGTATTGTACATCCGCTTGTGATGTGATCTACTGTTTCTATTTGTTGTTTGCAAAGTCTGCATTTATCTGTTGTGGTATTGGGATCTTTAATAATATGCTTGCTATAATATCTGGTGTTTATTGTTTGATCCTGTATTGCAATCGTGAATCCTTCCGTCTCACTGTATATATTGCCTTTTCTTAGCCATGTGTTGGATGCATCTTGATCGATGTGTGGCTGTGTTGGATAATACGGGTGCTTGCCATGTAGTGTTTTCTTTTTCCAATTTACTTTCTTCGTATCTGTTGATGTTATGTGATCTAAAGGGTTGTAGAAGTGGTTATGAAATTGCAGTGGTGTAGCCAATGTATTTATATGAGTGATTTATACGAGTGATTTTGCTAGTTTCTGCTCGTTCTAGAAAGAATTTTCTTAAATTGTCTACCTGTCCATAATGTAGGTTTTTTATATCGATAAATCCCCTTCCTCCTTCCTTTCTGCTTAATGTGAATCTTTCTGTTGCTGAATGTATGTGAGGGTATTCTATATTTGTGGCATTGTGATCGTGTAAGTGTATTGAGTGCTTCTAGGTCCGTGTTACTCCATTTCAGTACTCCAAATGAGTACGTCAATATTGGTACAGCATAAGTATTTATAGCTTTTGTCTTGTTTCTTGCTGTCAATTCTGTTTTCAGTATTTTTGTTAGTCTTTGTCTATATTTTTATTTTAGTTCTTCTTTAATATTTGTATTATCTATTCCTATTTTTTGTCTGTATCCTAGATATTTATAGGCACCTGTTCTTTCCATCGCTTCTATGCAGTCGCTGTGGTTATCCAATATGTAATCTTCTTGTTTAGTGTGTTTTCCCTTGACAATTCTATTTTTCTTACATTTGTCTGTTCCAAAAGCCATATTCATATCATTGCTGAATACTTCTGTTATCTTTCATAATTGGTTGAGTTGTTGATTTGTTGCTGCCAGTAGTTTTAGATCATCCATGTATAGCAAATGTGTGATTTTGTGTGGGTATGTTCCAGTAATATTGTATCCATAATTTGTATTATTTAGCATGTTGGATAGTGGGTTCAGAGCAAGGCAGAACCAGAAAGGACTTAGTGAGTCTCCTTGGTATATTCCACGCTTAATCTGTATTGGCTGTGATGTGATATTATTTGAATTTGTTTGGATATTAAGTGTGGTTTTCCAATTTTTCATTACTATGTTTAGGAACTGTATCAATTTAGGATCTACTTTGTATATTTCCAATATTTGTAGTAACCATGAGTGGGGTACACTATCACTATCACTATTATTATTATTATTATTATTATTATTATTATTATTTATTACCCTAACTGTTACCTACAGCGTCTAGCACTATTTCATTTCATATGTCTCTGAGTTAACTCTTCTTTAAATTCTTCAACTGATGCGGCTCTCTTAAGAGCTTCCGTGTAGCCTACGCAAGTTTTTGCTTCCCCTGTTAGTCTCAATTTTGCAACACTCAACAATTTCTTATCAGACCAAGCTTCCATCTGAGCCACATTTCCGAAGTCTCCCACAAAAGCCTGCATATCCTTGGTGCAATTTAACTTGCAAATGACAAATCTACACCCCACTGTGACAATCACAATTGTATCGACCCATGCAGTTCTGTATTCAGGGTTGTCACAAGTTTCCCCTGGTGAAATTCCCTTATATTTCCCTGATTTCCAGACAAGTTTTAGGATTTTTCCCTGACAGATTTTTAAGATCTCAAGGATAAGTTAAGATGTAAGTTGACAATCTGTCTTTGCAGCTACAGTACAAGAAACAACAGTGCAAACGAGGAAATATCTAAAACAACTTGCAAGCAGATGGCGTTTGCAGATGTGAGCAAAAATCTTAGGTACTAACATCAACATCTTTCACAATTAACTGTTCGTAGATGGAGAAAGCAAGCCAAATGGAATGTGTGTTTCATTAAGATCACTTATGTTATTTTATTTCAATAAAATGAAACACATTTGGTGAAAAAAATGCACCTTTCCTTGGAGTTGCGAGTCAGATTTAAAATACCTTCCCGATTTCAGAAATAATCTCAGAAAAATAGTAGACCTCTTGAAAGAAGTGTGTAAGGCGGGTAAGAATTCTGTAAACCAACACTGTAGGTGACTGCCAATAAAATGTTGCATCTACTATGTTCGTTATTATCGGTTATTATCCCCTATGTTATATCTATTATTTTACAGGTATTATGTGATTTTTCTTTTGAGAAATATGTGATTAACTAGTGTACAAACCACCAGCAACTAACACAGTTTTCTTCTTCTTACTGTCCTTATTTTCTAATACATAAACTACTTTTGATGCATTACGCCACACACAATCAGACCTGGCCTGTGGGCAGATCGCCGAGATTAGATCCAAAGGGCAGGGCCTTCACATTAGTGGGAACCGAATAGCTTCTGATCGGCAGGCCCAGTCCATTATAGATACCTTCAGAAATGGCCTGTGGTTTTGGCCCATCGCAGAAATCCACTCATGTGGCCTGCCATTCATGGGCCATAGACAGCAAGTCAATTAAATGAGACCACGGTGATCAATCCATGCAACAGATTACTTTTTAAAAAACTCTGAAAATCAAAAATAATGAGCATTGATAGCAACTCACCATAAAGATGATTGCTGAGCCACAGACAGGCACATAGAAAAGACAATTATCCTCACACAACTAAATTTTCAGCCATAGCTTTTGTCACAAAACGAGAGCACCCAAACATTCATACAATCACTGACACAAATCATGCACACACAACACCTGTCTAAGGCTACTGTGTCTATAGTCTGTGAGAATTAGATCCAAACAAACCACTCTTCAAGCCTCTCGTTGGCAGCTGCTAGGCTAGCAACAAGAAATGGTGACAGCACTGACTGCAAGCTGAGGGGAGTAGTAGGAGGGGGATAAGCAGTGGTAATGAGAGAGTAGGAAAGCAGCACGTTCTCAGCTGCACCCAGCCAGTGACGATGCATGACACCTCAGTAAACAAACCATTTCATCTACTGAGGCAAAAACAAGATTTTTCCAGTGCTTTTTTGAAATTTCACTGATGTGTTTGAAATTCTGATATTCCCTGATTTATAGAACCTGTGGCACCCCTGGTATTATCCGCTGTTAATTGTGCTACCTTTTCTACAATATGTTTACAGCTTCCAGCTCTGATACATCTCGAATCTCTGGTTCTGTCGAAGCTTTGTCCTTGATGACACTCATTATGAGGACTAATATTCACAAGACAAGAAGACAAAATACACTAACTCAATTCTTATGTCTAATCATGTTTCATCTCAACTCCCAGTATTGCCTAGCCATATGCCTCCATTGTTTACATGTATAACATTTTACTGGAACTGACCAAGCAAAGTGGTGTAGCAGACAGCACACTGGACTCGTGTTCAGGACAATGACGGGTCAAACCCGTGTCTGTCAATCCTGATTTAGGTTTTCCATGATTTCCCTATATCACTTCAGGCAAATGCTGGGATGGCTACTTTGAAAGGGAACAGCCCATTTCCCCATCTTTCCCTAGTCCGATGACCTAACTTTTTGGTCCCTCTCCCCATCTCGACCAACTGTGGCGAAACAAGCATTGTGTCATTTGAGAGATACAGAGGCAAGCGAGCATGCCGGCACTTACCCCAGTTCACTGCTACTAATGCCACGTCATCATAGCACACCTGCGTGTAGCATACAAAGTATTGTGCCATAATCTAAGAATGAAATTAAAAATTAAAGTTGCTTTTCCAAACTTTGTTTAAATTGTCAAATCAGAGTGATCAGATAAATATATTTCCCTAAATACATCATTTAAAAAGAGAGAGAGAGAGAGAGAGAGAGAGAGAGAGAGAGAGAGAGAAGAAGAAGAAGAAAGTGGTGCTAAATAATAAAGTAACAAAACCAAAATAGTTCAGAATGTGCAAATGTACGTAAAACTCAACTGTTACAAGTATCAACTTTATCAGAACAATATTTTGGTCAAAATCGAAGTTTTTACGAAAAATTGAAGGCGCTGAATATTAGACTTAGAAATATAAAAATTCGTATGAGGATTCAGTTCGATATAAAAGCATCAACTATGTGACCCCATTAAGATACCTCTAATGGTTTTCAAGTAATTTACTAAAAACTAAATTTTAAACAAAAATGTCCTTATTGTAGTAAATTATCAGATATATAAATGATACATGGTTCCGACTACAGCACTTGATTAATGAATAATGAAGATAGAACAAGTTTCAAGACTTTGATGTAAATAACAATCAATACAAGATCTCTTAAAGATGGAGCTCAGAGGTCACGTTCTACTGTCAGTTCCACTCTAAAACTTCTGGACAGCTAAGTTTACATGTACGCGAGCTTAACCTTTTTCTGTGATTAAAGCCTACATAACTACATTCATACAAAAATTACAAAGATTCTAAATTGATACACAACAGTGTTGTAAAATGATGTGTGTCTAAGAAAGCGGCCATTTAGATGCTACTACTTGGGGATAGAGCGGATGATGGTAGATGTTCCCTTCGGCCGTCCACTGCGCCCATATATAAATACGGCCAGATAGGCAGTGACTTGACTTCACTTCACACCCAGCTTTCAATCGGTAGGCATCTGTCAAATGCCGGCTTATGCGCTGCGCTGCCTCGGATGATGTCACAGTTATGCTGCTGTGAAACACACGTTTTTGGTTCAAATAGGAAGGAAACTTGCGAAACTGTACTCTGTCCTGGACCGCTTAGATTTCACGAAAGTAACTGTTTGTGTGCCACCCATAATGTTAACAAAACTGCGTGGCAAATAGTGAAATAATTTTTCCACCTTTGTGGATTATTTTAAGTCAGGACGAAAGACCATTTTATGGGAACTTACCATAGAGGTCACCTCTGAACTACTCATAGTGCTGTTTATGACATAATCATCATCATCATTTTATTATTATTATTATTATTATTATTATTATTATTATTATTACGTTGTGCGCGTGAAATTTTCTTAAACATAACTGAATCAGTTAGAACTCAAAACTTTTATTTCTAACTATAATTCCTGATCCCACGGAGTAAACAGAGAGTAGAAACATTTCTTTCAAGGAACAAAAGAAGAATGTCAACTTGTAGACTGGAAACTACGGTCAGTATGTTCTCCATACCTTTCTGGCTTACCACAAAAATAGTTTTCAGGCTCTTGTCAGCAGACGGTGCCGTCACTCCACACAATCAACCAAACGGAACTGATTCCATACATGACGCTGAATGAACCTCAAGGCTGCTCTGTGCACATCTAACAGGCACAAACCAATCATGACATCCATTACCTCTAAAACTAGACAAATCCACTGGTTCTTTATTAGCAATAAAAACTACTTTAGAAAATTCATGACCATCAAACTTCTTCTCTGTGACCAAAACACAATTTTTTGACTAACTGTACTGTAGGCTGTAGGTTCAGACATTGTCCTAAGAAGGTGACATCAATGTACTGACATCTGTGTTAAATGACCCTTGGACTGTCACTTCTGAAGAGTGAAATGAGATGTCAGGGCATCAGAAGATTTATTCCATTAATTTCTCTATTCTGGTCCTCAGCCACAGTACATCAGGAACATTTCAGTGAAGGCATCAGTTGGCTCTCATGCAAAACAATAGACATCCAGCACTGCTGACAACACAAAAAACGGGGCCGAGTGTGGCGTCATTTGAATGCCATTGTCAGCAACGTCTCCAGCTGCAACTGTGAAGACAGCACGGCGATGCAGCGGATCATGCCCATGAACTTCCTCCAACGATTGGGTGGCACCCTCGTGACTCAGGGCAGACTGCCCTGTCTTATGGTTGAACAGCGGACCCCATACTGCATTCTGCGATGTCGTTCAAATGTCATTGGCTTACAGTGTAGGCTGTGATATTGAGACTAGAATCACTCAGGTCATGAAAGGCTGAGTACTTATACGCTCCAGACTATGTTCGTTTAGGGCTTAAGGCGTGTACCCGAAACACTTCCAATGGTTTATATGCTACATAGTGGTATAGGATACCCCAGCCATTCACCTTATGGTGACTTGCAAAGTATGTATGCAAATATCAATGTAGAGACAACTAACATAGGAAATTTACTCCCAACTATTTTTGTATGCAAACTGTAGGATTTGTGAGCCAAATATAACCAACAATGGATGCAGGATAGCACTGGATTTGAGAGAGAGAGAGAGAGAGAGAGAGAGAGAGAGAGAGAGAGAGAGAGAACGAGCGCTCTCATGTGCATGTGGTCACGTACACATGCGTGTGCATGTGTTTTCTCTCTAAGCTAGGAAAAGGTTTTGTCCAGAAGCTACAGGAATTTTCAGTCAGGTTTACACTCCTGTCGACAACTCAATGCCTCTAATACCCAATGATCCTATATTATTTACATTCTACCAGAACTCTCCATTACCAAATTTCACCATCTTTTTTATTTTTGTCTGTCAATTCTGCAAAAGGTATTCATACTGGGAAGAAATATACTCTTTCCTTCTGTCTTAGATATTGTGGATTTTACTTTTTCTCTCATTTCCAGTTAGAGTGCATCTTTTTATAACAAAAATCTTTACACTTAACTAAATTGAAATAACCACTGGAAAAAGCCTACTTACTCAAAATGCATGCAAATGAACATAAAAACAGAAACACTAACTTTCAAATCCAAGGATCCTTTCTTCCATGTGACAAGAGAGAGAGTTTCCTATTCCCATTTTATTACAGTTGCCTTTTCAACTTTACTACACTGAAATTATATAATGTGTTCACAACAACAAAAATTACAAACTATTACATAGTAGCAGAGATCAGCATAGTATGTACAAATTATACAATCAATTTTATATTCATTCATATTAGGGAGTAGTTCACAAAGCTACTTAAATCCAACATACAAACAAGAAATAAGTGCAGACCTAACACACACATACATCACAACATAACAGAGAATAAGATCATGACAGTTACTATGCAGAATTAAATTTAACACTTCAAGCAGCAATTCAATAAACAGTCAAATTAAAATAGTAAATGCAAAACTATTAAAATAGGTCACAAATGCATAACAATCATGACAGTACATGCACACATTTTCAACAAATGACAATAAATACTTGGCGTGACTAATATAAAACCAAAGTCAAAAATAAAAATTACAGATACAAGAAGAACTTCTCCTTAACAGGAATAATGGGTAAGTAGAACAGCATAACACAAAATGATACGGCACTCGGTCTCCAATTTATGTGATTATACTGGGGAGATGATCTTCTACATCATTATATTTCTAATATCTAATACTTGTGAGCTATATCAGACACAAGACATCAATTAATTTCCAAATAACTTGTGATACATAACAATAACTTTACTCACAAACAATAATGCCAAAGACTGGAGGTATGAAGATGAATTTAAAAAGTGAATAACTCTCAGATGGCATTGTTCAGACAAAATTTCACTGTTGGTTGTGGTCTGCCTGTGGATAAAGTAAAACTTGGAAGACAGTTTTACAATCTGGAATTTTTATTTGCACTTCCTGCATCTCTTGAACTCTAAAGTATTAACAAACAAGAAGGAGGTGGGCACAATTATCTCTTCCCTTCATTTTATTTTTGGTAACAGAGTTGTCTTTACAAGTCAAAGTATAAATATTATAAATAATTAAAAAGGAAGATAAAAGTTTATTTCCAGCATTACTTGAGGACGAAGAGGAGTTTCTGCTTATAAATCATGGGAAAGAGATCAACTAAAATAAAACACACTTGACAGACACAACTTAGAAAACATAATTAAATTTCTAACTTCCTGATTTCAAAACATCCTCCATTATGAGAAATAAAATAGAAAATGGGAGAAAGCACACAAAATTCATTTAAGAGTTGAAACAAGTACCCAAGGTTTTGCCTTCATGATCAATAGGATGTTCAGGAGCATGGCATTTGGTTTTACTGCAGAAGACAGTTCACCTGAGAGCACTCATTCTTCAATTTTCCTCCTCCTCCCTAATGTTTTGCATCTAACTAGCTGATTTTAACTTCTGTCAACTTTTTCACCCTGTAATTTCTTGACATATTCATCACTGGTAACTAATTGCCAATACTACCTATCTGATCCTCAGCTATTAATCCATTGTTATTCTGTTGCCTTGCATCTTGTGTGTGTCTCGTTCCTGTGTGAGGAGTGACTACTACTTTTTTCCAGCACTGTAAATACTGGCATTTATTATTTCTTTATTTTTCTTTCAACTCTCAAAGTAATGTCTTAAAATTTCTGGAAACTACTGATTCAACTACATTTTCTAATTAGCATGCCTATCAACCAAACTGTAACTGTTCCGGTTTTCTTCAACTGTTCAGCACACACACCTCACCAGTGCCAAATACTGTTAAGGAATTAATTCTGACACATTCAGATGACACATACCACAAAGGAATCCACTGCAATGGGACACTAATTCCAGAAAAATCCAAGCTGAGTCTCCTCAACAACCATCTCATAGTTTATATAACTGTCATTCCACTTACTCCTATACCTATGCCTAAACTCACTATGGCAATGTGTCTTTCATCCGTTAGTTCCTTACTGGTTCACCATACCACACAATGAAGCAGAAACCAATCCCTGCATGTAGATTTTTAACCTAATGTGAAGCCACCAAAGCATAAAAGAAGTTTAAGTATCTCTTACTCCCTTTAGCTGCAAGCTAAAGATTGGGTTTTAAAAATAGAGCAGTAGAACAGCTGAAATGGTTTTATACAAAATTATTACTTTATTGGTCTTTTGTACGCACGTAAATCTCGGTTTGGATAAAGGCTATGTATTTTGCTATACATGTATCTAAAGAAGAATAAAAGACTATCAAATTCTCCATCATATGAAGAGCTACTGGCAATCACTAGCTCTACAAGGAATTGATGTATGGCCTCCACTGTTGCCAGATACCATCGTGGACTTCCCTTCTGATGGCGCCAAAACTGTGACAGCCTCGATTGAAGAATTACACATGGCAGTGCTGAAACAAAAATTTAAAACACTATAACATTAGTCACGAAAAAACCCAGCTGGTGATAATTATATTCAACTTCCCAAGCTTTTTATAAATATGAGATTGGCTGTGACCAATTCATCTATTTCAAATCAACTGCTTCAGAAAAAAATTGTTCTGTTCACCATAACCTAAATTCTACATGATAAAAGTTGCTCCTATTGCAACGTAACAGGCGCTTTTTGTCACTAGATAAAACTGTGCTTTAAAGTATCCATTGCTATCCATATCAATGCTTTCTCTTATATTTACTTTGTCAGCTTTGTTTGTGTGTTCCAAGCTTTCCTATTTCGTTTGTCTTTCAGAAATTATCCCCAGCTCTGCTACCATATACTGAAAGTCAGAACCACATATTACTCACATCGACATAATAAGATTTGTGGGGGATGGCTTCAGTCAACAAATCCTGCAAAGCCTGGTAAGAAATTACAACCCAACTTGTTTTTGACACTTTTTTAGAGAAGCCTACTTTGAAGCAAGTGATGTATCTCAATTGATGCAGGAGATTAAAATACCTCGCTTCTGATTACCTGTTTCACTTTAAAGATAATGTTTTAATTAGCACCAATTAATTAAAACAATGATAAAGACATATCAATAACTTTTATAATGCTCTGCCATGACAAACTCCAATTAAAGTTGTGTAATCCTCTCATCAAATAGAAATGTATTATGTGCATCACAATAACATTGTTTGATTTTTATTCTGGCACCTTTCTAGTATTTTTTGTTTTATTATGTTTTAGTCTGTTCACCCCTTTTGATCCAGTTCAATCGAAACATTATAAACACAACTTCCCTGTGACCAGAACCAGCAATTTGTGAGGGATTCCCAATGTCATTTGGAGGCACTTGTACTATCTGTATTATTAGCCATCAATATAGCTTAAATTTATATAATACTTAATTCCAATCATAAGACAGTCATAATCATCCATTACAGTAAATTTTACAATATCACCATGACCTTTAATCCAAATACACAACATATCACCAGGACTTAATTTACATGTTCAGTTTGAACAGATGCAAAATTTCTTATCAACAGCGACAGGTGCACTAGCAGAGACAGAAAAAACCAAACAGTCTCGGACAATATCACTGTCTTATAGGCAACAACATCTTGAAGAGGCAAATTTTCTAAAGCTTGAATTCCTTATGTATTATTCTTGTGAATAGGAACTACAGCTAGGGTAATGAAATTTTGATGACAATGAACATCATCAATGGAATTTAAAGTGAAGGCAACTTACAACTGCAACGAAATGTGTGACAAGCAAATAGCTATTAATCTTTACAACTTTTTTTGTAGATGTTTTTTGTAGATGTTAGGACACCACCTGTACACATGGTGTACTGTAACATGTTGTGGCATCTCAGCAATTGAGCTGTTATGTGACCAAGACTGTTTATATAGCAGCGCATCTACTGGCTGATGCAATCGAGCTTACAATGCACGGGAGAGTTCTCCACAGCAGCAGCTACGTAAGTTTAGACCCGCTGCTGCCTTGGTGCACTTTTCTCAGCTCCAGGACAGTGCGTTGCAACAGCTTACGCTACTATCAGATACATAACAGCTCATTTGCCAAATGCCGCTATATCATACAGTTCACCTTGTGTATAGGTGGTGTCCTACCATCTACAAATAAATTTATGATGTGGGCATTACATACAATTTTGCTACATCTACCACAACTTATCAAAAGTTGTTTTCAGGTCCAGCATTTCTCAATGGTTTTAAGTTCGACTTCACTTTATTGTTTATTGATGTAGACGGTGGTCAAAATTGGGTTACCGTAGAATTTAGTTTGTGTTGACAAGAATAAGATGAAAGGAATTACAACTTCGGGAAATTTCCCTCATCATGATGTCATCGCCTACAAGGCACTGATGGTGTCTGAGATTGGGCACATTCTGCCTTCACTAGTGCATCTGTTGTCATTTATGAACCACTGTGTATTCATTCAACACAAATGTGTACATTAAATCCTGATGATATGCTGTCTATTTAGAGTAAAGGTCATGGTGTATTGCAAAGTCTACTATGATGGGTGACTGTGCTTTATATACTTCATTTTAATAAATAAAACTACATATTGATCTTGTCAAACACCAAGATGTAATTGCCTCCTTTCATTTGCAGCCAATCTGGGCCCTCAGCACAGTTTCCTGTTACCTGTGGCTCCCTCTGGGTGCTTAATAGACTGTGTAAGCTGTTGCTATGTGCTGTCCTTGAGTTTATGACTCCCCTTACGAAACATTGTAAATCTGACACAGGTCTGGCCTAACGTCATGGTAATGAAATCATTGGCTATTAGCACGAAAGCAGCAGTCGCAACTGAAGGTAATTCTTTTTGGTAGTAGCACTTATGTGAGTGGCTGTCCTGATGAGAATCTTGACAGACACTTTAGCAGACAACAGATGTTCATATGTTTCCACAATTGCACTACATGATTTTTGCATAGGGCAGCACTGACTCAGTGAGGCAGCAACACATTTCAGTTGTTCAGAGCATTGATCTCATGTTGTTAATGTGCAGAACAAAAAGATTCAAACAAACAACCACAAGATTAAGTATATCCACAGTACCAGTGAATTTGGGTCTATATTAATACCAATTAAAATTAAACAAAAAGTTGATATCACCACCACTATTATCCCCCCCCCACACACACACACAGATAGATAGATAGATAGAGAGAGAGAGAGAGAGAGAGAGAGAGAGAGAGAGAGAGAGATCCTAAGATGGAAATGGAATTAATAAAAGGCTTCAAGGAAAGACAATGAACCTGGCAGGAAAAAAAGTAACTCAATATTTTACCTCTCAGGCGAGGATCTTTGTAAATTCCTCGACTTTGATTCCATGTGCTATCAATAAAAACAGCTCTTGTGACAGGTAAACTGCCTTCTGTTATGCTCCATGTACTTTTTGTATCATCCAGTACATTGCTGTTCGCAGATCTGAAATGAAAAGGAAACAGGAAACTATGATTAATTTTAATCAGTTACGAAAAACCTATGATCTACCTACAAAAGAAAAAGTATAAAAATCCAGGATGGAATGTAACAATATCGTGAAAAGGAAAGTTGCTACTCACCGTATAGTGGAGATACCGAGTTGCGGATAGGCACAATAAAATACAGCTTTCAGCCAGTACAGCCTTCATCAGAATTAAACGGCAAACACACACATACAACCAAACGCAACTCACACAGTGGTGTGTGTGAGAGTTGTATTTGTGTGTGTGTGTGTGTGTGTGTGTGTGTGTGTGTGTGTGTGTTCACCATCTAATTCTGATGAAGGCCTTACTGGCCGAAAGCTATATTTGTGACAGTCTTTTTGTTGTGCTTATCCACGATTCAGCATCTCCGCTATATGGTGAGTAGCAACTTTCCTTTTCACAATACTGTTAGAAGTACGAAGGGACTTCAAAAATTCAGTTACACAAGCTGTCCCATGCTAAGACCACCGTGCAGCAAGAGTGGCACATTGTCAGAAGACAATACACATTCTGAGTTTTCTGCAGACACATTTCTGCTATGGTATGGTTACAGGTGCATCACAGTGTGGAACAAAAACAGCATGGCAACTGGAAACATACTCCAAAGCTAAAGTATGCAGAAAGTATGATTCTAGTGGGCAAAACTTCTAAACTGCATACAGATTACCCATGAGATTCTAGCAGTATGTAGACCACATGCAATGTCGGTGTCCAGCCACAGTGAAATGGTGCGAACAATTTGACCCAGGCTGCACAGATGTGGATTAAGAGTCCACACCTTGCAACATGTGATTTCCATCTTTTCGGCAAGCTGAAAAAACATTGGGAGGGGGGGAAGGGTGCAAGGAGAGAGATTTTAATGTTATTTGGCCTATAATAATAACATGTAATTTACTTTTTGAAGTACCCTCATATATGTTTTTTTTTGTGCCTGTGTGTGTGCATGTACAATGAATGCAAACAATTCCAATTTATATCATATATTATTCAAAAGCTTTAAGATCCTCTCAGTATAAACCCTGGTCTTTTAATCAATTAACAGTTCAGCAATTTGCCATTCCTCCCATGAACAATGGATCTTGCCAAGGTAGGGTGGCTTGAGTGCCACAACCACACAGACAGTCATAACCATAGATGCAACCACAATGTAGAGACATCCGTGGTACAGTCAGATAAATATGTCGCTGTTGATGAGGGGCAGCATACGTTTTAGCAGTTGCAAGGGGAACGGTTTGGATGATTGACTGATCTGTCCTTGTAACAACAGCCAATATAGCCTTGCTGGTACTGTGAATGGTTGAATGCAAGAGAAACTACAGCTGTTACTTTTCACGAGAGCATGCAGTCTTCTGTATGGTTACATACATACTCTAGAACTGTAGCAAATGTGCTCCAGTTACACGGAATGAAGTATCTGGTTGAAAAAATACAGGTACACAGAAGAAAATTGTATGTCGGAACGACACATCAGCACATGCCTAGTATATGGACATGGACACGGAACTGTGTGTCGAAGAGTTTGCTGCTTATCATACCAAGGGTCTGTCTACTCTCCTCCCCCCCCCCTCCCCCCTCCACGTCCCATGTTCTTTCAGTAAAAAATAACCTTTTTATATAAACGTATGGTTTGCTCTCAACAGTGCTTAGCGTTACATAGATAGTATGGTACAATATATTAGGAAAACAAAGGAAAAAATTACTTTTTCACTTTGTACACTTGGTAACGAATAGCTGTATTTATGTTATCAAGAAACACATATGAACAAAATTAGGGTTTAATCTTAATTTAATTAAACAATAATAAAAAACTAACATTATATTAGCCAAATTCTGGCTTCTCTTCGACAACCATGCCTCCATCCTTGCTACCCTCCCTGTTTTCCTTTCCCTGTTGCTTCATAACCTGGGTTGTGGGTAACTGAATCCACTTTCCCTTCTTCCCTTTCTTTCCCCTCTTTCCTCCCTGATGAAGGAACAAAGTTCCGAAAGCTAGGAATGTAAATTTTCTGTTCTGTTTTGTGTATCTATCGGCTGTACTGAGCTGAGGTAAGTACTGGCCAGCCCCTCTATCTCTTTGATAGTATTTGTTTCACATCTTTCATCATCTATGACAGATTGGTTGGTTGGTTTAAAAGAGGGGGGAAAGGGACCAAACTACGAGGTCATTGGCCCCTTGTTCCTAATAAAAAAAATGCCACAAGTGTGAGAATAAAACAGACAAGACATATAACACAAAACTGAAAGAAAGGGAAGACCACGAGAACAAAGAAAAGGCAATGAACACTAAAAGGAACAAAAGAGGACAAGAAAACAACAGAGATATGCAAGAAACAGTTAGAAGAGAGTAAAACAAGGAAGCAGATTACAGTGGCTGGCCGACCACGAAAATAAAAAGGAAAAGCCAGCCACCCTGCAACACATTAAAACTTCCATCCTAAAAGCACTATGGTGGAGGACACAGAGGGACAAAGGACATGTGCTAAAACTCAGATTGAATGATAAAACCCACCTTCACAGATGAAACATAAAACCAAATCAAGGCATTGTCTGCAAAAATCAATGATAACGAGTCAGGCAACCAAAGATCTACATCTACATCCACATCCATACTCCGAAACCCACCATACGGTGCGTGGCAGAGGGTACCTCATACCACAACCAGCATCTTCTCTCCCTGTTCCACTCTCAAACAGAACGAGGGAAAAATGACTGCCTATATGCCTCTGTACTAGCCCTAATCTCTCTTACCTTATCTTTGTGGTCAGTCCGTGAAATGTAAGTTGGCAGCAGTAAAATTGTACTGCAGTCAGCCTCAAATGCTGGTTCTCTAAATTTCCTCAGCAGCGATTCACGAAAAGAACGCCTCCTTTCCTCTAGAGACTCCCACCCGAGTTCCTGAAGCATTTCCGTAACACTCGCATTATGATCAAACCTACCAGTAACAAATCTAGCAGCCCGCCTCTGAATTGCTTCTATGTCCTCTCTCAATCCGACCCGATAGGGATCCCAAACATTCGAGCAGTACTCAAGAATAGGCCATATTAGTGTTTTATAAGTGGTCTCCGTTACAGATGAACCACATCTTCCCAAAATTCTACCAATGAACCAAAGACGACTATCTGCCTTCCCCCACAACTGCAATTACATGCTTGTCCCACTTCATATCGCTCTGCAATGTTACGCCCAAATATTTAATCGCCGTGACTGTTTCAAGCGCTACACTACTAATGGAGTATTCAAACATTACAGGATTATTTTTCCTATTCATCTGCATTAATTTACATTTATCTATATTTAGAGGTGGCTGCCATTCTTTACACCGATCACAAATCCTGTCTTCAGTCATCTTGTATCCTCCTACAGTCACTCAACGATGACACCTTCCTGTACACCACAGCATTATCAGCAAACAGCCGCACATTACTATCCACCCTACCCAAAAGATCATTTATGTAGATAGAAAACAACAGTGGACCTACCACACTTCCCTGGGGCACTCCAGATGATACCCTCACCTCCAATGAACACACCATCGAGGACAAAGTACTGGGTTCTATTACTTAAGAAGTCTTCGAGCCACTCACATACTTGGGAACCAATCCCATATGCTCGTACCTTAGTTAGGGGTCACAGCAGCCAAAGGAGGACACAGCAGAATAATATGGGCCACTGTCAACCAGGCACTGCACCGACACTGAGGTGAGTCTTCACGGAGCAGGAGGTGGCCGTGGGTCGCCCAGGGATGGTCAATGCGGAGCCGGCAGAGAACCACGAGAGGTCCTCGTCGAGGACTTTCACAGATTCATGGTCCCCCTAATGGATCACAGTTTGTTGTGCGTACTGAGATTTTGCAATTCCGTCTCCCAAAGCTGAAAAACCTTGCGGCATAATAATGAACGCAGGTCAGTTGCAGGGATGCCCATCTCCAGAAGTGGTTTCCGTGTAGCCTGTTTGGCCAGCCTGTCAGCAAGTGCATTTCCTGAGATTCCAATGTGACCAGGGGTACAGACTGGACCGTTCCAGGGCATATATGGACTCCTGGATGGACGCTACCAAAGGATGATGAGGGTAGCACTCATTGATAGTTTTCAGGCTGCTCCAGGGGTCAGTACATAAAAGAAAAGACTCCCCTGGGCAAGAATGGAGATACTGAAGTGCACGAGAAATGGCCACCAGCTCTGCAGTGAATACACTGTAGCGATCGGGTAAGCAATGGTGGTCAATATAGCCAACGTAAGCAACGTCAACGCGACCATCAGCCACCGACTCGTCAGTGTAAACCACTTGAGAGCTCCAGAACACATCAAGAATGGAGAGGAAGTGACAGCGAAGAGCCACACAGTTAAAGGAGTCCTTAGGGCCATGCACAAGGTCCAGATGAAGCTGCGGCCGAAGCGTACACCATGGAGGACTGTAAGTAGAGGTGGTAACGTGAAGGACTCCAGTTCAGAGAGAAGGGAGAGGACGCGAACTGCAATCCTAAGCCCCGACCGCGGCCGCCAATACGGGAGATGGACTGCCGCAGGCGGGAAAAGGAGACGGTACTTCGGATGTTCAGGAGAACTACGAATGTGTGCTGCATAACTGGCGAGCAGTTGTGCAAGTCTCATCTGCAATGGGGGGACCAGTACGCTGGACACCAGACACATCCTCAAAGCTCCTGTCACCAGTTGAACCCCACAGTGGTGCAGCAGTACGAAATGCAGAAGTCGTCTGCATACACAGACGGTGAGACGGAGGGCCTGACAGCTGCTGCTAGACCATTAATGGCCACTAAAAATAGAGACACACTTAACACAGAGCCCTGCGGAATTCCATTCTCCTGGATATGAATGGAACTATGGGAGGCACTAACTTGGACACGGAAAGTACGGAGCAACAAGAAGTTTCAGATAAAAATCAAGAGCAGGCCCTGGAGACCCCACTCAAATAATGTGGCAAGGATATGATGTCACCAGGTCGTGTCGTATGCTTTATGTAAGTCAAAAAAGACACCAACCAGGTGTTGGCCGCCCTGACATGGAGCCAGTAGGCCACGTGACTCCAGGACCCAACCCAAACGCAGACATACCATATGTTCCAGCAGGTTACAAAGGACACTGGTGAGGCTGATGGATTGATAGCTATCCACATCAAGCAGGTTTTTACTGGGTGTGAGCACTGGAATGATGGTACTCTCCTGCTATTGCAATGGAAAGACACCATCGCACCAGATTCGGTTGAAGATAACGAGGAGATGTCCCTTCTAGTGAGATGAGAGATGTTTAATCATCTGGCTATGGATCCGATCAGGCCCAGGAGCTGTGTCAATGAATGAGAGGACGTTCCCTTCCAGCCGCCATCTGAGAGTGTGAAAGGCTGGGGGGGGTAATTCTCCGACACAGAGGCTTGAGCAAAGTGCTTGGCTATCACGTTTGTGTCGGTAGATAAGACGCCATTTATGGTAACACCAGGAAAACCTGTTGGGATCTAGTACCCGAAACAACGTTTAATCTTTGACCAGATGTGGGAAGGTAACATATGGTACCCAATGGTCGAGACGTAGCTCTCCCAACACTCCTGCTTCGGTTGTCTGAGAAGTTGGCGAATGTGGGCACAGAACAGTTTAAAGGCTATGAGGTGCTCCAGGGAAGGGTGCCACTTATGACGCTGTAGAGCTCGCCAACACACTAATTTCTTTAGCGTCTTTCCGGTGACCACCACGGGACTGCCTTATGCCTCAGGCACCCAAAAGAGTGAGGGATCGTGTTTTCTGCTGCAAAAACAATTATTGTAGTCACTGCTCAACCATCACATCGATGTTACAGTGTGCGGGAGATTCAACAGTGACAGCAGAGGTGAAAGTTTTCCAGTCCGCCTTGTTTATAGCCCATCTGGGCAGGCATCCATGGGTCTGACACAGGGGCAGTGACAGGAAGATGGGGGAAGTGGTCACTACCACACAGGTCATCATGTACTCTCCATTGGATAGGCGGGAGAAGTTCTGGGCTGCAAATTGATAAATCAATGACCAAGTAAATACCATGAGCCACATTGAAATGTGTGGTGGCCCCAGTGTTTTAGAGGCAGAGGTCGAACTGAGACAGAAAGTTTCGACATCTCTGCCTCAGCCATTAAGCACAGTGCTACCCGACAAGGGATTATGGGCGTAAAAATCTCCCAAAAGTAGGAAAGGTTTAGGTAGCTGATCAATCAGTGCAGCTAATACATTCAGGGGTACTGCATCATCTGGTGGAAGATATACATTGCAGACAGTTATTTCCTGCATCGTCCTTATTCTGACAGCCACAGATTCAAGAGGGGGTTTGAAAGGGCACAGGTTCACTACAGACTAAGTCTACGACATAAATGCAAACTCCACCTGACACTCAATTATAGTCGCTACGGTTCCTGCAATATCCCTTATAGCCATGGACGACAGAGGTCCACATTGCCGGGAACCAGGCTTCCTGGAGGCCAATGCAGATAGCAGGTGTAAAGCTGAACAGTTGCCGTAGCTCAGCAAAGCGGTCGAAAAAACCACCACAATTTCACTGGAGGATGATGTCATCATGAGACTGGGAAGGCATGGAACATTCAATGAGTTAGTTTACGCCTCAGAGTCACCAGCTGCCACCAACTTATTGCCTGAGCAGTTTATATCCATTGTGTCTGATGGTCTGGCAAGATCTAGGTCGATAGCGGACACTGAAATCTCCACCCCATCCTCAGATGCAGAGCTTGTAGGCAGTGATGTTGTGGGTGCCAAAGCAATTTCTTTGGTCTTCGGGGTTTTCTTTTTGGATTTCTCTCCCTGCTCCTTGGTTTTCTCTGGTTGGGAGGACTTCACTGGCTCAGTCTCCGGAACTGAGGATGAGCGTGAAGCCCTACGACCAGCTGCTTTTGGGCTCTTCAGCCACTTCAGTGTCATCTTTCCCACTAGCAGAAACCTGGGAAGGGAGTGACCCAAGAAACCCCTTCCTAGTGAGAGAAGCCTACAAAGACTTACGCTTCTCCGACTTAGAAGTGAGGATGGACGTCCCAGATGGCTGGGGGGAGGGGGGCAGGGGGGGGGGGGGTGTTGCTACCGAAGTAAGTGGTGCAAGAGCAACAGGGAGGGAAATGGCCCCCACCATCAAGGGGGCAGCTGTAGTCTTCCGGCTCTGAGAGATGACTGGTGCTGGTGGAGTTGATGGTGCCAGAACTGTTGTAGCGATGGCATAAGACGATGTCATAAACACAGGATGCAGACGTTCAAATTTTCTCTTAGCCTCAGTGCAGGTCAGTCGGTCCAGGGTCTTGTACTCCACGATTTTCCTTTCTTTCTGGAGTATCCTGCAGTCTGGCGAGCAAGGCAAATGGTGCTCACCACAGCTGACACAGATGGGAGGCGGGGCATGTGGGGTATTGGGGTGAGATGGGCATCCACAATCTTTACATATGATGCTGGAGGTACAGCAGGAAGACATATGGCCGAACTTCCAGCACTCAAAGCATCACATCGGGTGAGGGATGTAGGGCTTTACATCACAGCAGTAGACCATCACCTAGACATTCTTGGGCAATGTATCACCCTCAAAGGCCAAGATGAAGGCGATGAAGGCACCGGTGGCAACCTGATTATCCCTCGGACCCCAGTGGACACACCGGACAAAATGCACACCTTGCCGCTCTAAATTGGCGCCCAGACTTCAAAAGAAGGTCCCTGTGAAATATGATACCCTGGAAAATATTTAAGCTCTTACGGAGCATGATGGTTACAGAAATATCCCCCAGCTTGTCACAAGCAATTAACACCTGTGACTGGGCAGAGGATGCTGTATTGATCAAGACTGAAGCAGATCTCATTTTGAACGAGCCCTCCACCTACCCAAACTTGTCCTCTAAATGCTCAACAAAAAACTGAGGCTTCATCATCATGAAAGATTCCCCATCAGCTCTCGAACATACAAGGTACTGGGGCTAATAAGATCCGCTGCTATCCTTACCCTGACGTTACTCCCATGGTGTGGCCAGGGAGGGGAACAATTTGGGGTCATACTTCTGTGCACTGAATTGAGCTCATGAACGCTTACAGACTGCTGGTGTTTCACCACAAGCAAGAGATGATGGACTACGCTTCATCGTGTGTCATCCACCCTGATGCCACCTACTCCGACTAGGGCTCTCCCCATAGGCGCCACCCATTTGATATTCAAGTCTTTTGTACTGACTCCCACCACAGAGACCTAGAAAACCTCAGCTTGACATTCATCACCATCTCAATCCTGCTTGTAGCCACTGCCTATACCAAAGGTGGATGACCCAAAATCTCACATCAGCCCCAACCTGATTTTGGAAATCAAAGTAAGCACATGATATGTTGTTGTTGTTGTTGTTGTTGTTGTTGTGGTCTTCAGTCCTGAGACTGGTTTGATGCAGCTTTCCATGCTACTCTATCCTGTGCAAGCTTCTTCATCTCCCAGTACCTACTGCAGCCTACATCCTTCAGAATCTGCTTAGTGTATTCATCTCTTGGTCTCCCCCTACGATTTTCACCCTCCACACTGCCCTCCAATACTAAATTGGTGATCCCTTGATGCCTCAGAACATGTCCTACCAACCGATCCCTTCTTCTGGTCAAGTTGTGCCACAAACTTCTCTTCTCCCCAATCCTATTCAATACCTCCTCATTAGTTACGTGATCTACCCACCTTATCTTCAGCATTCTTCTGTAGCACCACATTTCGAAAGCTTCTATTCTCTTCTTGCCCAAACTAGTTATCGTCCATGTTTCACTTCCTACATGGCTACACTCCATACAAATACTTTCAGAAACGACTTCCTGACACTTAAATCTATACTCGATGTTAACAAATTTCTCTTCTTCAAAAACGCTTTCCTTACCACTGCCAGTCTACATTTTATATCCTATCTACTTCGACCATCATCAGGTATTTTGCTCCCCAAATAGCAAAACTCCTTTACTACTCTAAGTGTCTCATTTCCTAATCTAATACCCTCAACATCACCTGACTTAATTCAACTACATTCCATTATCCTCGTTTTGCTTTTCTTGATGTTCATCTTATCTCACTGACTCCAAAGGCTTGCCTAATTATAACCTCCTTTTCTGTGTGCCTAATTATAACCTCCTTTTTTTGTGTGTTCTGCCGTTGCTTGGTGAGTAGACATTTTATCCATTCAATTACATTACAGAGTATATATGTAGATGTATTAAATCAAAACAATGACTTCTGTGACTTCATAAACAATTGATGGATGGTGCTGTGTCCTTGCAAATATATTCAGAGTTCTCAAATGATAATAAAAGCAAATGTTCTTTGGATTTGTCTTTTATCAGTGACATTTTCATCACTCAAAGTTTTTGAACAGAAATTTTTTACCGGAGTATTAAAAGGGGTAGGACTAGTCTTTAAACCAGTTGTTGACAAAATTCAAGCCTCTCAAGCTAACAAATGGTTACTATCATAGTGCCAACTTGTAAGCAAATAGCCCTCTTTCAACATTGACATCAGGCTACTACTACAGACCACTCTGCCACAAAAACTCAGTTTCCAAAAAATAATGTACAAACAAAATACAAATTTTCACTATTTTATTCTATCTCTGTTTGTGGACAAAAGATGACACACACCACACCACCATTACGTTGCAAGTCAAGGCCGACATCCTGTGTCAGTTGGTTCAACCAACTTTCCACAAATATACAGTTGCTTATCAATGTCTGTGAGAAAGAATAAATTTAGCTCCATCACCACGCAGGATACTTACCTTGGTTGTATGAAGAGTTCTTCAATTGTAGATGCTGCCTTTCCTGGATATACAAGAACGACCTGTAATAATGATGATGATAATGATAAGGATAGATAAAATTTTAAATTTAACAGTTTTAAACATGGCTGTTAATCAGCAACCGTATACTAGTTTCAACATAAGATTATACAGCCAATCGATTGCAAATAACCATTAGGTACATTGACCTAGGTTTCGACACCTACTAAGGGTGCCTTTATCAGAATGAAATTTTGATAAATTCTACAAAATAATACATAGAAATTGAGTATGACAAAAAACACATTAGCCAAGGTGACTGAAATAAGCAGATGACATACAGGAATTTGCCATTACTGCACCCAAATTCCTATACGAAATCTGTGTATTTAGGTCCCCCTGCCTGCCTTTACATTTTTGACATATAGTTTAGGACACCCTGTGTATTTTCAGCAACTGATTTTGCTTGCGTTACTGTGATGACTCCCATGTCATTTACAGATGACCCTGATATGAAATAAATAAAATTTAAAATTTTTTCAACATAGGATTATACAGCCAACCGGTTGCAAATAACTGTTAGGTACTTTGACCTAGGTTTCAACACCTACTAAGGGTGTCTTCATCAGAATGAAATTTTGATAAATCCTATAAAATACATAGAAAATTAAGAATGACAAAAAACACGTTAACCAAGATGACAATTTTCAAAGCATACAAAGGTTACTTACATAAAATTACATTGCTAAAAAGGAATGGTCAGAATTTTAGCAGCTACGCCCAAGTCAAAAGTGAAATAAAACATTCCAGCCTTTGCCACATGTACCTAGACAGGAACAACATCAGACTAACTAGCTCAGTGGCTTACATTGCTGCCATGAAAACAATACAAGTTGCACTACCAGTCAGGAGCGGACAGTGACATGAGCCCATTTGAAACACTACATCATAAATAATTGAAAAAATGACAGTTAATTTTAAAAACAAAATATAAAGGAAGAGAGCTTAATGTCGTTTTGAAAGCACACAGTACTCAAGCAGATTAAGAAAAACTAACAGATATCTGTTAGGCTTTACAGAAATTACTATTACATAAAGGACAGAAAGATAAATAAAATTTTACTAACAGCTGTACAATCCAAAAAGTATTTGCATGAAGGTAACTTCAGTAGCACATATCTTTGAGACTCAAGGAAAATAATGTTTCAGAACCAGGAGCAGGAAAATGTAGTAAAAATAGAGCAATCAAAATTTCGCAAGCAGTGAATTAAACCATAGTAAACATTTTTGTTAAATAGTTGAAACTGTTCATTGAGGATGAATATGCCTAAAAATCCCCAGTTCTTTGAGCCTGTGACCTTTCTTTTCTCTATCTAAAGGGACATTTCTTCAATGCATTTTTGGTTTGTGTCCGGAAATTAGCAGATGATAACCAAAAGTGGAATTATGTACATTAGTGCCTCTTTCTCCCAACAAATGTTCTTTGTACCTGACACTAAAAGGCTTTCCAGTTTGTCCTATATGGACACACATCATAAGTGATTTTATACACTCCTGAATTGCATATAGGAGCTACTGTGGACTTGAGATTATGAATGAAATATTTTTGCAAGTTATCATTCGAGGAAAAGGTAATTTCGAATTCCATATTTTTTAATCAGAAGATGACAAATTTGATACAAAATAGAACCTAAAAATGGAATCAAGAAAACATTTGTACTTCTTACTTTCAGAAACAGCACTGCTGCCGAAGTGGTCACTTTAGTGTCAGTTTTGACTTTGAAGATCTTGTCAGCTAACATGAGATCATAGCCATTATTAACTGCAATAGTTTTTATAACATTCATCTTTTCATTAAGCTTTTCAGGTGACAAGGTACAGAAACCGCATGGTGATGCTGAATGGAAAAATGCTTTCTTATGGGAATGAGGATGCGCTGACTAACAGACAATTTGATCTGTATTACTGGCTTTTTGAAAAACACGGAAAGAAATTCTGTCATTGTCAATAGCAACAACCGAGGTCCAAATAATTAATCTGACAGTTGTTATTATCTAATTCTCATATGAAGCTGATTTTTTCATGAAGACTATTAAAAATCTCAAAAAAACAGTGAATTCCTTCCTGCATATGATTAAAATGCCTCTATGTACCAACCATATGACAAAATACCAAGATCATCAGCTGAAAAATTACTGAAGAATGTCTCATCCAAAAAATTAATGAAAATATCAGCCAATATGCCTGCCAGTGGATTTCCCACTGACAAGTCATCAGGCTGATGGCAATGTCTGCAAGTGGAAACAAAATAGTTGTCTTTTACTATATTCTTAGCAGTGATTTGCTCATCAGAAATATCTTTTTAAAAAGTACGTAGGTTTTTTTCAACAATGTCAATGGTGGTTTGAAGAGGTACATTAGTATATAGGTTCGTGATATCTAATAAAAACAATTTAGTATCTTGGTCACACTGCGAATCTTTGATTTTACTGACTGGATGTTGGCTATTGATGGCAGAATAATTATTTCTAAAAATAAATGACTCTTATTTTTTCTTGAAGAAACCTTGCTAACTCTTGATATGCACAGTTCATACTGTTCACAATCAGAAGTATTGGATGGTGACTTTTATATACTTTAGACTGGGAACTCAACATCTGGGACCAGTGGATTCATATTAATAAGATTTTTATATGACATTGTTTGAGCAAATGCATAGTGCTGCTAACAGCAAGTCTAATTACTTTTTATAGCATGGAGGAACGGATCCTCATCTAGCTCCAAAACATTATTCGCCTCAAAAATTGTAATGTTTTAGACTCATATTCATTCTGAGTAGCAATGATTTCAGCATTCCCTTTGTCAGACTTCATTACAGAGCACTGTTTTCTTTTTCAGCTTGGCATTAATATTTTTAATCAATTTCTTACCAACATCATATTGACAGAAGGTTTTTAACTGCATGTTTCTAAAAACTTCTACATAAATCATGAGCTACCCTTATTTTTCAACAACCGTCTACTTTGACTCTATCAAAGTAGACACTTGTCGACAAACATTAAGTTCTCTTCCTTCATATTTGGTTTTTAAAATTAACTGTCATTCTTTCAATTATTTCTGATATAATGTTTCAAACGGGCACATGTCACCATCTGTTGTTGATAGGCGGCATGACTTGTATTGTTCTCATGGAGGCAATGTAAGCCACTGGGCCAATCAGTCTGGTGTTTTTCCTAGCTAGGTACATGTGGTAAAGGCTGGAATGTTTTATTTCACTTTTGACTGGAGCACAGCTACTAAATTCTGTCATCTTGGTTAATATGAAACTTCCTGGCAGATTAAAACTGTGTGCCCGACCGAGACTCGAACTCGGGACCTTTGCCTTTCGCGGGCAAATGCTCTACCAACTGAGCTACCGAAGCACGACTCACGCCCGGTACTCACAGCTTTACTTCTGCCAGTACCTCGTCTCCTACCTTCCAAACTTTACAGAAGCTCTCCTGCGAACCTTGCAGAACTAGCACTCCTGAAAGAAAGGATATTGCGGAGACATGGCTTAGCCACAGCCTGGGGGATGTTTCCAGAATGAGATTTTCACTCTGCAGCGGAGTGTGCGCTGATATGAAACTTCCTGGCAGATTAAAACTGTGTGCCCGACCGAGACTCAAACTCGGGACCTTTGCCTTTCGCGGGCAAATGCTCTACCAACTGAGCTACCGAAGCACGACTCACGCCCGGTACTCACAGCTTTACTTCTGCCAGTACCTCGTCTCCTACCTTCCAAACTTTACAGAAGCTCTCCTGCGAACCTTGCAGAACTAGCACTCCTGAAAGAAAGGATATTGCGGAGACATGGCTTAGCCACAGCCTGGGGGATGTTTCCAGAATGAGATTTTCACTCTGCAGCGGAGTGTGCGCTGATATGAAACTTCCTGGCAGATTAAAACTGTGTGCCCGACCGAGACTCGAACTCGGGACCTTCGCCTTTCGCGGGCAAATGCTCTACCAACTGAGCTACCGAAGCACGACTCACGCCCGGTACTCACAGCTTTACTTCTGCCAGTACCTCGTCTCCTACCTTCCAAACTTTACAGAAGCTCTCCTGCGAACCTTGCAGAACTAGCACTCCTGAAAGAAAGGATATTGCGGAGACATGACTTAGCCACAGCCTGGGGGATGTTTCCAGAATGAGATTTTCACTCTGCAGCGGAGTGTGCGCTGATATGAAACTTCCTGGCAGATTAAAACTGTGTGCCCGACCGAGACTCGAACTCGGGACCTTTGCCTTTCGCGGGCAAATGCTCTACCAACTGAGCTACCGAAGCACGACTCACGCCCGGTACTCACAGCTTTACTTCTGCCAGTACCTCGTCTCCTACCTTCCAAACTTTACAGAAGCTCTCCTGCGAACCTTGCAGAACTAGCACTCCTGAAAGAAAGGATATTGCGGAGACATGGCTTAGCCACAGCCTGGGGGATGTTTCCAGAATGAGATTTTCACTCTGCAACGGAGTGTGCGCTGATATGAAACTTCCTGGCAGATTAAAACTGTGTGCCCGACCGAGACTCGAACTCGGGACCTTTGCCTTTCGCGGGCAAATGCTCTACCAACTGAGCTACCGAAGCACGACTCACGCCCGGTACTCACAGCTTTACTTCTGCCAGTACCTCGTCTCCTACCTTCCAAACTTTACAGAAGCTCTCCTGCGAACCTTGCAGAACTAGCACTCCTGAAAGAAAGGATATTGCGGAGACATGGCTTAGCCACAGCCTGGGGGATGTTTCCAGAATAAGATTTTCACTCTGCAGCGGAGTGTGCGCTGATATGAAACTTCCTGGCAGATTAAAACTGTGTGCCCGACCGAGACTCGAACTCGGGACCTTTGCCTTTCGCGGGCAAATGCTCTACCAACTGAGCTACCGAAGCACGACTCACGCCCGGTACTTACAGCTTTACTTCTGCCAGTACCTCGTCTCCTACCTTCCAAACTTTACAGAAGCTCTCCTGCGAACCTTGCAGAACTAGCACTCCTGAAAGAAAGGATATTGCGGAGACATGGCTTAGCCACAGCCTGGGGGATGTTTCCAGAATGAGATTTTCACTCTGCAGCGGAGTGTGCGCTGATATGAAACTTCCTGGCAGATTAAAACTGTGTGCCCGACCGAGACTCGAACTCGGGACCTTTGCCTTTCGCGGGCAAATGCTCTACCAACTGAGCTACCGAAGCACGACTCACGCCCGGTACTCACAGCTTTACTTCTGCCAGTACCTCGTCTCCTACCTTCCAAACTTTACAGAAGCTCTCCTGCGAACCTTGCAGAACTAGCACTCCTGAAAGAAAGGATATTGCGGAGACATGGCTTAGCCACAGCCTGGGGGATGTTTCCAGAATGAGATTTTCACTCTGCAGCGGAGTGTGCGCTGATATGAAACTTCCTGGCAGATTAAAACTGTGTGCCCGACCGAGACTCGAACTCGGGACCTTTGCCTTTCGCGGGCAAATGCTCTACCAACTGAGCTACCGAAGCACGACTCACGCCCGGTACTCACAGCTTTACTTCTGCCAGTACCTCGTCTCCTACCTTCCAAACTTTACAGAAGCTCTCCTGCGAACCTTGCAGAACTAGCACTCCTGAAAGAAAGGATATTGCGGAGACATGACTTAGCCACAGCCTGGGGGATGTTTCCAGAATGAGATTTTCACTCTGCAGCGGAGTGTGCGCTGATATGAAACTTCCTGGCAGATTAAAACTGTGTGCCCGACCGAGACTCGAACTCGGGACCTTTGCCTTTCGCGGGCAAATGCTCTACCAACTGAGCTACCGAAGCACGACTCACGCCCGGTACTCACAGCTTTACTTCTGCCAGTACCTCGTCTCCTACCTTCCAAACTTTACAGAAGCTCTCCTGCGAACCTTGCAGAACTAGCACTCCTGAAAGAAAGGATATTGCGGAGACATGGCTTAGCCACAGCCTGGGGGATGTTTCCAGAATGAGATTTTCACTCTGCAGCGGAGTGTGCGCTGATATGAAACTTCCTGGCAGATTAAAACTGTGTGCCCGACCGAGACTCGAACTCGGGACCTTTGCCTTTCGCGGGCAAATGCTCTACCAACTGAGCTACCGAAGCACGACTCACGCCCGGTACTCACAGCTTTACTTCTGCCAGTACCTCGTCTCCTACCTTCCAAACTTTACAGAAGCTCTCCTGCGAACCTTGCAGAACTAGCACTCCTGAAAGAAAGGATATTGCGGAGACATGGCTTAGCCACAGCCTGGGGGATGTTTCCAGAATGAGATTTTCACTCTGCAGCGGAGTGTGCGCTGATATGAAACTTCCTGGCAGATTAAAACTGTGTGCCCGACCGAGACTCGAACTCGGGACCTTTGCCTTTCGCGGGCAAATGCTCTACCAACTGAGCTACCGAAGCACGACTCACGCCCGGTACTCACAGCTTTACTTCTGCCAGTACCTCGTCTCCTACCTTCCAAACTTTACAGAAGCTCTCCTGCGAACCTTGCAGAACTAGCACTCCTGAAAGAAAGGATATTGCGGAGACATGGCTTAGCCACAGCCTGGGGGATGTTTCCAGAATGAGATTTTCACTCTGCAGCGGAGTGCCCGACCGAGACTCGAACTCGGGACCTTTGCCTTTCGCGGGCAAATGCTCTACCAACTGAGCTACCGAAGCACGACTCACGCCCGGTACTCACAGCTTTACTTCTGCCAGTACCTCGTCTCCTACCTTCCAAACTTTACAGAAGCTCTCCTGCGAACCTTGCAGAACTAGCACTCCTGAAAGAAAGGATATTGCGGAGACATGGCTTAGCCACAGCCTGGGGGATGTTTCCAGAATGAGATTTTCACTCTGCAGCGGAGTGTGCGCTGATATGAAACTTCCTGGCAGATTAAAACTGTGTGCCCGACCGAGACTCGAACTCGGGACCTTTGCCTTTCGCGGGCAAATGCTCTACCAACTGAGCTACCGAAGCACGACTCACGCCCGGTACTCACAGCTTTACTTCTGCCAGTACCTCGTCTCCTACCTTCCAAACTTTACAGCTCTCCTGCGAACCTTGCAGAACTAGCACTCCTGAAAGAAAGGATATTGCGGATACATGGCTTAGCCACAGCCTGGGGGATGTTTCCAGAATGAGATTTTCACTCTGCAGCGGAGTGTGCGCTGATATGAAACTTCCTGGCAGATTAAAACTGTGTGCCCGACCGAGACTCGAACTCGGGACCTTTGCCTTTCGCGGGCAAATGCTCTACCAACTGAGCTACCGAAGCACGACTCACGCCCGGTACTCACAGCTTTACTTCTGCCAGTACCTCGTCTCCTACCTTCCAAACTTTACAGAAGCTCTCCTGCGAACCTTGCAGAACTAGCACTCCTGAAAGAAAGGATATTGCGGAGACATGGCTTAGCCACAGCCTGGGGGATGTTTCCAGAATGAGATTTTCACTCTGCAGCGGAGTGTGCGCTGATATGAAACTTCCTGGCAGATTAAAACTGTGTGCCCGACCGAGACTCGAACTCGGGACCTTTGCCTTTCGCGGGCAAATGCTCTACCAACTGAGCTACCGAAGCACGACTCACGCCCGGTACTCACAGCTTTACTTCTGCCAGTACCTCGTCTCCTACCTTCCAAACTTTACAGAAGCTCTCCTGCGAACCTTGCAGAACTAGCACTCCTGAAAGAAAGGATATTGCGGAGACATGGCTTAGCCACAGCCTGGGGGATGTTTCCAGAATGAGATTTTCACTCTGCAGCGGAGTGTGCGCTGATATGAAACTTCCTGGCAGATTAAAACTGTGTGCCCGACCGAGACTCGAACTCGGGACCTTTGCCTTTCGCGGGCAAATGCTCTACCAACTGAGCTACCGAAGCACGACTCACGCCCGGTACTCACAGCTTTACTTCTGCCAGTACCTCGTCTCCTACCTTCCAAACTTTACAGAAGCTCTCCTGCGAACCTTGCAGAACTAGCACTCCTGAAAGAAAGGATATTGCGGAGACATGGCTTAGCCACAGCCTGGGGGATGTTTCCAGAATGAGATTTTCACTCTGCAGCGGAGTGTGCGCTGATATGAAACTTCCTGGCAGATTAAAACTGTGTGCCCGACCGAGACTCGAACTCGGGACCTTTGCCTTTCGCGGGCAAATGCTCTACCAACTGAGCTACCGAAGCACGACTCACGCCCGGTACTCACAGCTTTACTTCTGCCAGTACCTCGTCTCCTACCTTCCAAACTTTACAGAAGCTCTCCTGCGAACCTTGCAGAACTAGCACTCCTGAAAGAAAGGATATTGCGGAGACATGGCTTAGCCACAGCCTGGGGGATGTTTCCAGAATGAGATTTTCACTCTGCAGCGGAGTGTGCGCTGATATGAAACTTCCTGGCAGATTAAAACTGTGTGCCCGACCGAGACTCGAACTCGGGACCTTTGCCTTTCGCGGGCAAATGCTCTACCAACTGAGCTACCGAAGCACGACTCACGCCCGGTACTCACAGCTTTACTTCTGCCAGTACCTCGTCTCCTACCTTCCAAACTTTACAGAAGCTCTCCTGCGAACCTTGCAGAACTAGCACTCCTGAAAGAAAGGATATTGCGGAGACATGGCTTAGCCACAGCCTGGGGGATGTTTCCAGAATGAGATTTTCACTCTGCAGCGGAGTGTGCGCTGATATGAAACTTCCTGGCAGATTAAAACTGTGTGCCCGACCGAGACTCGAACTCGGGACCTTTGCCTTTCGCGGGCAAATGCTCTACCAACTGAGCTACCGAAGCACGACTCACGCCCGGTACTCACAGCTTTACTTCTGCCAGTACCTCGTCTCCTACCTTCCAAACTTTACAGAAGCTCTCCTGCGAACCTTGCAGAACTAGCACTCCTGAAAGAAAGGATATTGCGGAGACATGGCTTAGCCACAGCCTGGGGGATGTTTCCAGAATGAGATTTTCACTCTGCAGCGGAGTGTGCGCTGATATGAAACTTCCTGGCAGATTAAAACTGTGGGCAGGTGGTCAGCCATGGCCTTGATGAAGGAACCATCCCACCATTTACCAAGACTGTGGACTAAATTTTATTTAAACATTACAACAATATTTCTGCACTGATGGAAAAATTAAATTAACAATATGGTAATTATAATGGAAAATATCTTCAAAATAGTGCATCTTCATGCTTTTGCAGGGTAAAGACTGTTCCACAAAATTTCAGGTGTGCAGTCACATAAATTCAGTTTCTTCTTCTAATATTTTGGCTGAATACCATCCAGCCATCTTCAGAGTGAACCAAGGTGACTAATACCCCTTTTAAACTTGAGGACCCAATCACTGCAGATGCAGCCACAGCTACACAAGGTGCCAGAGACGTTGGTAGGCAGCAAAGAAGTGTAACATATGCATGGAATTTAAATCTATGGCTATGCAGCTGATACACACGGTGATATTGATGTGTCACAGAGAGCTGTACCATCGCGACGACTTTGTGATTTAATTACAGAAACTGCCGGATTCCATGATTTGTCCAAGCTGAAGCCACTATCTCTATTAATTAAATTTGTCGCCAACGGATTTTCAATTTCTTCTTTCACTACCGAGTCCCAGAAAGATAAAGTCAAGGATAAAATTTCGACATTATCATACACCATAGAATACTCAGGGTCAATACAGTGTTCTGCCACTGCAGATTTATTAGGCTGTAACAGACGGGTGTACCTGTGGTGCTCTGTGCACCTCTCCTGGACTGTACGTGTCGTCTGTCCGATGTATGAATGGCCACACTCACAGGGGATCTTATAAACCCCACCATCCTATTTTTGATGAAAGTCTTTCCACATATGGCAGGAAAGCCATGGATTTAAAACTTTCCGTGTCTTCGTCCGCTTTTCTTGTGTCCACTGTTGATTTCATTTGTAGTGTCTTACGTATCTGCTGGGGAGAGTACCCACTGGCTTCAAAAACTCTTCTCAGGTGTAGAAGCTCGTCTTCCAGACTGCTCTTGTCAGCAATGATGTGTGCTCTGTGTACTACAGTTCTGAGTGCACTCATTGTCAGCGAAGGATGCTGGCAGCTATTTGCATTTAAATATAAATCCGTATGGGTTAGTTTTCGATACACTGCATGTCCCAAAGTGCCATCATCTTTGCGCCGAATCAACACATCCAAAAATGGAAGACATCCATCTTTTTCAATTTCCACTGTGAATTGAATTTGTCTGTGGATAGAATTCAGATGATTTAAAAATTCTTTCAGCTTGTCTTCACCACGGGGCCACACTACAAACATGTCACCAACATACGTCCAAAACACTGTAGGTTTCAAGTTAGCAGATTCCAGCGCTTTCTCCTTGAAGTCCTCCATAAAAAAGCTGGCCATCGAGGGTGACATAGGACTACCCATGGTGATACCATCAGTCTGTTCATAAAATTCATTATAGAATAAAAAATGTCAAGGTGAAAACATGTTCAAATAAAGCTGAAATCTTTTTATCGAAAGTCTTTCTAATGAGAGAGAATGATTCCGAAAGAGGAATCTTTGTGAACAACAACACTACATCAAATCTGACTAACATATAAGAATTTTTCAGTTTTAGTGAAATCAGTTTGTCAATGAAGTCCACAGAGCTACATATGTGATGAGCGCATTTTCCCACCAGAGGCCTTAATAACATCACTAAGTGTTTGGCACAATCGATGTTACTCACTTTCGGACATAGCGGAACACCATTCTTGTGGATCTTTGGAAGTCCATAAAGCCTTGGAGGAATTGCACCACTTGGTTTCAATCTTCATACAACTTCTGGTGGAAGGAGGGAGGCATTCAGAAGGAAAGCAGTCTTCCTTACCACCTGGTTGGTGGGGTCTTTACTGGTCTTCCGGTATCTGCTGTCACTCAGTAAACTGTTAATTTTTTCATGATAGTCATCATAAGACATTAAGACAGTGGCATTACCTTTATCAGCTGGAAGAACCACTGTCTCAGAATCCTGGTGAAGTTTACACAGTGCAGCCCTCTCTGCCACAGATATGTTAATCCTTTGTGGGTGAGCCTTCATAACTGCTCAACAAGTTTCGCATCTTACTTGTTCTGCTGACTGCAGTCATTCATACATCGGACAGATGACACATTCAGTCCAGGAGAGATGCACAGAGCACCACAGGTACACCCGTCTCTTACAACCTAATAAATATGTGGCAGAGCACTGTACTGACACTGTGCTCTCTATGGTGTACGATAATATCGAAATTTTATCCTCGACTTTATCTTTCTGGGACTAAGTAGTGAAAGAAGCAACTGAAGTTTGGTTGGCGAAGAATTTAATTAATAGAGATAGCAGCTTAAGCTTGGACAAATAATGGAATCTGGCAATTTCTGTAATTAAATCGTAAAGACTTCCCGACGGTACATCTCTCCATGACACATCAATTTCACCGTGTGGATCGACTGCGCAGCCAGTTTTAATTTTCATGCATATGTTACACCTCTTTGCCACCTATCAACGTCTCTGGTGCCTCGTGTATCTTTGGCAACATCCGCAGTGGTTCGACCCTCGAGTTTAAAAGGACAGAGCAAGTGCTGGAGCGTTAGTCATCTCAGCTCACTTTGAAGATGGCTGGATGGTATTCAGCCAAAATATTAGAAGAAGGAACTGAATTTATGTGGCTACACGCCCAAAATTTTATGGAACATCTTCCAAATTAATCATCTGCTATATTTGTCAAATCCTCCTTGTGTTTCAGACCAAAATGTTCAGAAATGTAAAATTGTACACTTTGCAAATGAAAAACACACTATCCTATGGCTATGATACCAATGAATCAGACAATCCATACGAACACCTGAGTGTAGGCTCAGTCATGGGTAAAGCACGCAGTAGTTTTTGGTTTATTGGTAGAATAATGGGGAAATGCAATAAATCTACATACACAAATTGGCTTACAAATCACTCGAGTGACCTATTCTAAGAACACTGCTCAAGTGTGTGGGACCTATACCAAACAGGACTAACGTGGAATATTGAATGTATATACAGATGGGCAACACGAATGGTCACAGGTTTGTTTGACCCATGGCAGACTGTCACAGAGATGCTAAAGAAACTGAACTGGCAGACTCTTGAAGATAGGTGTAAACTATCCCAAGAAAGCCTACTTACAAAGTTTCAAAAATTGGCTTGAAAAGATGACCCTATGAATATACTACAACCCCTATGTTTGTAGCACACACAGAGGGATTCTTCCTATGCCCCAAAAGTGAACAGAATAGAAAGAAACCCTAACTGGTACAATGGGACATATGCTCTGTCATGCACTTCACAGTGGTTTGCGGAGTATAGATGTAGATGTAGCAGAAAAAAATGCAATAAACATCTACATAATTTCTAAGTTTCAGGTCAGTCTTTTCCACTTTTGTAATAATACCGTCACTTCTTCAGTTTGGCTAATACTTCTTTATTTTGTAATCCACAATCGTGCTTCATTTTTCTATCCTTCAACAACAGAATGTTCGTAGAGGTTTTACTTAACTATTTGCCCTTTTCTGTAGACTGATGGTAAAAGAGATTCCGCCATTATTATTATTACTTAAGGGTCAATATATAACATCAGAAAATACATTCCATTGTTGCAGCTTTCTGTCACATAGTGGAAGCCCATCACTTAAATTCTTCTATGACATGCCTTCAAATTATATCACTTTCAATGTTTTTCTCAGAACTGGAAACAGACAGAGACATGCAGTTTGTTTTAAAATATGCATGCACTCATTGTGAGTGTGTGGCAGAAATGGTAGCATTGTACAGTACATCATGCAGAACTCTAGCAGCAGTGGTGAGAGTGAGAACTGTTTTTGATAATTAAAATAATGTTTTCATTACAGGAATAGCTTGTAATCATTCGTTTCTCCCATTTGTGTCCTGTGACACTGATTGAATTTCACTGCCAGCCGAGTGAGATATGCAGTGAGAGTGTCATGAATGTGTCTAACGTACAATCATGGGTGTGACAGTTCAAAGAAGGCAGAATGTTGTGCGGCGACAAACCAAGACAATGTCAGTCTCACACCAGTCAGTCTGATGACACGATTGAGTATGTGGAGAAATTTGTTTTGGAGGATTGCAAAATAAGTGTGAAACACATTGCCTTCAAAGTTGGTATTTCCATAGGATCTGTGCACACAATCCTGCATGAATATCTAAAAATTTGGAAAGGGTCCATAAGATAGGTGCCACGAATGCTGACAGATGATGACAAGGCTGTGCATGTGGCACATTGCTGGCAATGTTGACATGTAACGGAGGCAAGAATAGGACTTCCTTTTCATCAATTGTGACAATGTATGAGACATGCAAGATGTTTTCAATCATGAATTGAAGCGCCAGTCGGCTCAATGAAAGCACATGCACTCTTCGCCACTAAAAACCTTTCAGGTAAGTGCCAGTGCTGAAAAAATTAAAGTGGCCATATTCTGGGACAGCAATGGCGCAAACCTTACTCATTCTGTTTCAAAAGGCACTACAGTGACAGGTGCATCCCACCAAGATGTTTTGAAGAATAAGCTATGTACAGCATTTCATGCTGAAAAGGCTGCACGTGTTCTCTTTCACCAAGACAACACACCACCCCATCAGGCGAACGAGACACTGCAGTTTCTTCTTCATCAACAACAGTGAGGTGATTTCCCATGCTCTCTAGTTAGCTGAGCCGTCTCCTATAGACTTTTGGTTGTTTGCAGTAATGAAACACATACGCCACAGTCGCATATTAACACTACTGCATCAGCGATTTTCTGGTGATAAAACCAGACTCCTAAAGAAGTGTTTGCAATAGCTATGGAATCACGGCGTTGGTGTGAAAAATGTTTATGGCTGAATGGAGATTATGTTAAGAAGTGACAAGTTTCACTGTTTTCGTATTATTAGTTTGTAACAGAAAAAAACCCGAGATGTTATAAGTTGAATGTACCTAATAACAGCTTACATATGTGACTTTATTTCCTACATGACAAAATTTAACCTGTTTCGTAAGTGCTCCTCCCAGCTCTAATATTTCATACAGTATTTTTCTTTCTTATGTTGTTCCTCAATACTTTAGCTTATTCTTAAAATGAAATCTGTTGTCAGTTAACCCATTAACTTGTAAAAGTTGTAATGAATTTTCTTTTTGCTTTTTTGTACAACTTATCTTTCTGTACACATCAAAGCTATTTTTAGCTCACAAGTAATAAAATCACCACAAGTTTTCTACACTGACATGTTCATTATGAAACAGACAGCTCCTTGAATTATTCCCACAGCCACTCTTAAGTAGCCAATCACCATACAATTTCCCTTCCACTTGTTTTTGTTTAAAATCCCTTGTAATGGACTTCACTATTAATTTACAAGAAGAGCAAGACTGTTTTCAACAACAAGTAATAGAAACCAAATGAATAAAGCCATTTATGGATGAAGTTAAATATTCAGTACTAGTCACCGGATCTGACCTGTGGTGTACAAAACATTCAATAACATCATAAACAACATTGTGACTATAGGCCTATATGGGCTAAGCTTCAGATTAGACTGTCACCACAACCAGGTATTCTACTCTTACATTCTTCGCTTTTGCCAACTCATAATTAAATCTCACCTTGCAACTTAATCTAGAACTTGAGCTAAACTAAAGATCAGTCTGTGTCACTACAACTAGGTTTCTTGCTTTCACATTTGCTGGTTTTGTCAACTAACAACTGAACTTTGAGAATAAGCACCAAAAAGGTAACATCACCGCAGCCATTACATTACATCGCTGGTCAAAGTCGACAACTAGAATTGAACTCTTGACCCCCCACCCAAATTACCGTTTTTAAAAATGTTTGTTCTGTAGCATTCAGACAATTTTAAACCACTGCACGCAGGATTATGACTACGCCAGAATGAGAAAACGGGTAAATTGCACACTATACCAATTGTCCAATGCCCAGAAGTGACAATTTATAGCATCAGCGCATATGTGGAAGCCCAAGTTTCACAGGAAACAAAACAATTGAATACTAAATCAAGAGGCTGGCATGGTAAATACACCTGAAAATGTAGTTTACCTTCTCTTCCTCTTCATAGTGTGGTATATCTGGATACGTGTAAATCTTTACGTCATCTGGAGCAAGAATTGCAGCATGTGCAGCAGTACTTTTCCCATCAATTTCACGTGCATGTTTTATTATATCAACCTTCACCGGCAACTGTAAAATGCATCTGATTAGTGCTTCAAAGAAATAACTAATGCATTTTGAATCAGTAACTGTAATAACATTATAATTATATTGTTATATATTTTTGGATTTCTGTAAAAAATTTAAATCTGTTGCATTACCAACTATTTTCATATAAAATAACTATAGTACATTCCTGTCTGTTGTTACACTGTCACAACTCATAGTCATTAATGGCTACACAGGAATTCAAGATGTCAGAACCTTATACTTTGTATGTTATGGAATAAACTTCAGTGTTTAAAATAAATTTTTTACATGGCAGGAAATTACTATTTGAATTGTATGAGAAAGCTCTCCACAGGCATAGTGCAAAAGTCTACTCAAATAGTTTTCACGTATAGCCACAAATGTGAGCCGAAGATCGAAGCATCACAGCATCAACATGTGCGACTCTGGGGCTCTCCTTGTGGAATGAATGAAATGACATTTGAATCATCTAAGAATCATGTCTTGTGACGCACACTCTGCTTAAACAGAAGGTTGGAGGAAGAAAATATTTTCAAAGCAGAATTTACAAAAATTTTCTCAACAAAACATTTTTGTTCTTTATTTAAAAATTAATTTATCCATGTTAGGCCTAATGGCAATTGGGTTCTGTGGCAGTGGCTTAAATAACTTGTAAAACTACAGCAGCTATCCACTTTTTCCAGACCTTTATTTATGCCCATCTTCATCAGTACAACATTTTTTGCTGACTGTGTTGGTAAGTTGGCCACATGTTGAACGATACGCTGCATCAATTCACCAGTTAGGCTAAAAGTGTAAATGCTGTACCCATATGTACAAAATTAAGGTAGAATAGAATGCAGATGCAGCATTCAAATTGAAACCAACAAAAGCATTGTAAAATATATATATATATATGGCCAGCTGCTCTGTATCTCCACAAAACTGCTTATATGTTGGCACTTATTAGCACTAAGCTCTTCAGCTGTGAATATTTATATATGAATAGCTAGTGTACTGTATCCAAGGCACAATTTTTTTCTAATTAGGACTGTTGATTTTCTATTTTGGTTCTTTAACATATTCTTGTATATACACAACTTCCTGGTGTAGGCAGCAACACAAATATAGTAAATTTTTTATGATGATCAGTGGAAGTGGTGGGCTAATACGTATAACCTGCTGTGAGCACTGTTAAGTAGTTGAAAATGTTACAGAAGATGTAATTTGTTCATAAAATGAGATATTTATACTCAGCTACATGACACACGCTAGTCAATAAATGTAATAACTATGAAAAATGTTTGGCTTGTAAAATATCACTGGACACAAGCTAAGCAGTACAAACTGGACACACTTTTGGAACAATAGGCCTATTTGTGTCTGGTGAATGATACAATTTCCAATTGAATAAATAATGTATGCCGCAGAAGAAATCGTTTAGTATTAAAGGAGTTACTCATTTTTATGCGCTTTCACAACAATCTCTCGCCAACAAATGATAATTAAACAATTAAAGTGACTAGGCCTAGGCTAAAAATGTGCGAAGATTTATGGAAATCTCCAATCCGATTCATTTAAGGAATCAAGCAGTATGGTAAATTATAACACCACTGCTCATCGCTGTAATTATTTAATGGTGTGATAATCTGCTCACCTTTACCTTAGGAATGCGAGATTGTAACTCATCAACCGCAATATAACATGTGTAACAAAAATATTTTCTGGACTTCCCGCACTTACTACAGCTGCTTCGCTCATCGATATCGTCCAAAATCATCCAGTTACCTATTTTCATACCTTCGAAAGGATCATCGTCCGGGGCAGGGTGAAACTTCGGATTCATTTTCGTTTCTGAATGTATACGGAATGGTAACAGGTTTGTGTTGGGGTTCTACAATTACACTTCAATCAGCTCACAAATAAGGACGACAACACGAATGCTAAACCTACTGCACAACCGCAAATACATTAACTGCAAAAACTATCGCTCACACCAAAACACAACAACACATCAACGTCTCTGGATATTCGATCAAGGAATTTAGCAATAGAAGGCAAAATTTTCCCTGCGATAATATTTTAACTAATTAATTATTTTATTGTATTGGCTTCTAGAATACAGACTTTTTAGCCATCACAATTTAAATCTATTGATAGTCTTACAAATAGCAAGGTAACATTTGTTCCTCGTTATTTATATATGTCTTCAGATACAGGTTGATATAAAGACACAATTGGATTTTATGTCTACTTTAGCTATAAGTCTGGTATTTTCCCAGATAGGTTAAAATATGCCACTCTCAGGCCTCTCTACAAAAAGGGGGACAACACAGATGTCAGTAATTATCGGCTAGTATCCTTGCTTGCAGTATTTTCAAAAATCTTCTAGAAACTAATGTACTCAACAGTGGTTAACAATCCAACAGTAATGGGATACTTAGTAAATCACAGTTCGGATTTCAAAAATGCTGTTCCACTGAGACAGCAACATACAATTTCACCGTTCACATAATAGAGTCTTTAAATAGTGAAATGTCACCAATAGGAATTTTATGTGACTTGTCCAAAGCATTTGATTGTGTGAACCACGACATTATGTTACAGAAATTACAATTCTATGGTATAAATGGAATAGCATATGAGTAGTTTAAGTCATACCTACAAAACAGGAAACAAAAAGTTTCTTTATATGGGTCAAGTGATTTAAATAAGTTTGCCACTTCATCTAACTGGGGTGAAATTACATTAGGTGTTCCACAGGGTTCAATCACGGATCCCCTTTTGTTCTTGATATATGTGAACGACATCCCTTCTTATCTGAAACAAGGAGCTAAACTGACACTGTTTGCTGATGATACAAGCATCATTATTAATCATTATTAATCCAGTAAAAGAAACTGCAATTGAAAATTATACAAATAAGGTCTTTGAAAAAGTCATTAATTGATTTCCTGCAAATGGGCTTGTTCTAAACTTTGAAAAACACAGTACATCCAATTTTCTGCTGCAAAAAGTACAGTTTCTTCAATAAATATAACACACCAAAAGAAGTCAGTAGACAGGGTAGGGCATACTAAGTTTTTGGATGTACATATAGATGAGAATCTTAATTGGAAAAATCAGATTTTGGATCTTCTAAAGCAACTAGGTTCAGCAACTTTTGCAAACAGAATAATTGCCAATTTTGAGGATATAGAAATTAGTAAGCTAACATACTTTGCATACTTTCACTCTCTGATGTCATACAGAATTATATTTTGGGGTAACTCAACACATAGACAAAAAGTATTCACTGCCCAAAAGAAAGCGGTTAGAATAATTGTCGGGTTCATAGTCGCACATCTTGTAGGCATCTTTTTAAAAGATTCAGAATTCTTACAACAGCCTCACAGTACATTTACTCACAAATGAAATTTATTCTCAACAACATGGACCAATTTAAAAACAACAGTGACATTCATGATTATAATACCAAAAAAAGAAAGACCTACACTATCCTTTACCCAATCTATCTTTGGCACAGAAAGGACTAAAATATAATACTATAAAAAATTTTGACATACTATCAGATGAAATAAAATGTCTGATAGACAGCAGTAATAGCTTCAAAAATAAATTGAAATCACATCTCCTTGACAACTTCTTCTATAGCATAGATGTATTCTTGAAAAGGAATAAATAAATCTATAAATATAGTATATGCATGTTGTGCCATTTAAGGGAATGGGGTGAATCATAGAAATATTAATGTTTAACACTGTACTGTAATATATATGTATATACATATTAAAAAATCTTGTTTCATATGTGCATTTCTTGTACACTTGACACATTCCAAATCATAACAGCTACTGTACTGTGGGATTGATCAATGGAACACGCAACCAACTAACTAACTATAGCATCATAGGTTCTCCTGATTGTGTCTCCGAGAATCAGGATTGTGCAAAGCGACTGGCAGTGACCACGTCTTAAGAGCTCCTTCAAAAAGTTGACTCTGTCTTTCTCACAGTGTCTACACTGAAATAAGATTGCCGCCGATACCCACATCCTATGTAAATGGGCAGGGAAAGAGCTATGATTGAGATGCATTCTCACAATGGATGTTACAATTTCCTTGAATATTTGGACTTCGCAAACCGTCGCTGCCTTGGTATCAACGTCTGTATATGTGCATAGATTTTACCTCTTCTTTTTTGACTTTCATTCCATTCTTCCTGCTATAAGAGAAGCGCTTGTTCTTTTACTATTAGAAGATATTCGGTGTATGGGAGTTTAATGACCATAGGTCAGAGCTTATCAGTATCGGAGAAATGCTGTACCTTCTGCTTTAAAAGGTGGAACGTATTGTCACTTATCCCACATATTATTTATATGCCTTCCATATACCTTTCTAATGTATGTACTGATGGAAACGTAAAGCATTCCGACAAAACCTCGATGCCTGAGTGCTGCAATATAATAAATGTAGAGCAGATAGCTTATTTTTGTCTTTCCAGTTTGCAAATGGCATGCTAATCTGGCTTAACACAAGGCAATGGCATCTTTTTTTTAAATATTGGGAACCTATAGTCTTCGAAATCGGTTTGTGCTTCTTCATTTGATCCTTCTGATACAGTTTCTGTTGCTGTCAGTCCTTGTACCATAACGGTTTTGCACGAAGTCTAGCGATCTGCACATTTTGATACTCCACACGCTTTTTCTAGACATGAATAACTGCGCTTAATTTTACCAATTCATCGTCAAAGCAGGTCGGTGTTGACGATTCAGAAGAATCTGGCACTAATATATGGAGAGTTGAACTGGGCTGCTTCTGTGCCATAGCGTGTTTTACAGCTTTAGACGGATTGTCGAACCTTTGGGATAGTTTCTTCTTCATCATCAGTTGAGGTGGCTTATTTGGAAAGTCAAACAATGTGGTTAACTGCATTCCACACGAGTTTACTATTGTCTGCATTCACGAACTGATTTTGTTCGACATGTAGCGGACAAAACTTAACGTTAGTATAAAGATAAACAGGGCTTTCTTCATAAGATCTTCTCGTCTGCCATTCACTAGCCATTTTCTGCTCCTAAAACGAACCATTAATCATCAATATACCTATAGTTTGCAGGCGAATCCTGACAATAAAGTTTAGTAACATGATGGTATGTTCCTCTCTGGGTTCTTTAGGAAACCTAAAAAAAGACAGATGTGGTATCTTCTTCCTGTTGTTGCTCCAATTTATTGTGCTACGCTACGCTCCCATTTGTAAAACACACTCTAAAAACCAAAATAAACAACTACTATTCCCTTTCGCTTTCACTATCGCCCTAATCTCAGCAGTTGAACTTACTGGCCGCTTGGCGCGCTGCTGGCGCAGTAGGCAACAAAATCGAGGCGAAGTGTCGCGATTGTTATGTTAGACTGTAGTTCACACATAAAAACGTCCTTCGCCCCGTCACCGCCCCAACGTCATACACACACGTTTCGAATAGGTCTCGCTGTTTGTCCCAAGGCCAATAGGAGCGCGTGGCGCCAAGTGTCCTTATCTTAAAAATGGTGCGTTGTCGACCTTCACAACGTTAGTAATTTTGGTTGCTAGTGGACCACCTATCCAGGGTTAAAATTTCGTGACACAATTTTTCTCCACCCTGTGTAATAGCGAAAGTTTCAGCCACAAATATGGTAGTGTCGCCTGGTAGTTGATTCTTTCTTCTGCAGATTCTGGACATTTGAAGGTGCATCTGGCATGATTTTCCGTCCCCATTTCTTGGGCCACCGGTAAATAGTTGATATCCTACCCATTTTTCTGACAGGTATGATGTTCATGAAAACTGCCCATATTTTTCTCCTTTGCTGGAAAATAAGACGTTTGTTACAAGAATATTGTGATAAGAGCTGTGGTAGCTATATAGGAACATTGGGAGAGTCTCACTTCGGTGTATTTTATTTTGTAGATATTTCCAGCGTTAGTATCGATTGTTGATATAAAACTGCTGTCTCCTCACATTTCTGTTATTCCCGATTTTAGATAGCATTTTGCATTTCTTTATCAGTGGATGTTTAATGCCATTCGTTGTAAGATATAACGATCACTCTTCTGCGAATATGCAAAGGCATTTCTGATGCTTTCCGAAGAAGAGCATTAGTGGGAGAAGAATGCATAGCTTCGAGGCAGATGCGTAAACTTCTGTACTGCACTTTATCGAGCAACGTTAGGTACCTGCTAGCAGCATTGTGATAGAACGTGCATCTATAGTCTATGCAGAAATGTATCAACTTGTGATATAGAGTGAGCAGAATGTTGGGGTGAGCCCCCCCCCCCCCCCCACCATACTCTTGTTACCGATCCGAAAATAATTCAATGATTTTTCCCATGTGGCTAACCCAACTCATTCTGGAATCGAAGAGAACACCAAGAAACCTAGCCTGAGATTTTAGTGGTATTTTATAACTAGAGAGTCACACTTTTCAGGCATCTAGTTGTTCGTGAAAGAGAAAAGTACCGATTTTTCTGGCGAAATCTGTAACCCATAGCTATGTAATGTATAATCCCATGCACCCATCGCCTTTGGTAGTTCACACACAGCCTGATCTATCCCATTGGTCGACGCATACAAACTAATGTCATCTGCGCACTCGAGAATTTTAACTGCAGAAAGAATAATTCTCTCCATCTCGTTAGCATATAGCGCAAAGAATATGGAGCTGAGGGAAGTTCCTTGCAGAAGACGTGCTGTAAGACGACGTGGCCCAATTCCTTTATCTCGGAACTGAACCCATATGTGTCTTTTGGCGAGGAAGGTGCTGATTCCATAAAACATTTGTGGCGGATTCCAATGGTTTCCAACTTCTGTATCAACATAGATATACGAACATACACTCCAACTATAACCAGGAGGAGCTTCTACACTCTCTTTTCTTGTTGTTGGTTCATAAATATTTGAGATTAAGATATTTAAATTATTTATTGTTCCTTTGCCTTTTCTAAAACCATACTGACTCAATGAAAGTATCTGATTCGATTCCAGCTACCATTCCAAACGATTTTTTACCAGGCGCTCTAAGGTTTTGCTGATATAAGAAGATAGAGCAATTGGTCTATATGATTTGACCTGCTCATTTTCTGTAAGTGGTTTCAGTATAGGTACCACTACTTGAGTTGTCAAATCCTCTATTAATATGTAGTTCATCAATATTTGGTTAACTATGTGTAACACTTTTCTGAATGCTACTTCTGGGAGATTTTCTATCATCTGGCAGTGTATTCCATCCTTACCAGGTGGGGAAGTCACATCCTTTTTAATATCTTTCGTCAGTTCTCCAAACAAAAACGGTACCAAAAGCAGGCGATAATAATTCGATTGCTCTGTAGGACAAAATGGTGGTTGGTTTATTTGTCTTTCAGTGAGAATGCCCAATTAAATCATTAACAGTTCTACAAACTCAGACTTCTTTAACTTAAACGTGACCATATTTCATTACAATAGCTAATCATTGTTTCTTTGCTGTTAGGCAAACAATGGAGGTTTATTACCAGAAGTGCTAAAATTTCAAGAGCGGTGCTCATTTATAAGATGGTAGAGAAAAATTGATCCTCTAGTTACCACCTAGTATTTCTGACACTGGGTTATCTGAAGTTTTAAAATCTGTCATCTATCACCAATTATGCGATTGTTTGTAACATAGTAGCATTCTTTCTGCTGCAAAATATAGCTGTAGGAGGGAAAAATCTACTGCTCATGCTCCTCATTCTTTGATTAAAAAGGTGCTTAGTGCTTATGAGGAGAATAATGTGCCTTTGGCTACTTTTTGCGACCTTAGTAATGCTTTCGATTGTGTAGAGCATGATTCCTTTCTCAATAAATTTGTTCGCTATGTAATCATTAATAACAAAGTTGGTAACACTTTTGATTCATTTCTTAACAACTGTAAACAACCCGTGTTTACTGAAAAGGAGAGATCATAGATAGCTGACAGTAATTGTGGTGTGCTACAAGGTTCTACTTTGGGACCATTTCTATTTATTCTGATGATAAATGATTTACCATTTTATATAAATATTCACTCCATTCTCTAGGCTAATGATAGCATTTTTTCAGTGTCAGTTTAGATGTTGATATCCTTCTTACTATGACTAAGGACAGGAATGCAACTGTCAATCTGATTTTGAGTTAATGGATTTTTTTCAGTGAGAGCAAAACTAAACAAACTGTATTTACTTTAAGAGATTTGTCAGTAGGAGACTATTTAGGCAGTTTTTTGGTGTTGTTACTGACAGTAAACCTGGATTGGGATCTACACATTAAATATGAGCATAGTAGTACAAGTTTGGCCAGAACAGTGTACTTGTTACGAAATTTAAAAGAGCCATATACTTTTGGTTTATGTAAGATGAGCCTATTTTGCTTTTTTGCCGTATTATGTCCTATGGGCTTTCATTTTGGGGCAATAGCACTCACAATAAGGGCATTTTGCTGCTGAAAAAGAAAGCTATAAGGATCATTACAAACTCAGACCAGTGTTTACTGACCTACACATATTTACAGTAATACATTTGTACATTTACACTGTTGTCTTTGTACACAAAGAACAGCTTATCAGAATACTACCTTAGACAGGATTTACACTCTCATAGTACTAGAAATAATAGGCATATTGACATACAATACTATAGACTATCTAAATCAAGGAACAGCTATTGAAATGTTACATATAAAGATGTTTAACAAACTGCCTCTCAAGGGTTAGAACAATCATTCGATTTATTTGAGCACAGATTGTACAGTTGGTTATCTATTATGCAGATCCTTTTTACTCTGCTAAAGAATTTTTCTTTTCATCAGTCTACTGACTGGTTTGAGTGGCCTGCCACGAATTCCTCTCCTGTGCTAACCTCTTCATCTCAGAGTAGCACTTGCATCTTATGTCCTCAGTTATTTGCTAGATGTATTCCAATCTCTGTCTTCCTCTACAGTGTTTGCCCTCTACAGCTCCCTCTAGTACCATGGAAGTCGTTCCCTCATGTCTTAACAGATGTCCTATCACCTGTCCCTTCTCCTTCTCAGTCTTTTCCACATATTCCTTTCCTCTCTGATTCTGCGTAGAACCTCCTCATTCCTTAACTTCTCACTCCACCTAATTTTTAGCATTCGTCTGTAGCACCATATCTCAAATGTTTCGATTCTCTTCTGTTCTGGTTTTCGCACAGACCGTCTTTCATTACCATACAATGCTGTGCTCCAAATGTACGGTCTCAGAAATTTCTTCCTCAAATTAAGGCCTATGTTTGATAGTAACAGACTTCTCTTGGCCAGGAATACCCTTTTCGCCATTGCTAGTCTGCTTTTGATGTCATCCGTGCTCTGTCCATCACTGGTTATTTTACTGCCTAGGTAGCAGAATTCCTTAACTTCATCTACTTAGTGGCGATCAATACTAATGTTAAGTTTCTCGTTGTTCGCATTTCTACTACTTCTCATTACCTTCGTCTTTCTTCGATTTACTTTCAATCCATACTCTGTACTCATTAGACTGTTCAGCAAATCATGTAATTCTTCTTCTTCCACTCAGGATAGCAATGTCACTAGTGAATCGTATCACTGATATTCTTTCACCTCGAATTTTAATTCCACTCCTGAATCTTTCTTTTATTTCCATCATTGCTTCCTCTATGTACAGATTGAACAGCAGGGGTGAAAGTCTACATCCTTGTCTTACACCTGGTAAAGGATGAACTCTTATCTACGCCACTTCCCCCTGTCAGTTACATTTTGTTATTCTCTGTTTCTTTTCAATAATTTTTGTAGTGGAAATTGGTTTAACTTTTGCTCAAAAACGCCACAAGGACCACCCGAACTATAGCTTTTCTGTAATACGAAGTTCGATCTGCATTTCTTTCTTTCTTTCCCTTTTTTCACGGTCATTAACGATTTAAAAAAAAAACATTTTCACTTACGATTTCTTCCCACATTTTCAACCTTTTTTTCTTTTTCTTTTCTTCTCTCTTTTCTTTTTTTATTAACCACTACAACTGGCGACCGTGACAGGACGCAATTTTCCTTTTCTTTTCTTCTCTCTTTTCTTTTTTTATTAACCGCTACACACCTTTTATAATATGAGGACTTTGTCCTTGTTCGTCCACTTTTATTATTATCTCTTGGCTTTTGTAAATATTGTATATGACCCATCTTCCCCCAATACCTTACCCCTACTTTTCTCAGAATTTCGAAAATCTTTCACCATTTTACACTGTCGAACGCTTTTCCCAGGTCCACAAATCCTATGAATGTGTCTTGAGTTTTCTTTAGTCTTGCTTCCATTATTAACCACAGTGTCAGAATTGCCTCTCTCGTACCTTTACTTTTCCTAAAGCCAAACTGATCGTCATCTAGCGCATCCTCAATTTTCTTTTCCATTCTTCTGTATATCCTTGTAAGCAACTTGCGTGCATGAGCTGTAAGCTGATTGTGCGATAATCCTCGCACTTCTCAGCTCTTAACATCTTTGGAATTGTGTGGACGATGCTTTTCCGAAAGTCAGATTGTATGTCGCCAGACTCATACATTCTACACACCAAAGTGAATAGTCGTTTTTTTGCCATTTCTCCGAATGATTTTAGAAATTCTGATGGAATGTTATCTGTCCCTTGTGCCTTATTTTATCTTAAGCCCTCCAAAGTTCTTTTAAATTGTGATTCTAATACTGGATCCCCTATAACTTCTAAATCGACTCCTGTTTCTTCTCCTATCACGTCAGACAAATCGCCCCCTTCATAGAAGCTTTCAGTGTATTCTTCCCACCTATCTGTTCCCTCCTCTGCATTTAACAGCAGAATTCCCGTTGCACTCTTAATTTTACCACCCTTGCTTTCAATGTCACTGAAGGTTGTTTTGGTTTTCCTGTACGCTGAGTCTATCCTTCCGACAATTATTTCTTTTTCAATGTCTTCACATTTTTCCTGCAGCAATTTCGTCTTAGCTTCCCTGTACTTCCTATTTATTTCATTCCTCAGGGACTCGTATTTCTGTATACCTGAGTTTCCCGGAACGTTTCTGTACTTCCTCCTTTCATCAATCAACTGAAGTATTTCTTCTGTTACCCTGTGATGGCCCTTTTTAGAGATGTTCACTCCTCTTCAATTGTTTTGCCTACTGAGCTATTCTTTATTGCTGTACCCATAGCCTTAGAGAACTGGAAGCGTATTTCGTCATTCCTTAATACTTCTGTATCCTACTTCTTTATGTATTGATTCTTCCTGACTAAATTAAACCTACTCTTCATCACTACTATACTGCGATCTGTCTATATCTACTCCTGGGTACGCCTTACAATCCAGTATCTGATTTTGGGATCTCTTTGTGACCATGATGTAATTGAACAGAAATCTTCCCGCCTTTTCCAAGTATACCTCCTCCTCTTGTGATTCTTGAACAGGGTATTCGCTATTACTAGCTGAAACCTGTTAAATAACTAAATTAGTCTTTCTCCTCTCTCATTCCTTGTCCCAAGCCTACATTCTCCTGTAACTGTTTCTTCCATTCCATACCCTACAACTGCATTCCAGTCCTCCAAGACTATTAGATTTTCATCCCCCTTTACATACTATATTACCCTTAAAAATCCTCATACACTTTCTCTATCTCTTCATTTCAGTTTGCAATGCCAGCATGTATATGTCAACTATCAGCTGGCCGCAGTAGCCGAGCGGTTCTAGGCGCTTCTGTCTGGAACCGCGCGACTGCTACACTCGCAGATTCGAATCCTGCCTCGGGCATGGATGTGTGTGATGTCCTTAGGTTAGTTAGGTGTAAGTAATCTAACTTCTAGGGGACTGATGACCTCAGATGTTAAGACCCATAGTGCTCAGAGCCATTTGAACCATTTTGAACTATCGTTGTCTGCGTTGGTTTGCTGTCGATTCTGACAATAAAAACCATATCACTGAACTATTTACAGTAACACACCCTCTGCCCTACCTTCCTATTCATAACAAATCCTCCTTACACTCTACCATTTTCTGCTGCTGTTGACGTTACCCTATACTTATCTGACCAGAGATCCTTCACTTCTTTCCACTTCACTGACTTTTGCATTTCCCTTTTCAGATTTTATAGTTTGCCTGCCATGTTCAGGCTTCTGCCATTCCACTCCCGACTCATAGAACGTTATTATTTCGTTGATTATTCAATCTTTTTCTCATGGTAACCTCCCCTTTGGCAGCCCCCTTTCCAGAGATCCGAATGGAGGACTATTCCAGAATCTTTTGCTAAGGGAGAGATTATCATGAGACTTCCTCAGTTACAGGCCTGTGGATACCTCTTATGTGTCTTTAATGCAGTGGTTTCCATTGCCTTCTGCATCCTCATGCCGTTGATCATTGCGGATTCTTCCGCCTTTAGGGCAGTTTCCCGCCCCTAGGACAAGAGAGTGCCCCCTGAACTTCTGTCTGCTCTTACGCCCTCTTTGACAAGGCGGTTGGCAGAATGAGGGTGACTTCTTACGCCAGAAATCTTTGGCCGCCAATGCTGACTATTAATCAAAATTTAAGTAGCGGCGGAATTCGAACCCGGGACGAAAGACGTTTTGATTATGAATCAAAGACCCCACCCATAGACCATGGTTGCTTTTTATTTATTTATTTATTTTGTTTTTGAAAATTGGGCAGCCTAGTGGTCGTTGTGTGGAGAATGTACCGTAATTTCTTTAACATTGTTATTGTAAGAGATTTTGTCGAAATTGTTTTAGCTTGAATAATATGTAACTTCTATTGGAACTTATTTCAGTTTTAGCTTTCAGTAACTAACCTTTTTTATGTATATACTGTATATTAATAGGCCTACACATTTTTAATTTGATGTTACATGTTGCTCTAGAGTTGAACAACAGAAAAATGAATTTATTTTATTTTATTCACCAAGATAAGCTTAACTTATTAACACTGGAGTAAAAACCAAGTTTGTAAAGTCACTACTCTTTGAGCTATAATTGAATTCTTAAATAAATTGGTGATTGCGTCTTGCTTATAGTTCTGTGGTCAGATTTTATAATTCCTCACTAAAATAAATCTTGTCAGACATCAGAGCACTGCTCTACCTTTATTTATTAGAAGACTGATAATTTGGGAATAGGACTCCAAGATTTCTAAGTTCTGAGAGTAATAATTTTCAATGTTCATCATGCTTTAGGCAGGTGAAGATTAAACGATCAATGTCCTCCACATCTGAGTCTTCTCAATCAAAAGTGTCAGAATTCCTAAGTTGTAGATGTAATAAATTAAAAGGAAAGTTGCTGTGATTAAACCTCGTCCTCATGATTGTAGAAGGTCCTGTAAATTGTTTCTGATGTGTTACATTTTTAGATTAGGTTCCTCCCCATGGGAAATAAACGGCTGGTCTGAAAAATTACCAGTTCATGACACTAATGTGGGTGTGCCAACTGTAAAAATTGTTAGTTCACCTAAACAGGTCATTCCAAAGGATTTAAATATGCTTAATCTCATGTTAGTAAATTGTCGAAGTGTCTGTAGCAAGAACCCCCTAGTTAATCTCCGAAATAAACAGTAGCAATGCCAGTATTGTATTAGGTACCGAAAGCTGATTGAAACCAGACATGAAAAGCAGTAAAATTTTGAACTCGGATTGAACAATGTTTAGGAAGGATAGGACTGACGCTATGGGAGGTAAGTGTTCATTGCAGTTAAAAGCTGTTAAACGCAGTTGAGATCGATACTGGGTCGGACTGTGAAATAGTCTGGATAAAGCTGTCAAACAGATAAGGATTGACCATTGTATAAGGATGTTTTTGTAGACCACCAGCATCCACAACAAACGTCGCAGAACGTTTCAGGGAAAGTCTTGAGTACATAGGAAGTAAATATCAAAATTATCCATTAGTTATAGGTGGAGACTTTAATCTAGCATCCATTGACTGTGAAAATTACATGTTTATCACAGGGGGCAGAAGGAAAGATTTGTGTGAAGTTATTCTAGGAGCGCTCTCAACATACAACATTTTACAATTGGTTAGAAAACCAACTCGAGATGGGAACATATTAGATATCTTGGAGACAAACAGACCTGATCTTTTTGAGGAAGTTAATCTAGAAGAAGGTATTAGCGACCACAATGTCGTTGTGGCTTCTATGTCAGTGGAAGTTGCAAAAAATAAAATAAAATAAGTGTAGAGTTTTCTTGTTTGGGAAAGCAAATAAAAGTGTCATTAATGAATATATTCATAGTCAGCTCCAAGCACTCACCGTGGGACACAAAGATATTGGGCATCTTTGGCCGGAATTTTAAGGTATTGTCCACCATGTGCTAGAGAAGTATATGTGCCTAGCAAAAGTATAGGGGATGGAAAGGATCCACCTTGGTACAACAAACATATTAGGAAGTTGCTGAGAAAGCAGAGAATTTTGCACAGTCGTTTTAAGCGTAGTTACTGCCCCGCTGAGAAACAGAAATTATGCGAAATGAAAGCAGCTGTCAGAAGGACATTGAGAGATTCTTTTAACGAATTTGAAAGCAAATTTTTATTTGCAGATTCTAAAAATAACCCCAAAAAATTGGTTGTATGTAAAATCTATGAACGCTACGAATAATTCAATACCTCCTCTTGCTGACAGTATGGGTAATATAACTGATGATGATAACCAGAAGGCCAAAATTCTAAACCTAGCTTTCAAAAACTCGTTTACGACAGAGGACTGCAGCACCATTCCTCCTTTCAGTTATCGAACTAACAAAAGTATAGCTGACATGATGTTTAGTGTATCTGGGATTGTAAAACAGTTAAGATCCTTAGACGCCAGGAAGGCATCTGGCCCAGACAGTATCCCCGTAAGATTTTATGTTGACTATGCTACAAATATAGCACCATTCTTATCCGTCATCTATCAGAGATCATTGGATCGGCAGAAAGTTCCATGGGACTGGAAGAAGGCCCAGGTAATAGCAATCTATAAAAAGGGTAGAAAATCGGATGCACATAATTACCGGCCAATTTCACTAACATTGATTTATTGTAGAATCATGGAACATATTTTGTGTTCAGACATAATGACCTTTCTAGACTCTGAGAAGCTCATCTGCAGAAACCAGCACGGTTTTCAGAAACAGCGGTCATGCGAGACACACCTGACCCTCTTTGTGCATGATACACAACAGGCTCTAGATACTGGCTCCCAGGTTGATGCCAAATTTCTCGACTTTCGAAAGACGTTCGACTCAATTCCGCACTGTAGCTTGCTGCAAAAAGTGAGCGCTTACAGTCTATCCGATGACATATGCGGTTGGATAGAAAGTTTTCTAACAGACAGGGAGCAGTATGTCGTCCTGAACGGGATGACTTCAACAGAAACAAGCGTTAACTTCAGGTGTGCCCCAGGGCAGCGTAATACGTCCTCTGCTTTTTACGATTTTCATAAACGATCTGGCTGATGGTATTGACAGCGGCCTTAGACTATTTGCCGATGATGCTGTAGTCTACAGGAAAGTAGTGTCACGCGAAAGTTGTGAACAAATCAACGAGGATCTGCAGAAAATAAATGCGTGGTGTAATGACTGGCAGTTATCTCTCAATATTAGTAAGTGTAACCTACTGTGTATAACAAGGCGAAAAGGCCCATTAATGTACAAGTACAAAATAAATGCCCAGTTTTTGGAAGCGGTAACGTCCGTCAAGTATCTGGGTGTAACTATTCGAAATGATCTCAAATGGAATGATCAGATTACACAAGTAATGGATAAGACGAACTGTAGATTGCCATTTATTAGTAGAATCCTGAAGTGATGCAGTCCTTTAGCAAAGGATATAACTTACAATATGTTAGTTCGTTCAGTCTTGGAGTATTTTTCGTTTGTGTGGGACTCTTACCAGTTGAGTCTGATTCAAGAGATTGAGAAGGTCCAAAGAAGAGCGGCAAGACTGGTACATTCAGCTATCGCGAGAGCGTTACAAATCTCATAGAAAGTTTGAAGTGGGACACACTTGCAGATAGACGGCGCGGTAAACAGAAGGGGCTGCTCACTAAATTTCGAAATCCGATCTTCACTGAGGATGTGGAGCATATATTATTAATATATTATTACCACCAACTTTCAAATCGTGCAATGATCACCATTCAGAGATAAGGGAAATAATAGCTCGTACTTAGGCGTTCAGACAGTCGTTTTTCCCTCGCGCGATCTACGAGTGGAACAAGGGGGGGGGGGATATGACTTTGGTGCGAATTGTGCCCTCTGCAACACACCGCTTGGGAGGAAAGTACAATTGCTATATATCCAACTCACAGGAAGACCAATTCACTTCAGTTTTTCTAAAAGGACAGAGACTAGGACAGTTTTATAAACTGATATCACATCTCAGAATAATGACGTTAAGAACTTTTTTTCGTAGGAAAACTAAGAGAATGTCATTTCACAACATTGTTATGTTTTTCAACATGTCTCTACTTTTAATAAAGCCAAATTGGAATCTAGGTAGTAATTCATTAGTTTCCCGCTTTTGACAGGTCTTTCAAGAGTTCACATCGCACATGAGGCTAAGGCTACTGGTTAATATGGGGTAAAAACTTTGGGGTCTTTCCCATATCTGCGTAGTCCATTCCTCCATAAGTTCCCTTCCGCCCCAGATTTCATTGAATATTCATTGAAGCAGTTTGAAAGCTGATGGTGGAAGATCTGGATAATGGTTTCTGAAAATTTTCCATATTTTATTTCTTTGCATTCGCCAGATAAATACAGGTGTTTTTACTCTGGTATTTACTGATACATACCTGAGCAAGACTTCAAACTATACTATTCAAAACTTGCTGTATTGTAACTACACTCACGGTCTCGTGCCTTGACATGACATGATGAGACGCCAGTGTGTATTAGATTGAAGTATGCACGAGAAAGTTTAGCTGTTTGAAGCAGAATAGCTGACTGTATATGAAATCGTTAAGGTAAGAATAATTGTCAAGACACAGCAATATTTATAAATGGTTCATTTGACTAATCTCTTATACACCCAGTGTAGTGGTGAAAAGAACCCACCTCATCTGAAACAGACAATTACCAGTACAATCTCTCAGATGGCTGTCGAGTGACAAGTGTGATTATAGTGCTCATCAAAACGTAAGTTTTGATCGTATTTTTAATTGTATTTTTGTTTTTTCTGACTATTTTCATATTTTGAATGCGTTGTGCAGCATATTTAGTATGTACTATTTTATAGGTTTGCCTGTACATTGATTTATGATAGTCGTTTTATAGCTCTGACTTTGTTAACCCTTCAGTGCATGGTTGAGGACTGACAGTTAGTACAAATGCGGTCTTTTTTTCCTTTCAATCTCTATGAACCCAGGAATCACAAGGCCCAAGTACTTTCCCACAGTTAGCATTACTTCAACACCCCTTTGTTTCATCTGGACTAGAGCAGCAGTGGTGCAATGGTCAAGAGCAGCATCGTTCGATATCATTTGTATTGTTATCTTTATGAGACACAGTAAATCCTCAAAGGCTTTCTTATTATTGCAATATTCTTTTCTGTTAGTTACATTGTTTTGCTAGGTACAGGTTAGATAATTGTTTTATTTATATATTTTTGTGGAATGGAATTGCACTTAAGTTCACGAAGCAAAGTAACTGTCCAGAGTTCAGATATGTTTGCCTTCAGAAAATCTCGTACTCTTGTTTCATATATCCCTAAGGAAGGCTAAAATGATGTATTCAGTCACCATCTTGATGAGAGTGTTGGTGAAGAGACGGGCAAAGCAGAAATGGTAGATACGTACAAAAAGGTGAAAGGAGGTGTAGAAATGTGTGACTGTTTGTGCAGTGCATACAACTGCACAAGACACACTCGCTGATTGCCTGTGGTTATATTTTATTCCCTACTGAATGCTGGAGGTACAAATTCTTTAATAATTCATGTTCCTAACAACCAGGCGCCTGCACTAGATGAAGTAATTTTCTGCACCTTTTGGCTTATCAGTTTGTTTCAGAACATGTGAGAGTGTGTGCAGCCATTATTTAAACATAGTAAATCATATATTCACAATAACTTCCTTCATTTTTATTTATAAATTTATATTTATCTCATTGCAGACTGACAGTCTGCAGTGAGTAGTGATGGTGCAAAATGTGACGTGACTACTGCAGGATAACATAGTGAACTCAATGCTTGTTACAAACTGTGTAATTCAAATGTATTTTTGTAAATACTTTTACTGTCAATAGCCACACTAGTATCTTTTTTCCTATTAATCAATGGAATATTTTGTATCTCTATGTTAGAATTCAGAAATATCTCACGTTATTTGAAATTGCTGTTAGGTGTGACTTCTGACAAACGTTTGCTCTCATGTGCCTGGCATTTTAGAACAACCTTGCGTCTGACATTAATGAACTTGCAATAGCCATGCAGTGGAGGTAACATTATTTTTGTACTGAAATAAACGTTGTGCATTTCATAATATTTCTTTAGCATTTCATATTTAAGTTTTTTTTTCATTACTGTAGATATTATTTGCCAAGCTGGAACCTGTGGGTGCTGTCATCGGAAAGTGAGTAGTGGAATGCATTGCAGGAACTGTAGTAAATGGTTTTGCTGGAGGTAAGGGAGGTGTAGTGGGGAAGACGGTGGGAAAATTGCCATGACCCTGTGCTGCAACTGAAAAATATGCAGCAGGAAAAGATTAATAAAGGATCAGGTACGCTTCAGGTACAGTTAGGTCAAGCTAGAGAGCTGGTGAAGGAGTGGTTGGGAAATAGGAGTTGGTAGGAAGGCTAGGAAGAGCAGAGTGCGCTCTGACAGTCTTGCTCATCAGGTGCACATTACGCTGGTGTTGGTGGGAACTATCAGGAGGTGTGCCTGTACTAGGCTTGATATACACCTCAATAGGTTTGGGAAAGAAAAGTTGGTGATGTCAATTAGTTAAAGTATAGTGGGTGGATGTGGGGCTGCACATGATCAAATAGCTGTTGTCATTGGTAGCAGAACAAGGCTTTTTTTAGGGTAAACCATTGACAACAGGCTCCCCTCTCTTAAAAATATCTCAACCAGCTTACAGACTCTTGCAGTGATTATGCGGAACATAGTTTGTGCCACACTGGAGGCACAAGCACCATGGAAATTTGCTAAGAATTATCTACACTGATAGAAAAACAAAACACAACGCCAAGAAAGAATTGTGTGACGTAAACGAAAGTTTTTAGGCGTGTTTCTACATCTGAAAGATGATGTCTATTCAAATTTTATGCCAGTCGCATAAAAGTGGCGCTAGTAGCGCTAGTATAAGGTTGCAAATCAGGCAATCTTCAAATACACACTGTAACGGCCGTGAGTGTTAGTTACCTTTGAAATTGGACACGGTGAGATGATGTTAGTCAGGAATGTCTGTAAGGGAACAAAGACAACATTATCAACACTTCACTGATTTTGAACAAGGTCGCGTAATATGATTATTAGAAGCTGGATGTTCCTTCTGCGATATTGTAGAAAGACATAGCGGGGATGCAGCCTTTTTATATGACTGCTGGCAGCAGTGATCACGACAATGTATGGTCACAAGAAGATCAGATTCCAGACGGCCATGTGGCACTACCGAGAGGAAAGACCACTTAGCTCTGGTGCATCGCACTGCATCTGCAGCAGCAATTTAAACAGAAGTTGGCACCACAGTGAGACAACGAACTGTTACAAATCGTGTACTTTAAGGACAGCTCCGAGCCAGACGCCCTGTATCACGCATTCAACTGATCCCAAACGACCACAATTTGCTACTTCAGCTCTGTCAAGAGTGAGCCCACTGGAGGGCAGGGAGGAGGTCAGTTACGTTTTCTGATGAAAGTTGGTTCTGCCTCAGTGCCAGCGATGGCCATGTGTTCGTTAGAAAGATAGAAAGAGATCAGTTGAGGACCTACAAGCAACCTGTCTGTGTTCTAGACACACTGGATCTACACCTGGACCCATGGGCTGGGGTTCACTCTCGTGGTTATCCTGACTGAAAATTTGTGCATCAGTGTGATGATTCGACCTGTTGTGCTGCCATTCACGAACAGCATTCGAAGAGGTGTTTTCCAGCTGGATAGCGCTCGCCCACATACCACTTTTGTAGCCCATCGTGCTCTACAGAGTGTCGGCATGGTGCCTTGGCCTGCTCGATCACCAGATCTGTCTCCAGTGGAGCACATGTGGGACATCATCGGACAACAATTCCAGCACCATCCACAAACAGCAGTTACTGTCTCTGTATTGACTGACCAAGTGCGACAGGCATGGAGCTCGATCCCACACATTGGCATGCGACACCTGCACAACACAGTGCATGCACGTTACCATACTTGCATTCAACATTCTGGCGGCTACACAGGCTATCAATGTACCAACATTTAACATTTGAGTGGATTACATTAAGCTGTGATCTTGCAATTTTAATCACTTAAATATGTTACCTAGACTAATGTATTTCAGAAATTTCATTAATCTACAGAAGCATTTTTTGGTGTTGCAATTTTTTTCTGTTAGTGTATTATTCACCAAACGTTCATCCCTTAAAAATAAAGTGCACCAGCTAGAAATTGAATCAAAGTCTCTGAGCAACACAGTAGTATGCATCACAGAGCCCTGTTGTAGATATGGAAAATTGCAGCATTTAGTGCTATCACCATATGAATGTGCAACTTAGTAGTGTAGGTGTATCCTAAATGGTGGGGAATCATGTATCTATAGTAGAGGTGACACACATTTTAAAGCAAGGAAGATCTGACCACAATTAATGTGGATAATCATTTTCAATTGGAAGCCATTGAAGTAACAAAGCTAGATGCCTACAACAAGTTAATCATTCTGTGTGTTTACCAGTCACACAGTGGTAGTGTGGGACCTTTCTTCAGCAAATCAACTGAAATCCTGGAAAAAGTCTCAGCTCCCAAAACCAACATAATATTTCGAAACATGAATACTAACACAGTTGTTGAAATTAAATTAGTAATAACTTCCCAAACATTTCAAGCAATTTGGTGTGGCAGAAAAGGTAAACACTGCTACAACAGTTTCAAAAAGTTAAGCTACAATTTTGGTCCGTGTACCTAGGGATATTAACAGGGAAGGTTGTAACGTATTTGTATAAGAGATCTTGGCATTTCATTTCATTATTCTCAGATAATAAAGCTAAAGAGAGGCTCTGTGGAACATGCAAAACTGCAGGCCTACAAAAGGATTTTCTCAGATTGTAAGATACATAATGTTTCTAGGCACTGGGAGATCAAATTTGGGGGGGAGGGGGGAGGGAGGTGTATATGGAAAGAGATGAAGATGCTAAGTTCTCTAAATTCTGCACGTTGTTTAAAATAATTTTCGAAGAGTGATTTCCAAAAGAAAATATTTCACTGTGGAAGCTAAGGAAAATAGATGTATAACTGTGGATATTAGAAAGTACTCACAGATATTTGCATTTCTCAATTCTTTGTAAAACCACTGCACGAATCCACAGTTGCTTGAATACTGTCAGAGATATAAAAAGATCTACAGGAGGGTACTGTTTGCTGCGAAATATCATTCAGTGACAAAATAACATACACTGCTCAGCCAGAACATTATGAACCCTTAATAACCAGAACGAGCACCTTTGGCATACATAACAGGAGTGACACATCATGGTATAGAAACAACGAGGCCTTAGTAGGCGGTTGGAGGGAGTTGGCACTACATCTGCACAAAAATGGCTCTGAGCACTATGGGACTAAACTTCTGAGGTCACCAGGCCCCTAGAACTTAAAACTACTTAAACCTAACTAACCTAAGGACATCACGCACATATATGCCTGAGGCAGGATTCGAACCTGCGACCCTACATCCACACACACAAGTCACCTAATTCCCATAACGTACAGGAAGGAGGGCGATGAACTCTGACACCTCATTCAATCTCATCTTCGACATATTCAGTCAGTTTCAGATCTGGCGATTTGGGGGCCAGCACAACAACTGGAGAACCCCACTGTGTTCCTTGAACCACTCCATCACGCCTTCTGACAGAAAGCATTATCTTGCTCAAAAATGCCACTGATGGCTGGAAACAAGATTGTCATAAAGGGTTGTACATGATCTGCAACCAGTGTACGATACTCTTTGGCCATCATGATATGAACTCCACTGAACACATGGATGGCACATGAATATTCCCCAGGGCATAATGGAGCCGCCACCAGGTTGTCTCCTACCCGCGATACAGGTGTCGATGAGCTGTTCCCCTGGAAGACAAGGATTCGCGAACTCCCATCAGCGTGAGAGAGGTACAAATGGATTATTACCTAGTGTCATATTTCATGATTATGGTTAGTTTTACGCTGCAGGAAAAAAAGTACCTGATTCGCTTTAGATCGGTATACAGTAGGCAGAGCGGTTCTCTGATGAACTGACCTGGAGAAAACTGTTATTCCTTTTATGTTTTGACTGTGAAATCGCAAAGTTAAAGACTGCAAGATCTTGAAAAAGCTGAGAATTACTCTTAATTTTTATGTACCATGCAAGCGGCCATTTTAGCATAGTCCAAGCCAGCAAGGAATTAAGGTCAATTCACACTTAATGGAACGTATCCGTCACGTTACGGAACGTCAATTGCCACTACCCGGAACGTCAACGTAACGTCCTGTGACGTCACAGAAGGTTCCCACCAGTGTGGGCAGTTTGTGTGACGACTGACGAAGGAACTACCGGAAGCGCGATGATGCCTAAATTCAATTTAAGAAGTTTGGCAGTGATTGCGATAGCACTTGATGAAGAAGAAGAAATGCAGTGGAGGAGGATGTGAGTTAGAAATATGTTGAAACGTAGAGACAGCAACGGAGAGTTCCACACACTATACAAGGAGCTGGAAGGTGAGGAACAGTCCTTCTTCAAGTATTTTAGAATGTCGAAATGGTAGTTTTTTTATTGCTAAATAAGATTCAGTCCACGATTACGAAAAAGGCCTCGAGGTTCAGACAACCAATATCACCACGGCAGAAGTTGATGGTGTGTTTAAGGTAAAATCAGTTGGACATTTCCATGAAAGTATTTTTGCTGTCACTTCTGTTACATGCAGTTTGTCATAAACTACTTGTATTAAACATATTTTTAAATTTTGTCTCCACATAGACTTAAGTTACTGTACAGTTTTAGTTAATGCTACTGCACATGTGAAACTGTGAGCAAAATACAAGTAACTGCGTCTGTTTCTTTTTTTCCCACTCTGCGTATTAATACAGTTTTAGTTCTTAAGAAGTACTTTGAGAAAAATAAGTGGTGTTATACAATACCTCTTGTTGTCATTTGAACCAATAAGGGACAGTTTCATGGGTAAGTTGGTTGGTTGGTTGGTTTGGGGAAGGAGACCAGACAGCGTGGTCATCGGTCTCATCGGATTAGGGAAGGAAGTCGGCCGTGCCCTTTCAGAGGAACCATCCCGGCATTTGCCTGGAGTGATTTAGGGAAATCACGGAAAACCTAAATCAGGATGGCCGGACGCGGGATTGAACCGTCGTTCTCCCGAATGCGAGTCCAGTGTCTAACCACTGCGCCACCTCGCTCGGTCATGGGTAAGTCCCACACTGTACTTGATGTAATACTTATTAACTCTGTGAAGGCCATTATTACACTCGCAAAAGCTCCACGTTCTGTACTAGAAATTTGTCTGAGTTTGTAAGTGAATGCCTTGGTTGGCTGAATGTAAAGAAACAGATACTTCTTCATACCTGTTACAAAAAGTTTTGCTACTGAAACAACTTTCTAGCTATAGGCCTTTCCATTGTGTCTGCACACACACACACACACACAGACACACACACACACACACACACACACACACACACACACATATATATATATATATATATATATATATATATATATATATATATATACACTCCTGGAAATTGAAATAAGAACACCGTGAATTCATTGTCCCAGGAAGGGGAAACTTTATTGACACATTCCTGGGGTCAGATACATCACATGATCACACTGACAGAACCACAGGCACATAGACACAGGCAACAGAGCATGCACAATGTCGGCACTAGTACAGTGTATATCCACCTTTCGCAGCAATGCAGGCTGCTATTCTCCCATGGAGACGATCGTAGAGATGCTGGATGTAGTCCTGTGGAACGGCTTGCCATGCCATTTCCACCTGGCGCCTCAGTTGGACCAGCGTTCGTGCTGGACGTGCAGACCGCGTGAGACGACGCTTCATCCAGTCCCAAACATGCTCAATGGGGGACAGATCCGGAGATCTTGCTGGCCAGGGTAGTTGACTTACACCTTCTAGAGCACGTTGGGTGGCACGGGATACATGCGGACGTGCATTGTCCTGTTGGAACAGCAAGTTCCCTTGCCGGGCTAGGAATGGTAGAACGATGGGTTCGATGACGGTTTGGATGTACCGTGCACTATTCAGTGTCCCCTCGACGATCACCAGTGGTGTACGACCAGTGTAGAGGATCACTCCCCACACCATGATGCCGGGTGTTGGCCCTGTGTGTCTCGGTCGTATGCAGTCCTGATTGTGGCGCTCACCTGCACGGCGCCAAACACGCATACGACCATCATTGGCACCAAGGCAGAAGCGACTCTCATCGCTGAAGACGACACGTCTCCATTCGTCCCTCCATTCACGCCTGTCGCGACACCACTGGAGGCGGGCTGCACGATGTTGGGGCGTGAGCGGAAGACGGTCTAACGGTGTGCGGGATCGTAGTCCAGCTTCATGGAGACGGTTGCGAATGGTCCTCGTCGATACCCCAGGAGCAACAGTGTCCATAATTTGCTGGCAAGTGGCGGTGCGGTCCCCTACGGCACTGCGTTGGATCCTACGGTCTTGGCGTGCATCCGTGCGTCGCTGCGGTCCGGTCCCAGGTCGACGGGCACGTGCACCTTCCGCCGACCACTGGCGACAACATCGATGTACTGTGGAGACCTCACGCCCCACGTGTTGAACAATTCGGCGGTACGTCCACCCAGCCTCCCGCATGCCCACTATACGCCCTCGCTCAAAGTCCGTCAACTGCACATACGGTTCACGTCCACGCTGTCGCGGCATGCTACCAGTGTTAAAGACTGCGATGGACCTCCGTATGCCACGGCAAACTGGCTGACACTGACGGCGGCGGTGCACAAATGCTGCGCAGCTAGCGCCATTCGACGGCCAACACCGCGGTTCCTGGTGTGTCCGCTGTGCCGTGCGTGTGATCATTGCTTGTACAGCCCTCTCGCAGTGTCCGAAACAAGTATGGTGGGTCTGACACACCGGTGTCAATGTGTTCTTTTTTCCATTTCCAGGAGTGTAGATGAAGTCTGGCTTAAGTTTAAGTTTAAAAGAATAGTTGACCATGCACTGAATGGATATGTACCCAGTAGAACAATTCATAATGGGAGGGAACCTCCATGGTATACAGTCACTGTACAGACACTTCTAAAGAAAAAGAGATTACTCCACAATAGCTGAAAACAAAGCATAGCGGCCGGCCAGGGTGGCCGAGTGGTTCTAGGTGCTGCAGTCTGGAACTTCGCGACCGCTACGGTCGCAGGTTCGAATCCTGCCTCAGGAATGGGTGTGTGTGATGTCCTTAGGTTAGTTAGGTTTAAGTATTTCTAAGTTCTAGGGGACTGATGACCTCAGAAGTTAAGTTCCATAGTGCTCAGAGCCAAAGCGTAGGGCTATAAGTAGAGAGATGCTGAATGAAACACATTTGGCCATTAAGAGAGTAATGAGAGCAATATGTGATGCCTTCCATGATATCAAAGCAGAATACTGTCAAGTGACATTTCACAAAATCCAAAAAACTTCTGGTCATATGTAAAGGCTGTTAGTGGCACCAAAGTTAGTGGCCAGTCCCTAGCGAATGAAACTGGCACTGAAATTGTGGGTGGCAAAGCAAAAGCTGTTTTACAAAGGAAAACCCAGGAGAATTACCCCAATTTAGAAGAGATGAAGGAAATAAGTGTCAGTGTCAGTGGTGTTGAGAAACAGCTGAAATTGTTAAAACTAAACAGAGCTCCAGATCCTGATGGAATCCCTGTCAGATTCAATACTGATTTGCAGATGAGTTATCCTCTTTTCCAACTATAATGTATCGTAGATCCCTCGATTAAAAAACCATGCTCAGTTCTTGGAAAAAGGCACAGATCACACCTATCTACAAGAGTAATAGAAGTGATCCACAAAACTACCATCCAATATCCTTGTCATCAAGTAATTGTAGAATCTTGGTACATATTATGAGTTCAAACATAATGAGATATCTTGAACATCAATGCCAACCAGCATGGATTTTGAAAACATCGAACGTGTGAAGTCCATCTCGCACTTTTACCACATGACATTCTGAAAGCTTTGGATCAAGGCAACCAGGTAGATGCAATGTTTCTTGATTTCCAAAACAATTTCACTCAGTGCTGCACCTACACTTATTGTCAAGTACGATCATATGGGTTATCAAGTGAAATTTGTGACTGGTTTGAGAACATTTTGGAAGGGAGGACACGGTGTGATATCTTGGATGGAGAGCCATTGTCAGATGTAGAAGTAACTTTGGATGTGCCCCAGGGAAGTTTGTTGGGAATCTTGCTGTTCATATTGAACATTAATGACCTTGCAGACAATATTAATTGTGAAATCAGGTTTTTGGAAATGATGCAGTTATCTACTGTATATTGAAGTACTACCTGAGAGAGGCTGCATAAATGTTCAGTCAGATCTTGATAAGATTTCAACATAGTTCAAAGACTGGGATTGGAAACTTGTTCTAAATGATCAGAAATGTAAAATTTTACATTTCACAAAAAGAAGAAAACTTAGTATCCTATGACTATAATATCAGTGAGTCACTGTTGGAAATGGCCAACTCATACAAATGCCTGGGTGTAGCACTTTCTATTGATATGAAGTGGTATGATCACATAGGTTCAGCTGTGGGTAAAGCATGTGGCAGATTCCGGTTTATTGATAGAATACTGGCAAAGTGCAATCAGTCTACAAAAGACTCAGGTGACCCATACTAGAATATTGCTAAAGTGTGTGTGACCCGTACCAGATAGGAATACATGTTGAACGTATACGAAAAGGGCAGCATGAAGGGCCACAAGTTTGTTTGGCCATTTGAGCATGTCAGAGAGATACTGAAGGAAATGTACTAGCAGATTCTTCAAGATAAACGCAAACTATCCCGAGAAAGTCTATGAACAAACAAGTTTGTCTATGTGGCCATCCTCCACAGCAAGCACAGAAATACTAGTTTTGTAAATAAAACATCAAAATCATTAATAGATGTTAGTTTTCAACATATACTTCATTAGGTTGGCATCATTTAGGTAAACAAACCCAGTAGGAGGAAACACATAATGAACTAACAATATTTACGATTTTAAAAGTACAATATTCGAACAAATAGCTATAATTAGCGGTAAAAGAATAATAGTGCACCATAAAGAAGAAGGAGAAACTTGATGAGTAGTGTGGAAGGAAAATTTCAGAATACAAAATTGTGCTTTTGTTTCGGAAATGAAGGGGTAGTGCCACCTTCAGACCAAATGAGAGGAAATGCTGATGCCAACAAACTGTAAGTAATTAATTATTTAAATTAAAAAACGCGATGTGAACTGTTCGATAATCTAACAATAACAAAACTGTATCGTTCTAGATCCCAATGAAGATACCTTAGAGTAAGAAAAATGCGAAACACGACAGGCAAGTATAAATTAAGTTGCAGCAAGAAAAGGCGGTTATATTTGCAAAACAAGTATCTCTATTAACAACTTTTCAAGAGCCGCCCATAAATAAGTACTCTAGGGATATACTGTAACTCCCTACGTTTCGCTGACACAAGGATCGTGAGGATAAGGTCAGAATAATTACTGCTTGCATAGAGGCATTCAAACAATGAATCTTCCCGCGCTCTATACGTGAGTGGAGTAGGAAGAAACCCTAATAACTGGTGCAATGGGATGACCCTCTGCCATGTACTTCACGGCGGTCTTACAGAGTATAGATGTAGAGGTAATCGATTAATAGATATTTTGGTCCCCCCCAATCTGTTTTACACATTCTGCAACCTTCGAAATCTGTCGCAATAGACCACGGTAAATTCCGATGCGTCGGCAAGTTATTATTGTTCATCTTACTTTTTATGAGAGCTTTCATCACTGTTGCGTCGTTAACTGACATTTAATGTACCAAGGTAACATGTTTGAGATAAATGTTCAGTGCCTCATTGCCCTCAAACAGCACACTATTTACCAGTAGATTGGGACCTTTGAAACGGACGTCAGTGTGGTATTTCTGGAGTTGTCGATGATATGAGTACAGCAAAGTTAATCAGCGGAAATATACTCAGTTTTTTGTAAGGACTCTGTCAGACCCGAATGTCAAATGTTAGCCCATGCAAGATCAAGCATGTGCAATGAAAAAGAAACCAGTGCGTTCAACAGGTCGCCAGTCACTTCTCTTTACGTAGGGCTACATATATCATTCAAAATGGTTCAAATGGCTCTGAGCACTATGGGACTCAACTTCTGAGGTCATCAGTCTTCTAGAACGTAGAACTACTTAAACCTAACTAACCTAAGGACACCACACACATCCATGCTCGAGGCAGGATTCAAACCTGCGACTGTAGCAGTCTCGCAGTTCCAGACTGTAGTGCCTAGAACCGCATGGCCACTCCAGCTGGCACATATATCATTCCAGAAACCAGTATTCTTTCACATTTTGTTCCATTTAATTAGTGAATATTTATCCTATTCAACGGATTCTATGGTAGTTGGTGGGATAATCCTAAATTCCAACTAATGTATCAAAAGTTCTTTCACTTGGCTTAAGCTGTGTATTATATATAATGTGACCATCTATTTTTTTTTGTCAGAGTGGGACGTTTGCAGAGTTAAGGAAAAAATTACTATTTATAATTTATTCAAAAACAAGGACATGATAACAATGTATTAATAATATACAATTTGAATTAATCAACATTAGATTGCAGTTGCAGACTCATTTATTATATATTTGCCGCCGGAGGAAATCAGTTGCAAAATGTCATGTCTAGATGCCAAGTAGGAATGGAGCTTATCACTTGATTTGTTGATGTTATTCTTGGTAATCAAAATGGCTTTCAAAACTGTGACACTTAACTGTGTTTTGTCACTTGTCATTAGAGAAAAAACTCTTTTGACAGGTAAACATAAAAAGTATTAAATAATTATACAAAATTTCGTACAGTTCAGATTGTTTTCACGGAAATATGTGAACAATTCCACCCAAAGGTCTTCAGTATCAACATTTTTGGTGTCCCAGCTTCATACTTTCTCACCTGTGTCATAGTTGGAAATAGACAAAAAACCCAACAAATAAGTCCGTATCTTGCTCGCTAGTAAGAAATCCTTGAGTAATCAGCAAGTCCGTCACATTCTGTATTTCTTCCCATGCAGGTGCTTTTGTCAAAGTTGGCCATCAAACACTACTAAGTCGGCATTGAACTGACACCACTGATCCAAATATTCTGTGCTAGTCTAATAAATTCAACCACCACAGTGTCTACACCGTGAACAACAGCGTCGGTTTTCTGTAATTTTGTTGTTAGATTACGAACGATGCGAGGAAGAGAAAGCGAACTCTCTTTATGTTATCTTTGAGATACTTACTTTCCTTTGTAGATTCTACAGCAGACACACATTGTGCTTCAATTTTTAACACCGTTTGGTGAAAAGTCACTGCCGTTGCGTGCAAAAAGCGTAACCATTTCCAAGGTGGAATTTTCGAAAAATGTTTTTTAACATATTTATCGATGCTCAGAAAATAGATTTTTAAGGGCTGAAATATTTTTAAAGTTCCTTCAAGTGCCTGCATTAACACGAGCCACCTGGTTTTGCTGTAACCCAGCACTTTCTGATACTCTGAGACACTGAAATCACAGAACTCTTTGGGGGCTTCCAAACGATCGCTGTATACGCAAAAAAAAAAAATAAATAAATAAATAAAATAAAAAATAAAAAAAAATAAAAAAATAAAATAAAAAGACGAGAAATGTTCACAATAATACAATCGAAGTCTACAATCCCAATGAGTTGCTTTCCGAGTAATAGGTTCAGTTTTGCGTAAATGTTATTACTTCCTTTTCTATTCTTTCCTTCAAAATTGCAGTTAGTATTATCTCCACAAAGTGCCACAATTTTCTTATTTAAATCATTGCACGATAATCCTCCTTCAAATAATCGACAAAAATATCTGATGTTTCATCAGGCTGCTCTTGAAACTCTAAAATCTTGATTTTCACACCTTTGTAAGGTAAAAAATATCGAATTAAAACAGGAAATAATTTTACTGAGCCATGATTTGAAGCACGCGTTAATAAAGATATGCAGTTGGCTTCACAGAGATGCTCTTTCAATCCATTTCTTCAACAATATTCCAGGATTTTGTATGAGCACATCTAAACTTTTTCACAAAACATGTTTCAATTAAATTAGAGGCACAGTCATTTGAGTGAAAGCCGTGGTTTTCTTGAACAATGTGATATATGCACCTTCCACTACAGCTACATCCAAATCTTTCAAATTCGGCAAATCGGTTCTTTTGAAAAATTGACGAGCTTGTAATGGTCGCCTGGTCGTAGATATTGCTAATTGCTATAATCGCGCTATTCCACTCCCATTTACGGAGCTTGTTAGCACTTGATGTTAGGTTGGCGCCATTACAATGCATTGTAGTAATCACTGCTGCTTGCTGGATCGCTGCTGTGTCTCGATGTTGATGCTGGCTCTAAATCTGGTTGTCTAGGGTTAAAAACATGAGGTCCTGTGTTTTGTTTTATGTGCTTTTGATGATAAAGGATGAACGAAACCAACAAATATGTAAACTTCAAATATTTATTTCTCTGGTGGCCGTCTTAATTCCACTGTCCACCAAAGACTATGACACAACACAACTTCCTTTACATGTTCTTTGCATTGTTTATCCACCTCAAACAATAACACACTAACACACTGTACCAAAGTGACATTCCGACTGCCTCCCAACCCTTCTTGCTGCTCGTATTTATAACATTGTCAAAGAACTACTAAAAAGAGATATAGTTTACAAGTCACATGTACATCTGTTATCATAATTTGTGCAGAAAAGTTATTAATTTGCATCGAGTGACATAATTTAACATGTTATTAAAATGACAGACAGATTTGTTGACTTGACAGAATAATTCTTTGTTACAAAAAGTCCGTTTTCTAGAAGTTTGTCAATTGACTTCTCTAATTTGCATAAATAAGTAATTAACATGAATTATTAAGAAATACATTGGTTTTCGTCTAAAACAGGATTGATTTCGTGAATACTAAGTGAAACCGCTCCTAGTGAACAAATAGGTTTCACTGGGTGATTTTTATTTAAGGAGATCCAAAATACCTAAGTTGTACACTATTTTTCGTACTTCATATTAATTATTTAAGATGAACTCAGTGTTTTTACATGATGACATTTGCTGTATCAGTGATCAAGTGATATTAACTTTTGTGTGGGTTAGTTATTCAGTATAATTTAATGGGTTGACTGTTTATGGAGACATGTTACGCAATCATTGTTAACATACACAATAACTTTTCTATAATCATAAATACTCGTTAAACTGGTTGAATTTGGAGGGTATCGCATACTTCGGTACAGTAAAGCCTTTAATATGTTCCGTTACAATACCCCCCTTGGGTAATATCATTTACAGAATGTTAATGATATTAGCCGACTAGGACAAATGTGTCAAATTGTTAAAATTTGGAAAAGTACTACTTTAATAATCTTTTTTGTTTTACTATGTATAATGTGTATGTATGCAATGACCGTTACATAGTCAAGACAGTACAAGAACATATTAATACTAAAATTGGACACTTAAATTGGTCACAACATAACACAAACATCAAACTTGGTGAACATCTGATTAACTGTAGAAAATTGTACACAAATCTTATGCCTAAGAACACAATAGTCACAAAATGATGGGTCTTGCACAACAATTTTTTCATTGTCTTTTATTTGGTGCAAGTATGTCCCATATTCAACAATACAAAAGGAAAGTAATAAATGTTTGTCACCTTCTTGCCCGTTGCAAGTAAAGAAGATGTCTCAAAATTTAATATTCAATAGTGACAATATAAATATAAAAACACTCTCTCAGAGATCTGGAACTTCTCCAGGGTCTGTAGGATGAGTGGTAGTTGCTATTAGACACACCCAGTAAAAAACTTTGCTGATAACATGCTTTATGGAAAATGGGTAAGTAACTGTATTCAAACAGGGAAATGTGCTTAACCATGTTTATATGGTTTCGATTCAGTGATGTTTCTTAATCCAAATAACCTTCTTGATCTGGGAAAGATAAGTCTATACACATTAGGATGTGGGCTTTCTTTTATTTCAAATGGACCAATGTCAATGTTTACTTTAACATACAGACAACCTAGCTCAACTTCTTTGTCTATTTCAGTATTTTCAAACAATAGATCATTTTCAATTTCTTTAGTTCCTAAGTCTAATCCCTCTTTCCTACACTTAGACACATCCCTCTCTGTTTGCAAAGCATTGACATTTAAACACAAACCTTTGTTTTCATCAGTTCCTTTTAACACTGTGTTGTCACTTAAACTACTGTTTTCACCCCCTTTTTTTATAAAGTCCACTACGGATTCTTGTCCACCATGTAGGATACAAGGTTGCACTTACCTTTGCTAATTCTTTCCAAAAGGCATCTTTGTTTATACAGTTTCCATAGTTGTTCCACAAAACTTCTAAAAACTTTTCCCCTTTCTCTAGAAAACACACATTTACATTCCATCCCTTTATATTTTCTTTAATATTATTATTATTACCATTCTCATAGATTAGTGTTTCATAGTTCCCAATAGGCAATAGCTTGTCCTCAGATACACATTCCCTAGTCTGCATTTCACTTACATTAACCTCATTATTACCCATGTTTGTCACACCACTTACCTTTACCTCATCATCACTTTTCAATTCTACAAATACTTTTATTTCTTCCTCCACACTCTCATCAACAACATCACTTGATTTAGGATCATTATTTAAATGTCCCTCTATTACTTCTTCCTCCTCCTCCGCAACAACCCCATCTTCAGTTTTCCCCCTATGTATCTGAATCTCAGCAATTGAGTTTTTGGCTCCATTAAACACTTCGTCATCCCCCTTCTTATCAAATAAACCCCCCAAAATAGATTCTATTTGTGGTGTGTCTGACTTGATATTAACACCAGTATCTTTTTCAGCCCAACTATGGAACTCTACAATACCTTCAACTTCTGCACTTTCACTAACTACCTGTGCTTGAACACTGTTTTTATTAACTGTATCACTTTTACTCATAGTATCCCAAAACCTTTTATTAAATTCTAATTTATTCATTCTAACAACATCAGTGTTTTCATGGTACTTACTCTTTACATTGGATCCTCTCCTTTTCCAGTTTCGGTTATGTGTTGTCCTATCATAATATTGTCTAGCCCCAAAACTACGGACATCTAGTGGGACTGTCCACCGTTTCCCGGCTGGTTCCCTCGGTCTGTCCGTTTGTAGTTGTCGTTTTGTTCACTAGTTTCAGCAAACCCCCTTCTATCTTGTTCTCTTCCCCAATACCTACTTCTATCATTCCTGTTATCTCTCCTCCATCCTCCCTCCTGTGTATTGTTTCTGAAATCATTTTCATATCTCCTATCTCCCCTATTTGGAGCATTATTTCCAGAATTTTCAAAGTCTCTCCTCCCATAATAATCTCTATTTACATTCCTGTTCCACCCCCATACTGGTTGTTGCCAGAGCCAAAACTTTGGTTATTCTCTCTTTCCAAGGCCCTATCTAATCTATCTACAAATTTCAGGAACTCTTCCATTGAATCGTCTGGTCCATGGACCAATTCCCACTGCAGTCTCTCTGGTAACCTTCTTTTTAAAACATCAATTTGTGTCCTAATATCAAAAGATTTATTCAAGTGAGCAAGCTTTTTAATTGATCTCTGCAAAATTTTTGCATTCCCCCTACTTTCCCTCTATACACTGGTCCATTTAGAAATTCTGACTTTAATCTGGCTTGTATGGATTGTGACCAAAATTTGCAAATAAATTTAGCTTCAAACTCTTCAAAAGTATTCCAAGAATCATTATTCTCATTTGCCCAGGATAGGGCCTCCCCTTCTAGAAACCGTTTTACTAACTTGATTTTTATGTTATCTGACATTCCTACCACAAACATATCCTTAAATTAGTGAATAAAGTCAATAGGGTGCAGATTTTCACCAGGAAAGCATTTCACTTGGATGTGCCCATACATTGTATTTTGATTGTAAATCGTTTGTTTGAACATCAATGCGTCCTCCAATTGTGTACATTTAGTGTGCATATTTTCTACTTTTGTATCTACATTAGTGGTATACAGGTTGTATTCTTGTTTAAGGTTTTCTGAAGTTTTGTCTATTCTCTGATATAATCTTTCAACTTCAGTATCTACTCTGTTGTAGATGACAGCAATGCTGTCTGTGTTAGCTTGTATGTTTTCATTTAAACTTTCAAGTTTAACTTGAAATTCTTTTCTGAAGTGTATCAACTGTTCTCTAGTGTCCTTACTGAGGGTAGTTTTAATTTCCTCACACTTCTCATTGAGATGAGTACTTAATACATCAAAATTGAAACTTAACTTATCCAGTCTATCTGTGTTTTCTTTCAGTTTCGCACTTATTTCTTCACTGGATTGTTTAAGTTGCGAGCTTATTTGAGTTGCAAACCCTGCTAGCCACTCTGTTAAGTTTAATTGTTCACCATCCCCTGGTTCAATTTTTACATTTCCTACGATCTCATCACTCTTAGGTAGAGACATGGTAACTATTAATTATTTTAAATGACAACAACAACAAAATACCTGGCTTTATGCTATGATGTCGTGATCGGTGTTCCTGTTGGTTTCTTCACTTCTATTCGGTTTCTAATGTTACAAACCACAAACATGAATTGTATGATTGTGCACGTGTGTCCGAACATTCCAGTACAAACTAAAACTAAAAAATGTTGCCGCATGTCAAGTTTGCACCCGCACAATGTGACAGTGGCAGCATCTGTCTTGTCGTCGCATTTTACTCGCTCCCTCTTCTTCATGCCGCCAGCCCTGCCACTACCACCAGCCGGTTTCGAATGTAATGAATATAAGCACGTAGGGGGATCAGTTATAGTGCGGTCTGTTTGCAAAAGCGGGACACTTTTGCTCTGGCTGGGGATAACGGGACAGCCTGGAAGCTGGACTGTCCCACCAAAAACGGGACGTATGGTCACGTTAGTTATAGACAACAACGAAACATTTCTCGATACTCAAGTTTCGTACGCAGACGAATCAAAATGTAATAAACACTGATATTATTTTGCTGCTTTTTAATAAATGTGTAGAATTAGGAGTTTTTCTGGATGCACTTAAGGTATCAAAAATTGTCCCAGTCTATAAAAAAGGATACAAACATCTTTCCCAAAGCTAGACACCAGTCTCCATTGTTCCTATATTCTCAAAGATATTTGAGGCACTGATACACACAAAAATAAGCAGCTTCTTTGAAAAACACAATATCCTATGTAGCAATTAGTTTGGTTTTCAAAGGTGAAAAACGCAACAGGGGCTATCCTGGAAATCATTGACCAAACCTTAACAGCTTTTGAAAACAATAACACGGTATCACTGATTTTACGTGACCTAAGCAAAGCTTTCGATTGCACTCCTGTTGATGTACTACTGGGGAAACTAGAGTTTTAAACAATTTGTTTCAGTCAGAAAAGTAAATTCTTCCATAATGGAAATCAGCACAGGTGTGCCACAAGGGTCTATCCTTGGACCCTTCTTCTTCATTGTAGTTATTAATGATTTACCTAAAAACATAGCCCACCCTGTCATGTATTATGCTGACGATACAACACTACTTACCACACATGAGAACATTTCAGATCTGAATAACCTAACAAAAGAAACTCTTGATAAGGCCCTAGGCAGGTGTGCAGCCAATAAGCTCCTGTGCAATCCTGATAAAACCCAACAACTTATAATGGGAACATCAAATTAAGTGGGCAAAAAGTCGGTAAAACTCTTAGGTATTCACGCTGACTCAAAACTCTATAGGGAGTAACATATGAATCATGCATGTGAAAAAAACATCTCAGGTGGCATACCTCATCTTGAATCTAAGGGAGGTAGTGAGCTTGGAGTACCTTAGGGTGACATACTTTGGGCTATTCCAGTCACATATTTCATATAGTCTGATTATATGGGGGCACTCCCCTCACATCAAGAACATCTTGAAATTACAAAAAAAAGTCTTACACATAATATGTAAAAGAGGTCATAGGAGCACTGTCGTTCTCTTTTTTTCCAGACTCAGAATACTCACAATTATAAATTTATACATCTATGTGTCTGTACTCTATGTTCAAAATAATATTTCAGAATTTATTGACAGAGGAGAAATACATGAACACAACACCAAGGCTAAGGGTAATTTAAACATACTGCGCCGCCACAGATTAGCGAGAACAGGAAATTCCCATGAAGTAAACCCACTCAAAATGTTCAATAAACTGCCAATTCATGTTCAGTCTATGGACATTTTTTTTAATTAAGTGGTACAGCTGGCTGTCAGATCATCCATTCTGTGACATTAAAGAATTCTTTTTAGATGCCTGAGGAGGATATTAGCATTTAAAAGTTGTCTGTAGTTAAACATATTATTGTGTGCTGTGGGTAACCGTGTGTAATTACATAGTGTGTACAACAAACAATACAATACTTATTATATTAGATTATAGTATAGCTTATTGCATTAACTTTTAGAAGCTATCCTGGTGTAATTTGATACACTGCCATGCTTGAAATGTATTCTATAATGTACTGATACTTGTTTATTTTATTATTCTGTATGTACTAGTACATCCTGTATGATGAAGCCAATATCATTGTAAAATGATCTATGATGGTTAAAATCCTTGATTCTTGATAGTGGAACCAAGTTCTTGAAAAATAAGTAAATCAGATTTATTCATCGAGTATGCACCTCGATTTAGAAAAAATTCAGAAAATATCTGTTCCACAGCATTTTGCACCATTTGTTAATTGCGTGTACAACATTTCATTTTAATGGCTTTAATAGCCAGTGAGAAAATGTATAAATATTCAAAAATTTAAAGTTCCTAGGAAGCATAAAAGAATAAAAATTTAGAAGCATGACTTGGGTATCTCATTAGAGAAATAATTTTTTGATGCACTTCTGCTGCGAATGCAGATCTAACAATTTGAGATTCTATTTCTAGGATATACATATAAAATATCAGTTCCTTTTTAAAATCTCGAGATTTTGATGGAAAAATACATTCAAATAAACATTGTTATATTAGTTTCTTTGGCACAACTTCCTTTTTCTCACAACAAGATGGCAAGTAATGTTCCTGCTATGTACTTGTGGGGCTAACTTCACAGCTTCTTCACTGTAATATTACATTCTCTCTTACACTTAGCAAACTCTTCACTGAATTGAAGTTTGCTATTCATGTCCTCAGTACAGTCGTTGGCACATTGTTTATTGCAACTGTGAAGCATATGACTTCTGATTAATCCTGCATAAATCAAAGTCTACTTTGCTTAGGATAGCTAGGCCCGTATCTAATGGGGGCAAACCGGGAAACCTGCCCCGGTGGCAATTTCAGGAGCGCCAAATTCATATTCCTGAAGATAAAAACCTTGTTTCACAAAGCGCCCATCATTCAACACAAGTTGCTCTATTGATTATTCGTATGATTTTGACACGCGTCCCAGTTGGTTTTGGAACATTTTTGAACACATTCTAAGTTGATTTCTGAAGGAATCATAACTTGATTTTTGGATGCCTTCATAGTGTACGAGATGTCTCTATGTCTTTGCCAGGGGAATCCCCGTCGCATCTAGCTAAATTAAATACTTGCACGCGGACAAAAGGGAAGGAGCTACAGGAGCTGAGCCAAATGAACGCGGATGGGTGAGTGCCAATTGCTGTTTGTTTATGTGGTTGATTGGGTGAGCGAATGATCAGCGTTGTAATAAGTATTAGCGGAATCTATAGATTAAAATTACCAGAGTAGAAATAAACGACTAACTGGTAAGAAAGACTAAATATTATCTTCTCGATGTAACCAAGAGAATGAAATTTTGGCAGAAGATTTTCGCCGAATCGCTTCAGTACCTGTTGTACAAGTCCCTAATTAGCAGCCGTTTTAAGTTCTATTCTGGGAACAGAGCAGAAAACGCGTGGTACGAACACGTAATAACGCCTAACCGGAGAATAAACGCGGGATAAGTGAACCTGTGATACTGGTAGGGTTAGTAAAATAACCGGAGAATAAGTTTTGACAATGGCAGGATTAGTTACAGACTTAGTGTTGACAAGATAGTTTGTTAGAACGAGGAAGGAGAAGAAATGGGACATCACACAAATTGTATGGAAGAATATGAAGATTCCAAATTAGGCCTAATTGGCGTTTGATATTGGTATTTCGTGAATTGCATGCAATCGTGTTGTTTATGTAAATGAGGTACATTAAAATGACCATTTATGCTAAAACAGCCTAAATTATTTGGCGTGTGTTACAATTGCTGCAATATTAGAAAGGCCCATTTCGTTTTATCTAGCAGACAGTGACAAAATAGACGTAATCAAATCGAGAAACCATGACAGTCTTGGGTACTGTTCGTATCAACAGCTTTTTCAGTATTAGACAACGACTTTTTGATTTTTCGTGAAGCAAAACGTTTGACGAGGTGACAGATTCTTTCGCAGAAAGGAAAGCACGCCGTGTGAAGCTTTAGCAAGACTAGAGAGAAAAAAATACTGGGACATAAGGACTGAAGAAATTTGAACTGTCTTACTTGTCTCTTTTGTCTTTACTGGTTTTATGTTTCCTATATTTAATTTTATGTCACACAAAAGAGAAAGTTATTAGCTAATAGGCAATAAAGAATGCAGATTTTCTGAAGAGATCTCATTCTTCTGGTCACAAATAATCCCACTCGGTATTAATTGTTTATCTTTCTTTTTTTTTCAAGCGGGTTAGGATGTCAAACAGGCCGACTGGGACCAGGAAGGGCACCACGCTTCAGCTCAACAGAACGAAATACAGTGATCTGCGACAGAAGAATGCTGTGGGAAGAGGCGCAGCACTGCACTTTGACACCCTTACAACCGAATAACATGTCTTACATTTCGTCCAACATATATGTTTTTACATCAAACTCTTCAGCAATATATGCGCTACAAAATGAACATATTTTTGAAAAACTTTTTATTTTTATTTTTGACGTCCTATTTCAAATGCTCATGGGGGGTGGGGGAGGGGGATACCACATAAAGTTTTTGCCCTGGTTCGGAAATATCATAGATCGTGGGCTTTGAACAGCATCCATAATTATTGAGAAGTTGCGATAGTTTGCTGATGTTAGCCACGCTGCAACATCGTTTCCAGTAACGCTCTCAACTGTTTGTAATTTGGAGTTGATTGCTGGTCCTGTGTATGTGTACACTTACGAGCCCAGAAAGCAAACCTATACTGCTTTAGTTTGATTTGTAATGCTTTTTAATTCAGTCTAACAATACAGCTTCATGAGATGTCAAAGTGTGTCTCAAAATCTTATTGTTAATTTAACGGAAATAATTTTTCCTTAACCTACATGGATTTTAAAGCTTTCTTATAGTGAAGAAAACATAGCCAAATGATTGTGTAAAAAGTCATACTTCTGGACCCCAACAAAATTACTTATTTACCAATTAAATAGTATCAAAAAGAAACCAGAGTTAGCTCTAAAAAAGCTGATTTGATAATACTGCTTGTTCACGACCAACTGGTAGGAAGCACATCTGTTGTTTTCACTTGTCAGATAAAGCTGCCACTGTAGTTACTGTGCTGATTTCACTTATATTCCAGGAAAAAAACCAGTCTCGGGATTTTTTGAATGCACAAACTTTCCTCATGAATCAGTGTACCTGTTAGAGAAAACTGTATCAAAATCCCTACATTAGTTCCTGAGATTAGCTTTCTCATGCAGACAGAGAAAACACGGCTGGGGTCTTTTATTTGGTAATGTATGCAGATGCTTCTGCATGAATAATTTATGCTAATGCCAACATCAGACCGTAAATTATCCTCTGACTAATGAAGTTTAGTGAAATACTACATGAACAAGAATTAGGCAATTTTATGTACACATGGTATATGTATTATGCATAATGTGGAAAACAAAAAAATGTGTATTTATTTAAGGAGCAAAGTTGTTACAAATAGTGCTGTTCCACCCTGCTATGCCTCAAGCCTGATGATGGTGCTGTTGGATCTTTCTCCTCCCTGGAGAGAAGTAAATACGAATTAGGTCACTTTGTGCTTAATTTAGTATGGAGGGATCTTGTATCCAGCAGATCCACTGATGTCAAAGCAACCTCATTATCAGTGCAATTCTCAGTGGCACAGCACTGCATGAAATTTGATTTGTGAGGAGAATGGTGCCATCTGTGCAGTATGCCCTCTTCTGACAAATTAGTCACACGTATACACCTCTTTGTAGATGGTACAAACAATACAACCAACAGCAAATCATGTTGAAGAAAGTTTCATCAACATTAACAAATGATTCCTATTGTTTAAAAAAAGTCCTACATCCTGTTTAGAAATTGTAAGATGTTTCCAGCCAGTATATGTCAAATATATGACAAACAGATAGAAGGAGGTGACAATGTTAAATTCTCAGGGTTAAGCTTTACAGTAAATTCATCTGGAAGGAGCATACCACAGAACTACTGAAGCACCTAAGCAAATATCTATTTGCAATCCAAATGATGTCAGGCATCGATGATATAAAAATAAACAAGCTAGCTTGCATTGGAGTTAACTCATCAAACCAAGGTAGACTTTTCCAGTACAAAATCAATACTGTAGGAATTTAAAATTTTTTCTGAAATGTATTTTATTTCTTCCAGACATTTTTGCCTTCTACTTTAATGCAATTAGTGACAGAAGACTAACACAAAGAACTGTTAGTAATCACATACTTACATAAAAATGTGGACCGTTCTATAATCTGCGAATATTGCATATGAAAACAAAACTGAATCATTCTGGATTCCACTGAATATGCCTAAAGTAAAAGCGAAATGTGCCTGGAAAATTAAAATATATTGCAGCAAGAAAAGGCAGTTTTTATTTACAAAACAAACATTTCAATGAGAATCACTGTATTTGTGGTGTGAACTCAATAACACCCTAGAAAGTCTTTTTTAAGGAATTAGGAATACCAACTACTGCTTCTTAACATATTTATTCCATAATGAAATTTATATTAAAAGAATATCTCTTTTTCCAAACCAACAGCTCAGTTCATGGAACTGACAGTACAAATAAGAATAATCTTGACAAAGATTAAAGTCAGTAACTTTGGTCCAAAATATTGTCAGTTATTTAGAAACATACATTTTCAGTAACTTTCCAGCAGTCATAAAATGTTGACTACTAATAATATTATGAAACGGATAGTTGCTACTAATCTTATAGCGGAGATGCTGAGTCGCAAATAGGCACAGCAAAAAGACTGTCACAATATAAGCTTTCGGCCAACGAGGCCTTTGTCAAAAGTAGACAACAGACACACACTCAAACACACACAGCCTCAGGCAAATGCAACTCACACACACTTGAGCACAGTCTCTGTCAGTTGAAGCCTGCCAGATACTGTGGTCATGTGTGTGTGAATGGTATTTGGGCATTCACATGTGTGTGTGTGTGTGTGTGTGTGTGTGTGTGTGTGTGTGTGTAAAAGCTTACTTTGTGACAATCTTTTTGTTTTGCCTATCTGCAAATCAGCATCTCCGCTATATTGTGAGAGCAGCTATCCATTTCATATTGTTACATTACACCCTGGATTTTCGATTGTTTAACTGTTAATAAAGATCATTTTGAGACGAGCCCAAAAGATTTGTTGGTGAGGCTAACTCGGCATTGCAGAAGCATTTGGTTTCACCTATCTGCTTTGATCCATGACACATCAATATGGCAGAAACGGCTACTCCCAGCATATACAAAATGACGAAAATGATGTCAGTACATACACACACCAACAAATGCGAACAAAAAACATAATGATACAAAAATGTCTCACTCCAAAAATAAAATGAAAGTAACAGGACCATTGCAGAAAATGGAGGGATTTAGGGCAGAGACGCGGTAAATATGCAACAACAAAAAAACACTGCACCCCTCCCCCCAAAAAAACAAATAATGTTGTTGTTGTGGTTTACTGTATCATCTCCGAATAACTACTGCAACCTACATCCCTCTGAATCTGCTTAGTGTATTCATCTCTTGTTCTTCCTACCCCTTACACTTACACCCAGTATTAAATTGCTGATCCCTTGATGCCTCAGAATGTGCCCTACCAACCAAGCTCTTCTTTTGGTCAGGTTGTACACACAAATTTCTCTTCTCTCCAATTCTGTTCAGTACCTCCTCATTATGTGATCTAACCATCTAGTCTTCAATATTCTTCTGTAGCAGCACATATCAAAAGCTTCTGTTCTCTCCTTGCCTAAACTGTTTATTGTCCATGTTTCACTTCCATACACGGCTACACACCATACAAATACTTTCTCTGTCACACCAATAAAACCACAGGAATCGGATATTTCCCCTGATCTTTATAGCTCAATCGCAGATATCGATATAAAAAAAACAACACCTACAAGTCCAAAAATTAGAATCAGACATTTCCCTTGACTTATATAGCTAAACCACTACTATCAGTACCAAAAATTCAGCATCTAATCTCTGAAAAGTGGGACCAAAACCCCAACTCAAGCACCCAAATACCCCATATGCATTATATCAATTAAAATACAACCGGCCTACCATAAATATGCAATGTACAAGACATCACAATTACTCTAGAATAAAACAAAAACTAAAATTACTTACAAACAAAAGCCTCTGGCAATACTACATAGATTGTGCATCACACACACACACACACACACATATGCACAAGCGCATGCATGAAAATGCCACATATACGTGTCCCTGGTCGTAGCTGCCGGAACTCTTGTTAGCCTGACGCTGTAGCCACAGATATGATACCTAACATATTCAGCAATAAGACCAAACATCTCCGGAAAGTGTACCGTATATCAGACATTATAATACCCATCTCAAAACACAATAATATATTCGTGAACTTCACTGTCGTATCCATACCTAACAAAAAAGCAATAAAGAAATTAGACTTCTTTCTTCACAATGAACACCAAACTAACCAGACCTAACAAAAGCACCAAACACATAAACAAAACAAAACGTTAATAACTCACTGAAAACACTTCCACAACCCAAATTACCATACCAACAACCTAAATTCAAAACCAAGTTAGTGCCATGACAACCAAAACTCAGGTGAACCAAATACCACATGTTAAATTCAACACATCCCCATCCATCACCAGATGGCACGATCAAATACAACACAACTGGAAACACTGCCAACTCCAAAACTCCCCGCCATAGTGGTGTCACTCACCACAACACAGGTCAAAACAGATGGCTGTATGGGAAATGGGAATATGGATAACTGTGTACGCAACAAACTGTTCCCATAAATGTCTATACGTACATATATTTCAGCACAAAGAAAGATACACGTGTACACTGTACAAGGTACAAAGGCTGACTGGAACATGAACATGGCGGCTCATCAGAGCAGTTAGAGTTCAAAGATCATGCTTTACGTGGTCGATGTGACCTATTGATGACACACAGCCCCCTCCGCAGTACGGAGTACAGCCTGTGAGGCCTGAGGGGAGGTCGTGTGGGCGTCGGCGTCAGAGTGAGTAGTGCCAGGTGGCAGGCGCACGACTGGAAGCTCCATCTGAGTTAGGGCGGCGTGCGAAGGCTCGGTGATGGGCCGCAGGTCCACATCGTAATCAGGCAGCGAGCGAGGGTGGATGATGCATTGGCTGGCCCGGGAGTAGAGGTGTGGGGAGGGGTGCAGCATGCAAGCGTGCCTGCCCTTAATGCAGATTGAGCTGTCCGAGGAGATGAACAACCGAACTCTTGGTGGATCGCACTCTCGGGGGAGGGACAGGCTATGCACTATCTCGACATCTAGTTCCTCACGCAGTGTCGAGTCTGCAATGTCTGAAAGGAGCACGAGCACACGGTCGTCAAAAGTGACAATCGACACGTCGTTGACGCCGTTAAGTGGTACATTTCAGCGCAAGTTCAAAGTTGAGGAGCAAGTCTCTCCAGTAGATGAAACGTCATCAAAACCTGTGCATGGGGTTGATGATGACATGCTTGGGAAACTGGCGAACTGCAGTGACAATTTATCAGAGGGAGAAGACCCTACCATGAGATGAGCTAACTCATTCTCGGGCTCGGCAATGGAAAATTCCGGATGGTCCGACTGCGATGGCATAGGGTGCATCAGAGTCCACGAAAGCAGGCTTGAGCTCATGAAGCGAAACGGTCGGTGGGCGATCTTTAACCATAATGTTGAACGTCGTCTCGTCCCTCCGGAGTACTTCAGAGGGGCCGAGGTATGGGGGTTGCAGAGCTTGTCTAACAGAATCGTCCCTGAGCATAATGTGGGAGCATGTGTTGAGTGTGGTTGGCCCATAAGTGACCAGCAGGGAATGACTGACAGGCAGGTGTAGCCGTGCGTGTCTAAAGGGGGTGTGCATTCTATTAATAAAGTGTGGGGAGGTGGGAAAATCCTAGGGTGCTTGAGGCAGGGTAAGTTCCCCAGGTAGAACCGGGTTCTCGCCGAAAATGAATTCGGAGATGGTTCCCTGTAAGTCAGGTTTAAAGGTTGAACGGAGACCGAGTAACACCCAAGGAAGCGCCTCAGACCAGAGGCAGTCATGGTATCTGAGTGCTGTTTTAAGAGTGCGGTGCCATTTTTCCGCTAAACCAATGCTGTGTGGGTGGTAGGCTGTTGTATGAATTTTTTTAATACTGCAAAGGTTACATAGAATCGTGAAAAGTGCAGACTCGAACTGTCGACCTTGGTCGGTGGTGAAGGTGGATGGGCAACTGAACCTAGCGATCCATAATGAGATGAATCCCTTGGCCACAGTTTCTGCTGTGATGTTGGGTAAAGGAACAGCTTCCACCCAACGAGACATGTGGTCGATTTTAAAGAGGATATATCTGTGGCCCTATGGCGGTGGCAGAGGGTCGATAAGGTCGATATGTACACTCTTTGACATAAAACTCGACCGGCGGCCGGCCGCTTCAGAGGCTAAGTCCGCGCCGATCGCGACATGGGACAAAAAAACTGGCCAACTCGCTAATTCTCTAAGTCCGGTTATCTGCACAATCTGGCAACACTGTAGACTGCGGCACTTCCTGGAGGAAAACTTGTCCCAAGATAGAGAGACTCTAGGCTGATTACGCCTGTGGTCTTGCGGTAGCGTGTGTTGTTTCTGTTCATAATGTCAGTGGATCGAGAGCAGCTGGCATAAAATATTTTTATAGCCTCTTCTGTCTGAATGCTGAAGACGTGAATGTAATGGTAGCGCAGATTCAATCTACACTCCTGGAAATTGAAATAAGAACACCGTGAATTCATTGTCCCAGGAAGGGTAAACTTTATTGACACATTCCTGGGGTCAGATACATCACATGATCACACTGACAGAACCACAGGCACATAGACACAGCCAACAGAGCATGCACAATATCGGCACTAGTACAGTGTATATCCACCTTTCGCAGCAATGCAGGCCGCTATTCTCCCATGGAGACGATCGTAGAGATGCTGGATGTAGTCCTGTGGAACGGCTTGCCATGCCATTTCCACCTGGCGCCTCAGTTGGACCAGCGTTCGTGCTGGACGTGCAGACCGCGTGAGACGACGCTTCATCCAGTCCCAAACATGCTCAATGGGGGACAGATCCGGAGATCTTGCTGGCCAGGGTAGTTGACTTACACCTTCTAGAGCACGTTGGGTGGCACGGGGTACATGCGGACGTGCATTGTCCTGTTGGAACAGCAAGTTCCCTTGCCGGTCTAGGAATGGTAGAACGATGGGTTCGATGACGGTTTGGATGTACCGTGCACTATTCAGTGTCCCCTCGACGATCACCAGTGGTGTACGGCCAGTGTAGGAGATCGCTCCCCACACCATGATGCCGGGTGTTGGCCCTGTGTGCCTCGGTCGTATGCAGTCCTGATTGTGGCGCTCACCTGCACGGCGCCAAACACGCATACGACCATCATTGGCACCAAGGCAGAAGCGACTCTCATCGCTGAAGACGACACGTGTCCATTCGTCCCTTCATTCACGCCTGTCGCGACACCACTGGAGGCGGGCTGCACGATGTTGGGGCGTGAGCGGAAGACGGCCTAACGGTGTGCGGGACCGTAGCCCAGCTTCATGGAGACGGTTGCGAATGGTCCTCGCCGATACCCCAGGAGCAACAGTGTCCCTAATTTGCTGGGAAGTGGCGGTGCGGTCCCCTACGGCACTGCGTAGGATCCTACGGTCTTGGCGTGCATCCGTGCGTCGCTGCGGTCCGGTCCGAGGTCGACGGGCACGTGCACCCTCCGCCGACCACTGGCGACAACATCGATGTACTGTGGAGACCTCACGCCCCACGTGTTGAGCAATTCGGCGGTACGTCCACCCGGCCTCCCGCATGCCCACTATACGCCCTCGCTCGAAGTCCGTCAACTGCACATACGGTTCACGTCCACGCTGTCGCGGCATGCTACCAGTGTTAAAGACTGCGATGGAGCTCCGTATGCCACGACTAACTGGCTGACACTGACGGCGGCGGTGCACAAATGCTGCGCAGCTAGCGCCATTCGACGGCCAACACCGCGGTTCCTGGTGTGTCCGCTGTGCCGTGCGTGTGATCATTGCTTGTACAGCCCTCTCGCAGTGTCCGGAGCAAGTATGGTGGGTCTGACACACCGGTGTCAATGTGTTCTTTTTTCCATTTCCAGGAGTGTATTTCGCTTTGTGACACACCGATATCAAAATTTTATCTAGTAACGATTTTGCGGCACATTTCCTGCAGACTGTCCTCCTCTGGGCGCCGTATGCGGCAAAGCTCCGGGATCCATTTGCTGGCTACTGGCAGCGGCCGTGGCGACAGCAGCGGCGCTGCACTCCCCCGTTCTTTATCGAAAGCGCCTGCTACCGCTCATCGCTTTTGATGATTTAAAACGCTTTATTATTAAATGTTGCTCCACAGAAAATTTCTACAATTTCCATTCACGCTCAAAAGCAACGGAGACAGACGCCCTGATTAGTAGGCGGGTAATCGGCAAGAGCTGAGTATGGCCCGAAATTAATTTTATAGACTGGGACGAAATTAAACCACCTCACTACGTTCGATGAATTTATAAATGCTTCATACCTCGTTTCTTTTCCTTTCAAACTTAATTATTTGTGCAACTTTTGGTCAATGTTTGGATGTTTTCGTCAAGCCAGAGTGAGCGTCTGTGGTGTAAAGTGTATTACAGCTCTTGTTTCATTCCTTATGGTAAGTCTATGCGATAAACTGTGTGAATACCTTGCAATGCATGCTCTGTAGCAGTGCAGGCACACTGCACATTTGGAGTTCCATGTACGGGTTCATGAAGTATTTATTGTTGATCGGAAGTGATAGTTAAGGTCATCAGATTTCAACCAGAAAAATTTGTCGTTTTGAAGGTTTCAGAGAACGGAAAGGAATTGCTAACGCCGGTGTTAGAAAACGTCTACAGTTAAATGCTATTGCAAAAATTTAGAAGATGGGAACTATATTAATGAACAGGTGCACTTCATAAACAACCTTCCGACATGTTAGACCTATATGACGAACAAAGCTCAAATTTATATCGTTGACAGTCGGTTTGAATCTTTTCAGGACCTATTTTACAGTGAAGCACCTTGGAATTTGCAAAGCAGAAATCCATGATATTAACTTAATTTACTAAGTCGAAATCGGACGAAGATTGATGTTTAAAGGCATTCTTCAGATTTCGCATAAGAAATTTTTACTAGCAGTTTGCAACTCCATTAATTAAAATGGAAAATAAAAGGTTGTAGTCAGCGGCTTCTACCGTGATTCGAACTTATAGTACAAGCACTGCAACGCACAAGGGAACCTCTGAGCTAACGACACACTGGCGGCCAGAGGCGGACTATAGTCACTGCGATGTTGCCTGAGCCTCAAAACGCAACCTTAAACACACAAACAGAGGAGGTGGAGATTACTGTTTTAACATCCCATCGACCACGATGTCATTAGAGACGGAGCACAAGCTCGGATTAGGGAAGGATGGGGAAGGAAATCGGCCGTGCCCTTCCTAAGGAACCATCCCGGCATTTTCCTGAAGCGATTTAGGGAAATCATTGAAAACCTAAATCAGGATGGCCGGGCGCGGGATTGCACCGTCGTCCTCCCGAATGCACACACAAACAGGTGTTACTTATGTGAAGAACGCCGTTCTTGGAGTCCAGAAATTAAATATACCTTCTAATTGTGTCATCTTGCAGTGGATTATATCGTACGAGTCTTCGATGTGGAAAACGAATGTCAAGTGAATTTAGCGAGGTAACGCCGACCAACACCCGGAAGTAAATTCACTATCAGAGTGTTGACAAATACTTGCTACGACGCTGCCATTTCTCGGCTCTCTGACGAGGCAGCTCTTCAGCGAAATGCTTGCCGTGATTCTCCGATACGGTTCTTCAGAGTGGAGACGCGCGCGCACGTTTGGTTTTTATGCGGCGTTCTCCCCTGATGGTTTCTGACGTCGCCTTGTGGGCTATGTATACATATGAGACATTCAATTATCATTAATCCAGAATGATACAAGTTTCAGCTTCCGGCGTGGAAGAAGGCTGTTGACGCCGACATTATATCATTTCAACGTAGGGAAAGCAAAACGGATCATTCAATGTTTCTCATTCAACATAAAGCATGTGAGATAAATTTCCGTAACGTTCATAATCATCTAAAAATACAAACGAAGTAAAAATACACCGGAAGCTTATTCGAATTGAATATAATGTAAGATACCAAACGCTTTGCACCTCGATGTCGAATTTGTCCACTTGCAATCGTTTGCAGCATGCACATAGAATGTCATGATTACCACGAGAATGAAGAAATATGTTGGTAAGGATGGAAGCAAGAAGAGACGCAGTCAACAAATATTCTATTCCTCATGGCATTCATTTCATTTGACACGTAACAAGAGGTAAAGCTGGAATTTACTTTCGTTAACACGAAAGATATGCGGCACATATTGATAACGAGGAAGTCTGCGTCTTCATACGTTTCCTCCTTGAAATCTGTATGCTCTATTATATACTAAGTAGCCCGATCATTGTTTCAGTAATGTTACCCTCTTGTTTGACCCCGTAACGATGAACAGATTCCAAATGCATGTCTCTGCGTGAAAATAGCTGTTCGAACCCTTCCTGGGTTGTTTTTTGTGTTTTATTGCTTGGAATTCCTGAAGCAGACCACTGTGCCTTCCCCCCTCGTGGGTTAGGTCTCAAAACTAAACCGCTTTGTATCCAATGGCATAATTTATTCATACAGCATGAGCATAAGACCCTTCCGAGTGAGAGAATGACAATAACAATCGTAACAAGAACAAGCAAATAATGAATGATGTTTATTCCAACGCAGAACGAGAATGGCTTTAAATATAAAAATCTATATCTATATCCATATCTATTGATCTTTGAGTTGGCACAATGCAAATATATTCTTAGCATTTAGTTACTGAATTTAGTTCTGGATGTTTGCAGAGAAAAGGAAAAGTCGGTACTTCTCGCTAGTGTAATACACTCCTGGAAATGGAAAAAAGAACACATTGACACCGGTGTGTCAGACCCACCATACTTGCTCCGGACACTGCGAGAGGGCTGTACAAGCAATGATCACACGCACTGCACAGCGGACACACCAGGAACCGCGGTGTTGGCCGTCGAATGGCGCTAGCTGCGCAGCATTTGTGCACCGCCGCCGTCAGTGTCAGCCAGTTTGCCGTGGCATACGGAGGTCCATCGCAGTCTTTAACACTGGTAGCATGCCGCGACAGCGTGGACGTGAACCGTAAGTGCAGTTGACGGACTTTGAGCGAGGGCGTATAGTGGGCATGCGGGAGGCCGGGTGGACGTACCGCCGAATTGCTCAACACGTGGGGCGTGAGGTCTCCATAGTACATCGATGTTGTCGCCAGTGGTCGGCGGAAGGTGCACGTGCCCGTCGACCTGGGACCGGACCGCAGCGACGCACGGATGCACGCCAAGACCGTAGGATCCTACGCAGTGCCGTAGGGGACCGCACCGCCACTTCCCAGCAAATTAGGGACACTGTTGCTCCTGGGGTATCGGCGAGGACCATTCGCAACCGTCTCCATGAAGCTGGGCTACGGTCCCGCACACCGTTAGGCCGTCTTCCGCTCACGCCCCAACATCGTGCAGCCCGCCTCCAGTGGTGTCGCGACAGGCGTGAATGGAGGGACGAATGGAGACGTGTCGTCTTCAGCGATGAGAGTCGCTTCTGCCTTGGTGCCAATGATGATCGTATGCGTGTTTGGCGCCGTTCAGGTGAGCGCCACAATCAGGACTGCATACGACCGAGGCACACAGGGCCAACACCCGGTATCATGGTGTGGGGAGCGATCTCCTACACTGGCCGTACACCACTGGTGATCGTCGAGGGGACACTGAATAGTGCACGGTACATCCAAACCGTCATCGAACCCATCGTTCTACCATTCCTAGACCGGCAAGGGAACTTGCTGTTCCAACAGGACAATGCACGTCCGCATGTATCCTGTGCCACCCAACGTGCTCTAGAAGGTGTAAGTCAACTACCCTGGCCAGCAAGATCTCCGGATCTGTCCCCATTGAGCATGTTTGGGACTGGATGAAGCGTCGTCTCACGCGGTCTGCACGTCCAGCACGAACGCTGGTCCAACTGAGGCGCCAGGTGGAAATGGCATGGCAAGCCGTTCCACAGGACTACATCCAGCATCTCTACGATCGTCTCCATGGGAGAATAGCAGCCTGCATTGCTGCGAAAGGTGGATATACACTGTACTAGTGCCGACATTGTGCATGCTCTGTTGCCTGTGTCTATGTGCCTGTGGTTCTGTCAGTATGATCATGTGATGTATCTGACCCCAGGAATGTGTCAATAAAGTTTCCCCTTCCTGGGACAATGAATTCACGGTGTTCTTATTTCAATTTCCAGGAGTGTATAATGTGTACACGACTCAAGCAGGTCCTCAAGTAGGCACTGCTGCATTCTGTTCCCTGACATTGCTCTGATGACGGTTAATGCAGATAGTTCCGATTATGAAATACAAAACGTATTTTAGGTTAGTTCCTAGGATAGTAACATTGAATTTGCGTTGTAGATGGCACATGAACGTGATGACTATCCATATTACTCATCAATATAAAAAGACAATATTTTGAGAATTTAGTAGGATTACTCAAAATGAATTCTGAAATTGGGTGACTGACCGCACAGGTGCTAAACGTCGTCAAGAGTATACGATGTCCTAATCGCATTAGGAATATGAAGATCGTCTTCGACAGCTCGCCACTTTCACATTGCTATCTCCACCCTACTCCAGACAGCTCTCGGTGGAGTTGCACTACGTTGCCGATGTTATGGAAGGCCTTCAAACCGACAACAGACCACATATTGAAAAATACAAGCGAATTCTCTTGCAGCGTAAGCTTATCGTAACTAATCTAAAAATTATTGGAGAGGAACATTGTCCTATTCAAAAAAAGTAAAATGTTACACACTGTTGACGTCAAACGGACATTATCTATGTCCTGTCTTGTGTCCTACTCATCTATAATATCAAGTGTACTATGAAAATGATTATATATAATGGATTATAAGGTAATGCATTGATACCAGATGGTGGGGGCCGGCCGATGTGGCCGTGCGGTTCTAGGCGCTTCAGTCTGGAACCGCGTGACCGCTACGGTCGCAGGTTCGAATCCTGCCTCGGGCATGGATGTGTGTGATGTCCTTAGGTTAGTTAGGTTTAAGTAGTTCTAAGTTCTAGGGGACTGATGACCTTAGAAGTTAAGTCCCATAGTGCTCAGAACCATTTGAACTATTTAACACAAAATGACATTAAAAATTTAAGTTATTCACGAGCAGCTAGTTGAGTATATGTATGAACATTAAATGACACAACTAACCGTCTTGTTCTGCATATGGATTCAAACCCAGCTCATGCAGACTAAGCAAAGATTTCGTGATTAGGCATACAGAGAGCGATATACCTCGATTTTAGACAGTATCAGTTAGCAAATATCAACTCTAAATTGCATAACGCAAACACTTTTAACAGACGTGAATTCCTACCCAGCATCTATTGTCCCTGTTAACGAACTACGAGAGATGTTAAATATTGCTTCTTCACAAGTAACTTACTTGAAATGCCGTGAGGTAAAGCTGTGTGTTGGACACGGATTCGAACCCGGAACCTAATCGGATTGCCATCGAAGCACAGTCAAATGTGACATATCGGAATTTCGCGGCAGTAACTAGATGTTTTAACTGAAATGACGAGACGAAACATTAATTTTTTCCTTCCAGGACTCCAACCCGGCACCTATCGCTGTTATATTCTAGAGAAAACTAACGTTAAATATGGGTTTGTTGCACCAGCAGTGACATGTGAGCATGTTTGAACTGAAATAATATGACGAAGAGTTCAGCGCTCACTGGGAATAGAGCCCCACACATATCGTTGTTGACTACACACAAAGAGACGTCAGCTACCAAATTTTTCTCCACCAGCTGCTCAGAATAGCATCTTGAACTTACAGTCATCTCGCAAATAATTCTGTGTCTCACCGGGAGTTAAAAACGTCGGATATCGTTAGTGTTGACAGCGAATGAAAATACATTAAAAATCAAAATTATTATCCACCAGCAGATAGGTGTTCTCATGCTAGAGCTTGATAATACATAATTAAATCTTTAGTGCCGGGCCAGGATTCGATCCCATTCACGCATAATATGTGAAGGTGTTGAGGAATCTGCAGTTTTGAACAAACAACAAATTGTAGTCGAGCTGTATTGCCACGAAGGGATCAAATATCGCGTTAAGGGCGGTCTGAGTTGCATTCCCAGTTCAGAACCAATTTTATCGACATACAGAAGCTCAAATAAAAGATGGAATAAGTGTCCTGTGACCATACATAGCGTTTGTGTCGTCACTTGAAATAAATAACTAGTATAAGAAAGGTTACTGGTGATAGAGTTTCTACATGTCGCCACTCCAGACTTTATTGTGGTTCAACCTACCGTCTACTTGGTAAAGAAGGAATATCATCTTTAATGTGAATTTTCAGACCACGCAGCCATTATATCTCCTTCACTTGGTGTAGCCAGGAGAGAATGGAATCTGTCTCTCCCTATCTAAAATCATTGACAGAAGTGGGAATCGAACCCAGACCATAGGTATAACAACCTACCATCCGTCCAACAGACCACGAAATCCTCTTCTCTGCGAGTCATTTTTCTATCGTAACGCAGTTGCGCCACACTGGATGAGAATTCTGACACACAGGCTCCCTGTAGTAATTTGCAGCATGTTCAGTAAATTCATTTACTTGGTTGACCGAATCACCATGAACTAGCTGCCTCGGCTACCCAGTGCATACATTCGACTATTTTGTAATCACAGAAATAAAATCACGTTACTGCCACCTACACACAACTGCCAACATTGTAGGATGCAGAAGTTTAAATAGGAAGTGTTCCTTTCCACTTCAGCTATTCTATTGCGCTATCTGTTACTAGAAAACGTCGTTCAGTCCAAAAGAAAAGCTGTATCTGTTTGTCTCTCAGAAGTCAAGACCTGGCCATATGCATAATCTCACAGTGCTGTGGAATCCAAAAGTTCTGGAGGAATAGTTGCCGAGCTCTGGAGCTGTTGTAGCTACGTGTCAGCTTGTAGCATAGATAAGATGTCGCGAGTTCGAATACATTCAGTGCTACATTTTTTAAAACGCAATTCTGCTCTCTGCTGAAGTTATCAATCTAATGGAACTTTGAACATAATTCCCTTCACTTCTCAACCCAAAGTAGTCGCATGTGGAAAAAGGACTAACTACTGTGACATTTTGTTCTATTCAGGTTTAATAGACAGCAGGCAGCAGATGCATCTCAAAGATGTGCAGGGAGAGCGCATCGTGCCATAATATGTCAGAAAAGTATTTTCTACATTAGCCGTCGTGTGGTAGTGATATTTGATTCTTCTTCAAACTTTGATTGACAGCTTTAACTCAGAACAAATTTTCTACATGCATGTAATCAATAAACTGCATGTGCATTGTCAGACTGTCATAGGTAACATCAGAGAATTCGCATATATCGTTGATGATTAATTTCTCTCTCATATTTACTATTGTTTTAACAACACTAAAGGAAACCTTACGAAAATTGTGCACTGTATTATAAGAAATGAAATAAAACTAACCATGATAACCTTACGACGAAAGTATCTGTACACAAGCATGCCTCTATCGACACGAATTAATAAAATTCTACTCACTTAGATTTTGATTGGGTCTGTGTTTAATTGGTATGCTGTGTCATACTCAAGAGGTATGCAAATGTGGCATTTCATAAATATAGTTACGTATTCCTAGAAACCCAAAATTCGCTTGTCAGCAGCGGAAAGAGGCGTTACCTGTTGTGCAGCATTGTAAGTTTTTCAACATTGCACTATGAGCTGAAAGCATTTTCTTGCGATTTCCTTATTGATGTTTGATCTGACTGCTTGTAGCTCTTTCACAGAAGGGATAAAAACGTTTCAGTCAGTGAGACTGGAACCGCAACAGACACTGTTTCACAGGTCAGCACGTTACCACAGAGCTGGCGAGGAGGTATGGGTCTCAGCTTCCTATTACGACGGCAATAGTAACTAGAACTCGTAAACCGCTATTTAAAGGTCGAGATTAGTTGCGATTTCCACCTGCAACGACTTTCCTGGGCTGAAAACCGTAAATTTTCAATCTTTTGTTACCCTTCAAGCTATAATAACTCAGATTATTCAATGGAAATGACAGGTAAAATCAAGTGAACTTTGAGGCTTAATTCCATGCACACCAGGAAGTAACTCGTCGATCACAGAGTTGCCAAACATACGTTGCCTTGTTGCCAAATCTCAGTTACAGTACCAGCAGGAAGAAGACGAACCGATGTGATCCTACAGCGGTCTGGGAAGTGACCATAGCTGGTGTCTCCAAGTCGCGGCTGCTACGGCCTGGAATACGTAATGCGTCTGATTCGCTTTCTGTAACTAGGTTTAGGGACTGGAGCGTAGTTACTAATAATACTCAGAACTGACTGCAAACTGAGCATCATAAATCAATAACTCTCATTATTGTTTTTATATTTCTTTCGTAAGTGCACTCAAAATTAAGAAAGTCATTCACAGGCGTTTTCGTGCCTCGCCGATAGTCGAGCACAACATACAAATAAAAATAAAAAAGAATGTGTGTGTGTGTGTGTGTGTGTGTGTGTGTGAGAGAGAGAGAGAGAGAGAGAGAGAGAGAGAAATAAAAAGCAATAAGAGAGAGTGTAAAAAATTGTTGTAAAGAAATTGAATCATGGTATTTAAAAAAATCTTTCATTAAAATGACACGTTCCACATCATTACGAAATGTCGTATTCATGATCTATGGAACAAGAGTTAATCTAATGTAATCTAATCTAATCTAATCACATCATATTGATGATTAGCCATGAAGAGTCATGAATTACCGAAAGTTTTGCCAATACCAGTAATCAAATCTAAACTTGAAAATAAAAGACGACAATTTTTGTAATAAACCGTGACTCCTATCAAGACCCTTTCATCCCTGTTATCTAACCACGAAAGATGTCTGATATACCTCCATTCTGAAGTAACAAAGTGTGCATGCATTTAAAGATGAAGTGCATGATGTGAAGTTCTGTGACGGAGATACGAACCCAACACGTAATCCGATTGTTAACTAAGAAAAATCAAATGTTACGTATCGGTTTTTTTTACGAGCCGCTAGGTGTCTGAATCTAAAATAAGGATACAAACTTTTGTGCCTAAGCGACAATCGAACTGCACACCTACCGTGTATCCACGAATATAGCTTAAGTATCAGTTGCTTACTCATGAACAGTAAGATGTGTGCGTGTTTGACCAGAAATAACGACACCTGTTGCGATTGTTGGCAACACATGAACAGACATTGAAATTGCGCGTTAATTTTCACTAGCAGGTGGGTGTGCACTTGATAAAGCTAGAAATGAAATTATGAATATTTTTGTACTGGATCAGGTTTCAGACCCACATACTTACCTTTGGAGGAGACCTAGAGAAGATTGCAGTCTTGGGAAAAGGAACGAAATGACTGAACTATACTGTTCCGAGAGATTCAGATCCTCGAAAGAGGAGATACGAATTCGAATCACAGTCCAGCACCAAATTTTTAAACGTCTCTAGTTCAATCAAGTACAAGTAAAATAAGAGCCCTGTCCCTTTAAATGGCTATCGGTTCATCAAATAAAATAAAATTTTCTAATGTAAGTAAGCTTACTGGCGACTGTATTTCTTTTTACCATGACTTCCGCTGTGTCATTTCCCAACGTAAACCGGCTCTGCCCAGTTGGTAATGAAGGAACGTGATGTTTAATGCGGATTCTGGATTATAACGTCTTTCTCTTGAAGTTACCAGAGGTAAAATAAATCTGTTTGTGCCTCTTAAAAGTAAATGCCTGAACCCACGCATTGCACCTGTGATAGCTCGTTCCACCAGACCATTGTGGCCACATTACCCAGCCCCAGGAGTGTGCTGTAACGGATGATGTGCGTAGCTTACAAAATTAGTCACGGTGGAAAAAATGCGAGTCTATTAAATGGTCAAGTAGAAGCAAGCTTCTGACGCAGGGATTATGCTATTATCATGTCAGCAGGATGTAAAGACTCTTCTAGGCATCATAGGCTGGATGTGAAGCCAATTTGATTTTTCACAAATTCAGCAAATTTCTTAGTTCGAGAAAATCCACTGTGAAGTGTGAAGTTGCCGGATAATTCGATTATTACTATTATTATTAATATCATTTTATTCATACTGCTGCTGTAACACAAGTGCTTGAACATCATTTAGTGCCTTTTGGTCACTATAGAAGTAGTTTTTCAAGTACAGGTCCTTTCCCTGTCTACGGAATCCTTTTCATGTTAATATCAAACACCAGCAATTACTCGTAGATTACATTAAAACTAAAGTAATTGACGAAGACGTTACTTGGTAAAAAAAAAACGCACTGCCTTTTTTCATTTACTTTCGCCTAGAAATGGCTATCGAGTACTGACAAACCAAAAGGCAAGAGATCTTACTGCCTTCCGATATACGTTGCTGTTAGTTCTTCCACATGATTTGGTCGACATGACCTGTTTCAAGTAGTGTATGACAGACAGTGTTTTAGAAAATCTATTGTTTCCCTTTGCAATAAACAGAAGTATTTTCATTCTAAGCTGTCCAAGTACAAAATTTTCGCAATATTAGTGCAAATTTAATATTCGCTTCTATAATGTATAAAAGTATTTCACAGTCGCAAAACTCGCATTCGAAACGTTGACCTTACACTTAGTCGCTGACCATAAATTCTAGCTTAGAGTGACACCAGTTTAAATAACCTAATGTAGCGAAGACTGTTTGCCAGTGCTCTTTCTCACCAGAAAATACGCAATTGACTCATTTGGCTCCATAAGTACACTGTAACAGTAATTTCTGTGTGAAATTTGTCAGTAAGCTTTCGCCTTCCAACCGGCAAAATACGGAAGAGTACGGCCGGTAAACAATTCACAAACCACGATTTAGTGCCGATAAGACGATTTCTTTAAACATTGTCGAAGCTGAGGGAAACTAGTTTATGCTTAAATCGTCTTAAGCAGCAACGTTCACAGATATCTCAAATAGGAAAAAGCTGAATATCCAGGTACGAAGGTTGTAAAACAAACTTCCCACAGTTTGTGTCAGGTTGATCTTTTCGTCTGATAACACTGCTTAAGTATTTTGTCTAGGAGGTATCACAAGTAGTATCCCTGTAGCTGTGGGAATCATTGGTTGAAAACGAGTTTAACACCAATGGGTACAGTGCTGCTATATTTTCAAAATTATTATTAACCTAAGTCTGAGTTCATCCACAAACTGAGGCGTATTTATAATATTGAAGCTAGACTGTGTATCCTTGTCTTTCTTGAGTGGTCATTGGAAGGCGTTTACACACACGTATACAATACTATGAATACTTCGAACGCTATGGTTAACGTTGCTCTCATAAACTACTTTTTTTTTTAAAATTCTTCTGGGTCTTAAGCGTGCAATATGTGTTGTAGATACAGTCTCAGACCAAAAACTTGACCGCCGAGTCGTTCACGTAAGGTGGACAATACAGTCATGCTCCTCTCAGAATTCTATGTCTGGCAATATGCTCGATCTAGCAACATGTAGACTGCGGCACTTCCCAGAGGAAGTCTTGACTCCAGTCTTAGTACATTACTCTTGACTACGACCATAGTCTTGAGGTTAAACGCGAGACCAGCTAATATGATATTGTAGATTCGCTTGAATTACACTCATAGCTTCAGCACCGAGAGGAAAGGGGCGATAAAAATGTTGTCGATATGTGCTTTCGGTCGCCAGACGTCATATTAGCTGGTCTCGCGTTTTACCTCAAGACTACGGTCGTGTTCCATCAGCGGTATGAATAAAATGATATTATAATCGAATTATCCGGCAACTTCACACTTCACAGTGGATTTTCTCGAACTAAGAAATTTGCTGAATTTGTGAAAAATCAAATTGGCTTCACATCCAGCCTATGATGCCTAGAAGAGTCTTTACATCCTGCTGACATGAGAATAGCATAATCTCTGCGTCAGAAGCTTGCTTCTACTTGACCATTTAATAGACTCGCATTTTTTCCACCGTGACTAATTTTGTAAGCTAAGCACATCATCCGTTACAGCACACTCCTGGGGCTGGGTAATGTGGCCACAATGGTCTGGTGGAACGAGCTATCACAGGTGCAATGCGTGGGTTCAGGCATTTACTTTTAAGAGGCACAAACAGATTTATTTTACCTCTGGTAACTTCAAGAGAAAGACGTTATAATCCAGAATCCGCATTAAACATCACGTTCCTTCATTACCAACTGGGCAGAGCCGGTTTACGTTGGGAAATGACACAGCGGAAGTCATGGTAAAAAGAAATACAGTCGCCAGTAAGCTTACTTACATTAGAAAATTTTATTTTATTTGATGAACCGATAGCCATTTAAAGGGACAGGGCTCTTATTTTACTTGTACTTGATTGAACTAGAGACGTTTAAAAATTTGGTGCTGGACTGTGATTCGAATTCGTATCTCCTCTTTCGAGGATCTGAATCTCTCGGAACAGTATAGTTCAGTCATTTCGTTCCTTTTCCCAAGACTGCAATCTTCTCTAGGTCTCCTCCAAAGGTAAGTATGTGGGTCTGAAACCTGATCCAGTACAAAAATATTCATAATTTCATTTCTAGCTTTATCAAGTGCACACCCACCTGCTAGTGAAAATTAACGCGCAATTTCAATGTCTGTTCATGTGTTGCCAACAATCGCAACAGGTGTCGTTATTTCTGGTCAAACACGCACACATCTTACTGTTCATGAGTAAGCAACTGATACTTAAGCTATATTCGTGGATACACGGTAGGTGTGCAGTTCGATTGTCGCTTAGGCACAAAAGTTTGTATCCTTATTTTAGATTCAGACACCTAGCGGCTCGTAAAAAAAACCGATAAGTAACATTTGATTTTTCTTAGTTAACAATCGGATTACGTGTTGGGTTCGTATCTCCGTCACAGAACTTCACATCATGCACTTCATCTTTAAATGCATGCACACTTTGTTACTTCAGAATGGAGGTATATCAGACATCTTTCGTGGTTAGATAACAGGGATGAAAGGGTCTTGATAGGAGTCACGGTTTATTACAAAAATTGTCGTATTTTATTTTCAAGTTTAGATTTGATTACTGGTATTGGCAAAACTTTCGGTAATTCATGACTCTTCATGGCTAATCATCAATATGATGTGATTAGATTAGATTAGATTACATTAGATTAACTCTTGTTCCATAGATCATGAATACGACATTTCGTAATGATGTGGAACGTGTCATTTTAATGAAAGATTTTTTTAAATACCATGATTCAATTTCTTTACAACAATTTTTTACACTCTCTCTTATTGCTTTTTATTTCTCTCTCTCTCTCTCTCTCTCTCTCTCTCTCTCTCACACACACACACACACACACACATTCTTTTTTATTTTTATTTGTATGTTGTGCTCGACTATCGGCGAGGCACGAAAACGCCTGTGAATGACTTTCTTAATTTTGAGTGCACTTACGAAAGAAATATAAAAACAATAATGAGAGTTATTGATTTATGATGCTCAGTTTGCAGTCAGTTCTGAGTATTATTAGTAACTACGCTCCAGTCCCTAAACCTAGTTACAGAAAGCGAATCAGACGCATTACGTATTCCAGGCCGTAGCAGCCGCGACTTGGAGACACCAGCTATGGTCACTTCCCAGACCGCTGTAGGATCACATCGGTTCGTCTTCTTCCTGCTGGTACTGTAACTGAGATTTGGCAACAAGGCAACGTATGTTTGGCAACTCTGTGATCGACGAGTTACTTCCTGGTGTGCATGGAATTAAGCCTCAAAGTTCACTTGATTTTACCTGTCATTTCCATTGAATAATCTGAGTTATTATAGCTTGAAGGGTAACAAAAGATTGAAAATTTACGGTTTTCAGCCCAGGAAAGTCGTTGCAGGTGGAAATCGCAACTAATCTCGACCTTTAAATAGCGGTTTACGAGTTCTAGTTACTATTGCCGTCGTAATAGGAAGCTGAGACCCATACCTCCTCGCCAGCTCTGTGGTAACGTGCTGACCTGTGAAACAGTGTCTGTTGCGGTTCCAGTCTCACTGACTGAAACGTTTTTATCCCTTCTGTGAAAGAGCTACAAGCAGTCAGATCAAACATCAATAAGGAAATCGCAAGAAAATGCTTTCAGCTCATAGTGCAATGTTGAAAAACTTACAATGCTGCACAACAGGTAACGCCTCTTTCCGCTGCTGACAAGCGAATTTTGGGTTTCTAGGAATACGTAACTATATTTATGAAATGCCACATTTGCATACCTCTTGAGTATGACACAGCATACCAATTAAACACAGACCCAATCAAAATCTAAGTGAGTAGAATTTTATTAATTCGTGTCGATAGAGGCATGCTTGTGTACAGATACTTTCGTCGTAAGGTTATCATGGTTAGTTTTATTTCATTTCTTATAATACAGTGCACAATTTTCGTAAGGTTTCCTTTAGTGTTGTTAAAACAATAGTAAATATGAGAGAGAAATTAATCATCAACGATATATGCGAATTCTCTGATGTTACCTATGACAGTCTGACAATGCACATGCAGTTTATTGATTACATGCATGTAGAAAATTTGTTCTGAGTTAAAGCTGTCAATCAAAGTTTGAAGAAGAATCAAATATCACTACCACACGACGGCTAATGTAGAAAATACTTTTCTGACATATTATGGCACGATGCGCTCTCCCTGCACATCTTTGAGATGCATCTGCTGCCTGCTGTCTATTAAACCTGAATAGAACAAAATGTCACAGTAGTTAGTCCTTTTTCCACATGCGACTACTTTGGGTTGAGAAGTGAAGGGAATTATGTTCAAAGTTCCATTAGATTGATAACTTCAGCAGAGAGCAGAATTGCGTTTTAAAAAATGTAGCACTGAATGTATTCGAACTCGCGACATCTTATCTATGCTACAAGCTGACACGTAGCTACAACAGCTCCAGAGCTCGGCAACTATTCCTCCAGAACTTTTGGATTCCACAGCACTGTGAGATTATGCATATGGCCAGGTCTTGACTTCTGAGAGACAAACAGATACAGCTTTTCTTTTGGACTGAACGACGTTTTCTAGTAACAGATAGCGCAATAGAATAGCTGAAGTGGAAAGGAACACTTCCTATTTAAACTTCTGCATCCTACAATGTTGGCAGTTGTGTGTAGGTGGCAGTAACGTGATTTTATTTCTGTGATTACAAAATAGTCGAATGTATGCACTGGGTAGCCGAGGCAGCTAGTTCATGGTGATTCGGTCAACCAAGTAAATGAATTTACTGAACATGCTGCAAATTACTACAGGGAGCCTGTGTGTCAGAATTCTCATCCAGTGTGGCGCAACTGCGTTACGATAGAAAAATGACTCGCAGAGAAGAGGATTTCGTGGTCTGTTGGACGGATGGTAGGTTGTTATACCTATGGTCTGGGTTCGATTCCCACTTCTGTCAATGATTTTAGATAGGGAGAGACAGATTCCATTCTCTCCTGGCTACACCAAGTGAAGGAGATATAATGGCTGCGTGGTCTGAAAATTCACATTAAAGATGATATTCCTTCTTTACCAAGTAGACGGTAGGTTGAACCACAATAAAGTCTGGAGTGGCGACATGTAGAAACTCTATCACCAGTAACCTTTCTTATACTAGTTATTTATTTCAAGTGACGACACAAACGCTATGTATGGTCACAGGACACTTATTCCATCTTTTATTTGAGCTTCTGTATGTCGATAAAATTGGTTCTGAACTGGGAATGCAACTCAGACCGCCCTTAACGCGATATTTGATCCCTTCGTGGCAATACAGCTCGACTACAATTTGTTGTTTGTTCAAAACTGCAGATTCCTCAACACCTTCACATATTATGCGTGAATGGGATCGAATCCTGGCCCGGCACTAAAGATTTAATTATGTATTATCAAGCTCTAGCATGAGAACACCTATCTGCTGGTGGATAATAATTTTGATTTTTAATGTATTTTCATTCGCTGTCAACACTAACGATATCCGACGTTTTTAACTCCCGGTGAGACACAGAATTATTTGCGAGATGACTGTAAGTTCAAGATGCTATTCTGAGCAGCTGGTGGAGAAAAATTTGGTAGCTGACGTCTCTTTGTGTGTAGTCAACAACGATATGTGTGGGGCTCTATTCCCAGTGAGCGCTGAACTCTTCGTCATATTATTTCAGTTCAAACATGCTCACATGTCACTGCTGGTGCAACAAACCCATATTTAACGTTAGTTTTCTCTAGAATATAACAGCGATAGGTGCCGGGTTGGAGTCCTGGAAGGAAAAAATTAATGTTTCGTCTCGTCATTTCAGTTAAAACATCTAGTTACTGCCGCGAAATTCCGATATGTCACATTTGACTGTGCTTCGATGGCAATCCGATTAGGTTCCGGGTTCGAATCCGTGTCCAACACACAGCTTTACCTCACGGCATTTCAAGTAAGTTACTTGTGAAGAAGCAATATTTAACATCTCTCGTAGTTCGTTAACAGGGACAATAGATGCTGGGTAGGAATTCACGTCTGTTAAAAGTGTTTGCGTTATGCAATTTAGAGTTGATATTTGCTAACTGATACTGTCTAAAATCGAGGTATATCGCTCTCTGTATGCCTAATCACGAAATCTTTGCTTAGTCTGCATGAGCTGGGTTTGAATCCATATGCAGAACAAGACGGTTAGTTGTGTCATTTAATGTTCATACATATACTCAACTAGCTGCTCGTGAATAACTTAAATTTTTAATGTCATTTTGTGTTAAATAGTTCAAATGGTTCTGAGCACTATGGGACTTAACTTCTAAGGTCATCAGTCCCCTAGAACTTAGAACTACTTAAACCTAACTAACCTAAGGACATCACACACATCCATGCCCGAGGCAGGATTCGAACCTGCGACCGTAGCGGTCACGCGGTTCCAGACTGAAGCGCCTAGAACCGCACGGCCACATCGGCCGGCCCCCACCATCTGGTATCAATGCATTACCTTATAATCCATTATATATAATCATTTTCATAGTACACTTGATATTATAGATGAGTAGGACACAAGACAGGACATAGATAATGTCCGTTTGACGTCAACAGTGTGTAACATTTTACTTTTTTTGAATAGGACAATGTTCCTCTCCAATAATTTTTAGATTAGTTACGATAAGCTTACGCTGCAAGAGAATTCGCTTGTATTTTTCAATATGTGGTCTGTTGTCGGTTTGAAGGCCTTCCATAACATCGGCAACGTAGTGCAACTCCACCGAGAGCTGTCTGGAGTAGGGTGGAGATAGCAATGTGAAAGTGGCGAGCTGTCGAAGACGATCTTCATATTCCTAATGCGATTAGGACATCGTATACTCTTGACGACGTTTAGCACCTGTGCGGTCAGTCACCCAATTTCAGAATTCATTTTGAGTAATCCTACTAAATTCTCAAAATATTGTCTTTTTATATTGATGAGTAATATGGATAGTCATCACGTTCATGTGCCATCTACAACGCAAATTCAATGTTACTATCCTAGGAACTAACCTACAATACGTTTTGTATTTCATAATCGGAACTATCTGCATTAACCGTCATCAGAGCAATGTCAGGGAACGGAATGCAGCAGTGCCTACTTGAGGACCTGCTTGAGTCGTGTACACATTATATTACACTAGCGAGAAGTACCGACTTTTCCTTTTCTCTGCAAACATCCAGAACTAAATTCAGTAACTAAATGCTAAGAATATATTTGCATTGTGCCAACTCAAAGATCAATAGATATGGATATAGATATAGATTTTTATATTTAAAGCCATTCTCGTTCTGCGTTGGAATAAACATCATTCATTATTTGCTTGTTCTTGTTACGATTGTTATTGTCATTCTCTCACTCGGAAGAGTCTTATGCTCATGCTGTATGAATAAATTATGCCATTCTATACAAAGCGGTTTAGTTTTGAGACCTAACCCACGAGGGGGGAAGGCACAGTGGTCTGCTTCAGGAATTCCAAGCAATAAAACACAAAAAACAACCCAGGAAGGGTTCGAACAGCTATTTTCACGCAGAGACATGCATTTGGAATCTGTTCATCGTTACGGGGTCAAACAAGAGGGTAACATTACTGAAACAATGATCGGGCTACTTAGTATATAATAGAGCATACAGATTTCAAGGAGGAAACGTATGAAGACGCAGACTTCCTCGTTATCAATATGTGCCGCATATCTTTCGTGTTAACGAAAGTAAATTCCAGCTTTACCTCTTGTTACGTGTCAAATGAAATGAATGCCATGAGGAATAGAATATTTGTTGACTGCGTCTCTTCTTGCTTCCATCCTTACCAACATATTTCTTCATTCTCGTGGTAATCATGACATTCTATGTGCATGCTGCAAACGATTGCAAGTGGACAAATTCGACATCGAGGTGCAAAGCGTTTGGTATCTTACATTATATTCAATTCGAATAAGCTTCCGGTGTATTTTTACTTCGTTTGTATTTTTAGATGATTATGAACGTTACGGAAATTTATCTCACATGCTTTATGTTGAATGAGAAACATTGAATGATCCGTTTTGCTTTCCCTACGTTGAAATGATATAATGTCGGCGTCAACAGCCTTCTTCCACGCCGGAAGCTGAAACTTGTATCATTCTGGATTAATGATAATTGAATGTCTCATATGTATACATAGCCCACAAGGCGACGTCAGAAACCATCAGGGGAGAACGCCGCATAAAAACCAAACGTGCGCGCGCGTCTCCACTCTGAAGAACCGTATCGGAGAATCACGGCAAGCATTTCGCTGAAGAGCTGCCTCGTCAGAGAGCCGAGAAATGGCAGCGTCGTAGCAAGTATTTGTCAACACTCTGATAGTGAATTTACTTCCGGGTGTTGGTCGGCGTTACCTCGCTAAATTCACTTGACATTCGTTTTCCACATCGAAGACTCGTACGATATAATCCACTGCAAGATGACACAATTAGAAGGTATATTTAATTTCTGGACTCCAAGAACGGCGTTCTTCACATAAGTAACACCTGTTTGTGTGTGCATTCGGGAGGACGACGGTGCAATCCCGCGCCCGGCCATCCTGATTTAGGTTTTCAATGATTTCCCTAAATCGCTTCAGGAAAATGCCGGGATGGTTCCTTAGGAAGGGCACGGCCGATTTCCTTCCCCATCCTTCCCTAATCCGAGCTTGTGCTCCGTCTCTAATGACATCGTGGTCGATGGGATGTTAAAACAGTAATCTCCACCTCCTCTGTTTGTGTGTTTAAGGTTGCGTTTTGAGGCTCAGGCAACATCGCAGTGACTATAGTCCGCCTCTGGCCGCCAGTGTGTCGTTAGCTCAGAGGTTCCCTTGTGCGTTGCAGTGCTTGTACTATAAGTTCGAATCACGGTAGAAGCCGCTGACTACAACCTTTTATTTTCCATTTTAATTAATGGAGTTGCAAACTGCTAGTAAAAATTTCTTATGCGAAATCTGAAGAATGCCTTTAAACATCAATCTTCGTCCGATTTCGACTTAGTAAATTAAGTTAATATCATGGATTTCTGCTTTGCAAATTCCAAGGTGCTTCACTGTAAAATAGGTCCTGAAAAGATTCAAACCGACTGTCAACGATATAAATTTGAGCTTTGTTCGTCATATAGGTCTAACATGTCGGAAGGTTGTTTATGAAGTGCACCTGTTCATTAATATAGTTCCCATCTTCTAAATTTTTGCAATAGCATTTAACTGTAGACGTTTTCTAACACCGGCGTTAGCAATTCCTTTCCGTTCTCTGAAACCTTCAAAACGACAAATTTTTCTGGTTGAAATCTGATGACCTTAACTATCACTTCCGATCAACAATAAATACTTCATGAACCCGTACATGGAACTTCAAATGTGCAGTGTGCCTGCACTGCTACAGAGCATGCATTGCAAGGTATTCACACAGTTTATCGCATAGACTTACCATAAGGAATGAAACAAGAGCTGTAATACACTTTACACCACAGACGCTCACTCTGGCTTGACGAAAACATCCAAACATTGACCAAAAGTTGCACAAATAATTAAGTTTGAAAGGAAAAGAAACGAGGTATGAAGCATTTATAAATTCATCGAATGTAGTGAGGTGGTTTAATTTCGTCCCAGTCTATAAAATTAATTTCGGGCCATACTCAGCTCTTGCCGATTACCCGCCTACTAATCAGGGCGTCTGTCTCCGTTGCTTTTGAGCGTGAATGGAAATTGTAGAAATTTTCTGTGGAGCAACATTTAATAATAAAGCGTTTTAAATCATCAAAAGCGATGAGCGGTAGCAGGCGCTTTCGATAAAGAACGGGGGAGTGCAGCGCCGCTGCTGTCGCCACGGCCGCTGCCAGTAGCCAGCAAATGGATCCCGGAGCTTTGCCGCATACGGCGCCCAGAGGAGGACAGTCTGCAGGAAATGTGCCGCAAAATCGTTACTAGATAAAATTTTGATATCGGTGTGTCACAAAGCGAAATAGATTGAATCTGCGCTACCATTACATTCACGTCTTCAGCATTCAGACAGAAGAGGCTATAAAAATATTTTATGCCAGCTGCTCTCGATCCACTGACATTATGAACAGAAACAACACACGCTACCGCAAGACCACAGGCGTAATCAGCCTAGAGTCTCTCTATCTTGGGACAAGTTTTCCTCCAGGAAGTGCCGCAGTCTACAGTGTTGCCAGATTGTGCAGATAACCGGACTTAGAGAATTAGCGAGTTGGCCAGTTTTTTTGTCCCATGTCGCGATCGGCGCGGACTTAGCCTCTGAAGCGGCTGGCCGCCGGTCGAGTTTTATGTCAAAGAGTGTACATGACGAAAACGTCCTTGCGGAATGTCAAACTTGCCAAGGTTGGGGGGGGGGGGGAGGTGTGGCGTCCGATTTTGTTGCATTTGCAGGAAATGCAGTTGCGTGTCCAGGTTTGACAGTCATGCTTAACATTTTTCCAAACAAAACACTTGGTGACGAGGCATGTGGTGGCGCGGATGCCAGGGTGGGCGAGGTTATGCAAGGTATCGAAGGCTTGTCGGCACAACATGGGAGGGAGCAACGGCCGCAGAGTGCCGGTAGAAGAGTCACATCACACTTCGTTCGAAATGCCAGGGAACTTGGCTATGGTAAACACAAACAATGTCTGTGTATCTGTGAGGAGAACTTGAAATTCCTCATCAGAGGCCTGGAGAGAGGCGAGGTCTGATAAATTGACAATGCGTGAGACAGTATTGATCTGCGAAAAGAAATCAGTGGGAATGTTTTCCTTGCCTTTGATTTAGCGTATGTCTGTAGTAAATTGAGAGACCAGGTCGAAGTGGCGGAAACGCTGAGGGGGTGGGTCCTCGGGAGGGCTGCAGAAGCTGTCCACCAGTGGTTTGTGGTCAGCAAGATTGAAGAAAGAATGGCCCTCGATGTCAGGGCGAAAGTGTTTGACGGCTTCATAGACTGCCAGAGGTTCTCTATCGAAGGCGGAATATTTCTTCTGTGCTGTAGACAGTTTTTTAGAGAAGAAATGAAGGGGTGAAACCGTGTCCCCTTTGCGTTGCTGTAATACTGCCCTGACCGCGATGTCGCTGGCGTCCGTAGTGATGAACAACTCGGCAGACAGATTGGGTGGGCGAGTACAACGGCGTGAGCTAACGCTGTCTTTAGAGCCCTGAAGGCCTTTAGCATAAGTTCAGTCCAATGGACTGGCTTAAGGCCCGAAGTCTGTTTGCCGGACAGCCAGTCCGTCAGCGGGGCCTGCACAGCAGCGGCAGAAAGTAGATGTTGGCAGTAGTAATTTATAGTGCCCAGGAAACGTCGGAGTTCTTTGTATGTAGCCGGGGGTGGCAATGACATGATAGCCTGCACGCAGGATTTGGGAGGCTGTATTCTGTCCGCGGAGACAGTGTAAACCAAAAATGTCACAGAGGACTGGTGCGATTGGAATTTAGCTTTGTTGACCTCGACACCGTTAAGAGTTCAAGGTCTGGAGGACCTGGGATAAATGATCTTCGTGGTCTTCAGTCGACTTGCTGAAAATGAGGATCTCATTCAGTTATGCAAAGCAGATTTCAAACTGTCGTAAGTCTGAATCAATGAAACATTGCCACGTTTGTGCCACATTCTTTAAGCCAAATGGCATGAAGTTGTAGTGGAACAAACCGAACGGCGTAGTGATAGCAGTCTTTGGAATGCCTTTTGGCGCTACGAGAATCTGGTGATAGGCACATTTACAGTCAATCACACTGAAGATTGTGGCACCTGATAACATATGGGTGAAATCGTTTCTGTTCAGTACTGGGTAATTGTCCATGATGGTACGAGCATTTAAGCGTCTGTAATCGCCACACATTTGAAAAGAACCGTCATGTTTGGTGACAATGTAAATCAGTGAAGACCAGTTGCTGTCTGATGGCTGTAGAATGCCAGCCTCCGGAAGTTCGTTAATTTGCTGCCGGTCCGCATACAACTCAATGAGTGTGCAGCTCGTGGTCATGCGGTAGCGTTCTCGCTTCCCACGCCCGGGTTCCCGGGTTTGATTCCCGGTGGGGTCAGGGATTTTCTCTGCCTTGTGATGACTGGGTGTTGTGTGCTGTCCTTAGGTTAGTTAGGTTTAAGTAGTTCTAAGTTCTAGGGGACTGATGACCATAAGATGTTAAGTCCCATAGTGCTCAGAGCCATTTGAACCATTTTTTGCAACTCAATGGGGTCGAGGTGTCTAACGTTGTGCCTAATAGGAGGGCCAGCAGTGGTAATTATCTTGTGTGTCATTCTGTCAGTGACGGAAGAGACTGACAACTGCACACGAGGCTGAGTAATGTCCTGACGTGAAGTTTTGGGACAAGTTGGGCACAATGAGGCGTAGTCCTTAGCACAAGTGGGAAAAGGCAGCATGAAAGTCACATGCTTATTATGTGACCGCGGCGTGCGCGTGTTTGGAGAGGTCGGCTGCGCGTGCAGCACGGAGCGGCTCAGGGCGTGCGGTGACTGTGTTGTTACCTTTGCCTTGAGTAACCAGCACGGGCGAGAGAGGAGTTGGCATTGCGCGGGGAACGGCGATGGCTGCCAAATCATGTGGTTGATGCGCGAGAAAGGGCGAATGTTTACCAACATGCGGGGCGGCTGCCTGCACGGTGCGCGTGTTTGCATCGTGTGCATGACTATCATTAGAAGCACTGTTTGAAACACATAGCACTGCACGTAGCGGGCGTGTGGCAGATGCAGAGATCACTGAATCCGAAACGTCACATGCAATCAATGTCTTTGAACTAACCTGATTAGTGTCCGTGCTGGTATCTGCTGATGAGGGTCGATCAAGTGAATGAACTGTGGATTGCAGTTGCCGCAGTGAGGTACGAGCTGCGGTGAGCTCGTCGAAAGTGTGAGCAATGCGTTGTTGCAACTCATCGTTTTGCCGACGGAGTTGCGCTGCTACGTCGTACTCTGACACTAGATTAGTGACTCAGGTCACAATTTTGTAGGCGAGGATGGAGCACTCATGAACCAAATCACATTCGCGATGGAAACAGAATGACAAGCATAAGTGCCTGAGCACGGTATCTGATTGTCAGAAGGGTGGTGTAACACTGAACCTTGGACTATGTTTGAGAAGAGTTTGTAATGGGACAAGAAATCCATACCGGACAAGGGTACATCTAGAACTGGAGGCTCAAGGATGCAACAGTTTTGTTATGTAAACACTCTTATTGCTTGCTGTTGGCGGCGCGCCAGCGGGGACACGCACACCTAGTACGGCTAGTGTGCGCGTCCATTATAAAGTTCTGCTGGCCACTGCGAAAACTCTAAGTCCTTATCTAAGGTCAATGACCTTGCACACTATATAAGCGAGTGCGCTCTTGCGCTACGCTCAGTCTGTGTCTTGCTGCTGCACAGGCAACTGCTTTGAATGCCACCAACATGCCCTACAGGAGGTATCGTCGTACCCGCACAACAGTCTACAAAACCATAGAAAACATCGAACTTACAACAACATCAGGAGACAAGAAAAATCACATTCCAATGAAGAGTGTTGCAGTCCACGCCCTTGTCGATGCACCTTGTGTATTTCTTGGGTGTTCTCTTAATTTTAGCTTGGATATAAATGACACTTTCTCACATGGAAATGGATGGTTCACCGTTGCTATAGTAAGAGGTAGGTGATGTAAAAAGTCCACGGGAAATGTAGAGAAGAAGATAGATGCACCATAACTTTAGCAGAGCCAACAGATTGTAATGTTGATTTGTTGACAGCGAGTAGAAGCAACTTGGTTGGTGAAAAAACGGGAGGAGCCAACAATGTAGGTATGATGGACACGTCAGATGCACCATAACTTTAGCAGAGCCAACAGTTTGTAATGTTGATTTGTTGACAGCGAGTAGAAGCGACTTCGTCGGTGAAAAAACGGGAGGAGCCAACAATGTAGGTATGATGGACACGTCAGCGCCTGTGTCGACTAGGAATACAAGCCGTGACAAAATGTCGGTCACGTATAAACAACCGCTCGGTCGAGAGGACGAGTGGACAGAGTGCCATGTTTGAGGACGCCTGTTAAGTTCCCTGCAGGACTCAGCGTCATTTAGATCCTGCGGTCAGCGTTTGGGTGTTGGAAAGGTAATCTGCACTTCTTGGCCTCATCCCTGACAATCTTGTGGTACCAACAGTATGGATGAGCCGGATGTGGCGGTGGCAGTGATTGTGACAGCAGAGGAGGTTTGTCCTCGTTGATCTGTTCTGGAATGTAAACCAGGACGTATGGTGCATGTGCGATTCTTGAGTGCTCGGAAAGAGGAGTGAGCAAAAGAGTACTGCCCGGTGGTGTAGATGGCGTGGAGGTGGAACAAGCCCTGCCTCTGCCTGCAGATGTCCGGTAAACAGGCGGCGTAGTGCCAACCAGTGGTGAGAGGCGTGCTGGTTGTCTTTGTCACAGTAGTGCATACAGCTGATCTGCGATGTGAAGGCAAGACCCGATAGACTCGAAGGAGTGCGGTAGCAGGTGTATCTGCAGGTCAGTAGGTAACTTGGCAAACCATACCGCCCACAGGGTAACGTGTGGCATCGTGTGTTCACTCACAAGTAGCCGAAGGGGGCGCCAGAGTTGTGACGAAGTGCGGTCCACCAGGTGTTCCTTGTACAGGATCTTGGTTATTAATTCCTGTGGCGAGCAGGCGAGTCGGTCCAATATTGTCCTCTTGGTGAACTAGTATTTTGGCGGTGGCAGTGGCGAAAGGAGGTGGTCACAAATTAAATCTGAGTGGTCATGGAGGTGCGTGATGAGACATAGAAATTTAGAGCTGTCATTGGTCACCTGATGTAACTCGGAAAGGTGCTCCACAAGCGCGAACCATGAAATGGGGTTGTCCTCGTATAAAGGAGGTAGCTTCGGCCGACGGCCAGGAGGGGGTGGCTTCGGCTTATCTTGGAAGGCCTGCTGTCCCGTGGTAGGACAGGCTGTCTTGTAAACTGGCACTACTGGCGTGGGCGTGTTACTCGCAAACACATCCCGAACAACGGCCGGTTGCAATGTCCCTGATGAGTCATGGAAGCACGACACGCCAGGCATGGTCGGTACCGTGGGAATGAACGGATGAGCGCCACGTGAGGTAGGCCCGTAAACTGGACCGGATGTTAAAGAGACAGTACTTAAATTGTCCACCTCGGAAATGACGCGGAAGGCCGGCACGGCAGGTGCAGATGGTACTGTGGAAGGAGCGAGCAGCTGTATGGTCGGAATCGGGGCCCCCAGTGAGTGAGGTGGGGGGGGGGGGGGGGGGGGTTGGTACTTGGCATGGCAACAGCGAGAGTTTTCTGTGAACATCGGAAATGCACCCCGTGTGGTAGGACCATAAATCACTGGTGAAACCTGGTGTTGGTCACTATGTTGTGGTACAACATTCCTGGATGGTGAAGTGCTGTTGGGTGTTCTCAAACCCAGATCTGATGGTTGACAGATCTGGTGGTGGAGCCTGGCGAACTTGATGTATAAAAATGTCCGTTATTAAATTGTGAGGAAGGCAAACCTGGCATAGCTTGATAGCAGTTGACCGCGTGTGCGTTTTGCACAAATGGCGGCATTGCACATGGCATTACTGTAATCAACATTGCGGCACGTAGAGGATCAAAGCACGTGTGCGAATTTGAGTCCCGTTGATCACTACATGCGCGATCGATCGTTACACGATTCTGGAAATCGTCCACTTCACCTTTCACATATTGTCATGCACAGTCCGGCAACACAAAACCTGAGTCCATTGTTTGAGGTAACAGTTTAACACTGGTCCATTGTAGAGCTGCAAAGTTTGAGGTTAACTTCGTTGGAGAATGCATATCACTGTCCGTTAATGGTGAAACAACTGTGGGCAGGGGATTGGAGTGGTCTGGTAGTAGTAGCTGAGCCTCCAAATCCTCGTATTATACGTTGGGTGAGGCAGCCGTGGTGTCGAACGTAAAACCTATTGACTCCACACAGCCGGCGCGGAAGACGTAGAAACTTCGAGGTCACCAATATGGGACACAGGAATACGGATAACTGTATATGCAACTAATTGTTCCCTATACATACATATATTTCAGCACAAAGAAAGATACACATGTACACTGTACAAGGTACAAAGGCTGACTGGAACATTAAGGTGGCTGCTTGTCAGAGCAGATCATGCTTTACGTGGTCGATGTGACCTATCAATGCCACAGGTGAAATCGGACACTTCAGTTGATGAATTTCTTAATTTCAATAATATCAAATAATGCAAGCATTAGTACAATCTAACTTTGATACAAATTCAGTATAGTAATGCAATCATTGTAAATAAGTGTTCTGTTTGATGATGCATGTCTAAGAACTGTCTTGTGCACCCCAGTTTATTGAACATTTACAAGTTTCGTGACAAGTTACATAATAACTTATAAATGAAAACATGTTTAAGTTTTTTTTGACTTATCCTATATCTATGAGGACAATTTCACTTGGAATCTGTATAAGGAACGTTAGCATATTTTTTTCTTTGTAAATATGTTCTGTTTATTGTGTTTTCTGGCATATTCTACATCCTGGTGGGTCTCCTCACTAAGGATCTATTGGAATGAAAAGAACATCCCACCCAGTCGACTGTGGTCTGTACAAGTGTCTTGCTTTTCCATGAACTTTGAGTATAGGACACTATCCATCAGCTGGCTGCTTTTGTTGTACAAATGTACACTCACTGAACATTACATGTTGTTACCATCAGACTGGGGCCTGTTGAGTATCAGACTGCATAAGCCACTGAAGTTCAGTATGATAACTACAATATAGAACATCTACTTTGATCAAATGACTGATTTTCTCAGAAACTCTGATCTTAAGTAACTACCACAAGTGCAAACAATGGACAACCAACTAATGCCAGGTAGAAATATACCAAATACCTAAGCCAGAAAGTGATGGCTGCACATGCTAAAAAAGACTTTTGGATATGGCACCTGCTGAGAGTAACTAACTTGATAGCATTTTGGTGTGATCATCTTCATTGATGAAGTCTTAGCAACGTTAGCTGCACCCATCAATATATTATTATTGGATAATCCATTGAGCTGTTTTATTGTTGGTATTTACTTGGGGCATTCAAAAATGACTGGTGCAACATTTTTTTTGTCTCACAGGAAACATTTACTGAACTAACAAATATAGATTATATTAAAGGTATTCCCCACTAATGTGTATGCGCTTTTTCCATCTTTCGTGCAGCTCTCATATTTGTGTAGGAAACCATTCTTTGGGGTATCCCAGCACCGTTGGTGGACAACTGCCTGAAGTTATCAAAGGTTGTGAACTTCTTACCATGTATGACTTCTTTCATTGCAGTAAATGGAGCATAGTCACTAGGAGCCAGATCCAGTTAATGTGGAGGATGATACAACACAGAAAACCCTAGTTCACAAATGGTGGCAATGGCCTGGTGACTCATATGGCCACATATTGTCATGTCTGATCAGAATGACATGCTCCCATTTTCCATGGCAGTGTTGTTAATCCATTGGCTGACTCTGTGCAGCGAACTACAGTCCTGATCACTGTTGAGGGTCATACTGGGAGGGAGCCAATCCACCAGCAGTATTCCTTCCTGAACCCAGAACACAGTTGCTATTTGTTTCTGCCCAAATAGTCCAGGCCCTGACTTCTTGGGATGAGGGCTCCCAGTATGCTTCCACTCCACAGACTGAGATTTCTTTTCTGTAGCCTCAAAGAAGAACCATAACTCATTGACAGTGACCAGATGCTCCAGGAATTCTGCTGGATCTGCACTGTACTAATTATGGCACCAACTGTTGGCATATCTCCATACACTTTCATTCCTTCACATTGGTGAGGGAATGGCACACCCATTGTGCACACACATTCTTCATCTACAAATCCTCAAGGATGGTGGTGTGAAGCATCCCTTGTGATAGACCTTTCGCCTTCTGTAGTTTGCCAAAAGTGATTATCAAGTATTGACACACTGAGCATTGCTTGGTTTGAGTGCAGTTGCTGGACGCCCAGTGCTTTTGCATTTTTCAGCACAGTCCCTGCTGCCTCTGAATTCTGAATCCAACAAGACATGGATCTGGAACTTGGTGCTGTTTCCCCACCTATGGCTTTTGATGTCTGAAGCAATCACTCCTGTCCAGAGAAACCACAGTGTCCACCATGGCCCATGCCTGTGTGCTCCCATTTTGTCTTATCAATGCCCACCAGTGTACTCACAAGCCAAAACAAGAGTTGCTGCAAAGCCCCACCAATCGGAAGCAGGAACACCCTCTAGTGTAGTAGACCGTACTGTAGTCTGTTCATACTTCCATTGACACACATTTCAAACTTTTACTTTGCAGAAGTTATAAGAAACGTGCCAATCAATACTGAATAACAATATTATGGAAAAGATAGTTGCTACTCACCATATAGCAGAGATGCTGAGTTGCAGATAGCACAACAAAGAGACTGACACAATATAAGCAATAGGTATGGGAAGGGGAGGCTGGCAAAGCTTATAGGTGACAGTGTAGTGAGTAGGGTGGTGGTGGGATCACTCATGGAAAAATTCTTGTAGTAGTTGGTGTTAGAGCTGCACCTTTTTTAGATTGAAGTCAGCTGATGGTATACTTGCTTAAAGTATGTTCCTCTGACTAAGGGCTCACCTTCAGAGGATGTTATGTTTCCAAGTAGAGAAGGAATTAGCATATTTCATCAAAATACAAGAGTTATTAAAGATAAAGTTAGTGAACTGCTTATAGATGTTGCCTCTGAAAGTATTGGTATATCAGAGCACCACTTAAATAATTTGACAATTCAGAGGCTTCCTTTACCAGGACACAGATTAGCTGGCTATTTACAAGGAGTTCCTTGTGGGTTGGGGGAGTGGCTATGTATGCAAAAAACAGTATTCTGTTTGTGTCCATAGACATATCATGGCACTGAACTGAACAGATATTTGAATGTTGTGCAGGGGCAGTTGAATTTAGTGAAACTAAATTTCCAATTGTTGGTTTTTATAGGTCCCCTAACTCTGAATTCAGAGCATTTTTGTTCAAGATAGAAAGGGTTCTTGATTCATTTTGTAGGAAGTAACAGAAATTAGTTATATGTGGTGACTTCAATATAAATTTTGTGTATGATGGTGCAAGAGAAAGGATGTTGGTGGATCTCATAAATTCATATGATCTGATGCAGACTGTGTTTTTTCCAAATAGGGTGCAGGGGAACAATAGTGCAGCCATAGACAATATTTTTATTCATTCTTCATTACTAGACGGGCATTTTGTTAGTAAAAGGATGAATGGCCTTTCAGACTATGGTGCACAAATTTTAACACTAAAAGGCTTTAGTACTCAAACAAATGTCACATTTAATTACAAACTATGTAGGAAATTTAATCCAACAGCAATAGAGAGTTTTTTAAACCTTGTCAAGGAAGAAGAGTCGCAGCATGTTTATAGTGCCAATAACATAGATGATAAATATAATGCTTTCCTTAACACATTTCTCATGCTCTTGAGAGTTGCATTCCAGTAGAATGTTCTAAATGTGGTACTAGCATTAATAGGCAGCCCAGGTGGCTGACTAGTGGGATAAGGATATCATTAAAACAAAGTGGGAATTTCCAGAATGAGATTTTCACTCTGCAGCGGAGTGTGCGCTGATATGAAACTTCCTGGCAGATTAAAACTGTGTGCCCGACCGAGACTCGAACTCGGGACCTTTGCCTTTCGCGGGCAAGTGCTCTACCAACTGAGCTACCGAAGCACGACTCACGCCCGGTACTCACAGCCTTACTTCTGCCAGTACCTCGTCTCCTACCTTCCAAACTTTACAGAAGCTCTCCTGCGAACCTTGCAGAACTAGCACTCCTGAAAGAAAGGATATTGCGGAGACATGGCTTAGCCACAGCCTGGGGGATGTTTCCAGAATGAGATTTTCACTCTGCAGCGGAGTGTGCGCTGATATGAAACTTCCTGGCAGATTAAAACTGTGTGCCCGACCGAGACCGAGTTCGAGTCTCGGTCGGGCACACAGTTTTAATCTGCCAGGAAGTTTCAAAGTGGGAATTGTATCGAAATGTTAGAAGTAGTCACAATCAAGCTACAGTAGCCCATTACAAACAGTATTGTAAGGCACTTAAAAATGTTATTAGGAAGGCAAAGAGTATGTGGTATGAAAATAAAATAGCTAATTCACAGGATAAAATTAAAACCATATGGTCAGGTGTGAAGGAATTGTGTGGTCAGCAGCACAAGGTCAACGATATAAAGTCAGTTCACAGTAAAAATATTTCTGTTACTGATAAATCAGATACATGTACAGTATTTAACTATCATTTTCTGAGCATTGGCGGTGAATTAAAAGGACTCTCACGGTTATGATGGAGTGCCTAGCAGAATATTAAAGTACTGTGCTGCACATGTTAGCCCTGTATTTAGCCATATTTGTAATTTTTCCTTTAGGAATGGTCAGTTTCTGAGCGATTAAAGTACTCAGTAGTAAAGCCACTTTATAAAAAAGGAGAAAGAGATAATGTAGATAATTTTAGATCTATTTCTATGCCATCAGTGTTTGCTACAGTTATTGAAAAGGCTGTGTACATAAAGATAATTGATCATTTTGTATCACATGATTTGCTATCAAATGTGCAGTTCGGCTTTAGAAGTTTAACAACTGAAAATGCTGCATTCTGTTTTCTCTGTGAGGTACTGGAGGGGTTAAAGAAAAAGTTTCAAATGCTAGGCATATTTTTTGATTTAACTAAGGCATTTGATTGTGTTGATCACAAAATAAGTGATGTGGGGTCTAAGTGGGGTACAGTGAAGTGGGGGTGCCCCAGGGATCAGTGTTGGGGCCACTCCTGTTCCTTCTTTCTATAAATGATATGCCCTCTACTATTACGCGTAACTCTAAAATTTTTCTGTTTGCTGATGATACTATCTGGGTAGTAAAAGACGTGTGCAGCATTGGCTCGGTTTCAAGTAGTGCAGTTCATGACGTAAGTTCATGGCTTGTAGAAAATAAACTAATGCTAAATCACAGTAAGACTCAGTTTTTACAGTTTCTAATGCACAAATCAACAAAACCTGACATTTTAATTTAACAGAGAGGGCATATGATTAGTGAAACTGAACAGTTCAAATTTCTAGGTGTTCAGATAAACAGCAAGCTGTTATGGAAAGACCACATTCAGGATCTTGTTCAAAGACTTAATGCTGCCATTTTTACTATTTGAATGGTATCTGAAGTGAGTGATCGTTCGACATGAAAATTAGTCTACTTTTCTTATGTCGTATGGTATTATATTTTGGGGTAACTCTTCCCATTCGAAAAGGATATTTTTGTCTCAGAAACGGGCAGTTCAGGCAATAAGTGGTGTAAGTTCACGAACCTGTTCACGAGGCTGCGTATTTTGACATTGCCCTCTCAATATATATATTCCTTACTGTCATTTTGTTTTAACAATATTAGCTTAGTCCCGAGAATAATCAGCCTTCGCTCAGTTAATACTCGGTAGAAATCAAACCTGCATTTGGATCGGACTTCCTTAACTCTTGTGCAGAAAGGTGTGCAGTATACTGCTGCATCCTTTTTCAATAAGCTACCACTCAAATTCAAAAATCTTAGCAGTAATTCAAATCAAAACTGAAGCGTTCCCTCTTTAGTCACATCTTCTATTCTGTCGAGGAGTTCCTTGAAAAATTAAGCTGATTCTTGTTGTATTGTTGATTTCATTTACTTAAACTTATAGACTGACTTTTTTTGGGTTCATAAAGATTTATTTTTATCAGTTATTACTTTTATGTTGTAATTTCATGTACTGACACGTTCCATAACCTTGGAGATTTGCTCCTCAATTTGGTCCTATGGAACTTGACGTGTAAATAAAATAAAAACTTGACCAACAAGGCTTTAGTCAAGAAGTAGATGACACACACACAGACACACACACACACACACACACACACACACACACACACACACCATGCAAACATAGCTCACACACACGACTGCAGTCTCTGGCAGCTGAGGCCACACTGCGAGCAGCAGCAGCAGTGCATGATGGGAGAGGCAACTAAGCAACTAAGGGGGGGGGGGGGCTAAAAAGGAGACTGGGGTGGGGAGGGGAAGGTTAGCAGGGGAGGGGTGGGGGATGGTGAAGTGCTGCTGAGGAGCATGTATGAATGAAGTGCAGAGAGGGTAGGGCAGCTAGGTGCAGTTAGGAGGTTAGACGAAGGGCAAGGGAGAGGTTGGGATGGGGGAGGGGGGCGGGGGAGCAGAAAAATGAGAGACATAAAAAGAATGGGTGCGTTGGTGGAATAGACAGCTGTGTAGTGCTGGAATGGGAACAGGGAAGGGGCAGGATGGATGAGGACAATGACTAATGAAGGTTGAGGCCAGGAGGGTTACGGGAACAAGGATATATTGCAGGAAGAGTTCCCACCTGCACTATTCAGAAAAGCTGGTGTTGGTGGGAAGGATCCATATTGCACAGGTTGTGAAGCAGTCACTGAAACGAAGAAATGTTTTGTTGGGCTTGGGCGGCATGCTCAGCAACAGGGTGATCAAGTTATTTCTTGGCCACAGTCTGTTGGTGGCTATTCATCCAACAGACAGCTTGTTGGTTGTCATGCCCACTTAGAATGCTGCACATTGGTTGCAGCTTAGCTTGTAGATCACTTGACTGGTTCTACAGGTAACTCTACCTTTGATGGAATAGAGGGTGTTTGTGACCGGACTGGAGTAGATGGTGGTGGGAGGATGCATGGGCACAATGAGAGGTAGTCGAAACCCTAGCCAAGAATGTAATTCAGTTGTTCCAGTCCCGGGTGGGGAATGCTTCTCTTTGGCCAGATGATGAGACTTTAGGAGGTGGTGGAGACTGGAAATATAAGGCACAGAAGATTTGTTTTTGTACAAGGTTGGGAGAATAATTATGGTCTGTGAAGACCACAGTGAGACCCTCAGTATATTTTGAGAAGGACTGCTTGTCATTGCAGATGCAATGACCACATGCTACTATGCTGTATGAAAGGAACTTCTTGGTATGGAACAGGTGGCAGCTGTCGAAGTGGAGGTAATGCTTATGGTTAGTATGTTTGACATGGACAGAGGTACTGATGTAGCCATCTTTGAGGTGAAGGTCAACATCTAGGAAGGTGGCTTGTTGAGTTGAGTAGGACCACATGAAATGGTTGCTTGGCTCATGGAATTCCCACAAGTGGCCTTACCATCAAATTACCTATCTCCGGCTGCCACTCCTCCTTCCACAATGACCTCCTTCTGTTCAGATTCTGCCAATCCTTAGCCCTCTAGAACATAGTCCTGCAAAACCATGTCAACCAAGCCCAAACCTCCTTGCAACATCTTCTCTCCATCCATAAAATTCTCCTGCTACATAATCCCAAATTTCCTGGAGCTCAAGACACACATTGAAACCTTTGCCGTCCAGGAACTAGAGCAACATAACTATGCCACCTCAACAAACTCTCCACCATGCTCACTTCCTATTCTGCCTTAGAGTACCACTGTCCACCACCTCTACAAACCACCTCCAAGCTACCCCCATAAGCCCTCATAGCTGACAAACCCTGTCTCGCAAACTTACTGCATTTACCTCACTCTCCAAAACTCCCTCCCACCACCACACAGAATCCAGAACCTAATCAGACCCAAAACACAGTCATGAACCTTTCCTCCAGAAGCCTTATCCCCACAGAAATATCAGTTCTTTCCAAAGGCCTCACCTTTTGCCCCACTTCCAAATTCAGCCATGCAGGACTTGTTGAAGAACTTCTCTCCTTCTCCTGGTCCCTACAGTGGAAACACTTTTTTGCCACCAACTGTACCAATAAGACTCAACCAAAGACCCATGTTGAACCCTGACTGACTCAGTTCACTCCTCCATCCAACTGTGATTGACCCCCACTGCCTCCAAATCACCCCGTGTTAACTTTCCAGAATTTCTTAACCTTGAACCTTGCCTCATCACCATTCCCCAAATCCCTCAAAGTGCATACTAACCTTACATCCACAGAAAGAAAAACTGATCCTGACCTTACAATCCTACCTGTTGACAAAGGCTCCACTACTGTTGTTTTGAACCGCAAGGATTACCTGGCAGAAGGACTCCACCAGCTGTCAGATACATACATCTACAAACCTTGCCACAGTGATCCCATTCCAGAAATCCAGCAGAGTCTCAAGTCTCTCCTCAAACCCCAAGGCCCATCACAGAACTTCTCCCTGGAGTCCATCTCTCTGCTCACTTCTACCACTCCACCCACTCCTACCTTCTACATGCTTCCTAAAGTCCTTAAACCAAACCATCCAGGACGCCCCATTGTGGTCAGTTACTGTGCTCCCACTGAGAGAATCTCTGGTCTTGGAGGCCAACAGCTTCAGTCTATACCCAGAACCTACCCTCGTATGTAAGAGATAGCAATCATTTCCTTCCCTGACTGTCCACACTTCCTGTCCCTTTACCACACAATGCCCTGCTCATCAATATTGATGCCACCTCCCTTAACACTAACATCCCTTATGCCCATGCCCTTACTGCTATTGAACACTACCTTTCCGAACACCCGACGGAGTCCAATCCAACAAACTCCTTCCTAGTCGCCATGACCAACTATATCTTCACCCTCAGTTACTTCTCCTTTGAAGGCATTATCTACAAACAAATCTGTGATACGGCTATGGGCACCCACATGGGACCATCCTATGCCAATTTATTCAAGGGCCATCTACAGGAATCCTTTCTAAACCCGTCACTGGTTCAGATTCATTGATGACATCTTTGCAATCTGGATCGAGCATGAGGACAGTGTATCCACATTCCTCCAGAAGCTCAACAGCTTCTCCTCCATTTGCTTCACCTGGTTCTACTCAAACCAAACCTACTAAACCCAACAAACCACCTTCCTAGGTTGACCTTCATGTCAAAGATGGCTGCATCAGTACCTCTGTCCATGTAATATGTACTAATCACCAGCAATACCTCCACTTTGACAGCTGCCACCCGTTCCATACCAAGAAGTCCCTTCCATACAGCCTAGCCACCCATGGTTGTCACATCTGCAGTGACAAAGCAGTCCCTCTCGAAATATACCAAGGGTCTCATTGAGGCCTTCACAGACCGTAATTATCCTTCCAACCCTGTACAAAAACTAGTCTCCCATGCCTTATCTTTCCAATCTCCACCACCTCCCAAAGTCTCACCGTTCCCCTAGTAACTCAGTACCACCCAGGACTGGAGCAAATGAATTACATTCTCCGCCAGGGTTTTGACTACCTCTCATTGTGCCGTAAAATGGGAAATGCCCTGATGCAAAACCTGTCCCATACATCGTCCCACCACCACATACTCCAGTCCGGTCACAAACATCACCAGTTCCATCAAAGGCAGGCCTACCTATGAAACTAGTCGTGTGATCTACAAGCTAATCTGCAACAAATGTGCAGCAGTCTTTGTGGGTGTGACAACCAACAAGCTGTCTGCATGAATGGCCACTGACAGACTGTGGCTAAGAAACTGTTGCTGAGCAAGCTGCCCAACACAACATCCTTCATTTAAGTGACTGCTTCACACCCTGTGCCACATGGATCCTTCCCACCAAAACCAACTTTTCTGAATAGCTCTCCCTGCACAATATCCTAGTTGCCGTAACCCTCCTGACCTCAACCTTCATCAATCTTCATTAGTCATTGTCCTCACCCATCCAGCCCCTTCCCTGTTCCCATTCCAGCATTCCACAGTTCTCTATTCCACCAACACACCCAGTCTTTTTATGTCTCTCGTTTTTCTGCTCCCCCCCCCCCTCCCCCCTCCCAACCTCTCCCTTGCCCTTCGTCTAACCTCCCAAATGCAGCTAGCTGCCCTACCCTCTCTGCACTTTGTCCATGCATGCTCTTCAGCAGCACTTCACCATCCCTCACCCCTCCCCTGCTATCCTTCCCTGTCACCACCTCAACCTGCTCCTTACTCCACCCAGTTGCCTCTCCCATCATGCACTGCTGCTGCCACTCACAGTGTGGCCTCAGCTGCTAGAGACTGCAGCCATTTGTGTGTGTGTGTGTGTGTGTGTGTGTGTGTGTGTGTGTGAGAGAGAGAGAGAGAGAGAGAGAGAGAGAGAGAGAGAGAGAGAGAGATCATTTTTTGACAAAGGCCTTGTTGGCTTAAGCCAAAAGGTTCTATTGTGACAGTCTACTTGTTGTGTTTATCTGCGACTCAGCATCTCTGCTATATCGTGAGTAGCAACTATCCTTTTTATAATATTGTTACATTCCTTCCTGGAATTTCCATCGTTTAATACTGAATAATCTAGGTAAGTCACATGATTGATTTCAAAATTATATAAGTTCATCTTTACACATGTTTGTGGCAGATCAACTCAAATGAAACACTGAAGCGCATTAAGTGATGCTAAACACAGCCACATCCGAAATCAGTAGAGCTGCTGTAAACATTAAATATGCCATTTTTTGTGTGCGCTGAATATGAAGTACAGTCATTTTTGTCTTTGTCACTACTGCACTGCACAGTTACGGTATGAGAACTTTCTCACTGTGTAATTATTCCAGTGCAGCACAGATCCCGAGTTTCTAATGTTGCAGCAAAAGCTGCAACTGCAGCAGTGGACCTGTTTCTCTGATAGTCCAGCAATACGTGATTCAGTAGTTCGTGATCCCTTGCCCTCGCCATTGAGAGACCTGAACAAATCAAATTGCTGTGTTCATCGTCTGCAAGTCCCCAAGATAGCAGAGGCTCATTCCCTGTATTGTCGATGGACCCAAAAACATTTGTGTCATCAAATCATGCTCACATTATAGGCCACAGCATCAACATTGTCACTGCCCTTTCTGTGACACCACCTGTCTTGCTTGCCCCAAGCTGGGCATTCTGTGTGTGTGTGTGTGTGTGTGTGTGTGTGTGTGTGTTTGGCTCAGCTGGCATATGTCAGAAACATTGTCTGTCATGTTATGTTGGCGATGCCCAGGGCAGCAACCGATGAGATGCAGTGTCTCATTGTGTCATAATGGTGGATTTCCAATTGGGCACAGGTACAGCCTGTAGTTGTAGTTCAGCAACCTTATGGATCACTTCATATTTGTGGTGATGTAGTCTACTGTTGACACTCCAGCAAATATCAGTTTGTAACCTTTTCATCCACAGGATGAATTGTTGACTAAATTGGACAGGGGGGGGGGGGGGGGTCGTCAATATTTTTCAAAGACAATCTCACTGACGCCTACTTTCAGTTGCCAGTAGATGATAAGACAAAACAGTTTTTAGGGCTTAATATTCCATTTGGGTTTGCAAGTGCTTCTGCGATATTTTGGAGATATCTCAAGCAACTCATACAACTGTGTCAGTTGTTAAGACAATGTATCACTTATTGAGGTCATGTGGGAGCAACACCGGTGAAATCTCGAGATGTTGAGCTGCTCCAAGAAATTGGTCTGCACTGTCACCTTGACAAACATAGTTCTTTTGCACTGTGTGTCATGTACTTGGGTTGTATATTAAGTTGACATGGGGTTGTCCCAATGCAGAATCACATTGCCACAATTGCTGACTTTACTGGCTCCTAAGAACCTCAAAGCACTACAGTCATTTCCCAGCAATTTACATTATTAAGCCAAGTTTATTCCAAGTGCGACCCCCATTTCTCGTCCCTTCAATCGAATGCATGAAAAAGCGAGTTAAATTTGTGTGGTCAGAGGCATGCAAGAGGGCCTTCATGAGTGCCTTTGGCACGTCAGATCATGGTGTGGATGTTGCGCTGTCCCACACGTATGCCTGTGGAACAGAACAGCCCATTGTATTTGCATCAGAATCATTAAGTGTGGTTTAGGGGAATTATTCACAAACTGAGGAGGAGGTGTTGGCTATCAGATATGGCATTTAGAAGTTTCATGTGTTCCTCTGTGGTGCAAGTTTCACCTGATCACCAAAAACAAGTCTCTTTTGTCATTGTTTGGCCTCCGTCTGAAACTTCTCGATAAAATGGTGCAGCAGTTGCAATAATGGATGTTGTTTCTCAGTAACTATACCTAAGAGATCCATTATCGACACACCATACAGCAGTCCAATGCAGACACGTTTTCTGGTTGCTGTGTGGCCCAGATGGCACATCTAATAGGAAGGTGGTGGTGTGTTTTGCCTTCCATATAAACCAATGACACATCCTCGACAGATTTCAGATTATGGAGCATGAAGTAGTGACAGAAATGACCTGTGATCCACTTCTCCTACAGTGTTGTCCGCTGTATGGTTGGGGTGGTCAGAGCATTCACCGAAGGCTTTCTATTTTAGGCTAAGATCGGTTTCTAGTGATACAACTTTGAAAGGAATCAAGCATAATGAGAAGCAGGTAATAAATATTTTAAAATATCACAAGATTCTTATAAAAGTACAGTGAAAAATAATGTTAGGATATTGCATCAGAATACCAGAGGATTAATAAACAAAGTAGATTAGCTTCTTTTTGCGTAGGAGATTTAGAAACAGAGGGTGGAATAGATGTACTGTGTCTGTACATAGTATAGTCACCAATATAGAAAAGGTAAATGTAGGTAAGTAGGGACAACATGGAAAAGGGGGAGTTGTCATATATCTTAAAAGTTATGATGGTGTGAAAAATTTAGAAACTAAAAAGTATTGTGTAGAGCAACATATGTGCCTGTGAGCTTTAAACTATATAATCATAATTTTATAATCGTAACTGTGTATACGTCCCCATTGGGAAATTTTCAACTATTTCTGAAAAACTTTGATTCCTTGTTGTGCTATCTGTTGGACAGAGGGAAGCAAATTACTATTTGTGGGATTTCAATTTAGATTTTCTGATAGAGTCTGACAGGAAGAATGATCTTGAAGTATTACTTCGTTGTTTCAATTTGCCATCAGTTATTGATTTTCCTACTTGGGTAGTACAGGGGAGCAGCATATTAATAGATAATATTTTCATAGACCAAGATAAATTTAATTAAATAAAAGTTTATCCTGTTTGAGAATGGCCTTTCTGATCATAATGCACATCTTGTTACAGTATATGATGGAGCTCCATAAAGTAATGGAAAACGTCCTCCAAAATAGTGTGTTCAATTAACAGTTGCAAATTTTAGGGAAAGCTTGTAGCAGTTTATAAAATATAAGTTATTTCATGATAAATTTGTGAGAATTTTTGAAAGCAGTTTCCCTAAGAAAGTAGTGTAATATAATTGTAAGAAACCACATAAAAAACCGTGGCTTACTAAAGGGATAAAAATGCCTTGTTACCAGTAAAGAAAAATGTATCTAACAGCAAGAAAGAGTAATGACCCAGAAACAGTCAACCATTATGAAAATTTGATGCCGTTTTGACTATTTTTCGACCGTGACTGACTCAAGAAATATTTAAAGTTTAGTTTTTTTTTTGTTTTTTTGTTTTGTTTTTTTGTTTGTAGTTAAATTACTGCTACCAGTAACATAAGTATGACCTTATTGTAAAGTTGTTTTTGTAATGCCATTTAGCCTGAAGATGAGGTATTCCCTTGAACAACGTTGCTAAATAAATAAGTAATGCAATAACTGACAAAGTTTGTGACTGGTAACAATAATTTAATTAAAAAATCTTTACATATCATGAAAACTACTGCGCTCTATGAAGGAAAGTTGTTAAAAAAGTCCGGAAGTATATATACAGGGTGAGTCACTAACTATTGCCACCTAGAATAACTCTGATAGTATGATAGTAGCTGAAAAGTTTGTGGGACAAATGTTGCATGGGACAATGGGGGCCATAATATAACATTGGTTTTTTGTTGCTAGGCTGTGTTGCGTCAGATATATGAAGGTCAAATTTGTTGTTGTTGTTATTATTATTTTTTTTTTATTAATGGGATGCTATAGTTTTGTACTTATTTTCTGATAGCGGCTATCGAGATGAATCCAGTGATGTGTAATAGTAAGGTCTTTGAAGGTCACCATAGGTCACAAAGGGGCCATGAATGTCCATTTACAGAAGGTGTTCGAAGCGATGACCATTGGTATCAGTGTAGTGCTGCAATCTTCTTATCATGGATTGAGTGGTATTCTTTATCACTGCGGCACTTATCGAAGCACATGCTCTGACAATTCTCTTTAGTGTATTGTGCAAATATTAAATATTCACCGAATATGGCACATCCATCTAATGTGCCATTGACATGTAAACACCATTCGTTGGTTTCACAATACAATACTAATAGGAATGGTAAGACTAGTATCATCGAATCAAGTGAATGTGAATGATGTATTCCTTCAAAGAACTAGTCGATATGCTTCTCATTTACGGAAAATGCCAATGAAATTCAGTGAGGGCTAGAAACTTATACGCTGAACAATATCTTCAACATACTCATCCTACACATCATACATTTAAATATGTGTATGATAAACTGAGAACAACTGGATCTGTAACACATCGGGAACATATCTGGCCAAAGGAAAGTTACTAACGAGAAAACAGAAATTGGTACTCTTGCCACTGTGGTTTAAGATCCTTGTGTTAGTTCACATCAAATCGCAAGGGAATCTGGCATGATCCAGAGTAGTGTTGTCCGTGCTCTGCATCACCATAAATATCATTCTTACTATATCAGTCTCCACTGAGAATTACTGGTACGGACTGCACATGTCGCACTGAATTCTGCCGATGGGCTCAACTTCAGATTCAGAGGATGACACATTTATTAATTTGATTTTATTTACTGATGAGGCTACATTCACGAACCATGGAAATGTTAATTTGCGTAACATGCAATACTGGGCAACTGCAAATCCATGTTGGCTGCAGCAAGTTGCATACCGAAAACCATGGTCTGTAAATGTATGGTGTGGGATTCTGGAGGACAGAATTATAGGCCCCTATTTCATCGAAGGAAATCTTAATGGTAGGAAGTACACCACATTCCTGCAAGAAACATTAGGTCTGTTATTGGAAGAAATACCTTTAGGAACAAGGAACAGAATGTGGTATCAGCATGATGGGTGTCCGGCACATTTTTCGCTGATGGCTAGAAATGAGTTGCAGAGACAATTCTCAAATCGTTGGATTGGACGCAGAGGAGATGTGTCGTGGCCGACTCATTCGTCAGACTTGACACCTCTGGAGTTTTCTTGTGGGGATTTGTAAAAGATATTGTTTTATAAAGACATTCCAACTACACCTGAAGATATGTAAGAGAAAATTGTCAGAGCATGTTCTTTGATAGGTGGTGATGTGATAAGGACTACCACTCAGTCCATGATAAGAAGATTGTAGCACTGAATTGATACCAGTGGTCATCACTTCGAACACCACCTGTAAATGGACGTTCATGCCACCTTTGTTGACCTTCAAAGACTTTACTGTTACACATCACTGGATTTGTCTCAATAGCCTCTATCAGAAAATAAGTACCAAACTTAAAGAAAAGTTGACCTTCATATCTCTGAAGCAACCCCACCTAGCAACAAAAAACCATCATAATGTGGTCCCCATTGTCCCATGCAACTTTTCAGCTTCTGTCATACTTTCAGTGTTATTGTTGGTGGCGATAGTTAGTGACTCACCCTGTATTATGTCTGAGACTCGCAACTCTGGTAATAAGATTAAAACAATTGGAATATCATTGGAAGGGAAACACAGCAACCGAGGACACAGGACAACTGTATTACCGACAAACTGAATAAAAGATTCATTGACAAAAAGTCAGAGGTTGAAACATTTTTAATAATCATTTTTTAAATGTTGTGGAGAAAACAGGATCCACGTGCTCATTAGTAAAGGCAAAGTTATATATGGAAGAGGAAATACCTAAGCAATTTGATGAGACTGAAATTCTACCCACCTCTCCTGACATTAGGTAAATAATAAACTCATTCAAATACAAAAGCTCGCTGTAATTGTTGGCATCTCTAGCAAAGTACTAAAAGCTTGTTTCAAACAGGTAAGTTAGATTCTCAGCTACCTATGTAATAGCCCACTGAAACAGGGTATTTTTGCTGATAGATTGAAATATGCTATTTTTAAAGCATTGCATAAAAAGAGAGAAAGGCCGATGCCAACAACTACCACCCAATCTCGCTTCTGACAGATTTGTGAAAAAGTAATGTATTCAAGAGTAGCTTCACATACTTGAAAAAATAAAGTAGTAACAAAATACCAATTTCGTTTTCAGAGAAGGCTTTTCAACAGAAAATGTTATATATATATGCTTTCACTGATCAAGTATTAAATGCTGTGAATAATCAAATGTCAGCAGTTGTGATTTTCTGTTATTTCCCAAAGGCCTGTGTAAATAATGGAATTCTTCTTGATAAGATTTGTATTCTGGTGAGAGTTGAACAGTGCACAAATGGTTTAATTTTTACTTAACGGGAAGGGTACAGAAAGTTGAAATAATCAGTTCACATGATGCACAAATATCAGCTGGTTCCTCAAATCGGCGAGGTATCAAGAATGCAAACAATCCTGTTGGAGGAACATCCGCAACTGAGCATTATACCAGTGGTTGAAAGTACTGCTACATTTGTAAGGTTCTTTTATTTAACACATGGGCTCTTATACACCGATCTTCAGGTGTCATGACTTGATACTGTGACCCCGAGCACCGCAGTGGATGAGTACAAGATGCCGTGTGCTACCAACAAGCCCAGAGCATGCTTTGCGCCCATTGGTAGCACAACGCTTCTTGTACTTGTCCACTGTGGCACTTGGGATCACAGCACCACGTTACAACACACGAAGATGGGCGTATAAGAGCTGGAAACCGATCATGTATTAAATGAAAGAACCTTACAACTGTAGTGATATTTTCAACCTCTGGTACCAAGAATGGGGTTCCACAAGGTTTAGTCTTGGGTTCATTTTTGTTCTTAATATATTTTAAGGACTTGCCACTCTACATTTATGAAGATGCTAAGCTAGTTCTTTTTGCTAATGATACAAGTATAGTAAGCACACCCAACAAACAAGAGTTGGCTGAGGAAATTGTAAATAATGTGGTTCAGAAAATTATTTTAGAAAATTGTTAAGGGGTTCTCTGCAAATACGTTAAACTTTGATAAAACACTGTACATACTGTTTTTTGCAGTAAATGACATAACACCATTAATAAATATAAAGTTTGAAAGAAAGTCTGTTGCAAGGCAGAATGTTCCTCTTTTTATTGGTGTGTGCACTGATGAGGGATTGAAATGGAAGAAACACTTTGATTATCTGCTTTTGAGTTCAGCTACTTATGCTATTAGGGTTATCGCAAATTTTGGGGATAAACATATAAGCAAATTAGCTTTCCAGTCCTATTTTTATTCACTGGGGCTATTTTTATCCACTGCTTTCATATTGCATCATATTTTGTGGTAATTCATCATTAAAGAAAAAGGTATTCATTGCACAAAAGTGCATTGTCAGAATAATAGCTGGAACCCAGCCAAGATCATCTTGCAGACATTTATTTAAGGAACTAGGGATATTCACAGTGGCTTTGCAATATATACAGTCACTTATGAAATTTGTTACTAATAACCCACCCCAATTTAAAAACAATGGCAATGTGCATTGCTTCAACACTAGGAGAAAGGCTTATTGTCACTACTTGGGGTTAAATGTAACTTTGGCCCAGAAACGGATGAATTATGGTGCCACAAAACTCTTTGGTCACTTACCAATAGCATCAAAAGTTGACAGATAACCAATCGACATTTAAAAACGGATTAAAAGAATTACTGAATGACACCACCTTCTACTCAATAGATGAAATTTGAGATATGAAGTAGTAATCTTACAACTAAAATAAAGAAATAAATAAAAAAACTTGAAGTGTGGCATGTAAAGAAATCTTTTGTTAAACTGACCTGTTACACATCATGAAGAAGTCTCATATTCAGTATTAATCTCATCTAGTGATGCTGCCGAGAATGGCACACCTATTTTCCCTTGCAGCACAGGCTTAAAGTCACCCAGGGAGCCATTTTGCGGGCTACGGATGGTGGTGAATTCTGGGCGGTAGTTCCTCTCATGCTCTGTCCCGGATAATGAAGCTCCTCCACACTGTGCGTTGGAAAATATGCAGAATGAAGGCAGTATCACCGTGTCATGTACTTGACTGGTGTTGACACGGTCATTGAACACACTGTCCTGAATTGCCATTCTGCGCCCACACCCAGTCTGCCCCACTGCAGCAGTTCAACCCACGGCAGAACCGTGACCAGCCATGGCACGTTGATTTCTCTGGTCCATTCTGGGGAGTGATACAATAGCTTGTTGTTGATGCCCCCTCTAACTTTCCATATGTCACACGGATGGCTACAACTACTATGGCAGCTACTGTCTGCACTCTGCCCATCATACTTGTGATAGAGGAGGACTCTTCCACCCTGGTTTCCGATAGTGGCCCTCATTCACAGCATTGGCATTGCAGGAATTTTGTTGGCACTGAGCAACCGACAATGTTCCTTCCCAAGATGCAGACGCCTGAACTACTGATGACAGCTGACTCTTGGGAAACACTCACCAGCTTTCTCGATTCCTATTGGTCCAAATATTTCAAGGCTAAAATTTTACACGGGCACAGACCCCGCACTTTGTTCAAACTGTGGTGCACAATTCTGCATGTCCCCTGTGCACGCACGCAGCCATGTTACTATGTAGGTACCCCAATCTGGGGTACTTACTTAACCTCAGGTGAACACAAGTCATTGTTAATAGCAATGGGGGGAGGCAGATGTATGAGGTTGATGCCAGATGGGGCAGCTGGATCAGCACTGGAATCAGCTCCGCCCGCAAAATGACATACCACGCCCTCATATTCTCCACTCCCAGGTGGGCATGGTGCCTGTGACCACCCAAGGAACCAGCCCCAACCTCTTACTACTACCACCACCACCACCACCACCACCACCACCACCACTACTACTACTACTACTACTACTACTACTACTACTACTACTAACTCCACCCTTGTGTTAGGCATTGGAAGGAAGTCGATAATGATCAGAATTAGGAGCCGATGGAAGTCACCCCCCCCCCCCTCCCCCCTCCATGCTACTTCCAGCTCTCATTCATCATTCCCGCCATCTGTCGCTCCTTTACCTCACCATCAGTGGGGGTTGAGCATTATTGCCTCCCATCCCAGCCAGTTACGATAGGGACCCTCCAAGGCTACCTTTGGCAGGCTTTCCGACAATCCTCTCTCCCTTTCCTCAATGAAGTTTGCAACAGGTAGGCACTTTTGACCCTATGTTCAGGTGAAAGGGGGCAAGGGATATAGTATCCGAGGATGATTTGGCTTCTCTGCCTAGCCCAAGTATTAATAGAGAGACAATGTCAGGGATACTCGGGCTCCAGGCAAAAGCCACAATGCATGCAGCTGCAGCCACTGCGGTAAGCACATGAGGTGCTGATGCGCTCTGACAACTGTTTACCGGTATACCACAGCCTGGCAATTGCAGCCAGTCTCTTGCAAGCCATTGAAGCCTTATGTACGTGCCATTGGATAATAGAGTATTTTGATCTTGCCTGGTTAATGTTTTTTGCGATTTGGAGTTTTCTCTGAATTGTGATATATGGTTAGATGAATCGGTTATGCTCTGGACTTGTGTGGTTATTAATTCCCCTTGTGATCACCACCAGAACTGCCTGTGTTCTGTCAGTCTCCTCATTACCACCGGGGCGACTAATCATAAACTGCATTTCTACCTACACAGAGTAAGATAATAAGGGATATCAGAAGAACTAGTTTGGTCGAAAAAGGAATAATTTGTGTTCGCACTATTCTTCTATTTTCACACAATGATATGAATTTTCTGAACTCCAGCATCGATTATACTGCAGGTTTATGTAGGCCAATAAATGAAACAATGCATCAGAAAAAAAGAGCAGTTCAGTAGCAAGCTAAAGCACTAATATTGAGCAACAGTATCTGAATTGGTAAGCTGATGCAGTACTGTTACTTTCTATGATTTCTGTTTGAGTTTTTTGACAATTCTATGAGCAGATGCAACTGACATCAGCCCAAAATGCTAAGCGGCACAACAGTTTAGGCTTCTTTCCAAGGTTACTTGTAACTCATCTAGTTCAGTCACATTCAAAACTCAGCCGTCAATGTCTGAGGAGTGGGCTAAGGCATATGTGCTGATCGGTGCCTGCCTCCTTATTATTGGTTCATTTGCAGTGCCAGGTGCAGTATGTGCAACTGTATGTGGAACACCCTGTGTTTTGACAATGCTCAGTGGCTTCCCAAAATCTATAGGGAGAAAAAGGTTAATGAAATTATTTTAAAGCTGTTCTTGATGCATTTGTATTGTGGTGTTAATATATCACTTTGGTAAATTGGCATATTAACCAATGTCCATCTAACTGAAGAATAATAATCTCAGCAGTTAAAGTATTTTATTAGTTTGGAACGGCAAATTCTTTAGAAGTTTTGTTATTATTTGGGCATGTAAACTAGTACATCTTTATGATGGGACAACAGTGGCACTTCACTACACGTTGTGGTAATTACTATCTTGGCCATATTGTGGTGTCTTGGCTTGGAGAGACACAGTGTGACATTAGATCAAAAGCATGCCATGGCAATGGAGATGACACAATTAAAGACAAGAAAGACTCATTATCTGTCAAATTATCTGACAAATCAGCCTCAGCTGTCAGTTGTTACTGTTGTATAGAGTTCGTACAATACCATTGTGAGTATACACACTTTAACTGTATTGGCAGGTGTTTTTTTTTTTTTACATCCACAAACTGTAATGGAAGATGCAATATCGATATTATTAGAAGTAGTACTTTCTGTTATTTAGCAGAAAGTATCAAAAGTTTCCAGAGTCCAGTCCAAGAGCAACTGCAGTGGAGAAGTCAAAAACTTATTTTTATGATTTGTATTAATTCTTAATATGATTATACTTTCTTAATAAATGAACACTGTTATCTCAATTTCTACATTCAGACAAATTTTTATTGACTGTTATGAATGGGAACATCAAGTTAAGGAAATGTCATTTCACTTTTTTTGTTTCATAAAGTAAAATCATAAAAATTAGGATAGCAAAAATAATAAATAACACGCACAAATATATGACAGGAATGACACGTACTTCTTCTCAGAAACCGTGATATGACTAGAGATTAGACTATTACATAAAATGTGCAAAAAAATGGATGCCTACATTTTTTATCATACAAAAAACACGTCAATTGTAGAAAAAGATGTTAAATAACAATGGTTTTGGTAAAGACCATATCACAATTGTATATAATAACAACCACAGTTGTAAACAGTAACAGATTTGTGATGTTAATATTATTGACAACACACCGGTAATATGCAGGTATGTCTACATGGTACTGAACAAGGAACAACAATTTATATTCTTGTACAAGCATGTACCTCATTTTATTAAGGGACATTTTCAGTGGCAAAGTGTGTTGCTTATGCACTACATGTGCCCATTACTGTTGCTGGAACTATTTTAATGGTGGAAAAGTGCAAATGCATTTCATGTACTGTACTAATAATTGTATGTAGTGACGGAAAACAGAAGACATGTGGAGCTTGCGCTATGTACTTTGCTGCTGAAAATGTTTCAGAATAAAGTAGTATATATACTCTGCTTCTTGCACAGAGAAACGTTACTGTATAACCAGTATTATAAATAGTAAATGAGGATAACAAGTCACATGTAATATAGAGATTATCAATCATCTTACTAATATAAATAAATAAAAAACTAATACTGTTGAAAAGATATAAATAGTTGATGTAACATTTAATTTCAATAACAGGGACCAAATTACGTAGAACACTGTAAAACTGTCTGATAAATATTATAAACAACGCATATCAAGTGACAATGCATTCAACAGTACAGAGTACAGTTATGTAAAAAATAAATAAAACAAGTCTTCCCTCAGTTAAAATGTCACAAAGTCTGGAATTCTGCACAATTTTTAATTACATGTCAACATTGTAGTAAGTTATAGTTGGCATGAAATGTGAATATTTGACAATACAATGCAAAAGAATTACAAAGTTGGATAATATAAATACCTCCAAAGGAAAATATGTCAAAATTTTCTGATGTAAAATCACATTTAGGCCCATAATATATAAACAGTAGCAGTTTTGATATCATGCACCCACAACATATGTAGTTCATTTGTCAATAGTCATGAGACTGTTTATGTAAAGGCGACCAACACATTTTCATGTAAAGTTTTACTAAATACAAACACGGAGTTCAGTTTAACATGAGACAGTTTACCATTCACACTGAAATTTAAGATTACTAAAATTCATGACATATTGATAACATGAAACTACTGAGTACACAGGTTTCCTTTAAGATTGGTAATGTGTAAGTGTGATTTAGTTCCCATGTGCACAATTTAGTGGAAAAAAACACAAAATAAAAACCGGAAGCACATTGAGAGTGAATCAGTATGGTAAATTACAATGACTAATACTTGGACAGATTCAGTGCTCGTATTCATTCTTTACAATACAATCAAAACTTTATTATTCGAGGCTTCTGAGAGCTGCATGAATCCGAACATTCAGTCTGTTCTCAAAATCATACGACTTGTACTGTGTCTGTGCTCGATGTAACAACAGTTTGCCTTCCTCTAATGACTGAAACAAAACAAGAAAACATTTTTAAACATTCTTCTAAGAAAAAATAGAACACAGTTAAACATTCATTCTTCAATAAATCCATGTTGGACATAAAAACAATGCACAAAGTCAAAACAACAAAGTGATGTTTCGACATACAGGTACCACACTATTGGCATGTAACAGCTGTTATTACAGCACTTACATGGTTTTACAACAATTTAAAAGAGATGGACTGAGCTGAAATTCATAAAAACATCAGATACCCATGTCCAATTTAATGTACTTCATTACTAGTTCAAGTTATGATTTGAAAATAACTTTTACTGGTAAGGCAATTAGGAAGAACACTAAAAAGCCATGGGCCGCAAGTGGGGAAAGATTATATTGTAAAAAGAGAGAGAGATGTTGATGTGTTAGTAAAAACAACTAAACAGCCTGCTATGGTTAAACACTATAAATATCACTCGAATTTGTTGAATTATATGGAATTATATTAAGAAATATCTCATCTTTAAGAAAGTAAGTTTCTACTGTACAAAACTGCGGAATAAGAACAATTTGTGGTTTTCACTAAAGTTTTCTTCTAGGCAAGTGTTGAAAATATTAGATGTGTTAGGTTTAGATTAGATTAGATTAGATTAGTACTTGTTCCATAGATCATGAAGACGATACTTCATAATGATGTGGAATGTGTCAGGATAAAGAAAATAAATCCATTAATTAATGAGCGTATGGCATTGGTGGCCGGGAGACCCCACGCGGGGCTGTTCGGCCGCCGCTCCACAAGTTCTTTAACGCCATTACGGCGACTTGCCAGTGAACAAGGATGAAATGATGATGAAAGACACACAACAACCAGTCATCTCGAGGCAGAGAAAATCCCTGACCCCACCGGGAACCGAACCCGGGACCCCGTGTGCGAGAACGCTACCGCAAGACCAAGAGCCGCAGCTCAAATATCTTGAGTACTTTGTAAACATAGCAAGATCTCATTTAGATGTAGCCAATTACGAGCAGAAAGAAAACCGTTTTGGGTTGAAAAGTAATATCAGTGAATATCTTAAAAAATTCAACACAGTCAACAAAAGTTGTTGAAAATCTCATATTGTCCCTTAAAAACAAAGGCGTCTGGAGGTTGGGATGGAATACCCACCAAATCAATTTAAAAAGTTTATAGCATAATGGCTCAACCTCTCTCTCTCATAATAAACAAATTGTTTGATGAATATTACTTCCCTAATCTTTTAAAGTATGCAGACATAAACATGGTTTTAAAAAGTTTCAAAAGAAGATATAGAAAATTATTGCCCAATTTCTCTACTCCTAATCACATCAAAAATATTTGAAAAAATTGCTGCTTTACAGGGATAAAGTTTCATTACACAGTACAGTATCATTTCAAGTAGCCAATATGGTTTCCAACAAGGTAAAATCACAGTAGACGCCCTAAATAAGTTTACTGAAAAAGTTAATTAATGTTTAGGTAGGAAAATTAAAGTCGCAGGAATATTCCACAATCTCACAAAAGAATTCGACTCTGTAAATCATGCTCTGCTGCTTTTCAGTCTCAACAGGTGTACAATAAAAAATATTGCTTTGAAATGGTTTGAATCATATTTCATGGAGAGAAACAAAGTGTAATAATCACATAAAATGGAGCAGATTACTTCTCATTGGTGAGAACTATATCACAATGTGTTTCAAGTGTCAATCTTTGGGTCAATTTTATTCCTGTTCTATATAAATGTCTTGCCTCTCAATATAAATACTCATCTAACCTTGTTCGCATCTGCCAAATTGAGAATGAAAATGCTGACAATATACTACACAGTGCCATGAATATATTCAGTAACTTGGAAACACGGTTTAGTCTAAATGTAGTAATGTTAAACATTTCAAAAACCCATGTGATGAGTTTTAAAACCAAACAGTAAAAGACTGAAGAAATCTGTATTATTCAGAATAATAAAAAATGGAAGAACTTAACTCCATCAAATTCATAGGAATAAACTTGATAGAAATATACAATATCTAGGAAATAAATTAAACAGCCTTACATTTGCCATGGAAATTTCAGTCAATGCTACTCATGTAGACACCGGGAAACTAGCATACCATAGCTATTTTGAATCCATTATTAGATATGGCATAACGTTTTGGCAAAACTCAGGAAATGTTATACAAATCTTGAAGCTGCAGGAAAGAATTATTCGTAATGTGAACTGCACAGCCAAGGGCATCATGTCAACTGTTATTTAAAGACCTATAAACATTCTGCCATCTCTTTATATACTTCTCAGGTGATTTTGTATACAATGAAGCTGATCTATTCAAAGAAAATCATTTTGAACACACATGAAATAAAGAAAACTTGATGCTCACCTCACAGTGCTTCAAGTTGTATGCTCAGACTCCTCAGTACACAGCCATGAACATTTTCACAGCAAAATAAAAGGGTGCAACATAGTGAATGTGAAGCTAAATATTTTAAAAAGTAAGACCAGAGCACGGTAAAGATGGAGAAGAGTGGAACTGTCTGCACCCCAAGGTGTGTGGGCCAGGAGACGGAGAGCATTAAGCTTCTGCATACATGTAGTCATAAGGTAACGAACGTAGGGCAGCAACATCAACTTATCAAAAATAAGGCCCAAGAAATGTGACTGTGCTACAACATTGAGGTGGTCACTTAAATTAAGTTTTGGATTGGAGTGTATTGTAGGTCGATGACAAAAATGCATAACCTGTGTTTTGGAGGGAGAAAACTGGAAGTCAAGGGGGAGGGCCCACACAGAGGCCCGTGTGAGGGCACCGTGGAGCACAGCTGCAACAGATGTAAAAATCGGCGATGTACAAGGCCATGGTGATCAGAGGCCCAACAGAGGTAACAAGGAAGAGTGTGACACTTAGCACAGAATCCTGTGGGATACCATTCTCCTGAATCTGAGGGGTGCTGAGTGAAGTGCCAACTCGAACCTGGAAGAGCCAGTGAGATTAAAACTTGTGGATAAAAATCTGAAGGGGACCATGGAAGCCCCAGTCATGGAAGGTAGTTAAAATGTGACGGCACCACGCCATGTCGTATGCCTTATGAAGGTCAAAGAAGACTGCGACAAGGTGCCGGTGGTGAGTAAAAGCCTGTGTGAGGACCATTTCGAATCTGAGTAAACGGTCAGTTGGAGATCGTCCTGCTCGGAAGCCACACTGATACACGGACAAAAGGTGCTGAGATTTGAGTACCCAACATAATTTGAATCTGACCTTGCACTACTACATCAATGGAATTTGAGAGGGGTGTGTTGAAGTATACAGGACAGATAGACATGATCCAGCGAAAAGCAGCGCGATTCGTCATGGGGACATTTAGTCAGCGCGAGAGCGTTACGGAGATGCTGAACAAGCTCCAGTGGCGGACACTTCAAGAAAGGCGTTACGCAATACGGAGAGGTTTATTATCAAAATTACGAGAGAGCACATTCCGGGAAGAGATGGGCAACATATTACTACCGCCCACATATATCTCGCGTAATGATCACAACGAAAAGATCCGAGAAATTAGAGCAAATACGGAGACTTACAAGCAGTCGTTCTTCCCACGCACAATTCGTGAATGGAACAGGGAAGGGGGGATCAGATAGTGGTACAATAAGTACCCTCCGCCACACACCGTAAGGTGGCTCGCGGAGTATAGATGTAGATGTAGAACTGGCCCTGCAGAATGCCCAACATGGGGGCCTGTCTGCCTGGCGGCAGCAGGGGAATGACAGAATCACCTGGACGTGGTCACTGTCACAAAGGTCATCATGGGATGACCAATGTAGGGAAACCATGAGGGCAGTGGAGGTGATTGTGAGATCGATAACAGAGAAGGGACCATGAGCGGCACTGAAGTGGGTAGGGGAAGCATCAGTGAGGAGACACAAATCAAAGTCCATAATATGTTGGTCAATTAGGATGACCCTACCCATTGAAGTGACACATTCCCACAGTGGGTGGTGGGCACTGAAGTCACCGAGGAGGAGAAACGGAGGTGGAGTTGCTGGATTAAGGTAGACAGTGCAATGTGAGGAGAGCAAGGCACAGGGAGAGTACAGGCTTCTGCAAGATCTGGAACTGAAGGAGAGCAGGCGACCTTGAAGCACACAGATGGTGCTTCTTGCAGCCGAGTGGTGGCAGTCTTCCAGCCTGAGAGACGCTCGGGAGAGGGGTCTCGGGAGGGAGCCCATCACTGGCAAAGAAGGGGGCACTTCTTTGAACGGGGAATGGGATTGGCTCCCGGATTGGAAGTAGTGGGAACTGGAGGGAGGGGAGAAGGGGACGGGGTTGGGGCAAGGAAGAGGTAGGAGGAGGAAACGAAGTAACAGAGGCAAAAGTGTAAGATTGAGTCTCTCATACTTTTGGCGAGCCTCAGCAAAAGACAGGTGACCCAGGACTTGTATTCTTGGATCTTCTTTTCTCTCTTGTAAGCCGGGCAATCTGGCAAACAAGAGGAGTGGCGGTCACAGGTGGTGGAACACAGGGGCCTCCCTCATGGAATGGTGGCCACAGTTACCACACACGAGGGTCTGCCATACAGCGGGAAGACATATGTTCAAAACACAAGCACCACATAGGTGAACGGACGTACAGCTTCATGTCACATCTGTAGCACATAACCTTGACCTTCTCTGGGTGGGTACCCCCTCGAAAGCGAGAATGAAGGTGCCAGTATAGGCACGGTTGTCTTTGTGACACTTCTGCACACGTCAAACAAAATGAACACGACACCACTCCTGATTAGTCCAGAGTTCCTCATCTGTTTGCAGGATGAAGTACCTATGAAAAACTACTCCCTCAACTGTACTCAGAGATTGGTGAGGTGTATTAGACAATCACAGGCACGAAGAGCTGTGGATGCGGTGGCAGAAGAAGCTTTGATCAACATGGAGCCCAACCGCATTTTACTAAGAGAATCCATTTCACCAAACTTGTCCTTGGCATTCTCCACAAAAAACAATGGCTTTGTGGCAGTGGATGTGTCGCCATCTGTCCCAGTACAGATGAGGCAACGGGGAAAGTGTTTCATCCCAAGATGGTGAGCCTGGCCCTCCTCCCATGGTGTAACCAGGGAAGGGAAGGTTGCACGGTAATATGAAGCAGCATACAATGATTCTTCACCATTCGAAGATACAGCTGTGTGAGAACAGCCGGATTTTTGCAGCCTGATACACTTCATGTGTCAAGCATCCATCCTGATACCACCCACTCTGAGCGGAGCTCTCCCCATGGGCGTCATCCAGCCACAGCAAGGGCTGCCTGGCACGGCAGACATTGCTGGGCATTCTAATGTTCCAAGAAGATAAGCATCCACTCCTTGGCATTCATGGGTAGGGAACAGCTTAGGTATCAGTAGTGTGATCCCCGAGTTGTCAGGGGAATCAGCCATATGAGTACATAACAGCCCCACCACACCGACTGGCTACACGTGCTGGTGACCTAGCAGGGTGGAAGGGGGCTACAGTGGGGGAGATATAAGAGAAGGAAGGGGGAGAGGAATCCACACCGTAGATGCTAGGGAGGGAGTTTTTCCCCAAATGGCTCCCACGAAAAATAGGAAATTTTGATTTGGAGGTCAAACCTCAAGCAGAGACCTACATGCCAAAAAAGGATGACAGGATGTAACAGGAAAAAGGAACAAAACTGCAATCAATACAGGAAAACTGGTGGGTAGCCAGGTCGACATAAATCAGAATGCCGAGAGGGGGGAAAGAGGGGGCAACAGAGAAGGAGCAAGGAGAGAGAGAGGGAGGGAGGGCAGCGTAAAGGAAATGCAGCCAGGGAAGGAAGCTTTGGCTTGCAGCAGTTTGGGGCCGTGTACGAACTCATGAGAGAACCATGAACCCCCTGGGGGGTATCAAGATTTAAGTGAGTTTGAAAGTGGTGGTGTAGTCAACGAGTGAGGGGGCACAACATCTCCAAGGTGCGATGAAATGGGGATTTTCCCCTATGACTGTTTCATGAGTGTACTGTGAATATCAGGTCTGGTAAAACATCAAATCTCTGACATTGCTGCGGCCGGAGAAATGTCCTGCAAGGATGGGACCAATGACGACTGAAAAGAATCATTCAACATGACAGAAGTGCAACCCTTCCGCAAATTGCTGCAGATTTCAAAGCTGGGCCATCAACAAGTCTCAATGTGCAAACCATTCAATGAAACGTCATTTATATGGGCTTTTGGAGCCAAAGGCCCACTGGTGTACCCTTGATGACAGCTTGACACAAAGCTTTACGCCTCACCTGGACCCGTCAACACCAACATGTGTATCAGTTCCACCTGCTTTTAATTCTTCATTTGTTGGTGATTGTTCTCGGTGTTGACTTACTGCGTTGCTACACTGGCTGAAAAAATTGGTTGTGGATTCTGACACAGACTACTTTAAATGATTTAGCCAACAGAGGCACAGTTACATTTTACAGTACTTTAATTTCACTGTCACAACCCTCTAATAATACACAGTTATATGTGTATGGCCAGTGCACTATTGTTTAAACCTTCCATAAGCCCCATTAATAATTTGCAGGCAAAACTCCACATATTACTACAATAGTTTCTTGTTGAACATCTAACAACAGTAAAACCTAACCAAAAAATTCACAGTTCTTGAATAATAAACAGGTACATATGGAGCAGACACTGTCACTGTTTTTATACATGGCCTAATTGTTTAACACTTATTCCACAGTTAATTTGAGGCATTGTTTTTGTTCTAACCAGCACAGGTTACTCGTCTGAAACTCTGCCTTGGACTGACTGTCTCATGACCAAAAATCAGGCCCTTATACATCATCACAATGATAGGTGCTGAAACTATACATTGTTTGAAGTGAAATTTACAGAAATTACATTTAAAACTTAACTCACTTAATTAACTGAATACATTGAAAAATTTTGTCTTTTTAACAGTCTCTTCTACTGCGAGAGTTAGGGCGAATTATTTGTTTAAATCATGAAATTAACATATATAATTATGTACACAATACTTTTGACAGAACTGTTAATTACTTTGGAATTAATGAAGGACTGGTTTTGCTAACATGTTTTTGAATGGAGCTAAATAGATACTTAAAGATTACTAGTACTTCGTCTTCTAAACGTTTACAATTAAATAACAGAATTTATACTTTGTTATATGTCAACAATAAAATTTAAGTTATGAAACAATCACTTATTTCACCCTATAACAAACGATATTAACTAGGACTAATCAAAGTAAATTAGAACATCAATTACATACATAAAACTAAGCACAAAATTAGATCTGGCGTTATATTCTTTAAAACTGAGGGCCAATATTTTCCTTTTATGAAAATTCAGATTATATTCACGTATGGTAATGGTAAATAGTTAAAAGTAACAAAACAAATTTAAGGAGGCAGATGGCAAAACAAGAGGGGAATTAAAATTATCCCAGCTTGCTTCATCACAATTGGACTGTTGATGACTGGAAACATGTTGCCTGGTTGGATGAGTTTTGTTTCAAATTGTATCGAGCAGATGGATGTGTACAGCTATGGAGACAACATCATGAATCCATGGACCCTGGAACCCAGCAGGGGACTGTTGAAGCTGGTGGAGTCTCTGTAATGGTGTGGGGCATGTGCATATGGGACCCCTGATACGTCTAGATACAACTCTGACAAGTGACATGTTTGTAAGCATCCTGTTTGATCTCAGCTGCATAGTCCATGCCATGTCGTGTTGCAGCATTTCTGCATGCTCGTGGGTGCCCTACACAATATCATGCAGGTGTACCAGCGTCTTTGGCTCTTCAGTGTACATAACCTATTAAAAGCTGAGGGAATAAAGATGTCTATTATTACAACATTAGCGTAAGAAATTACCTTCATTAAAGCTGATTTTTGTTCAAAAAGGTGTGAATAGTGCAGTTACCAAATTTTTTGAGCTTTAAGCTTAACTGGTTGGTTGCAAAGCAACAACTTAAAGTAAGTTAAAAATGTTGCTTCTGGCCAACTACATCTATTCCATTGTTTTATGAACAGCATGTTACCTCAACGAAGAAGGAAGGAAAATAGTCCCAGCATCCTATCAACATCAAAGTCATTAATGAGTAAATCACTTGCACAAAGGAAAAGGAACTCTGTCAGTGTCTTAGGTATTTATATATTTATTTATAACCATCCATTGATAACCATCATCCTAATGTTTATTTTAAGTGACACAAAAAAAACAATGGCTTTCCTAAATCAGAAAGGTTCAATGGCAGTCTGCGCCACAGTCTTTACAAATTCTCAAACAGTTTCTGATCCAGAAAACAGTATCATAGAGTTAAGGGATAATAAGACACCTACCTCAGGATTCCTGCACAGCAGCACTCCCAGCTCATAGAGAGCAAAGGCAGAAATGTGATGATCTCCCACCAGATTGTCAACATCAACATTCTTACGTCTGGCCAAGCAAGTTCGGAAGTTGGCTATAGCCTCCTCAGTGTGTCCCAAACAACACTGTGCTGCACCCATCACCAGATGCCGTAAACCAGTCATTGGTTCCAGGCCTGTAGTTGACTGGCAGTCTGGGAAAACAACAAATTGTAACTGAGAAAAAAATTATACCATAATTTTAACAGAATGAGAATACCTCAATATTAATGTGATTAATACTATACACACACGCGCGCGCGCGCGCGCCCACACACACACACACACACACACACACACACACACACACACACACACACACAAAATCATAATCAAACTACAGCCTCATAAAAACAAAAATCTTTATGGGGCAATTCAAATGGACACATACACACAAATAACAGGAAGAAGTTATGTAGGACACATAGTGAGAAATTTAATTCTTTATTAAAAGTATTCTTACAACAAATGAATCCAGTTTTCTTTTACAAAAGGTCATGAATAATTAGAGTGGAAGAAGAAAAGGAAGCATGTAGGGTCAAAGAATTTTGTGATGGCAAGATGGAGCTTTATTTAATGCACAGGGCTACTGAAGATCAATACTTAAAGGCACACTGCAAATTTGCGTAGTCTACCACATCATAAAAATTCAAATACAAGGCAATAAGCCAAAAAATGCAAGATTTCAAGACCAGATCATTGTAGAGACAATCTGGCATATGCTTGATATGATGAAACTGAGAATGGGAAAATGTTTAACCTCGTGATGATAGCAGTGAGACAGATGTTGGGTTCAAATAATTGGCTCCTAATTCCATTGTAATACACTATATACTCCATCTGCCAACATCAATTATGACAAATCAACTTGTTAAGATTGTAAAAACCATTAGGTCATTAAAAAACATTATCTCTTTTTGTCATGAAGGTATTTCAACCAAAATACTACACAATAGTAACACATATTCATAAAAGTGGAAATTTTTGATTAGTCTCAAATTAGAGACTCATCTCCCTCCTTCCTGGGTCCTCAATTCTTTTTTTAGGAGAAAACTTATAACAGAGTAGTACATCACATTTCTGATGATAGCCTTATAACAACAGTTCAGTTTGGCTTCCATAATGACTTTTCTACGCAGAAAGCAATATATGACCTGTTCTGGTAGAACTAAACAATAAAATTTGTCAAGCTGAAATTTTCTGTTCTCTTGTGAATATGATAGGAAATACAGGGTGTTTCACAATTCATGTTACACACCTCTAGAGGCTGTAGAGGGGTCTTTGTAGCTCAAGTTTTACTTAGGAACCCATTCCGGAAACATCATCCAGTGACGCTATACAGCATCAGAGTTGTAGATGGCGGCACCTGTAAATGTACATATTTATCAGGTGATTCCATGATGATGTTACAGACTTTTTAGGATGATGGAGAAGGATAAATGTATTAATTTGAAGTAAGGGTCCATGTACAGGAAACAAATGAGTCGAAAGTTATAAGCAGAAACCATTCTGATACCTCTGACAGTGTAATAATGTACTGGTACTGTGTTGCTAAGAATGTAGGGTGAGCAACTTTCAGAGGTGGTAGTATGGACTGAAACAAGGTAAAAAGTCCAATAAAATGGACTCTAAAATGCATACCTTAAGTGCTATGAGCACACAATAGAGGAGATGTGTTTCACAGCAGCGAAGATGAAAAAGTACTCATAGTTCCTCAGGTATGCATTTTAGAGCCCATGTTTATTGGACTTTTTTCTTGTTTTGGTCCATATTACCACCTCTGAAAGTTGCCTACCCGACAACCTTAGCAACAACAGTACCAGTATATGTATTCCACTATCAGAAGAATCAGAATAGATTTTTGCTTATAACTTTCAACTCGTTCATTTCTGGTATAGGGGGCCTTGCCTCAAATTGATGCATTTATCCATCTCCATCATCCTAGGAAGTTTGTCACATCATCGCAGAATCACCCTGTACACAAACACATTTGCAAACGCCTATAACTTTGACACTCTGTAGCCTTGTTGGATGATGTTCCCAGACATGAGTTCATACGTAAAACTTGAGATCTACTAAGTCCCCTCTACAACCTCTTAGAAGTGTGTAAAAAGAACTGTGAAACACCCTGCATTACAAACCAAGTTCAAACGAACGAATGAATGAATGAATCAATTGCCCTAGGGCTGCCTGACCTTGGCCCTCAGGTGCTCCTCCTCTGCAGACTGTTTACAAGTATCTTGAGTACATCATATGTTGTGGACACTGTACAGATCACAAAAAATCTGTTGAAAGGGTAACTGTCAGCAGGGTCCACCAGGGACGCATGTCACACTCAAAAGCATTAACAGTGGCACCGCCACCACAGAGACTACATTGCATCTGCCGTCACATGGTCACCGAGGACCACTGTGACATTTCTCTACTTGCATATTTAGGTCATGGCTCAACCTCCAGAATGCAGCTCTGCTCATCCCTCTGTTCTGAGCTCAATGCCAGCCACACCACAACTCATCAACTGGATGTGATGTCGAGCACATGCAGGTCGCTGCTCACTCGTGCCAACCTTGTCCTGCCACATCCAGTGGCTCCATCTCTCTGATACATGGCTCGCATCTACACTTCACAGCAAGCATGATGTTGCTACAGCAGCCACCAGGGGAAATACTCCACAATGGGACTGGTATTATTACTGTGACTCTTTGACTCTACTTGTGATAGTGACCAACATCACTATGGACTTTGATTATGTTACTCATATATGATCAAGGACGATCTTTCAGTTTTTATTCAGACTCTGTCTTAAGTGTAACTTAACTCCTGGTGTTCTGTTAATAAAGTACTGGTAGACTACATGGAAATAGTCACTGTTATACCCTTATGAGTCAGCTCATGGTTCGCTGGCTCCAGTATCACCTTAGAGTTTCATCTGCCACCCATCTGCCATTGCCTTTCTCCAGCTGTGGCTGACACTATTGCAGCCATGGCGGGTTCTCTTCTCAAAAGTGGCACTGGCCCATAGTCATCTGGCATCAGAGCAACCAGACCAGGTTACCGCCATGACCTTCCCACACATTGCTCTCCCAGCCGCTTCAGGAAGATGCATCCTTCCTCACAGGGATAGTGAAACACTTCATACATCTACTTCTGGTTAACTTGTGTCTCTATATAGTTTTCCTCACTTCCCTTGATGTTTTGTCCTCCATTATTTTAATTTTCCTGCAGTGTCCATCATTTCATGTTCCTATGCATGTCTCCTTGTGTTTTCATTCCTGCGGTGTAGATCACGTCCCCATGCACACAAATTCTTGTACTCCAGTGCACACCAGTTTTCAACTAGTGTGGCATTTCCGCTGCCTCGAGTGTATCGCCACCATTTGAGTATGTTTCCCTTCCCTTGCTGGCACCATCACACCTCTGGCCATCCTCCCCCTACTGAGCCAGACGCTTGCACGCCGCTTCATGATTTTTAATGGGCAATGCAGCCACAGCCAGCCCTTTTCCTGAATGTGGCGCAGCACCTTGTGCCCTGAGCACTGCAGCCATGATTCTGCCATTTGTTTTCTTTTCAGGCACACTCAGTGCCAAGTCTTCTTGTAGGCAAGCTCAAATTGTCCACGCCTCTTTGGGAACCACTTCACAACCTCTGGGACTGGATTCCTTGCCTGGGTCACAGCCACCGTGCTTCCCCACATGTTGGTGCAGTGAGGAACGCACCCCTTCTTTGCGGACACCTATCACCCCTGTCAATTTGGTACTTCTGTCTCCCTCCATGGGGTAAGGGGAGGCAAGATCTTGTATCTACCATCAAGATGGCTTCTCTCTCTTTTCCCCAACAGGGAAGGGATAATACACACATCCATTGTAGACCACTTCAGCTTTCCTGCTCAATGTCCATGCCCTGTGGTAGCCTGTCCTTGGACCACAGGCTCTCCTCCTCTAGAGATTGTTTACAAATATCTCAAGTCCATCAAATGCTCTGGACACTATAATGATTACAAATGATCTGTCATGCTCACCAAGCAATGCACACATCAATAATAGTGCAGCGACTAATGTGCGTTCATGGAGTGGCTTTCCTCCAGCTGCTACTTAATTAAATCGTGACACGACCTCGAGCAGGCAACTTTGCTCATTGATCAGCTCCACGCTTGAAGCTGGCCACACCATGACCCATTGAGCTCTCGCTCAGTATGCCAGTTGTGCTAACTCTGATCCCTCGCATCCCTTGACTCCGTTCCTGTGATGTCTCGCTCGCCCCTCTACAACAAACCACACTATGACGTCACTCCAGCAGCCACCTTGGACATAACTCCAGCAGCAATCAGGGGTGATATTCCGCAATAGGACTGGTATTACTACAGCAGAACATTTGTCTGTCTACTTGTCCTAGTGACCATCATGACCGATGTCACTGTGGAATCTTTTTGTTGTGCCTACCTGAGACTCAGTATCTCCACTATTAGCAACTTTTCTTCTTGTTATATTGGAATTTGATTCTGTTACTCATATCTGATCAAGGGGATCTTTCATTTGTTGCTCAGACTGTCTTAATGTGGAAGTTAACGTCTAGTGTTGTGCTATGAAGTACTGGCAGTCTACCTGAGAATGGTCACTTTATTTATGTGCAGCCTTAGAGCTAAGGAAACACACTCAGTCACCAGTGGAGATTGTCGGTGCAATATCAGAGCAGCCAGAAATGAAACATATTACCATCAAAAGAAAATTAATAAGTGTCTTAAAAGAAACAGTGCCAATCTATTACAAATATCAAGAATTTTGAGAACATATCAATTATCTGGAAAAGAAATGCCTGGAACTTCATGCGAGCAAACACAATGGGTAAGTATAGTTCTAGAGATACCACTATAAAGTAAATTTCTAACTTTAGTCTCTGCAGTAACAAAGCTTCAAATGAGAAATTCTGATACCAAGAGGCACAAAAACATCCTTACTTTATACCAACAGCCACTAAAAAGACCTATCTCCAACCATCTGTGAAAATATATGTGTAAAGCATACTGTGTTTACCAATGCCATGTTAAACGCAGTAGTAGAAAGTTTCACTGTAGAAATAAGTAAACCGAAAAAAGATTATCTTGTTGAAATCAATGGCAATAGTGTTTATAAAAACAACAGCAAGGCTACACTTCAAAAATCTAACAACTTACTGCCTGAACTGTGTAATACAAGCATTGTTGCAAACTTGGTAGAATGACATGATTTACAACAATCACCATGTATTAATTGGAAAAAAACCCACACACACACACACACACACACACACACACACACACACACACACAAAAAGCCAAAGGTCAGCGCCAAACAACTGTGTTGTAAATATGATTGCTCGATATAACTAAAAATGAACTGCCAGGCAAAATCAAACAATGGAAAATTCAGGACGCACTGTAACAATATTATGAAAAGGATAGTTGCTTTTCACCATACAGCAGAGATGCTGTGTTGGGCAGACACAACAAAAAGACTGTCAGAAAGTAAGCTTTTGGCCAAAAGGCCTCCTTCAAATTACACAACATACACACATGCAAGTGCAACTCACACACACGTGACCACTGTTTCTGGCTGCTGAGACCAGACTGCGAGCAGCTATGCATATGAGACAGGCAACCAGGTGGTGGTGATGAGGAGGATGCCGCGGAGGTGAGGGGGAGGGATAGCAGGTGAGGGGGAGGGATAGCAGGTTAGGGGTGGGGAATGATAAAATGCTGCTTGTGGGAGCATTAAAAGATGAGATGGAGAGAGGATAGGGGAGCTAGTTGCAGTTGGGAGGTTAGACAGAGGGCAGGGAGTGGAGGGTGAGGAGGAAAGGAGAGAAGTAAAAATACTGAGGGTGGATTGGTGGAATAGATGGCTTTGTAGAGCTGGAATGGTAAGGACAATGACTTATGGAAGTTGAGGCCAGAAGGGATACAAAAATGTAGGATACATTGCAGGGAGAGTTCACACATGCACAATTCAGAAAAGCTGGTGTTAGTAGGAAGGATCCAGATAGCAGAGGTTACGAAGCAGTCACTGAAATGAAGAACGTTATGTTGGGTGCCATGATCAGCAATGGGGTGGTCCAGCTGTCTCTTGGCCATAGTTTGTCAATGTAGAATACAGCACAGTGGTTGCAGTTTAGCTTGTATATCACATGATTGGTTACACAGGACTACCTCTTGTCATGCCCTGAAATGAGAAATGTCCTACCCACTATCCTTTCCACTCCTCCCACAGTGGTATTCTGCTGCCCACCGAACCTACACAATATCCTCGACCATCCCTACACAACCCCTGGTCCCAACCACTTGCTTCATGGTTCCTATCCTTGTAATAGACCTAGATCCAAGACATCCCGTATATCCTCCCACCACCACCTACTCCAGTCCAGTCACACGCACCACCTATCCCATCAAAGGCAGGGCCACCTGTGAAACCACTTATGTGATCTATAAACTAAGCTGTATGCCACATGAATGGCTGCTAACAAGCTGTGGCCAAGAAACAGCTGGACCACTCAGTTGCTGAACATACCACTCAACATGACTTTCCTTCATTTCAATGACTGCTTCACAGTCTGAGCCATCTAGATCTTTCCCACAAACAACAGATTTTCTAAATTGCACAGGTGGGAACTCTCCCTGCAATATATCCTACATTATCATTACCCCCCTGACATCAAACTTCATTAATCATTGTTCTTACCCATCTAAGTTGAGTGTGTGTGTGTGTGTGTGTGTGTGTGTGTGTGTGTGTGTGTGTGTGTGTGATGTCTAATTTGGAAGAAGCCCTTTTGGCTGAAAGCTGACTTTCTAACAGTCTTTTTGTTGTGCCTACATGCAACACAGCACCTCTACCATATGGTAAGTAGAAACTATGCTTTTCATAATATTGTTAAAATGAACTATGGCGAACATACAGACTGTAGTAAACATGAACAAAAAGGGAAAGAAGGCAATATTAAGAGACCCAGATGATAAACCTGGTAAAGTGGAGGATCCACTTACTACAGATTACAATAAAACTTCTGTAGTTTCCTTTAATTACTCTTAGAAATAAGTACCTATCTATGGAACACAGATTTGAAGGACCTGGTAATACAACAGACTATTGGAAAAACAATAACTCAAATACATATGACTCCTGGAGTGGTAGACCAACAAGAAGGGATAAAATAATTTAAGATTATACATTTAAATATACAATATGGTAGAAACAAACTTGAGTTATTGTAGTTATTTGTGGAAGAACATTCAACCACACATGTTAGTGATAGCTGAATTTGGACTAAAGACCTGAAATGATGTAATATAGATTAAAAGGTTACTCACTACCAGTTATTAAAGGTAGAACAATGCCAACTTTGTTTATGAACATACTGTAATTTTAAAAAAAAATAATTTCTTTAACATTACTACAAAGTAGGTACAATTGAAAAGGAGCCATAGTGTAGTTTGTCAGATTGATTCTGATGATATTATACTGTATTTGTGATGAAATGAATTTGCTTTGACCTTTAAGGAAGACTGATCTTTATAATTATCTAAATGAACTGTAGAATTTGCATTCTTGGTAACATTTCAGTTCATTTGAAAAGTCATCTGGTTCCATTTTTATTGTCATTGTCAGATCTTAAAAAAGCATCAACACAAAGGACATGCAGTACTAAACTGTGTGTCCATGTGTTGTCTTTTTTTTAATCTTTTAAACTAAATTGAAATACAGCCGTGACTGTGAATTCTACAGTATATTTGGTAAGTTACATATTAGTACAATAAATATGAACCTCACTGATGTATCAAGCTCTCATAATTTTATAAATATGATGAGCATAGGTATCAAAATAATTGAGACAAGCTCTATCACAACAGATTTTGCAAAACTCAGGAGAAATATTAAATTACAGTAGCTCAGATTTAAATTTTCTGACCACTTTTGTCACATGACAGAGTCCCTAAATTTAGCTAACCCAAAAATAATAAAACTGTTCAATAGAAAGAAATTCTGATTAGCTGTAATACCACCACCTTTAAAAGTAAGCCAACACAAGAGTACAGGAATACTTTTTACTAGGTGAAAAGGTCCGTCAAATAATGAACAAGTTCCATCCAACCCTGCTGAGACACTACAATAACTGTTGTCCTGTCAGAGACATCAAGATGGTTTTAAGATACTGCAAAACTTGAAATAATGCTTGGCTGAAACTTCCACTCATTATCAATGGAGCCAGGCAGGTACATATGATCAACCTTCTCCACAATGTAATTAATCAGCAGATTTTTAATGAAAAATGTAATAAGGTAAGAAAACCTTTAAAATAGGACTATCAAACATTGGGAAATGAAAGCACAGCAAAGAGTTAAACCAATCTGATAATCTAAGTAAGTATCTTGGGAAGTAATTGATGAATGTAAAGCTGTCAAAACAATGAACACAACAATTACACTTTTTTTGCCCAACCAACTTATATTAATACACCTTCATGCCAGGACTCCATTTCACCCCACACAATATACTGATTTTGAATTTGTGAAGGCAAATGAGCAGGAAGTATGCAAAGTAAAAAAAATGTTAAAAGAAGGACGTGTCAAATGACTTCAGTTTATTGGGAGAATTTTATAAAAGTGTAAGTCATCTATAAAGGAGAATACGTACAGAACACTTGGGCAACCTATTTTTGAGTACTGTGCAAGTGTTTCAGGTCCTCAAAGACTCAGATTAAAGGAAGACATCTGGTACTGGTACTGGAACTGTACTGGTAGGCTTAATCAACACTTGAGTGTAGCAGACATGCTTCATGAACTCAAATGGGAATCCCTGGAGGGAAGAAGACATTGTTTAAGTTAAACACTACTGAAAGAAGCATACACCTCACATAAGGACCATGTAATGTTATGCGCATTTAGGGGAGCTAATCGGCTGCCCAGTAGTGCTATGAGGTAAGATGAACTTGTTGCACAGTTGAACACCAGTGGGTCCACAGCTCAGGGTGCACTGCAGCCAGCCTGGCTAGATGACTGTTTCTGGTTAGCATGATGACCGTTTCCGGCTAGCATCACTGGGTATGGGTAAATCCTGGGAGTTGGGAATTGGCACAGCTGTCACATGGATGGCCGTTGTGCAGGAGACAATGCTCCAAGAAACTGTGTAGTGCCAGACAATCTCAAAAATAGAATGTCAAATCAAACACCTTTCAACCACCTAAATTTCCAAATTGTTTCATTGGGCTATGAGGCAGGTGATGTTTGAAGTGATCACTATCACAAAAAAATTCACGGATACCAGTCTTTAAATGCTGGCCGCTATTCTGACTGGATCAAATGATGGCATCTTCTTGCATGTCGGTCAGGGAGTCTGAAGATGGCATAATACATCGCAGAAACTGGTAGCCCCATAAAACAACAATTTGAAAATTTAGACAGCAGAAAGTGGTTTGATCTGACATTCAGTACTGAAAAGCAAAGGTCCCGCAAACCATCTGTCGAAAGGTGGACATACAGAGAATCTTAAAAGTGGCTAAGTTACAGGGCTCTTTGAAATTCAAAAACTCACAGTAAAATATTAATGCACATCTGAATATATCTGCAATCTCAGAAAAATTAGGCACGTCTGATGACACAACAATATTTTCAATATATTTAAAATGACAGAAATTAACATTTCACAGCTTATACACATTTTCACAATCAACCTCTGCATTAACAACTTTTAAATGCTTCAAGCAATTTCAACAAATGGTATCTCAGACAACAGCACTGCAAGATAGCTACCATCCCTGAAAGCCACTCATTTGTAACCATTTTATATACTGACTAACACTGTCTTTTTATATCTTTTTCATTACATAAATGTTTGTCAGAACATCGTATTATCCACATTTACACAGCAAATGAAGACTGCATCAACACCTCATATTTTGCCGTACTCATGTCGTCATGTCTGCAGCTTGGGGTCTTGCGGTAGCATTCTCGCTTCCTGCGCACGGGGTCCCGGGTTCGATTCCCAGTGGGATCACGGATTTTTCCTGCCTCAAGATGACTGGGTGTTGTTGTGTCGTCTTCATCATCATCATCGTTCATCCCCATTACAGTCAGAGGAAGGCAATGGTGAAACACCTCCACTAGGACCTTGGCTAGTACAGCAGTGTGGGTCTCCCATCGTCCCCTACACTCCTCAGAGTATGGGACCTCATCATCATCATCATCATCATCATCATCATCATCATGTCATTATTTAATGAACAGTTTATTATTTTGCCAGTAACTTGATTTAAATGTTATTTGCAAGTGCTATTAAAAAGCTGTGCTGTTTAAAAGTGGTAAATTGCTTTTGTTAGCAGACACCACAACTGAAGAGAAAACTAAAAGATGCTTCAGTTGAGGGGCATAAATAATTGTTTAAACACGATTTAACTACAATTATTTGTCAATTTAACATGAACACACTTGTGCAAGAATGCTGGGTTATTTATTTATGCACAAACTATTACTTACATTTACTGTAAATGATCTGAGCGTAATCAAATGTTTATTTCTTTTACTTGAATATTGTTGTAATATATTAGTTTAATGTGAGAAAGTGGTCATGATGAGCCAAATCATGGTTGTAGAGTGTAAGAATGATGTGGGCATGGCCTTCAGCCAATGGAAAAGCAAACAATAGCCGAACGCTACAAGAGTCAAGAGGAGACTGTGACTTTTTGAGGGAGGAACTCAAGGGAACAATTCTGAACACTTGGTGTTGAGTGTAACATGCATGATTCAGTCATATAAGTGATTGATTCTGGGTAGTGAATGGCTCCCAAAATCTCTAACTTTTGAAGAGACTCTGAACTCACAAGAGGTCTGAATGTGCTGCTCCAGAGTAGGACTCTAATCTATTTCCATGTGATTTATGGAACTGATAATAGACAGAAAATGAATTACTATTTTTTTGTATCATATGTGATAATTTGTAAATCATCAGGTTAAACTTTGGAATGTTTTGAGCTGGTGAATATTTCATATATTGTGATTATGAAATGTATGTGTATCTTCAAGGACTGTTTAGTCTGGGGATTTTATTACCATTCTCATAACTCTTTCAACATAGCTTTACTGCACTTGATAAGGAAATTTTTTTGTCTGAATATCATACGGCCACTTCCTGTTTACCTCAGATGTCCTTTCTTGAATAAACATTATTCAACGTAATTCTCTGTTGTCTACATCAATTACAGATGTTAGACTAGAACCCTTGTTATTAAATTATTCATTTAACTTTTATTTTGTATTTTTGTGTATTTTATTAACTTGCAATTCTAGCCAATGCACAAACTATTGGACAGAAGGATCACAGATACAGGTTATTATTTTCAATGAATTGGTTGCGGGACATGAAAGCAGACATGTGCGGCTTGACCCTATGGCTGCATGGAGCTATTCTTTTCATACAAAGCCATTGATTGTCCAAACACCTAAGGAATGAGCAATATCAGGTGAAGTCCCGACTGGTTTGTTGATGTGGGATGCTTTTAGGAAGAGCAGCTACTCAGCAGCAGTTGCAATTGGAATTTTCTCATCTGGGATATGAGTATAATCCCTTTAGAGTTGCAGCTGTGATTTTAATACATTATTCCAGCAGAGATCTTGACGGTGGCATAGCAGCAGTGGCATCCATGGCAGTGCTGCCCACTAGTGGCAACTTTTGAGTTCATCAGCATTGACACTTCAGGCAGCAGCAGTATGGCAGAAGCAGCCAGCATGACCAATAATTTATATACTTGCACTCAGTACTACCCAGGACTGCAGCAGCTGAATCACATTCTCCGTCAGAATTTTAACAACCTCTCATCGTGCCCTGAAATGAGGAATGTCCTACCCACCATCCTTCCCACCCCTACCCCAGTGCTATTCTGCCACCCACTGAACCTACACAACCCCTGTTCCTAATTCCTTGCCTCATGGTTCATATCCTTACAATAGACCTAGATGCAAGACCTGTCCCATACATCCTTCCACAACCAGCTACTCCAGTCCATTTACAAGAATCACCTATCCCATCAAAGGCAGGGCTACCTATGAAAACAGTCTTGTGACCTACAATTTAAGCTGCAACCACTATGCTGTGTTCTATGTGGGCATCACAACCAACAAGCTGTCTGTCCACATGAATGATCATCAGCATGCCAAGAAACATGTGGACAACCCAGTTGCTGAGCACACTGCCCAACACAATGTTCTTTATTTCAATGACTGCTTCACAGATTGTGCCATATAGATCCATTGTGCCAGTACGAGCTCTTCTGAATGTGCAGTTGGGGAACTCTTCCTGCAATACGTCCTATGGTCCTGTAACCCTTCTTGGCTTCACCTATTGTCCTTTACCCACCTATCCCCTTCCCTGTTCCCATTCCAGCACCAGCACTACACAGCCTTCTATTCCACCGATGCAGCCACATTCTTTTCACTTCTCCCCTTCCTCCCCTTTTACTTTGTGTAATCTTCCGAATGCACCTAGCTGTCCTAATGTCTTTCCACCTCACACCTGTATGCTCCCACAAGTGGTATTTTACTGCCCCCCCACCACTACCCTGCTATCCTCATCCCAGCTTCGTTCTTACCCCCCCCCCCCCCCATCCCCCTCTCCCCCAGATGATGCTTCTCCAATTATGTGCAGTTGCTCACAGTCTGGCTTTGGCAGCCAGATATAGTGGTTTTGTGTGTGTGTGTGTGTGTGTGTGTGTGTGTGTGTGTGTGTGTGTGTGTGTGTGTGTGTGTGTGTGTGTGTGTGTGCGCGCGCGCGCGTGCCTGTGCGCGTGTGTGCCTGTGTGTGCGCGCGCGGCAACTGTATCATAATTTCAACTAATTCAGGTTCACCAACATACTTCAGTTTTCATTTTCTTACATTAGGGGGTCATCTTTTTAAAATATTTCATTTGAATTACTATCAACAGAAATGCAAGTGAAATTAAAATAAACCATACTCCTTGGATACCCGAGAATCCATAAATTAAATAATGCTTTGAAAGACAAATTTCTTTTCTAATGCCACAAGCAGATATTTCAGATGGCATAAATGGCTATGGAAGAGAGAATTATCTAGACAAAAGCAACAATTTTTCACTACAAAAGCAGGGGAAAAAAGAGTATCAGAAGAAATGGCTTCAAAATTCACCCACAATAATAATTGTTCCACAATTAGCTACAGATATCCCAATTTTACTCATAATTCCATGCATGTAAATGCTACTGTGCTGGAGAGACATTCAGAAATAACTACCTTCCAGTAGCTGATGAATGTGGGTTTGATCACAAGATGGCAAAGCATTCCACAAGAAGAGCAGCTCAAATGCCAGCAGGCAGCAGTAGGCAGTATCAAATACTGGCGTAGTTGTACTAAAATGATGCGTCCGTCGTATGATGAAAATCTCAAGTTGGGAGCTTGAACGGTGGTTTCCAGAGGAAGCCAGCAAAGGAGCTTCTGCTGTCAACTGAGCAGCCTCTTCCAAACGCCCTGCTGCACCTGCACAGACTATAAACAGAGAAAACTTGAAAGATGGAGACTTTTTCTCACATGTAATGCAGACATTCAAAGATATGAAAAATACATGAGAAAACTACGTAAGGAAATGGAATGAAAAATGAAAATGAAATGTTTATAAGGAGTAAAGGTAAAAACTCACTGAACAGTTTAGGTACTAAGTTGCATAAGTCAAAAGGTGGGTGCCCCTCCCCCCCCCCCTCCCCCTTCCAAACACATATCCACATCATGGCTGACTACACTGTGCCTGCAGTGCAGCTCGACTGGTGTGAGGGCAGGGTGGAGTGAATAAGGGGAGAAAGTAGGCAGGGAGTGGTAGAGACAGTTGGGGAATAGTGGCTGATGGCTAGGTAGGAAAGGCAACAGGTGCACATAACAGCGATGTGGCACTGGTTAGTTTGCTCTGGTCCAGTGCCAAGAGAGTAACGTGCAGTGCACAATAACATGGAGTAGTAGACTGGTAAGTGGAGATAGAACAGATAATGAGGCAGCCTGTGGAAAGAATGGTTGGAGTGCAGGATGAGTGAAGTTATGATTAGTGGGCAAGAGTTGGGTAGGGGTGATTGAGGTCACGAGGATTACAGGGTCAAAGGATTTGTTCCAAGGACAATTCCCATCAATGCAATTTATTGAAGCTGGTGTTGGCAGGGGATGGGGATTTGAGACAGCCATTGAAACAGATCATACTGTGCTCAGCAATGTGCTTTGTGGTTGAGTAATCAACTCTGATGAAGGAAACAGTTTGGGAGTAGCCATTTATTCAGGCGGAGAGCTGGTTGGTGGTCATGCCTACAAGAAATGCTGTGCAGATATTACAACAGAGCTGGTGGACTGGAGAAAGACATGCTAGATGGGTATATGAGACTAGTCTTGCACCTCGGCCATCCACAGAGATACAAACCATGTGGCATGGGAATCGGAATAAGTTTGGTATAAGGCTGGACTAGGATATTACTTAGATAGGGTCACAGAATACCACATTGGGAGAGGTGAGAAGGATCATGGGTAAGGTGTTCCTCATTTTCAAGGGTGATGACATGTAATTGAAGTCTTGGCGAAGTGTGTGTATCTCCTCCCAATCCACTCCGCCACATCATTTTTTGCTATGCAATATTTTCCCCAGCCTGTAGCCAGAATGAGCTCACCAGTGCCACATTTTTGTCCCATGGACGTGATGCCTTTCTTCCAGCTGTCAGCCACCCTTACCCAACCCGCCTCCTAATCCCTGACTTCTTCCTCGCCTCATCCAACTCATGTTAGAGAAACCCTTATCCTAGACAAGCTGCAGTGCTGGTACTATGTAATCACACAGATGTTTCTACAAATGTGTATGTGTACTCTACAGCTCTAAAGAAGGATTCATCTTAAAACTAGCAATGTTCTCAGTCTTGTGCCTAAGCCTATTGACTACTCAGACCTCAGTTATTCAATGAGTTGTGACCATCACTTCCTAAATTATTTATATTCCACCAAGGACTTTCCATTACCAAAGCAAATATTTTATACTGTTAACCTGTCATCAAAATATGAGCATCTACTAACAAGCCGTCAAAGCAAGAACTATTGCAGCAAGGCTGACAAATCCAAATGTCAATTTTGATTGAAACCGGAAGTTTTTGGCATTTTGTAAAATTTGTTAATAGTGCATTTCCTTCCTTTCCCTTCTTCCCTTTCCTTTGTTTAGGTGAACAATGCAAACAAAAACTGAAAAGTTCAAGATTAAACTGTACTTTAGAGTGTCTGTCAGGCCTGATTTAGTAGTTGCTCTTTTGAGAAGGAGACATTTTTGTCATCAATACAGTCAGTATTTTTGTTTTCCGTCCACATAAATAGTTTTACTGTTTTTTTCTATTAAATCAGGTTTACGTTTGACATATGAAAATGTTATGTACTTTATCAATAGCCAGTTGGTCTCCTATGTTGATTCATGTTTCCAAGTCTTTATCTGCCTGGCTTCCCTCACCTTAACCTTGGGTAGAAAGAAGTTCATTATTTCAACATTAAAGAATCCAATGCTCTACTCTCAAACATGGTTTGATCATTTATTTTATCAACAATAAGGGAAAGCTGAGGTTCCTGCTGCTTCTCTTGAGCAGAAATAAACATACATTACATTCAACACCAGACCACAGTGGTCAATAACCTGTGATTTATTGATCACTTTTTGTTCTTAAATGCCTTATATACACTACTGAAGGGTCCTCAGTTCTCAGTTTCATAATACTGTACAGAAATACTAAAAATAACCACAAATATTGACAAAGTATACTATCTTAACAAAGTACAGGGTATCTAAAATAGCAAGGCAAAAGTTAAATTTAATAAATGAGGCAAAAAATTTAACACACCCAAGTAATCAAGGTTACCTTAATCAAAGTCATTTTAGAACATGCATTTAGGAGAGTAACTGAAATAATTATGAACGCACCACAGGATGAAACAAACTAAATCATCTGAAACATGCAGATGCCGCATATATCTGCAGAAAACGTATTGAGGAACTTGGCAAGCAAGCATTCTGGTCTACACATTAATATCACAAAAGCAAAACTCTTAGAAATTAACAGGATTAACTATAGCTAAGAATAAAAACTACTTCGTCTGATACACATTGCAGTTCACAACTGATATCACAAAGAACGCTTGGACAAGAAGGGTGGGATTTTGTCTGGAGAGCAATTCACTTTTGTGCCTGAAAAGAAGGTAAATCTGCCCTTAAACTGAGGGATGGTGAGAACACTGCAGTGCTGTGATTTTCTTGGAGGATGTATGCCCTTACCTTTTTCTGACTTTTGAACTAATTTACCTAGCTGGCTTAACAGGCACTGAACTGTTATACAGCTTGGCATTTTTCATATGCACAAGTCATTGTAGGAGGTGAAAGGAATGTTAACAGAAAAAATTCTTTTACAAACTGGGAGTTCAGTCCTGGAACTTTGTATTTTAGCCCAGAAACTACCCATAGATTTACCGAGCCACCTATCTAAAGATAAAAATCTAATTCTATATCAGTCCTATTCCAATGTAAACATTGGAAAATCCAGAATGGAATAATGACAATATTATGAGAGGATAGACTGCCAATCACCATATAGTGGAGATGCTGAGTCACATATAGGCACAACAAACAAGTGAGCTTTTGGCTAAAAAGGCCTTCATCAAAACTAGACAACGAACACACAACACATTTAGGCAAACGCAACTCACACACACATATGACCACAGTCTCTGGCTGCCAAGGCCAGACCATTCTGAAGTGACTTGAATGATTGGGTTTTAAACCACAAGCAGGAAAACAAAATCAGAAAGCCATAGAGGGAATTAGCAACAAACTACACTAAATGTATATATAAGAGAGAGGAGAGGAGAAAAAGATACAAGGAATAAAATAGGATTAAAAGGTGCATTATCCCAATCTACATCACTGTAATAGGCAGCACTATAACATTACACTACACCAGATGCCGTTGACTACAGATGGATAAACACGCAAGGAAAAACGTGAGGACAATGGAAAAATATTTAATATTAATAAGTTCAAGTGGATAATTGTTATAGTCAACAACAGTATCAGGCAGACGCCTACAGAAGAGTTGTGGAAGTGCACAGCACTGTACTGAGAGACTAAACTGGCAACAACTGTTGTCAGGCCTGTTGGTCTAACAATAAATCATGCACATGGAAACCAAGAGGTTGCGGGATTGAATCCCAGGTGAACAACGGAAATTTTCCAATTTGCCTTTAACTTAGCCTTCACCTTTTTGTGACATGAAGATTTACCCGAAATGGCATTTGGTTTGGATTCCATGTGAAACTATAGGTCACTTTTACCTATTAGGATTACTGGGGTAGGTAGGGACACACAAGATTCCAAAGTGGCAACCAACTGAACAACTTGTACAAGGTCATTGAGCCACACAAGATTTTTATTACAGCAATTGTCTGCTGCCTTTTACTTCAGTTCAGTTGAATCAAAATGACAGAGTTTGTGGAGGTGGTGACAATTTTTTGTGACATTAGGCAGTTGATGTGCGACTTTTGTAATGGCTGGCACAGCTTTGGCTCTAAGGTCTTTCCAGAAAATTTCATGCTCAAATATACAAGATTTAACAAAAATATGTTCTTCAAACAAATGTTAATGTAATATTCATTTACAAAATGCTACTAAATACCCATACTCTATGGTCTGTGTGTTACCTGCTGCAAGGTATGTGTAGAAGCTTTTAGACCAGCGAGACCGTGTTTTCAATTGCATGAAGCAGCGATGGGCATTATTCCAGTCCAGCTGTATCAGGTGACACCAGCCCACTTCATGCAGGCAGAGAAGCTGTATTTCTCGCTGGGGTGATCTCGTAACTGCAGCTTGATAGGCTTCAAGAGCTCCATCAATATTTGACTGTTGAAAGAAAAATAGGCCACATACCTTTAAATAGGGCTTGATTTTGGATTACCAAATAGCTATTAGAGAGTATTTCCCAATCAAGACTGAAAAAGGGTCTTGCATTGACATTTCCATTATGTATTCACAAAGTTATCATGTTCAGAATCATGATTTCTGACACATTCATTGCATCCAGTAACTTAATAATGTAGTGAGTAAAAATAATAATTATTCCCCAATAAGAAGTTAAAATAGATAATGCCAAATGGATACCTAAAAGGTCTATTACTACAAATATACTCATAATTTAAAGTAACTGCACTATAATTAGTGTCTATTGGCTTTCCCATTCAATTCTATTAATTATTTCTTACTTTTTCTACCCACATTTCAAGTATTTCCATTTTGTATTCTGTAAGCATATCTATATATTGTCACGTAGAGGAAGGTGTAATTCGATGAATGACGAACACTAACTTCACTTAGCGAAGGTTTATTCAGAACTTGGCACATACAAGAGCGCGGAGTGAACTGCCTCCAGACAGAGCACATACAGTTACAGAACATTCCAGTACAATGATTCTTGACATTCGTGGATACTTCCAGAAATTAAAATTTTACAGTCAAGGTGAGTTTTGAACTCACAACCCTCCATGCAACAGTCCATCACAACCACCACACCACGGTGACAGCACCACTCAGCCTCTTCTACGACATTGCTCCCTTCTTAAGAGAACAGTGTCTCGGTGTTACATCCTCCTAGTCCGGGAACAAGTCATCGGTCCTGCATACTCCAACTCCCAATGACTGATACTCACCCTTGGTCGTGATCTTCTTAGAACTTCTTTTGCCGCTACGCTCTTCATCACCTTTCTACTTGTTGCCTGTCGCTGGAGCTCCAAATTTACGCTGGGTTGCAGAATCCTTATAGGGCTTCATTCGAAGGGTGGACCGTATCTCAGATCTTTTGTCATCTTGTGTCTGGGTCAAAATCTTCAACTTCGTAAGTAACATCAGACAATTGTCTTACAACTTTATAAGGTCCAAAGTAGCGCCTGAGGAGCTTCTCAGAGAGACCAACCTTCTGAACAGGAGTGAAGAGCCAGACGAGGTCACCAGGCTGGTAGACAACAGGGTGGTGACTCGCATCATACCTTCGGCTATTGTTTTCTTGAGCCTACAGCATGCGGAGTCTAGGTAATTGCCGAGTTTCCTCAGCTCTGGTTAACATCTGGCGATGTAGTTGTCATTCATGTCATCAGGATGTAACGGAAACACAGTGTCCATGATTGTAGTCACCTCACGTCCATGCACAAGGAAAGAGGGTGTATCCTGTGGTGCTTTGTTTGGCGGTGTTATAGGCAAACATCACGAAAGGTAGCACCTCATTCCAGTTGCTCTGCTCAACATTGACGAACACTGATTACATGTCGGCCAAGGTCTTATTAAGGTGTTTGGTAAGCCCTTTAGTTTGCGGATGTTAGGCAGTCGTCATGTGATGAGTAAAGTTGCACCCATGGTTTATCTCTGTCACAATTCGATTGAAAAACTTTCTCTTGATCTGTAATTAATGACCTTGGGGCACCGTATTTTAATACAATGTCTTCTATGATGAATTTGGCTACCTCGGATGCTTTGGCCACTTTCATGACTTTTGTAATGGCATAGTGTGTCAGATAATCAGTGCAAACAATAATCCATCTATTGCCACTAGTAGACATTTGAAATCATCTGAGGAGGTCAATCCCAACACGCTGGAAAGGCATTTCGGCTAAAGAATCTTGTTGGGCACCACCCCAGATAAACTTAGCATCAGCTTTTAACAACTCTTGGAGTGGCCTGGCTTTGATACAAAAGTCTTTGATAAAACAATGGTAATGAGAACATAATCTGAGGAAGCTTCTCACATCTCTGACACTTTTAGGAATAGGAAATTCCATTATAGATCTCACATTTTCTGGGTCTGGCTGCACACCTTTGTTTGACACAAAGTGTCCAGGAATTTTGATTTCTTTTGCTCCAAAGAGACTGTTTATTGGATTAAGTTTCAGTCCACCTTGTTGGAGACACTTAAGAACAGCCCTTAGTCTTTTTATATGCTCATCAAATGTCTCTGAGAACACTATAATGTCATCTAAATAACAAAGACACATCGTCCACTTCAGGTGACTTAGAAGATTATCCATCATCCATTCAAAAGTTATTGGTGCATTACACAAACCAAACGACATTACCTTAAACTCATACAGGCCCTCAGGAGTGATGAATGCAGTTTTCTCACGATCAGCCTCATCTACTTCAATTTGCTACCAGAGTACATGTCCATGGTTCAGAAAAACTTAGCACCCTTCAGACAATCTACTGTATTGTCAATTTGTGGAAGAGGGTAAACGCTCTTTTTAGTTATCTTATTAAGCTTCCTGTAATCAACACAAAAGCGGCAACTGCCATCCTTCTTCCTGACGAGAACCACTGGTGATGACCAATGGGCTCTGTGAAGGCTGAATGATGTCATTCTTAATCATTTTCTCTACCTCGTCGCAAATTATTTGACGTTCTGTTGCTGACACACTGTATGCTCTCTGGCTTATTGGTTGATGGTCTCCAGTGCAAATCTGGTGCTTCACTGTCGATTTGTCTAATTTGCTCTTCACCCATGGATTGAAGCATTCAGGATTGAAGCATTCAGAAAACTTTTGAAGAATGGCAGGTAGCTTCTTCTGTTGTTCCTTAGTGAGATCCTGTGATAGTCGAGCTAGAAGATCTTGTCTCATAGTGGTAGTGCTAATTTTGCCCACAGACTCAGCATGGGAGGTTTCTATGATGCGCAGCTGTTCTTCAATTAATGGCTCAGTGTTTGCTATGCACATGCATCTTGGAAGGATCTGGAGTTCTCGGCGACATAACTATCCACAATTCACCAAATCCGTTCTTAAACGAGATGACAGAGGCTGGGATAACGAAGTTATTCTGCAGTGGTATGGTTCTCTTACATTCCACTACAAGATCCATGGGTTGATGCATGGCATGACACATGGCAGTTACCTTTCTGGCACTGACTGCAGGAATCATCACTTCATCCAGCACACAGTCTACACACACACTGATGAGCATCTTCCTGTCCACAGCAACTCGTCTTGTCTAGCATAATCTTCAAGCGACCACACTCTACAATTGCCTAATAAGCTTTCAAAAAGTCCCATCTGAGAATGATGTCATGACTACACTCTTGTAAGATGATGAATTCCAAGGGCTGTGTATGGCCACTTATACCAACACGAATGATACATCTTCTTGTGGGTTTTACGTATTTCCCATTAGCCACCTCCAGTAGACATGTCTTGTTGTCGATGATGAATACGGTTTTCTGCAACTGGTGATGGTACTTCTCCAAAATAACTGAATATGATGCTCCAGAGTACACAAGAGCTTGGGCTGGTCAGCCATCCATGAGGATATTGACATAGTTTCCTATCATTTTTGTAGTGATCAACGGCAGAGGATTTTTCTCTCTCCAAGGAAGGTCGCACCCATTAGTTTTCCAGGTTGCGGGGGCTAGGTGATCGGCTGGAGCTTCTAAACGGCAATGGAGACCTTGTTCGCCATGTTGGGGCAAGCTTTTGTCGATGGTTACCTATGTCGTCCTGCACCATCTTCTTGTTCATCTTCGTCGTCCTGGAGTTGGTGTCGGCTAAGATCGGTCTGCTGTCTTCTGGCGCGGGCATCATCAAATATCTGCCACCTTTCTCGACAATAATGCACCACATGTCCCGGTTGTCCGCAGTGGAAACATACTGGTTGGTTATTCTGGGTCCTCTAGACATCAGTCTTCCTTGGTGCCGAAACAGGTTACTCATGCGGTATTGTAGGAACGTAACTCTGCCTGGGTTTTGACTTTTTCACTGTTTTAACCCTTTTAGTGCCAAATACGATCTGATCGTGATCCAGATTTTCGGCGAAAAATGCCAGTAACGATCTGATCGTGATGCCTTTCTCATTCATTTTTTCTGCGCTTGAAGGCAAAGTTGTTAGTATTTCCTAGCGAATGAGAAAGGCATCACGATCAGATCGTTACTGGCATTTTTCGCCGAAAATCTGGATCACGATCAGATCGTATTTGGCACTAAAAGGGTTAAAGGGAAATGAAGGACGAGAGATTGGGTTCAATGTGTGTTCCACTTCCTCCATTATGACCTCTTGAAGCATCTCAGATTTTTGCTCGCCATGCAATCCAAGTGCCTTCTGAACTTCCTCTCTCACCATCTGATGATGAACACTTGTGAAATTAGTTTCTTCCTCCATCAGAGACATTGATATGATGGTTGGAAGCCATTCAAACTTCTTGTGTGTAATTCTTTTTTGATGCATTGTCCTGATATACTGGCACCATTTTATGAAGTACTCTCCTTCAGAAGTAGGGTTTGATACATGTCTTCAGCAACACCCTTCATGAGATGTGCAACCTTATCTTCCTCCTTCATTTTAGGATCCACTATTTTACACAGCTCCAAGACATCTTGAATGTAGGATGCTGTAGTTTCTCCTGGATGCTGTGCTTTGCACTTTAATTTATCTTCAGTCTTGCACTTCTGTTGTCATGTGTCACCAAAATACTTGCGCAGTTCTGCCTGGAATACTTCCCAGTTTGTGAACTTCTCCTCATTGTTCTCATACCATTGCTTGGTAGTGCCCTCCAAGTACAAAAATACGTTAGCCAAACACACGGTGTCTTCCCATTTGTTAAATTTGGCTATACGCTCATATACTTTCAGCCACTTGTTTGGATCATGGCCATCATTACCAGGGAACCCGAATGGATGTCTCATGTGGTGGCACACAGTTCTCATCATAACGTCGTCATCTTCTTCTGTCTCTGATAGATTGCAATCTGTTGAATATGGCTCGAACTTGGGTTTCTCGCCATGTAAACATTGGTTCTGTCGCGGCCTGATGGGAGCCACTGTGCCATTGATAATGTGCGCTATCAGAAGTTCCAATACCCAGTGCCTCCACCAGAATAATTTCACATAGAAGAAGGTGTAATTCAATGAATGGCGCACACTAACTTCACTTAACGAAGGTTTATTCAGCACTTGCACATACAAGAGTGCGGAGTGAACTGCCTCTGGCCAGAACACATACAATATATATACAGTTACAGAACATTCCAGTACAATGATTCTTGACATTTGTGGATACTTCTAGAATGTACTCGAATCGAATATAGAAATTAAAATTTTACAGTCAAGGTGAGTTTTGAACCCATGCAACAGTCCAGCATCACAACCACCACACCACAGTGACCGCACCACTCAGCCTCTTCTGTGACAATATATTGTAGAGTAATTTCAAAATCCATTCACAATGATGATGAATAAACATGAAAATCTAATCTGGTTAGAATACAACAAGTGATCCATCTAGCCGTATGTCAACCCAGTGCGTGAACTATTGCGGTATCCATGAAGCAACCCCATTTCTTCAAATAAAAATAATAATTATAATAAAATAATTTTCTGCACAGTGTTGTGGACTGCAGCCAACAGGGAAAGGAGAGATCCTATGGTACATTCGATAGTGTGACAAATTCTAAGTTCAATTTGAAATGTACTTACACTGTATTACAGCAAGACAAAGAATATTGTTTACAGACGCTTGCTTACTAGAACATAATGTTGACCCACACAGTGTGTAACACATCACACTCTCCCACCACTCACTAATAATAAGAACAATACAGAAACACTTCACAATGCTTTACACCCACCCACAGTTACCTCCCTCTGTTATTTGTATTTTAGGCAGAAAATTTGAGCTTGTACAGTGGACAGCTGTTAAATATTTGAAGAAAAATCGGTGGCAGCTGTTAAGAAAAGTCATTATATTTTCACACACCACACCACACCACACACACACACACACACACACACACACACGCACACACACAAATCATTAACTCAGAGATGATTATTCAGTGTCCAATTAATTAGTCTCTTGTCAAATTTGCTTCCAAAGTCTTTTTGCCCTTATGAAGAAGCAATGCATTTATAACGATAAACTAGTGAAGACAGCAGAGAATAACGAAGGTAAAAAGGCGAGAGCTAGTAGAAATCCTTGGGTAGCAGAAGAGATATTGAATTTAATTGGCAATAGGACAAAATATAAAAATGCAGCAAATGAAGCAGGCGAAAAGGAATACAAAAAAATGAGATCGACAGGAAATGCAAAACGGCTAAGCAGGGATGGCTAGAGGACAAATGTAAGGATTTAGAGGTGCATATCTCTAGGGGTAAGATAGATACTGCCTACAGGAAAATTAAAGAGACCTTTGGAGAAAAGAATATCAAGAGCTCAGATGGAAACCCAGTTCTAAGCAAAGAAGGGAAAGCAGAAAGGTGGAAGGAGTATATAGACGGTCTATACAAGGGCGATGTTCTTGAGGACAATATTATGGAAATGGAAGAGGATGTAGATGAAGATGAAATTGGAGATATAATATTGTGAGAAGAATTTGACACAACACTGAAAGACCTACATCGAAACAAGGCTCCAGGAGTAGACAACATTCCATTATAACTAATGGTAGCCTCGGGAGCCAGCCACGACAATACTCCACCATCTGGTGAGCAAGACATATGGGACAGGTGAAATACCCACAGACTTCAAGAAGAATATAATAATTCAAATCCCAAAGAAAGCAGGTGTTGACAGGTGTGAAAATTACCAAACTTTCAGTTTAATAAGTCAGGGCTGCAAAATACTGACATGAATTCTTTACAGACGAATGGAAAAACGTAGAAGCTAACCTTGAGGAAGGTAAGTTTGGATTCCATAGAAATGTTGGAACACACGAGGCTATACTGATCCTACAACTCATCTTAAAAGACAGAGTAAGGAAAGGCAAACTTATGTTTCTAGCATTTGTAGACTTAGAGAAAGCTTTTGACAATGGTGACTTAAATACTTTCTTTCAAATTCTGAGGATAACAGGGGTAAAATACAGGGAGTGAAATGTTATTTACAATTTGTAGAGAAACCAGATGGCAGCTGTAAGAGTCAAGGGGCATGAAAGGGAAGCAGTGGTAGACAAGGGAGTGAGACAGGGTTGGAGTGTATCTCAGATGTTATTCAATCTGGATACTGAGCAAGCAATGAAGGAAATAAAAGAAAAATTTCGAGTAGGTATTAAAACCCATGGAGAAGAAATAAAAACTTTGAGGTTTGCCGATGACACTAATTCTGCCAGAGACAGCAAAGGACTTGTAAGAGCAGTTGAATGGAATGGACAGTGTCTCGAAAGGAGGATATAAGATGAACATCGACAAGAGTATAACGAGGGTGGAATGCAGTCAAATTAAATCAGGTGATGCTAAAAGAATTAAATTAGGACATGAGATACTTAAAGTAGCAGATGAGTTTTGCTGCTTGGGGAGCAAAATAACTGATGATGGTCAAAGTAGAGAGGATACAAAATGTAGACTGGCTATGGCAAGGAAAGTGTTTCTGAAGAAGAGAAATTTGTTAACATTGAGTATAGATTTAAGTGTCAGGAATTACTTTCTGAAAGTATCTGCATGGAGTGTAGCCATGTATGGAAATGAAACAGTGTAGACAAGAAGAGAATAGAAGTTTTCGAAATGTGGTGCAACAGAAGAATGCCGAAGATTAGACGGCTAGATCACGTAAATAATAAGGAGGTACTGAATAGAATCTGGGAGAAGAGGAATTTGTGGCACAATTTGACTAGAAGAAGAGATCGGTTTGTAGGACACATTCTGAGACATCCAGGGATCACCAAGTTAGTACTGGACGGAAATGTGGAGGGTAAAAATCGTTGGGGGAGACCAGGAGATGAATACACTAAGCAGATTCAGAAGGATTTAGGTTGCAGTAGTTACTTGGAGATGAAGAAGTTGGTACAGGATAGAGTAGCAGGGAGAGCTGCATCCAATCAGTCTCTGGACTGAAGACCACAGCAAGAAGAACAATGAAGCAAGATTTAATGATATCCACAACAACCTCAATTTGTGTTTGATTATAAATGTCATTATTGAGGATTTTCAGTTGCCCCCAAACAGTCAATACTGCTATGCACCTTTTGCAAATGGTTGGTTGGTTGGTTGGTTGGTTGATTGGGGGTTAAGGTCCTAAACAGCTAGTTCATCAGTACCTCAATCCAAGGGTAGTTTCTCTGGAATTTGTGACATCTGTGTAGTACATATTCTAATGATGAAAGGAGGGGTAAGATCAAGGCATTGAAGACAATGCTAATGCCGTAGCTAAAAAGGAATTTATGGATAAGTCAGGGTGTATACGACCCGGGAGATCCGGGAAAAACCCTTTTTCATCCGGGAGAAAACCGGGAGGAACCCGGGATATTTTTAGAAATCTGGGAATTTTTCATTGTTTTAGTTATCAGTTAAATTTTTGTAATTTTGACTGGTAAGAAATGATACTCTAACAAAGGATATTACTTATCCGCTACTGCAGAATAATACTTCAACAATAAAACATAAACGAGAGGAAAAAGGAAAATAACTTAAATTGCAAAGGAAATACGCCACATACAACAATGACACACAGTGCTCATGCAAGCCGTCTGCCAATTGAAAATGTGTCAAAGGCTTTAGGAAGACTATGCAGTGCTTCATAACAACAAATTGCCTCCAATGAGCGTGAAGTCACAACTGTTTACATTCGATTTGTTTTAGCAGTTACGTGCAGGCTCATGCGCATGTGCAGTTGAGTCACGTTTTAGTAGTAGATCCTCCCGCTTCTGGCAACAGGAATGTGGCTGTGGGCTGTGCAAGCAGTCGCAACTAGATGCTACCGGGAAAAGGGGGCGCCAAATTCATATTCTTGAGGAAAAAAACTTGTTTCACAAAGCACCTAGCATCCAGCGCACATTTGCCTATCGATTATTCATATGATTTTGAAACGCTTCCCTGTTGGTTTTTGAACATTTTCGAACACATTTTAAGTTGATTTATGAATGAATCGTAAGTTGACTTTTGAATGCATGCATAGTGTACGTGATGTCTCTGTCAGGAGAATCCTCGTCACATCTAGAAATAAACTTTCTGCAGACAACAGGGGACGGGGCTATACGAGCTGAAGGAGTAAAGCCGAACGGATGGATGCCAATCGCTGTCTGATTATGTGGTTGATTGGGTTTGCGAATGATCAGCGTTGTTACAATTACTAGCGAAATCCATAGATTCGGTCTACCAGAATGGAAATAAACGACTGACAGGAATAACAGGTGAGAAAGATTACGTATTATCTTCTCGGTGTATCCAAGAAAACGAAATTTCTACAGAAAATTTTTGGCCAGATCGCTACACTAATAAGAATCAGTAGTACAGTCCCCGGCTAGCAGCCGCGTTAAGTTCTATTCTGGAAACAACGTGGAAAATGTGTTGTTCGAACACGTAATAACGCCTAACCGGAAAATAATCGCGGGATAAGTAAACCTGTGATTCTGGAAGGGTTAGTGAAGTTAATCGGCGAACAAATTTTGACAGTGGCAGCAATAGCTACAGAATTGGTGATGACAAGATTGTTTGTTAGGACGAGGGGACATCACACAAATTATGGAAGAATAAGACGATTCCAAAATTATATAAAAATTTCGTAATACTACTTTTCGACCTCATGCTTGAGAAGCTGGTGCGTATGAATGAAATGTGAAACTATTTCCTAACATAAAGCTTTTTGCTTGTAGCAGGCCTAATAGGCATTTGATATTGGTACTTATTGGATTATATTCTGTCGTGTTATAAAAATGGCCATTTGTGCCAAAAGTCTCATTTATTTGGTGTGTTACAAAATTGCTGTCATATTATAAAGGCCTATTTTGTTTTATCTAGCAGACAGTGACAAAATAGACGTAATCAGATCAAGAAACCACACCAGTCTTGGGTATTATTTGTATTAACCCATCCGCTATTAATCGCGAGATTTTTTTAAAAGAGGAGCAGGCTCTCAAACCGGCCGACTGGGAGCAGGAGAGGCACCACAGGACATTTCAATTTCCACTCTCCTGAATATAGTTTGGACGTGTGGTAGAAAAATGCTTTATGAAGAGGCATGGCACTGCACTTTGGCATACTTAAGACCAAATAATATGTCTTATATTTCTTCGAATACATATGTTTTATGTTTCAGACTTTTCAGAAAGATGTGCGCTACAAGATGAACATATTTTGAAAATCCAATTTTTTTAGTATTGACCCAGTTCGCAAATGTCGTAGATCCGAGGCTGATCCACAGAGTAATCTGAGCTATAGTGGGTCGTCTCCACGTGACCTGTGTTTACGTTTAGTGATTTTGCTGTTTCCCCTTCGTTTACTCTCACGTCAAATGAAAACAAAATGGACATCTGTGGTCGGGAGCTATAAAGTGAATTAAAACACATTCACATAATTGCGGAAGGCTGAAATATGTCATTAGTTTCAGATTTTATTTGCCCTGCGGAACAATGAAGTTATTTTTGTCTGTTTGCTAAAGAAATTTGACTTTTGTTAACCTTTTCCGCAGAGGCAGTCAATGTATTTGAAATGAAATGTTTAATTCCACAGTACTGGCTAGTTTCAACTGTTCACTGCATTTCAAGTGCATGTTTTCATTTTCTAGCACATACGCCATTATCCCATAATAAAGAACCAAACATGATATAATACAGTACTGGTGCTCCAAGAAAATTTACATCCCGAAAACCACACTGAAAAGCTTAATATCAGGTCGAGGTTTACTTCATTGGGAATCTGGACATATGAATGTGCCCTATAAGTATGCACTTTAAATGTGCACAGTTTAATAGGGTTCATGAAATTCCGATGCTCTTGCAGTATCCTGTGATGTCTTCTTTCTTTTATGACATAATTTATGATCTTTCAATGTTTTACACGTATGTACATACGGGCTTCCTACATCATGATAGCTACCCAAGCCCGGTGTCGCCTGTTATCTGCGCTCTCTGACAACTCCTGAAATGAACCTATTTCCAACAGGTCGCGGGAAAATATTGCGAATGTTGGTTTGAAAAGTGTTACTTTCAAAGTAAATATCCTTTTACGTAAGTTGAGCTATGTGCACGAATGTACCATGAATTTATTAAATCACAGAGCATTTGACTCTCATTTAAAAATCAACTCTTTGATGACGAGCCATTTAGAAGAATTTCGAACCCTGAAGATCAGACATTTATGTCATTATTAAAAATTTTCAGGCACGTTTGTGTGATACATCTTAAAGCGTAACACGCGCAAAAAATATCAACGTATATGCGAAAGCTTAGCTTCTCTTGCAGCTTGAGACCAACATTATATATGAGAGCTTTGCTTTCTTGTAACAACACTATGTATATTAGTTTAAACTATTAACTTTCCCTGTTTGTGTGTTCGTGTTACGTAACAGTGATGTTGCTGTTGGCTGACTGCATCACGTGTCCTATGCTCTGAATATTTGCTGTCATCGGCTGGCGAGATCATGTGACACGAGCTACGAAATTCTTACAAAAGCGCATCGAAATCTCGATTTCAATGATTCGGAAAGTAACATGCGGTGTTTGGTGGAATTCCAATGTATGCTTTCGTAATACGAAAGTACGCAGCATACATGTTGCTGCACATCAAATATATTTCCAAAACGTGTCTTTTTCCCTGGGAAATTGTACGATTGTGTATAAAACCATAACCATCCAAATAATTGATAAGGGAAAATATATTGTCACCCAGGAGAAACTGTATTTTTAACCGGGAAAAATCCGGGAATTTTTTTCCTTGTCCATGTATACACCCTGGTAAGTGTACGGGCTGGTACTTAGGTCGGAGCAGACAAAAGGTCTCCCGAGGCTCATCCAATGGTGAGAAAAGGCCTCTCCTCCCTGATTCTGATGAAGTGCAAAGGCTGTTACAGAGCAAGAATGTCTTCTAATTGGCGTATTCAGAACAGTGAAAGTGAGAAGGCTAAAAATGTGATGGATATCAGTTGGACCACCAATAATAAAAACAAGAAGAAAGAAATACATTAGGAAGCATGTAGACATCGCTGAGACTCTGCATATAACAACAATCATCCCATTCACAGCATCCCAACCATCATTCAGTGTAGTCAAGGTGTTAAAGAACAATCCACTATTCAACAAGGTGCTACCTCTAAAATAGGGTGTGACAGAAAGGGAGACAAACCAAATCTACAAGCAGTAAAAAATAGTATGAGAGGGATGAAAGAGTGTGCCCATCAATGAATTAGGGTTGGGGGTCCCCCAGACCCAGCAAGCAGTGGAAGATGCCCCAACCACCATGACCTGTCCCGGAGGTAGCTTAAAATATTACATCTGAAAATAAAAATCACTTTCACAGAGAAAATGGGGAACCAGTTCAACCACCCATGAAAGGAAAGCCTTACTTACCGTAGTTTGGAGGGCCAGAAGGAGGTGACCTTCCACTAGGATATGAGCTGTTGTCTACAAGGCCCCAAAACTACAATGTTGGGGTGGCTCATTATGTAAAACAAAACTGTGTGTTAGCCTTGGATGACCAATGCAAAGATGACATAGGACGGTAGATTCCTTCCGGAGGAAAAGAAGGAAGAGCATCACACAGCAGCAGTCTACTTGACAGTGCGGAGTTCATTACAGGAGGCAGTAGCAAACCAGATGCCACTGCATCTCTGAGTGAGCAGAGGTGTTATCTGCACTCGCAACTCTGCCTCTGGCATTGGCAAAGAGAATTCGGGGGATGTGAGTAACCACCACATGGTCGGCCAGTTCATTCTCTGAAATACCCATATGACTTGGGGCCCAGAAAAAGACAATCGAGCAGCCAGTATGACTAAGTTCCGTGAGAAGTGACAGCTAGGTGACAGGAGTAACATCAGTCAATGTCCTGAACTCTGTTCATTGAGTCACCACACATTAAAAACACTCAAGGGAGGCCTGTTTTATAAAGTGGAGAGCTCTGTTGACAGTTATCAGGTACACTGTAAAAACCACTACATGTTTCTGGCAACAAATGATGTTCCAAGCTGGCAGTGGATCTTATCTGCAAATGAGGAACAGGGGATGAATAAGAGTGGTATACACTGAAGTACCCTCTATTCACCACATATGCTGTATATTGACTTTCAGAGAATAAATCTACATGTACATGTAACTGTGATTACCTCAGTCATTCTTAATTTGTTTAGTGTGATGTTGCTCAGTCACATCACACTGACAGGTTTACAGTGGAGTGCCTTCCTGAAGGCACAGATCATTACTGAAGATTTTGTGTTCTTGTAATACCCTTGTGGAGGCTTCTTCGCCCTTTTGGTCTCTATGTTTACCTTGTGGGATAGTCACATGACTAGTAAGCACTGTGATACACATCCATTATGTAACCGTGATCTGTTGGCCGGAGGCTTCCTCTGGTGCACCTGAAGTATAAATGTTTCATGGTCTGCATGATAGCTACCAACATGACTGAAAACATCACTTTTCTCATTTGTTGGTATGCACATGCACTTAACTCTATATTTCGTCTTACACATCTCTATAGATCACATTGAAGTTGGGGTATTTGTCACTTACGTAGAGGTATGAACACAAGTCAGTCTGTGTTCCCTTCATCTCTGTGGAATAAACAAAATGAATCTCAGAACAAACTCTTCATCAAGAAAACACCTGAGAGAGAGAGAGAGAGAGAGAGAGAGAGAGAGAGAGAGAGAGAGAGAGAGAGAGAGAGAGAGAGAGGGGTGCTGTGTGCCCATCTAGTGAACAAAGTTGAAGGACATCATTTAGAACTTACCGTATTTACTCGAATCTAAGCCGCACTTTTTTTCCGGTTTTTGTAATCCAAAAAACCGCCTGCTGCTTAGAATCGAGTGCAAAGCAAGCGGAAGTTCTGAAAAATGTTGGTAGGTGCCGCCACAACTAACTTCTGCCGTCGAATATATGTAGCACTACACAAGCATGCTTTGTGGGCACAAAGATAAATACTGGCGCTAAAACCTTTTTTTTCTCCGCTGCATTTTCATACATTGTCCAACGAAGTAAATACAAATTCCGTATTGTTCATCTTCGAATGTAGCAGAATTTCAATGTACTACAAAAATCCAACTGGCAAGACTGTTAGGGATGTTTGTCAATATGGCCAACTCTACGTTCCGAGTTTTTTCCTACCTGTGAGAAGAGATGTTTGCTAATAGGAACCTGATGAAATGTGAATCACATGCAGTATTCTCTTCACCATAAGAATAATACAAAAATAAACATTTTGCCATGCATTCTTTCGTGTTTGCTTCTATCTCATTTAAATCCTGTCTGCCTAATAAACTACGAAACTAGGGTGAAACAACAGCAAACGCGGAAGAATATACGTATCGTGTCATGTTTATATTCGTATTATTCTTATGCCTAATAGTGATATAGTCAGAAATGAAGCATGGCAACTGACTAGATTTTAAATGTAAGATGACTAATTTCTGTGCAGAATTTGATGTACTAAAGAAGCGGCCGCAAAGATTTTCAAATGGAGAAAAATTTGCGCCTAACTCTCGTTCAGGACATGTTCTATCATACACAGTCTATTATTTGGTTCTTATTGATCATTATCAAAGAAAGCAGCAGTGTAAGTAACAACAAACTGCAGTCTCTTGCCATTGTTTCGCTAATGAGACGATTCCTCTTTTTTTTTTTAAGCGGCGGTAGCGCGCACAAAAGCAAGTCGTGCCGCGAGCGGCGACAGGCCGTAAACACGCACTATCAGAATGCGACAAACAATGCATGACACAGTACAGTAATGCATTTTCAGCTTAGAGTGACGTAAACACCTATAACAGAGAAAACGGCACTTATCAGATCAAAGCAAAATAAGCAATCGATTCAAACCAGACGAAGCACATGAAAAAGGAAGGGTACCCTTATAAATACGGACGGAGCGCCTGACGCATAGCAATGGCTACCTGGTAAAGCTTAACTGCTAAGCTTACGACTCGAACCAAACTACTGTAGCTGTATTGTCTTTCATTCGACCTAAATTGTGTCTCATATTACAATGGACCAACTTTGTTTCGATTTGGAGGTGCGGCCTAAAACTTTTCTCTCCCCTTGAATTTCGAGTCTCAAATTTCAGGTGCGCCTTAGATTTGGGAAATATTTTTTTTCCTTTATTTTGAGTCTCATTTTTCAAGTGCGGCTTAGATTCGAGTAAATACGGTACAGTCCCTCCCCTCCAACTTCATCAGCTGTGGGACAGTTTAGGAAAAGAAGGTATCCTACTTTTATTAAGAATGCCATTAGATGGAGCTTCCAAAAACCTCTGCAGACACACAATGAGGACAAAATTGCAGCATTCCACACGAGAAGAGAAAATTATTTGAATTTTTAAAGTACCTTATTTCTGGAATGAGCTGTTTACTCTGTAGTGGAGTGCATGCTGATATGAAACTTCTTAGCAGATCGAAACTGCTTGCCACACTGGGATTCGAACCCAGGAACTTTGCCTTTCACAGGCAAATACTTTAGCAAGTGAGCTAGCCAAGCATGACTCACAATCTACCCTCAAAGCTTTACTTCCACCAGCCCCTCATCTCCTACCTTCCAAACCTCACAAAAGTCTGTGGTTATCATCATTTAAAATTAATGTGCATGACATCAGTGACAATCACCTAGCACAGAAAATACAGGGTAACAATAAATTAAAATTAATTAAGAGGAGCAATAAAATGTGTGATAACTGACAACACTAAAAAGAAAACTGCAAAACTGCCATAAGGTGTTAAAGACTGGGAACGGTGAAATCAGTTTGACAGACAAACTAATTATTTCTTCCAAAATTTTTTTGTATCAAAACTGGGGCTTTTCCATCAGTATATAGCCATTCAAAATAGATGATAAATCCAAAGCCAGACCATTTGTTGATCTCTCATACCACAGGATCAGAGTGACCATTTATTTGCCTCATGTTCTTCCGGAGGACAATTTACCTATGTGCAGGATCTGCATCTCATTTCATTGTTTGACAAACTTCTTTACATGTTTAGTGATTTGCTTCATATTCAGTAACCTTTCTGTGTACTTAGTCATCCTCATTCTTTAATTAGGCATCCTCTACATTCAGAAAACTTCTTTCTTTGACAAACTTTCTTGGTTGTTTGGTGACATTTTTGTGTCTGGCAAGCTTCTCAATCAGTTCGGGGACCTCCCTTTATGACTAAGCAAGCTGAGATGTTTTTACTTCCCCTCTTGTTTTGCCATCTGCCTCCTTAAATTCGTTTTTTTTTCAGTTTCATCTAATTACCATTAACATACATGAGTATAATGCGCATTTTCATAAAAGAGAAAGGTTGGCTCTCAGTATTAAAGAATATAAGACCATATCTAATATTGTGCTTAGTTATAATTGATTTTCTAATTTATTTTCACTATTCATAGTTAATGTTTTTCATTATAGGGTGAAATCAGTAACTGTTTTGTAAGTTAAACTCTATTGTTGACTTATAAACAAATATAAATTCTGTATTAATTATAAACATTTGGAGGAACAACTAATAGTGTTTTTAAAGGATCTATTTGAAAACATGTTAGCAAAGCCAGCCCTTAATTAATTCCGAAGTAATTAACAGTTTTGTCAAAAGTGTTGTTTGCTTAACAATATCTGTTAATTTCATCATTTAAACAAATAATTCGGCCTAACTCTTGCAGTAGAAGAAAGTGTTAAAAAGACACAGTTTTTCAATGTATTCAGTTAATTACATAAGTTAAGTTTTAATTGCAATGTGTAGTTTCAGTTCCCTCGCCTCATGAACCATGGACCTTGCCGTTGGTGGGGAGGCTTGTGTGCCTCAACGATACAAATAGCCGTACCGTAGGTGCAACCACAACGGAGGGGTATCTGTTGAGAGGCCAGACAAACGTGTGGTTCCTGAAGAGGGGCAGCAGCCTTTTCAGTAGTTGCAGGGGCAACAGTCTGGATGATTGACTGATCTGGCCTTGTAACACTAACCAAAACAGCCTTGCTGTTGTGGTACTGCGAACGGCTGAAAGCAAGGGGAAACTAAAGCCGTAATTTTTCCCGAGGGCATGCAGCTTTACTGCATGGTTAAATGATGACGGCATCCTCTTGGGTAAATTATTCCGGAGGTAAAATAGTCCCCCCATTTGGATCTCCGGGCGGGGACAACTCAAGAGGACGTCGTAATCAGGAGAAAGAAAACTGTCATTCTACGGATCAGAGCGTGGAATGTCAGATCCCTTAATAGGGATAGGTTAAAGTTAGATATAGTGGGAATTAGTGAAGTTTGGTGGCAGGAGGAACAAGACTTCTGGTCAGGTGAATACAGGGTTATAAATACACAAATAGGGGTAATGCAGGAGTAGGTTTAATAATGAATAAAAAAAATAGGAGTGCGGGTAAGCTACTACAAACAGCATAGTGAATGTATTATAGTGGCCAAGATAGACACGAAGCCCATGCCTACTACAGTAGTACAAGTTTATATGCCAACTAGCTCTGCAGATGACGAAGAAATTTATGATGAGATAAAAGAAATGATTCAGGTAGTGAAGGGAGACGAAAATTTAACAGTCATGGGTGACTGGAATTTGACAGTAGGAAAAGGGAGAGAAGGAAACATAGTAGGTGAATATGGATTGGGTAAGAAATGAAAGAGGAAGTCGCCTGGCAGAATTTTGCACAGAGGATAACTTAATCATAGCTAACACTTGGTTCAAGAATCATAAAAGAAGGTCGTATACATGGAAGGATCCGGGAGATACTAAAAGGTATCAGATAGATTATATAATGGTAAGACAGAGATTTAGGAACCAGGCTTTAAATTGTAGGACATTTTCAGGGGCAGATGTGGACTCTGACCACAATCTGTCGGTTATGAACTGTAGATTAAAACTGAAGAAATTGCAAAAAGGTAGGAATTTAAGGAGATGGGACCTGGATAAACTGAGTAAACCAGAGGTTGTAAAGAGTTTCAGGGACAGCATAAGGGAACAATTGACAGGAATGGAGGAAAGAAATACAGTAGAAGACGAATGGGTAGCTCTGAGGGATGAAGTAGTGAAGGCAGCAGAGGATCAAGTAGGTAAAATGACGAGGGCTAGTAGAAATCCTTAGGTAACAGAAGAAATATTGAATTTAATTGATGAAAGGAGTAAATATAAAAATGCAGTAAATGAAGCAGGGAAAAAGGAATACAAACGTCTCAAAAATGAGATCAACAGGAAATGCAAAAAAATAAGTCACAGATGCAAAATACTAGCAGAATGGAAAAACTGGTAGAAGCCGACCTCGGGGAAGATCAGTTTGGATTCCGTAGAAATGTTGGAACACGTGAGGCAATACTGACCTTACGGCTTATCTTAGAAGAAAAATTAAGGAAAGGCAAACCTACGTTTCCAGCATTTGTAGACTTAGAGAAAGCTTTTGACAATATTGACTGGAATACTCTCTTTCAAATTCTGAAGGTGGCAGGGGTAAAATGCAGGGAGCGAAAGGCTATTTACAATTTGTACAGAAACCAGATGGCAGTTATAAAAGTCGAGGGACATGAAAGGGAAGCAGTGGTTGGGAAGGGAGTAAGACAGGGTTGTTGCCTCTCCCTGATGTTATTCAATCTGTATATTGAGCAAGCAGTAAATGAAACAAAGGAAAAATTTGGAGTAGGTATTAAAATCTAGGGAGAAGAAATAACAACTTTGAGGTTCACCGATGACATTGTAATTCTGTCAGAGACAGCAAAGGACTTGGAAGAGCAGTTGAACGGAATGGACAGTGTCTTGAAAGGAGGGTATAAGATGAACATCAACAAAAGCAAAATGAGGATAATGAAATGTAGTCGAATTAAGATGGGTGATGCTGAGGGAATTAGATTAGGAAATGAGACACTTAAAGTAGTAAAGGGGCTTTGCTATTTGGGGAGCAAAATAACTGATGATGGTCGAAGTAGAAAGGATATAAAGTGTAGACTGGCAACGGCAAGGAAAGCGTTTCTGAAGAAGAGAAATTTGTTAACATCGAGTATAGATTTAAGTGTCAGGAAGTTGTTTCTGAAAGTATTTGTATGGAGTGTAGCCATGTATGGAAGTGAAACATGGACAATAAATAGTTTGGATGAGAAGAGAATAGAAGCTTTCGAAATGTGGTGCTACAGAAGAACGTTGAAGATTAGGTGGGTAGATCACGTAACTAATGAGGAGGTATTGAATAGGATTGGGGAGAAGAGAAGTTTGTGGCACAACCTGACTAGAAGAAGGGATTGGTTGGTAGGACCATGTCCTGAGGCATCAAGGGAGACCAAGAGATGAATACACTAAGCAGATTCAGAAGGATGTAGGTTGCAGTAGGTACTGGGAGATGAAGGAGCTTGCACAGGATCGATTAGCACGGAGAGCTGCATCAAACCAGTCTCAGGACTGAAGACAACAACAACAACAACAGTTTCAGTGCCTATTATTGTGAGGATGTATTGGGGCCTGATTTTTGGTCTGACACAGTCAGTTCATGGCTGAGTTTCAGACGTGGAACCCATATTGGTTAGAACAACAAAAATGCATCAACTTAACTGTTAAGTATGCCGTGTGTTAAAGCAATGACAGTGTCTGTTCAATTCAATTTATTTGAAAGACTGTGAAATGTGAGTTAGGTTTTTACTGCTCGCAGATGTTCAACAGTAAACTATTGTAGCAGTATGTGGATGTTTTCCTGCAACCTATTAATGAGGCTTATCGAAAGTTAAACAGCAGTTAACTGGCCATATTAAATGTGTATATTGGGGGAGGGGAGGGGGGGGGGGGGGGTTGTGAACAGTGAAAGTAAAGAACTGTGAAACGCAAATGTGCACCTCTTGGCTACATCATTTAAATTAGTCAATGTTGAACTTCCAGTTTTCAGCCACTATAGCAACGCAGTATGTCAACACCGAGGACAATCAACTAGGAAATAAAGCAGGTGTACGTCACATATGGTGCCCTGGGTGAGGACTATTGTAATTGGGCACAATAAACTAGGACTCATGAACTTTGTACAGTGAACTCGAGTGGTTTACAGTACAGTTTTAATAAAGACGACGCAACAGCTAATCAGCACATGGGTTCCGTGGTCACAGTAGGTCAGCATTCAATCAGCGAGTGAGTTCTATGGAAGTACACGGACAGCCAATCAGCACGCAGGTGGACACATCTGACCTGGATAAGCAAGATGCCTCGCCGAGAGAATTACAACTTGCAGCAGACGACAAATTGAGATGATGAATACAGCAGCAGAGCAGCAGGAGGATGGTGAATAAGAGTAAGGTAATTTCACAGCAAAAGCCATTTTAAGTGATACATAATGAGTGGCCTTAATGAACAAAACAGTGTGACTGAGAACCAAGCTGTAAAGGTAAAGTTTTTAAGTGAGCAGAAAGACCAAGTGGGATTGGTTCTGTGGACGGTGTTATAAATCACACATGAATGTAACTTTGAAGGAAGAGAACGAAAGTCCTATTAGATGAAATGATAAAAGTATCATCTACATTGTGTGGTGATGTGAGCAAAATGAATGAAAACAGTACTGAAATGGGTGAAATCCTTAAGGTTAGTGACAGTGGGTCTGATTCTGACAGTAGTTGCAATGATGATACCAACAACGAACCCAGTAGTGATGAGGATGGGGTATTTGAATTTATTATCGATAATAATGGCAATGTGGTAAGTAAAACGGAAGTGTGGCACCCTGTAATAACAGCAAATGTACAAGGTATACATGTTAAGTGTTTACTGGACAGTGGTAGTGATTTGAATGGCATTTCATAGGCATTTTTTGAATCAATTAAGAACACAGAGGGTATAGTGGTGATGCTCATTACTGGAATAAAAAATATTGATGCTACTGGTATGCTATCACAGAGTGTGAAACGAGAGGTACTATTAACTGTGAAATTGGCAGGACAGCTGTTGGAGGGTGATTTCTTGGTTATTCAAAATCTCAGCATTGACGTAATATTTGGGACTAATTTCATGTTTACATAGCAAGTAGGGGGTTCAACATTCTTTGTAGGATTCATTATGTGGTGATAATGCTTACCCCAGCTGTCTGTCTCATTTTTCGTGTTTCCTGAGGCAGTCAAACTCTTACCCTATCCTATCTGTAGTTTATAAGTGAATCACAAATATTCTATCTTCTACTTTCATGTGATTTTGTACAGTAGGATACTTTAGTATAGGGATATGTTAGAAAATGTTTCTCCAGTGTTGTATATATTATATTATGTTATGTTATGTTAGTGATAAGTAAGGGAGTAAGAGGACGGAAGAAAGTAATGTGGTACCATGGTTAAAGAATTTATATCAGACAATGAGGTAAGGTAAACAGAAAATGAAAGGTGTCAGCATGTGTGGAGGAGAAGTTGGAGATTATCTGAAAACTATAATTAATATGTGAAGTAATCAGCTCATGTGTGAAATTAGTAGAATTTGGTGCAGCGGAAAAGGCAATATGCAGTAAAAACCATCTTCGATATTATGTCTTAATATTAATTGTGGTTTAATAGAAGTGTTTCTGTTCAGTGTAGTCAATATATGAAGATAACTATCTACCTTTAGAAGTGTGTCATGGTACAGTCTTTTCTAACATTAAGGAATTCAAACTTTAGACATAGTTGCCTGGAGTAATGTGTGGAAAGAATAGGCAAGATTTGTATGTGTATCACCCTTCAGGCTAGAATATTAAGAAATTTGATGGACTACAGTTAAATAATAGTATTTCTAAGTGAAAATTTTGTCTGGTCAGTAATTAGGGTTAAATTTGCCTTAGCGTAAGGATCTGTTATTGTGGATGTTTTTCAGTAGAATCAATTTTGCACTGGATAAGCAGAGCAGATGTTTATTAATTAATGAAGTAATAATGAAATAATAAAACAATGAATAATGTTTAGGGTGTTAATGGTTAGGGAGCCTGTCTCTGCAGTAGGGATATTTTTTGAGATTGCACTCCACTAGCTAACAAGGTAAGAAATGTAAGTAAAATAATGGAGCTGATAGACATGATTAAGGAAAAAGATAACTGTATACAAACAAATGTGGTGCAACTGTATTGCTGATCTAATTTTGAACTAGGCAAAATTCGGTACTGTGTATGTTGTGCAATTCATGACACTGCAGCTGGGATAGCTTAACAGAAAGAGCAATACTTTAGTGAGGTACAAGTCACATAATGCTGCATTATTGGATGGCTGTAAATTTCTATTTGTGTTCCGAGGAATTATGAGCTTGATGTTGTAATACTGGGATGATGAACAATAATTTTGCTGATTGACAACTGTGGTGCTAGACTGGTGTGAATATTATGACAAGTCAACTATTTGGTAACATTTTGTGAGTATTTAATTTTCTGGTTGAATGAGAGTAGTGCTCAGAGTTGAATAGAGAAGTGGGGCAATGATTTGGTACAACTTCCAGCCCCTCAATTTTGATTTAAGTAGTAATTAAGTTATGTGATGGTGACTAATTTTTAAAAAATAATGTAATGATTAGTAAATCTATGCTACTACACATCTTGATTTATTACTAGAGGTAATGTACATATTTTAGACACTAAGGTGATATTTTGTAAATGGTAAAGAAACAAAAGTCTTTCAAGTTTAACCAGTTTTGGAGAGAGTTATGACTTAGAGTAATGTTTGGTAGTGTAATGTGCACTTGATTTTAAACTTTTACTAGTCCATACTTTTTGTACTATAGTCAATTTCAGTGCTAATTATTGCAATGTTATGAGGACTATGTAAGCTATATATATATTTATGAAGTAATGACTATCATTTTTAATGTGAAACATTTTTTCTTAGAGTTAAGTTAGAAGAAAAAGTAAGTGTACTAAACTACGATATTTTGTCTAATTTTTTCATGTTCTGTGGTGCAGGAGAACCACCTCCAAGGGAACTGATAGCAGTGCATTTCCTTACTAATTGACACTTGGACCTGTTGAAGGCATGGACAACTTGGTGAGAAAATGTGTAAAAGCTCATTGAAAAAGGGTGAAAGTGCTTGTGAAAAATACTAAACATTGAGCAAGTGAAATTTTCTGTCTAAAAAGTGAACTGCAATGTGCAGTGTAATTTAACTTTTTGCAACCCATGTAGGATTTATTCTTTTAAGCAAGAGAGGACTTCTATAAAGTGATATGTATTTTAAAATGTAGTCTCTGTTTACCTAAAAAGGAGATCAATTATGATGAAGATGCCCAATTGTAGATATTTTGTGCAATTGTACAATACACTGTATGTAAATATTTTGTATGGGGATTTTAATATGGCCAGTTCATAAGAGTATAAATTTGAAAAAATAAATGTACTGTAGTTTTGATAAGATTTCTTATGTAATATTCTTTTGTGTGTAGAATTTGAACCCACTTTCTGGAGTCACTTGTAGTCACTGAACTGACCAGTTACCTACTTGCAATATATATCTGGTCAATCAAATGAGGGGGTGATGTGATGAACCAAGGTGGGATATTTTTACTTCCCCTCTTGTTTTGCCATCTGCCTCCTTAAATTCGTTTTTTTTTTTTTTTTTTTCAATCTTAACTATTTATCATTAACATATGTGAGTATAAATCTGCATTTTCATAAAAGAGAAAGGTTGGCCCTCAGTTTTAAAGAATATAACACCAGATCTAATTCTGTGCTTAGTTTTATGTAAATAATGGATTTTCTAATTTATTTTCACTATTCATAGTTAATATCTTTCATTATAGTGTGAAATCAGTAATTGTTTCGTAACTTAAATTTTATTGTTGACTTATAAACAAATATAAATTCTGTACTAATTATGAACATTTGGAGGAACAACTAATAGCATTCTTAAAGGATCTATTTGGCTCTATTCAAAAACATGTTAGCAAAGCCAGCTCTCAATTAATTGCAACGTAATTAACAGTTTTGTCAATAGTATTGTTTGCATAATATCTGCTAATTTCATCATTTAAACAAATAATTTGGTCTAACTCTCACCACCATCATTTTTCAGCCAGTATAGGAATGCAGTATGTCAACACCGAGGACAATCAACGAGGAAATAAAGTAGGTGAACATTACACTTTCTCTGTTTGCCAACCTCACCTCACTGTTCGGGACCTCCCTTCTTTGGTTCACGATCATTTTTCCTATTTGGCTATTGCATTTCTGTATCTGGCACAAAAAAAAGTTCCCCCATTTCATTGCTATCGTATTTGTTTTACATCAATCTATACAGTATATTTAACAACCACTTCATGTCTGTTAAAAATAACACATCCTTTCTGCATAAAGCAGATGGGTCCCTCTAAAGCAGGTAGGTCCCTCTCATCCTGGAGTCTGCATGACCTGTACTTCCTTTTGAACCTTCCCATCATGAAAATTCAAGAATCAGTGACGTCCTTCTAAGTCTCAGTGGTAAAGAAAACAGTGAAAATTCTCTTGAAATGTAATTTAATCTGCCATTATGACAATTTTTATCAATAATTAATCAAGAACACGAGTTTTTCTTCAGTTTGTTCCAAAGACAGCACTAGTTAGCTGCTGAGTCAGTCATCACAGTAACAGATATTCTTGGAGTAGCAATGTAAATGATTATTAAGTTTCTGGTGTGCTCCTGTTTTCATATCAAGAATGATGCAGATCTGAAAATCTTTGTCCTATTAATACACGGCCAGACAAAAATCGCAACACCAAATATTATTAATGTAGAATAATGACATTATGGGAACATATTTAAGTGACTAATGCAAGATCACAGGTTAATGCAATCATGAGATAAGCCATTGCATATGTGAAATGCTGGTACATTAATAACCAGTGTAACTGCCAGAAGGTTGAATGCAAGCATGCAAATGTGCATGCATTGTTTTTAGACTGAGATGCAAAAAGACTGCCCAGCCCAAATAATTTAGACTCTAAGAACAGAGCATTGCACATAACCAAGTTCAGAAGGGTCAGTATTCACAACTCCAGCTGTCTGTGGACTTCAGCTTGGTGTTTACATCATCAAATAGAAGCAATACAATAGTTAGGACACATTATATGTCAAGATTCATCACAATTTGTTAACATCTGTTTCAATGGCTGAGTGGATAGTGTGACAGTTATGAACATCAAGGACGAGCGTTCGAATCTAACTGGGGTCAATTGTCTATTCTTTTAACAAACAGATAAGTGGTCATAGTAAAAATATTGAAAATGAATGTATTTATTTCTAATTACTTTGACTGCCACCTGGTGTGTGTACAGTTTTCAGCTAAGAGTAATGTATCAGCTTACTGGTATATTTTTCTAAGTCCTTAAATGCGGTTTACACAAGCAAGTGGATTTGCCTTCCAGTATCTGTTGTTTGCAGTTTAATACTAGCTCTTCAACTATGGTAGGGTTATTTCATGATTAAGTGTGTCAGCTTCCTGTACTGGTAGCTGTACTGGTACCTGTAGAACATGTCAGATTGAATCACACCACAGCCCTTTTTATTGCATCCCAAATGTTTCATGCTTTATTTGTTTTGTTATTAAATTATATTTTCTTTTTTTACTTTTTTCAGTATTCTCTTCAGTAAATAACTAATTATGGTTTATGAACTTGATGTCTAAAAATAATCATCCTTGGAAGGTAATATTTATCTGACCTCCCATAACTATAAAAGTAATCTTCTTTGGAGGAAGATATTCGTTTGACATCCCATAAAATGTACAAATAATATAGTAGCAAGTAGATTTGTGTTTCGAAATTAATATTGTTGGCCTAATAATTATGCATGCCTTTCACAGAAAAATGAAATAAACTAAAATGAAGAGTAGGCTACGTATAGCTTCAGTATTTTGCCCACATGCCATCAGCAAGAATAGCTTGGAGTCCTTCGGGGCATAGAATTGACAGTCAACACCATAACAATATCCTGCCTCAGATGCACTAACACCATTTTCTGATATTTTCAAAGAGAGCAATTATTCGCTCATGAACACACATCAGCAATTTTGAAGCAGACCTATAACATATGCCAAACAGCTGATATGTTGCTCTTAGCTGAAAACTATACACACACCAGTTGGCAGTCGAAGCATTTAAAAATAAATACATCCATTTTAACATTTTTACTATGACTATTTGTCTGTTTGTTTAAAGATTAGACAACTATAAAATGTAATCTTTTGAAAGAATGTGGAACCTAGAAAACTGCAAAACTCCTTTACATTTGCAAAACATCAGCCTATCTACTCAGCCATTGACACAGATGTCAAACACTCATCGTTGTAGTAATTCTACCAATGTTGAGTTCTTATATTTCTACCGTTTCTAAATGCTCAAATAATGATTTTCAAAAGAAATGATGTGACGAGTTAAATTGCAATGAACCTTGACACATACTGTATTTAGACTATTATATTGCTTCTATCTGATGATGTAACACTAAGCAAAAGCTCCACAGATCCCAAGAGCCATGAAAAGTGGATCTTCTGAACTTGGGCATGCACAGTGCTCTGTTCTTAGAGTCTAAATTATTCGGGCTGAGCAATCTTTTTGCCTCTCATTGTACAGGTGCCAGATGTCACTTTGTGGGGCAGAGTTCCATGCCTGTTGCACTTGGTCGATCAATACAGGGACAGTTAATGCTGGTTGTGGACACTGGAGTTATCACCTTATGATGTCCTCGCGTGTGGTCAATTGCAGACAGAGCTGGTGATCAAGCAGGCCAAGGCAACATGTCAACACTCTATAGAGCACATTGGTTTACAACAGTGGATGTGGATGAGTGTTACCCTATTAGAAAACAGCCTCTCGAATGCTGTTCATGAATGGCAGGCGAAACAGGTCGAATCACCAGACTGACATATAGATTTGCAGCCAAGGTGCATGGGATAACCATGAGAGCACTCCTCATCATACAAAATTGCATCCCAGACCATAACTCCAGATGTAGGTCCAGTGTGTCTAGCACACAGACAGGCTGGTTGCAGGTCCTCAACTGGCCTCCCCCTAACTGCCATCGCTGGCACCAAGGCAGAAACAACTTTCATTCTGAGGTCATCAGTCCCCTAGAACTTATAACTACTTAAACCTAACTAACCTAAGGACATCACACACACCCATGCCAAGGCAGGATTCAGACCTGCACCATAGCGGTCGCACAGTTCCAGACTGAAGCACCTAGAACTGCTAGGCCACTGCAGCTGGCATTGAAGTTGCAAATGGCAGTCGTTTGGCATCATTGCAATGCACCCTACAGAGTCTGGCTTGGAGCTCTCCTTGAAGTAACTGATTTGTAACAGATTGTTGTGTCACTGTGGTGGCAACTGCTGCTCAAATTGCTGCTGCAGATGCAGTACAATGCACCAGAGCTGTGAGTCAAACACGATGGTCTTTCCTCTCAGTAATGCCACATGGCCATCCAGAGCCCAGTCATCTTGTGACCATACATTCTCATGACCATCACTGCCACCAATCATGTACAGTTGCTACATTTCTGCCAAGTCTTTCTGCAGTATCACCGAAGGAACATCCAGCTTTTTGTAGCCTATTCACACGACTTCATTCAAACTCAGTGAGGTGCTGATAATGGCATCTTTGTCACCTTAAAGGCATTCTTGACTAATTTCAATTCACTGTGTCCAGTCTCAAAGGTAACTAATGTTCACGACTATTACAGTGTACTAACACCACTCATATGCGACCTGTGTGAAATTTAACCAGACATCATCTTTCAGATGTAGAAACACACCTACCAACTTTTGCTTGTGCCACAGAACTCTTTCTTCGTGTTGCAATTTTTTTCCGTCAGTGTATTATATGCCATTCATACATTTTTCACCTGTGACATTCTTCATCTGTAGGTATGAAGGACACTATGAAAAATATTGACAGTGTAAGATACATTATAAAGGTGGTTCCATTATCCCTCAGTTAGAATACAATTACACTGTGAAAGAGTATCAGCCTGCTTCTCAGACTTAATCAGAGCATTTGCAAAAGTAAATGAAGTGCCAATCAGAGGCTGTGCACATAAATAGGACTTTAACACTGAATAAGACATATGCAAACATCATAACTAAAAAAATTAATAAAGAAATACAAAATGTAACAGCAAGCGCTGAAACAATTCAATACTGTGGAGAAGATAGTTAATTTTACCTTTAGCCTCTCTACTCTCCCTTTGAAAAAAAGAAATAATGCAGATTCTCCGTAGTCATCCTGTGACTCCATGATTAAACACTGAGCAGCTTCTACACCAGCTTGTACATTTGAGCCATCAAGTGCGAAAAATGGACGGACTATTGTGTGATACCAGAGAAGAGCAAGTCTGTAACATAGCAGGTAAAGTAGTGTATGTAGTCACGCATGTTTATGGAGCATCTGTAGTCATGCATGTTTATGGAGCATCATACTACAGGGTTATTACAAATGATTGAAGCGATTTCACAGCTCTACAATAACTTTATTATTTGAGATATTTTCACAATGCTTTGCACACACATACAAAAACTCAAAAAGTTTTTTTAGCCATTCACAAATGTTCGATATGTGCCCCTTTAGTGATTCGGCAGACATCAAGCTGATAATCAACTTCCTCCCAAACTCGGCGCAGCATGTCCCCATCAATGAGTTCGAAAGCATCGTTGATGCGAGCTCGCAGTTCTGGCACGTTTCTTGGTAGAGGAGGTTTAAACACTGAATTTTTCACATAACCCAACAGAAAGAAATCGCATGGGGTTAAGTCGGGAGAGCGTGGAGGCCATGACATGAATTGCTGATCATGATCTCCACCACGACCGATCCATCGGTTTTCCAATCTCCTGTTTAAGAAATGCCGAACATCATGATGGAAGTGCGGTGGAGCACCATCCTGTTGAAAGATGAAGTCGGCACTGTCGGTCTCCAGTTGTGGCATGAGCCAATTTTCCGCGCGCTACCCGTGAAACTTGCCCGCACGCGTTCAACCGTTTCTTCGCTTACTGCAGGCCGACCCATTGATTTCCCCTTACAGAGGCATCCAGAAGCTTTAAACTGCGCATACCATCGCCGAATGGAGTTAGCAGTTGGTGGATCTTTGTTGAACTTCGTCCTGAAGTGTCGTTGCACTGTTATGACTGACTGATGTGAGTGCATTTCAAGCACAACATACGCTTTCTCGGCTCCTGTCGCCATTTTGTCTCACTGCGCTCTCGAGCGCTCTGACGGCAGAAACCTGAAGTGCGGCTTCAGCCAAACAAAACTTTATGAGTTTTTCTACGTATCTGTACTGTATCGTGACCATATGTCAATGAATGGAGCTACAGTGAATTTATGAAATCGCTTCAATCATTTGTAATAGCCCTGTACATAGGAAACAGACATTTTAATAGAAAGGAAAAATTTATGTATGATTCAGAAAATGATAACACTGATTCTGCGAGTAGCATATATCAGCACATTCATGAGCGTATTTGTTCACAGCACTCTCTCAGTGAATAACTCTAGATTGTTGACCTGTCTCCAGTATTATTAATTAATATCTCTCCCATAAAGTATGGAGACTGGAATAACCCATCACATTACAAGTAGTTTTGTGGTTAGAAGTGTGAAGAAGAATAGACAGATAAAAAATAATACAGCATGGATACGAACTAACAGATATGACAGTGGCTCCACCAGCTATGCTGTTCAGTCCAGACAGACATCTACTTCACATCTGTCACAAAATTCCCTTGCAATTCTGGGTTAGAGAAGTTGTTAGAAGTTACAAATAAAGACACAGCTGAATGCAGATCATTACATATTTAATAACCCAACTTCGCAATAAAGTAATATCAAGTACAAATTTTACAGTGCTTAGACTTACGATGCAAGTGGAGCCCTCATGTCATGGCCTTGTCTAGCAAACATAAGTGCAGAGATGCCCACTTGACGATCACCTTCAAATCCCAAAAAATGTATCAGCTTCAACAATGAAGGAGGGAGCAATGAAATACATAACTGAAATATTCCATAGCCAAAGCTTACTGCAGACATCAAACGAGATACTACATCTGGAGGAACAATATTTCTGGAACAAAAACATTTATGTTAAAATATGTTACAATCCTGCTACACAGCTTGTCATGGCATAAACAATACACGGATTTTATTCCATTTCTGCATTTAATTATGTCTTCTCATACCACCTCAAATTTAGTAATACAACAAATTGCTTACAGTAAAATCAGTCTCATTTACAATACTAATTAAAAAATACATTTTTTTCTAAATTTATCATAAATGTAACAACTTACGTAGGTTTACAATTAGCATGTGATGCAACTGAAGAAAGAGCAAGAAATGAATTTCTAAAGCCATTGCGACCATTTGGTGAACAGGAGGAGCTGCTGTATGATGGCACGGACCATTCTGACCCGGGACTTTGCAAGTTTGGATTGCTGCATCCACGTGTAATAACTTTCCACGAAGGAAACTGCGAACCTATAATAATATTGAACACAAAGCTAAGCGAAATGTTTGTGTGTGTTTCCATACTAAAGCAGGTAAACGAATAAAAGTTTTTATGTTAATAACTATTTCACCTTTATATCTAAAAAAACATGCAATCTGTTCTTTGCTTTAACCTTAAACTTGTTACACCTACAATAGTTGTGGATTGGTACACACTTATATCTACCAAGCACAAAACAATTCTACACATTAACAGAACAAAAAGTTTGTAAAAAATTTCTTACCTGGTACATCATCATTACCAAATGTTCTTCGATACAGTTGCAAAATTTGACTGTATGTATGCTGATATACCTTCCAGGCTTTGCGCAATACCCAGCCTCCTTTCACATAACCTGTAATATCTTGCTGTAAGAATGTCAGTAAAGCCACACACACTTGAGAGTCTGCGAGAATAATTTGTTCTTCCAGCTTGTCAGCTGTATTTTCCTGCAATGCAAAAATTTAACATTATTATTATTAATAATAACAATAATAATAATAATTGATTTCAATACAAAAAGTAACTATTCATCATTGCAAATGAACTGCCTGAGATTCGAAACTCATGCCACCATTTCAACAATTATTTTAAATGTAACTGAAGATTAAAATTATAAGGCGAGAGCAGTAGTACACCATGATTTTATGGTTGATTTTTCCCTTCCATACTGCTGGAAATAAAACAATGTCTATCACAGGCCTACTTTCAATTTACTTTTAGGACACATCATCAAGTGCAGTTGAAACTAATCAATTTGAGATATTTTTAATATATCCCATCAGAAAGCAATACAGAAAATATGGTGATAATCGATCTTACACCAAGACAGCTATTAGCAGATACCTCTAGAGTTTCACCAGAAGCACCTTAAGCAAAAATGCTGGTCATAATTAAAAAAGGGGGGGGGGCCAGCATCAAGCTATTTCTCTCTCCTCCCCAAGGAAGGAACTGTCAGTTCCAAAAGCTAGGTTGTGTGTCACTTTTACTTTTTTATGTCAGTGGGTGACAGTATTCGTTAGGCCCTTCACCTCATTGTTATTCCGAATTGCACAGCTTTACTGTCTGTTAATACAGCATAACAGACAAGGCAACAGAGTCCTACCAACATATTTACTATAGGTGTGGTATCAAAAAACTATCTGAAAATTGTGAAACTGTTTTAGATCATGTGGGGCACTGGTTTCTACCTTATCTATGCTATGTTCAATAAACTAATGAGAAAACTCTATTTAGTATGCACCTTACTAATACAAATGAATTACAACTTTTCATAATGTTACAAAACAGTTTTTTTAATAAAACAAAGTATTCCAAATTGTTATAATTTAGCAGGATAATATGCACTTTTGGCTTCAAAATGGTTTGTGTACAGATGAAATCCACAGTCTTTATGAAACAGCATTACAGGAAGGACTACCATGAAAGTATGCAAATGCAGTGTTAGGGGTAGACACATAAGAAAGTCATAACAAATCATTCAGTGCCACATTAAGTCAATACAAATAACAGAAACATAGAAAGCAGGTGCTAACAAGTGTGTAATTCACAAACTTTTTCGCCTTTAGATCAACAGAGTACAGAAAAAAGGTAGCAACAAAACTTACGGAAGAGAAATTGTCTTAGAATTTCTTAACTGTTTGTTGATCTGCCCGCTAGTGGCCCTTTCTCAGAATGGGCGAAAGTCTTGTCTCCAGCTTGATTAGAACCGAAAACTACCACACTATTCACTTGAAGGGTGAACACATGTAGCAATGCAAGGGATACCCAATTTTTTTTTATAAAAGTCAGTAAATCACTCAACGGACAGTATTTTTCAGTACAGGTATTTCGTTTATTCCAAACAAGTGTCAATTCGTGACATCGTCATCCAGACACAAGTTGACTGTAATCCGAATCCGTTCTAGCAGACTAATAGTTTATCTCGAGATAAATTTTATTGATTATGAAATAAAAGTTCTTGGAGTTTATTCAGAATTGGAAATGTTTAATTAGTAATTGCATGCCATAATTTATCTATTTAAGATAAAAGTGTTTTGATTTTTGTATTCATAAAAAAAGTGTGAATTTATGTGTGGCTTTTACTCTGAGGCGATTTATCACTTAGAGTGAAAAAGTGCATGTGTGCAGTTCGTTGACCTATGTGAATTTTATTTTTTTTTTTAATTTTGACTTGGATGGACACAAATCCAGTTCCAGTTACATTGGTTGGTTCGTTTAAAGGTGGGAGAAGGGACCAGACTATGAGGTCATGGATCCCTTGTTCCTAATGAAACAATGCCACAAGTTTGAGAATAAAACAGACAAAACATATAACATAAAATGGAAAGAAAGGAAAAGCCACAAGAATGAAGGGAAGGCAATGAACACTAAAGGGAACAAAAGCGGACAAGAAAACAACAGAGAGACACTAGAAACAGAAGAGAGTAAAACATAAAAGCAGATCACAGTGGCTGGCCACCCACGAGAACAAAAAGGGAAAGCCAGCCACTCCGCAATACATTAAAACCTCCATCCTCAAAGCACTAGGGTAGAGGACACAGAGGGACAAAGGACATGCACTAAAACCTACGTAGAAGTATAAAACCCACTCTCACAGATAAAACGTAAAACCAAACCTGCTGTGGAGGAATTGTTGCCCAACACCAAAGGCAGGGTGCTGGGAAAGTTAAAAGTCTGCCGCAGAGCGGCTAAAAGTGGGCAGTCCAGCAAGAGGTGGACGACTGTCATTTGGGAGCCACAGTGACACCAAGGTGGGTCCTCGCGATGGAGTAGGTAACCATGCGTTAGCCACATATGGCCAATGTGGAGCCGGCAGAGGACAACTGATTCCCTGTGTGAGGCCTGCATGGAGACTTCCACACATTCATAGTCTCCTTAATGATACACAGTTTGTTGTGCATGCTGTTATGCCATTCTGTCTCTCAAAGCCGGAAAACCCTGCGGCATAAGACAGAACGCAGGTCAGCTTTGGAGATGCCTATCTCCGGAAAAGTGGTTTCCGCGTCGCCTGTTTGGTCAGCCTGTCGGCAAGTTCATTACCAGGGACTCCAATGTGTCCTGGGGTCCACACAAACACCACGGAATGGTGGGACTGTTCCAGGGCATATATGGACTTCTGAATGGACACTACCAGAGGGTGGCGAGGGTAGCACTGGTCGATAGCTCATAGGCTGCTCAATGAGTCAGTACACAGGAGAAATGACACGCCAGGGCATGAGCAGATGTACTCAAGAGCACGAGATATGGCCGCCAGCTCTGCAGTGAAAACACTGCAATCAACTGGCAAAAAGTACTGCTCAATATGTCCTCCGTGTACATATGCTAAGCTTACATGACCATCAGCCACTGAGCTGTTGGTGTAAACCACTTCAGAGCCCCGGAACACGTCAAGAATCGAGAGGAAGTAACAGCGGAGAGCGGCGGGGTTAACGGAGTCCTTAGGGCCATGCAAAAGGTCCAGACGAAGCTGCAGCCAAGGCGTACACCATGGAGGCATAAGTGAACGGACCACAAATAGAGGTAGTAAAGGGAAGGACTCCAGTTCGGAGAGAAGGGACTGCATGCAAACCGCAATCATGCGAACCGCAATCGTTAGCCCCGATCTGGGCCACCGATGCAGGAGATGGACTGCCACAGGTGAGAAAAGGAGACAGTAATTCGGATGCTCAGGGGAACTATGAATGTGTGCTGCATAAGTGGCAAGCAGTTGCACACATCTGATCTGCAGCAGAGGGACACCAGCCTCCACCAGTACGCTGGTCACCAGACTCGTCCTAGAAGCTCCTGTCACTAATCGAACCCCACAGTGGTGCACAGGGTCGAGTAAATGCAATTCTGAAGGCACTGTCGAACCATAAACCACACTCCCATAGTCAGTTCGGAATTGGACAAGGACTCTGTAGAGCTGCAGCAGCTTACAGTGATCTGCACCCCATTTGGTGTTGCTCAGGCAACGGAGGGCATTGAGGTGCTGCCAGCACTTTTGCTTAAGCTAACTAAGATCAGGGAGCCAAGTCATTCGAGCATCGAATACCAGTCCTACGAACTGATATGTCTCGACTACAGTGAGTGGATCGTCATTAAGGTAAAGTGCGGGTTACGGATGAACGTTACGACGCCGACAGAAGTGCACGACACACGATTTTGCGGCTGAAAACTGGAAGCTGTGGGCCAGAGCCCATGACTGCACCTTGTGGATGGCCCCCTGGAGGTGCCACTCAGCAACAACAGTGCTGGAACGGCAGTACAAAATGCACAAGTCGTCTGCATACAGAGAAGGTGAGACAGAGGACCCGACAGCTGCTGCTAGACCGTTAATGGCCACTAAAAAGAGAGAGAGATTCAATACAGAGCCCTGCGGGACTCCATTCTCCTGGATATGAATGGAACTAAGGGAGTCACCAACTTGGACATGGAAAGTATGGAGCAACAGGAAGTTTTGGATAAAAATCAGGTGTGGTCCCCGGGGACACCACTCATACAATGTGGCAAGGATATGAGGTCGTTAAGTCATGTCGCATGCTTTACGTAAGTCAAAAAAGACGGCAACCTGGTGTTGCTCTGGAAAAGGCTGTTTGGATGGCAGACTCGATGGACACAAGATTATCAGTGGTAGAGCAACCCTGGTGGAAGCCGCCCTTACATGGAGCCAGCAAGCCATGTGACCCAACCCAACCGCTGACATGCCATACGTTCAAGCAGTTTACAAAGAACATTGGTAAGGCTGATGGGCCAATAGCTATCCACATCAAGCGGGTTTTTACTGGGTTTGAGCACTGGAATGATGGTGCTCTCCGCCACTGGGATGGAAAGATGCCATCGCACCAGATCCGGTTGAAGATGACGAGAAAATGTCGCTCGTAGTCAGATGAGAGATGTTTAATCATTTGGCTGTGAATGTGATCAGCCCCAGGAACTGTGTCAGGGCAGTGTGCAAGGGCACTGAGGAGCTCCCACTATGTAAATGGGGCGTTATAGGATTCACTGCAGCGTGTAGTGAATGAGAGGACATTCCCTTTCAGCTGCCGTTTGAGTGTGCAAAAGGCTGGGGGGTAATACTCTGATGCAGAGGCTCGAGCAAAGTGCTCGGCAATTGTGTTTGCGTCGGTACATAACTCGCCTTTATGGTAATGGGGACAGCTGTTGGGGCCTGGTATCCAAAAAGACGATCTTTGCCCAGACTTGGGAAGGTGACGTGTGGCACCCAACGGTGGAGACGTATCTCTCCCAACACTCCTTCTCTTGTTTGATAAGGTGGCGAACACGGGCACAGAGCTGTTTAAAGGCTATGAGGTGCTCCAGGGAAGAGTGCCGCTGTAGAGCTCGCCGACATTCCTTAATTACTTCAGCAACTTTCGGTGACCACCAAGGGACTGCCTTACACCTTGGGCACCCTAAAGAGTGAAGGATCGTGTTTTCTGCCACGGAAACAATTGTGCTAGTCACCTGCTCAACCATCACATCGATGTTACCATGTAAGGGAGATTCAGCGGTGACAGCAGAGGAGTTCCCCAGTCCACCTTGTTCAAAGCCCATCTGGGCAGGCGTCCATGGGTCTGATGCTGGGGCAGTGACAGGAAGATGGGGAAGTGGTCACTACCACACAGGTCGTCATGTGCTCTCTAGTGGATAGATGGGAGAAGTCCTGGGCTGCAAATTGATAAATCAATGGCCAAGTAACTACCATGAGCCACACTGGATTGTGTGGTGGCTCCAGTATTTGAGAGGCACAGGTCGAATTGGGCCAGTAAAGTTTTGACATCTCTACCTTGGCCAGTAAGCACAGCGCCACCCCACAAGGAGTTATGGGAATTAAAATCTCCCAAAAGTAGGAAAGATTTAGGGAGTTGATCAATCAGTGCAGCTAATACATTCAGGGGTACTACACCATCTGATGGAAGATACAAACTGCAGACAGTTATTTCCTGCGTCGTCCCTATTCTGACAGCCACAGATTCAAGAGGGATTTGAAGTTGCACAGTTTCACTACAGACCAAGTTTAGGACATAAACGCAAACTACACCTGACACTCGATTATAGTCACTACGGTTCCTGTAATATCCCTTACAGCCATGGATGGCAGGGGTCTGCATTGCTGGGAACCAGGTTTCCTGGAGGGCAATGCAGATAGCAGATGTAAAGCTTAACAGTTGCCGTAGTTCTGCCAGGCAGTGGAGAAAACTGCCGCAGTTCCACTGGAGGATGACATCGTGAGACTGGGAAGGCATGGAACATTCAATGAGGCAGTTTATGCTTCAGAGTCACCTGCTGTCACTGATTTATTGCCTGAGCAGTCTATATCCATTGTGTCTGAGGGGCCGGCAAGATCTAGGCCCTCAGCAGATGCCAAAATCTCCACCCCATCCTCAGCTGCAGAGCTTGTAGGTAGCGGTGGTGTGGGTGCCACCGCAATTTCCGTGGTCTTAGGGGTTTTCTTTATGGATTTCTCTCGCTGCTCCTTGGGTTTCCCTGGCTGGGAGGACTTCAATGGCTCAGTCTCCAGGACTGAGGATGAGCGTGAAGCCCTATGACCAGCTGCTTTTGGGCTCTTCAGCCACTGGCGGGTGTCATCTTTCCCACTAGCAGAAACCTGGGAAGGGAGTGACCCAAGGGACCCCTTCCTAGCAAGAGAAGCCGAAGAAGACTTACGCTTCTCTGGCTTAGAAGTGGGGACAGATATCCCTGATGGTTGGGGGGGTTTGCTCCTGAAGTGGATGGTGTAGGAGCAACAGGGAGGGAAATGCCCCCCACCATCAAGAGGGCAGGTGCAGCCTTCCGGCTCTGAGAGGTGATCTGGGTTGGCGGAGCTGATGGTGCCAGAACTGTTGTAGCGGTGGGATAAGACTATGTCATATGCACAGGATGCAGGCGTTCAAACTTTCTCTTAGCCTCAGTGTAGGTCAGTCTATCCAGGGTCGTGTACTCCACGATTTTCCTTTCTTTCTGGAGAATCCTGCTGTCAGGCGAGCATGGCAAATGATACTCACCACAGCTGACACAGATAGGAGGCAAGCCACATGGAGTACTGGGATGTGATGGGCATCCGCAATCTCGGCATGTGATGCTGGAAGTACAGCAGGAAGACATATGGCCAAACTACCAGCACTTACAGCACCGCATTGGGGGAGGGATATAGGGCTTTACATCACACCGGTAGACCATCACCTTGACCTTCTTGGGCAATGTATCACCCTCAAAGGCCAAGGTGAAGGCACCGGCGGCAACCTGTTTATCCTTCGGACCCAGGTGGACATGCTGGATGAAATGTACACCTCACTGCTCTAAATTGGCACGCAGCTCATCGTCGGACTGCAAAAGAAGGTCTCTGTGAAATGTGATACCCTGGACCATATTCACGCTCTTATGGGGCGCGATGGTTACAGAAACATCCCCAGCTTGTTAAAAGAGAGTAACTCCCATGACTGGGCAGAGGATGCCGTATTGATCAAGACTGACCCGGATTTCATTTTGGACAAGCGCTCCACCTCCCCAAACTTGTCCTCTAAGTGCTCAACAAAAAACTGAGGCTTCATCATCATGAATGATTCCCCATCAGCTCTCGAACATACAAGGTGCTAGGGTGAATAAGATCCGCTGCCATTCTTAGCCTCACATTCCTTCCATGGTGTGGCCAGGGAGGGGAACGATTTGGAGTCATACTTCTGTGCGTTGAATTGAGCTCGTGATCGCTTAGAGACTGCTGGTGTTTCACCACCAGCAAGAGATGATAGACTATGCTTCATCGCGTGTCATCCACCCTGATGCCACCCACTTCGACCAGGGGCCCTCCACACGGGCACCACCCAGCTGCAGCAAAGGCCACCTGCCAGGATGGCCATTCCCATGAGCCCCGATGCCCCAGGGGGATGGGCATCTGCCCTTGGCATACATGGGGAATTAACAGTGCAGGCATAAGCAGAGTGATCCCTGCGTGGTTAGGGGGCTACAACCAAAAGGGTACATGGTGGCCCTATCACAACGGACTGGCTACCATGCTGGGTATCAGGTGCAAAGAAGTCCATGGCCATCGTCGATGCAGAAATCGACACTGCATACATAGTGCATGGTGGAAAACGTACCCAGGAAGGTGTCCTTGCCCAAGAGATGAAGAATGGGTAGGACTGCAATGCGACAATGAGAAACTGGGCTAAAGATCTCAATGCACGATGGACACAATGCACCTTGTAAGGCACCCTTCCCCAATTGGCAAGCTCTTCGGGAAAAATTTTGAAGAATGGGGGTCAAACCCTACAGGAGACCATCACATAAAGGCCAAAATGCGTGAAACTCTTTTTAGTCACCTTGTACGACAGGCAAGAATACCTTGGGCCTATTATAACTCCTGGACCCGCAGGGCCAATAGGAAAAACAAACTTGCATGCTCGATTTCAAATATGTTACATGCCAGTGCGTAATCGAGCTGTCCTGTAAATCGCATACAATATTTTCCAATGCGCGGACTTAATGCATTAAGTTCGAAGTTTTTTTGAGACAAGTACTGATTTTGACAAAAATGAACTGAAAGTTTATTTAAAATATTGAGCTTCAGTTTAAATTGAGACACATATCACTGTGTTGATTACGTTGCCTAGCAACACTTGAATGTAGCTTAATTAATAAGTCCCACTTCACACACAAAATGTTACACATGACCGCATGAGAGCATGAAAGTGTTTTTCTTTCCGTAAATGCCAATAAACTGGCAGTTTCAAAAGTTAAATCATCAACTGTTGTGTAACTTCATTGTATCACTAAGGAACTTTTTATATTGTGTCTCTTCATCAACAGATCTCAAAAAGCCGGGACAAAAAAGAAGACGACTACAAGAAGAGGCATCGGTACACACTGTAATACTAAGGTAGCATAAAACTGCATCAAATAGTGCTCGCTTGTCCCAATGATGGCTAAGAAAGAGATTTTACAATGTAAATGGTAAAATAAGCTGCACTTTCTGCCATTCATTCTATAAAAACCAGAGAGATGAAAAGTATCATCTACTCATAATGATTACAATGTAACTGCTGGTGATGCTTCATCAATAATAGCAAAAAGCGCGTGATGAATGAGCTTCGCAGTTTTCAGACAATGTAAGTAAGAAAGAAATCAAAGTAACAAGAAGAGGTTACTCTAGGTGAGAATGGAATGGAATTTCTAAGCAGTATCTTGCAGTTGGTGTGATTTCCTCAGAGTTTATTTTTCGGCTGTTTCACACTAATGACACCTGTAGGCTACTACATAATTCACAAGGGACTTTTTGAGGTGTAACTATTAAAACAGACTGCTATTTTAAACATAACAGCACTTGTAGCTAGATCTGACCATAGAAAACACTAACTGTAATTTTATTTTACCTTGCAGAATATTTTTGAAAGTCTTAATAAGTCTTCATTGTGAAGCTCAGCAATGACAATAGTTTAAGGATATGAGTCAAAAAGAGAGGAGAAAAACAGGTCACAATTCAGTGGGAATGAAGCATGTCAGTTTATGTGGGCTCAATACAGTTTAATCTTACTTCAACAAGCCTAATTACAACATGGTTGAGCAAAACTACTATTTTAATTATCATTGTTACTATGACTGCCACTGATTCCAGTTCAATGTACAAGATCATCAATGACATTTGGTCTATTAATTGCCACAGGATACAGACCTCTGTACTATCTGTTTCACATTGTTTTCAGAGAAAGCATTTAGTATCATTCACAGGATGTCTTCTCCAGTGTCGACAGTATGATTGGGGAACACACATACGAGAAAATTGAGGTTTCATCTCAAGTTTTCCGTTAGATCTGGGGCAAGCCTGATCGCCATTAGAAAGATCCAAATGTTTATGTCTACTGTTGATACTGAGTCTTGTCCAAACAATCTCACATGCACCATCAGTTTCAATCTCAGAGGACTATGAGTTTCTGCTCTATTCAACAAACACACTATCTCCATAGCTCTTCAGCTAGGGACAGGCAAGTTTTGTGTAAATTATAATGTGCCAAATAATGTGAACTCAGTGATTTTTGCTATCAATGGAAAGTCAATCATTTTTACAAAATATTGCGAAATTTTCCCCATTCCTGCACACAAATCTTATAAATCTGAGACAGCAATTTACTGATATTGTCACATTATAACCAGAATCAAGTCAATATCTGAAAGCAGGTTTGTCAATGAAGTACAACACTTAACACTGAAAGCACATTTATTATGAACACTAATGCACAGCCAGAATAGAACTGACCCCCTGGACAGAGAATGCAACTGTTTATACAAACATCGAATACCCCAGAATGCTGGTATTTATACCAACATAAAACATTACGGAATATAAGAACATTACAAACGTAAGATATTTAATGAATCTTCCAGATGTGATAAATACTTAATAATAAATAATTGCTGGTGGTCAGGTTTGAACTGCCGACACGCCTTAGTGCGCTAGGCGGCAATGCTAACCACTACACTATGCTACACCGCATCGCACTACATGCATCACAGCTTGCAGCATTGCTCCTGGTCCTGGAGTAGCAGCAACCCACTGTTTCAGTAGTCCTCTTCTCACTGGACCCAACTACAGCACCCTGGATCTAGATTTTACAATGGCCCTCTGTATGGCACTACTGGTGGATCCTCTTGCTCTGGTTGTGTTGTTACATGCTTTTCACTATGATGATCATCAAATGTAGCCCCTTCGTCAAAGTTTCGCATTTGTTGAGCAGGTCTTAAGTTTCCATGAACCTCACATCATTGATCTGGGCTGTAGTAGGGCTTCGTATGGATTGTATTGATGATGTCTCTGTGCTTTTGGCTTCTTGATGAAGGGTCATAATCCTTAACTTTATATGTGACACCCAAAAGCAATGAAGTGCATGATCAGGCTCAAAGTAGTGCTTTAATAACTTATGCACAGGCATAAAAGTCCATACCAAGTCCCCTTGGCTCCATCTCACTGGATGGTGTTTGCCATTACAGCACTCTGAGTCTTTGTCCTGGGTATCCAGGATCTGTATACAAAGCCAGCTGCATCGCTTCTTTGGTCTTGGTGATGAGGTGTTTCATGTAGTCATCCTGAACATCATCTGGTTGAAACTGGAACAGTACATCCATTGTCATTTCAGCCTCGTGACCATCGCGCAGTGTGAAGTCTATAGAGCCTGGCTTCTCTGTCTTGTATGCGAATGTCACAACAGCTTGTATTATATCCCAATCTCTCTGTTCAAGATCAATATGACAGAGCATATCTGCAAATGTTTTACTGGCGTGTTCTGCAAGACCTTTCATCTGCAGATTGTAGGTAGTCATCATCCTGTATATGATGTCGCAACACGAAATTATATCTGGTACTATTCTCGTCTGAAAAATTTTTCCACGGTAAGAGATCAGCACACTGACTGCGCCATGCTTCAAAATGATGTTTTCTACAAAGGAACTTCGCAATTTCTGGAGCTTCACCAGTCAGCACAGCTTAGGTAACACTGTAGAGGAGAAGTAGTCAGTGCAGATTATTATCCACTAATGCCTGTTTGTTGAGTTCAGAAACTTTCTCAAGCGGTTGATTCTGATTTGATGCAGAGATGATGATGCGACAAGCAACATTAGTAACAGATGCTAGAATTAAGTCCAAAGCACGTGCTTCTGTCTTTGGGATTCCTTACAATGACTTACATAAAGTCTAATGATAAACAGAGATCTGGCTAGTGACCTGCATCTGATTCTGTATAGTTTTCACAAATACCAGGTGACCAGTTGTTGGAGTGTCATGGAAATGCTTCAAGACAGCTGGCTACAGATGAGCTGGCACTGGCTACAAATGAGCCGGCATGAGGAGCACCTGTGTCCAGCCCACTGGATCATAGTTACTCTTACACAATGGTCTATTTATTAGCTCAAATCCTCCTCTGGTTGGTTTCTCATTCTTCAAGGCTTGTATGGTTTTCAGCATTGCTACACCTACCCTCTATTCAGCAGCAATGTCATTTAATGCAGCAATGACAGAGATTTCATCCATGGTGCTGTGTTCTGCCAAAGAATACCTTGAAAGGTAGTCAACACTCTTGGGTTCAGGTCTGCTTTTGTGTACAACTGAGGCTAGTCAGCCAGTGTATAGGATGGCAATCCGTCACAACAATGAATGATTTGCTGAATAAATATGGCTGGAATTTTGTTGAGGACTCAAAAAACAGCATGCCACTCTTTCTCGATTGTATAGGAGTTCATTTTGGACTTGGAGAGTTCTCTGGAAGCATAATCTATCATCTTTTCGACACGGTCCTTAATATGTTCTAAAAGGCCTCATCCCAAAACCGCTACTGTTGGTGTGAAGTTCTGTTTCAGCATTATCGCTGTACAATGCTAGAACTGAAGGTGATATTAGTGTCTCTTTAAGGACAATGGAAGATCTCTCTTGTGCCTCAGTAAAGGATAATTTGGTGTCTCCCTAGATTCGATCTTGTAAGGGATATGCCTTGGTGCAGAAATCCTTTATGAATCACTTGTAATCCAAGCAAATTCTGAGAAAAACTACTCACATCACAAATGTACTTCACAATCCACTAAATACTTCGATGGCGATTGCACCTTTCGACACAATCAAGCACCTGTTCATAATGCACTGCCTGTGGCAGAATGTTTACACGACAGTAACATCCCTGTAATGGACTGACCTGCACCGAGTCCTGATCTGAATCCTATAGAACACCTTTGGGATGTTTTGGAATGCCGACTTCGTGCCGGGCCTCACTGACATACATTGATGCCTCTCCTAAGTGCAGCACTCTGTGAAGAATGGGTTGCCATTCCCCAAGAAACCTTCCAGCACCTGATTGAACATATGCCTGCAAGAGTGGAAGATGTCATCAAGGCTAAGGGTGGGTCAACACCATACTGAAATCGAGCATTACCGATGGAGGGCACCACGAACTTTTAAAGTCATATTCAGCCAGGTTTCCAGATACTTTTGATCATATATTGCAGGTTAGAAGAGGGAACTGCAGCACGAGTAGCAATTTATCCCTTCAGTGTCATCATCATTCCACCCTGGACTTTCCATTGTTTGACAATGCTTTTTGAGTGCTAAGATATTTTAGTGTGATCTCAAAAATTCAATTTATCTCCCAAAATGCCAAAAGTATAATTTATGCAATCAATTAATTCATGAATAAGATTAATTTCACTTTAGACAACTAAAAAAAAAGCCAGTGGGAATCATCTGAGTTATCCAAAGTGTTCAACTGTATCAACCAGTCTTTACTATTACATAAAATGAAAATACAGAATTACGCATAGTTCCTTGCAGCAGTGTAAGTCATTTCTGACAAAGAGAAAGCAAAGGATTATCACAATATCCAGCAAAGGAAAGTACTTCTTGAAATGGAGAAGTATTTCAAAAGGGTTACTATAAGGTTCAAACTTAGGCCCAATCCCTTTTCTGTTTTTACATAAGTGACTTACCCACAAACATACATTATCATTAAGTATTATTTGCTGATGATACATCAGTACTGACAGAAAATAAAAACACAGAAGAAATGCCTGAAAATGTCATTAACACTCTACAAAACCTATCTGCCTGGTTCCATCTAAATGGTATAAAGCTAAATATCAAGTTGGTGCATAAGTTTGTAGCATTTTTGTTTTGCACATTGGTATTCTGCTTGCTATGGGTTCATTTACTGATTGTCATTGTTTAATTTGTAGTTCACTGTTACTATTTGAGTTTACATATTGTCATTTGGAGACAGTGGAGCTGTGGTTGCTAGAAAACTGAGTGCCAATTGGAGAAATCAAAACATTTCCAACATATTCTCCTGTTTGAGTTCAATACAGGGGTAAAAGCAGCAGAGGCAGCCAGAAACTTTTGTGCTGTGTATGAGGTTAATACCACAGTACATAGCATTAAAAGAAATGATTTGCTCATTGTACAGAGGTGTTTTGACATTAGTGACTCATCACATTCACGAAGACCTTCAGGGTTTCTTTAAGATTTTTTAAAGACATTAATCCACAATCTACATCAGTATTCACAAATGTGACACACTGTGATCATTCCACCATCGTGCAACATTTGCATGCAATGGGGGAGGTTCAATAATTGGATATATAGGTACTACATGCTCTAAGCCAAAATCACAAGAAGGTGCCCCAGTATTAGCAGATGGCTGTAAAGAGTGAAGGAGAATATATTATTGGTGACTAAAGACTCTGTTATGTGTATCTGCTGTGTTTATTAATCTTGCAGAAAAACACTAAGAACTTATGCACCAACCCAATATTACAAACACACAGCTGTCAGTTCTAGTATAATATATTTGTCCAATGAATACCCGTTTATCATCTTCATTTCTTCTTGGTGTAGTAATTTTAATGGCCAGTAGTGTATTATGATTATAAGCTGGTGAGTCTCCTGTACACTAAGTCAATTATGTATGTTATGAGACAATAAAATTATGATTCTACATTACATCCTCCAACACTTTCTCAGGCTCAGATTCACAATGGCCTCTTCACTCTTCCATTCTGTAAGTAACTTCTGCCTAGTGCTGTTCTGTTCTCAATGACCAGACACTGCTGAAGTAGTAAACATTTTCAAAATTCACCACTGAAATATAGAGGCTGTACCAGGAGAAATGGTCAATATTCAGGGATATGACTGGAATTATAATTTGAAACAAAACAGTCTAGTGAACATGGTCTCTAAAATGCATACCTTAAGAGCTACAAGCACTTGTTTAGTAGAAGAAATGTTTTTCACAGTAGCAAAAACGAACAAGAGCTCATAGCTCTAAGTTATGCACTTTACAGCCCATGTTTTCTAGGCTTTTTCAGTTTGAATGACGATTCCTGTCGTATTCTTGAATACTGACCATTCCCTGTGGAACACCACGTGTAACTATGTAATAATCACTGTTAACTTTCATACAGTTTTGACGCTCTTAATTATTTCAATTTTTATTTTGTTTCACTTCTATCTACAAAGACTTCCCTTGACATAATTAGGATAATTTGCCGATTCACATATTTAAATTGAATAAGTGTGCCTGTATTAACAAAACAACAGCACTAACAAATAGCATTTAGATTCTTATGCACTCTTTGTAATTAAATAATAATGTACATACATCTTATTCCTCAATCGTGTCATCAAATGTTTGCAATACATTTGCTGTGTACATAGCAGTGTCCATCTAAGTAAATTGATAGAGTTTAATTTATGTTACATTCACCCAGCATTGTACTTGTTTCCAAGGCTCAAAATTGTAAAGGGATATTACATAAGCTTACCATTCCTGTATCACTGCCAAAAACTTTATTCTTTACAGTCTTCAGCCACCCAATGTCCTGAGCACAGCGTTTCTCCATATCACGCAAAGTTTGTAAGGACTCTTGCAGTTTTTCCTCTTCAAATGTCATCAGTGCATTCTACACCAAGAGATAAAAGAACATAACAAATTAGTTACCTAAATATGTTTACAAACATGGTTCAACAGATACATACAATACAGGCATCAACTTTGACTCATGATGTAACAATGTTGTGTTCTGTGACATTATGGATAGGGTGTGTACATGAAGATGGCATCTGGTAGTACATCATGGCACTCTACTATTGAATTTCAATGTTTCAAAATATATAGACATAATTATGTGTACTTCTGCACTCAGAATTGGTTGCCATAAATGTTTTCTGAGTATTGTACCACATCATAATGTATAAAAATGGAGAAAGCAACATTTCGGCCACTGTTAACAATGGCCTCCTTCTAGGTATAACGGTGTGCTTTAGCTGTGAGGAATCACTTATATTTTATCATTGCCACTCACTGAGAATGACATTATAATTTTGGAAGATTGTAATTGTGATTGGTCACTTGAAATGAAAAGACCAATCACAACTACGATCTTTCAAAACTTGTTCATCGTGTTGTTATTAGTGACTGATTGCAATTGAAGCTAGATAGTGGTGAATACTTTGTTTTGTGGTTTGGAACTGTTAGTAGCTGTCATGGATATGACAAATAAATTCACTGAATGTTGCTATGGGTGAAGATATGACCAGTACCATTGACATTCTGCAACTATATGGCTTGTGGATGAATTTGTATAGTGCCACAAATGTGGTAAATACATGAAGCTGACAAAAGTTGCTGCTTGATTTTGTTTTATTCTTGCTTATTTTGAAGGAGTGTATGATTTAATTTATGTTAATTTTATTTTTTATTTGTATTTTATGTTGGGCATTGATGGGTGAGTGATTTTTTGATGGGCAGATTGTGATACAGAGAGGTTAGGATAGAGGGTCTTTTTGTTTTGTGTTTCAGTGTTCTGTTCATTAATGAGTAGTGGCTTTTTGGCTAAACTTAAGTATAAATCAGGGTCAAAGAAAATTTGCCAATGCTGAATGGGGACTGTAGAAGCAATTCTTGCAGATTACGTAAGAACTAGTGTCACAAACTGATGGAAGTGGTGCCTCTTTCAGTAATGCATGAACTAGCATAGAAAAAAATTGGACATGGTGCCCGGTTGATCTGTAGCACACCCTATAGCCTAGCTGAGGTGGTGAAGCCAATCAATGTGAATGGAAGAAAACAGAGTGGCGATGGATCGGTCTGTAACATAGCGCAAAGTCTAACTATAAGGTTCAGATGTGACAGTTTGGTGGTTCACAAGCAGGAATCACAATATTTGGTGGGGCGCTATAGAATGATCAGATTTCAGAGGTGGTGGTTAGCCAAGAACTAAGAGTACAACTTACATTTCACAGAACATCCCATTTTATATTACAGAATTCTTAACTATATTTCATTTTGCCACTGCATTTATTTACTTTCTTGTCATGACAATGTTAATCAAATGCTATTTTCTCTTTTGTTCTGCAATGATGTCTCATCAGTCAACACCTCCATTGCCAACAACTATTACATATTTTGTATGTTTCTCTTGAAATATAATTTTAAGCACACTGTATAGCAATTTTTATGATTTATACCAGTAGATGTATTTCTTACCCACATTTCACTACCTTACAAATGATTGTAGTATATGTCAATCCCTTAACAGGGTCCAGATGTTTTCTTAAGTTTTTTTTTCTCGATAGTCTGGATTTTTTGTGTGTGATGGCAGATTTTGGTTGGCAAGTACATATTTTTGATTTTTTTGGTTTGTTTCAAAGTGTTTCACATACTTTTATTTGGTGTAGCAGCTTGTGATTTGGTTTTATATGTAATTAACATTAATGAATCAACATATGAATTTGTGGCTTGGGTGTGGCAGTCAATAATATTTACTTAGGAATAAGGGTATTGTGAAATTTGTTCCAGCTATATAGGTCAAGTGAAGATTTTGATACCAGCATTTACAGCAAGGTCTGGCTATTTCTCTACCAACTTTTTCAATACCACTTTTGCAGATTCACTTGTTCACTGGGACTGTAAAGTTCAATTTCCCTCCTAATTCTTTATTTGCCTTTATTCCATACCCACATGGGGTCAGCAGGGTTATTATCAGATTTGATGTTCTTAATTTTATTGGGGGACTGGATGCCCTTCCTGTCACCATCCCTGTAACCCCCCCCCCCCCCCCCCCCCCGGAATGGAATTTTTTTTTGGTGGGCTGATTTGACCTTGAGCTGGTGCACCACCTGAATTGCAGAAGTGGCACGCTAACATCTGTGGCTATTTAGGTGGGACATTTTTTCGATGCCTATTGTGGTTATCCAGTTGAGTATAGTTCAGTTCACATAATCAGATTAATTGAAGGTGACAATACTGAATTGTGAGGTTTTTATGCGACCTTTACGTAATATTGGCATTAATGATTTCTTTTTGCCAGGTTATGTAATGTCATTTGTTTTGTTTCTCCCCATCCAATTTCCCGCCCTCCCAATTTCTGTGAATGTCCTGTTAGTCTCATGCTTGTCTTGAAATTATTATGATTAAATTTTGAATTTGTTTCTCTTTTGTTAATTGCAATGAATTTGTGACATTATGGGTGCCTAATTGGATAGAGGTGATATGGCTGTATCCACCATCTTGATAGACCAAAAATCAAAGCTGATGGCTAGACCAAAAATCAAAGCTGATGGCTAGTATCAGACATTTTTGTATTTCTAACAAGTTGTATGCATTTAACTAAAATCTCCCACAAATAACAATAATCACATGAGAAACCAGGAAGAAACACAACAAACTAAATTATTTCTTTGCACTACACATTAATTTACAAGTTAATGAAAGTCATAGATGTAAGTGGTAGCACTGCATGCTTTTGCAATGGCAATCATTTTCAGTTTTGCTTCATAAGTGGGGACAGGGAGGAGTGGGGGAGGGGGGGGGGAGACTTCTCTATACACTCATAAGCATGATGATAGAATACATATTTCAACATGCCTCAAGCTGATTTTATCCTCACATCAGGTAAGACTAATATTAATAGTTAAACTCTCTATGTACAATATATTTTATTATATGTATATTATATGTAAGGTCACTACAGTGTCTATTTACTCACAAAAATATTGGGTGAACTGAAACTACCAATAGTGGGTGTTGGCTTCATTCTGTGACATAATGATGATGTGGTGTGTGACATCATAAAAGTGCACACAGGTAAAGAACAGAACAGTTGGTTGGGGTAACAGAGCAATCTAGCAGTCTGTAGCCCAAGATCTAAGTTAGGTTGATAGGCTACAATTTGGTGAAGCCAATGAATTCATTAGTACAAAGCCAATGAATTCGATTAGAAAATCACCAAAGAATGTGAATACATAATCTCTGTTGTCACACTGTACTAATCTGTATTGTAACCGAGAACTAATTAAGGTTTAAAGGTGACAATTTGGTTGTGAGTTGGCAAAATGGTGTCATTGTTTATTACACCTAAAGAGGTTTTGTGGAGATAGTGGTCATTGAGAGAAACAATGTAAGCTAAAACTAAGTTTGATGGTTGGTAAAACCATCACATTTATCACAGCAAAAAGCTTTTGTTGTTAAAAAATATTTTTATTGGCATACTGTCCTGTAGCATAAGCTACTGCCTGGGTTAGATTGGAAGTTGATAGTTTTGGTTGGAGTTCCAATGCAAAAAATGTGCCATCCGAATCTCTCTCTCTCTCTCTCTCTCTCTCTCTCTCTCTCTCTCTCTCTGTATTCATAGTTACATACATAGTTGAGGGGCATGCATGAAATGGAAGCAGTGCTTCAACGACCGATTCATCAGTATGGCACATTGCCCAAGGTCTACGCTCCATATGATGTGACGTCCGTGCCATCCACGTCGCCACCAAACAGGCACTTCAACAAGATGCAGCAACCGCATATTAGATGCTCTATCACTCCTAGGCTGGCCGTGTTAATCAGCACCATGCTCTGGCCAGTCCTGCTTGTACAGCCCACGGACAATCTCCACACCATTCAGCCTCATTGCCTCATTTTTAATTGCTCCCGTTCTATACCAACTGTCAGGCAGTATGGTTTGCTCTACGCAAGTGCTTGATGTCTGCCCATGGGATTGATGGCAATGATGTAAGATTTATGACCTTACTTGGCCACCTCAACAGCGACCTATTCCTGGCAGCGCCCATTCACAACAAATACGAGATGACTAAGGCTTTGCTGCTCCAGTGCCTCTCATGCTCCCCAGAACAGCAGCAACATGTAATTATGCACTAAGAAACCTTCAGAGAAAACCCGCCAGCCTCACTCTGGTGATGCCTACAAATACAGATTGATCCTACGCTGATGCCTGACTGCATATTCTGGACACTGTGGCCATTGAAACTTCCCACATACGCCCAGACCATATTACTATCACACAAGGATGAACCCCTCAATGCCAGACTCCGCCTCGAGTAAACATTTCCTATGCAATCCACCTTTGAGAAAATCAAGGATGACTTACTACACACTATTACACTGACTCATCTGTCCCCCAATGCCCACCTTGCTGTAACAGTGGATGCGAGTGACCTCACTATCAGTGCCACATTACAACAGGAAATAACCAGCATTTCTCAACGTCTGCGGTTTTCTCTTGTAAACTTTCAGACACACAGGATAAGTGATCAACCTTTGATTGTGAGCTACTTGCCATGTACGAGTTCGTCCACTAATTTCAAGATGAGTACAGTGCATACACCCCTTACTATTTACATGGATCATTGCCCCCTGGCTAACATTTTGCACAACCTGTCTGATGATCCCTTCCCCAGGAGGCCTCCTGTCTGCCTCAGAGATTACAAGGTCTCTGGCATCATTGCAGTCATTGCCCCACAACAGATCAACACCGACACCTCACCTCTCCTGTGCTCTGCACTATGGTCAAAGGGGGGCTCTATGGCAATGTGGTGACTATACGTCATCTCTGATTGAAGAAAAAGACATCGCTGCCCTGTGCAGTAGAGTGAATTATAATATCTGTGACCTTTTAGTATCATCAAACCTCTGACCGGTGTAGATCACAATGTAATTCTGTCCAGCAAATAAAGTAAGGGTTTGTCTTTCATGCTCTGTGTACCATTTATAACATATTCACTGACACTGGTACCACTTTCCCTACAGCTGCACTGCTTCAAAAAATTTTCACTGTTCTGAGACAAGGATACTCTTCTTTTAAGGAAGAAAGAATTACTTGCAGATATACCCAAATTGCTACTTTACCATGTTCCAAATCATCAGATACAACAGGATAATTTCTTATGCCAAGCAACTGCAGTGAAAACAGCAAGTTGGTTGTGGGACCAGTGAGCAGTCTGGATATCATCTTGAGAAATCAATTAATAATTTTCTGCAAAGTCCACTTGCAAAACTACTTAATTATTCATCAAATTTAATTTATCTTTTTATAACATGTCTTTTAAAGAAGGGAAGTTGTTTCGAGACTTCTAGCACTGGCTGCCTCACATTTGAGGATTTTTCAGGTAACCTGTGTCATTTGCTTCCCACTGGCATAAAGTTGCAGGCTTTTCCAAGTTGCTTTCTTCAAAAATTGTTTGAAATACACGTGTATCACAATATTCACAATGATCATTAATAAAATCTTTATTCACTGGATCACATGTTCCAGCACTAATAAGTTCATTGCAACTTCTTGGAATATGTTTTTCTGTTAATGCACCATAAATGCTTGAAAGCAAAAATTCCATGTTTGGATGATATTTTCAGAGACACTGTGAGGCATTTTTGAATATGGTAAAACATGCTTAGAACTTCATGTAAAGAATGTGGATTTCTTCACTTTGTAACTCCAGGGATATCTTCAATGAAAAGAGAGAGTGCTTCTGAGATAGGCATAAGGAGAATGCTTCTTCACTGATGTGAATCCAGAAGCCTTGACTGAACACAAACCATGTTTCACTGGTTCTTGACGACTAATGTCATCTCTCTGATACAAAATTATCATTTTCTCATCTATTTCTTTGCAACTTGATGTCACATTTACTTTTTTCTTTAAAAATTTCTTTGCATCTCATACCATTTCTAAATTGAACTGTCTGGCCACAGCTCCCCATTTACTAAGGCTCTTAGGTAATGCTTTCTTGGCTTTTTTCACTGTTTGTCTAATGATTGTCAACATGGGTAAGCTTTGTTAGGAGATTCATTACCATTGACTTTAATCATGGATTGTTTCTTCCTCTCCCGATATTTACGTTTTTTTTTTTTCCTTTCACACAATTTTAATTTTTCTTTTTGCTGTTTGCTTTATGGGGTATTCTTTCCAAGATTAATTTTTCATTGTTGTCTTTTTTCGGCATGTCTCTCTTTTTCATTTTTTAGATACTCTTGATACCTCCCAGGATCTGTTTCAGTTGGTTGGTATGCAGCCACATGTGATGATGAACTCATCTTTAAATTTGAAAAGATTATTATTTTATTAATATCTATTACCAATATTATCAAAATGAATTGTTATATATTTGATTTTAGCAAAGAAGAAACCAAACACAATGATGATAAAGTAATTTTTGTGGATTATTAGTCACTGTCATTTGCTGTGTTATGGTTGCCACACATTTTTGAAACATCTTAATTTATAAACAACAGGAACCTTAGCAAAGTTCTCCCTATAATACAGTTTGGTCAGGTATTAACTAAGAATATTTAGACTTGAGAAACTTGGTGATCAATAATGGCTTCATAATAAAACCTTTCATTGCATTTTGTTAAGTGTGGCACAAAACAAAAATTGAATAAGAAAACTGTCTTACCTTCCAAATTAATATCCATACCCTTTATTTCTTTCCTAACAATACCAGTAATGTCTGTAACTGATGCAAGGAGAAAAAATAAAATTTAGATGTATTTACATGAGATCAAAAGAAAGTGTTATTTCCCTTCAACTAAAGAGATTTATGATTTTACACTGCTATTTATAATGTTGGTCTGTGTCTAATTACACAATTTAGAACTTAATCTTTATTAAACACAGTCTCTCTTCTCCTGCCATTCACTATTGTAATCATGTGTGACAAGCTTCCTGCATTTCTACCCATCCCCATCATATATTTAAACAAACTCAATTGTCTTAAGGCAAATCTTTCTTTCAAAATGCTACAGGAATTAAAATTCTTTCCTACAGGATCTATAAGTTGGAATTACCATGCTAATTTTATTTTTCATCTATTTGATAAAATCTTCCCAGTGCTGTTTTCGTAATTTTATCCACACTGCCTCATAATATAAAAGTGTCCTTGTATGCAGTTAAATTAAATACGTTATAGGTTTACAGCGTGGCACAATTTAACACTTTGATATATCTCCTATTGTGTTATTCTAAGCAGCTTTCATTGTAGTTATTCAGTCATAATGATCTCCTATTCATGGATTGGAACAAAATTATCCAGAAAAACGCCAAAGAGCTCTGATGATGGCTGCAAAAGTGTCTTCTTGTTGTTGTTGTGGTCTTCAGTCCTGAGACTGGTTTGATGCAGCTCTCCATGCTACCCTACCCTGTGCAAGCTTCTTCATCTCCCAGTACTTACTGCAACCCACATCGTTCTGAATCTGCTTAGTGTATTCATCTCTTGGTCTCCCTCTACGATTTTTACCCTCCACCCTGCCCTCCAATGCTAAATTTGTGATCCCTTGATGCCTCAGAACATGTCCTACCAACCGGTCCCTTCTTTTTGTCAAGTTGTGCCACATACTCCTCTTCTCCCCAATTCTATTCAATACTTCATCATTAGTTATGTGATCTACCCATCTAATCTTCAGCACTCTTCTGTAGCACCACATTTCGAAAGCTTCTATTCTCTTCTTGTCCAAACTATTTATTGTCCATGTTTCACTTCCATACATGGCTACACTCCATACAAATACTTTCAGAAACGACTTCCCGACACTTAAATCTATACTCGATGTTAACAAATTTCTTTTCTTCAGAAACACTTTCCTTGCCATTGCCAGTCTACATTTTATATCTTCTCTACTTTGACCATCATCAGTTATTTTGCTCCCCAAATAGCAAAACTCCTTTACTACTTTAAGTGTCTCATTTCCTAATCTAATTCCCTCAGCATCACCCGACTTAATTCGACCACATTCCAGTCTCCTCATTTTGCTTTTGTTGATGTTCATCTTATATCCTCCTTTCAAGACACTGTCCATTCCGTTCAACTGCTCTTCCAAGTCCTTTGCTGTCTCTGATAGAATACAATGTCATCGGCGAACCTAAAAGTTTTTATTTCTTCTCCATGGATTTTAATACCTACTCTGAATTTCTCTTTTGTTTCCTTTACTGCTTCCTCAATATACAGATTGAATAACATCAGGGAGATGCTACAACCCTGTCTTACTCCCTTCCCAACCACTGCTTCCCTTTCATGTCCCTCGACTCTTATAACTGCCATCTGGTTTCTGTACAAATTGTAAATAGCCTTTCGCTCTCTGTATTTTACCCCTGCCACCTTTAGAATTTGAAAGAGAGTATTCCAGTCATCATCATCATCATCATCATCATCATCATCATCATCATCATCATCATCATTTAAGACTGATTATGCCTTTCAGCGTTCAGTCTGGAGCATAGCCCCCCTTATACAGTTCCTCCATGATCTCCTATTCAGTGCTAACATTGGTGCCTCTTCCGATGTTAAACCTATTACTTCAAAATCATTCTTAACCGAATCCAGGTACCTTCTCCTCGGTCTGCCCCGACTCCTCCTACCCTCTACTGCTGAATCCATGAGTCTCTTGGGTAACCTTGCTTCTCCCATGCGTGTAACATGACCCCACCATCTAAGCCTGTTCGCCCTGACTGCTACATCTATAGAGTTCACTCCCAGTTTTTCTTTGATTTCCTCATTGTGGACACCCTCCTGCCATTGTTCCCATCTACTAGAACCTGCAATCATCCTAGCTACTTTCATATCCGTAACCTCAACCTTGCTGATAAGGTAACCTGAATCCACCCAGCTTTCGCTCCCATACAACAAAGTTGGTTGAAAGATTGAATGGTGCACAGATAACTTAGCCTTGGTACTGACTTCCTTCTTGCAGAAGAGAGTAGATCGTAGCTGAGTGCTCACTGCATTAGCTTTGATACACCTCGCTTCCAGTTCTTTCACTATGTTGCCATCCTGTGAGAATATGCATCCTAAGTACTTGAAACCGTCCACCTGTTCTAACTTTGTTCCTCCTATTTGGCACTCAATCTGTTTATATTTCTTTCCCACTGACATTACTTTCGTTTTGGAGATGCTAATCTTCATACCATAGTCCTTACATTTCTGATCTAGCTCTGAAATATTACTTTGCAAACTTTCAATCGAATCTGCCATCACAACTAAGTCATCCGCATATGCAAGACTGCTTATTTTGTGTTCACATATCTTAATCTCACCCAGCCAGTCTATTGTTTTCAACATATGATCCATAAATAATATGAACAACAGTGGAGACAGGTTGCAGCCTTGTCTTACCCCTGAAACTACTCTGAACCATGAACTCAAATTACCGTCAACTCTAACTGCTGCCTGACTATCCATGTAAAGACCTTTAATTGCTTGCAAAAGTTTGCCTCCTATTCCATAATCTTGTAGAACAGACAATAACTTCCTCCTAGGAACCCGGTCATATGCCTTTTCTAGATCTATAAAGCATAGATACAATTCCCTGTTCCACTCATAACACTTCTCCATTATTTGCCGCAAGCTAAGGATCTGGTCCTGACAACCTCTAAGAGGCCTAAACCCACACTTATTTTCATCCAATTGGTCCTCAACTAATACTCGTACTTTCCTTTCAACAATACCTGAGAAGATTTTACCCACAACGCTGATTAAAGAGATACCTCTGTAGTTGTTACAATCTTTTCTGTTTCCATGTTTAAAGACTGGTGTGATTACTGCTTTTGTCCAGTGTGATGGAACCTGTCCCAACTCCCAGGCCATTTCAATTATCCTGTGTAGCCATTTAAGACCTGACATTCCACTGTATTTGATGAGTTCCGACTTTTTTTCATCCACCCCAGCCGCTTTATTGCACTGCAATCTATTGACCATTTTTTCCACTTCCTCAAATGTGATCGTATTTCCATCATCATTCCTATCCCATTCTACCTCGAAATCTGAAACATTACTGATCACATTGAGCAACTCTTCAAAATATTCCCTCCATCTGCCCAAGGCATCCACAGGATTCACCAGCAGTTTTCCTGACCTGTCCAAAATACTTGTCATTTCCTTCTTACCTCCCTTTCGAAGACTGCTAATTACACTCCAGAATGGTTTTCCAGCAGCTTGACCCATAGTCTCCAACCTGTTTCCAAAGTCTTCCCACGATTTCTTCTTGAATGCTGCAATTATCTGTTTGGTTTTGTTTCTTTCTTCAACATAACTTTCTCTGTGTACCTGGGTTCTGGTATGTAGCCATTTTTGATACGTCTTCTTTTTCCTTTTACAGGCTGCCTTGACTGTATCATTCCACCAAGCTGTTTGCTTCATCATACTTTTACACACTACTGTTCCAAGACATTCTTTAGCCACTTCTAGTACTGTGTCCCTGTACCTTGTGCATTCCTTTTCCAATGACTGTAATTGACTACATTCAACTAAACGGTACCTTTCTGAGATCGCTGTTATGTACTTGTGCCTGATTTCCTTATCCTGAAGTTTCTCCACTCTTATCCTCCTACATATGGACCTGACCTCCTGCACTTTCGGCCTCACAATCCCAATTTCACTGCAGATTAAATAATGATCAGTGTCATCAAAGAATCCCCTGAATACATGTGTGTCCCTCACAGCCTTCCTGAATTCCTGATCTGTTGTTATATAGTCAATGACAGATCTGGTTCCCCTGCCTTCCCAAGTATACCGGTGAATGTTCTTATATTTAAAAAAGGAGTTTGTGGTTACTAAGCCCATACTGGCACAGAAATCCAAGAGTTGTTTCCCGTTCCTGTTGGCCTCCATATCCTCTCCAAATTTACCCATAACCTTTTCATACCCTTCTGTTCGATTTCCAATCCTGGCGTTAAAATCACCCATGAGTAGAACACTGTCCTTGTCCTTTACTCTAACAACTACATCACTGAGTGCCTCATAAAAACTATCCATCTTATCTTGATCTGTCCCTTCACAATGCGAATATACTGACACAATCCTAATTTTCTTGCTAGACACTGTCAAATCTATCCACATCAGTCGTTGTTTACATACCTTATTGCAACTACGCTGGGTTCCATATCTTTCCTGATGTAAAGCCCTCCACCCCATTGTGCTATTCCTGCTTTGACTCCTGACAGGTAGACCTTGTATTCTCCCACTTCCTCTTCTTTCTCACCCCTCCCCCGAATGTCACTAACAGCTAAAACGTCCAGCCCCATCTTATTTGCAGCCTCTGCCAGCTCTACCTTCTTCCCAGAGTAGCCCCAGTCAACATTGTCAAAAGTTTTCTCTAAGTCTACAAATGCTAGAAACATAGGTTTGCCTTTCCTTAATCTTTCTTCTAAGATAAGTCGTAAGGTCAGTATTTCCTCACGTATTCCAACATTTCTGTGGAATCCAAACTGATCTTCCCCGAGGTCGGCTTCCACCAGTTTTTCCATTCGTCTGTAAAGAATTCGTGTAAGTATTTTGCAGCTGTGGCTTATTAAACTGATAGTTCGGTAATTTTCACATCTGTCAACACCTGCTTTCTTTGGGTTGGAATTATTATATTCTTCTTGAAGTCTGAGAGTATTTCGCCTGTCTCATACATCTTGCTCAGCAGTTGGTAGAGTTTTGTCAGGACTGGCTCTCCCAAGGCCGTCAGTAGTTCTAATGGAATGTTGTCTACTCCCGAGGCCTTGTTTCGACTCAAGTCTTTCAGTGCTCTGTCAAACTCTTCACGCAGTATCGTATCTCCCATTTCATCTTCATCTACATCCTCTTTCGTTTCCATAACATTGTCCTCAAGTACATTGCTCTTGTATAGACCCTCTATATACTCCTTCCACCTTTCTGCTTCCCCTTCTTTGCTTAGAACTGGGTTTCCATCTGAGCTCCTGATATTCATACAAGTGGTTCTCTTTTCTCCAAAGGTCTCTTTAATTTTCCTGTAGGCAGTATCTATCTTACCCCTAGTGAGATAAGCCTCTACATCCTTACATTTGTCCTCTAGCCATCCCTGTTTAGCCATTTTGCACTTCCTGTCTATCTCATTTTTGAGACGTCTGTAATCCTTTTTGCCTGCTTCATTTACTGCATTTTTATATTTTCTCCTTTCACCAATTAAATTCAGTATTTCTTCTGTTACCCAAGGAGTTCTACTAGCCCTCGTCTTTTTACCTACTTGATCCTCTGCTGCCTTCACTACTTCATCCCTCAGAGCTACCCATTCTTCTTCTACTGTACTTCTTTCCCCCATTCCTGTCAATTGTTCCCTTATGCTCTCCCTGAAACTCTGTACAACCTCTGGTTCTTTCAGTTTATCCAGGTCCCATCTCCTTAAATTCCCACCTTTTTGCAGTTTCTTCAGTTTTTATCTACAGTTGCCGAGTCAGCAACAAAAACCAAGACATTGCATTAAAGCAAGCGTTCAGTTCACAGTGCTGTGGAATGTGGGGAAAAAACCGCAAATTGCCGTCCATAAGAAGAAGAACAACACCTAAAATGCAACAGGAGCGTAATATGTAAAAAATTGACAACGCAACCTGCCACTGATGATGCCTTGCAGAAAATAAAGGCGAAACGTGTATGGCACTAAAATTGTGTTTTATTCAGTTGCCGTCAGACGGCCCGTAAGTAAAAATTATCAATATACCGTAATACATATACGTAATTTATTTTAATTGTTTCTATAGGTCTGTTTTTTTCTAAATCATCCACCACAGCAACATAATGCAAATGTTCATTTAATCGTCCTAAATGCATATTTATCTCTGTCATTCTATTATCACAACCTCTTATTTAATTCGCACTGGCGTGGGGACTTAATATTCATGGCTCGAATGAACTTCGATTAAGATTTCAACCTCTTCTTATCAAAAATTCTTCCAATGAAACCAAGACAATCATGAATCAACTGTAAACGTGATAACTTAAGTAACTGCCCTAGTGTCACAATATCAAAGTCTACGTATATGCATGTACCTGAACTCTATTGCTACTGTTTATGGCAAATGATACGTCACTGGCCAGTCACGACTGGATGGGCTGTGTCACCAAAGCAGATGTTTATTAATTATTCGATGAACATCGACTACGCTACGGAACGCTGCTGCTATGACATCAAAAAAAAATTCCGGCCAGAGGCAGGCTTCTTTTACAGATCAGTACTCACCATGAAAGTAACGAAACAATAGCCCGCTGCCATCTGCACATTGTCTTTCCTTTCACCAAACAACTGTTCAGCTTCTGTAATTCGATTATTTAGAAGCAACTGAATTCCTTCCCTCGCCAAATTCCAGTTGTAATCACTCCTACCATTCACTTGCATTCTGCACCGTTGTATTTTACCAGCTACGGGGATCGAATTATTGTCAAACTATATAGATTTGATTAAGACATTGGTAGCGTTAACTGTTTTCTGTGTTGAATGGTACTCTTAATAGTGTGAATACAATATTACTATACGGCATGAGGTTCACCAACAAAATCTACGTAGACGTTGATCATTTCGGCAAGTGGTCTTCAAATCATAATAGCATTTAATTTCTGCTGGTCAACAAACATAGAATTTATGTCGTACTGTGTGATGTATGACCTCAAACTTCTTAACATATCCATGTATCAAACTACGGTGACATATTCCAACGACGTTTGTTTACTTGGCCTGACATACTCTTCTGTCAAACAAGCCGAAAGTAACACAAACTTGCCAAAGATATTCAAACGTAGATAAAACCATTGGAGAACAGTAAGACTATAACTTTGATATTATCGATCAATATTTTAGTTCTTTATTTATCCATAGATCCTTTACAAAATCTTTCTCTTATACACACGCACACATTGTCTCCTTCGGCTAGCTACAGGACCTTGACGATAGTTCCACCGTTCTATAGAAGTTCTATGTTGTCCCCTTGGTTCGTTTGAGAAAAAGCTGAGTGTGGTATCTTAGTTTACGCCGACGAATAATGCATATAGGTTTAGAACATACAGAATTAACTTCTTATTCTTGATGAATGCATACAAGAACGATCTCCGGAAGAAACTAAAAGGGGTCGTACTGAGCTTAAATTATTGTGGTAAGGATAACAAAACTAAGCCTGACAGAGAGTTCACATGTAGGTCGACAAGTTTGTGAGGCAGGATTGATTGGTGTCTGGGAAGTATGATCTGGTGAATTTGAACTGCTTGTGATGTGACGTGTCAATGAGGTACCCAGGAGCTGTAAGGGTAAAATAGATATCGGTAGGACATGTTCGACGGATACTTCCAAGCGTGTGCCGCTGTATAGGCCATCCACTGTGTGATCTCCAACACTGGAAAAGAGTGAGTGTACAGCGGCTATAGTGGCAATCTGATGTGAACAGCTGTGCAAGTCTGTACACAAACACCTAATGATTGCCGTCGTATGAAGTGTACGGGCAGTGGATATTGGTGCAAGGGTTTAGTAACTGCTGCACCAACTGTGGAAGTTCGGCTGTGTCAGATTGTGATGCTAGCTCTAAGTATTCCACTGGAATGCATAGAGACTCCCTATACGCCATTTTAGCCATTTATGCACCAATACCAGGTTTGTATGACACTCAGAGGTCTAAGCTGAGTAAAGAAAATGCTTCTGTCCATTTTTATTGGTGACACATTAGCAACGCCCTTAATGTTCCGTTCCTCGATTTTACCACATCATTACTAGTGTGGTGATAGCTGATTGTGTGGTGTGGCTTAAAGCTGCACAGTTTGACCAATTCCTGGAACACGGTGGATTCTAACTGGCAGCCTTGATCAGCTATAACATGGAGAGAGCAGCAACCCATGTACAGTACCCATAAAAGTCTTTGAGGTAGTTTCGGCAGAGATTTCAGTGATCATGGTGCCTCTGCTCACTGTGTACATCTGTCTGCGGCTATGAACATGTATATGTACCTATCTGATAGTGGAAGAGGACGACCAGGTCATTGCGAATGTGTGCGAGTCTGTCTGGTGTGCCTTGGAAGTTATTGGCGTCAACAAGTATGTGGTAATCTAATTTACTCTTTTGGCACAGGTTGCAAGAATGTGCACGTGTGTGCATGTCTTTCTCCATGGAAGGCCACACAAAATGGTCTGTAAGCAATCTGCCCAAAGTGTTGGCCACTGGATGGGATAAGCCATTGATGCTGTCGAAAGCTGATTTGTAAAAGTTCTGTGAAATGTATGGGCATGGTTTATTCCGAGAGATGTAACACAGCAGTTACAACTTAGAGTTGAGCAAAGGAGTCTGGTCTGGTGTAGCCCCATAAATCAGTTGTTCAACAACTGTCATAGCAGTGTTCTGTGGCCTGCTTTGAAGTGAATCCTTTGTAATCTATAAACTCTGCCACATCACATACAGGGTGAAGAAAAAAATGCTGGACGAAGAGGCTGGCATGTGATTCCTCATCCAGATTCAAGACAAAAGTTTATCAAGCAAAATCAGACTGGGTGCATTTTGAAAACAACCATATGAAAACGAGGAGCTGGCAACTTTGTCACACTGTGGAGCGCATCGGAATGTACAAAGGAACGTTCATCACCCCACACTGTTGTACTACCCATCGCAGCGCAATAAGTTGACGCCTGAGACATCAAATCCACATCCACCATGGAGCTGTTGTTCAAATCCTCCTCAGGTTCCATTTTTACTTTTTGACGTCTGTTCCCTAGTTCTCGTCTTTTATGAGCTGGACATCATTTTGTCACATGACAATAGCCTATCACATGTCAGTTAGATCCATTAAACTGTATGCATGTGTCTACTAACCACACAGAGCACGACCATAATTGGTCATGTCAACTTAATGTAAGGTGACTTCTACATGGAGTATAAACAGTTAATACGTTGATGTCCTTTTGGTGCTTGGTGTATCCGATAAACGAGCTGCTGCTGCTGCTGCTTGTACATATGCTACAGGGTACCTTCAAAGGCCCCATCCACCTGGAGCAACGCCTTTGGGAAACCAGTAATCCTCGTCCACAAATAATGCACAGAGGTCCTCAAAGACTAGATGTACTCCACAAATAGAGGACGCAACTCTTGAAACCATTCACCAGTCACCTTGGCAAAGTACCCTTGATATTGTAAGGCAGTTTCAGATATCTCAGAGACTGATTATTGAAGTGTTGTGAGATGAAGAACTGCACCCATCTGATTGCACATGAACTCAATTCCAGCTGCCAGAGGACCATATTTGACAAGTACAGTTTTGTGAATGTCTTTTGCACCAAGTGGAATATAACAAACATTCTGTAAATAACATGACATGTACTGACGAATCTAGCTTAACTCCTGAAGATATTTTAAATCTCTACATCAGCCGTTCTTGGTCTGAGCACAATCCACATGTTACCTGTAAATTTGGCTTTCAGGGATGCTTTGGCATAGAGCTGTGGGCTGGAATCGTGGGAGGAGTGCTTTCGGGTCATTACCTATCGCTGGACAAATTGAATGCACTCCTATATTGTATGTTTCTCTGCAACATTTTACTTGAAACGCTAGGGAACGTTCCACTTGGTGTTTGGTGATGGTTATGGTTTCAGCATGATGATGCATTGCGAGACTTTGGAATGAATGCGTGTAACTATTTAAGTGAAGCATTTCCAGGTAAATGGATTGGTTGTGGAGGTCCAATGTTCTGGCCTCCATGTTCCCCAGTTCTTAACCCATTAGACTTTTATTTTGGAACAATTAAAGAAACAAGATTGTAGAACTTCACCCATGGATGAAAACGACCTAATAGCTAACGTGCATGCCGCTTAAACAATGATGGATGCAGCTGTGTGGCTTGGGGTCCAGCAAAGTATGATCCAGCGAGAGCTGAAGTGTTTACAGATGCAATGTGGTCACTTTCAACAGCTTCTCTTAAGCGAACGTTGCTCGTATGTGTATGTACAGGCTCTGTGAAGATAAGCCTGGATGTAAAGCATACAGAAGGGAATTATTATGCATAGCGTTAGGTGCAATTTAGCTTAGCTTACCTATTGTGTTTTTGTACCTCATTGGGTACAGACCATGTTACTGAATCCACTATTATTTTTTATTGGCTTTATTTGTTTCATGGGCGAAACAAAGTGGTCATTTACATCTCTAAGAAGTTTATGTTACGTCTTATTATTTAAATAAAGGTAACAGTAATGGAAATAAATACACAAGGTACTGCATTGTGGAGGCGTAACTTGGATACAATTTGATATGTTAACCGAGAAAAAAAAAATCTTTGATGCGAACTAGACTCGATCATCAGTGAGTCTCTGCATATCATACCTCACAGTGTTGCCTCGTTTCACTGAGCTAATGAGATAGCTCTGGCTATAGTGCACGGTTTATGCTACCTGTTCTTGGCCATGCTGTATGCAGTTACAGCATTGCCTCAGCCTCATTATTTCAGATCGAATTTCTATTAAACTTATTGGTGGGACTAGATTTTGCTAAATATATTTTTGTCTTGAATTGGGATGATTAATCGCTTGCTCGCCACCAAGTATGGCATTTTTCCTTCACCCTGTGTATGAGAAATCTAGTCAGCCACTAAATTTTCAACACCTTTTAAATGTCAAATGTCTGCCATACACTGGCTTATAAACTCAATATGTAAAACTAGCTATGTGAGCACTTGTCACTAATGTTCTTGAATGCCAAAATAATGGGTCTGTGACCTGTAAAAATAGTCACTGGTCGAGTTTCTATTTGTAGCCAGAAGTATCTGACAGTCTTGTTAATTAATAACAAGTCTGTATTGTATGCATTTCTCTTCTGTTGGACTGGCGACAACTTCTTAGAGCAAAACTTGTGTGGCTACCAATGTTGACAGCTGGTGGACAGTTGTTGATGATTTCCAACTGACTTGTGTCGACGGTTAAGGCCATGTGTGCGTGAGATATCAGGTGGGTGAGTAATGCTGATTCATGTAAACTCACCAGCAGGTCGGAAAATACCTTGCTCATTTTGGGTGTTCACTTAACAGGTCTGTATTTAGTGATCTCATGGCCAATGAGAGTATCTACGAGTGTTCTGTATACAGCAACAATTGCTGGGAAGTGACGGCAGTAAACATTTACCATACCCAGGGATAACCTCAGTTGCTGTCGTCTGCTAGCTTTGGCAGATATTGTAGGCTGTAATCTTCTCTGCCAATTGGTGAATGCCGTCAGGCAAAACAGTATGGCCTAGGTAGGTGACTTTAGTCTTCCCAATTACGCATTTGTTTTCGTTTAACACTATTTCGTGGTCAAACAGTCATTGGTGTATCTTGCACAAGTGGTGTTCACACATTTGAGCTCAGGAGGAGGACATTAAGATGTAGTCAAAGCAAGTGAAACAAAATGAAAATCCTTTGAATATCCTATCCACAAAAGTTTATTTGTCCAGGTGGTGCTTTTTAGGCCAAAGAACACGAATAAAATACAAATAAACCGAATGGAGTGATTATCACAATCTTCGGAATATCATTAGTTGGTACTGCTATCTGTTTATATGCTTTTTTACAGACGAGGGCGCTAAAAACCTTTGCTCATGTGCAATCCTGTATATTGGGCACCGGATACCTGTATGGTATTGTTCTTGCATTTAAGGCTCAGTAATCGCCATATGGGCACATAAGCCATCTTTCTTGTAGACAACATGTAAGGGCGAAAATCTAGGGTTGTCAGACTGGTGAATGATTCCAGACTTCAACATTTTCTGGAAGGTAACAAAACTAAGCATGCCAGAGACTTCACATGTACATCTTGATATTCTTATGACTTTTTCAAGTACAAAGATGTATCACTGTCACAAGATGCTGAGCTCAAGAAAATGGAAAGAAGCTAGAAGTTTCTGTCACAGATCCTGGGCATATGATTTTACACTAAGAACTACTGATCGATGACATTTAATAACAATTTCTTTATTATTAATTAATGATATTTCTTACCATTCTCTACTCTGTATTGTCTAACATATGTTTGATTATGTAGTATGGATGATTTAAGAAATGAGCTTTAACTGTATTTTTAAATATTTGAATTTCTGTTGTCTCTTTCATCTCCTTGGGCAATTTATTGTACATTATTCTTCCTTTGTAGAAAATGTTGCTTCGCTTTTTGTCTGTTTACTCTTGCTAAATTAAAGTTTAGTCTGACACTGTACTATCATCATGAATGCTGTTGTTTGTTATAAAACTGTGATGTTCTTCTATATGTGTATAACAGATTGGCGCAGTTAGAACCCCCAACTGTTCAAACAGATCTGTAGAGTGAACATAGTTACTATTTATTTTTAGTTAATATTCTAATGGTCCTTTCCTGTAGTTTAAAGACTGCATCCATATTCTGCGTATGTGACCACCAAAATAATTTCATACAGGAGCTAACGATAGAGTGCACACAAGAACTATTATTGTTACAGTACACATCAATTACAACAACAAATTCCATGTGTATTAGACCAATAACAAATAAATATGTGCACCTATTTTCATTGTATAAACATTCAATGGCTGAAACTACACACAATTGCTGGAAGAACCAATGGAGTACATTGCTGGATACTTGATATAGACTCTTAATATCACCAGGGCTCATTGTGGCTCATTGTCTGAATATCACAACAGCCACAGGTACTATAAATGTAAAGCCCCACTTGTCAGTATTGTATTTGCACACACATTCTTTAGTCGATCATCTGTTAAGCAGTACCTGTACCTCCCTAGTATACAACAGTTGGGCTGCCAATAAATTTGTTGCTCTGGTTTTTCGTGGCTTGCCACTCACATTTCTATTCAGCATCCCAATTGAATCTACTGGAGGGCATATGGACTCCTTCTTCACACACTGGTATTATGGATTTAGAAAGTTTCTTAGGCAACAAGACTAAATTTCGACCAATGTGAGCTGGATATATGTTTCATACTATTGGCAGCCAGCATGTATGTGTGGTTCTGATGCTGCCACTAATAGTTATCATAGCTAGATTTGAATGAACACCAGGTCTCTTCACATGAGAGCTGCAGAGCCAAACAGGTGTGCAAATATCCGGATGCAGAGTACTCCAACAGAAGGGATTCTTCACAAAGTGATGTATTTCCTAACCAGGTACTACCTGCTAGCTTCCTCACTAAGCTTACTCACAGTTGAACCTTAACTGTGTTGGAAAGGTATTTTTGCTGTGTCGGTATACTGTCTGATGTCACACCAAAACATTTTGGCTTATCATGCGTTGATCTTTGCTAATTCTATACTATTAGAAAGGTGGAACAGACGTACTTCTTATGTAGAAACATCATATATAAAGTGCCAATCTTAAAATATCCATAGAGTTTAGGTGTTCTTGACATTCACATAGATCTTCACTTGGACATGACATTACTTTGTCATTTGTACACTGAAATTTCTGCCTGGTCAAGTTCAGCAGGGCTGATGTGACAGAGACTAAACATCACCAGAGAAAGAATGGAGCCTTGAGGAAAGCCACACCGAGTGCATGCCATCTGCTCTTCTTTTCACCATGGTGCACTTTAAATCACCGATTGCTCTATGAGCTGCTTGAGAGTTTACGTATAGTCTTACAAGGTACTGCTTTGAAAAACTTGAGTATAAAGCCCTCACACCACATAATGTCAGATATTACTGACAGGTCAACGAAAACTACCCAAAACTTGTTTTTTTCTGGTAATCAGTTTCTGTGTGAGCACTTGCTCGCAGCAGCTTCTTCAGTGTCTAAATCCAGCTTGTAGTTCCATATAAGAATAGTATGTAGCAATAATGCAGCGTCTGTTACACACTGATGCCATGACTCTAAGGGCAGATAATACTTTCATTGTTAGCATACTTTTGAGTTCATTCCACTTCAGGTTACAATCAATATTGGTCCCTAGCAATTTTGTGTTTTTTATACAACCTATGTAGTTTTCATGTACATTTAATTTTACAGAATTATTTTCTTTCTTTCAGCAGGAATTCATGTCGTTTGTTTTCTTTATGTTCAGTATAGATTTGTTGTACAACGACCACTTATAAATAGCCTTTAGGATTTCATTTGCCTTCCTTACTAGGAATTCAAGTTTTTTTGTCTGTAATTCCAATGTTTCTGACATCAGCTAAAAGAATTTTTTCCTTACGTCTAACATTATCTGCAAAGTCATTTATGTACATCATAAACAACATAGGACCTAAGATGCTGTCCCGAGGGATTCTATGTTAATATATACACATCAAAAAAAATTTGCATCACATCAGTTCCGAGATTTCCGGAACCTGTACAGAAAATTGGAACAGAGATCAACACAAACATCATTTCTGATCTTTTTATTGCTCATGAAAACCACACATTGCATGTTGTACCACCATACAGCGAGACTTCAGAGGTGGTGCTCCAGATTGCTGTACACACCGGTACCGCTAATACCCAGTAGCACATCCTCTTGAATTGATGCAAGCCTGTATTCCTCATGGCATACTATCCACAAGTTCATCAAGGCACTGTTGGTCCAGATTGTCCCTCTCCTCAACAGCGATTCGGCGTAGATACCTCAGAGCAGTTGGTGGGTCATGTTGTCCATAAACAACCCTTTTCACTCTATCTCAGGCATGTTCGACAGGGTTTTGTCGTCCATGAAGACGAATGCCTCACCAATATGCCGCCGATATGGTTGAACTATCGTTTGGAGGATGGCGTTCACCTATTGTGCTGCCATTATGGCGCCTTCCATGACCACCAATGGCGTACATTGGCCCCACATAATGCCACCCCAAAACAGCAGGGAACCTCCAACTTGCTGAACTCACTGGACAGTGCATCTAAGGCGTTCAGCCTGACCAGGTTGCCTCCAAACACGTCTCTGACGATTTTCTGGTTGAAGGCATATGCAATACTCATTAGTGAAGAGAACGTGATGCCAATTCTGAGCGGTCCATTCGGTATGTTGTTGGGCCCATGTGTACCGCACTGCATAGTGTCATGTTTGCAAAGATGGACCTCGCCATGGACGCTGGGAATGAATTTGCGTATCACGCAGCCTATTGTGCACAGTTTGAGTCGTACCATGACGTCCTGTGGCTGCACGAAAAGCATTATTCAACATGGTGGCATTGCTGTAAGGGTTCCTCTGAGCCATAATCCGTAGGTTAGCTGTCATCCACTGCTAGTAGTAGCCCTTGGGCTGCCTGAGCGAGGCATGTCATCGACAGTTGCTGTCTCTCTGTATCTCCTCCATGTCCGAACAACATCGCTTTGGTTCACTCTGAGATGCTGGGACACTTCCCTTGTTGAGAGACCTTCATGGCACAAAGTAACAATGCAGACGCGATCGAACCGCGGTACTGAACGTCTAGGCATGGTTGAACTACACACAACACGAGCTGTATACCTCCTTCTTGGTGGAATGACTGGAACTGATCAGCTGTCTGACCCCCTCCATCTAATAGGCGCTGCTCATGCATGGTTGTTTACATCTTTGGGTGGGTTTAATGACATCTCTGGACAGTCAGAGGCACTGTCTGTGATACAGTATCCACAGTCAACCTCTATCTACGGGAGTTCTGAGAACAGGGGTGATGCAACACTTTTTTTGATGTGTGTACTTAGGATCTGCTAAATGTTGTACTAAAAAGTTTGCTTTATTTGAAACCTGTGTTACCTCTAACTTTTGTAAGTTGTATTTCAGATACGATTGCAACCAGTCACTGCCGGTTCCTCTTATTCCTAAAGATCCTAGTTTTTTAGTAAAATTTTATGGCTGTCAGTATAAAAGGCCTTTGGTAGATCTAAACATACACTTGTGGCACATTCATCCTTGTTTACAGCATCAAGTACCAGTCTTGTAAAACTAACGCTGATTTGACATTTTTGCTACACTGGAAACCCAACTCTCTTTCACAGACGATGTTATGTATGGTCCAGTGACAGTAATGTGACTACGACCTATGTTCAGCGTCAACAAGCAATAATCGCTCACAGACGGCAGGTGGCAGCACTAGCATTGGAGGGTATATAAAGCATGTTGCTGGGATGCCTAAACAGTGCATTTGTTGTAAAGCAGGTACTGAGCGATTTGTCTGACATCCAAAAGAGCATGATCACTGACTTTCAGGTCAAGGATGAAAGCATTTCCAAAATGGCTAAGTTTGAAAATTGTTCGAATGCCACCATGGTTAAAGTAAACCATACATGGTAAAATGGCACCAAGGCCACTGTTGTGTACTATGGGCCACAGATGACAGGGTTGAATGATGGCTGTGGAGATGTGTATGGGCGAATAGATGTGCAACTGTTGAGCAGCTGACCGCCCAGATGAACCTAAGGGCTGCCATAAGTGTCCCCTCAATGGTGAGTCAAATCGTGTTGCTGTTTCTGCAGCTGGAATCTGGTTCATGCACCCATGCTGATTGCTAATCATCAGCGATGAAGGCTGAAATTTTACACGCTAATACCGAAACTGGACGTCCACTGAGGGGCAACAGGTGAACTGCTCGTTTTATGCTCCACTGGATAAATGAAATGTCTAAAAGCAAACACACTGCAACAATTGTCAGAAGGGTCCAGGCTAATGGAAGGTGTGTTATGGTCTGGAGAATGTTTTTGTGGCATTCTCTGAGTGATGTCGTCGTTCTGGAAGGCATAATGGATCAGTACAAGTATGCTTCTATCCTTGCAGACCATGTCCACCCCTTCATGCAGTTTGTTTTTCCTCGGAAGAATGTCATCATCTAGCAGGATACTACATTGTTCACACAGCTCACAAGGTATGTGTATGCTTCGAAGAACACCTGGATGAGTTTACCATACTGCTGTGGCCATCAAACTCCCCAGATTAAAACCTAATCGATAATCTATGGGACCACCTAGATCAAGCTGCTTGTTCCACCTTCAGTTGTGGAACCTAGCGCAGCTGGTCATGGTGCTGGCTCATTATCCCTTCAGGACCTCCCAGAACCTCATTGGCTCTCTTCCTGCACACCTCCCAGTGGTCTGTGCTGCAAAAGATGTAATTCAGGCATTTGACAGCTGGTCATTTCATTGTGTTGGACAGTGCATTTATTCAAGTAACTCATTAATATATATATATACATATATATATATATATATATATATATATATATATATATATATATATATATATATATATAAAGGGCAACACATTTTAAACTAATTCATGACCTTTAACAAGTGTTGACAGTTATAAAAAAGTGAATAGGTTGTAGCAAGCACCAAGTGGAAATACAGACACATTTCTTAATAAATTCACTGAAGTTCAGGGCAAATTTTCAATGCAGAAGAACAAGATAAACTTAAGTGGAAAAATAAATAACATGGATGTAGCCAATAGTAGTCTAATAAACATTCTTCACAGTCTTAGTATGTAACAACTGGTCAAGTGCACAAAAAGGGTAACAAAAAGCTTAGCATCAGTAATCGAACATGTAAGTAGAAATCTAAACATGTGACATATGAATATAGTCCACCTTCCTCCAATGAATTCCTACAGTTATAGCTTCTCATTACTTATGAGGATGATGTTATATCCATTTTGATGAGGTCAGGCTTAGTATAATTAGGGCATTCCACATCCCCGTTGTTATAAGTATTTGTTGATATTGCAATTTCGACATTTTGTCATTGTCAAGCAATGTTAAAGCCCACTGTACAAAGTTGTGGCTTGCTGAAACATAGTTCCCAGTAGTCTGAAAACAAATACATTTGGTAGTACAAGTCTACTCACTATTCCACACACTATGTGAGCAGACATTATATTGCTAGTACAATAACATCAATCAGCTGTCAAAAATGCATTCACAAATTTGTCCATACAGTAGAGTGCAGGACAGTATATTCATTTTTATCGACAACATAGGAAGTAACTGTTGCTGTGTCAACAATGTAGAAGATAAAGCCACATATCATACCTCTCCTCACAGCATAAAACTTAAATTTTTACAAAAATTTTTGGTACAAAATATTTAAAAAATAGAAAATCTGAAAATTATACTGTTCCTAAAAATTAGAAAAAATTACTATTTACGCTATAAAAAACAGCTCAAAATACCTAAAATATTTCACACAATGTCCTACTTCCATAAATACACTAGTGTGCAAAACTTAAGAACTAATGTAACTTTTGCATGAAGTGTCACTTCCATGTGATATAGCTTGATGGAACGTAGACCATACATAGAAAGAACTGCTACAGTATAGTACAGAAGGTAACTGAGGGAAATACACACTAACACTTTTATTCAAAGAGAATAATTACACTATGATTTACGATGGTTTCCTGGACATTACAGAAAACGAGACATGATCATTGATATAGTGCGACATCACCACAAATAACGATAGATGATTTGCAACATGCTCTCATGCTGGTCTTGAGGGTCCTATAGAGTTTTTGTGGTATTGCATTCCATTCCTCCATCAGAGTGGTTGATAACTACTGGGTGGTTGTTGGTGCATGTGGATGTGCTGCAATATGTCTACCCACAGATATCACAATACTTGATAGGGATCACATAGAAACAAGTCACGCCACTGACATCACCATAAACCCAACCAGAGCTCTGTAGCCCACAACTGCTGTAGTGTATTGTGTTGTAATTGCATTTACGAGCGAAAATGATATTGTTTATGGCAGTGTGAAGTTTTGTTAGTGACTGGCTACAAAGTACAGAGTTATGTCATAATAATCAGTTTATTGAGGAATTTTTAGAGTAAGTATTTAAATGTAAAATAATGGTTTTCTGCACTATTAGCAGTTGTACTAACCACAGCAGACAAGTAAGTAAGTAAGAAATGAAGGTTTTTTGGATCTCCTAAAACAGTGAGATGAAATGAAAATGGATAAATGCTTGTAAATATGCAGAGTTGTCTTCAGCTGAAAATGCTTGTGTCTGCTCAATACATTTAACGATTCGAATTAAAATACGGTTTTGAAAAGTGAACTGTTAAATATTCCCTCAAAACGCAAGTTGAAGACAAATGTTGTTTCACTTCTAAATCTGTCATATCCTGGTGCTGATTTAGGGCATAGTAATGAGCCTAATAGTGAAAGAACTATACAGGCACAAGAACGAAGCTACTGTTATGAAGAAAATATTTAACAGGTAATATATTCCCATCTAATGTAGAAATTACTAGTAGACAAAACGTTAAAAATTAACATGAACATTGCTGTAAATGTGACAATGTGTGGTTATGCCATAATTAGAAATTATGAAAACAGAAATAAAAGACCTTAGGAAAAATAATGCAGGGTTACAGGATCGTCTCTCGATTTAGTACTAAGTTACTAAAATTAAAACGTTTCAAAAAGTGTTTTATGGCTCTTTTTATGACTGTCAACAACAAGCAGTTATGAAAGGACTATGTACTAACTGGTCATCTAAGAAACTGCAAAGGCAGTGACTTTACATTACCTGACTATGTCCACTCTTTGCCTACATATCATTCCCCAAAGAATTGTGACATTTTTGAGCCATAATGCAAGCGAATCCTATCAGGTAGCACATGCAAGAATTGCAAATAATTTTATACTTTAAGTAACAATGTATTGGCAGAAACTTGAGCTACAATTTTAGAGCTATCACCTTCTGAGAAGGAAGACACTTATTATCTACAGGAAAATGAATGCGACAGCAAGGAAGTTGAAGAGATTGTTTCAGAGATGGGAGAAATTTTTGACAATTACACTAAATATGTAGGAGAAAATGTTCCAGATTTAACCCAAAATATTGAGAAGTTAGAGATAAGAGCAGGATATGTTGCTTATAGAGTTAAATGCAAACACCCAAAATTAGCACATTTGTATGGTAAACTAACTGCTCATATCAGGAAAGAATTGGTTTCGAACAATTATGGAATTCTCTCTGAAAATTGAAAGAGAATTTCAACGATTCCATAGTAATCCATTGATCATAAACCAAATGTTTTTATAATGTTAGTGGACATTATAAATGAGCAGCATCCAGGAATGGAGGACTTCGCTATAATGTGTTTTGTAAGGATACACACTTTCATCAAAGTCAAAACTACCAACAGAAAAAAATTCAAAGGTAGTAAGCAATCTGAGAGTGAACAAAAGATAGGAAGGGAAAAAATGAAAAAAATTGTAACATAACTTTCCAGGAAAAACAAAGAAAACCTGTTACTAAATTAAGGAGTTTAAAATGACGTTATAGGGGGTTTCTCGATACTACAGGTCCACATGGTGTAAGTCTGTATGAGTCTCTTCCCCCTGAAAAAAGCAGGGCCTTCTGAAATTGTGCATCAATCGTAGAAAAATATAGTGTAACTAACAAAAAAGTTAATAACAGTAATAATAACAATACACTAAAACATGGGAACTCTTGATTACATTCCTACCTGTATACAAGTTAAGCATGTGAGTGTGATGTGCCTATAAGCATATTACATTCTTGTCTAAGCCCAGTCATCTCTCTGTTAATACTAACATGAAACAATCTCATATCATCTTTCCAAGAATCTCTTACTTCTGCAATTTTATTTTCCATCTTGTATTCCAATTCCTCTATTTCAGAACTTAATGAATTTTTGATTTCAACCCCCATTTTTCTCTCTTGAAAACCTATCTGACTCATTTTATAGTCAATATTAGTATTCATCTGACCAATATGTTTAAGAATACTCGCCAGCGTATCTGAAGCACTGTCTTTTTGTTCATCAGCAACTGACATTGTTTCCTGTTTTATTGTAGTTACAGTAACAGGTATAAAAAGGGCACTGGGTTCCGATGCATTTTGTTCGTTATCAGTCCCATAATTAGCATGCATTGAATCTGGCAAACTGCTACTCGTATTAGCTTGTGACACAATAAAACTGAAACCACTACTCATTTAACCATTTACAACTTTAACTCTCCCCAAATCTACTTCCAGTTTCTCATCTAACATTCCCTGATTGTTTTCGGCCATTCTGCAAAGTTTCTTGGAACACACACACACAACTTAAAGTAGAACACTACTTATCTTTGGCCTCGTCCGGCTGACTGCACGGCGAGATGAATCTGCGGGTCCTTCCACCAGGCTCTGCCTACGTTTGACCAGAGTACCAGAATACGGGCCACCGCTTCCGCCACGGCTACCAACTGCTCTAGATGCTGATCTGCTGCAGTAGAAACGCCGTCTCTCGTAGTTCAGCGGTTGCTGACATCGTCTTGACGAAAGTTCGTTTCACTGGTGCCTATTGTCCTACTACAGTTCCTTTACACATGCATGTGAACACGTCACGGGCTCACTTGACACTGCTGCTTTTATAAAGTTCCTACATTTCCGAACTTTGCGCCGGCCGAAGTGGCCGTGCGGTTAAAGGCGCTGCAGTCTGGACCCGCAAGACCGCTACGGTCGCAGGTTCGAATCCTGCCTCGGGCATGGATGTTTGTGATGTCCTTAGGTTAGTTAGGTTTAACTAGTTCTAAGTTCTAGGGGACTAATGACCTCAGCTGTTGAGTCCCATAGTGCTCAGAGCCATTTGAACCATTTGAACTTCTGAACTTTATTATTGTTTTTCCCAGCCGATAAAGCACCAATTGTGGCGGGGCGGGTTACAATTGTGGTGTAAATGTTGGATCACTGTCTCTCGTCGTACTGTGCAGTACAAAAGTTCCACCTACCTCAGTACAGCATCTGATCACCAGCCTGTTTCTCTGCATATGTAGATACTGTTCAAATGATGTTAAAAGCAGCGTTGAAGAAAAACACTGTCAATACTTACATTTGCAAAGTACACGTAAACTCTGGTAGCAAGCTGTCCTGTACTATCTTATAACAAATTTCGGATGGAGGGCGAATGCTACATCTCTTTTGGAAAAAAATGTCAAAATTCTGCAACAAGTTCTTTATTTCTTGAAGTTCAAAATTAAAGAATTAGCCTTCAGCCCATATATATTTAAATGACTAATATCAATGTCTTCAGCTTACAGTTCATTTAACCCAATGTACACGCAAGACAGTCAGAAATGTACTTAAGTCCGACCCGAATTATTACCTGATCTACAGTCGATGCTCTGCTACAATATATGACTTTCACATTCTGTCTTTTTTTTTCCAGTGGATTTCTAATAAAGAAACTACTCGCCAACTATTCCATAGATGAATATAAAACAAGCTACGCGGAATTATAGCAAGGCAGAAAGTTCACATCCGTTTACCTATCCAACAGATCACTTCACAAAGCTCAGATTTTCACAATCTGTCCGTAAATGCAACTGCTTTCACAGCAATACAATCCGGACGCGAGAAACCAGTAAGTTCATCATTTTACTCATAATGAAGACGGACACGTCCAACATGATCTGCACGTTCGATAGCTAGCCAACGACTCCCCTCAATGCTGCTCCTCTCACAGCCTATAACTAACTGCAATGCAGGGGAAATGCTTAACTTTGATTGGTTGTTTAAAATGACCAGCCAATCAAAACAATCCTTCGAGATCATTTTCACGATAAAACTGTCCTACGCCAATCATTAGTCACAGATGGATTTACATTACTTCATGATGCAAATATTAATAAAATGTTTTACAAAACCAAACGAAAAGAAAAATACTCTTGAAATAACTTTAGAAAACTATTATTACTCTGCAAACGGCCATCCTGGCTGTCTCCTTACAAAAGCACATGCCCTTAGACATTCGTCATTAGCAAGGTGGGGAATTACATATTTCATTGCAACTTGCTTGCTTAACTCTTTCCCATGACATAGTTAAGTAATGTTTAACATGAGACAATATTTAATTTTTTCATATGTCCCACATACACACTCTCACTCATTCTCATTTAGTCACACAACGACACGTTAATTAAATACTAATCTTTCCTGAATTTCATATTATGTGAGTGAAAAATAGTTAACGTTTTTAATTATGAAAATTGAAACAAATTGACCTAAAATTTTGTGAACTTCAGTAATGATTCCAAATTATTCTAAAAGACAAACTGTTATGAATCCTAACTGACTTTAGTCTTACAACTGTCGGTTTGGGGTGTTTTAGGTAATTTTCTCTAACTCTGAAAATATGCCAGCTAGAAAGCTGAGATTTTTACACAATCTTTTTTTAAATAACAACCGCTTTCTATGGCTAGGCTAGCGACAGGTGCGAATGAGTCATGCTAAGATACAAGTGGCTCTTTCTATCACCGCCAATGGCTCCAAGGCTACGAGCCGTACTGCAAAATAGTTTACTGCAATAATGCTATTGCATATTGACTCGCGACGTTACAGCTTCACACCAATTTCCATATTTCTAAGTCTAATATTTATCGCCTTCAATTTTTCGTAAAAACAACGATTATGGCCAAATTGTTGCTCCGATCAGATTGAGACTTGTAACAGTTGTTTCTGACATTCATTTGCACATTCTGAACAATTTTTGGCTTTATACATCCATTATTTAGCGTCACTTGTTTTTTATTTAAAACGAAGTATTTAGGAAACATATTGACCTGATCACTCTGAGTGTTAACAATTTAAACATTTTAGTGAAGCATATGTTGACAAAGTTTGGAAAAGCTACTTTAATTTTTAACTTCATCCTTAGATTATGGCGCAACACTTTTATGCAAAGCACAGGTGCTTTATGATGTCGTAGCGCTAGTAGCAGTGAACTGGGGTAAGTTCCAGCACACTTGCTCGCCTCTGTGCTGTATTTCTCAAATACAGCAGTTGTTTCGCAACACTCTTCCCTTTCTATAATATTGCCTTCAAGTTCATTTCTCTTGTACAGCCGTTCTACATACTCCTTCCACCTTTTACCTTTCCCTTCTTTTCTAAGTAGTGGATTTCCATCTGAGCTCTGATGTTCATACAGCTGGTAGTAGTAGTAGTTGCTTAATTCATTCGTAGATCTCTTTTTACAAGGATATAGGACACATCAAAGTATTTACAAGTTTCGACCAATTTAAAATAAGCTAATTCGTACACACATATATTTACAGACTTTAGTCATTAGATTTACTCCTGGTATACAATACTTTTTTTTACAAATAACTTATTAAATAATGTAATACCACACTCTTCACTCATATCTCACTATCAGTCATTGCTCACACTATACACACATTGTTTCATAACACTTCACTCACTACACACACACACACACACACACACACACACACACACACACACACACACACACACACACTGATGATCTCTGGGTCATTTTTTGTACTTCAACTTCCCATTTGCTATCCTGAAAAACTGAGTCAGCATCGCTCCATAATGAGTGAGATGTTGAGCTCAGAAAGAGGAAGAGGTGTTAGTATTGTGCTATGCATAGCTTGGGGGTAAGTATTTTTAGAAGGAAAAAACGTAAAGTGAAGGTGTTATGTGGAATGTTTGATGTTTTATAGTCATTATTATTATTTGTATAACATTTTTTATCAAACGCCTACTCTGTTGTATCTAAGTAATACTTCAATGTATAAAATGTATTGCATAACAGGTACTGCATTTTTAAATAAGTGTATTTTTGCAATTTCTTTAATCTCTTTTGGTAATTTATTGTACAGTTTTATTCATTGGTAGAAAATGCAGTTTTGAGTTTTATGTTTTTATTTTTTCTTGGTAAATGTAAGTTAAGTCTGTCTCTTGTTGCATGGTCATGGACAGAGCTGTTTGTGCAGCAATTACCAATGTAATTTTTGGTGTGTACAACTGACTGGTAAATGTATTCACATGGAACAGTTATAATCCCCAGTGTTTTGAACAGATCTTTACAATGAGCTCGAGTAGTAGTTTTGGTTATTATTATTCTGGCTCTTTTCTGGAGTTTGAAAATTGTGTTAACGTTTTGTGCATTTGTTCCCCAAAGAAGAGTGCCGTAGCTAAGAATTGAGTTTACGTTGAATAATATGTAACTAAGACACCGCATTTTACAGACTGATGATAGGATTCTAAGGGGATAACATGCTGATGACATTCTGTTTGCAAGTACCTTTGTGTGTTCACACCACTTCAACTGAGAATCAATATTCATTCCTAGAAATTTTGCATTTGTTACACAGTCTGTAGAGGTGCCATCTGCATTTAATTTAACATTGTCATTTTTCCTCTTCAAACTGAAATTCATGGCATTAGTTTTATGTTCAATGTCGCTTTATTGCTTATTGACCAATCATAAACTTCCTTGAGAGTTTCATTTGCTTTTTTGTCTAGGAGTTCTCAGTGACTATAATATTGCTGTCATCAGTGAAGAGAATTTTTTCACCATGAGTAACACTACTGGGAAAGTCATTGATGTATATCAGGAATAGTATTTGTCATAATATGCTACCTTGTGGAACCCTTATATTAATGTATTTTGGTACTGATAAGTATTTTACTAAATGTATCGATCTATTTTAAGTATATGTTATTTCTGCTCTTTGTACCCTATCTGCTAGGTATGATCGAAACCAGTTAATAGCTACCCCTCTTACTCCTAATTCTTCTCATTTATTTAATAGAATCTTGTGGTCGACTGTATCAAAGGCCTTAGAAAGATCCAAAAATATGCCTGTGACACATTCATCTTTACTAAGAGCATCAAGTACAACTTTTGTGAATTCTATTATGGCCGACTTCGTATTTTTGCCACTTTGGAAACCAAACTGTGATTCGCTTAAAATATTGTATTTATTCACGTAATTCATTAATCTGTCTTTCATAATTGCTTCTATTATTTTTGAGAATGCTGACAGCAGGGAAATGGGCCACTAATTTTCTGTCTTCTGTATTACCTTTCTGTTGCTTCTCTTTTCTCCAAAGGCCTCTTTAATTTTTCTGTAGGCGGTATCTATCTTTTCCCAAGTGATATATGCTTGTGTATCCGTATATTTGTCCTCTAGTTATTCCTGTTTAGCCGTTTCGCAGTCCCTGTGTCATTTTTTAGCCGTTTTTATTCCCGTTTGCCTGTGTCGTTTGGTGAATTTTTATATTCTCTCCCTTCATCAGTCAAATTCAATATCTCCTGTGATATTCAAGGATTTCTTCAAGGACATGTTTTTCACCTATTTGATCCCCTGCTGCCTTCACTATTTCATCTCTTAAAGCTACCTATTTGTCTTCTAATGTATTCTTTTCCCCTGCTACTGTCAATCGTTGTCTAATACTCCCTGTGAAATTCTCGACATCGTCTGGGTTATTTTAAGTATCGAGGTCCCATCTGCAAAACTTCCTACCTTTCTGCAGTTAATTCGATTTTTATGTGTTTTGCACTACTTTGCACATAGTGGTACGAATAAGTGGGCTAAGAGTGATACAACAGTTGTCGTCGTAAGAAAGCTGGACAGGAACATAAATGATTAGCGAGCAAGTTAGTACGGTAGACAATATATTTACTCAGCTTGTATTTCTCCAGGCATACGAAGCCTCATTACAAATAATTCGGGAAGAAACAGAGCACAGCTATCACAGTGTCAAGTAGGATGAGGCTCGCTGGACTAAGCACGAAACAACGTTGTTGTAGCGATGAGGCTCTAAGTGCAAGTAGACTGAGTTGCTGCGGTTCAGTCGTCCTACAATATGTGATCAAAAGTATCCGGACACCCCCAAAAACATACGTTTATCATATTAGGTGTATTGTGCTGCCACCTTCTGCCACGTACTCCATATCAGTGACCTCATTAGACATCGTGAGAGAGGGGAATGGGACTCTCCGTGGAATTCACGGACTTCGAACGTGGTCCGGTGACTGGGTGTCACTTGTGTCATACGTCTGTACGCGAGATTTACACACTCCTAAACATCCCTAGCTCCACTGTTTTCGATATGATAGTGAAATGGAAACGTGAAGGGACACGTACAGCACGAAAGCGTACAGGCCAACCTCGTCTGTTGACTGACAGAGACCGTAAACAGTGGAAGAGGGTCGTAGGGTGTAATAGGCAGACATCTATCCAGACCGTCACAGAGGAATTCTAAACTGCATCAGGATCCACTGCAAATACTATGACAGTTAGGTGAGAGGGGAGAAGACTTGGATTTCATGGCCGAGAGGTTGCTCATAAACCACGCATCACGCCAGTAAATGCCAAATGACGCCTCGTTCGGTGTAAGGAGCGTAAACATTGGACGATTGAACAGTGGGAAAACGTTGTGTGGAGTGACGAATCACGGTACACAATGTGCCGATCAGATGGCAGGGTGTGGGTATGGCGAATGCCCGGTGAACGTCATCTGCCAGCGTGTGTAGTGCCAACAGTAAAATTCGGAGGCTGTGGTGTTATGGTGTGGTTGTGTTTTTCATGGAGGGGGCTTGCACCCCTTGTTGTTTTGCGTGACACTATCACACGCATGCCTACATTGATGTTTTAAGCACCTTCTTGCTTCACACCGTTGAAGAGCAGTTCGGGGATGGCGATTGTGTCTTTCAACACGGTCGGGCACCTGTTCACAATGCACAGCCAGTGGCGGAGTGGTTACGCGACAATAACATCCGTGTAATGGACTGGCCGACAAAGAGCCCTGACCTGAATCCAATAGAACACCTTTGGGATGTTTTGTGAAGCCAACTTCGCACCAGGCCTCACCGACCGACATCGATACCTCTCCTCTCTGCAGCACTCCGTGAAGAATGGGCTGCCATTCCCCAAGAAACCTTCCGGCACCTGACTGAACATATCCCTGCGAGTGTGAAAGCTGTCATCAAGGTTAAGGGTGGTCCAACACCATATTTAATTCTAGCATTGCCGATCGAGGGCGCCACGAACTTGTCAGTCACTTTCAGCCAGGTGTCCAGATACTTTTGATCACATGGGGTATGTCATGGTGGCAGAAGCTGCTCACAGTAAGGAGCCGCTGGAGGTGTGGCTCAGCAGGTGTGCACCATTGGGTTCGTCAGATCCTGCACAACCGCTATTGGTGTCAGACAGAAACTTCTTTGCCAAGTGCGACGCCCGGGGGTTGTATCCATGTGTGATACCACTTAGTCTAATGTTCATAACCAATAATTTGTGGTCGGAATCAAAGTCCACATATGCCCCACAAATGTCTTAATGTTCGAAACCTTGTTACGAAATCTCTGTCTTACCATTATATAATTAGTCAGACATTTTAATGTCACCAGGTCTGTTCCACATACACTACCTTCTTTCATTATCCTTAAGCCAAATGTTGGCGATGATTAATTTATGCTCTGTGCAAAATTCCGTCAGATGGGTTCCTCTTTCATTCTTTTCCTTCAGTCCATATTCACCAACTAGTTTTCCTTCTCTTCCTTTTCCTACTGTCGAATTCCAGTCCCTCAACACAATTAAATTTTCGTCTCCCTTAACTGTCTGAATAATTTATTTTAACTCATCAAACATTTGTTCAATCTCCTCATCATCTGCAGAGCTAGTTGGTATATAGACTTGTACTACTGTGGTAGGTGCTGGCTTTGTATCTGGGATACAGTAATACATTCACTATACTGTTCATAGTAGGTTACTGACATACCTATTTCTTATTCATTATTAGACCTAGTCATGCATTACCCCTACTGATACTGTATTTATAACCCTGCATTCGCCTAACCAAATGTCCTGTTTATCCTGCTACCAAACTTCATTCCCCACTATATCTTACTGTAAACTACGCATTTCTCTACTGAAATTTTCTCACCTACCTAAATGGTTAAGTGATCCAACGTTCCATGTTACAATCCGCAGAATTCCAGTATTTATTTTCCTGATGACGAAATCCTCCTAAGCAGTCCGCACCCAGAGACCCGAATGGGGGAGTATTTTACCTCTGGAACATTTTACCCAAGAGGATGCTATCATCATTTAACCACACACTAGAGCTTCATGTCCTTGGGGAAAGTAATGGCCGTAGTTTTCCCAGCACATAGCAAGGCTGTGTTGACTGATGTTACAAGGCCAAATAAGTCAGTCATCCGTATTACTGGCCCTGCAGCTTTTGAAAAGGCTGTGTTCCTCTTCAGGAACCACATATTTGCCTACTCTCTCAACAGATACCACTACGATGTTGTTGCATCTACGGTATGGTTATCTGCACCATTCAGGTACGCAAGCCATCCCACTATGGCAAGTTCCGTGTTTTATAGGGAAATAAATGGCTTAGGAAAGCAATAAATATTAGCCAATAGAAACGGCTGCAGGAAAAAGGTGAAGAAATCGAGGGACTAATAATCATCGGAAGGGCTGAATCAGCATACAGAATATGCAAAACAGCATTCGGGGAAATTAAAATCAAGGGTGGTAACATTAAGAATGCAATAGGAATTCCATTGTTAAATGCAGAGGAAAAAGCGGGTAGGTGTAAAGAGTACACTGAAGACCTCTATCAGGGGTAGTACTTGTCTGATGGCGTGATAGATGAAGAAACTACAGTCAATAAGGAAGATTCAGCATTAGACTCAGAATTCAGAAGAGCTCTGAAAGACATGAGATCAAATAAAGCATAAGTGATAGATAACATTCCATCGCAATCTCATAGGTCATTGAGGGGATCGGCAACCAAATGACTATTTCAGTTGGTATATAGAATCTATGACAGGTACTATCAGACTTTCAGATAAATACGATCCGCACAATTCTGAAGGTACCAAGGACTGACAGATGAGAAAACTGCTGCACCGTCAGTTTAATATTTCCAGCATTCAAGTTGCTTTCAAGAATAATATACTGCAGAATGGAAAAGAAAATTGAGGATCTGTTCGATGACGATCTGTTTGGCTTTAGGCAAGGTAAAGACACCAGAGAGGCAGTTCTGACTTTGTGCGTGTCAGTGAAAGCAAAATTGAAGAAAAATCAAGATACACTATGGAATTTGTCGATCTAGAAAAAGCGTTCGACAATCTGAAATGGTGCAAGATGTTTGAAATTCTGAGAAAAATAGGAGTAAACTATGGGGAAAGATGGGAGACATCCAATATGTACAAGAACCAAGAGAGAACAAGAAGACTGAAAGACCAAAAAGAAATGCTCGTATTAAAAAGGGTGTAAGACAAGAATGAAGTCTTTCGCTCCTACGGTTCTGCCTGCAGGGTGACCCAAAAGTCCGTTAACATTCGAAAATTCGGTATTTCACGGAATAATATAGATAGAAAGGTAAAAATTAACACACATACTTAAATGACATAGGGTTTTATTGAAACCAAAAAATAGGCCACAAGACGACAAACAGATGGCGCTTCGCATGATACAAAAGCAATAATTAGCATAACAACTGATTTTTAGCAGAGACGTTGTTCCGTACAAGAAATGCTCAGCATGTCGGCCATCATCCATCAATAAAACCTATAGCTGAGGGAGAATGTTGTGAACAGCACTGTTCACTATATCAGAAGGTATGGTGAGAAACTTCCGCATGGTATTGTCCTTTAGTATCCCTAATGACGTCGGACGATCGCGTTAGACTTGCGACTTCAAGTAATCCCACAACCAATAACCACACGGGTTGAGGTCTGGCGACCTGGGAGGACAAGCACAACGGACGTAGCGGCACAGCACGCGATCCTCACCAACTGATGTGTGCAAGAGATATTTCACATGCGTAGCAATATGGGGTGGAGCATGATCCTGCGTAGAAGTCGCTCCTTCCACCAGGTGTTCATCAGCCAGCCTAGGGATGATCTGACTCTCTCTCTCACTACGGCTTATTTTATACACGATTCTCATGCAGCGTGACGTGATGCTGTCCAGCGTTTTGTAGTCGTTTTTCGTTTCAATACAACTTCATGTCATTCAGGAGTGTGTGTCAATTTTTACCTCTCTACCTACATTATTCTGTGCATTAGAGCATTTTCAAACATTAACGAATTTTTGGATCACTCTGTATATATCGAAGGAGCAATGACGTGAATAAAAGAAAGGTTCAAGAGAGGGATAAAATTGAGGGTGAAAGGATATCAGTGATAAGATCAACTGGTGACATTTCTATCCCCAGTGAAAGTGAAGGAGAATTACAGGATCTGTTCAATAACCGAGCGAGGTGGCGCAGTGGTTGGCACACTGGACCCTTACTCGGGAGAATGACGGTTCAAAACCACGTCCGGCAATCCTGATTTAGGTCTTCCATTATTTCCCTAAATTGCTTTAGGCAAGTGCCGGGATGGTTCCTTTGAAAGGGCATGGCTGATTTCCTTCTCCATCCTTCCCTAATCCGATGGGACGCATCACCTCGATGTTTGTTCCCTTCCCCCGAACCAACCAATCAACGATCTGCTCAATGGAATGAACAGTCTAATAAGTATGGAATATGGATTGAGAGTAAACCAGAAAAAGGTAAAAGTAATGAGAAGTAGCAGAAACGTGAATAGCGGGAAAATTAACACCGAAATTAGTGGTCACGAAGTAGACGAAGTTAAGGACTTCTACTACCTTGGAATCAAAGTGACACATGATGGACAGAGCAAGGAGGACACAAAAAGCAGACTAGCACAGGCAAAGAGGCCGTTCTGCTGAAAAGAAGTGTATTGGTTTCAAATGCAGGCCTTAATTTGAGAAGAAACTTTTGGGAACACAAGTTTGGAACACAGCATTGTGTGGTAGTGAATAATGGAGGGGGGAAACCGGAAAAGGAGAGAATAGAAGCATTTGAGATGTGGTGATACAGAAGAATGTTGAATATGAGATGGATTGATAAGATAAAGAATGACGATGTTTTCTGCAGAATCGGTGAGGAAAGGGACACATGGAAAACACTGGCATGAAGAAGGAACAGCATGATGGGACATGTGTTAAGGAATCAGTTGATAACCTCCAGGCCCCTCCCGCTGGAGGTTCGAGTCCTCCCTTGGGCATGGGTGGGTGTGTTGTCCTCAGCCTTAAGTTAGTTTAAGCAGTGCGTTAGTCTAGGGACTGATGACCTCGGCAGTTTGGTCCGTTACGAATTCACACACATTTGAACACATTTGATAACCTCCATAACACTAGAGGGAACTGTAGAGGGTAAAAACTGTTGGGAAGACAGAGATTGGTATTTATCCAGCAAATACTTCAGGATGTAAGGTGCAAGTGCTACTCTGAAAGAAAGAGGATGGCGCAGGAGAGGAATTTTAAAAATAATGATAAAAACTTCTTTTTTATTGCTGTGACATCGGCGATTTTCCAGTCTTTACGTATGGGTCTTCCGTCTATCGAGCGGTTGTACATTTTGATTGCTAAAAATGAAGCTACTTCATCAGCATACTCCGAAAGGAAGCTAAGTGCTATAGAACCTGGACCAAAATACTTGCCTTTATTGAGTGGCTTAAGTTGCTTCACTTAGGACACATACTTTCATATTATTCATGTTGTCACCTATTCTTGATTCAAATTCTGGAATCTTTATTGTATCTTATTTGGTGAAGGAATTTCTGAAAACCGTGTTTGGTAACTCTGATTTAGTGGCGCTGTAGTCAGCAACGTTACCATTGCCATCACAGAGTGGAGGTATTGATTGCGTCATACACACTGGCGTACTTTACATGGAACTTTGATGAGGAAAATTAGCTGCGAAGATTAACAATCAGCTGCGTGCCTATTATAAGACTTCTGAATAAAGGTTATTCTTCCAAAATGAATTTTCACTCTGCAGCGGAGAGTGTGGTGATATGAAAGTGAAGGGCTTTTCCAGAAACCGGTAACTGTCATTTTCTGACTGGCAGCGCGATGCCTGAAAAATCTCTCCATGTTTTAGAAACAGTCATGATCCTTAGCATTCAATATGGCTTTCCATAATGGCCTGTATCGCACATGAAGATGAACAAAGGCCGTTAGATAGTCAGGGAGTATCAGAAAGGAAATGAACAGTAATGTCTCGGCACAGGGTAGAGTAAAGTGGAACTCAAAATTGCACAGAGGTATTTGTTGATTTCAAAAGTATGTAAAGATAAGCACTTTCGAAAAACCTGACTGTTGCTTGATTAACGTTTTCATACTTTGTAGTATAGTTTACTTTTTAGTTCAATAATTGTTTCATTCCATGCTCCACTTGAATCCAAACCCATACACTATTGCCAATATGCAGGTGGTGCAAAAATATTCTTGAGCAGCTTATTTGCGTAATCTTTCGAATGACCAGCTTGATTTATGAAGGCTTAGAAGGCAGCAGAGATGGAATCTTCATAGTTGTAGCGCTTGGCTTGTTTTTGGAGCAAAGGTGATCTTTTTGGGTGTAAGCTTGTGAGCGTGTGGGTGCTATTCTGTCATTCTGCGCAGCGGATTAATCTGAGATGTACCCTTTACCCTGTGGCTCCTGCAAGATGCAATTTCCACCCCCACATTACTACAGAAGTCAGACAGACGCTCCTAATGTTCTAAAGAGAAATGCCTGAAAAACTTTCAGCAATAAATATCTTCTGGAGTCATCCGCTGTAAGGAAATGACACAAAAATTCACAAAATTTCTTATGTAACTAGTGGGATACTTGGGTACTGGAGTAGTGCTAGTTAGTGTAAGAAAAACATAAAACTAACTAAAAAGTTCTGAGAAATCACAATGGCACTTTTAGTTATGAACTGAACAAGTTATTCCCGGGTTCTTTTCGGAATGTGAAGTTACCTCTTAAGGATAGAATTCGCGTGAAATTTCTATACAATGTTTAAGATTGATATTGACTTGGCAGAATGGCTGAAAGCCACACCTATTCAACTTGAATACTTATCCGTTAGAATGTTGCTAGGTACGGTCGAGGCTGTCGCGTGTGAAATGCAGTGAAGTGTACTGTTGTGGAGGAAATAAGGGGATCACAAGAGCTGTAGTGCACAATACCATAAGCTGCGATGACTGCTGTCTGCGCCGATTGCTGCTGACAAATAAGATAACTCTCGTTCTATCTGGATTGACCTTCGCCAATCAAACTCTCCCTACACCTTGATGAAGTCAAGGACTCCTATTCACCCCTAGTCTAACTATTGGCATGGTACACCGGTCAGATAACCAGTCCACCGTGATGCCACTCAAAAATTCGCTCGCAGGCGTTTAACTATAACTCTGCCCATTCACACAGCACAGTGTGGCGGCCAACATAGTGCACAAAGCTTAATCGCAAGGACTCGAGAGTCGCACTCCAATTCGCTCCCGATAGAGGTGCTCTCCCAGTGATGTACTGAGGAGAGACTTGTTCCTTGCTCTTTGAGTAGACGTACGAGCGCACACGCTCTCGTTACGTGTTCTCGCTCCAAGAGAGACAACGGAACGGCCCCTCTCCATGCCAGACGTGAAGGGGTATATCTTTTGGTCTCTTCCATTACTCCTTCAGCTCAAGGTGTCAGGAATATCTTCTGCCAATCAGCATTGCTCTTCTAAAATGGGAGAATGACATTTTATTTAAGGCGATCAATCCGGAAATCCGTAGCATCGGCGTTTGGCGTTTGCTGTCTCCCTGTGAAAACCTCTGAAACTGCGTGCTATGTTTATAAAGAATGCGTAGGCTGGGCGCTCCCACACAATGTAGCGGAATTTGCTTTTAAGCTGAACACGGGGTCGTTCTCCCTTTCACTCGGGCAAACGCTGTCTGCTCTATGGGCGGTAGCCGGCCAACATAGATAGGTTGACTCGTCCTCTGAAGGGTCCAGCCTCCTGGCGTGTGGTTTGCCTTTCCCAAACTAAAAGCTTTTGTGACCGTCGTGTCTTGAATGTGTGTGTGTACGCCAGCCTCGAGTATTTCAACCTCGCTGCGCGTTTGCGATTTATTTGTTATTTGCATTTCGTTTACATGAATTCGTACAACATTGACTTTATCTTATCGAGTTTGGGTTCGAATGATGTGCGGAATATGATTTTGAGGGCAGAATATGTAAGCAATGAAGGTCAGGAGACCACCACGTCTTACAAGCTTCCAACTGCACTTAGTGCTTCTCTGCGCTTCCTGGAACATGGTTGGAGATTTGTTTTACGACATTCAACTATAATCGTTCTTTTCGTTCTTGTGATTTCTTGTTCTGTAAAGACTAGTGATAGATAGAAATATCCTTCAAAGCTTAAAGAAAAATTTAATGTGTTAGCTAGGTCTCATACGCAGCACCATATGACTTAGCATGCACCAAACGCAAATACGTAGCGACCTTTATTTTTCACAGCAAACTTTCCGAAATTCTGGCAGTAGTTTACTTACTTCTAAAATATCACAATAAATATGAAAACTAACGAAATTATCGTCTGTTCATCATGACGCTGATGGATGAAGCTATAAGATGTGCGAGAATCAAATTTTTTTGCCAAGTAGTTTCATTACAATCGTTTGAGAAAGACTGCGGTTCGGACAGCGTACGCCTCTTGCCGTTCACGGAATAAAGCCAGGCAGCTAACTTCCGCGCTGAATCATACTACATGTGATAGACTGGTTCAGCATGTAAGGCAGCCATCACCACCGCCTGCTAGCTCGCAGTGAAGCGCGCTTCTAGCGAACTTGCGGCGAGCGTTACTCCTTGTGAGACTGGCTCAATGAAAGACTTTTCAGCCTAGGTGCACGATATTCTCGCGGGAGCGCCGGAAGCGGATGGTATGTTGCTACAAAAAATGCTCTGATTATAAGCCTGTCTCAATCAGAGGCAAAGCTCCTTGAGAAACTTCTATGGACGGAAGAACTACGAGACTGCACTGTGTCTCAGATCCTATAGCGCCTATGCACACTAGCCAGTAACACAGGCAGTGGTGACGCGCTAACGTAAAATCTCGTTGTCGAGGTCGTATTGCAAGCAGCACATACCAAACAACGACCACATTGACATTCATCGAGAAGTTGTCACCCTTCGCCTGTGGCGCAAAAACCTGATGGTATCACAAGAAATTTAGTAATGACGCACGAAAATGCACACCATCACGTAAATGGAAGCACAACGCAGAATCTGTGGCAGCTAAAGCTATCTACACTAGTAATATGCGCCGATTACTCATCACATATCGCGGCACAAAGGTGCAGTATTCAGTGGACACAGGAGCTAAAGCATCGGTGTATCCAGCAACTAAATTACCTTGCAACTGTGATGATTATTACGCCGCCAATGACTCGAAAATTAAGATCTATGAGCGAGTTATAATACTCAGTCTTGGTCTCCGTCGAATGTTCGAATGGAAGTTCATAGTGGCCGACGTCTCGCAACCGATCTTGGTAGGAGATTTCCTGACTTTCTACGATTTTCTTCCTGACCCGCTTCGGCAGCGTTTGAACGACATATCCAAATGCTCAAGGAAAAGTAAACAACTCTGCCCCCAGGACAGTATGTGTAATCGCCGAGGATACGCAATATAAGCGTCTGTTGAAGGATTTTCCTTAAGTTACGATGCAGCCAACTACATTACCTCTAGTTAAGCATATAATGGCGCACCACATTCTCACCACACCGGGCCTGCCTACCTACGCCCATCCTAGCGCCTGGCACCTGAAAAGCTAAAAATAGTCAAGCAGGAATTTTGCAGTGCGTTAGCACAAGGCATAATTTCAAATGGTTCAAATGGTTCTGAGCACTATGGGACTTAACATCTGTGGTCAACAGCCCCCAGGAACTTAGAACTACTTCAACCTAACTAACCTAAGGACATCACACACACCCATGCCCGAGGCAGGATTCGAACCTGCGACCGTAGCGGTCACGCGGTTCCAGACTGAAGCGCCTAGAACCGCACGGCCACACCGGTCGGCAAGGCATAAGTTGAACTTCAAGCAGCAACTGGGCAGCCCCACTGCACGTCGTTCCAAAGAAGAACAATGGTTCATCTACATCTACATCTACATGGACACTCTGCAAATCACATTTAAGTGCCTGGCAGAGGGTTCATCGAACCACCTTCGCAATTCTCTATTATTCCAATCACGTATAGCGCGCGGGAAGAATGAACACCTACATCTTCCCGTACGAACTCTTGATTTCCATTATTTTATCTTCGTGATCGTTCCTCCCTATGTAAGTCGGTGTCAACAAAATATTTTCGCATTCGTAGGAGAAAGCTGGTGATTGAAATTTCTTGAGCAGATTCCGTCGCAACAAAAAACGCCTTTTTTTTTTTAGTGATGTCCATCCCAAATCCTGTATCATTTCTGTGACACTCTCTCCCATATTTCGCGATAATACAAAACGTGCTGCCTTTCTTTCAACTTTTTCGATGTGCTCAGTCAGTCCTATCTGGTAAGGATCCCGCACCACGCAACAGTATTCTAAAAGAGGACGGACAAGCGTGGTGTAGGCAGTCTCCTTGGAATGTCTGTTACATTTTCTAAGTGTCCTGACAATGAAACGCAGTCTTTGGTTAGCCTTCCCCACAACATTTTCTATGTATTCCTTCCAATTTAAATTGTTCGTAATTGTAATTCCCAGGTATTTAGTTGAATTAACGGCTTTTAGATTAGACTGATTTATCGTGTAACCGAAGTTCAACGCGTTCTTTTTAGCACTCATGTGGATGGCCTCACACTTTTCGTTATTTAAGGTCAACTGCCACTTTACGCACTATTTCGATATTTCTTCTAATTCGTTTTGCAGTTTGTTTTGATCTTCTGATGACTGTATTAGTCGATAAACGACGGCGTCATCTGCAGATTGTCTCCCAAATCGTTTATATAGATAAGGAACAGCAAAGTGCCTATAACACTACCTTGGGGAACGCCGTAAATCACTTCTGTTTTACTCGATGACTTTCCGCCAATTACTACGAATTGTGATCTCTCTGACAGGAAATCACAGATCCAGTCACATAACTGAGACGATATTCCATAAGCACGCAATTTCACTACGAGCCGCTTATGTGGTACAGTGTCAAAAGCCTTCCGGAAATCGAGAAATACGGAATCGATCTGAAATCACTTGTCAATAGCACTCAGCACTTCATGTGAATAAAGACCTAGTTGTGTTTCACAAGAACGATGTTTTCTAAACCCATCTTGACTGTGTGTCAATAGACCGTTTTCTTCGAGGTAATTCATTACGTTCGAACACAATATATACACCGAGCGAGGTGGCGCAGTGGTTAGCGCACTGGACTCGCATTCGGGAGGACGACGGTTCAATCCCGTCTCCGGCCATCCTGATTTAGGTTTTCCGTGATTTCCCTAAATCGCTTCAGGCAAATGCCGGGATGGTTCCTTTGAAAGGGCGCGGCCGATTTCCTTCCCCATCCTTCCCTCACCCGAGCTTGCGCTCCGTCTCTAATGACCTCGTTGTCGACGGGACGTTAAACACTAATCTCCTCCCCCGAACACAATATATGTTCTAAAATCCTGCTGCATATGGACGTTAACGATATGGGCCTGTAATTTAGTGGATTGCTCCTACTACCTTTCTTGAATATTGGTGTGACTGTGCAACTTTCCAGTCTTTGGGTACGGATCTTTCGTCGAGCGAACGGTTGTATATGATTGTTAAGTATGGGGTTAATGCATCAGCATACTCCGAAAGGAACCTAATTGGTATACAGTCTGGATCAGAAGACTTGATTTTATTAAGTGATTTAAGTTGTTTCACTACAACGAGGATATTTACTTCTACGTTACTCATGTTAGCAGCTGTTCTCGATTCGAATTCCGGAATATTTACTTCGTCTTCTTTTGTGAAGGCATTTCGGAAGGCTGTGTTTAGTAACTCTTCTTTGGCAGCACTGTCTTCGATTGCATCTCCATTGCTATCGCGCAGAGAAGGCATTGATTGTTCCTTGCCGCTAACATACTTCACATATGACCAGAATCTCTTTGGATTTTCTGCCAGGTTTCGAGACAAAGTTTCGTTGTGAAAACTGTTACAAGCATCTTTCATTGAAGTCCGCGCTAAATTTAGAGCTTCTGTAAAAGGTCGCCAATCTTGGGGGGTTTGCGTCTATTTAAATTTGGCATGTTTGTTTCGTTGTTTCTGCAACAGTGTTCTAACCCGTTTTGTGTAGCAAGGAGGATCAGCTCCGTCGTTTGTTAATTTATTTGGTATAAATCCTTCAATTGCTGCAAATACTATTTCTTTGAATTTAAGCCACATCTGGTCCACACTTATATTATTATTTTGGAATGAGTGCAGATTGTCTCTCAGGAAGGCGTCAAGTGAATTTTTATCTGCTTTTTTGAATAGGTATATTTTTCGCTTAATTTTTGAGGATTTGGGGATTACAATATTCAATCTCGCTACAACCCTGTGTTCACTAATCCCTATAACGGTTTTGTTGCTGGTTATTAACTCAGGATTATTTGTTGCTAAGAGGTCAAGTGTGTTTTCACAACCGTTTAATATTCGCGTGGGCTCATGAACTAATTGCTCGAGATAATTTTCAGAGAATGCGTTTAGCACAATTTCGGATGATATTTTATGCGTACCTCCGGAATTAAACATGTATTTTCGCCAACATATCGAGGGTAAATTAAAGTCACCACCAACTATTATCGTATGATTCGGGTACGTGTTTGAAATCAAACTCAAGTTTTCTGTCGTCCATGTGGCAACTTCCACCAGTTAAACGCAAGGACCATTCTGGACCAGTATCCCGCGTCACATATAGAGGATTTCTCCATCGATATGCACGGTTAAGACAGTCTTTTCCGTGATCGACTTAGTGCTTGAGTTTTGCCAGATACCTGTACCCAAGGAGGATGTCACTAAAACAGTTGTCGTTGCACCTTTTGGACTGTTTGAGTTAATGAGAATATCATTTGGTCTCTGTAACTCAGGGAAAATGTTCCAGCATTTCGTGGATGAAGTCACACGAGTCTCCGATTTCTGATGCGTCTACGTAGATGGTGTTCTCGTAATGTCGATGTCTGTGGAGGAATATTTACAGCATTTAATTCTGTTGTTCAACCATTTACGCATGCACGGTCTAGTAATAAAATCTTCAAAATGTCTTTTGGGGTAACAGAAGTTCATGTCCTGGGATACACTGTAGACGCAAACGGCGTACGTCATGCTCAAGATGAAGTATAAGCCATAATCGCACACCCGCATCCAGTCACAATAACAGAGCTTCGTCGGTTTCTGGGCGTTGAAATTTTCACCAAAGCTTCATTCCCAAACATACTTTCTTTGATCACTGCTCCATTAAATGAACTTCTTAAGGGAGCACCAAAACAGAACGACAGATTACAGTGGATGAGTGAAACAGACTCTGCTTTCCAGACCATAAAGTTGGTAATATCAGACGCTATGTGATTGGCACATCCTACAGCGCAAGCTCTGCTTGCATTAATGGTTGATACTTTTGCTACCACTATTGGAGCAGATCAGCAACAGTCAGTAGACCATTGTAGCCAACCACTAGCTTTTAACAGCGACAAGTTGTCACCCTCGCAACAAAGGTGGGCGACATACAACGGTGAATTATATGCTGTTGTCAAAAAATTGAAACATTACTTGGGAATTTGATAATTTAGTATTTATAAAGACCACAAGTCTGTGACTTACGCTTTTAAGGTGAAACGGAGCAAGACATCTCTAAGGCAGTTGAGGCAATTACAGTACATCGCTCAATTTCCAACTCGTTTTGTTTCTGTACAATCCAAGCTGAATGCGCCAGCAGATGCACTATCCTGTGTGGAATACCGGAGCATACAACAGCACAGATCGAAACTATAGGTACAGGCGTTGATTCTGATGCTTTTGCGTAGGCACAACTGCATGACGAGGAATTACGCCAAGTTGCTCGCAGTACGTTGCTTTTAGTACTTACCAAGGATGTCAGCTCAGAGCGTATCTTTTCAAGGCACTGGCAACATTACCAAGTATTAAACGCATAAGAACCACAACCTACCACCCTGCGGGGAAGGACATGGTCGAGTGTCTATAACAGCAATCCAGCTCTATGGTGTCTTGCCACGTGGAAGTAGCCTGTAGTGACACGTAGTGACATGTAGTGACTCGTGCTACATGTGTGTGTGAGTGCGCAGACTCAGTGGTGCAAAGTCCATAAATAATCTATGTGTCTACTTTCTCGTTATGTATCCTTTGACGTTACGTTTTCTCTGATTATTCCTTGCTCCTTATTCAGTAATGTAACTGGTACTACGAGTGACACACACCTCGTAATTAATATATATGTGGAATAAATGCGTATTAGAGCAGACTACCTCAAACGCATTAGAATATCTACCAAGTTTCGCTACCTTATGATAATTACAGCCCACACATTTTATATGAAATAATTTGGGAAACAGTAAAATTACATACCCAAGAGGAGTTACCCAAGAACCATGTAGGCTACAGAAGATTTTACAAGATAGTGTTCAAAGTCGTTCATCATAAAAATAAAGGTATTGCTCATCTATAAAAGTCGACCATTTGGTGCTAAATAATGTTCAAATGGCTCTGAGCACTATGGGACTTAACATCTATGGTCATCAGTCCCCTAAGACTTAGAACTACTTAAACCTAACTAACCTAAGGACAGCACACAACACCCAGCGATCACGAGGCAGAGAAAATCCCTGACCCCGCCGGGAATCGAACCAGGGAACCCGGGCGTGGGAAGCGAGAACGCTACCGCACGACCACGAGATACGGGCTAAATAATGTAAATCTTCTAATACAGTTCAATAACTTATCATAGGTAATTATTTAATTCCCTTATTATGAATAAAACGCTTCTAGTGAGTATATGGGCATATCTAACAAAAATTCCTTTAATTCAGTTGTAAACAGAATTCATTGTCTGTCAACATTTTATCTGTTCTGGTAGGTAGTCAGACAATTTGACACCTCTTTGTCATAATGCAGATTTTCTTTCCCCCTTGTGTCATAGCTGTGAAGATTTCTATTATAGTCATATAGAGCATTGGTTCTTGATTACAGAAAGCATAAGTGCATATATTTATTGGTATGCAGTGGTCATTATTTGAAGCTTTCAGAAAATGTTAGGGCATGAAGTCCTGGGGTGGGGGATGAGGGTACTCTGCATATAATTCTAATAGCCTTTTTTCGGGCCACAAAAATTTTCTTTTATCAAGGCTGCATTCCCCCAGAAGAGAATTCCATAATACATAATGAAGTGAAAGTATCCAGTGTACGTGGCCTTCATAGTGTTTAAGTCCCCAACAGAAGAGATCATTCTTACGGCACATGTAGTGGAGCTCAGTCTTTCTAGGGTCTGTTGGACATGAGAGAACCAGCTCATTGTATTTCCAATACGCACGCCAAGGAATTTAGACACATGCATTCTTTCTGTTGGCTGATTTCCACGTCACATTTATATATCTCTCATAAAATTGATCTTACTTAAATTTAGTAAAAGATCTTTCGCTCTGAACCAATTAACCACTTCAGAGAGTATGTTGTTTATGTACTCGTCAAAACTGTCATCTAATCGTCCAATCATTAAAATGATGGATCAGCAGCAAATAAAGTAAATTTACAGGGCAGGTCTGCACACACAGATAGATCGTTTACAGAGGTCGAAAACGACAGTTGCCCCAGATTTGAGCCTTGATGCTCACCACAACTGACAGGAGTCGATTCAAATTGAGCAGAGGTATGAAATACGCCACTCGAGCTATTTATAATTACCTTTCGTTTTCTGTCCTGGAGGTATGAATGTAGCCAGTTACTTGAAACACCCCTACTTCCAACTAATTTGGATTTCTGTATGAAAATATGGTGATCGACATAGTCAAAAGCTTTTGATAAGTCACGGAAGACACCAACTGCTATAATTTTTTTTTAATTTAGAGACCCAAGGAAACAGTTAATACCATAAATTATCTGGGAGTACGCATTAGGAGTGATTTAAAATGGAATGATCATATAATGTTGATCGTCGGTAAAGCAGATGCCAGACTGAGATTCATTGGAAGAATCCTAAGGAAATGCAATCCGAAAACAAAGGAAGTAGGTTACAGTACGCTTGTTCGCCCACTGCTTGAATACTGCTCAGCAGTGTGGGATCCGTACCAGATAGGGTTGATAGAAGATATAGAGAAGAACCAACGGAGAGCAGCGCGCTTCGTTACAGGATCATTTAGTAATCGCGAAAGCGTTACGGAGATGATAGATAAACTCCAGTGGAAGACTCTGCAGGAGAGACGCTCAGTAGCTCGGTACGGGCTTTTGTCAAAGTTTCGAGAACATACCTTCACCGAAGAGTCAAGCAGTATATTGCTCCCTCCTACGTATATCTCGCGAAGAGACCATGAGGATAAAATCAGAGAGATTAGAGCCCACACAGAGGCATACCGACAATCCTTCTTTCCACGAACAATACGAGACTGGAATAGAAGGGAGAACCGATAGAGGTACGGAAGGTACCCTCCGCCACACACCGTCAGGTGGCTTGCGGAGTATGGATGTAGATGTAGATGTAGATGTAGACTTCATTTGCAAGGGCAAACATTGCATCATTCGTTGAACAAGCCTTTTGAAAGGCGAACTGGTTCTTGCTGATAACTCTTTTCCTCGTGAGGTGTTCAGTAATTCTACCATGCATTAATTTTTCTAGTATTTTAAAGAAAACTGTTAATAATGAAATAGGATGGTAGCTAGTGAGCTTTGTTTTATCACCCTTCTTGTATAGGAGCTTCACAATGGCGTCCTTGACGCTTTCGGGAACAATTCCTTGTTGAATTGAGGTATTAAAAATATGGCATAGACTATATCACTTATCCAGAGACCTGAATAATTTGATAAGGTATTAGATACATTAACTATCCTGTGGAGTTATTACATTTTAGACACCAGATAACTCTTCGAATTTCTTGGGAGCGATCTTAAATATAAATTACGTAGGTTACGACGTAATACAAAATTCGAGGTACTTATTGAAGCATTTGGTAAAAATTATGGTTCTCCTGTAGTCTCCATTCGAATGTCCATCAGGAAACAGTGTTGTTAGTAGCAATTGTAAAGTCTGATGACGATAATTAAGACACATTGTGTGCACAAAGGGCAGTTTAAGTGATATTTTGGTGATAACCTGCTTTGTGTGTGTGTGTGTGTGTGTGTGTGTGTGTGTGTGTGTGTGAGAGAGAGAGAGAGAGAGAGAGAGAGAGAGAGAGAGAGGAGGGAGAGGGAGGGAGAGTATGTACAGGTTACACATCTCACGTTGACGACATGATCCACAGCACATTGGCGTTGTCTCAGTAGCAGTTGCATTTCTAGCACAGGAGCACTAAACAAAGAGCCTTTCTTTCGACGTTATAAATATCTCTGAATCCTTTATACCTTTTACTTACATCCACCATGTTAGTAAAACAATATTTAGAATCAGCGCCTGTGTTAATGCAAAACACTGTGCTATGCTTTAACCAGACCTTTCAGCAAAGTTTTGCTGTCATCTTTTTGCTTTTGCTATTTCTGTGCCTATGTACAGATTCGCTTGAATTCTTCAGTATATCACGAAAAACATTAATAACAATATGCAAAAATTTCAGTGAAACAGTAAATACAAATATAGGGTGAACATTAATACATTCGACAAACTGGAAGGACGGATTCCCGACTGGAAAAGGATGAAAAAGGTCCTACGAAAATTTGTCCAGGAATGGATCGTTGCCACGGTACACTGGATGACGGATGAAACTTCCTCTGACCACGTGCGTATGCTCCTTGCGTGTTGCAAGCTGTGTGACTGGCACAGCGTACTGTAAGCAACAGAATGGTCTGGTATTCATGCCGGGATCAAGCCGAGATGGTGTTCGTGTACGGCCAAGCACATGGAAACGGTCGAGAGGCAGCACGGCTTTCCCAAAAGAAGAACCCTCACACACACCAACTGCATAACACACTTCAAGTCCTTTTGGGACTTTTTGTAATCATGGGTCCTTTCAGACAGACGAACGTGCGGAGAGGCGGTGGACGGTGCGTACACCAGATTTGGATGACCGGGTTCTACAGGATATTGAGACGAACCCTAGAACAAACTGCAGGAAAGTGGCCCGCCAACGTGGTGTAAACCAAAACAAGAATTCGTGTATCCTGCGTGACAACTACTACTATCCCTGTCACCTGCAAAGAGTGCAAGGATTATCAGCAGCAGATTTCCTTATACAGGAATGATTTTGTCGGTGGTTTTTGCACCAGAGTATCACAATTAAGGGATTTCTGTTATCAGCAATTCATGAAGCGACGTGTGAAGGCATGTATTACATTCCATGGAGGCCATTTTGAACATTTGTTGTGACTGTACGGTGTTCTGGGACGATGGTGGTAGGGACAGAGCATCGAGTGACATTATACTGAGTGCACTACCCGAAAATTACCTCGAGAAATTAAACAGAGAATCGAGATAACAAACAGACCCGAACTATTCGACTCTGTAAGCGCAGAACAGGGAATCAATGATTATAAGGCCGTTGCAGCATCCCTGAATATGGAAGTAAATAGGAATATAAAAAAAGGGAGGAAGGTTTATCTGTTTAGCAAGAGTAATAGAAGGCAGATTTCAGACTACCTAACAGATCAAAACGAAAATTTCTGTTTCGACAACGACAATGTTGAGTGTTTATAGAAAAAGTTCAAGGCAATCATAAAATGCGTTTTAGACAGGTACGTGCCGAGTAAAACTGTGAAGGACGGGAAAAACCCACCGTGGTTCAACAACAAAGTTAGGAAACTACTGAGAAAGCAAAGAGAGCTTCACTGCAAGTTTAAACGCAGCCAAATCCTCTCAGACAAACAGAAGCTAAACGATGTCGAAGTTAGCGTAAGAAGAGCTATGCGTAAGCGTTCAGTGAATTCGAAAGTAAAATTCTATGTACCGACTTGACAGAAAATCCTAGAAAGTTCTGGTCTTACGTTAAATCAGTAAGTGGCTCGAAACAGCATATCCAGACACTCTGGGACGATGATGGCATTGAAACAGAGGATGACACGCGAAAAGCTGAAATACTAAACACCTTTTTCCAAAGCTGTTTCACAGAGGAAGACCGCACTGCAGTTCCTTCTCTAAATCCTCGCACAAACGAAAAAATGGCTGACATCGAAATAAGTGTCCAAGGAATAGAAAAGCAACTGAAATCGCTCAACAGAGAAAAGTCCACTGGACCTGACGGGATACCAATTCGATTCTACACAGAGTACGCGAAAGAACTTGCCCCCCTTCTAACAGCCGTGTGCTGCAAGTCTCTAGAGGAACGGAAGGTTCCAAATGATTGGAAAAGAGCACAGGTAGTCCCAGTCTTCAAGAAGGGTAGTCGAGCAGATGAGCAAAACTATAGACCTATATCTCTGACATCGATCTGTTGTAGAATTTTAGAACATGTTTTTTGCTCGCGTATCATGTCATTTCTGGAAACCCAGAATCTACTCTGTAGGAATCAACATGGATTCCAGAAACAGCAATCGTGTGAGACCCAACTCGCTTTATTTGTTCATGAGATCCAGAAAATATTAGACACAGGCTCCTAGGTAGATGCCATTTTCCTTTACTTCCGGAAGGCGTTCGATACAGTTACGCACTGTCGCCTGATAAAGTAAGAGCCTACGGAATATCAGACCAGCTGTGTGGCTGAATTGCAGAGTTCTTAGCAAACAGAACACAGCATGTTGTTCTCAATGGAGAGGCGTCTACAGACGTTAAAGTAAACTCTGGCGTGCCACAGGGGAGTGTTATGGGACCATTGCTTTTCACAATATATATAAATGAACTAGTAGATAGTGTCGGAAGTTCCATACGGCTTTTGCGGATGATGCTGTAGTATACAGAGAAGTTGCAGCATTAAAAAATTTGCAGCGAAATGCAGGAAGATCTGCAGCAGATAGTCACTTGGTGCAGGGAGTGGCAACTGACCCTTAACATAGACAAATGTAATGTATTGCGAATACATAGAAAGAAGGATCCTTTATTGTATGATTATATGATAGCGGAACAAACACTGGTAGCAGTTACTTCTGTAAAATATCTGGGAGTATGTGTACGGAACGATTTGAAGTGGAACGATCATATAAAATTATTTGTTGGTAAGGCTGGTGCCAGGTTGAGTTTCATTGGGAGAGTCCCTAGAAAGTGTGGTCCATCAACAAAGGAGGTGGGTTACAAAACGTTCGTTCGACCTATACTTGAGTATTGCTCATCAGTGTGGGATCCGTACCAGGTCAGGTTGACAGAGGAGATAGAGAAGATCCAAAAAAGAGCGGCGCGTTTCATCACAGGGTTATTTGGTAAGTGTGATAGCGTTACGGAGATGTTTAGCAAACTCAAGTGGCAGACTCTGCAAGAGAGGCGCTCTGCATCGCGGTGTAGCTTGCTGTCCAGGTATCGAGAGGGTGCGTTTCTGGATGAGGTATCGAATATATTACTTCCCCCTAGTTATACCTCCCGAGGAGATCACGAATGTAAAATTAGAGAGATTAGAGCGCGCACGGAGGCTTTCCGGCAGTCGTTCTTCCCGCAAACCATATGCGACTGGAACAGGAAATGGAGGTAATGACAGTGACACGTAAAGTGCCCTCCGCCACACACCATTTAGTGGCTTGCGTAGTATAAATGTAGATGTATGTTGTCGTTGCATGCACACCGCCCATTTCCTCAAACATGTTCAAAGAATCTTGCTTCCTCTATTTCCAGTCAGATATCCGGCCCTGCGGTTTGTCGGTTTTATTAGTGTTCGCCCTGTATATGAGGACCAGTCATAAGGTTTTAATTACCACTTTAAAAAAGTCAAGCTGCGACCCAGACGTTTGGTGATGGCAGTTATCCTCGTCTACGTGTTCGCCCTTCAATGCGACACATTTTTCCCATTGATGGATGCCTTGACGGAGACTTGGTTTTAGAAGTGTGCGTTATGGCTTACCAGGAACCGCTCAGCCTCAAGTGTCACATCATCGTCCTCCTGCGTAGGAATGCCTCGTGATCGGTTCTGCATCTAAGCAAAGAGGAAGAAGTAACTGCTGCTGACGGTTTAGCGGGCTGTTTGAATGGACGTGAGAAGTCACAGAATCCAGTAGGTGGCGGCCGTTCTCATGTTCAAAATATCATGCGAGACGTTGAAAATTGGCGAATCACCTGTACATTTTACCAGTCTCTTCGATTATGTTACGCCGATCATGGAGCATCAGGACACCTAGTCCTCCTGTGAATCAAAGACATGGACTGCCACCTTTTTCTTCGTCAAGCAGACTTCTTTGGCCACACTGAAAGTGTATGCGTCTTCTAACCACTGTCTCAAATGACGGTGCATTGTCGCTGTACACTTCAACAAACTCAGCACGGACTGTTGTAGTGCTCTTCCCCTTAAAATACAGAAAAAAATTACCGCATGACAATCCTTTATCACTAGGCTCTGACACTTTGTTTTTGGTCCTCTATGGGCGTCCTACGGTACTGAATGAGGGAATTTCAGTGTGTATCACGACTTCAAACATTTACCTGCAAGTAAACAACACATTAATTACGCAGATTTACTTTTTCGTGGCGATAACTAACGCCGTTTGACTACTACTCGGTAATAGTGATGGCTCACTGATTATGACAAAAGTGTCGCTGAGACTATTTTGGTAAGAAGCAAATTATTTTCATGCTGATGTCTGCTGACAAGAGGTTCATGTGACTATCCAACTCTGTAGATATTTAGAATTTAAAAACTAAAAGAAACATTGATCCAGTAATGAGAGATGCAGTTTACAGATAGCCTCACTCTCACGTACGACACAGCCCAAATACAGTTAGTAGCCACATAAAGTACTAAACAGCAGTATTTCCCTGAATAACAAAAGATTGTAGAAGGGATCTCTATTTTTTCCACATTTTATTGTTGCCACAAGTTACAAGATAAATCCACAGAAATTACAAAACTTGATCTCATATCACAAAGATTAAATTTGTCATGCACTGACAATGACTCATGTTCAAGCTTGAAATATAAAAGAGTCACAAAAGGAAAACAGTAAACACATCGTCATTGCATATTAAATATATCAACCACATATGTTCACTATTTCCCTTTTTACTATAATTTAAAAGGTTGTTGCCAGTTAATAACTAAATTTACTATTTTGATATCATATGCCATGAACCTGTTGTGATTTCTTGTGCTTATATGCTAACAGAGGACTACAAAAAGGAGTTTCCTTAATATCATATGAATGGATTTAGTCTTTAAAATACAAAGTCTTCACATCTGCACATTCATAATTAAATGTCAAGTAGTTGCTTATTTTCGTTATTACCTCATCATGAATATTTACATCATAGTCCGTTGTGTTACCACGACAAAAGCTTGCAATATAATCCCAAGATGTATGAAGTACAGTTCACGAGAACTACCTGAAAAAGAAGAAAAATAGTTTTATTTGCAGGTGTCTTGTAAAGAGTCTCTGTGATTTAGAGTATGGATCCTAATGTCCAGTGTAAGCAGGGCTGGTTAGAGAAAATTTTTCCATACAAATTTTTCCCTTTCTCTTCCCCTTTTTCCCTTTGTACACTTTCACCCATGTCAGGGTTTGCCTATAACTGTGATATACACTGTATTTAAATCTTGCACTTGGGCGCCCCTGATGCCCTCTCAGCTTAGTGTCCCAAGCGGCAGCTTGTCACTTGTGCTTTAAACTGGCCCTAAGTATCAGCCATGAGATGTGGTTGGGAAGGATGTAGCTAAAGAGCATTTGAGAAGGTGACGGGAATGCAACCGGATAGAATCATCCAAATAAAATCCACCATTTTAAAAGGAAACAGCTGACCCTTTCTTATTCATGTATTGTTTAACTGTTTTTAGAACAATGAACGATTGAGGAGAGAAGTACAGTACAAATGGGTTAACTTGAAAACTACAGTTCATCTTCAAACTCTTAAATCTGAAACGTTTCGGTCTCATTTGCAACTAATGGTGGCTCGAGAATCTTCTTTTGAACTGTGTTAGTGCAATTAAATGTTGAAGAGAGAACTTTTAAGCACACCAGCAGATACGTTAAGAAGAAGAGGTGGAAGTGTTGTCAACTGACTGACTGTTAGTTTTGAAGTTAGAAACATTGGTAGTTAAGTTTCAGGTTGAAAGATTTGTATTCACAAAGTAAGTTTTATTCACATATTGTATAGTGAGATAAAGTTCTACAGGAATGAATATGCCAAAAAATATTCTACTTAAGCTGCTAACCACAGAAATTGACTGGCCATCTGGTAAACGAAAGTAAGAAACTTGCTGGATTACCATGAAGGTACAGTGGAAGTCACAGACAAGAGATTAGTGAAGTCTGAGCCAATGGATGATGCTACAGAAATAAAAGTTAAAAGGCAGGACCGTTTTGTTTATATTGGGAAGCGAATAGTTAGGCAATGTGTGTGATGACAAGTCCTATTGGTGATGAAATGTATTAAAAGGTCATGAACAAGGAAATAGATAGTAATATGTAGCGATGTTTTAAAGCAGCAATTTGAAGTAACATCTAAGTATCAGTTGTTTAAAATCAGTACAAACTTTTTCTCCTTTAGTTGGATACTAAGGTGAAGATGTTTCAGCCCTTATAGCAAAGAAATTTGGATCGTATGTAAAGATTGTTAGTGGCACCAAAGTTAGTATTCAGACACTCACAGACGAGACAGGTACTAAAATAGAGGGTAGCAAAGCAAAAGCAAAAGAAAACCCAGAAGCATTGCCTAAATTAAATTCTTACGCAGCTACATCGATGAGTGAAATAAATATTAGTTCACTGACGTTGAGAAAGAGCTGAAACAGTTAAAACTGATCAAAGATGTAGACACTATAACGACTGTTTAACCATAATATACCGAAGATCCGACGAACAAAATACTATGCCCAGTGGTTGGAAGAACCATGAGACACACTCAGCTACAAGAAGGACAGCAGAAGCGACCCACAAAACTTGTGTCCAATATTCTTGATGTCCATATGTCATAGAAACTTAGTATACATGCTGAACTCAAATGTAATGAGGTATCTCGAAAAGGATGACCTCCTCCACACCAACCAGCATGAATTTCGAAAACACCGAGGAAGTGTAAATCCAACTCGCGCTTTTCTCACATGCCATCCTGAAAGCCATCGGTCATGGTAGTCAGATAAATGGAGTGCTTATTGGCTTCCAAAAGCAATTTTGCTCAGTACATGCATATGCTTATAATCGAAAGTGCGATCATATGGGGCATCTAGACAGATTTATGACTGAATTGGGAAAGGTACAGTGTGTTATCTTGGTTGGAGAGTCATTGACAGATGTAAAAGTAACTCTGGGTAGGCCACAGGGAAGTGTGTTGGGACCCTAGATGTTCATGTTGTGTGTTAATGACATTCAGACAATACTAATAGTGTATTTGTTGAAAATCAGCATTGCATTTGCCTACTACAACCCAAAAAATCTGCCATGACTGAAAACTGTATTTCCACTGGCCATTCCATGGATTAAAGGATGGTTAAGATATTGTACACAGCCTCATCCAACTGGGATTCAGTGACCAAGGAAGCTGCGGAAAGTAATTAGCAGACAACCTGCTCAAGCAAGACAAGGGTTCCAGCTTAACGTATCACGCAAATCCCTCATTTTAAATGTGCACTCTCAAAGGAAACAGTGCTCTAGATCTTCACTGTTAGGCATTCCAAAATGTTAAATCCATAATAACCAATCAAATACTTCGCATGTATAGTGCATTCGGTGACTCTGTGCTTGCTTTGCTTTACCCTTAGAGGACTAATGTTTTGTCTATAACTGATGCTGTTATTACCACAGTGTTATCTTTGACGCAGCCAGTCGCAGTGGTCTAGCGGTTCTAGGCGCTCAGTCCGGAACCGCGCGACTGCTACGGTCGCAGGTTCGAATCCTGCCTCGGGCATGGATGTGTGTGATGTCCTTAGGTTAGTTAGGTTTAAGTAGTTCTAAGTTCTAGGGGACTGATGACCACAGATGTTAAGTCCCATAGTGCTCAGAGCCATTTGAACCATTTTTATTTGACGCAAGCTCGTTTATTCCTCAGTGTAAAGTGCTGTACAAACTGGCAAGCGACTCACATTGAGAATGGTTGAAAGGTTGACAGGCGAAATATTGGTGCAAGAGATATAATATTCCGAATGCACTCCCAAAAAATGATGGAATATTATTTAGTAATTTCATATTTTTCGCAGATGATGCAGTTAGCTATGATGAAGAACTGTCTGAAAGAATCTGTACAAATACTCTGTCAGGTCTCAACAAGATTTGAAAGTGGTGCAAAGACCGACAACTTGCTTCATGTGTTCATAAATGTGGAAACTTGTATTTCCTAAATCGAAAAATCATAGTATCCTATGGCTATAGTATCAGTGATTCGCAGTTGGAATCGATCAACACATACAATTACCTGAGTCTAACGACTTGTAAGGATAAGAAATGGAAAGATCAGATGGGCTCAGACTTAGGTAAAGCAGGTGATAGACTTCAGTTCATTGATACAATACTACGAAAACGCAATCTCTCTACAAAGGAGAATGCATACAGAAGTAGCAGTGTAGTGGGAATTCCGGCATAATATGCTGACACAGCATAAGTCAGCACTTTGAAGTATCCTTAAATGATGCAATTGCACATATCATGTTTTGCTGATGTGAGCATCAGTACTTCATTATCTCCAAGGCCATCAACTATCATGACATGTAGCAATATGCCAAGGTCAAGGAGGGAAGGAATGGGAGGGGAACAGCTATCGTGTCACATCAGCATTTTATTATCTCCAAGGCCATTCCAAGAATCCTGACATCAGTATTGTCATATCAGGCCATGTTCCTAGACCATAGAGGGAAGGGGAGGGGAGAAGGACGTTTCGTTCGCTCCTGCCTTGAATGCCCCCATTTGGCAGCCAAATACAGTAAAGTATCAGAAAAGGCAAAAAATTTGTTAGCTATGTTCACATTAGTGATTTCTATACACTCATTTAATTGGTAAATTTCATTTGAAGCTATAAATCATTCACCACAGAAAACTGGAATTAGCAGATAGTGTATTTCTCTACAAACAGTTAAAGAACAACATTTGCGTATTAGATATAAATAACTAATTTGGAATTTATATTTGCTGAAAAAGAGTTTTCCTTAAACACTTTCCCACAAAACCTGAAAACGTGAGGTAAAGACAAGCCCTATTTCACAACCCACTTGCTCGTGTCACCAGGAAATGGCTGCACTACGAAAACGAGTGCTTACTGCAACCGGCAGATGATTGTACAGCTAAAAAATGCGGCAGAGTCGTAAATTAATTATTTTCCATATCTAAAAATGTAAATGTCATGCGACTAGGGCCTCCTGTCGGGTAGACCATTCGCCTGGTGCAAGTCTTTCGATCTGACGCCACTTCGGCGACTTGCGCGTCGATGGGGATGAAATGATGATGATTAGGACAACACTCAGTCCCTGAACGGAGAAAATCTCCGACCGAGCCGAGAATCGAACCCGGGCCCTTAGGATTGACATTCTGTCGTGCTGACGACTCAGCTGCTGGGGGCGGACATTTTCCATATCTAAGATGTTGAAAAAATTCAAAACGGTCTCAAAATATGTTGGTAGCCCGAAAATTGCACTATTTGCAATGATGGTTGAGGTTAATACATGAAAAAATGCTATAAGACCCAAATCAATTAATGTGATGTCACAATATTGCAAAAAATATGTCTGTAATGTGAAAGAAAGCGTGATTTCATTTCCAAATATTCACATATTCCCTAAATTAGTGCCCTAGCTTCTGCCCTGTCTAACCCAATGCTAGATTTCAATGCCTAATTAAACTGACATTTGAGAATGTGGGCCTAATAATTCGAAGTCATAAAACTAACCTGACTAAGCCTGTAACTGCAGAAATGTGCATGTTACCAAGATTGCTATGATAAAGAGGCAAACAGACAGACTCAATATAACTAATTGGGCCTACTCTTGATGTAATTCCCAAAATTAAATATTTATCCATTTAAATTGTCCACAAGCACCGTTTTAGGGGTATGAAGATAATAAGTCAAAAATACAGATTAGAGGCCATAGAAGAGGGGTTCATTCACTGTAGTTGACAAAAATGTTGTCTCTACCGAGGTCGAAGTGGAGTACAACATTAAAGTTATTTGGTCGCTTACAACATATCTAGAAGAAACCAAGTTAATTGTTGGATGTTTTCACCAGCTATCTGATTCTACTGTGATAGTTCTAGAGTCATAAGAACTTAAATAACCTGATCATGCACCGCTAGTAGGAGGCGAATTTAACATACCAAGTATAGACTGGGATATCTGTGGATTCATTGCAGGGCATACAGATAAACAGTTGTGTGAAATACTACTGAACACGTTTTCTGAAAACTGTCTTGAGCAGCTAGCTTGGTAGCCCACACGAAATGGAAATATCTTAGCCCTTATAGCTACAAGTAGACCGGATGTTATCGACAATGTCAATACAGAAACTGGAATCAGTGATCATGATGTCATTATAACAACTATGGTTATGAAAGTTAAAAAATCAGTCAAGAAGGCTGGAGTGTTTCTGTAAATTAGAACAAATAAGTAGTTGTTAGCATCTCATTCAGACAATAAATTGACATCACTAATTTCTTGTTAGGTGGACGGAGAGGGATTATGGGCAAAGTTCAAGGAGATTGTGAATCTTGGTCTGGAGAGTTACGTGCCTACTAAGTTGATAAAGGATGGAAATGACCCACGATGTTTTTATAACGAAATTTGGAAGATGCTGAGGATGCAGATGCTGTTGCACATTCGGTACAAAAGCCGACAGGCAAAGGTTAGTAGAGATTCGTGCATCTGTGAAAAGATCTATTCGTGAAGCATGCAAAAACTACCACCGTCATACCTTAGCAATGGATCTGGTAGAGAGCCTGAGAAAATCCTGGTGCTGTGTAAAATCGCTAAGTGGGTCTAAGGTTTCCATTCAGTCCCTTGTTGAACAGTCTGGTGTGGTAGAAGATAGTAAAACGAAAGCCGAAGTTTTAAATTTCACATTCAAGAAATGGTTCTGGCGCGAGATCATTTTACCATTACACACTCCCGAATGGATGACATAGTAATAAGCAATTCTGACGTAGAGAAACAATTGAAAGATTTGTAATCAAATAAATCACCAGGTCCGGAGGGAATCCCAATTCGTATTTACAAAGAGTACTTTATGGCACTGGCTCACTGTAGAGTAGATTGTTACCGAAGCTTATGGAATAATTTACAGATACGTGAATGACTCGAAGATTTCTTAATAATAAAAATCAGCATGTTATTCCCTACGGCGAGTATTAATCAAAGACAAGGGTATCGTCAGGAGTGCCCCAGGGAAGTGTGATAGGACTGCTGTTGTTCTCTTTATACATAAATGATTTGATGGTTGTTTGCTGATGATACTGTGGTTTATGGTAAGGTGTGAAGTTGAGTGAGTGTAGGAAGATACAAGACGGCTTAGACAAAATTTCTAGATGGTGTGATGAATGGCAGCTAGCTCTAAATGTGGAAAAATGCAAGTTGGTGCAGATGAATTGGAAAAACAAACCTTTAATGTTCGGATACAGCATTAGTAGCGTACTGCTTGACACTGTCATGTCGTTTAAATATCTGGGTGTAACGTTGCAAAGCGGTATGAAATGAAATGAGTATGTGAGGACTGTGGTAGGGAAGACAAATGGCTGACTTGGGTTTATTGGGAGAATTTTAGGAAAGTGTGGTACACATCTGTAAAGGAGACCACACGTAGGACGCTGGTGCGACCTATCCTTGAATACTACTCAAGTATTTGGGATCTATAACAGGTCAGATTGAAGGAGGACATCAAAGCAATCAGGGACCGGCTGTTAGATTTGTTACCGGTAGGTACAACCAACATATAAGTGTTACAGAGAAGCTTCAGGAACTCAAATGGGAATCCTCTGAGGGAAGGCGACGTTCTTTTCGAGGAACACTATTGAGAAACTTTAGAGAACCGGTGTTTAAAGCTGAATGCCGATCGACTCTACTGCCGCCAACATACATTGTGCGTAAGGACCATGAAGATAAGATACGAGAAATTAGGGCTCACACAGAGGCATATAGAATGTCGCTTTCCCTCGCTCTGTTTGCGAGGAGAACAGGAGAGGAAGCGACTAGTAGTGGCTTGATGTAATGCATTATGTTATTCACTTAAAAAAATATAAACGACTCTACTGATCCCAATTATTGCCATTACTACAAATGACACAGGAATACTGAGGGCTGTGTACAATAACAGCAGTTCGCAGTCAGACCAAAGATGATAAAACACAATGGAGTCGTAAACTAATTAATCCCACATCTTTGATGTAGAATAATTCTAACATGTCTGCAAAATATATAGGCAGCATGGAAAGTATGATTTTTACACTGAATATCTAGGGCCTAGTTGACATCAATGCACGAAAAAAATGCCGTAATTAATGTGATGTCACATGCATCTGAATGGAAAATAAAGCACGAGTTAGTTTTCACTTATACACAAGTACGCCACTTTAACACTCAAAAGTCTAAAGTATGTACCCAAATGTCTAATGACCTTTAACATTTTAGAAGTTAGGACTGATAATTCAATGTTTTAAAAGTAACCCGAACAGATTTATAACTGCAGAAAAATACGTGCTAGCTAAAAATACTGCGGTAAGCACGCAAACAGACAGACGTATAAGGCCCACTCTTAATGTAAGTCACAGCACACCTTCAAAGTGTATGTTCTAACATTTAAATTGTTCTCAACCACCATTTTAGGAGGGACAGAGATAATGCAACATGCCACTTAAAAATTATAATCGATGATACTGATTGAAAATTACTGCTATTATTATAAATGACACAGGCCTGCAGGATGCTTTCTAAATAATAGCAGTTTGCATTCAAAAACGGCATCCCTAACCTGTTGAATACTGTAGCTCGAAAGTAAAGCTACAGAATTAGGTTTACTTCAGAAAATAAAGCGAAAAGGAAGGCTGTGCATGAAATTTACAAAGGGAGAATCTCCATGGAGAATTTCATAAGTATCATCAACTATGAAGATCACCAGGCAAATTCTTCGAATACAGGTGAATGAGCAGAGGAGCATTTGACTATGTAATCAATAATTTAAATACGAATATTTTTTTACATGATCAAGAACTTTTAACAGCCAATAAATGCGGAGGGTTGACTACATGATTAACTATGCTAAATACAAACATAACTACACAGATTCGAACTAACAAATAGAAGCTACTTGTGGTGTAGGTGTAGCGTACACTGTACTTAGTCATATGTAGGGAAGGTGTCGTGGGTTCGATTCCACGCTGTTATTATATTTTTACTGACCCACTTGCAATCTGTATACTAAGCTTTATGTATACTATTTACACTGCATCGCTAAATATATTTTTAAGGTCTTGCCAAAGAACTTGATCTTCACACCGATCCCGGTATATCACACACATTTAATTCCTAACAAATTACAATGAACCATGAAATTTTACAGCTATTTGATGTCGTGAACGTAATTCATCAGCAGTCAATGTTAAGGCCAAGCGTTTCAGTTACTCTAAATAGTCTGAAAAAGTAAAGCTTACAAAATTTTTGAAAAGAAAGTCAAACGTTTTGTGTAATGACCTGTCTAAAACTATTAAATAAAAAATATTAGGGAAACGTTTGGTGCACCTCATTTTCTGTTCATGATTTCGAGCACCATTCAAAGGCACGTAGAACATTTCTCTGACCTACTTACTTCTTTTACACAAATCATTTCATAAAATATTTGACTGATTTCTTTCATTTCTTAATTTTAAGTTTTATTCAGAAAGCATGATCGCACTAACTCCTAGTTTGCCTTCCTTGATTCGAAGGAAGCGTTTTTGACATTTAAATACCGCACCAATGTATCTTTTTATATACAGAATAGCTAGGTCTTGAACAGATGAAATTTTTGACATTTCATCTACAGCAGCTTTTCGTGAAATATTTCAATTTTTCCTCAGCTTATTAATTAAGTTTTCGTTAATTACCCTGATTACTTTCAAGTAGTTAAATATTTTCATGCCAAACTAGACCTCATGCTGGTCACTTCAATACCCCGTTTGCCTGTTTCTCTCTCTTTGTTTGGCTATGAAACTTTGGACAAAGCCTCATGGTGTAAGTTATAGGGAGTCTTGTTTTCGGCTCTGCTCACGCGTTTACGAAAACGTATCGAGTGTTAATCATATGATAAAATAGTCCTTTCTGCGTGCTGTCATTTCTAAAATTCGTCGTTTCGAAATATTGAAACTTTTATGAGATACGACGATTTTTACGATCACTTGATTCCCTAAGCGCAGGAAAGATTCGGACGCACCGCGAGCGACCCGCCCGCAGATATAACAACCAATATCTCAAGAATAAAGAGAGACATCATTCCGCTCTCAACTTAAAAAAAAAATTAGATACATTGGTTACTTTTAATACGCAATAATGTATGGCCTTAAATGAACTACGGTATACGGAAAGTCTACACAATGTGATTTTACCTCTGTAAATTTTTAAAAATTTCGTGCAGCCATGTTCTCAGTTTCGTGCAGCACAGTAACTATGACGAATGACGAAAATAAATTCAAACCTTTATCGTTTAAAGATATGAAGCTATAGGTTGTGGAAGAATCAAATTTTTTCACAGAATAGTTTTCTTAAAATTGGATGTTAAGTAATTCAAAGCTGCCGTCGCGTCTGCTCCACTGCTTTGTCGAGAAGACACGTGGTTGTTGCTCTCTGTCGCGCGTGCTGCAGCAACAATATTCTAACACGTTTGAATTCAAACGTCGTCAGTAGGAGTGGGAGACAGGCAGCGACACCGATGTCGCTCATGTAGGACACTTCCGTAACTACACCTGCAGTTGTGTTTTGTCTCCTGAAGCTGTAGCGCGCTATCGCTCACTGTCGCTCGCTTCTGTCGCTCACGTACGACACGGCCTTACATTTTGCCAGCACAAATCAAATACCGCCATATCTAAATTGTCTGTACAACTCATTATAATAGAAAACTGTCGGAATATAAGCAAAATCGCTAAGAAAATTCGATTTCGAACACTTTGCAAGCATAATGAAATATCAAAATACGCCTAACGCTAAATGCTAAACAAATGCCACAACATATATTGAAGTTATGTTATTCTTTGTTTTAACATACAGGTATGAAGATGTAGATGTCTTCGTGTTCTAAAATTTAGAATGTCACAATCGAAATGATGTTAGAGATTCTTCCAACCCAAGATTCTTCCTCGGCAGAAATATATGCTTAATATCGAGCCCTCAACAGCATAGTTCTTGTTATGGCATCCAATAAGCAAAGCCGAAGCAAGATGGCTGTAAATATTGCGAGGTATGGTACCTCAACATTGTATCGTGACAGCATGACAGTGCCAGATTGCAGAAAAAGAAGATATCAGCATCGTAATATACAGAATATCGAGACGAACTAATGTGTTTGCAGCAGCAATACCGGTGAGGAGTTACCAATAGTTGCTGAAATGACGAATTTACAGGCCATAACAAAGTAGTTGGAAAGAAAGATACAAGTAATCATGTACATACCTAAAGAGTCTTGCATAACAGGGATCAAATCCACTTTCCATTCTGTAGTGGTCTTCAGCTTCGTAATACTATGTCTGTTAGCCAAGGAAGATGTAAAAAGTTTCTTGTAGTCACACTTCTGAATAAAAAAATGGTTCAAATGGCTCTGAGCACTATGGGACTTAACATCTGTGGTCATCAGTCCCCTAGAACTTAGAACTACTTAAACCGAGCTAACCTAAGGACATCACACACATCCATGCCCAAGGCAGGATTCGAACCTGCGACCGTAGCAGTCGCGCTGTTCCGGACTGAGCGCCTAGAACCGCTAGACCATCGAGGCCGGCACACTTCTGAATACTTTATAAAATCTGTGTGGTGCAGTTCACACTCCTGGGCTTGTAATCTGACATATATAATATGTTATACAAGTTTCACTACAGCTGAAGGGCATTCATGTTAAAGTCAACCCACTCAAGTCAACACACTCAAGTGTCTTATAATATAGAACAACCATAGTTATCGCTATATATGCCAGATATCGCCTCCAAGCGAACATTAGGCTCCACCTAGGAAACATGTTATAGAATTACCGATGTCATGAGATAATTTAATGGTAAATTCCGTGATTTGTGTATCATATAGTGCCAAAATGTGACAGACATACTGTACCACTGATGGTATCGTGGAGAACAACACATCCCCTGTTTTTAATGCAGCACTTTTGCACAGTATTTAGCTTATTAAAGCAGTATGCAGATAGAATGTAGTTATTGATCTACCATTATACCAATAGACAAACAGCAGAAATGTTGTTAAACATCATACAGTGACTGTTCTATAAGTTATTCATTAACTGACATCACTTGGAAGCAATGGACGTGGAGTAGTGGTACTCCTATTGAGCAATCGACCATATCAAGTTGCAACATAGCATTGCCTGAAACATCCCAGCCCAAAAGGCTTCTGATCCAATGCTAGCAGGACTAACAGAGTCACAGCATACAAGTGCAGAAGACACATTACCAGATTGGGTGCTCTAACACAATGAGTGGCACATATTGCAATTAAGTGATAGTGAATTGTCATCAGTTGTCCAGTTCTCATGTGCTGTAAATGAATTGACTGTAGCAGGAAGGTACTCTCAAACCACGTCGATCTATGTATGATACATCATAAAGTTACCAAGAATATATATGTATATCACTTTAGCAAGCCTACCAGAGTACCTCACAATAACAATAGTAGCAGATGGTGTTGGTGGTGGTGATGTGAATACTGTCTGCCAATGCAAACTTTCAAATAAGATCTGTATCTCATAGCTGGTCATCATTTGTATACTCACAGACACACACACACACACACACACACACACACACACACACACACACACACACACACACACACACACACACACACCACACAGATATATAAAACACATCATACAGTTGAAGTGGATATAGCTGCATATGTGAACTTGCTTACAAAAAATATTTCTTGAACAGATACCTGTTAATTTGTGAACTGTAGAGAAAAAATACACTATTTGCTGATACTGAACTAATTATGGTGAATGAATACTGTAGCTGTAGATGCTATAGGCTCTCAACATGCAACATATGAGGAAATGAAGAGTGCACATTTAACACAGGCAGTAACAGGTCTTCCTGGATGGAATACTGCACCCTCCCCATACTGAAAGCAAATTTTACACAGATGAGTACCCACGACCATATGCTGTTCAGATGAGACTGCTCTGTTCAAAGTAATTGTCTCAAGTTTAATATTCGAGACATCTTTTGCTGTAACTATCGAATTTTTCGTGTGGCAAGTAGTATACATAAAGCAGTACCCTTTACTCGAATCAAGAACATATATTTGGAGAACCACAGAGCTTGTGCTGTCCATGGATCATCCTTTCCATGCGAATGCTTCAAACCACCACCACAATGTAAATGCACTGTTTCATCACCATTAGTGGTGTAAAAGTATCTCACTGCATTTGACTCATCTGGTCGCTGCTTAGTAGCAAGAGTCCACTTATTGAATGATGATAATCTAGTCTCATGCATGCTATAATTAGGTCACTCTTGTCCTCGCACGATTTCAGCTGGACTGTACTGAGGTGTTGATTCTGAAAAGGAATTTGGACATATTTCCATTCTGCACAGGTCTACTTGCTACACCAATATATATCTAGGACAGTTACATTACCAGTACTAACCTACAACTCTCATGAACTGGAATCAAAATGCACACCACCACACCATGTGCAACTGCAATGGGATCAGAGAACTGACAGCTCAGCACAGCAATAACAAGCCTGCTGCGACGTGTTAGTACAACCTGATGAGAAACAGGTTGACTCTGTAAGGCTCTTTTTGTTATCAGCCAAGGCAAAGAACCTGAGAAGCAGTGACTTGGCACCATGCCTGTTGGGACCTACTAATGTAGCCAGAAAACAGACAGGTCTCCTGGTTAGCAGGTACAGCTGTACTGTATTTGTTGGGGACGTGAATGCGAGGGAGCGAGTTCACTTTCTGGTCCACATATGCAAATCAGTTTATGTATTGGACGATTGGGATTTTAATATGTACAGAGAGGCTCACAGGGGAGCAAGTAGCAATCGAGCGTTGGCGCTTTGATGGTAGTGTTGACAATATCTATAAAATCATTTCTCCTATTTTTCAAGAGGAGTACAGACGTTACGTGAAATACTTACCTGAATCCTGTAAATGAGGAAGTCGAAAACAGGAACTGAATAAATAAATGCAAAATTCTGCTTAAAAACAATTATTTATTTATTGGTGGACTACATGATGCTATTTTGTAGAAACACGGAGCCTAGGACATATACTCACGATACAGCCGACCACATGCATTTTCGCGCTGTAGCGACCCAAGACAGCCCTCAGTACTCCTGCTAAGTACAATACATAGAATGTCTGACGTCTGACACGCGACGCCCCACGTCTGAGGACCCACACCTGACAACTGACGCCTGATTCCTCACATCTGACATTTGCTGCTTAGCGGAAACCATTCTCTGTCAGCACATCATTGCATGACCGCCTCCCATTGCTATACATGCTAAAAAGACATGGCAACATATATTAAAGTTATGTATATCATAAGGAAGTCTTGATTTTTTTCCATAAGTTCATCCACCTCATGTTTCTGTTCGCTGCAATTTGATTTTTTCCTCCATATACCCAACCACATCCCCATTTTAAGATATATATTTAAACACACGATTTTAAATGACTAACAAGTAGTCCAGTGCGATGATTTAACACAAATTCACTGATAACATACTCTAAGACAAGTAGCACAGTACAATACTTTAGTTAAACATTAAAACCATTAGAGGCAGATAGATGCTTATTGGCAGCTAGATAATATAATATTAATTTGGTGTGTAAGTGCATATCATTTTTGTGTTGCATCTTGGAATTCCGGTTGCTGTGGGTTTAGTTATCGAATGTCATTGTTTTATTTGTAGTTCACAGTTGCTATGTGAGTTTACATGTTGTCGTTTTGTCTTTTGGAATTAGTGAGTGGAGCTGTGGACGCAAGAAGATGGAGTGCCAAGTGAAGAAATCAAAACATTCTGACACACTCCTCTGTTTGAGTTCAACAGAGAGGTGACAATAGTGGAGACAGCCAGAAACATTTGTGCCATGTATGGGAATAATGCCACTGGACAGAGCACGGCAAGAAAATGAATTTCTCGTTTTAAGGAGGATCATTTTGACAGTACAGACTCTCCACATTCAAAAAGACCTTCGACGTTTGAAGAAGATTGCTTAAAAGCAATAGCCCGCAATGATCCACGTCACTGTATTCAAGAACTGATAAATGTGCTGAACTGTGATCATTCCACCATCGTGTGACATTTGCATGCGATTAGGGAGGTTCAAAAATAGGGTGTATGAGTGCAATCAAGATCACAAAAATCAGTGGGTAACTTATACAGGGTGTTTAAAAAATGACCGGTATATTTGAAATGGCAATAAAAACTAAACGAGCAGCGATAGAAATACACCGTTTGTTGCAATATGCTTGGGACAACAGTACATTTTCAGGCGGACAAACTTTCGAAATTACAGTAGTTGGAATTTTCAACAACAGATGGCGCTGCAAGTGATGTGAAAGATATAGAAGACAACGCAGTCTGTGGGTGCGCCATTCTGTATGTCGTCTTTCTGCTGTAAGCGTGTGCTGTTCACAACGTGCAAGTGTGCTGTGGACAACATGGTTTATTCCTTAGAACAGAGGATTTTTCTGGTGTTGGAATTCCACCGCCTAGAACACAGTGTTGTTGCAACAAGATGAAGTTTTCAACGGAGGTTTAATGTAACCAAAGGACCGAAAAGCGATACAATAAAGGATCTGTTTGAAAAATTTCAACGGACTGGGAACGTGACGGATGAATGTGCTGGAAAGGTAGGGCGACCGCGTATGGCAACCACAGAGGGCAACGCGCAGCTAGTGCAGCAGGTGATCCAACAGCGGCCTCGGGTTTCCGTTCGCCGTGTTGCAGCTGCGGTCCAAATGACGCCAACGTTCACGTATCGTCTCATGCGCCAGAGTTTACATCTCTATCCATACAAAATTCAAACGCGGCAACCCCTCAGCGCCGCTACCATTGCTGCACGAGAGACATTCGCTAACGATATAGTGCACAGGATTGATGATGGCGATATGCATGTGGGCAGCATTTGGTTGGACAGCTTCGTCATTAAACAGAACTGGCGCATATGGGGAACCGAAAAGCCCCATGTTGCAGTCCCATTGTCCCTGCATCCTCAAAAAGTACTGGTCTGGGCCGCCATTTCTTCCAAAGGAATCATTGGCCCATTTTTCAGATCCGAAACGATTACTGCATCACGCTATCTGGACATTCTTCGTGAATTTGTGGCGGTACAAACTGCCTTAGATGACACTGCGAACACCTCGTGGTTTATGCAAGATGGTGCCCGGCCACATCACACGGCCGACGTCTTTAATTTCCTGAATGAATATTTCGATGATCGTGTGATTGCTTTGGCCTATCCAAAACATACAGGAGGTGGCGTGGATTGGCCTCCCTATTCGCCAGACATGAACCCCTGTGACTTCTTTCTGTGGGGACACTTGAAAGACCAGGTGTACCGCCAGAATCCAGAAACAATTGAACAGCTGAAGCAGTACATCTCATCTGCATGTGAAGCCATTCCGCCAGACACGTTGTCAAAGGTCTCGGGTAATTTCATTCAGAGACTACGCCATATTATTGCTACGCATGGTGGATATGTGGAAAATATCGTACTATAGAGTTTCCCAGACCGCAGCGCCATCTATTGTTGACAATTGTAACTACTGTAATTTCGAAAGTTTGTCTGCCTGAAAATGACTGTTGTCCCAAGCATATTGCAAGAAACGCTGCTCGTTTAGTTTTTATTAGCGTTTCAAATATACCGGTCATTTTTGAAACACTCTGTATGTACTCCTCTGCTTGCTCATCATGCTTGAACAACACTGACCATTCCCACCATATATCGTTACTGGTGACGAGAAATGATGTCTTTATGCTAATAAGGAAAAGAAAGGAACAGCTGAGCCCAAACAACGCAGCAGCTGCCCATACAAAGATCTGTGCACATCTACAGAAGATAATGTTATGTATCTGGCTGTTGCAGCAAATCGTGGTGTATTATAGATCACTTCCCCGAAGTGTAATCATCATTGCAGACGTTTATTGTCACCAACTAGGAAGTCTTGCAGACACAGTCTAATAACGACCAGAAAGACAGTGTGAACTGATGCTACTCCATGATAACCCCAGCCCACATTCTATTAGACTGACAAAAAGCACTATAGAGGAGTTGAGTTGGGAAATCATTCTGCACTATCTTTATTCACCTGATCTTGCGCCTTAGGATTTTCACCTTTTTTGTTCTCCATCAACAACCTTCAATGATCTCCCTTTCTGAATGACAATGCACTCCGAACATGGCTTGACGAGTTCTTTGCCTCAAAACCACATGATTTCTACAGTCATAGAATCAAGAAATTACTCCAGCATTGGTAGACTATATTAAATACAGAAGAAAAATATATTATTGATCAATAAAGTCTCTGTTATTTGCGTCTGTTGTGTTTATTAACCTAACGGAAAAACGATACAAATATATACACAAACTTAATATAATAATACGACACTTATGTAGAATACATGCCTCACCTAAATTGATAGTCATGTACACAAATTTGCTGCAATTGTTAGATTCTTCTTAGGAAAGTGTTAAGTTGTCATAAGCGAAAATCGCAATGCATGGTGGCAGGGCATACACAGTGAATTATATACCTGCTGAGAATAGTTACACATATATGGGTCACCCACCTACACAGTGCTTTGCAAGGTAACTTAAGTTAACCATCTCATGGCGTGCTTAGTAGTAGATTCATTGCAGTTTGTAAGGCTCGAGATATAGATGCAGACGTTTATCTTTAACATACGTTTATATCAAGATACCTATGCAGTGTGTAGTTTCCTCAAGGAGTTTGCAGGATATAGCTGCATAAGTGAATGTGATTATAAAAAGAGACTTTTATTGTACTTCACTACAGATACATATTAACAGGTGAACTGTGGAGTTTACATGTTACGAAGGCAAATATACTCTATTTGCTGATACTGACTTAATTATTGTGAATGAATACTCTAACTGTAAATGCCATAGGCTCCCTACATGCAATACATGTGGAAATGGAGAGCGCAAATTTAACGTAGGTATAAAAGTGTCCACATGGCTGGAATATTGCATCCACGACGTCCTACAAGCGAATTTTACACAGACAAGTACCCTCAAGCACGTGCTGTTCAGATGACACATCTTTGTTCGGAATATCTGCCTCAAGTTTAATATTTGACAAATATTTTGCTGTAATTAGTGCATTATTCCTTCGACGAACAGTATCCACAACGTCAATGTCTCCTTTACATATATCACAAACATACATTTCGAGGACCACAGAGCATGTGCTGCCTACAGATCATTCTTTTCAACTGAATGCATCAAACCACCACCACAATGAACACACGCCCAGCCGCTGCTTACTAGCATGAGGCCATTCATCGAATGATGCCACTCTAGTCTCCTGCATGCTGTACTTAGGTCACGCTGGTCCTGGCTCGATTTCAGCAGGACTGTATTGAGGTGTCGCATCTGGAAAGGAATTTGGAGATATTTCCATTTTGCACAAGTCTACACCTATATCTATATACACCCAGGATGGTTATAAAACCATTATCGACCTGCAACTGTTGTGAACTGGAATCACAACACGCACTGCCACACCACATGCAACTGCAGTGGAATCGGGGAAATGACAACTCAGCACAGAAATGCCATGCCTGGTGTGACCTGGTGCAACCTGAGGGTCAGGCTTGGTATCAGACAAGGTTGAGAACCGACGACTCGGCCTCGTGCCTGTTGGCACCTGCTGGTACAGCCAGAGAACAGATGGATCTCCTGGTTAGTATGCACAACAGTGTCTGATCAGCTGTACATGTGAATGCGAGTTCACTTTTCGGACCCTATGTGCACATCAATTTATGTTCTGGATGATTGGGATTTTACCATTTACAGAGAGGTTCACAGGGGATCCTGGATGTAAGTAGCAATAGAACATTGGCGCTTTGTTCATTGTATTGATGATGTATCTAAAATTGTTTCTCCTGTTCTTCAAGAGGAGCACAGACGATATATGTTAAATACTTACCTGAAGTCTGTAAGTGAGGAGGTGGAAAATAGAAACTGAATAAATATATACAAAGTTCAGTTAAAAAAACAGTTATTTATTTACTATTGGACTATGTGATAGTATTTTGCATAACCAACAATCCTAGTGCATACACTTGGGCCACAGCCAGTGACGTCTATTTTCATGCTATAGCGACCCCAGCCAGCCCACATTCCTCACGCTGAGCACAATACGAGGAGGGCTTAATATCCAACACCCAATGCCTGACACCTGATGCCTGACGCCTTACACAACCGGCCGGGGTGGCCGAGCGGTTCTAGGAGCTACATTCTGGAACCGCGGGACCGCTACGGTCGCCGGTTTGAATCCTGCCTCGGGCATGGATGTGTTTGATGTCCTTAGGATAGTTAGGTTTATTCTCTGTGAGAAAACCATTGTATGACCACCTTCCATTGCTGTAAATGCTAAACGAATATTATGATTTTTCTCTAATCATACCCCCCTCCCACTTATATTCACTATAACTTTAACTGATCTACAGCAGTCTGGTTGCTTCTGCAAAATATCATCATGTATCAACCAATAAATAAATAATATTCCTGAACATCGTTTTAAATTTATTTTTCACTTTCCATTTTCCACCTCCTCTCTTACCTTAACCATAAGTTAACGAACATTTGATCATTGTAGTAGTGGATACACTGCAGTTTGTAAGGCTCAAGTTACAGACGCAGGTATCTGTCTATAACATACGTTTATACCATGATACCATGTAGTCTGTAGGTTTCACGAGGAATATGAAGCTGGGTGTAAGGCATCATGTGTTTGTAATTAGTCATTGGGCATCGGGCATCAGGTGTCACGTGCTGGGCATCAGGTGTCAGGTGCAGGCATTAGGCACCAGGCAATCAGTGCACCTCCTCAGCATTGGGTTCAAATCCAGAGGTCCAGATGTCATGCCCTGATGCAAGCTGAGAGGGGTGTACTGATTGCCTAAAGCCTAATGTCTGATGCCTGACACCTGGTGCCCACTGTCTGATGCCTGATTCTTAACGCCAGACGCCTGAGGCCTCATACCTCACACCCGACTGTCTTAAGAAAACTATAGGCTGCATAAGTATCATGATAGAATATATATTACTGATAGATGCCTGCATAAGTATCTTGAGTCTTACAAACTACGGTATATCTATTACTATGTGATCATTAACTTAATGTTATCTCACACAACATCATGAGAGTTGGGTGACCACATGCATTAATATCTGGATGTATAGCTGCTCTCTGCAGTAAAGCAATCTCATCTCCAAACTCGTCGAAAAAACTACAGACTGCATGAATGTTGTGGTATAAACACAATGCTACAGATAGACCTGCATCTGTATCTCAAGCCTTACAAACTGCAATTTATCTACTAATACAATGACCACAGGATCATTATCTCAAAGCTCTCTAGATGGTTCTACCTGCCAGTGAGTGACGTCAGATGTCTTGCACCTCAGCCTGCTTTACACCTATGTTGCTGCATCATTGGTTGTAACATGCTGTACCAGTAAGGCATCATAAGGTGTTGTCTTATTATCTACTATCAACAGAATGATTATATATATATATATATATATATATGTGTGTGTGTGTGTGTGTGTGTGTGTGTGCGTGCGTGTGTGTGTGTGTGTGTGTGTGTGTGTGTGTGTGCGTGTGTGTGTGTGTGTGTGTGTGTGTGTGCATGTGTGTGTGTGCGTGTTTGTGTAACATAAACAATTGAAAACATTTATCTCTTTTTCAACTACTTGGTATATATGCACACCAGGTGATGCAAAACTGACAAATAAAAAAACAGTGTGCATGTCACTGGACACAGAGTCATCCAAAGTTCACAAGATGGGCACGCTAGGAACTTCAGTTTCCTCAAACGATGGTATAGCCTGTTCTTAAACGATGCCTGCATATGAAGCTTAACAATTTGCCGTTAATGCAGCAAATGTGTCCATACGACCATAACAGAATGCATATATTTTGCCATTTCATTTCTTCAGGAGATGGCGGAGTACACTTTTTCCGAACGACTCATCTTTTCATAAGAACCCACATGTCATCTACCAAGTGAAGTAAACCGTCAAACTACAAGAATTTGAGGCTCACAATATCCTGGCCTCGTTGTATAACCCGAAAGAGACGCATCGAAACTGAATGTGTTTTGTGCCGCTTCTGTTCACCAAGTTTATGGATCTTTCTTTATTGTGGAGGGAACTGTGACAGGATTCTCATACCTGGATAAGCTGTAAAATAGATTGTTTCCTCAATTGCACGAAGATTCTAGTGATTCCATTTTTATCCATGATAGTGCTCCACCTTACCTTCAGCTTGAGGCGCGGTGTTACCTTAAGAAGACAATCCCACAACGCTGGACTGAAACTAGTGGACAGCAAGATCTTGTTCAGTGCTTTTGGCCTCCTGGGTCCCAAAACCTCACACCTTGCGATTTTTTTATGTGGGCTTACATAAAGGTCAGAACTTTAGTCCCACCCATGGCTGCTACTGTTAAAGAGCACAGAAATAGAATTGTTGAAGCTGTCTATTCAATAAACAGGGACCTTTTGGTTCATGTGAATATTGTAATGGACTACAGTTCTGATGTTTCTTGAGCAATGCGTAGTGCTCATGTTGAGTGTACGGTAAAGTGCCTGCGCAAACATAAAACTTCGAACATTCCTCTACCCAGTGCAATTCTCCATACGTTTCTGTCTTTCATAGTTTGTCTGTAAAAATCACTCAAATCTGTTTTTATGCATTATGAGAAGCTATTAGTGAGTATATGAATCATACAATGATTTTCAGATTGCAAGGCACAGATCTTGTTTAATAGTTCACATTAGCAAAGAATGTTTACATCACAACTGATATTGTTCCTACTGTGACATAAGCTGGAAGGCTTGCTAATGTGCTAGATACACACACACACACACACACACACACACATACATATATATATATATATATATATATATATATATATATATATAAACTTTATGATGTATTACACATAGAATGACGTGGTTTAAAAGCACTATGTCAGCAGTATCGGCTTGTTGTTGATCACTAACACTGATGCAGCTCCACCTACCTGCTACAGTCAAATCTCTTGCAGCACATGAGAACTGGACTACAGATGACAATTTAATATCACTTAATTACAGAAGGTTCCTATCGTTGTGTTAGGGCACCCAATCCAGTAATTGTGTGTCCTTCACTTGGTATGCTGTGACTCTGTTAGTTCTGCTAGCATTGGATCAGAAGCCCCTTGGGCTGGGATGGCTCAACTAGCAACTCTATAGGGGCCATTGCTGAAAAGGAGTACCACTACATCATGCCAGTTGGTTCCATTTGGTGTCAATTAATGAAGATCTTATACAACAGTCGATGTATGGTGTTTGACAACGTTTCTGTTGTTTGTCTAAATGAGTACTGGTAGATCATTGACTATATTCTATCTGCATACTGTTTTAATAAGCTACATACAGAGCAAAAGTGCTATAGTAAACACAGGGGACATGTTGTTCTCTACTGGACTGTCAGTGGTAAAGTCTCTCCTTCGCAATTTGGCACACTGTCACACACAAATCGCGGAATGTATCATCAAATTATCCTATTCATATGGTTCAAATGGTTCTGAGCACTATGGGACTTAACATCTGAGGTTATCAGTCCCGTAGAACTTAGAAGTACTTAAACCTAACTAACCTAAGGACGTCACACACATCCATGCCCGAGGCAAGATTCGAACCTGAGACCGTAGCAGTCGCGCGGTTGCAGATTGATGCGCCTACAACCGTTCGGCCACCGCGGCCGGCTAAATTATCCTATTACGTCGGTAGTTCTATAACGTTTTTCCTAGGTGGAGTCTAATGTGACCTCCAATTGCAGAGTAAAACGTATGTGACATATTACGTATGTCAGATTACAAGCCCAGGAGTAGGAAACGTTGTTTTCAACCACCTCATAGAGTTTATAATGTAACCAAACTTGTGACTACAGGAAATTTATGTCTTCCTTGGCTAAAGCGCACGGTATTACCAGGCTGGGCACCACTACATAGTAGGTCGTGCGTTTGATCCCTGTTATGCAAGACTGTTTCGGTATGTACATGATGAATTTAGGATAATACTACTACAACTTACCTACTGTAACCATAGGGATCACGAACACATTACAGTTGCCACAGAAGCATTTAAGCAATCATTTTCCTTGCACTCCATACTTCAATCGTACAGGCAAGAGTGGAAATACCCTCTGTCATGCTCTTCACTGTGGTTTGCAGATCGTTCATGTAGATGTAGAACTATTTATTTGCAACTAAAAATGTAAATGTTTTGCCAGATCTCATGCTAGTTTTTCCAACCCTTGCATATGTTGCAAGTGTGTTCTAAATCTTTCAGTGATGCTTAATGTAACTAACAAAGTACGAAAAGCGAACATTCGATGGACGTAGGTTCTAAAAGAATTTTATGAAGAATTTCGATCAGCGAGAGGACTCCAGAAGAACTGTTAATGGCAAATACAAGGAAACATAAACAAACTAGCGAAGGTAAATTCGTTATGAAGAATTCAAGGAAACTTGTTATTTGCAACTACTGTAAAACAAAGGTTCTTTGGGTGAAGGACTGCAAAAAGTTGGTTTCTGAGGGAAAATCAAGAAATAATTTAAACACAAGTAATGACAGTTGTAACGATGGCAGTGCCTGGCCTGTTGTCTGTCTGTAAAGAGGCCTATTCAGTTGAAGCAGGTACATCAGCGTGGTGGGTGGATTATGGAGCTACGAGATGAAATACTCCCAATCAATATGACGTCGATTATTATTGACCAAAGCGCGCCGGCCGCGGTGGTCTAGCGGTTCTGGCGCTGCAGTCCGGAACCGCGGGACTACTATGGTCGCAGGTTCGAATCCTGCCTCGGGCATGGGTATGTGTGATGTCCTTAGGTTAGTTAGGTTTAAGTAGTTCTAAGTTCTAGGGGACTTATGACCTAAGATGTTGAGTCCCATAGTGCTCAGAACCATTTGAACCATTTATTAACCAAAGCAGCAGCCTATCTTTAATTTTGATGAGACCGTGTCGTAATAGATGAATGCTAATCGGATTTAGCTGCTCAGGAGTCGCTCTGACGAGGGTGCAGCTGCTCAACAATGTTCACACAACGATACAGGGTTGTGCAATAACAAAGGCCTAGATGTTTTACACTGTTTCATTGATATATTATGTTTAGACACACTACCCCCGTCTCACACTTCTAGTTACGGTTAATCTCATAACAGGTCAGAATTCTTGGTATTATGTCACATGCTACACCAACAGTGAACATATACAATCCTCACTGCAATTCAATAGCAGTCAGTGCGGCAGACGCGAACGCAAATATACGACACACTGTAAATCTTAATAAAACGCCTGTAATATCATTTATCACGAATCGGTAACGTTTTTTGGAGGGTCAGCCCACATCGGTGGGGACTCACTAAGCCAGTACGACACAACACGTAGCTCACGGCTTTGCCTAGACTCAACATACTCCAAACTCGAAAATTGATTCTTAGTCTCTTAGCGCTAACGGCGCTTGTCAATCGATTTTGTCTACCATCGACCTGTGCGAGGCAAAAATGTGTGTATCGTGGACTCCCTACAATGACTTGCAACCATTTCTTCAGATTATCTTACAGACTGACAATCCATGTGACGTAAAGACAGCTGAAAACCAACTTTAATGTCAGTGGGAAAGGGAAATGTTCTGTTATCATCTAAAACTGGTGTGCATGATATGATGCTCATGGATGTATGGTATCTTACACGTTGTTTTTTTTAGTGTTAGCTGCTCAGGACTAGAATCCTAACAGAGAACTGGAGTCAGTAACAAGAGAACATTGGTTTCATATTTTCGAGAAAATAGTTTTGCATGGAACAGGGGAGCCATTCGGATCCTTGTACAAAGCAGACATACAAACCACTTTACCCAAAGTAAATGTTCAATAAACACCACTGGATGGACTTCGTTAATGCAACTGCAGCTGTATCTTGACTGATAGTGCCATCAAAATAGACACCCTTGTTAAATTAATGTCAGAAAGGGAATTCAGCATAAGTGTTCCCTGGAAAAGGAATTCTGTGACGCATGGATTTACAAAAAACACACCATTTGCTATTTGGTGAAAGGAAGAAGGTAACTAAGCCAGTAGAACTGATCCAGCGAATGTTTATGAATCATTCAATTAATCTTTTAAAATAAAATATACATAATTGTATTCAAGGGCAGCTACATGAAACTTTGGTATTGGTACTTCATAAAACAGAAATCTGAAGTTCAGGATGTGTTGAAATATGTTCTTTGACATTCAAAGATATTGGGTCATCTAATCAAAGAGCTGTTAACTGACACAATGAGGATTTCGATAGTAAGGAAGTTCCAGAGTACAGAATGTAGCAGGCATTACTCAGAGACTGACAGCATCCTGCACAGCATAACAGAGTAGTGGAATCGAGCATGAGATGTGAAATACAGCAGAAATGGCAAGAACTCTGAAGTGCTGAAATAAAGAAGCGGATTTTTCTGCCGCCATGTGCGCAGAATTGGTCGGGATGTCAGTATAGATTCTAAATCGAAACCCAAACTCATCTCAGAAAGAAAATTAGTCACTATGAGTTATGGTTGGGTAAGAAATGCAGAGTAAAACATTTACGTATAATAGTTTCTACATGCTACGCCCACATCCCAACTCAAAGATGACAGAAAATGAATAAGAAATCTATCAAGGAATATCTTATGGAAAATGATGGAGATAAGCTTATAGAATTTTGGTGACAGAAGAAAACAAAGTCATCCTCATCAGAGTCCTCTATGAAAGCCCTGGAAGTTGTGAAGACCAAATCAAATGACCACTGCAGGATGTTGAACAATATAACCAGGAAGAGTATGCAGCTTAAGAAGTCAAAGATGAGATGCAGTCAGACAAAGAAGAGTCTGATACATTTAGTTGATAACAGAGAAGATGAACTCTTTATCCTATTTCAAAGACAGCTCTGAAATCGTTCAACATGAAACAAGCCTTCATGTCTAAATGACTTTGTATTACTCAATGAAGGCAACAGCGAGACTTGCACAGAAACGTAAATTCCATCATTAGTCAAATCACATGAAGGTTAAAGCGTTTTTTATTTGAGAAAAAGTGGTAGAAGGACAATTAGACTATCATTAGACTTCAACTGAAGGACATCTAGCACATGTAGTGACTAAGCCCCTGGCAAAACCAAGACCTTCGGTTACGTGTAACTAGCAAACCCAGCAATGCTTTGTAATTGCTGAATATGTATTCTCTCCTCTCTCTCTGTCCATCACCCCCTGCTCCCCCTCTATCTATCTCCTCCTTCCCCCTCTCTTCATCCCTTGCCTCCCCCCACTGCCCACCACATCATCCCTCCTCTCTCTTTCCGTGAGCCTTATTTATTGGTATCATAAATGAAACTTTGATTGGTAATTGAAGTAGCTGAAAATGAATGGGTAAGTCGGTTGGGATCATTGGTATATATCTTATGAGAGAGACCTCTTGCTCTGCGAGGATAATAACTTCAGTGACAGTATTTTACACAGTTTTAAGCTGCAAATGGGTAGGATTACGAAGTTTAGGACGATTCAGGTACATATTTTGTTTAAAATTATATACAATGAGAAAGAAAAATGGGAAGAAACAACTTATCTAATAGTTTAAATACCCAGATATTATAGTTAAAACTGATTGTAAGAAAGAAAATGAGCCCACAAATTTTCACAGCACAGTACAGCAGAGTATTTTTTGTTTTGCTTGCAGTCAGTTTTAACAGAATACCTGTTCATTGTTGTTTAAAAAATACTATACAGCCTGTGTCTCTCTCAATGTTTATTAGAAGATGATGTAAAAGTTAAAATAAATCTGTCAAGAGTTTTTCGAGGTATTTGCTATCCTATTGTAGCTTATGTCTGTCTGAATGTCATGTAAAAATTTGAAATAAATGAGCCTAGAACTTTTCGAAAGTTTATATGTGTAGCTTATGTTGGTCTTATGTTAGTGTTTATTAGAGTACCTTGTAAAAATATGAGGTAAATCAGTCAAGAACGTCTTGAGAGTTTTGCTAACAACCTTGCCTTAATATGCAATATAAATGTATATCTCATATATATTAAAAATATATAACCTATGTCTGTCCAAATGTTTATTAGAGTATCATGCAAAAATCTGAAGTAAATTGTGCATGAACTTTTAGAGATTTTTGCTTATAACCTTTTCTTCTATCTGTTATATTAGCAGAGAAAGCCATTGTTGCCCAGATATTTACTGGGTGTACATAAAGTCTGAGAACACTTTTAGTTATTTATTGAACAAGAACTAAACATTGTACAGATATCATACATATGTAATTTTGAAGAGAAACCCTAAAAGTTTTTTTTTCAAGTATACCGCCACAGCATAGTTTGGTAATTTGTCAATAGTCAGCACTAGTCGCAAACATGGCGAGTTCAAATGTGGAGCGAGTTGTTTCATGAACTGGCCTCTCCAAACACCAGATCTCACTCCATGTGACTTTTTCTGTGGGGACACATTAATGATCTGGTGTTTGTACTGCCTCTACCAGGTGCTCTAGCAGAGCTCCTGGAGAGAATGCGGGAAGCGACTGCCACAGTCGATGATGCCATGTTGGGAATGGTATAGCAAGAATTCGATTACTGTACTAATGTCTGCCGGGTCACTCACTCGCATACCGAATGTTCGTAAAAAAAAAAAAAAATCAGAGTTTCTTTTCAAAATGTAGTACGTATGACGTGTACAATGTTTAGTTCTTGTGCAATAAGTAATTGAAACTGTTCCTGTACTTTATGTACACACTGTATTTATAGCTGGGCATCCACACCCGTGCCATACAGCATCTGGCCTTATGCTTAATGTTTATGATGTCATATTTCCTGATCTATATGTCATACAATGGTATAATTTTGTGGATACGTTCAGCAGAATATGTGGATACTCTCTGCAAATGTCTTGCCAATAGATTTAGTATCAAAGAAGTATAAATTTAAACATCATGCATGATGCAGTTTTTGATGTGTTTTATAGTTTATGATGTATTATCTCCTGAACTATGTGTCTTGGAATGATATAATTTTGCATTTACATTCAGCAGTATACATATATATTATTTGCGAAATGTATAACGAATATGGTTCGTAATAAAACAGTAATAAATTATAACGTCATGCCTCATGCGGCACTTTCACTGCTTGAACACTGGAAAAGTAGTAAATGGTAAACATTTGTCACATATCATTTTGTAGGGCTATCAATGACAAAAAATTTCCTATAGATTTGAAATTATGTCTAAAGTCTGTTGCAACTCGTTAAATGTTCTCATTCTCAAATACTGAATTAATAAAATCTGAGAACTCATTTGGTGTGGGGTACATTTCCTTTTCACCCCCATCGCCACCCTTCGATAAGTAGGTGGTTCTTACCCTGACAGTGATTGCTGTCTGACAGTGAGGTACATGCATACCAAGTTTGGTTGAAATTGGCCCTATGACTTAGGAGATGTGGAATATAAGTAGATTCTCTCTCTCTCTCCTCTTTCTCTCTGTCACTCGCACTCGCACTCACACTCACACACACACACACACACACACACAAACACAAAATATGTGTGGATATTTATATACCAAAAATATGTATATATATATATATATATATATATATATGTGTTTGTGTGTGTGTGTGTGTGTGTGTGTGTGTGTGTGTGTGTGTTTTATTTTAAAATACATGTGGATATTTATATACCAAAAATATGTAGCCTACGTCCACCCAAAAGTTTATTACATTTTCATATAAATATCTGAAGTAAATCGATCAAGAATTTTTCGAGATATTGGTAACATTATTTATCAACATCTTGTCTTTATACAACAGTGCAAACGAAGTGCTGAGATGTGTAGTCTCTTCTTTTTTCTTTTCTCTCATATTAAATAAAGGAAAGTCTTACAGTTACAGCTGGCTTTGTATTTAATGAAGTTTTGAATAAGGTTGGTAGCACTTACTGATAAAAAATCCGTCTCCATGTGTTATTAGCTTGTTTAACTATTTTAGAACAATAAATGATTGAGAATAATAGTTTAATGCAAATGTATTAATAGGAAAATTAGAGTTAATATGCGAACTATTAAATTTAACATTAATGACCATTCTTTTCTGGATAAGAATATTCTTTTTGAAGAACAGCATTGACCCAGAAATGACACTATTACACAGTACAAATTAATAAACTTCGGCATTTCTGTCTCAATGACAGACGTGATTGTTGCTATTATGAAGACAGCAAGTGATCAGTTTATAAACAAGATCCTGGGTTTGATCATTCTAAGAATTTTTTTCATTTTCAGGTCTTAGAATTTAAAATGTTGCAGTTCGTTGATTATTTGATTATCTTGCTATGGGAAAATACAACTTTTATGAGAATCAACAAGAGAAGTCTTATATACTACATTTTACTGATATTAAGTGACAATCTGTTTTCTAAAGACTTTGTAATACACTACACTATTGTGAAACCATTACGTTAATGTTCTTCATTATAAATAAACCAATAATCGGTCTCTGTAGTTTAGGAGACCACTGAATGTTTCCGCTGCTTCAAGCTCTTAGTGATAGTGGTTATCTATTCAACAGTTGTTCACACATGCAGGGCCAGTTCTATAATACTTTTCCATGCAAGCGAGATATCATTTGAAATACTTCCCTCCTCTTTCACTTTCAGACATTAACTGCCTTATCTTGGGCTATTGGTAAGCTCTTTAAAAATAAATTTAGATCTAGTGATTATGGAAAAGTGTACTTTCTTCTTTAAAAGTAAGGGCTACTTAGACATTCCTCTGTAACAAAATAAAATTCTGAATCTTATTCCAATGCTCAACATTAAAAGAAGAAACAATTAATTTCAGTTTAAGATAATTCGTGAGACCTTTATAATATTTTAGCAGAATCAGAAATGATGAAACCTAAACTGTTTTTGTCGCTTCAGTAACAACATACAGTACAGCCGCGAAGATCTCAGATGTGAATTTCTTTACCTCTCCTATTGGGTGGAGAGTTGTAGGGTTCCCCTAAGAGCAGCAGATGTAGACCATTTATGTCTCCTAAAATATTGCAGTTACAATTTTAAAACTTGAGACTATTACGTAGAACATAATGCACGATATTCCATACAGTTTTTGTTTGATAATGTACATGAATATTCATTTCATAATGATTTGAATTTTTAGTTACCAGGGTAGATGTAATGTACTTTTTCTCTAAACTTATCAAGCATTGAAGCTGAAACTGTACAGATTACATCTGCATAACAGTCTGATAAGACGTGTGCAACAAATTTTTGTTTTAGCTCATAGGTACTTTCAAATTATATTTTCAATTTTATATTAACCGAGATTGCTCTGTTTTCCTCATACGCTAAAGGAGACATTTTCTCAGACACAAGATAAAGTGCTACATAGGATTATCAGTATATGATTTTAAGAACTGTGCCGAATTTCACAATGATAGCTTTTATAATATCTGAGTAAAGGTACATTGTATCCCAAAAAAATCACTCTCTGGCAGATGTCATCTAAAGTTTTTATTTCAAGTTTAACAAATATTGCCGTACCGCTAGTTCCTAATGCTGTTCATATTAATAACCTTTATTCTCTTCCTTATCTTTCTGGAGTATTCTCTTCCACTGACTCCTGTGCCTAGCAAACTTTTACTTATTTTCTTCTGCTGCCTGGGCTTTGTTAAGCGATGCTTCATTGATATTTTTGAATATCTTCAGTTTAAATACATCAGGATGGAACTTTAATCTCTACCTCCATTTCTACTATTGAACACTAGACAAACATAACATGCAACTATCTTCACAACACTTGAAGATACAAATACTATTTTAGTACAATACATCCATAAAAGGTAGTTGTAGTCCTCATTCGTATTTTGCGTTTTTGTCATGTACACATTTTTTTCAATGGTTCAGGATTGGCAAAACAAGTGGCAAATTTGCTTGTGGCAGTATGGCTTTCAACTGGCTTCTGCCTGCACCACAATATATTGCAGAGGAAGTGCTGAGGATTCTCATCTGTGAAAAATTTATAGAATAATATTGCCCAAACTGCTTGCTACATTGTTTTCATGATGTATACAAGGTTCCTCCTGGCATTTCCATTATATATGTGTGCTGTGTGTGTTTCTTTGTCATGTCAGTTCTTTAGCATCTGCGAGTGGCTTTCGATTTTCTAATTTATTGCCCTTTATTTCTATTTTCCTGTCTGAGAATTCTGACTCCCATTCGTTTTCGACCATGCTCTGCACATGCCAGTTCTTCAGTTTTAATTTGTGAACCATGAGGATTCCTCTATAAAAAATCTTAAAAGCTCTAGATTTTCCTCGACCTAGATACTTCACAGCTAACACCACGTTGATCAACTGACCTTTGGAATATTAGTTTCATTCCAGCAGCTTCCATCCAGTCACTTAACCCTTGGTAATTTTTACTGCACACTTCCTTGTGTTTCTGCTGCTGCATTTGTTCTCTACTGATATAACTTCTTTCTAGTGTCACCAAGAGAGCAATATTTTCTCATTACTCGGAATTCCAGAATTGTCCTAGTATCTACACCGATGACAGATGACGCACTATGAAGTAAGTGGCCTGTAGCTTGGAAAATCATGAATAGGATGCTGAGGAAAAAGTCGTTGACTGAAACAAGCTCACGTTATTATTAGAATACTACGCATTTTGGACATAACCATCATCAGATATCTGTTGAAAATGAAATAAAAATGCTTGAATATATGAAATAAAACTGGTTTATCAAAGTAACATAAGCAAACAATCAAAATTATTACAAATCATTAGAAGACACACGCCCTGAAACATCATGCTGTACATATACATGGAAGTTACATGTTGTAGTGGTAACGACAATCAGCAGACTGATACAACAGTGGTATTCACCATACAAGGATACAAATTTTCAACACCAGACAGCGTTGATGCAGCAAGTGTAGCGCTATGCCCCACTGTAGTTGTTGTTGTGGTCTTCAATCCAGAGACTGGTTTGATGCAGCTCTCCATGCTACTCTATCCTGTGCAAACTTCTTCATCTCCCAGTACCTACTGCAACCGACTTCCTTCTGAATCTGTTTAGTGTGCTCATCCCTTGGTCTCCCTCTACGATTTTTACCCTCCACGGTGCCCTCCAATACTAAATTGGTGATCCCTTGATACCTCAGAATATGCCCTACCAACCGATCCCTTCTTCTAGTCAAGTTTTGCCACAAATTTCTCTTCTCCCCAATTCTATTCAATACCTCCTCATTAGTTATGTGATCTACCCATCTAATCTTCAGCATTCGTCTGTAGTACCACATTTAGAAAGCTTCTGTTCTCTTCTTGTCTAAACTATTTGTTGTTGTTGTTGTGGTCTTTAGTCCTGAGACTGGTTTGATGCAGCTCTCCATGCTACTCTATCCTGTGCAAGCTTCTCCATCTCCCAGTACCTACTGCAACCTACATCTTTTTGAATCTGCTTAGTGTATTCATCTCTTGGTCTCCCTCTACGATTTTTACCCTCCACATTGCCCTCCAGTACTAAATTGGTGATCCCTAAATATCTCAGAACATGTCCTACCAACCGAATCCTTCTTCTGGTCAAGTTGTGCCGCAAGCTCCTCTTCTCCCCAATTCTATTCAATACCTCCTCATTAGTTATGTGATCTACCCATCTAATCTTCAGCATTCTTCTGTAGCACCACATTTCGAAAGCTTCTATTCTCTTCTTGTCTAAACTATTTATCGTCCATGTTTCACTTTCATACATGGCCATACTGCATACAAATACTTTAAGAAACGACTTCCTGACATTTAAATCTAAACTCGATGTTACCAAATTTCTCTTCTTCAGAAACGCTTTCCTTACCACTGCCAGTCTACATTTTATATCCTCTCTACTTCGACCATCATCAGCTATTTTGCTCCCTAAATAGCAAAGCTAGCAATACCATCATGGTACGAATTACATATAATTTACAACATGTAATAAACATCTAATAAAAATAATTAACGACAAAAGAAAATATGGCACACTGGTGAAAAGCATAAAGCAAATTAACACGAAAAGTGTAATCTTTAACATGTTCCGAATGAAACATGGAGTCTACACAGGCCAATGTGGCTACGTGGGTACAATTGTTTAACATAGGTAAAGGTGACTCCAGTAAACAGATTTCCAGTCTCTTTTCAGTTGATGACAACATCAAATATGTTTCCATTTTGTTCTGTGTGAACAAATCGCTAGTGATTTTGGATAAGCTAAAGTGCAGATCAGCTTCCAGATGCGGAAGAAACGTTTATGTACTTTGGTAGATCGAAAGGTAGATAAATTCTTGAAATCAGGCGTTTATAAAATTATGTGCAGATCATGTGATCACATATATGTAGGGCGGACTAGTCCTAATTTTAAGACTAGATTTAAGTAACACGATTATGAGAACACTACTGCATTTCGATGCCATCTAGTAAGTTACAGAAATACCATAGGATCAACTGAAAATGCAATGTCCATCCTGTATCTGGAACTGAAAGGTATACATTTGAAGAGCTTGAAATCTGTAAGCATCGTATTTATAATACATACAATGTCCTGAATTAGCAAATCATTTCGAATCACAAATAGTTCTTGACATCTTTCGTGATCTGTTGGATGTATAATTAGGCTTTTTCTCTCTTCCTTGTATCGATGTCTCGCTTTCCTTCTAGTGGTTCCCTTTCAAGGTGTCATCCTGTTAAACCACACCACCCATTTCCATCCCCTGTAACTTTCTATATTTCTACAATCTGCGTGTCTGCTTCTGTAACAGCTAATGGTTTTTTTTATGGTGCTACCTTATGATTTGACCAGTGACCTTATGTAATTTTTACTATAATTTTGTCTTTTAAAAATAAGGTATTATGCAATGACTCTCTGTTTAAAACATATTTATAGACGTATTTTGATAATGAACTTTGAGGTGTCATTCTTAGAGTATCAATCCAATAAATTAAACAATAAAATAATTCCAATTTTTTAGCTTTTTTGCCCTACACCTACTTTTAATACACGAGGCATGCACTGCACACAGATAGTGGATACTAGGGTAGCAGAATACATGTGGTGTGCACCCCCCCCCTCCTCCGTGGAATCAGAGCTAAACCGCCTGCCAAAATCGAAGACTCATCAGTCGCATTATTCTCAGAGAATGCTCGTCTCCACTGATAGGAAACAGAAAACTTTAATATAATATTAGTAAACTGCAGGAGCATCCATGGTAAAGTCCTAGAATTAGTAACTCTTATTGAACATTGTAACGCCGAGGTAGTATTAGGAACAGAAAGTTGATAGAAATTAGAAGTGAATAGCAACGAAATCCTAAATTCAAATTGGAATATTTATCATCATGCTTGGTTAGTCTCCAGTGGTGGAAATATATTTATTGCAGTAAAGAATTCGGTAATATCTGGCGAGATTATCAAAGATTTTGAATATGAATTGATCAGGGTGAAGTTAAGCATCAAAGGTCAGTCAAAAATGGTAGTCGGATGCTTTTTGCTTTTCTAGATCACCTGCATCAGGAGCTGTAGTGGCAGAACACTTCAGGGACAACGTGCAGCATTTCATCAACAACTTTCGTAATCATGCTGTTTCGATACAGGTGACTTTAACTTGCCCGATATTGTTGAGAGAGTCATGCTGTCAGAACTGGTGCCAGGGACAGGGACTTGTGAAACATTATTCTGAATGTCTTGCCCGAAAATTTCTTCGAGCAGATAGTTAGCGAACCAACTTGTGAGAGTAACGACTTAAGACCTTTAGAAGGTGTCTCTCAGGTGGTCAGGCATGTGGGTACCTATAACGAACTTCTGGCTCTCAATGCCTCTACGACAAAGAGGCACCACTTCAATGACACTAAACGCAATGGATTTTGATGCAGCTGCCTATGAAATCTGGTCTTGTGTAGTCAAACTGAAGATGACACATTGTATTTCTTACTGCCACACTACTCCTATAATCTACCACAAAGTAAGTAAAATAATCAAAGGTTATGACAGGACCTTGTGAACTTGAATGATAAACAGAATTAAATATCATGACAGGTTTATTCATAAAAACATGAGTAAATGGAAAATGGATCATCACAATAAGTTGATTATACTCTATCTCATATCCATAAAGCAAAGTTGATGTGCCTTTCTGACACTTCATTTACTCATTCGTACTGATAATCACGTGCCCTGTGGTCAGTGAGATTATTAGACAGGGTTGAGAGCTTTGTAAGACTAAAGTTAATAGCAGCTAGCTGCATGCATTTACTTGAGGTGGAGGAGACGTGCGCTTGTTTTCGGTCGTCATGCAAAGCTGACGCAGGTGAGGCTTAATGGAGCCAGTTCTGAGAGGGGCATCTGGGCCAGCACTTTAGCACGGCAGAAGCCACCATAGAAGATGCGGCCTGAGTAAGGGGGGGGAGGGGGAGGGGATCGCTGCTGGCCACTGGGAGCTAACAGTCAGGAGCAGGGGCCTCGCCTTATTGCCCCTATACCCAGAGTAGAAAGAAAGCACAGTCCGTGCAACTTCCTTCTCAAAGTTGCGTGGGAATGTGAGAGACAATCGTTCCCAGACGAAGTGCAGTCCACCGTTTCGGCAGGAGGGTCTCATATTGTTTCCTGCTTCCACTAAGACTGGCGAAAACATTTCGCGGAGGCACTGCTAATGACCGGACACTAGGTGGCCGAGAATACTGTGGCGTTTTCTCCATGACACGTAGATGCTCTCAACTGTGTGCAAAATAACAATATGTTAATTGGACCAGGTTCCATGATTTCAGAAATTGTCACAGCAGATACCCCTCGATATACTAGGATTGGAGGAACAATTTTTCCTTGCCTTATGGCGGGAGGATGTACAGTACACGAAGTGATGTACAATTTGCGCACGAATGTCTTTTCTTAGTGAAAATTACAAGCGGAGTTTTTCGCGGCCTCGCAGATAATGTGAGAAGGAGGAGATTTTGGTGGAAAACTGCAGAAGAGTGCTGACAAGATTCAGTCGCGTCTTCCAGATTTTTAAATTTCTTTTCCTTATTTTTATTTTTATTTATTTTCTTTTTTTTTGGGGGGGGGGGAGTGGATCTTAGAGTCTGGAGTCTGGGCGCCAAGGTGTATCTCACATGGATGGAGGTCCACCATCCGACTCAACGCCTACGCACACTAGGCACTCTATCACCAGCTTTCTACAAATCTATGGTGAGCCTTTCGCAGCACCAGACTGGGAATTCTAGCAGTGAATTCTCTTATTATACTGCTTACCCACACCAGGAGCAATTGCTGTCTGATTCAAGTACATTGTAGCAGCTTGTTTTCAAGTTCAGTTCACAATGAGTAAATGAAGTGGAAGAAAGGCAGATCAAAAGGACATGTCATCTTTCACTTTCTGACAACAAACGGACCTGAACTCTCTTATGCTTAGCAAGAGTGACAGGATACAACTGCAGAGCAGTCAGCAACAAATACTCGGTGCTGGGGAAGAAGATGTGCGGCACAAATGGAAATAATTTAAAAGCATCGTTCAATATGCTTTAAACAAGTATGTTTCGAACAAGTCTTGAAGGATGTGAAAGACTCACTGTGGTTAATAGTCATGTTCGAAAACAGCTATGTAAACAAAGAGAGCTTCGTCACAGATTCAAGAGAAGTCAAAACCTAATACAAACAAAAGATGAACGAAGCGAAAATGAGCCTAAGAAGAACAATGAGGGAAATGTTAATGAATTTGAAAGTAAGATTTCGGTCTTTAGTAAAATCTATAAGCGGTACGAAATCATCTATTCAGGCACTTAGTGACCTTACAGGCACCGAAACGGAAGATAACAGAGAAAAGTTCGAAATACTGAATTCCGTCTTCCGAGATTGTTTCCCCACAAGAGACAGTTATATCGTCCCTCCTTTAAGTCATGGTACAAATGTCAAAATGACAGATATTGAGGTAACGGATCGCAGAATAGAGAAGTATATACAATAGCTTAGTACTGGAAAGACATCAGGACCAGATGGGATACGTGTAAGATTGTACAACGATTCTGCGGAAAAACTTGCTCCCTTTCTAACAGCTGTTTATCGTTGTTCGCTGGAGCAACAAGGATACCTAGTGACTGGAAAAAAGCGCAGGTCATTCCTGTTTCCAATAAGGTCATAGGGCAGTTGCACACAGTTATAGACCTATGTCGTTGACGTCAATCTGTAGTAGAATTATGGAACATGTTTTACGACATTTTTGGAGAATGAAAATCTCCTCTATGAAAATCAACATGGATTCCGCAGACAGAGGTCTTGTGAAACAGCATGAGATCCACGGCGCTGGAGACAACGGCGCTCAGCTAGTAGAACGCGTCGGAAGCTATTTAAGGGTGTTCGCAGATGATGTTGTTGTTTATAACGAAGTAGTAACGCCAGAAGATAGTAACGATTTGCAGAATGACATCCACAGAATTGATGGGTGGTGCAGACACCGACAGTTGACCCTGAACTTAAATAAACGTCACATATTGCGCATATATTGGAAGTAATGCTCTACTGTACAAACACACTATTGATGACCAATTACTGGAACAGTAACCACTGGAAAATATCTAGAAGTACCTATCTGCAGCCGCTGTAAGTGGAATAACTACACAAAACGAAAAGTAGGAAAATCAGATGCCAGACTGAGATCATAGGAAGAATCTTAAGGAAATGTAATTCATCCACCAAAGAAGAGGCTTACAAGGCGCTTGTTCAACTGATTTTTGGATACTGTTCATCAATCTGCGATCTTTACCAAGTAGGACTGATAGACGAAATAGAGAGAAAATCCAACAAAGGTCATCGTGATTCGTCACGGGATCATTTAGTCAGCGTGACAGCCCTAGAGTGACACCCAAGAAACTCCAGTAGCAGACGCTACAAAAGAGGCGTTGGGCATCACTGAGAAGTTTACTATTGAAATATCGAGAGAATACTCACTGGGAAGACTAGAAAAACGTATTACTTCCCACCACATAAATTTCACGAAACGATCACAACGAGAAAAGTCGAGAAATCATTGATAGTACAGATGCTTACCGACAATTGCACTTCCCATGCTCTATTTGCAAATGGAATAGGGGAGGGGGAATCAGTTGGAACATAAGTATTCTCCACCACACACAGTCAGATGACTTGCAAAGTACTGACGTAGATATACCATCTATCAAATTGAGCAGAAAAGTTAAAGTATAAATTTCGTCATTTTTTAATTTCATAACGGGACTTTTTACTTGTACGATTTACAAATTATTTCACTTTCCATCGGAAAAATGGGGACAGAAATACAAAAAAGTGTCCTACAATTTTATACTGATATGTTAAACATTAGACATTGTTAAAATACATAAGCTATTATATTACAGGTGATTAAAACTCACCAGTTTATAGTTACGTTTTAGAAAGTTTGCCATGGAAATAGCTGAAAATTCATAAACATGACCAAACCTCTTATATGTGTAACTGCAACTGAAGACAGAAATTGGTGTGTGATACAAAAGGGACACAAACGAAAATATTCTACTAATAAATTCATGTATAATTCCTAAGATTGCTTAGTACTTGTACTGACAATTTTTCCCTTTGAGAAAAACATTTTACTGAAATTTTTCAGGTCTTTAAATTAGGATATTCACTCAAACTGAGATTAAATCTGATATTTCAAGGTAATCGCTTTCAGTGGCTCAAGTTGATAGACCACAAAATTGATTTAAGAAAATGTATACTTAAGGTATGTCTTTATGAAATTTGGTTTGGAGAAGATCCAATATTTAATGTGCTTAAGTAGTATTGCATTTCTTGTTAATGTAGACTTAGGGTGAAATTTGAGCCTAATTAGATGAGAACTTAATCGAAAAGTTGACATTTACAATACATTTATATTGACTAGCATAATATTTTGTACGGAAGTCAGTGCCAACTCGTAACCACACATTCGCAATTACCTTGCATACAACTCGTTTGCAGATCAAAGTTAACTTGAATGTCATTGTTTTTATCATCATATGCTTTCATTTGTACCGGTTTTAATTATGGTACATCCTGTACACGATTTTTGCTCTTGTTCCCTGAGTTGCCATTTGTGTCTATTGGGCCTTAAACTGACCCTTGATGACTTATTTATTTTTGATAAATGGGTACTTACACTTAGAAGAGATGCATGAAAGTTCAGAGTGATGTAGTTTGTGAAGTGGTACATGTTACTATAAAAGACATAAAAATTGTGAATTGCAATAGTTTGATTCTCTTTCTTAGGTTTAGTGCACTGCTAACACACAGAGTCTAATGTTTGGAGATTTCAGCAATTGATACATAACCAAATACTGTGATAGTTTTACAGATTTGATGTGAATTTCTCCTCATGCTTCTGGTGAAACTTAAACGAGATTGGGTGGTAGAAAGTCATGCAGAAACGAGTATACTCACAGGAACAGAGTCCCATGTACTCCAAACTGCAATAAGTACCCGGAGGGCAAGCAGTACAGGGCGGACCCATTTCATAGACGGGTCCACCAAGCACATTGCCAGTCGGTCCATAGTTGCAAGCCATCATGTCGCCCTTCATGTTGCCCTCTCTGAACGTCACACGGCCACAGCCGATCAAGTAAGTGTGGCTCCAAATCATCTGCGTGAAGTTTGCGGTGTTGGGATCACTGTGCAAACAAATATTGTGTTACCATGCTTACTAACTTGTAGAGATTATAACAGCAAAATAACTCAACATGGGAGCCCATAGAATTTATTTGAGAGGAAATAGGAGGGGAGATTCTAAAATAATCGTTTCTTGATACAACTGAGATTGCAAGATTGAAGGTGCATCATCCTTCAATCACAATTTGACATACACTACTGGCCATTATAATTGGTACACCAAGAAGAAATGCAGATGATAAATGGGTATTCACTGGACAAATATATTATACTAGAACTGACATGTGATTGCATTTTCACGCAATTTGGGTGCACAGATCCTGAGAAATCAGTTCCCAGAACAACCACCTCTGGCCGAAATAACGGCCTTGATACGCCTGGGCATTGAGTCAAACAGAGCTTGGATGGCGTGTACTGATACAGCTTCCCATGCACCTTCAACAAGATACCACAGTTCATCAAGAGTAGTGACTGGCGAATTGTGACGAGCCAGTTGCTCGGCCATCATTGGCCAGACGTTATCAATTCAGGAGAATGTGCTGGCCAGGGCAGCAGTCGAACATTTTCTGTATCCAGAAAGGCCCGTACAGGACCTGCAACCTATGGTCATGCATTATCCTGCTGAAATGTAGGGTTTCGCAGGGATCGAATGAAGGGTAGAGCCACAGGTCGAAACACATCTGAAATGTAACGTCCACTGTTCCAAGTCCCGTCAATGCGAACAAGAGGTGACTGAGACGTGTAACCAGTGGCACCCCATACCATCACACCGGGTGATACGCCAAACACGGATGGTACCATCATGATGCTGTAAACGAAACCTGCATTCATCCGAAAAAATGGCGTTTTGCCATTCGTGCACCCAGGTTCGTCGTTGAGTACACCATCACAGGCGCTCCTGTCTGTGATGCAGCGTCAAGGGTAACTGCAGCCATGATATCCGAGTTGATAGTCCATGCTGCTGCAAATGTCGTCTAACTGTTCGTGCAGATGGTTGTTGTCTTGCAAACGTTCCCATCTGTTGACTCAGGGATCTAGACGTGGCTGCACGAACCGTTACAGCTATGCGGATAAGATGCCTGTCATCTTGATTACTAGTGATACGAGACCGTTGGGATCTAGCACGGCGTTCCATATTACCCTTCTGAACGCACCGATTCCATATTCTGCTAACAGTCATTGGATCTCGACCAACGCGAACAGCAATGTCGCGATACGATAAACCGCAATCGCGATAGGCTACAATCCGACCTTTATCAAAGTCGGAAACGTGATGGTACGCATTTCTCCTCCTTACACGAGGCATCACAACAACGTTTCACCAGGCAACGCAGGTCAACTGCTCTTTGTGTATGAGAAATCGGTTGGAAACTTTCCTCATGTCAGCACGTTGTAGGTGTCGCCACCGGCGCCAACCTTGTGTGAATTCTCTGAAAAGATACTCATTTACATATCGCAGCATCTTCTTCCTGTCGGTTAAATTTCGCTTCTGTAGCACGTCATCGTCGTGGTGTAACAATTTTAATGGCCAGTAGTGTAAGATACGAGGCACAGTCTAACATAACAGTCGTGACACTTCGCCTCGATTTTGTTGCTTACCGCGGCAGCAGCGCCCCAAGCGGCCAGTAACTTAAACTGTGAGTTCGGCGTGATCGTGAAAGCGAATAGTGGTTGTTTATTTTGACTTCTGCAATGGTTTTTACAAGCGGAAGCGTTTGTAGCGCAATAAATTGCAACAACAACAGGAAGAAGACACCGCAGTTGTCTTTTTTAGGTTTCCTAAGGATCCTGAGAGGTATATAACATCATGTTACTAAACTGTATCGCCAGGATACACTTGCAAACTACATGTGTATTAATGATTAATGTTTTGCTTTAGAAGCAGAAAATGACTAGTTAATATCAGACGAGAAGACCTTATGAAAAAAGACCCAATTTACCTGTATAATAATATTAGGTTTTGTTCACTAGATTTCGATCAAAATCAGTTCATGAACACAGACAACAATAAACTCTTGTGGAATGCAGTACCCATAGTGTTTTACATCCCAAATAAGCCGCCGCAACTGACGATGAAGAGGAAACTGCCACAAAGATTCGACAATACATCTAAAGCTGTAAAACAGTCCTATGACACAGAAGGAGCCAGTTCAACTGTCCATGTATCAGTGCTAGATTCGTGTGAATCGTCAACACAGACCTGCTTTGACGATGAAGTGATTAGATGAAGTGCAGTTATTCATGACTTACAAAAACATAATGTTTGGTAATGTATTTCATTCACTTCTGTTGTTAGTCACTTAATTTTCATTGCTTCCTTTGTGTGATGACATTATTTTGTTAAGAGCTTGTTCACTGACATTGTTTGAAAATTATTCAAATATTTGGTTTTGCATGAAATGTAATGTAATCAGCTCATTATAATGTTTTCAACATATTTCTATTTGGCAGTTGCTTGTCCCACTTAAAATAATATAAAGATGAAGGTCATACTTGTGGCAACAGTTGACAATGACAAAGACAGTAGCCCTACAGAGCGATAAATGAGCTGTCAATCGCTTTTGCATATAGAAGTACATGTCTAAGCTTCTTATATGTTAATCTGTGTGTTTATATTCTTTTGATATCAACATGCTAAGCTGCATTCTATCCAATCTCACAGATGTTTCTTCATGAATGTGTGGTAGCTTTCATGGTTTTTGTCCATACTTGCGCTTGTCGGACGCGTCGTAAGCATAATGTTTGTTTTGAATCCATTTCCTACATAATTTACGAAATTTTTGAGTTATTTTCTGAGTTATTTTCTTGCCTCCAAGGATTTGTGTAGTATCAGAAAGCATATATGTTTCTCAAAATCCAGAAATCCACTACCATATAGCCATACGAATATTTATTAACGTCAACATATATAAACACTTAATGTAATTATGATGATGATGATTATGGACTTCTTAAAACGATAAGCAGCGATAAACAATTATTTGTACTTTATTTTTGAAATGTATGTTTCTAAGATGATTTTGCACAAATAAAAAGATGTATGATAGAATTTCCTTTGCTTCATGTCATTGGGCAGTTTTTAGTACGAGTTTGAAGTGCAAGGATGAAGTACAATTTATGCGTGTTGTGTTAACATGGTGGTTGATGTTGATTTGTATTATGAAGTGAAATATATCTATTCAACAACAGAAAGTCCGCCACTGTTTCATATTATTTAACAAAATGAAGCCAAGCATCCTCTAGACCAGTATACAAAGTTGCACTTAAGAATGGACTACGAGCCTGCAACTTATAAAAAAGAAGAAGAATAAAAGATGAGTATTATGAAAAGTGTTTATTCAAATTCTACCATTGCTATTTCTCCCTTCAGTGTGTCACTATCTCAACGTGCCAGGTGCTGTGAAAATGTGACCAGCCACCCAAATTATTAACTTACTTAAAAATTAATAAATCAGCTTCAGGCTACATGAGGATGGTGATGATCAAATATGGCGGCATCGTCTGGGATTTTCTGAAAGTTAATTGTGAATGCTGAGTTGGCCTATTTTTCTTGTTGCGCATTAAAACTATATATATTGTGAAAATTTTATATGAATGATTGGCCAAATATGAAACACAACTATGGAACAGCAGAAGTAGTCTCAAAAGGAGTTCGCAAACAACAAGCTGAAAAAGATGAAAAATAAAAAGTGAAGTGAAAAATTAACAATGTCCATCTCCAACAACAAAGATAAGTACTGGAAATATTTTCTTTCTTTTTTTCTTTTAGTGGTGAAGTGTTTTGTTGAATAATTATTAACAATGACTGTCATTGAACAGGAATCTGAGTAATGGGGAGTAATACAGACATGGGAGGGTTAAGCAGTGTTGTAGAAAAAGAATAGAAAAGCTTTATTGATGAAGCAGTAGAATAGAATAAAACGCCAATAAATTAAGGAAATTAGTAAAACGAGATGATAATAATCATATAAGTAGCATGTTGACATTGTTAAGAAAAATGAACAATTATAATAAGAATCAGTTAATAAAAACTAGCAATGACCAAGCATGTTGACATTGTTAAGAAAAATGAACAATTATAATAAGGATCAGTTAATAAAAACGAGCAATGACCAGTTGGCAAAAAGTAATGAGTAACTTGAAAATCATAAAGAAGAAAGTGAGCAACAGTTCATAGAATTCGGTCATTCAATAGGAGCATTATTTGATTGTATCATTAAAAATTCAGCTCAGGCAAACACTATCAATAAAAAAAATTGAGAGATTAGATGGTCAAGTAGAATCTGCTGAGTCTAAAATGAAAGAAATTGAACTTTAATTTGACACTGAAGGAAAAATGTCAACGATGAGATCACTGAAGGTAGGGAAAAAAATAAAATTGCTTTTGAAAAAGACAATAGAAAGCAAATTCACAGAAATTTGTATTATTAAGTTACAACAAAACCAGCACCCTAAAAATAATATTTCTGTTCTGTGCAAAAAGGCTGAAGAATTGTCCTATGATGTAGTTAATAGAAATCTTATAAACAATATTAGCAACAAGTTTTGCAACATTCCAGTGAAAGGTAAAGGTATTTTAGATTGTGTAGATTTACTGATACATTGCAGAGACAATTTTGTGTCTAATATGACTGATATTATAAAAATAGAGTTTGTTAAGAAGTTTCTAGAAGAAGAAGCATTACGTTTGACCAATCAGTTTACTAATGATGACACAACCTAAGCAGATTTTGAGAAAGTATATTTCGACAGATTTTGGTCAGAGGCGGAACAAGATAGCATTGAAACTGAATTTCTCAATGGGCTAAAATTAGAGGGAAGGGCATATTAGCATGAAACAGTTTTACAAAAATCAGCTCACAAAATTAGCCTATTTGAACAAACCTTCGATGAACTTACCTAGATGATACTTTAAAAAGGAGGTTACAAGCTAAGGTACAGTGGGACCTAGTCTAGAGGCCAGATGATACAATAGGTAAGCTTGTAATATGTTGATAAATTAGATAGAGTTTTGGAAAAAAATAGGGGAATACCATCACAATAGGTACACACATTTTGAAGGAAGTAGTAATAATCAAAACAGGAGGGAACATAGTAATCACAATGGTAACAATTATTAGCAGAAGGAAAACGGTAGAGCAAGTGGTAACAATTTTCATTCTGGAAAGCAACATAGTATAGTTGCAACAACAACAACAAATGTATCTGTTCAACAAAAAAAATTACATGTATCTGTTCTACAAAAAATAATGTTGTAGAAACCAAATGTTTTATGCTATATATAAAGAACTATGTAGTTACAGGTTTTTGTGCAAACAATTTAAATGTGGTACCTTATAATTTTTCTTTTGCTGCGTTACTTTTCTACAGATTATAAATAAGTCATGAGTTATATTTTATTATGTTCTTTTATGAAAAGCTATTAGTTTTTTACAGTGTTATTTATCAATGTTAGACTAACGTTTTAACTAACTAATGATTTGAAAAGCTGAAGCTTTAAGTACATATCTCAGTCAGCCCCTGAGCATTTATCAGTTCTTAATATAACTGTCTTTGCAGTATGTCATGAATTAGTACTAGTGTCATTTCCATGTTATTTTTAGTCATGATATTCATGTAAAAAGACTCTGTAATCTGAAGGAAGACGATTACAGCATTTCTTTTTGCTGTCTAGAATTATTTGTCATTCATTGAATCATTGATACTTCTTTTGTAGTGATTTTGGGAATGTGTAGGGAAGGCACCACGCCATTTCTCACAAAAAAGTACAGTTTCTTGTGCTGTATATAATTTATCTTGTCTTTACTATGATAAATACTTTTTCTGATGTTTAATATTATTTTTGTGTATGTATTGAACTTTCTTGTCACTCCATTGAATCAGTGTACTTTATGTAGATGTGAAAGAAGAATTTAATTATGACAGTGACAAATAGTTAATAAACAGCACTTTAAAACAAATTTCAGAGTTGTTGACATTTTTGGCATAACTTGTGGCCAACTTTTTTATACAAGTAATTAAATAACTAGTTTTCAGAAAAACGTGTAGAATGAGATAGTTGTCTCATTCTGTAACATAATTTGAAAGACTTGAAAAGCAATTTTTCATATGTTATTGTATAATGCATTATGTGGATTGTAAAAATGTTGGTAACAATCAGAAACTAAAGGACAAAATGAGTGATAAAACTGATGGTCTTGCACATGGACTTACGGTAGGAGTCTGCTGACTTTGGTAAGCACTCCACCTGGCCATTAGTGCCTTCCCTAAGTTTATGCACCTTTCTTAATTTCTGGTGCACTCTATTCTAACTCTTTCCTGTCGGAGATCTATTCCAACTGTGCTCTTCAATTTTTTCTTTAGTCTATTTTTGTCTTGGATCTATACTATTTTATGTAACTCTGCTTCTGTGGAAGAAGTGATCTGATAGTTCTATCCTTCAAGCACCTGCCATATCATGCATAAAAAATTCTTGCAAAATAGGGCAAGAAATAATTTTTGTTCTAGCATATTTTTATGTGCTGAGGATTCAGTGTTCTGTATAAAATTTAAATTTGGAAGTAAGCAGATTCTGGTACCTATTCTGCATGATAAATTAGAGTCAACTGTGGAGTTTGGTACAATGAATGTGTACTGTGGTGATAGTAGGTTAATAATGGGCCACAGTAACAATATTGAAGGAAGTAAAGTGGAGAGTGCATCAGTGAAAGTCAGTGATTATTGAGTACAGGCAGTAGGGCCTAAATTTGGTATTTTTATAGGTAGTATGTTCCTTAAAATGGTTAAACATTCTCATGAAATACAGGTCCTACTGTCATGCCACTATCATAAAATCAATGAACGTGGCTTTATGTGAAAGGATAGAGTTACAAGTACATACACTATGTGATCAAAAGTATCCAGACACACGCAAAAACATACGTTTTTCATATTAGGTGCATGTGCTGCCACCTATTGCCAGGTACTCCATATCAGAGGCCTCAGTAGTCATTAGACATCGTGAGAGAGCAGAATGGGACACTACATGGAACTCACGGACTTTGAACATGGTCAGGTGATTTGGTGTAACTTGCGTCATACATCTGTACGCGAAATTTCCACAATCCTAAACATCCCTAGCTCCACTGTTTCCGATGTGATAGTGAAGAGGAAATGTGAAGGGACATGTACAGCACAGCCGGCCGCTGTGGCCAAGCGGTTCTAGCCGCTACAGTCGTGAACCGTGCGACCGCTACGGTCGCAGGTTCGAATCCTGCCTTGGGCGTGGATGTGTGTGATGTTCTTAGGTTAGTTAGGTTTAAGTAGTTCTAAGTTCTAGGGGACTGATGACCTCAGCAGTTAAGTCCCATAGTGCTCAGAGCCATTTGAACCATTTTGTACAGCACAAAAGTGTACAGGCCGATCTTGTCTGTTCACTGACAGAAGCCACTGACAGTTGAAGAGGGTCATAATCTGTAAGAGGCAGACTTCTATCCTGACCATCTCACAGGAATTCCAAACTGCGTCAGGATCCACTGCAAGAGCTATGACAGTTAGGCGGGAGGTGAGAAAACTTGGATTTCATGGTCGAGTGGCTGCTCATAAGCCACACATCATGCTGGTAAATGCCAAACGACACCTCGCTTGGTGTAAACAACGGACGATTGAACAGTGGAAAAACGTTGTGTGGTGTGACTAATCACTGTACACAATGTGGCGATCCGATGGCAGGGTGTGGGTATGACGAATGCCTGGTGAACATCATCTGCCAGCGTGTGTAGTGCCAATAGTAAATTCGGAGGCGATGGTATTATGGTGTGGTCGTGTTTTTCATGGAGGTGGCTTGCCCCCCTTGTTGTTTTGGGTGGCACTATCGGAGCACAGGCCTACATTGATGTTTTAAGCAGCTTCTTGCTTCCCATTATTGAAGAGCAATTTGGGAATGGTGACTGCATCTTTCAACACGATCAAGCATCTGTTCATAATGCACGGCCTGTGGTTGAGTGGTTACACGACAATAACATCCCTGTAATGTACTGGCTTACACAGAGTCCTGACCTGAATCCTATAGAAGACGTTTGGGATATTTTGGAACGTCGACTTCGTGCCTGGCCCCACTGACTGACATCGATACCTCTTCTCAGTACAGTTCTCCGTGAAGAATGGGCTTTCATTCCACAAAAAACCTTCCAGCACCTGATTGAAAGTATACCTGCGAGAGTGGAAGCTATCATCAAGACTAAGGGTGGGCCAACACCACATTGAATTCCAGCATTACCGTTGGTGGGCACCACAAACTTGTAAGTCTTTTGAGCTAGGTGTCCGGATACTTTTGATCACATAGTGTATTTTTGTTAATCACCTTTTGCTTATCATGTAAATTTTATACAACATTTGGTAACAACTGGAGAGCTACAGAACAGGTAAAAAGTCAAACTTTGTAATTGTTTTGAAAATTCGTAAGAAAAGAACTCTGTAAAGCAAAATTTTTCTCCTGTCCTCATTTGAACAACGTAATGATACTAAGTTAGTCAAAAAGAGTTGTATATCATATAATGATCAACTTGTGATTTGTTATACTCCAAATATTGTTGGCATATAGAAACATATATAAACTCTTAATGTAATTATGATGATGATTATGGACTTCTTGAAAAAATATGCAGTGATTAACAATTATTTGTACTTTATTTTTGAAATGTATGTTTTAATGAAGATTTTGCACAAATAGAACGATATATGATGGTATTTCTTTGCTACATGTTAGAGATAGATCTTTTCTTTGATCCGTTTTTAGTACGATCTGGCCACTATGGCTGAGCGATTCTAGGCACTTCAGTCTGGAATCGCACTGCTGCTATAGTCGCAGGTTCGAATCCTGCCTCGGGCATGGATGTGTGTGATGTCCTTAGGTTAGTTAGATTTAAGTAGGGGACTCATGATCTCAGATGTCAATTCCCATAGTGCTTAGAGCCATTTGAACCATTTAGCACGAGTTTAAAGTGCGAGGATGGAGTAGAAGTTATGTGCATTGTGTTAACATGATAATTGATGTTGATTTGTATTGTGAAGTGAAATGATTGAAAATATATCTATTCAACAACAGAAAGTCCGCCATTGTTCATATTATTTAACAAAATGAAGCTGAGCATCCTCTAAATCAGTATACAAAGTTGTGGTTCGGATTGGACTACGAGCTTACAACTTTCAACGAAGAAGAAGAGCAAAAGGTGAGTATTATGAAAAGTGTTTATACAAATTCTACCACTGCTACTTCTGTCTACAGTGTGTCTCTATATCAGTGTGTCAAGTGCTTTGAAAATATGACCAGTCGCCAAAATTACTAACTTACCTCAAGATTAATAAATCAACTTTGGACTACAAGACGATGGTGACAGTCAGAGCTCCAGGTTAGTACAAATACAAAAGGAAGTTAAGTACGAATTTCCAGGACTATAGGAGACAGTCAGTTGCTTAAATGTGTAGATTCTGTAAATAATATGTCGTGGTATTTGTTGAAATTTATCTACAAATGTAAAAAGTGTTTTTTTTAAGTCAGAGAAACTGTAACAAATAGCCCCGGAAGTATAGATAGCGATGGGGGAAGACTATTACACAAAAGGCTGAGGCATACGTCAGGTGTGCAGAACACAACTGAGGAATCTCTCTGATACTCTGACCATGATGTGCAGAATACAAGTGACAAGTTAGTCTGGTGATTTGACCGGTGGGGTAAAAGTCGTTATTTTTGGGTAATAGATCATTATAATTGGATATTATATAATGGCGAGATGTCATAAATAATTATGATAAAAGCGACATTTTTAATAATGGTGATAAAAGTGGTATGTATTTCATTACTGAATAAATAATAGTTCTATAAGTGATCAGTAATAAATAATTATAATTGACATATTTTTATGCAATGTAAGTGTGCTAGGCCAAGTGGCTGATTTATAGAGAACAATGGATCTCTTCCCCTATGTGTACTTTAAACCATAATATTGAGGTAGAACAACCGTACCAGGATTTTGGACCACACTCTTGAAGGACGACTGTCTCTGGACGGTGATCCATGACCTTGACCCCTGTGCTTTTCTTCAGAGTGGTACTGCCCCCTATCGAACTGTAGCTGTGGAAGTCTGCGAAGATGATTCTGAAGTGCTAATAGGCTTCCTCGTGCCGATGTTTTAGGTGGCATTCTGTGAGACAGTGGTCGACCGTATAGAACTTACTTGTGAGTAAAAGGAAATGGAATGTAACCAAGCGAACTGCTCGGTTTCCTGACCTTCCTCCAGACTATATTTCACATCGCATCAGAAGGAGTTTTTTACTTGCAGATCTCATGCCCTGGTCGCTACCATGATAAGATCAAATTTGCAAGGAGTGTGGTTTTTATCGATTATAGAGCTCAGAGGGGTCATTATTGACAGTAGATCACATGGTTCAATATTCTGCAATGTTACTAGGGGCAACTACAATTAGTATTGACGTTAATTCCGCTGTATCCAATTGTCATAGCCATACCATATACACTGGTGAGCTAAAACATTAACATCACTTGCTTAATAGCATGCTGGAACGTAATACAGCACTGATTCTGCATGGAAGCGATTCCACAATCCGTCGCTAGGTTTCTGGAAGTATGTGACACCAGACGACTGTACACAGATCACGAAATTCCCATAAATTATGGACCAGGGGTTTGGAGTGTGGAGTTGGTGTCTGATAGTGTTCCAGGTATGTTCCATTGGGTTCATGTCAGGCAAATTTGGTAGCCAAGAGATCCACTTGAGTACACTATAGTGCTCATCAAACCTATGTAACCCAATTTTGGCATTGTGACACGAACATATATCCTGCTGGAAGATGCCATCACCTTAATGGAAGACATCAAACATTAACAGAGATGGTCCATAATAATATTCATGTAGTCCATAGCTGTAATAGGTTCTTTGACTAGTATCACATCTCTCATGGAAGCCCAGATGAAATCCTCCATAGCAGAATGCTGCATACACTGGCCTGCATCCAGAGCACAGTACATATTTTGAGTAGCTATTCACTCTGATGACGATGTGTCCAGACTCAACCAATGATTTCGTGTAATAAGAAACCTGATTCATCAGAAAAGCAAAATGTTTTCATTGATCCATGATCCAATCGATATGACACTGTGCCCACTGCAGTCATAACTTACGATGTCATTGGGTCGAATAGAAAAAACCAGTAGGGGACGACCTCAGCTGAGCTCCAAGTTCTACAATGTGTATTGAATGTTGTCCTCCAAAACACTTTTGCCCATATCAGTATCGCACTCTGTCGTTAGATCTGCCACAGTTTGCTACCTATTCTGCACTCCAGGCCGCGCAAGCCTGCGGTCTCCACGTTCAGTGATGAGGCGTGGACGTCCAACAGGTTGTCGTCTACTAGTGCTTTCTCCATCCTAGTAGTTCCCATAGATGCTCACGACAGTAGCTTGAAACAGCTGCCAGCTTTGTCACTTTCAAGAAACTCATTTCTGGGTGCCTGGCCCTAACAATCTGCCCTTTGTCAATAGATTTCTTCACTTGTAACCTGTGTCATCGCTAGAACGATTTCACACCATTCGCCTCTCCTGAACTTACGCACTTCCTTTACATTATGTGGACGTTGGCAGCTCTGCAGCCAGGTGACTAGCACGAGTTACGTTGTTCTCGTAAAGATAAGTCATTTTAGATTATGAAAACACTTAGTTTAGTACTGATTAAATGGTAAATAGGTGTATTATTGTGCTCTTCAAGCGTACCATTAAAGGTTTCATTTTTCTTTACGTAATATAGCAGAAAACGCGAAAAGATCGTACAATCGGGTTACAGTCGTATTTTCTGTTTACGTTTGGCAGCAGCAAATCTATAGAATTTCGTTTCATTGTTCTTTGATCTCTCTAACAATTTAAACAATTTAACTGTAGCGTACCTCTAAATTATTTAACTCACATTTCCGGAAAGTAGCGTAAAGTTTAAGTTGTTGTTTCAGAAACTTTGCACTGAAGTTTTTGTTTACACACGGTTGTGTATAGGCAAAATTCGAAGAGTCATATTTTCGTGTTTATCTGTAATTTAACTGACTTATTCTTAATAAACTATTACGTTTATCATGAGTGAAAAGTAAATGAGACTTATCAGTGGTTTTGTAGGATATGTAATAGAGATAGGAAGATACTACAAGAGGAGGGGAAAATTGCCGCCCTTCAGGCTGAGTTAGACAAGGCCAGGGGAGATCATGACAGGTTAAGGAGAGAGAAGGGTAAAGAGAGGTGGGAAGTGGTAACAGGCAACAGGAGGAACAGGCCTAGAACTTTGTTTGACAGCTTCGTGGTGAATGTGGAAAATAGATTTGACCTGTTGCTTCAGTTAGAAGCTGGTGAGCCTCAAGCAATTGCAGGGGTAGACAGGACACAACAAATTTTCATCAGCAAATTGAAAAGTAAGAATGAAGGGAAATCAGTAAAGAGAAAGAAAGTGTTGTTGTTAGGTAGTTCCTATGGAAGAGGTGTTGGCCAACTTTTGCAGGATGAACTAGGATCAGAATACCAGGTCACCAATCTTTTTAAACCTAGTGCTGGTCTGGAGCAGGTGACAGAGGATTTAGGATCACTTTGCAAAGATTTCACTAAGGAAGACATAATGGTTATAGTGGATGGGCCAGGTAATAGTATTGACAGAGATCCTGGGTATAGTATGGAGTGTGACCTGGCAAAGAATGCATCAGCATCGAAGCATACTAGTGTTGAGTTTGTATCTGTTCTTGGGCGTCATGACTGACCTCATTTGAACTCTTCTGTCAAGAGAGTTAATTTGGAGTTGGAATGGCTGCTTATGTCAGGTGCAGGGTCACACATTGGTTTGGTTCCTGTTGATTCTCTCGACAGGTGGGATTATATTGGCATGGCTTTCACCTCAGCAGGAAAGGGAAGGGTAAATTGGCTGGGAAAATAGCAGGAAAGTAAAAGAGGGGATGCACTGTCATGAGTGATAAAATACCAGTGGTTATAGGGTTCAGAAAAGACCCTTTTTTAGGGTAGGGAAGACACAAAGAAACCAATTTTAAGAGAGGTTAGGATTGAGAAAAACCTTCAGTTAGAGAAAGGAACCAAAAAACACAATTCTAGCTTATTACATAAGCATAAACAGCTGTTGGTTAAGACTTTTCAACAACCAGCATAAATTTCAACTCTACCCAATTTTAGCTCAAACAATGTGAAATGTCAGCGATCTTTATTGCAACAAAATATTCGAGGACTGAGAAATAAAATTAATGAATTAATTATCTGTACGGATGAATTGGAGTCCTCAAACACAGCTAACATAATCTGCCTCTCTGAACATCATGTGACCACTGGTATAGAACTTTTAAGTGTTACAGGATTTAGGTAAGTGTCTCACTTTTGTAGAGCAGAAATAGATAAAGGAGGAGTTGCCACATTCATCAGGAACTGTCATATGTTTAAGAATATATGGCTGTGAGCGCTATGGGACTTAACTTCTGAGTTCATCAGTCCCCCAGAACTCAGAACTATTTAAACCTAACTAACCTAAGGACGTCACACACATCCTGGCCCGAGGCAGGATTCTAACCTGCGACTGTAGCGGTCGCATGGTTCCAGACTGTAGCGCCTAGAACCGCTCAGCAAACCCCGGCCGGCTTAAGAATATAGATATTCATAAATTTTGCCTAGAACAGCATATGGAAGCATGTGCAACAGAAGTAGAATTTCACAAAAAGTCCTTTATAATATTATGTGTATATCGAGCTCCTGCAGTTAACTTAAATCTGTTCATAAACCACCTTGATAGTGTACTGGCCCATTTAACAACAAACACAAAGAAATAGTGGTTGCTGGTGATTTCAATGTAGATATCCTTAAAGACTCTCCCAAGAACTTATTTGAGTTAGTAACACTATCATTCAACTTAATTCGCACTGTAAAGTTCCCCACAAGGGTAGCCAATTGCTCACAAACAGCCATTGGTAATATCGTTATAGAAAAGTCCAATGAATAAAATTGTATTACAAAACCAACAGTCAATGGCCTCTCACACTATGACATGCAGTTCCTTCTGTTAAATATTAATACTGAACAGGATATAAAATCTGTTAAATCTGAGCTCCAGAGGGTAATCAATAAGCCAAAAATTGATTATTTTAGGACCCTCCTCAGAGACATTTACTGGTCTGATGTTTACAGTGCTCATGGCACGAATGAAAAATGTAACACCTTTGCTAATACAGTGCTTACCTTGTTTGAACACTGTTTTCCCCAAAAACTGACCAAGGTTAGAGCACAGTCTACAAAGAAGCCATGGATTACTCAAGGAATAGAGATATGTTGTAAAACAAAAAGAAAACTGTATCTGTCGATCCGAAACAGTTCTGATGTTGATGCTATCGCACATTACAAGAAATACTGCAAAATATTAAAGACTGTAATACCAACATTAAAGCAAATATATTACAAGGGAAAGATAGTCATATCAGATAAGAAAATAAAGACAATATGGGATATAGTGAAGGAGGAGACTGGTAGAACCAGACATGAAGAGGGACAAATAGCATTGAGAGTAAATGATACACTGGTGACAGATGTGTATAGTGTTGCAGAACTTATTAACAAACATTTTATAACTGTTACTGAAAAGATAGAGTTGTCAGGTTCTATAGATGCTGCTATGGAACACCTCAGACCAGACATTTCATGTAACTTCCATAACATGAATTTGACCCTCACTATCCCAGCAGAAGTAATGTCCATCATAAAATCTTTAAAATCAGAAACATCTAGTGGGTATGATCAAATATCAACAAAGTTAATTAAAGAATGTGATTCTGAGTTAAGTAACATATTAAGCTATCTGTGTAACCAGTAGTTTATCAGTGGAATATTTCCTGAATGGTTAAAATATGCAGAAGTTAAGTCACTGTTTAAGAAGGGAGATAAACAAATAGCATCAAATTTCCTTCCAATTTCACTTTTGCCACCATTCTCAAAAATTTTAGAAAAGGTAATTTACAATAGGCTTTATAACCATCTTATCACAAATAACATACTGTCAGAGTCGCAGTTCGGAATTCTAAAAGGTCCGGATATTGAGAAAGCTATCTACACTTACAGTGAAAATGTATTTAATTCATTAGACAAAAAATTGCAGGCAACTGGTATATTTTGTGATCTGTGATAAGCATTTGACTGTGTAAATCACAATTTCCTTTCAAGTAAATTAGAATATTATGGTGTAACAGGAAATGCTGCAAAATGGTTCAAATCTTATATCTCTGGCAGGAAACAGAGGGTGTTATTAGGAAACAGACATGTATTTAGCTGTCAGGTATCATCCAACTGGGAACTAATTGTATCTGGGGTCCCAGAAGGTCCCATCTTGGGGCCCTTACTTTTTCTTGTGTATATCAATGACCTTTCATCAGTAACATTACCAGATGCCAAGTTCATTTTGTTTGCCAATGATACAAACATTGTAATAAATAGCAAATCAAGTGTAGTCTTAGAAAGATCAGCTAATAAAATATTTTTGGACATTAATCACTGGCCCTAGCCAATTTTTTGTCACTAAACTTTGAAAAAACACATTACATGCATTCAGAACTTGTAAGGGGTGTCCCCTGAGTATATGCCTAGCATATGATGGCAGCAGATAGAAGAAGTGGACAGTGTTAAATTCTTGGGATTAGAGCTTTATAATAACGTCAACTGGGAGGAGCACACCACAGAACTGCTGAAGCATCTTAACAAATCTCTATTTGCAATGCGAATTGTGTCAGACATAGGGGATATAAAAATGAAAAAGCTGACATACTATGTTTACTTTCATTCAATAATGTCATATGGGATTATTTTTTTGGGATAATTCATCAAGACAAGCTAACGTTTTCCGGGCACAAAGACGTGTAACAAGAGTTACATGTGGTGAACTCAAGAACATCTTGCAGATGCCTGTTTAGGGTACTAGGAATACTGACTACTGCTTCCCAATATATTTATCCATTAATGAAATTTGTTGTTAAAAATATATCACTTTTTCAAACCAACAGCTGAATTCATGGAATTTATACTGGAAATAAGAATAATCTTCACAATGATTTAAAGTCACTTAGTCTTGTACAAAAAGGTGTGCATTATTCAGGAACACACATTTTCAATAACTTCCAGAAGCCGTAAAAAGCTTAACAACCAATGAAATTCAGTTTAAGAGAAGCCTAAAGGATTTATTGGTGGCCAGCTCCATCTACTCCATTGATGAATTTCTCAGTAGAACCAACTGATTTGCGTCTATATATATATATATATATATGGTGCAGAAGTTAGCTTGTGCTTTATATATATATATATATATATATATATATATATAAAGCACAAGCTAACTTCTGCACCATTTCAGTGCAGTAATGTGTTAATTGTAAATAAGTGTGTCTGTGTGTGTGTGTGTGTGTGTGTGTGTGTGTGTGTGTGTGTGTGTGTAAGTACAATCTAACTTCTGCACCAGTGCAATAATGTGTTGATTGCAAATAAGTATTGTAGTAGTTCTATTGAATGTTTATTACCTTATAAATAAATAAAATATGTTTTTCTTAAATTTTAAATTCACTGCATTAATGTGATCTTAGTAAATGAGTGTTTGTAAAATGATTCTTTCATATGGTGTTCATGAAAAAAATGGCGATCATTCCACATAGGACCTGTGGAAAGTACATTAGCTTATTTGATTCAGTTGTAAATATTTGTCGTGTATTATTGTTTTCTGACATGTTCTACATCCTGGAGGACCACCTCACTACATATCAGTTGGAATGAAAGTAGATCTAATCTAGTCTAATCTGTGTATGCAATGCCACCAGGTGGTACATACTCTCACGGTGGGCAGTGGTCATAATGGTTGAGATTGTAAGTGTATTTCACATATATACTACTTCTGAACGTAAGTTGTTCTATTTACTCCATGTGCCCTTCATTTCAGTCACGTTTCCTCACGCTCGACAAATTACATTTCGATCAGTAGAAATTTTCCTAATTTTCTTTGATTTATGAAAAGCAGTGCAGGTTGAAGAACAGGGAAAATATAGTACTTCCTTACTTTTCTTCATAATGATACTCCTTTATCTCTCGTACATGTCCATAAGATGAAGGTAGTGATGTTAAGTAATGATTTATAGTGACACTAAACTCAGGGCTTTCGGAATTTCGTCCTGTACGCGAAAAAGACAGCTGCTAAAAGCAGTGGAGATAACTTTAGGATTTCTGATGCTACATATTCTGAAAACAAGATACATAAAACAATAATGAAATGACAAACAACATATATGAGCTTTAAAAACTATTCGTTTATGGCGATTTATTCGCACCAAGGTGATTTGGGGATAGACCAAATAACAATACATATGTGAACCTAGGGAGAGTGTCACCAGAAGTATCTGGTAGCAAAAGCAAAAATATACCATCTCTTATCTGGGAAGAGACAGTAGAGGAAGACAGGAAGTACACTGGCAGTAACAGATCTCCAGGGTTTTGTATGGAATCAGAACAGTACATTTATCACACTGAGTATAATGTTGGTATGGATGTTAGGGATTTAAATTTTAGATAACTACTGTTGATGCTCCATTACTTAACTTCATTCTAGCTTATTATATTGACTTGGATAAATCAGCAATTTACGTCATTATGCTCAACAGTTAGGCTAGTAAGCAGAATTTATTAGTTGTCTGAACTTTATTTCACCTATTAGGCACAAAAGATGAGATAATAAGAGCTAAAACATGTAGCGAGCCAATTATTTGTTAGTTTTGTGATCGTGTAAGCTACTGTTTACATTTTCTTTAGTAGGGAACATTTTGACTCTTGCATTAATCTTCCATAATAAATGACATTCGTTTTTCTAGACATGTGGAATGTACTAAGCTAAAAGTATAGTGAAGAGAGCTAAATAATCTGTTTTCCCATACGACAGAAAGTTTTCTGACTTAATCACCTCAATTACCAGCACGCTAGAAAATTACAAGCGTTCGAATGTTTCTCATCAAAGGCCCTTCTTTAAAAAACCGCCAAAAAAACAGAAGTATGCAGAAGGTATCCTTGTTACTGAATTAATGACTTAACGAGTCACATTCTGTAAGATAATATTGGAAAGTATGACACATTAGCACTACTAGCCAAGAAGGAATCGTGGAACACAAAAATCCAATGTACAGTACTGTGTGTAAAATAACACTGAGTAAACAACTTTTTTTCATTCGTAAGAATTCTCTAGTGAATTTAAACTCACTTACCCTTCAAACAGCTGTACTTCTGATACACCGTAATGTTTAATTTCTTCAAACCACTGTCGAATAATAGCACCAAAATAATCTGGTTGGGAAGGATTGCCTGATGTACTGTTTTTCCCAATGTTCTGGCCCACGGCAAACCTTGCTGTGGAAGTTATAATATCTTACTAATGAAGAATATTCTTCAAGATTCACAGCTGAATATTAATATTCACCTGAGTCTCTGCATTTATCATGCTCCAACTTGCATTGATTCATCCACCTCTGAGCAATAATCGCCAGCTCGGCGTCCCAGTACTGTGGAACAATGGATGATTTACTAAGAAAATAACAACTACATTTAATATCTTATAAAACAAATAATTTTAACGTCCAGTTGCTTGTCCTGGATTGGTCATTGTTTCAATGTCTTTAAAAAATTTCCTTTATTGTTCTCTGTTTGTAACCTCATTCACACAGAATATTCTTAATGTTAAGCAGTAACCATCCACATGTTATTACGGGACCAAAGAGAGTAGTAGCACAATTTTCAAAACTCTGTGTCTACATCATGGAAAATGGAAATGAGCGTTTGCCATCATCAGATGTTCTGGGATTTTTTACGATCCTCTCCCCCCCATTGCTCCCCCTGTTCCTGCTAGCCAACTGGGTCAAATATAAATGGCGGATTGTTCTCCTGTTGGCTGAGGCATATAAGCACAGCCTGCATTATTGCCAGATTTCCTCCCCATCCATCACCCATTCCCTCCCCCCACACACTTCCCCACCCCAGAAAAACATATATTAAGCCGTTCTAGTATTGGCTGAGGCATATAAGTGCAACCTACATGGTCGTTGGAGTTTTATTTAGGACTCTTACTGCCATAATTTCTTACTCTGCTGTCACCATCCTTATCTCAATCAGGATAATTTTTTTGGTAGACTTTTCCAAGAACCTTTACCTATCAATATTTTATATTGACCTGAAATTCTCGCTGACATTCTTGACTTAATTGAAAAATTGACAGTCTTCAGAACTGCACTGCTTTACCTCTGCAGTGTTTCTCCGCGATTTTCTTTCTACTCCTTCATTACAGTTTTGTCATTCCTACATTGCGTTGCTGAGTCTTCTCAAAATTTCTTTCGCAGTTTCGTCTTCTCCTTTAGTTCTTAAATTTACTTATCGTTTCTGGTTATCCTGTGTGTGTTCCCGCTGAACAACTCATGTTTTAGAAATATTCAAAGTCTTACTATCCTCCTACGCATTGTCTACGAATCTTACTTTTATTTCTGCCGTCTATAGCTTCTTCCTAACAGTTCAATTTCAGTCGTTCTTTTAATATTTTGGCAAGAATGAAGTTTAAGTGAAGTAATTATTTCTTTTCTCTGCTTTAAAACGTATGCAAAACTTTAACTACCCGTATTCAGCTACGCAAATTGCACGCAATTATTGAGGAACGAAATTAACTGAATACTTAAGAAATTTACTACTCCACGAGAGTTAGTAAAGCAGTAAGTACTTTGCAGCTGAATAAAATGCGACCCTCGGATATATTCAGGTTTTTCACGAGTGATGCACTCCTCTAATGTCTAAAATCAAACTTTTACTTCACTATCTGGTTAAGGTCCTAACACAAGTAGACAAAACTTCTACATGAGACAGAAAAACCCGTGCACTGTTCGTTTTAATGCCTCAGGTCATTGTCAGTCTGAAACGGTAGTAATGCTACTGCAATGGCAAAAACTTCTTCGCCTGTGCAGGAAGCTGGTTCCTTGGCAACGCCTGCATCATACTTATAGTCCTCTGGCTATAGAAGCTAGGAACATCACCCAAATTAGCACCTAACAAAAATAGTATTCCACGGAAGCAGGAAAGCAAATCATTATAATCCTTTAGCTGTGTCCATACTGGATACGCATCGAGCCATGCAAAGCCAAGAAAATGAGGTTCAGTGAAGTGCGGCGCATCCAGTGTGGACATCAATCCGCACCGTTCTGCGCATTTTCGAATAACAACACACAAGTTCTGCACAGGAGATGGGTTCGTTCGTGCGCTGGATTTGGATTGGGGGGGGGGGGGAGGGGAGGGGGTTGTTACCGGGCCCGAACGACACGGTAGAGTACCGCCAGGAGGTATGTACGTTAGTTTACATTCTGTCTCAAGATGAGTTTCGAAAGGAATCATCTGAATATTGAAAACTTAATGGTGGTTACTGAAGATAATCATTGAGATGTTTTGCTTCGATTCTTTGTGTGAAGACATCAGAGTTGTGGACTTGTGAACGCAGCGTTATTGCCGTTCTCTCTTTGGAACACTACGTATTTTTATAATTATTATCTTGTTTCTTTATTGTTGGTTCAGTCAAATTGACGAAGTGTTCAAAGCCTTACGACGATATACGACAATAATCTTCAAACTTTCCATTCACTACCGATATGTTAACTACTTCAGAGAATATTTATGCCATATGTCTTCGGACTTCCCACCACTGGCGTCACCCACGACGACGTCTTCTACGTTTTTCGCCCTTCAGCTGATGACAGACAACTGCAAAAGCAGCCCTTGCAATTTTCCGAGCTTCTTCTAGCGTTTTCCCTGAGGCGCGCGTGTACTGTAAGCATTGTCCACACCTGTGAGAGGGGAATAATATTTGGGGTAATTTGACTGTAAGTTTAGTTTGTTGTGTAGTTCACCGAAAACATCCATTTGCAATATCTACTCAGTGTTACACAACAATCAAGGCGGATTTTGATTGTGTGCTAATGGCAGCCAACTAATTTGACACCTGGAGAAATATTTGTAAAATTGTAAATTATATTTAATCACCAGTAGTTATTCGAACTCAAACTCATATGGCCCAGATAACGAATGACAGTTAGGGGAAAAAATGTGTAGTCGTATGTACAATGGTGCAGGGGAGTGTAATGAATAATATACTAAATGTCTTTTGAGCAGTGGGGTTTGAAAGTGAGGGAGGTGGATGGGGATGATGATGATGCTGATGATGTTTGGTGTGTGGGCCGCTCAACTGCGCGGTCATCAGCGCCCGTACAAAGTCCCAATTTTTACATAGTCCATTTTCTTTTCACAATCCAATCTAGTCGCTCTCACTAATGATGATGATGACGAAATGAGGACAACACAAACACCCAGTCCCCAAGTAAGGAAAATCCCCACCCGGCCGGGAATGGAACCCGGGACCCTGCAATCCAGAGGCAGTAACGCTAGCCCCTAGACCACGAGCTGCGGACGAGGCGATTTCGAAAATCGCAAATTCTAGCGAAAATATTTCCCAGTGCAAAATTCACCTACATTAAATTTCCTACAGATGATGTCTTATTCATTTTTGATCTAGGACTAATATTTTCCATATTAGAGGGGATGGAAACATTGCAGGTTATTAAAAATAGCCTTTCAATGGCATAAAATTGATGTCTGTTGTGAAATGAAGTGTGCTAAGAACAATCACTAAAAGTTTGCACCACTTTTAAGTGCAGCGGAACCGTATAAAGGAATAAATTGCGTTCTGGGGTAGTATCAGGTTGGAAAGGAGGGGGTGGAGGTTAGAAGCGTGCGACTTCCCGCCACACGAGTGCTGCAAGCTTTTCAGTTTACAGGCGGGCTATACCTCCCCAGCTTTTACTGTATGGTTCTGCTATGCGAGTAGATGATATACCTTACTCGTGTTTAATCAGTGGAGTTACAGGGTGACAATTATTGCACTATATGAAATAAAATCGTCATAATTTCTGAACGGTTTGGGTTAGGACACTCAAACTGCACGGTTGGCCGCGAAGCCTGATGGGAATTAGTATGCGCATGCGCAAGTGGCTTCTCATTGTGGGCCATTTGCACGTGAAAATGTCAAGGTACAGCGCACCTGAGCGTATAGCGCTTGTGAAAGCCTACTGTGCGAGCAATAACAGCCCAACTGCGGCTCAAAGGAAGTTTACGATCAAGTTCAAGCTGAAGACAACCGGTCCAAGTGTGCTAAAAATCAAGATTTTGATTCGCAAGTTTCGGAGAACGGGTAGTGTTCGTGATGACTGTTGGCAATGTCGGTCGTCCATAAGGGTGAAAACGCCTGAAAACACCTGCTGTGTTTCAGACCAGCCCCAGTAAATCGATCAGACGGGCTGCACAACAGGTGGAAATCAACCAGGAGGCAAGAAATTGTTGTTGAAGACCTGCATCTCTTCCCACACAAAATTCAAACCCATCGGCCATTAAGCCCGAGGGCCATGGAACAGTGGTTGTGTTTCGTCAACACTATTGTCCACAGAATTGATGAACAGGACTTTGATGTGAATACGGTTTGTTTTAGCGATGAAGCTCATTTTCATTTCGATGGATTCATCAATACGTAAAATTGGCGCATTTGGGGGACTGAGAATCCACATTTCGTGATCGAGAAATCTCTTCACCCTCAATAGGTGACTGTGTAGAGTGCAATGTCCAGTCACAGAAGTTTTGGTGTGATATTCCTTGAAGGCAAGGTAACTGCAAAAAAGTACATGAAGGTTTTGGAAGATAATTTTATCACCATTATCGACAGTGACCCTGATTTCGAAAAGATGGGGTTCATACAAGACGGTGCTCGACCCCGTCGAAGCAGGAGAGTGTTTGATGTCCTGGAGGAGCACTTTGGGGACCATATTTCCATATTTTGGTTCTGTGGCACCCAGAGGCCACAGCCATGGGCCTCGATTAGCCGCCATATTCTCCGGATCGGAACACAGGCCACTCCTTTGTGTGGGGCTATATTATAAAAAAGGTGTACAGCAATTTCCCCCCCCCCCCCCCCCAAACCATTGCTGAGTGAAACAGCCATTCAGGAAGTCATCGACAGCATCGATGTTCCGACACTTCAAGTGGTCATACAGAATTTCGCTATTCGTCTGTGCCACATCATCGCCAAGGATGGCAGGCATATCGAACATGTCATTACATCAATCCGGATATCTCTAATGACGTTTACATGTTGAATAAAGTGTTTACATCCCGTAGTTTGTAACTAATTTGGGTTTTTTCATGTAGTTCAATAATTGCTACTGGCTGTGTTGACAGCATATTGTAATACCGTGTAACATTGTTGTAGTCGATTGGTGGTGAACTAATGAGTGACCAGAGAGTTACTGCACTTCTTTCACCATTAATTGTGTTACTGGTAGATTGCATAAATCTCTTCCATTAAGGAATTTCTGGCGCTTGCAGAGTGGGCTGCACCGAGGGGAGCTACTTACCACACATCCACAGTATTATCTTGAAAAGCGCGAGTCAAAATGTCTCAGGATTTTTATTGTGTTGTTCATAACACTCGCCCCTGCCACTGTACAAAAATTTGCGACTACACGAACTTTTTCTCCCAGACGACATATGTGGTCTGTGCTGACTGGGCTAATATGGGTCAATTCTAATTTTGTTCGATGTTTTAAAGTAGATGGGAATACTTAATAGGAATTGGTCGTGATTAGAGTAGGAATTCCATTCTTGATTTATATGAATAATTTTCAGCGTAAAAAATACTGACTACTTGTTTATGGTATTTATATTTTACGCTATTAAGTACAGGCTTCATAAAAAATACCACTTCACGCATGTCTGCAGCCGTTGGCAGCTTCGTTCCACCTGTAGCCACTCTATTACGAAAGATATTATGCATAGTAAGGATACTTTCCATCTCCGGCCCTGATATTGGAGCCTTCGAATGTGAGACACAATCGGGTCCCAATGCTGACGTCTGAAAAATATCAAACAGTGAACTGAGATAATATATATATAGTCACTAGAAGAGAAAAAGAATTACATGTTTAAGTTTCAACGGCGGAGTAGTTTTATGTAATTGGGTTTTAAAAACCGTAATCGATAAATAATTCTCAAAATTCTACAGATATAACTTAAGAAGGAATACAACGGGGCTTCATTCGCATGCAACATTAGAAATTCGTCAGCACACACTTACACACATATATTTATATTTATATCTCCTAATCAAAAGCCTGTTTTTTTCCCAGCTATGCCAAGAGTAACTGACCTATACTGTTGTACAGTGAAACCGATCACGGCCCAGGATTTTACTCTCATCATTAAAGAAAAAACAGCCAATCAAAGAATCAGAAAGTTTCCTACGTAAAGGATAATATCATCCACATGAGCAATTGCACACTACTCCAGGTGACTAGGAAAAGCTAACAATCTCGGGTGGAGACAAGGAGAGCAACATGAAGCTTCTGTCAGCCACTTTGTCAGGTATGGACTTCTCTAACTTCACAGAAACCTGACATACACTGCGTAACGCCTACGCATTTTTTTATGCCTGCAGCTCTTAGCTTTGAAAGCTTTTAAGTGATGTAATGCAGGCAATGCATGAAGGAGATGGAATATTGTGTCTGTTATGAAATTCCAAACAGCAGATGGTAGTATAGATCACAAGATAAATACTGAATTATGTAGCTCATAATATATTATGGAATATTCCTTTGGCAAAACAAGAATACAACATTCTGGTTACAAACTCAGTTCCATAATACACTTTAAGAGGGGTAGGATGTTGTACGGGCCGACTTGGAGCAGGAGAGGCACCACAGGACATTTTAATTTCCACTGTCTGTACTTTTACAAATAAATTCATGAAACTTTGTCAGCATGACCAGGAAGGATTCAGAATTCACACTCATAGCAGTGGAAGTTCGAGAACATAACGAAGTAATTGTTTTTACATGTGAAATTTCATCATTTTTTTCACTTACTAATGGCAGCAGTTGTTGCTATAGGTACACTTTTCTTCATAAGTAAGAGAGATGGTTCGATGAATTTTGCACAGCATACAAACCACACTTAAAGGTGTATGAAACTCTAGAATTTTCCAAATCTATTAAAAACTGTGGTAAAAATTGAGGTAATTATCTACAAAATTTGTGTTTTTTCTAAACATGAAGTTTAAAATACAACAGATCATTCGTTTCTTCTTAAATTAAATAAATTCTAGAGTTTCATACACCTGTAAGCATGGTATGTATGCTGTGCAAAATTAATCACAGAATCTCTAACTTATGAAGAAAAGTGTACCTATAGCAACGAATGCAGCCATTAGTAAGTGGAAAAATTATGAAATTTCACATGTAAAAAAAATTATTTTGTTATCTTTTCGAACTTCCACTGCAATGAGTGTGAATCCTGAATCCTTCCTGTGACGCTGACAAAGTTTTATGAATTTATTTGTAAAAATATAGACACTGGAAATTAAAATGTCCTGTGATGCCTCCCCTGCTCGAAGTCGACCCGTTTGACGTCCTACCCCCCTTAAGACAAAAAAAAAAAAAAAAAGGACGCAACACAAAGGAATTGTCAGAACGTACGGAAATCAGTAGACCTGATATACATGTACAGACAAGAAAAAGATTACAGTTTCACAAAAACTGGATGCTATATTCAAGGGAAAGCGCTTCCAAATTGAGCAAGTCACTCTGGCTCTTATGCAGGCAGTTATTCGGATTGGCACTGACTGATAGAGTTGTTGGATGTCCTCCTGAGGTATGTCGTGCCACATTTTGTCCAATTGATGCATTAGGATGTCTAAATCCCGAGCTGGTTGGAGGACCTTGCCCATAATGCTCCAAACGTTATCAGTTGGGGAGAGATACGGCGACCTTGTTGACCATGGTGGGATACGACAAAGAATAGAAAGTCTCGGAGGTTGTGGGCGGGCTTTGTCTTGCCGAAATGTAAGCCCAGGATGGGTTTCCATGAATGGCAACAAAACATGGCGTAGAATATCGTCGTACCGCTGTGCTGTAAGGGTGCCGCGGATGACGACCAAAGGCCTCCTGCTACGAAAAGAAATGGCGCCCCAGACCATCACACCTGACTGTCGGGCAGCATGGTGGACACAATCAGGTCGGTATCCCACCGCGTCTCAGACTCGTCTTCGGCCTGGAATCTCACTGACTGGACTAGAATTGGCTTCAGTAATGAGCCCTGCTTCGAACGGAGCCCCAATGACCAGCGAAGAAGGGAAACTTGACCATAAACAAAGAGGAAGCGCGGAAATTGGAGTGGCAAACACAGATAGTGGCTATGACACATACGCAGAAACACCAGAGGCAAAGTTAAATGATTATCTATTTCTTAACTTGCATGGATATCAAGATCCCAGTTCTAAGCAAAGAAGGGAAAGCAGAAAGGTGGAAGGAGTATATAGAGGGTCTATACAAGGGCGATGTTCTTTAGGCCAATATTATAGAAATGGAAGAGGATGTAGATGAAGATGAAATGGGAGATATGATACTGCGTGAAGAGTTTGACAGAGCACTGAAAGACTTAGGTCGAAACAGGGACGCCGGAATAGACAACATTCCATTAGAACTACTGATAGCCTTGGAAGAGCCAGCCCTCACGTAACTCTACCATCTGGTGTGCAAGATGTGTGAGACAGGCGAAATACCCTCAGTCTTCAAGAAGAATATAATAATTCCAATCCCAAAGAAAGCAGGGGTTGACAGATGTGAAAATCACCGAACTATCAGTTTAATAAGCCACGGCTGCAAAATACTAACACGAATTCTTTACAGATGAATGGAAAAACTGGTAGAAGCCGAACTCGGGGAAGATCAGTTTCGATTCCGTAGAAATGTTGGAACACGTGAGGCAATACTGACCCTACGACTTATCTTAGAAAATAGATTAAGGAAAGGCAAACCTACGTTTCTCGCATTTGTAGACTTAGAGAAAGCTTTTGACAATGTTGACTGGAATACTCTCTTTCAAATTCTGAAGGAGGCAGGGGTAAAATACAGGGAGCGAAAGGCTATTTACAATTTGTACAGAAACCAGATGGCAGTTATAAGAGTCGAGGGGCATGAAAGGGAAGCAGCGGTTGGGAAGGGAATGAGTCAGGGTTGTAGCCTATCCCCCATATTATTCAATCTGTATATTGAGCAAGCAGTAAAGAAAACAAAAGAAAAATTCGGAGTACGAATTAAAATCCATGGAGAAGAAATAAAAACTTTGAGGTTCGCCGATGACATTGTAATTCCGTCAGAAACAGCAAAGGACTTGGAAGAGCAGTTGAACGGAATGGACAGTGTCTTGAAAGGAGGGTATAAGATGAACATCAACAAAATCAAAACGAGGATAATGGAATGTAGTCGAATTAAGTCAGGTGATGCTGAGGGAATTAGATTAGGAAATGAGACACTTAAAATAGTAAAGGAGTTTTGCTATCTGGGGAGCAAAATAACTGAGGATGGTCGAAGTAGAGAGGATATAAAATGTAGACTGGCAATGGCAAGGAAAGCGTTTCTGAAGAAGAGAAATTTGTTAACATCGAGTATAGATTTAAGTGTCAGGAAGTCGTTTCTGAAAGTATTTGTGTGGAGTATAGCCACGTATGGAAGTGAAACGTGGACGATAAATAGTTTAGACAAGAAGAGAATAGAAGCTTTCGAAATGTGGTGCTACAAAAGAATGCTGAAGATTAGATGGGTAGATCACGTAACTAATGAGGAGGTATTGAACAAAATTGGAGAGAAGAGAAATTTGTGGCGCATCTTGACTAGAAGAAGGGATCGGTTGGTAGGTCATATTCTGAGGTATCAAGGGATCACCAATTTAATATTGGAGGGCAGCGTGGAGGGTAAAAATCGTAGAGGGAGACCAAGAAATGAATACACTAAACAGATTCAGAAGGGTGTAGGTTGCAGTAAGTACTGGGAGATGAAGAAGCTTGCACAGGATAGAGTAGCATGGAGAGCTGCATCAAACCAGTCTCTGGACTGAAGACCACAACAACAACAACTGAATCATGCAAGCAACGCAAATAGCGATGAAAAAGGCATTGCAGGAAAATAATCAATAGCTAAAAGCGTTAAACAAGAAAGATCTGCAGGAGCTAGAAGCGGCAAACAAAAAGACACTATCATCGATAAATGGTAAATCAGACAAGGAGGCAAAATTAGAAATTGAAGCCATTAAATAAAATCAGGAAAGAGAAGGAAATGTTCAAAACATGGAGCAGATGAGGAAATAAAATCAGTACAGGAAGAGCAAAAGAAACTAACAATAAGAAGTAAATTCACAATTAGGGAGACAGGAAATAGAAATTAAGGAAATACGAGAACAACAGAAACAGCAGGTTGCCACAGTAATTAGAGAAGCGGATGGGGTGGTAGCACCAACAAAAATGATCCTACAAAAGCAAGATGGATCAGTGGAGCAATAAGCAGGTAGCATAAGACAAGTGATGCAGGGCATGCAACAGCCATGGAACAACGTATAGGGCAAATAGCAAGTAGCAAATTGCAAGCTACAACAGTTTCTATTGAAAAGAAAACAGTAATAAACGTTAGAAACAACCCGCCGATGAATTAGTGTGAAGATGCACAGTCAAAAAGTTAAGAAATCATTTTCTAGATGTGCAGGATGACGAACAAAACATAGTACACTAGACAGTGCAAGAATTTCCACGCGTGCTTTCAGACAGGAACAATAACTGTAACAGCAGAGATGACAACAGAAAGAAAAGAGTAATTTGCATGCTGATCGAAAGCGAGGTACACAGCCTTCTAATAGGAAAAGGCGTAGAAAATTTTGCGCTATGATATATTATGCTGAAACAGCAAAGAACCTGCCAGATATGCGAAACAAGGTCTGTGACACAGACAGGCAAAAGAAACCAATTCGCCACGAAGTAAAAAGATACAGTAAATGCGATTGATATCGTTATGGATGCAAAATTGCAAATAGAATAGGTGAAAGAGAAGAAAGGCGTGACTCGCGTAAATATGAAGACGAGGCGGAGAGCACATGTATGAGAGGAAAACAGTCAGCAAAAATAAGAGCACAGGAATCTCCCACCAGTGTGAAGATACGAAATCTATTAGCCTACGCTGGCCGTTGTGACCGAGCGGTTCTAAGCGCTTCAGTCCGAACCGCGCTGCTGCTACGGTCGCAGGTTCGAATCCTGCCTCGGGCATGGATGTGTGTGATGTCCTTAGGTCAGTTAGGTTTAAGTAGTTCTAAGTCTAAGGGACTGATGACCTCAGATGTTAAGTCCCATAGTGCTTAGAGCTATTTGAACTATATTAGCCTACAAGCAGCTAGTAGTGCAGAGGTAATGCACGTCGTAGAAGAGAATTTTAATATGAAGAACAAGAAGATTTATTGAAAGAATTAAATATATTAAAACAAGAAGGCGGTAATTCATGCCATTATTAAAGTTAAAGTATATGGGCGAAAAAACTAATAATTAATTGATTCTTGAAGTAGGCTGTGAACAATAGTAAGCTACAGTTACGATGAAATACTGAAGAAAGTAATGGAAATACTGCGTTTTCCGCTTAATAGATTTAGAGACAACTGGTACTGTGGACAAATACAAGAAACCTATAAACTGTCAAGGGTTTTGGACTTAAAACTGAGGAAGTGTTCGCAGGTCTCTCTTCACAGGGACCTAAATACACAACGCCTTACGTGCTCACTTGTCTTGTTTCCAAATTGTTGGGGAAAACTATAACGCATGGATGCAACGCCGTATTGTATTTACATGAAGAAATAATGAGCATATTGACACAATGTTATGAATAAATACGAAGAAATATTGTGGGTTAATGAGAGGAAATGAAACTAATAAGTGAAGAAGAAATCAGTTGAATATATTTGGAGAAGGAAGATAAATAATAAAAATCTTTTACGGAAGACAACATCATAGTGGCAATAGCTACATTTGCAATGATGAGCACTAACTGAGGCGATCGAAGTCCGGTGTACAAAGAAGAATGAAAAGAATGACCAAGTACGAGTACGACTCATGCACTAAGAGTTCCATGCAAATTTAATTATACATAATTTATCCCTGCTGGGAATAGAGATTCAACATGTTCTGCCTTTCTTCCATATAGATACTGGCAAGATATAGGTCGTGGGAGTTCCAAGGGCGTATCAAAATCTCTACAGTAGTTCTTCAGACTAACCCAGACATACAAAAAGAAGCGAGAAGAGGACATCAGTTTATGTATTGAAGAGCCAAAGAAACTGGTATACCTGCCTAATATCGTGTAGGGCCCCCGCGAGTGCCGCAACACGACGTGACATGGACCTTACTAATGTCTGAAGTTGTGCTGGAAGGAACTGACACCATAAATCCAGCAGGACTGTCTATAAATTCGGAAGAGAACGAGGGGGTGGAGATCCCTTGTGAACAGCACGTTGCAAGGCATCCCACATATGATCAGTAATGTTCAAGTCTGGAGAGTATGGTGGCCAGCGGAAGTGTTTAAACTCAGAAGAGTGTTCCTGGAGCAACTCTGTAGCAACGCTGGATGTGCGGGGTGTCGCAGTGTCCTAAAGGAATTGCCGAATTCTGTCGGAATGCACAATGGACATGAATGGATGCAGGTGATCAGACAGGATACTTACGTATGTGGCACCTGTCAGAATCGTATCTAGACGAATCAGAGGTCCCATATCACTAAAACTGCACGTGCCCCACACCATTACAGAGCCTCCATCAGCTTGAACAGTCCGCTGGTGACATGCAGGGTCCACGGATTCATGAGGTTGTCCCCATACCTGTACACGTCCATCTGCTCGATACAATTTGAAACAAGACTCGTCCGACCAGGCAACACGTTTCCAGTCATCAACAGTCCAATGTTGGTGTTGATGGGTCCAGGCGAGGCGTAAAGCTTTATGTCGTGTGGGGGTGTGAAATCTTATGGGACTTAACTGCTAAGGTCATCAGTCCCTAAGCTTACACACTACTTATCCTAAATTATCCTAAGGACAAACACACACACCCATGCTCGAGGGAGGACTCGAACCTCCGCCAGGACCAACCGCACGGTCCATGACTGCAGCGCCCCAGACCGCTCGGCTAATCCCGCGCGGCTTATGTCGTGCAGTCATCAAGGGTACGCGACTGGGCCTTCGGCTCTGAAAGCGCGTATGATGATGTTTCGTGTAATGGTTCGCATACTGACACTTGTTGATGGCCCAGCACTGAAATCTTCAGCAATTTGCGGAAGAGTTGCACTTCTGTCATGTTGAACGATTCTCTTCAGTCGTCGTTGGTTCCGATCCTGCAGGATCTTTTGCTAGCCGCAGCGATGTCAGAGATTTGATGTTTTACCGGATTTCTGATATTCACGGTACACTCCTGAAATGGTCGTAAGGGAAAATCCCCACTTCATCGCCACCTCGGAAATGCTGTGTCCCATCGCTCGTGCGCCAACTACAACACCACGTTCAAACTCACTTAAATCTTGATAACCCGCCATTGTCGGAGCAGTAACCGATCTAACAACTGCGCCAGACACTTGCCCTATATAGGCGCTGCCGACCGTAGCGCCGTACTCTGTCTGGTCGCATATCTCTGAATTTAAATACGCGTGCCTATACCAGTTCCTTTGGCGCTTCAGTGTATATGTAGATATACATACATTTTTTTTGTGGATATAATCACAGTTTAACAGTCTTCAGATTGTTTTACTTTACTTTTAGTGTGAAACCTTACTTGTGCGGCTGGTCCCGGCGGAGGTTCGAGTCCTCCCTCGGGCATGGGTGTATGTCTTTGTCCTTAGGATAATTTAGGTTAAGTAGTGAGTAAGCTTAGGGACTGATGACCTTAGTAGTTAAGTCCTATAAGATTTCACACATATTTGAACAAACCTTACTTTTTGCCAAATTTCATGATTCTACATCAACGGTAAGTACACTATACATTTCGATGAGTGAGTTTGCTAATATCAAACATGTGACAGTAAAGACCGAATCTTCAGGTTGCACTGACTTAGAAGCTTAAATTTGTTACAACGCCAAGGGACGATAGGCCTTACTAAGTGAGATAATTTGAATTTGGTACGCCAAACTGTTCATGAGAAAAATGGGTCTTAACAGATAGGCAGACAAACAGAGAGACGAATAAAAAATGAAAAAAAATAGTTGTTCATGTTACATAATTACAAATTAACAACTTCCGGATTTTTACCTTCCCCTATACTGCAAAACCTTTTTGCCAAATTTCATGATTCCAGGTCAACGGGAAGTCCCTATACGTTTTGATGAGTCGGTTTGCGAGTGTCAAAATTTGTGACATAAATGGGCGAATCTTTTGATAGAATTGACTTAGAAGCTTAAATGTTTTACGCCGCTAGGGCGTGGCATAAATCTGAACTTGATACGCCAACCCGTTCCAGAGAAAAAGTGGTCTTAACAGACGGACAGACAGACAGATGGATAAAAAAGGGCAAAAAAACATTTTTCCGTGTTACATAGTTACAAATTAACGATTTTCGGATTTTCCTTTAACTTGTACTGTGACACCTTGCTTCTTATCAAATTTGATGATACCAGGTTAATTGGAAGTACCCTACAGGTTTTGATGAGTGAATTTTCGAGTATCAAAATAAAGGACATAAATGGCTGTATCATTTGATTGAATTAACTTAGAAGCTTGAAATTTTGACGCTGCCAAGGGACCATAGACCTTAATATGTGACGGAAGTTTGTACTTGGTATGTCTCCCTATAACTGAGAAAAAGGTTTCTTAACAGTCGGACCAACAGACTTACAGACAAAACAGTGATCCTATAAAGGCTCCATTTTTACAGACTGATGCGTGGAACCCAAAAAGAAACCAGACTTTGCCATGATGAGATCTTTTATGAAGTAAATGATGTGTGTGTGTGTTGGGGTTTATGGGCGCTCAACATCGAGGTCATCAGCGCCCTGACACACATTAAAAGGAACGAATGTGGACAGACCTAAGAAAACTGAAGCACACACGCAAAGAAAGCAGGAAAAGAAAGAAAATGCTATATAAGGAAGTAAAACCGAAGGAAAGGGGAAACATAGCAACAAGAATGCCACTGAAATTGTCACTGGCTGGCTACTTACATAAAATATGGGCGACCTTGTCACACAGTGAGAAAATTAAAATCCTCTCCCTAAAATCTTTGTAAAAATATTTGACATGGCACAGAACTTTAAAACTTTAACCACATTCGTCCGAGTGTTGCCTAAAAGAGTTGGCAGGTCCGCTGGCAAGTCAGCCGCGGCCCGCTGGTCAGAAAATAAAACGCAATCCAATAAAACGTGGCGCACAGTGACCTGGACGCCGCAAGCACCGCACATTGGAGGGTCTTCTCGCCGGAGCAGGAAGCCATGCGTCATAGGGCTGTGGCCTATTCGAAGCCGAGTGAGGAGAACCTCGTCCCGTCGATGCGGCTGAAAGTACACCACACACGCGTTGTGGGCTTGACTAGACGGAGCTTATTGTCAGTCACTTCCAGCCACTCATCCTCCTACCGACACATGACTCGTGAGCTCAACAGCGAGGTGAGTGCGTGCAAAGGGGATAGCACACTGAGATACGTGTGGATCGAGACACGCCTCCTTGGCTGCGAGATCTGCCCTTTCATTCCCAGCAATGCCGACATGCCCCGGAACCCAGCAGAAAGCTACAACCTTCCCCAGTCGCTGTAGTCGGAGGAGGGCATCCTGGATGGTCTGGACTACTTTATCTGCCGGATACAAATGGTGCATTGATTGAAGGGCACTGAGTGAATCGGAACAGACAAGAAATTTAGGAGAGGAAGAATGTCTCATCTGCTCCAGCGCCCACAAGATCGCAGACAATTCTGTATCAAAGACAGTTAAAGTCTGAGGCAGTCGGACCTTGAGGACACGATCCAGAAAAACAACTGAGCAACCAACGGAATCCCCTTGTTTCGACCCATCAGTAAAAACAGCTACATAGTCGTGGTGCTCAGATAAAATAGCAGAAAATGCTGCATTAAAAACGGTGGCAGGAGTGCAATCTCTCTTGTACTGCAATAAATCTAAAATCACTCCGGGCCTCTTCAGTAACCAGGGTGGCAGGCGGTTAAAACCCTGGATTTGGGGTTGTACAGACTCCACACCGAGCGACTCTAGTACACGTTGCACACGGATCCCAAATGGCAATGTAGCCCGGGGACGGTGGGAAAAAAGGCGGTCCAGAGGTGGATGGGCAACAAGGCAGTGAGCAGGCGAGCTGGGAGCTGCAAGAAACTTACAAGCCTGGCGCACCAGCAGGAGCTGCCGCCGGATGGTAAGTGGCGGTTGGCCAGCCTCAGCACAGAGGCTGGGTATGGGACTGGTCCGATAAGCACACATGGCCAGTCGAATCCCAGCATGGTGGACAGCGTCAAGGATCTGCAAATAAGACGGCCTTGCTGACCCATATACTGTGCACCCATAGTCCAGCCGTGAAGGCACAAAAGCCCGATAAAACTGAAGGAGACGCACCCTGTCCGCTCCCCAAGACCTGTGGCTGAGGCACTTGAGGATGTTCAGTGCCTTCAGGGTTCTGGCTTTCAAGTCACGTAGGTGTGGCAGCCATGACAACCTGGAGTCAAAAATTAGGCCCAGAAACCTAAAATGTAGGACAGCATCCCCCATATGCAAGGCAGGCAAAGTAAAAAGACGACGAGAACGATTAAAATGAACAAAAACACACTTATCGGCAGAAAACCGAAAACCTGTCTTTGCAGCCCACTCCTCTAACCGCCGCACTGTTAGCTGCAACTGACGGCTCACGGTTGCAACACTGGGGGAGGAACAGAAAACAGCAAAGTCGTCCACAAACAAGGAGCACTGTACTGGACTCCTCACTGTAGACGTTATACTGTTGATGGCTATGGCAAAGAGGGTAACGCTTAAAACACTGCCCTGGGGGACACCGTTCTCTTGCTCCAAGCGATCAGACAGTGTGTTACCAACGCGGGTCCGAAAAACCCGCTGAGACAGGAAAGACCGAATGAAAATGGGGAGGCGGCCACGAAAACCCCATTGATGCAGTTGTTCAAGAATACAGTGTCTCCAAGTAGTATCATATGCCTTACTGATATCAAAGAAGACACCAATACAGTGATGCTGATGGAGGAAAGCCTGCTGAATAGCCGCCTCTAGGAGGGTCATGTTGTCGACCGTGGACCGAAATTTTCGGAATCCACACTGAAAGCGGCTAAGGAGCTGTCTAGTCTCTAACAGCCAGACCAGACGACGGTTAACCATCCGTTCCAGGGTCTTTCCGACACAGCTTGTCAAGGCGATACTACGATAACTACTGGGACATGTGCGGTCCTTTCCTGGTTTGAGGAGAGGGATGAGGATTGCCTCCCTCCACGAGGTGGGGAACACTCCTGTCTGCCATATCAGATTAAAACATTCGAGGAGGATTTTCTTTGACGCCGCTGGCAGATGTCGAAGCATGGAGTACCGGATGCGGTCGTAACCTGGTGCAGTGTCAGAAGTCGCAGTAAGTACCGATTCAAGTTCCCACATGGAGAAAGGGGAGTTGTAGGCCTCAGAACTGTTCGACCGAAAGTCCAACTTCGCTCGTTCGACAGTCGCACGGTAGCGACGAAATGCTGGATCCTGGGTTGCAGTGGCAGTACTTTGTGCAAAATGCTCTGCCAGCGTCTGAGCAATGGCTCTGGGTGTTGTTTGGAGGCATCCCTGGTTCAGGACTGCAGCTATTGGTAGACGGCTGCATTTACCGGAAATCCTCCAGATGGCTTCCCATACTTTTGTGGAACAAGTGGAACGGTTGATGGAGTCCAGGAGCTCCTGCCATGACCTTTGCTTGCTCTCTTTAATGACACGGCGTGCCCTGGCTCTCGCGATGCGAAAGGCGGTAAGATTGACCGCTGTTGGGCGGCATTCAAATCGGCGAAGAGCCGCACGCCTGTCCCGGATGGCTGAACGGCACTCTTCCGTCCACCAAGGCACAAGGCGCCGCTTAGGAGGGCCAGAAGACTGTGGTATGGACAGGTCAGCAGCATGATGGATCACAAGTGTGATGTGATCCACCCTTTCCTGTACGCTGTTGTGGCGTTCAAAGACAGCCAACCGAGTGAACAGAGGCCAGTTAGCCCTGCCAATCATCCACGATGGCGGCCTCTGCTCCAGCAATACACCATCCAGGAGATGAATGCGGATGGGGAAGTGATCGCTGGAATGAAGGTCGTCAATGACCTCCCAGTGAAGAGAGTCGGTGAGGGCTGGACAGCAGAAAGATAGGTCAATGGCTGAGAATGACCCAGTAGCAGTAGAGAAATGAGTTGGAGTACCTGTGTTGAGGATGCACAACACTTGAGGTGTTAGGAGGCTCTCCAAAATTCGACCTCAAGTGCAAAGAGAAGTGTAGCCCCACAGGACATGATGGGCATTGAAGTCTCCCAGGAGGAGAAATGGGCGGGGGAGTTGGTCGATAAGATCTGTGAGAGCGTCTAAGGTCATTGCATCCAGAGGGGGTAAATAAAGGGAGCAAACGGTAAGCCTCTGACGGGAATGAATTTCAACTGCAACTGCTTGCAGGTCAGTATCCAGGGGGAGAGCAGAGGAGTGGTGGTCATTATTGACAAACACGGCGACTTCGCCTTTGGCTCTGTCTCCAGTCAGGTCATCTTTGCGATACAACGTATAGCCCCTGAGTACAGGAGCATCAGATGGTTTTAGATGTGTTTCCTGTAAACACAAGCGCAGGGGGTGTTGCCGTGCTAGGAGGTGCAGTTCGTCCACATGTGCCCGGAATCCATTCATGTTCCACTGTATAATGGGAGCCATCTATCAGGGTGGGAGTACCTTCAGTCTCACTTTCTGTCGGGGAGGAGAGCCCACAACAGGTGGAGGCTCAGTTTTGGGGTGAGATGATTGCCCCAGTCTGACATCAACCTCCATCGCCTCTGAAGAGGAGTCGAGAGAGACGTCAGAGAGAATGACATCAACATCAGCAGACTGTAGAACTTCAGTCTTCTTTAGCGGGCGTGTCTTCACCTTTGGCTTGGGCTTCGATTTTCTGGCCTGAGGTGGCATTGGAGCCAAAACCTCAGAAGTAGTAGGGGGTGTAGCAGCGCTGGGCATTGCACAAGACTGGACCTGGGAAGGGGCAGGAAGTTCCATGACGTCAGCTACCACGGACTGGTCAGAAGGCCAGGGAGGAGCAGCAGGCTTCACAGGAACAGCAGCAGCACATGTACATTGACAAACGCAGGTGCTAGTGCTGACAGTAGCAACCTCCGTTTGTGTAGCGGCATCAGTTTTCAAGACTGGCTGTTTCAGAACGGAAGAAAAGGAAGCAGCGAACGTGGACGGCTGCAGGGACTTGTAAATTTTCTTTGCCTCACCGTACGGGAAGCGTTTGGTGGTTTTAAGTTCCTGGATCTTCCGTTCCTCAAGGAAAACTCTACATTCCCTACTCCACACAGGGTGATCCCCAGAGCAGTTGACACACTTGGGAGGAGAGGAGCAACCAACTCCCTCATGGGCGGCTTTACCACATTTCCCGCAAGTGGCTTCCCCTTTACAGCCGAGAGTAGTGTGTCCAAAGTGTTGGCATTTAAAACACCGCATGGGGTTGGGGTAATAAGGCCGTACACTGAGACGTAGGAAACCTGCCTTCACATGCTCGGGCAATTTGGTGCTGTTAAACGTAAGGATAAACGAGTCAGATTTCATGAGAGCACCATCCACCCATTTCATAACGTGTTGCACGTCGACAATTCCTTCCCGGGACCATTCAGCCTTTAGTTCGTCTTGGGGAATGTCAACGAGATCTCTGCAAGTCACAACACCCTTGCTGTAGTTCAAGGTGTTGTGAAATTCAGTCTCAATCGCAAACTCCCCAAGAAATAGTGCCTTCTGAAGGTTCTGGACTTGCTGGAAGCTAGATGTTTCAACCAACAAGGTGCCATTTCGCAAGCGCTTTACAGATTTTAATGTGCCAACAATACCTTCTAAGCCCTTCTGCATATAAAATGGTGAAACTTTTTCAAAACTCCCATCTTTTCTTCTAATTATGAGGAACACATTCTGCGAAGCAGCATGCTTTCTGTAACTATTACCTGAATCAGGAGGACTGGCTACACGAGCCCTCTTGTGAGATTGGGTGTTAGAACCTACCAGCGGTCCACCCTTTCCGCTGGGAGGAGAAGAAGAAAAGTTCGAGGGTTCCATCTCGGTCCCACGAGCAGCTAGGGAACTAGGAGTCCACCTAGACAGAGCCCCGCGTGCCTAGGTAAGCCTTATACAACTGAGGTGCGGCAGGTTCCCCAGAGGTTGCCCGCTAACGACTGTTCCACCTCAACAGCCATGCATCTCATCAGCACGCAGCACACCTTGAGATTGAGGGGTTGTTTATAGAGGTTTATTCCATCCTCGCGATCCAGGCGGTCAAGCCAAGATCCCGATTCCCTGAGACACACAACATTCCACCGCCGCGCCGCACGGTGGTCGCTGAAGTATGCCCAGAGCTTATGGTGACAGGGGACTGGCGGCGCTTACCAGTTCCCAGCTCAGGAACCCCGGGGTCGCCAAGCCCGTACCCAGCAAATGAATGCTGAGCCCATGGGGGCATGAAGTAAATGATGATATGTACTTGTAACAAAAGGAAGAATGAAGAATAATGGAATTTTTTGCCAGAATTATTTATTTTACTGATGAGTGAGAAAAAGAAAATAACTGCCATAAGGAAGTAAAACGAAACATCAAGCTTATCTTGTACCTTTGTGCCTATCTATCCTCTAAACCAAGCAATGAAAGCCGGCCGCGGTGGCCGAGCGGTTCTGGGCGCTTCAGTCCGGAACCACGCGACTGCTGCGGTCGCTGATTGGAATCCTGCCTTGGTCATGGATGTGTGTGATGTCCTTAGGTTAGTTAGGTTTAAGTAGTTCTAAGTTCTGGGGGACTGCTGACCTCCGATGATAAGTCCCATAGTGCTCAGAGCCATTTGAGCCAAGCAATGAAAGATGAAAGCAGGAACAAATAACGTCACATGCTAGCTGCAGGAGCGGAATAAGATGATGTGGAAAACATGATAGAAATATATCGAAGGAGACATGCCCCGAAGACAATAAAGCAAATATAGTGAATAAAAAAGGGCTGTACTTAGTACAATGTATGTGGTTGGCATAAAGGAACAATGTCGATATGTCATTAGTTCTAAGCATGCTTGTATTAGAAATTGTATTAAGTATTTACGGTGACTGTGTTAAGAACCTATAGGAATGTAAGTGTTAAGTATATACTGTATACAGGGCGAGTCAAAAAGGACTTTACAACTTTGTAATGATGTAGAAATTTATTGAGGTTATTTACAGAATCTGTATGTGTGTCATTCTGTAGCACACAACCTCAAGTTTCACATAAAAGCGTCAGGTGTCATTTTGGCTCGATGTGACTAACATTTGTGATGTGGCAAACATCCCACCGGCAATCAGTTTCTTCTCACACTCGTTGCAGCAAATCGGGCGTAGTATGGTTCTTGTGCCAAGAGTAAATTGTAGGCCTGCTTGGACGTTCTGTAGCCGATCAGTTGTTGCAGAATTCGTTTCATGAAACCAAAACACACAGGGAGCACATTCTGCACCAGCGAAAGAAGCCATTTTAAATGTGCACTACGCTGGCACTCCTGTTGGAGGAATGACGTGAATCATACTTGATTAAGAGCTTTTTTTTAATGCTCATAGTGTGTCTTAGTAGATAAAATTTTAACTTTATTGTTTCTATCAGTGTGTTCTTCCGGCACGAAAAGTTTCAGGGCAGGCTTTGACATGTAAATGGGACAGAGAAGGTGCAGCTAGCCACTGGCTGTCTGCTAACTACACAGAGCAGCGCCGCACCAAGTGACGTGTGAGGAAGGTGAATCAGTAGCACGTCAAAGATGAGGCGTTTCTGTGTGTGTGTGTGTGCGTTTCCCTCATTGCAAAGCACTGTTTACCCTGTGCATAATGTTTAGACGTGCTTATATTAGCACGAACGTAATAGAATTTTATAATTTTTTTTTCGGCGGACCGAGTCATTTAAAATGTATTCTTGTTCCCAGAATGAAATTTTCACTTTACAGCGGAATGTGCACTGATATGAAACTTTCTGGCAGATTAAAATTGTGTGCTGGACGGAAACTTTAACTCGGGACGTCTGCCTTTCGTGAGCAACTGCTCTACCCTACCGACTGAGCTCCCAAAGCACGGCTCAGAGCCTGTCCTCACAGATCTTCTTCAACCAGTACCTCGTCTCCCACCTTTCGAACTTCACAGAAGCTCTCCTGCGAAACTAGCAGAACTAGCACTCCTGAAAGAAAGGGTATTGCGAAGTCGTGGCTTAGCCAGAGCCTGGGGGATGTTTCCAGAATGATATTTTTACTCTGCACCGGAGTGTGCGCTGTTATGAAACTTCCTGGCAGATTAAAACTGAGCTCTAGAAGAGCGTAGCGTTCCAATGGATTGGAAAAGGGCACAGGTCATCCCCGTTTTCAAGAAGGGACGTCGAACAGATGTGCAGAACTATAGACCTATATCTCTAACGCCGATCAGTTGTAGAATTTTGGAACACGTATTATGTTCGAGTATAATGACTTTTCTGGAGACTAGAAATCTACTCTGTAGGAATCAGCATGGGTTTCGAAAAAGACGATCGTGTGAAACTCAGCTCGCGCTATTCGTCCACGAGACTCAGAGGGCCATAGGCATGGGTTCACTGGTAGATGCCGTGTTTCTTGACTTCCGCAAGGCGTTCGATACAGTTCCCCACAGTCGTTTAATGAACAAAGTAAGAGCGTATGGACTATCAGACCAATTGTGTGATTGGATTGAAGAGTTCCTAGTAACAGAACCCAGCATGTCATTCTCAATGGAGAGAAGTCTTCCGAAGTAAGAGTGATTTCAGGTGTGCCGCAGGGGAGTGTCGTAGGACCGTTGCTATTCACAATATACAAAAATGACCGTGTGGATGACAGCGGAAGTTCACTGAGGCTTTTTGCGGATGATGCTGTGGTACATCGAGAGGTTGTAACAATGGAAAATTGTACTGAAATGCAGGAGGATCTGCAGCGAATTGACGCATGGTGCAGGGAATGGCAATTGAATCTCAATGTAGACAAGTGTAATGTGCTGCGAATACATAGAAAGAAAGATCTTTTATCATTTAGCTACAATATAGCAGGTCAGCAACTGGAAGCAGTTAATTCCATAAATTATCTAGGAGTAGGCATTAGGAGTGATTTAAAATGGAATGATCATATAGTTGATCGTCGGTAAGGCGGATGCCAGACTGAGATTCATTGGAAGATTCCTAAGGAAATGCAATCCGAAAACAAAGGAAGTAGGATACAGTACGCTTGTTCTCCCACTGCTTGAATACTGCTCAGCAGTGTGGGATCCGTACCAGATAGGGTTGATAGAAGGGATAGAGAAGACCCAACGGAGAGCAGCGCGCTTCGTTACAGGATCATTTAGTAATCGTGAAGGCGTTACGGAGATGATAGATAAACTCCAGTGGAATACTCTGCAGGAGAGACGCTCAGTAGCTCGGTACGGGCTTTTGTTGAAGTTTCGAGAACATGCCTTCACCGAGGCATACCGACAATCCTTCTTTCCACGAACAATACGAGACTGGAATAGAAGGGAGAACCGATACAGGTACTTAGGGTACCCTCCGCCACACACCGTCAGGTGGCTTGCGGAGTATGGATGTAGATGTAGATGAAACTGTGTGGCAGACCGAGACTCGGACCCGGGACCTCTGCCTTTCACAGGCAAGTGCTCTCCCGACTTTTTTATGCTCTACCTATTTTTTGTTGATATCATTTTATTCTATATTGTTCGTTGAATTCGTTCGATGATACCCGTTCAGGCTCTTTGTTGATCCGTTCACTCAGGGTTTTTTTTAATTTTTTTAATTTTTTTTATTGCAGAGGGCAGGTAACCCTCCGACCGAACATACTCAGCTACCGTGTTGGCGCCCGACTGAGCAGCCCAAGCACGTCTCACGACCCATCCTGACAGCCTTTCTTCCAGCAGCACCTCGACTCCTACCTTCCAAACTCCACAGAAGCTCTACTGTGAATCTTGCAAAACTAGCATTCCTTGAAGAAAGGATATTACAGAGACATGGCTTGGACACAGCCTGGGGAATGTTTCCAGATAGAAATTTTCGCTATGCAGAGGAGTGAGCGCTAATATGAAACTTCCTGGTAGATTAAAACAGTGCGTCGGACCGAGAGTTGAACTTGGGACCGTTGCCTTTCACAGGTGAGTGCTCCGCTGCCAAAGCACAACGCCCGACTAGTCTTCAGGAGCACTATTGTGAAGTTTGGGAGGTGGGAAACAGTCCTGACAGAAGTAAAACTGTGAGGAGGGGTAGTGAACATGCTTGGGTATCTCCGTATCGCGAGGTCCCCGATTTCGAGTTTCGATCTGACATACAGGAACTTTCGTATACTAATTATTCTTATCCTAGAAGTGTAAACCTTTTCCAACAGTATAATACTAATAAGGCTGCTCCTAATGCAAGAGACAAATGTCTTTGCTTTCATACAGAACAGCCTTTCTACTCAACTGCTTACTTTTTTGTAGACTTCAGTAACAATATATTTTGTGAAAATTTTTGTAAGTATGTTTTTGTTTATAGTATTTCATCACTAAACTGCGCAAATCTTGTTCTAAAAACGCTTCTCTGTAAAATTTAAAACAAAAAGGATGGATGAATGAGATATGCTTTGGAATTATGAGAGCGCCATTGTCTTTTATCGTTTCTCAGTCTGTGGGTTTTGTTCTTTCAATATTTGAAGACACTGGCCCTATGTTTCTCTTTTCAAAAAATTGTGGATCTCTTTCAGTAACTTCTGCCTTTCCCAAGATCATTGTTTCTCACGGATTAGGAAAACAGTGAATCGTCTCTGATGGGACAAATCTACCATTACGCATTTTTGCTCAAACATCAGTCCCCGTCGCTGACGGGGAAGCATACTGTACAAGCTGGGATGTTTAGGTGAGAGACAGGGTCAGACTCAATCGAGTAGCCACGTGGAATGGATCCCATGCGTGAGGGATTTGCAATAACCCATGAAAATTTAAAAAATGTGCGGAAATGATTTTATGCTGTTACTCAGGAAGTGGTCTTTAATTCGACGGCGATTGTAAAAGTACCAAACTGTAATGGAAAACTCAAACCAAGACAGATTTAGTGAATGACTGTGGCTGCAGAACATGTGAGAATGGGTAGGTAGGGACATATTAATTGTGACTAAAGGATAACAAATCGAGTGATTATTAAATCTGAGTCAATTTCATGTAATCACATCACTTTAATGATAACAGTTTGATGAGAATTATGAACAAAGTTATAGAAGAGATGGTTAGGACATGTGGAAGTGGACGCGTTGTCCAGAACTTCCATGATCTGGCACGTGTACCTTGGCTTGAGTTCAGCCTCCTGTGCTGTCAGAAATGACCAGTGCAATGCCTATTACTTTCAGACAGGAAACATACTGCAGTTATTTTAATTAAGGAGGAGGTGCGGTTTACAGAGAAGAGGGAGAGATAAGATACATTTGTGAACGCCAGTTCCCATTCAGGTAACACTACACATGTGCATGTGCTAGGCTCTCACTCTCTGTGATTACCTGCTTGTAATATTGGCACTATATTTCTAGTTATATGTTCAATCCTCCTTTGGCATCTGATACAGTCTCTCGCCATCCGTTCCCAAGATCCCAAGCATGCTGTTCGATATGCGAAACCCCATGCAATAATTATATGAATCGTTTCTATATGCTTCAAATGTGCAAAATGCACCTTTTGTCCCTACCTTTCAACTGATAGAGGGTTTTCACATGTAGATTCCCATTATGTAACTGAGTCTCACACTTTATTTTCCACAGGAATTGTTAAATTCAAGCACTAATCGCCACTTCCCAAAGTTTTTCTTCAGCAGATATTATTTCATTATCATGTGAATCATTGCCTACCAGTTTCGAAGATAGCAAGAAAACTAACCGCTCTACCAATCCATTCACGTTATTCCAGAAAAATAGCCGATATGTGATGACAACTCGTTGGAGACTGACTTTCAATCTTGAATGTCATGTTCCTTTTCGTTCTCTCCATGCCTGTATATTCCCATGCTGATGACTGTGTTATCCTCTCTCAGTAATAATACACTGCTTGTACCTATTGTAGGCTTCACAATATTGGTATATTTGTAGCCTCTGCTGGAACTGAGTGATCTGTAGTTAAGATAGTTTAGTTTATGTCCATTCATGCCCCTGAGAATTTTAATGTAATTATGAATATCTTGTGTTGTCTAACTCTTTTTATTAGATTTAATTTTAAACAGTAGATTACATGATCATCTATTTCCCATACATCTTCCATTGGGAATTATTAAATGATCTACATCAATATCTATTGATGGATCACCAGTCATCCTTTTACTATCAGAATGGATCTGATACTACATACAGTATCATGCATTTTGTTTATTATTTTTTTAAAACATGATGTTGCCTGTCTACCATCCGTCTCTACCATAATTTTCCTTAATGACTCTCCTTCATCGTCATTCTCAACGTCATCATCATCATCATCTTCTTCTTCTTCTTCTTCTTCTTCTTCTCCTACTACTACTACTACTTCTCCAATGTTTCCATCTGCTTCTCTGCCTTCTGCTTTCATAAACAGATTGTTTCCTTTGCCTTTAATGTCTTCATCTTCTTCGTCTTGGTCTTTCATCTTCTTTTCCTTTTACAATGGCTGCCCTTCTTGAATCAATCACTGTAGTGGTTTAGGGATGTGTTTAATTTTTTTCAGTACTGGCTTAGCTTCAGCATGCCTTTGTTAGAGCAACGACAGTTTCTTGCCAATATTTAATCTAGATTTCAACACCCTACTCTTAGGACAAGTCCCCCATCCAACAAAATTGAATAGCGTGTTGACAATTCCAGCTCAATCAAGGTCTGAACTGATTATAAGCAAACATCTCCGTTTATATCACAATACCAAACCGCTAACATGTAACAGATGACATCTTTCATCTAAGTACAAATATAGTTATTGTAAATAACATAATGCCTGTTATTTAAATAATTATCTTTGCTTATAACTAGAAAATTACACGCATTCTCACACTCTGCTTGTTAACACTTTTCGAGGAATGCATTAAAAGTAATATCAGGTTTATTATGATTGCCACAGATTTCATTTTGTCTTGCCTGACAAAAATACATACATTAACGTTCTCTCTGATTAACTGTTTCAAAATTTTTCTTATATGTTTGACACAGATAACAGCTGCCTATACTTTAATGGAGATCCATAGAAAAGTATGCCTTCATATGAGCTTCCTTATCAAAAGCAATGCCATCAAAAATAGTAGTGCTTCATCAGGCAATATGGCATCCTCTTTACAAGAAAACGTGAAATATCCAGTGTATTCAAGTTCTAAAATAGGGCCTACTTGTATTGTGACCGGAATCAGACAAGACTGGGAATGACTCGAGAACCCGCACACCAGACCGATAGGCCGAGGGCATTACAGCGTGTCACCTGAGGGTAAACAGGGGACAAAAACGGGCTGTTCGAGCTATATGTGGTGTAAGTTCGAGAGCCTCTTGTCGACCCCTATTCAATAGTCTGGGAATTCTGAAATTGCCCTCACAGTATATATTTTCTTTAATGTCGTTTGTTGTTAGCAATATTAGCTTATTCCCAAGAGTTAGCAGCTTTCACTCAGTTAATACTAGGCAGAAATCAAATCTGCATGTGGAATGCACTTCCTTGACTCTTGTGCAGAAAGGAGTGCACTATTCTGCTGCATCCATTTTCAATAAGCTACCACAAGAACTCAGAAATCTTAGTAGTAGCCCAAACGCTTTTAAGTCTAAACTGAAGAGTTTCCTCATGGCTCCCTCCTTCTATTCTGTCGAGGAGCTCCCGGAAGAGCTGAAAAATTAAGCAAATTCCAGCGTTACATTGTTGATTTTCTTTATTTAAGTTTACGAATTGTCGTCTGATTACGTTTCTTGTATTTCATTTTATCTGTTTCTACTATCGTGTTGTAATTTCGTGATTGACTCGTTCCATGACTATGGAGACTTCTCCTCAATTTGGTCCCACGGAACAATAAACAAATAAATAAATAAATAAATAAATAAATAAATTACAGAACGACAAACAATGGAGACAGCATGACAGAATAACAAATCCAGGTAGTAAACCAAGATCAAAACCTGAGACATAGCGGATTCGGAACCAAGACAACTACAGTGTGGTGATATCACTACAACAGTGCAGAGAAATCACAACTGACTACTGAGATGCTGGATCATTGACTTTAAAGGGATGCCACGAGCACTGATAGGCCAGTATGGCAAGCGTGTCCTTGCCACGCTGCTGCCAACATCAAAAGGAGCTTGCAGCAGTGCTGTCTAGCGACTGTCATCAAGGTCCATGCCTTTCAGTGGGCCAAGGGATATCAGATCCCTCCGTCCTGAAATGGATGCTTAGGGCCAGAAGTGCCTGGGACAATTCTTGCTTAGGCAAAATGGAGGCACAGAAGGAGACCTGGCACTGAAGCCTGTCAGCTAGAGGGAAAAACCCAGGTCATCAGGCAACGCACTTGGACAAAGTCGTGGGGGCAACGACGGCTGCAGAGACAGCTGCGACAGTGAAGACTCTGCCTCCGTGATCATGTCTATGGGAGCTGCCTGTGGTGCCCTGGAATGCTAATTATACCCTGGAAGATTGGGAAGGGTAGGCGTTATAGGTCTGACAGAGCCACCAGCAGTGCTGCAGCTTGTAGGTGTGAATGGAGTTGATTGGTATGACAGTGCTCCAACTCCTTCAGAGTGTCATCTTTTGTAAGGTGTCACCTATGGGGGGCAACCACTGTAGCTGACACCCATAAAGGTTTCGCCTTGCATGGATATACCCAAACAGCTGATCCTTGCAGTTAGTGCCCTGCATACCAGTTCTAGGCATTCTTAGGCTTTCAGTCCAGGGGGTGGAAGAGAGTATGTGGCTGCTCCCCATGGAGGATCTCTACCAGACTTTGTTTGTGCACAGAGGTGGTCCTGTAGGTGCTCAGAAACTGTGTGAGTACAGTGGTGATGGTGGAGTGCCCACTGCCTTTACCATCTGTTGCTTGAAAGTTTGCACCATATGGTCCACTTCATCATTGGAGGATGGGTGGAACAGCGGATTTAACAGATGATTAATGGCATTGGACGTGCTGTTTGAAAGCCATTGCCATGAGTTGGGGTCCATTGTTCGACCTGATGGTGAGGGAAAGCCCTTCAATGGCTGAAAAAATGTACGAAGACTTTGAAGGTGGTGTTAGTGTTGACATGGGTAGTTAGAATAAGAGTCCACGAGGATAAGATATATATAGCCCAGAAAAGGGGGGTGGAGGGGGGCAGGGGGTGAAAGACTGAGGATGGGCAGCTTGGTTTTGGGCACAAGTAGAACAACACAAGCTGCGCACCATGATTTCCATGTCTTTCTTCAGTCTCTGCCACTAAGCATGTCACCTTGCAAGGACTTTCGTCCGTAATGTACCCCAACGCCCAGGATGGAGCAATTGTAAAAACTGAGGGCAAAGAGATGAATGGATAGTAACATGATGAAAATTTACGTCTGTGCCAAGCAGAAGAATATCAGAAATGACTGACGAACGGTGGAAGATGAAAAGCTGGGTCAGCGAACGTCGAAAGATAGTGGGGCCACCCATGGAGCGCAGAGTGATACAAGCTGTAAGACTGGGTGGTGGCGCATGGTTGGATCAGCGTGAGTTGTTGTAAGGAGAAGCACGTCCAAGGCATGCTGTCATTCAAAATCAGTGTGGAAACAGGAGATTTCCTGTTGGTAAAATGCTGGTTTGGGTCCCGAGGAGACACAAGAAAGAGCATTCGCTTTTGTGTGTTGGGCTGTGGGCTTTTAGTTAATAGTATAACTGTGGGTGCTCAGGAAAACTGCCTTACGCTGGAGCCATTGTGCCATCTGCAGTGGAGGCCGAGAGCAGGGCTCAAAGTGTACTGCCAGTGGTTTGTGGTCAGTAATGAGAGTAAACTTGCTTCCAAATGGTAAAAATGGAATTTTTTAACAGCAAAGATGATCGACGTAGCTTCATTCTTGATTTGTGAATATTCTTTTGAGTAGGTGTCAGCGTACTTGATGCGTACGCAATCGATTGCTCAGTGCCGTCATTGTTCCTAAGCGCCAGCACTGCACCAATGCCAGCCATAAGGGGAAGCGTCAGTGGTCAAAACCAAAGGACGTGATGGAGAAAAGGGCCTAACAGGGGATGCCGAGTGCAACAGACGCTTAAGATATGTACAAGCGTGCCCCCAGTCAACTGTACACCAACATAGAATAATAATTCACCGTTCCCAGAAATGCCTAAGTTCCTGTAAGTTTTGGGGAGTGGGGCAAACAGTCATTGGCAGAAACATTGCGTGGGAATATTGAAGAATGGGACACAACCTGTCGGCTTTGAAAAATTGTCACAAGTTGCCATGGATGATGCACTGCAAAGAAGAAGACAGATGTTGAGAAACAAGGGAATGTGTTACAGACAAAACAGAGATCGTGGACATATACACATTTATCCATATTTCGAACGAAATGTTACATACGACGCTTTTTTCGCAGTAGAAAATCCTAGTATCCTATTCTTTAGTTGACTTATATAGATCAACTGATGGGCGAATGAAAGAAATAAATAAAATTGACATATGTAACATCGGCATGGAATACCTCAGATACCTCAGTTGGCGTATATAGATTGCATCCTGTACTTACTTATGTCTGTTTGTTCACTTCCGTTAGTACTAGTATAAACTGAAAAACAGGATACTAGCACTATACTATACTAAGACAACTGAAGAATAGGATACTAGTAGTAGCGAAGGCGAAAACAGCGAAATACGTAAAATTTGTATGCTTTACTTCGATTGACTTATATAGGTAGCGCCCATGACATTGAGATAGTACAAGCAGGCATGGACATGGTTAACTGTTCCAAGACTCTCTGGAAAATTGCCGGAGCGGAAGAGATCTTAAAGAGCAAACACTTGTATTTGTATAAGCCAAAGGGATTGTTGATGACCAAAATGCATTGCGAATCCTCATCCATAGGAATCTGCAAATATGTGTCCGCAAGACCAGTCTTAGAAAAATATTCACCTCCAACAAGTTTCCCGAGGAAGTCCTCTGCACATGAAATGGGGCAGGTTTCCACTTGCGCCTGAGCATTGTTTGTCGATTTAAAATCGGCACGTAGCCAGAGGGAGTTATTAGGTTTCCTGACCACCACCAGCAATATTGCCCAAGCACTGGTTTTAAAAGTTTCAGTCACCCCTGTTTTGCGAAGGCGAGCGAGTTCGTGCCTAACAGTCAAAAGACAAGAGGTAGGAACAGGGAATGCCCAACAGAAATTGGGCACTGCATCTGTACATGAGACATGAGCCTAGAAATCTGTGGCGCACTCCAGGCCAGGTTCGAATAGTGGTGCAAAGGCGGTATAGAGGCTGTCGAGCTCCTGGAAGGGAACCGTGTCACGACCTGAGCCTCGTCAGCAATGGAAAATGCATGCAGTGAGAAAACATTCAGACAAAAAATGTTTACAGCTTACTGACTATGAACAACGAGCAGAGTTAGTAGCTATAGCCTACGACCTGTTTGTATGCAGCGTTGCTTATGAGCTGACACCAGAGGCGAATCAAACTGTCACCACATGTGATCAACATAGAAGAGGGCTGGGACAATGCAGGCGAACCAAGATGAGCATACTGCACATTTGGAGGTTAATCAAGGAACCAGTGGCTCCTGTGTCTACCTGAAGATGGATATCTTGGTTCGCAATCACGAGGGTGAGAAACAACTTAATGGTGGAGTGATCGCTATGAGAAACATCTGCTTGGAGTTCATATATGGTCACCTGACGAATTTGAGGAGTGACATCTGACTGTCTCAACAGTTGACGACAGACAGTTCAGAGATGCCCATCTTCCTCACAACGGGTGCAGTGTGCTTAGCGATTAGGACAGTCGCACGTAGGCGCGCCTGAAGCAGTCATGACATGACAGGAGACGCCATTGCGTACACTGAGGGTAAGTCACATGTTCAGCTGACAATGACACATCGCAAATCAATGAATCACGACGCCGCCATTGAGAGAAAGATTTACTATAATTCCGCCCCCAACATGGCGGCTGGACTACCGCTACTTAGGGTCGAGCCATGAGACACTCAATTGGTGCCTGCGTATTCTCAAAGGAGTTGCACGAGCTTCGTGGCCATGGTACACTGCTAACCTTTTACCTCATCACCAGTTACTGTGACTGGAATCCGACCGGGAACAACTACAGAACTCGTACAACAGGCTGACTGGTTGAAGGCACCACAGCGAGTCATGTGAGACTAAACAGGTTGACAACAAAACCTAGAGAACGACAAACAAGGGAGACGGCATGACCGAATAACAAGTCCAGAGTGTAAACCAAGAACGAAAACTGAGATGAAGCGAGTTTGAAGCAAGACAACGACTTGTAGCAATATCAGTGCAATACCACAAAGTAATCACAACAACTGCTGAGGTGCTGGGCTGCTGACTTTAAAAGACCACCATGAGCGCCGATAAGCCAGCAAGGCAGTCGTGTTCTCATGGTAGCAGTGGCAATGGCGACAGCAGCGCTCGTTGATGGCAGCAGTGCAGTCTAGCAGCTGTCATCAAGATCCATGCCTTCCAATGGGCTTTCAGACTCGCTGGATTCGGATGTCAGAACTTGTCGTAAAAATTTATACGTATAATGATGAACAGATTTGGAATATCTTACATATATTAAATTTGAGACAGTTTTCATAAATGAGAAAGTTAATAATCACATTTTTATTCCCACAGTTGGAACAACCAGATATAATGCATCCAGTGGTATCGGGAAATAGATCGCCATGTGTGTGATTTAGTATTTGTAATGCACTTTCATCAGTAATTCGACTGATGAGAACTTGAAATACATGCTTCTTGAGTCACATTTTCAAACACGTTAATGACTCGCAGCAACAAATATTTCAGTACATCGCTCATAAAGTACAATTAAAATAGTAAACAAGGTGGATCTCTATTTAATCATGTTATTAACATCTTCCCCATAGAACTTCATATGTCTGGCAACTCATACTGCAGGCCAGAAACAAAGCTGATGTTGAACCACGTCCATTAGATCAAGCATGCAAGGAACGCCATATCACTTAACGCAATATACTCGCATTGTCTTTCAGGTAGACATCGAACAGACTCTCTTCTGTCTGAAAAAGCATGGTGAAGAGTGAAAGCAAAATAAGTTAAGCTTAGTAAAAGATTAGCTGCTTTAGCACTCACTGGTGCAGCGGTAGCTAAAGTTAAAATGGGGTTCTGTATGGAAAAGGTGAAGAGGAAGACGAAGAAGACTGCATAGAATGTAATGAACAATTGAAATAGTTTGAATTAGTCTTAAGTTATGAAACCAGACAGTAAACTCATTGCAGCTGCGAAAATCACTCTTATAATTGCTTCCCAAGTTGCTCCAAAACGCCGGCCGCGGTGGTCTCGCGGTTAAGGCGCGACTGCCTCGGGCATGGATGTGTGTGATGTCCTTAGGTTAGTTAGGTTTAAGTAGTTCTAAGTTCTAGGGGACTGATGACCTCAATTGTTAAGTCCCATAGTGCTCAGAGCCATTTGAACCATTTTTTTGCTCCAAAACTAAATCGCTCGAAAGAGAGCATATAATAACAATTTTCAATATTTGGTGCTTTATCAGCACTTAGAGGATTAGTTGGAGGTGTGTCATTGATTGCTAAAGCTGCTAATAATGCAAAAGCTGCTCGAAGGCTGCTAATTGAGATGCAGAAACGTAATCATACAATGGAACAATACATTTCATGAAGATAAGGTTCTGTATGTAGGACCATAAAGGAAAAACTGGTTTGGTCTATATTTCAGGAAAAAAGTTCTCCTTAAGCAGTCAACCAATAAGACCACTTACTAATATTGACTTAGAATATTATTAAAAACTGGAAATACGTTTTGGGGTGGGTTTATGAGACATAATTTACCTAAAAATCCTAAAAGATATGAGAGAGCGATTGTTACCCTCCAGACAGAAAACGAACATGGTTCACTTAGGTATCTTACAAGAAGAAGGGCAATTTGTGCATTACTTCAGTAGCTTCAACAATTTACCATTTCCTGCAGAAATAGTGAGCTATGCAGTAAAGTATAACCACAATACATTTTGATCACCTAAATGGTAGAGGTATGCGCACATTTGTTTAAAGTTTTTGAACTCTACATAAATTAAAGAGTCTTTTAGCACATTCTGACAGTGTCACAATGTATGCCATCGAGCAAGCCGTAACTTTTAGCCTATCAGCTAAAAACTGCTGTCTTTAACCATACAATAAATTTGCGCTAACACTGATATGAAACTGCTGTATTCAGCTTCTTTACCTATAATTCCATACGGAATGCTACATCAAGAAACAATAACTTCTATGATTATAGTCAGATAGGTAATCAGGAAATTCTGGACAGTTACTTTAAAACGTGGAACTTACGAACTCCATGATTTTATTTACGCCTTGTTGAGGGTGGTAGAATCACACAACATCAAGAATGACTACTAAGATGTTACGAAGAAATACAAAAAAGTCAAGGTACAACTGAACATCAGTTTCAATAAAACTCTAAAACGTGCGAGACGGGGAGTTATGTATATGTTTTTTAAACTGAACAATAATATAGAGTCAATCCTACAAACACTTTATATTAGATCTGACCAGCAATCCCATCTGGGTATAAGTTTGCAGAATCACCAAACTTGCGCAGTTGCATACCAGTTGTGATAAGATCGATCTCAAAATCAAGCATATAAATTAGATAACAAGAAATAAGTCTTCTGGATTTCGATAGTGGAGAAATAACTAGTCCATTACACTCAGGGAAATGTAACGGGCATTTTACACAGGCAGCATTTTATATCTGAAAAGGAAAAGACGAATACGGAGAAGAAGAAAAAGAAATATAATAAGAAAGTGAAAAATATGTTAACTCCTCACAGTCAATAAATGCTATCGTCATTAGGATACACAGTGCTATAAATATGAATATCATCCTTTGTGAGCTCTCATTGTAAAGAGTGAAAGAGAAGAAGAGGAAGGAGGAGAAGAAAATTTACATGCCATATGGCAGAAAAAAAATGGTCGTTGATGACTCTGTTGGTTGGTTTGTTGGTTGGGGGGGAGGGACCAAAGAGCGAGGTCATCGGTCCCATCGGATTAGGGAAGGGTGGGGAAGGAAATCGGCCGTGCCCTTTCGAAGGAACCATCCTGGTATTTGTCTGAAGCGATTTAGCGAAATCACGGAAAACATAAATCAGGATATACGGACGCTGGTTTGAACCATCGTCCTGCCGAATGCGAGTCCAGAGCGCTAACCACTGCACCACCTCACTCGGTTGAGGACTCTGTCACTCGCTTTGAACATCATAAGTATAAACCACTCAGTCAACCAGTTTTCGCTCGTGATTTAGTTTTGATTGAGGTACAAAATGAACACACTAACCTACAGCCCTGGGAGACTTGTCTGTATATTGAAGAACTAATACTTATGAAAGAGAGGGGCAGAAAGCTGCTAACGTTGACTTAAATAAAAATTGTGAACCTCACTTGTTTCCAGAAATTCAGTATCGTTTGAGCAACAAAATCGTTGGTCGTGTGTGGAATCCGTGGACTGTAATGCTAATGCAAAGATATGCATATTTAATACAATGTGAAGCATTTGCATACCAGAATGCTGGTTGGGGAACGAGAAATGAACTAGAAGAATTTGTTAGAAGTTTCGGTTTCCGCATCCTACTCAGTATGGTACCTGGGTTTACAGAGGCGTACAGGAAGGTATTTTAAACACTCGCCATAAACGTGTACTGATTCGCAACTGAAAAGACACTGATTGTATCACCTCAGATAAAGCAGCCACCAGGCCGAAAACAATCCTCGAACAAATGTGCTGGGAAATACTAAAAATAGGAGTGTCCGAGAAAGAGCAAAAATTGTAATGGAACATCTTTAAAAAATGGTATACTCCTGGCATTCCGTTATATGGATTTAACTTACTGTGTTGAGCCTGAAATTAGTACGTGGATGTAGGAAATTAAGGCTAATATAGCTCTCGAAACAGCAAGATACATAACTTCAGCATTTCAGTCAAACAGGAATTCGATTTCCGATTATTGCATCGTATTTTACGCGATAAACATAACAGAACTGAAGGTATATCTAAATTCGGCTAAATATCCAGAAGAGAACTATTCAGTCAATTTTAGCACAAAGAACACAGCGCAAACGTCTGAAATGTATTGCAATTTTCAGTTGCTGTATGATGGGGAGAGAGGACTAAGAAAAAATCCACTCAACAGTCGTACAGCGTTGCAGAACTTACCCATACGTTTCATCAGTTCTTCGTGTCAAAATTAAAAACACGGAAATCATCTGCAATCGATATGAGAAATGAAATTCAAACAGGAACACTGTTCCCAAGAAATACTACTCTGCCGCGAGACACATGCCAGCTCATCTTCTTCTATATCGATGACCACTGGTGGGGGATCCTAACTCCCTCCACCCTAAACATGTCACATAGCTGTGAAAATGGCCAGGTTTGTGCCACTAAATCCATCGCAAAACCAGAGACGACGCGATTGCACAAATTTTGAAACACCCACGGCACAAACTGCCCAACGTTATCAGATAAGAGTGTCCAGAGGGAGCCACCGTAGGCAAAAATGAGGGAAAAATGCATGAATAGTAGCTTTCGATGTTTTGGAAAACAGTTTGGCAACATAGCAGAAACTGGACAATGCATCAATACCAACAACCACATGCCCCCCCCCCCCCAAAAAAAAAAAAGAAAAAAAAGAAAACCCGAAATCTCTGGGAGTAGCTAAGGAGAAAACTGACATGGCAGCTCAGTCTTGTTCTGCGTGCAAGTCGAACAAGCCTACACAAGATGTTCAGTATCGCGATTGATCGCCAGCCATTAGACACGATGCCTTCATTTGAGACGTACCAAGACTTGGGCAGCAGCTGGAATATGTGAGGACGCACTGCCTGACGAATGGCCACTCGACAGCTTTGCTCCATGTGTCAAGAATCAGGACCCCCTGGACGACGTTGAGGCGGTCATGTAGGAGATAAAGCGTACAGAACGCAGTATCTGCTCCCAAAAGAACGTGCTTGGGCTTTCTGAAAAGACTTTTCGAAAAGGCTGGATGACCCCTCATTTGGAAATAGATGAGAACAAATAGCCCAGGAACATTGTCGAACATGATCGTATTGGCGGTCCAGATGTTCTGTTTTGGGGAAACATAATGTTGCATGGGCATGCAGACCTCTAAATCTTTAAAGATGGTACACTAACTGGTCAAAGCTATTGTGACCCTGCACTGCTTCCCAGTAGGCATCTTTCCAGTGACTACATCGAACTGTTCGCCAATGGGCTGGTCTGTCCGTTACTCCGACTTAAATCACGTCGAGCACGTGTGGGATGGGTTAGGCAGACGTATTGCAGCACGTTTACATGCACCAACGACCATCTAGCAATTGTCAGCCGCGCTAGTGGAGGAATGGAACGCTCTCACATAAGACCTCCTTACTAACCTCGTTGCCACAGTGGAAGCACATTGCAGAGCATGCAGTACCATTTGTGGTATCAGACACCCTATTTACAACCATGTCCAGCATTTTGTAATGTCGAGGAATCGTGTGACTTCAGTGTAATTATGGTCTTTGAATAAAAGTGTCATTTCTGTTCTTCTCATTTCTTATTTCATTCAGTTACTTTCTGTACTATACTGTAGCAGTCCTTCCTATGTACAGTTCAAGTTTCATAGAGCTACTGTATATTACTTGACAGAGACACACCATCTGAAAGTTACTTTCATCCATGAGTTTTGCACGCCAGTGTACATTTTTCCAACTTACAACGAAGGCCATTATACAGTAGCCGTAGGAAAAGTCTGCACATTTCGTAAATCCCTATCTTGCACGGTGCTTGTGACCTAGATGTCGTCGAGTTAGTTGACAAAACGTCGTTGACGAAATATCGTTCATAAATTCTTGGCACATACGAAATTCCAGAACTAAGCGATTGAACTAACAACGACGAAAGCGGGTTTTGAGCATCAAGAAACTCCAAGAAGCAGCGTCTTAACGGCAACTGTAAGAATGTGTCACGCAAATTGATGCATAAAAAGTATTGGTCCCCTGACAGCTTCTTCAATGACTCCTCCGACTGTGGGATTGTACGGATCCGTGACACACTGTATGTTGACTTTTTTTTTGAAATCGCCACAAACGCACACAGCGCCATTTCGGCTTCTGAATCACTACCAAGGGGCGGCCCACTGACTCTACGAAGTAGGAGAAACGACGCCGAGGTCCTGCCAACACTGCAACTCAGTCTTGAACTTCATGTATGGCGAAGAGAATGTGGCGCGAGAGATAAAATTTTGGTGTTGCTGAGCGTTTAATGGAGACGTGTGCCTCGAACTTTTTTGTCAACCCAAGGTATTATCAAACAGATGGTTGTATGGCGGTAGTAAAGAGTTCAGATCTTGGAAGGGAACCGACTGAGATACTAAATGTACTTTGTCCATTGTCTAGAAGCCAAAAACAGAAAAGGCGTTTAACAAAAAAAATATTTTGCGCCAGTGGTGAATTAATCATCAACAAAGAAAGTTGCCATTCCACATTCTTATAGCGTGCTGAGAGAGAGCATTGGCCTCTCAAAGGAAATCATTATTTGCTATAAGAAACAACTTGTCGTAGCGGCCACTGAAATACAGGGCAGCCCAGGAACCTGAATACCAATTATGCTGGCGATTGCACCTATCTGAAACTATTTGAAACTCAATCTATCTGTCTGAAACTCAATCAATCGCCCATCCACGACCAATTTCGGCAGAATATACTAGGGCGATGATAGTGAAATGTCAGAGACAGCCTCCAATTCCATGGAAACCAGGGCCTCTGGCAGCCGTCCTGCATCTCACCGACCGTCACAAACTGATTCCAAATGGCTGACTTCGGCATACCCCGCACATAGCGTCTACATAGGGCAGTCCCGTTTAGAGTGGACTACGTGACAATTTGAGCATGGGCGCCGACCTGCCAATTGAGCGGAAACAGATGCATAAGGAGAGAGGCATGCCCCAGAAACTTCACGGGCGGATTCAACGACATTTTGATTCCTTGTAGACTGGTGTGTAATGTTACATGGCCCTAGCTGCGCAGAAGGTGCGGTATGGGAGGGACAATAGCAGTGATGCAGCTCCCTTGCCTTTGGGCCAGCGGGGTAGAGGAGGTGTAATTGTAGAACTTAAGCCTTCAACTCCCCCCCCCCCCCCCAATGAACCATGGACCTTGCCATTGGTGGGGAGGCTTGCATGCCTCAGCGATACAGATAGCCGTACCGAAGGTGCAACCACAACAGAGGGGTACCTGTTGAGAGGCCAGACAAACGTGTGGTTCCTGAGGAAGGGTAGCAGCCTTTTCAGTAGTTGCAGGGGCAACAGTCTGGATGATGGATCTGGCCTTGTAACACTAATTAAAACGGCTTTGCTGTGCTGGTACTGTGAACGGCTGAAAGCAAGGGGAACCTACAGTTGTAATTTCTCCTGAGGGCATGTAGCTTTACTGTATGGCTAAATGATGATGTCGTCCTCTTGGGTAAAATATTCCGGAGGTAAAATAGTCCTATATTCGGATTTCCAGGCGGGGCCTACTCAGGGGAAAGAAAACAGGCGTTCTACAGGTCAGAGTGTGAAATGTCAGGTCCCTTAATCGGGCAGGTAGGTTAGAAAATTTAAAAAGGGAAATGGATAGGTTAAAGTTAGATATAGTGGGAATTAGTGAAGTTCGGTGGCAGGAGGAACAAGACTTCTGGTCAGGCGAATACAGGGTTATAAATACAAAATCAAATAGGGGTAATGCAGGAGTAGGTTTAATAATGAATAGAAAAATAGGAGTGCGGGTAAGCTACTACAAACAGCTTAGTGAACGCATAATTGTGGCCAAGATAGATACAAAGCCCACGCCTACCACAGCAGTACAAGTTTATATGCCAACTAGCTCCGCAGATGTCGAAGAGATTGATGAAATGTATGATGAGATAAAAGAAATTATTCAGATAATTAAGGGAGACGAAAATTTAATAGTCATGGGTGACTGGAATTTGAGAGTAGGAAAAGGAAGAGAAGGAAACGTAGTAGGTGGATATGGAATGGGGGTAAGGAATGAAAGAGGAAGCCGCCTGGTAGAACTTTGCACAGAGCATAACTTAATCATAGCTAACACTAGGTTCAAGAATCCTGAAAGAAGGTTGTATACATGGAAGAAGCCTGGAGATATTGACAGGTTTCAGATAGATTGTATAATGGTAAACAGAGATTTAGGAACCAGGTTTTAATTGTAAGACATTTCCAGAGGCAGATGTGGACTCTGACCACAATCTATTGGTTATAAACTACAGATTAAAACTGAAAAACAGCAAAAAATTTGGAAACGGCAAAAGGTGGGAATTTAAGGAGATGGGACCTGGATAAACAGACAGCACCAGAGGTTGTAGAGAGTTTTAGGGAGAGCATTAGGGAACGATTGACAAAAATGGGGGAAAGAAATACATTAGAAGAAGAATGGATAGGTTTGAGAGATGAAATAGTAAAGGAAGGAGAGGATCAAGTAGGTAAAAAGACGAGGGCTAATAGAAATCCTTGGGTAACAGGAGAGATGTTGAATTTAATTGATGAAAGGAGAAAATACAAAAATGCAGTAACTGTAGCAGGGAAAAAGGAATACAAACGTCTCAAAAATGAGATCGACAGGAAGTGCAAAATGGCTAAGCATGGATGGCTAGAGGACAAATGTAAGGATGTAGAGGCGTATATAACTAGGAGAAGATAGATACTGCCTACAGTAAAATTAAAGAGACCTTTGGAGGAAAGAGACCCACTTGCATGAATATCACGGGCTCAGATGGAAACCCAGTTCTAAGCAAAGAAGGGAAAGCAAAAAGGTGGAAGGAGTATATAGAGGGTCAATACAAGGCCGATGTTCTTGAGGAAAATATTATGGAAATGGAAGAGAATCTATATAAAGATGAAACGGGAGACATGATACTACGTGAAGAGTTTGACAGAGAACTGAAAGACCTAAGTCGAAACAAGGCCCCGTTAGTAGACAACAATCCATTAGAACTACTGATAGCCTTGGGAGAGCCAGCCCTGACAAAACTCTACCATTTGGTGAGCAAGATGTATGAGACAGGCGAAATATCCTCAGACTACAAGAAGAATATAATAATTCCAATCCCAAAGAAAGCAGGTGTTGACAGATGTGATAATTACCGAACTATCAGTTTAATAAGACACTGATGCAAAATACTAACACGAACTCTTTACAGACGAATGGAACAACTGGTAGAAGGCGACCTCGGGGAAGATCAGTCTGCATTCTGTAGAAATGTTGGGACACGTGAGGCAATACTGACCCTACGACTTATCTTAGAAAATAGAGTAAAGAAAAGCAAACCTACGTTTCTAGCATTTGTAGACTTAAGAGAAAGCTTTTGACAATGTTGACTGGAATACTGTCTTTCAAATTCTGATGTTGGGGGGGCGGGGGTAAAATACAGTGAGCGAACAGCTATTAACAATCTGTAAAGAAACCAGATGGCAGTTATAAGAGTCGAGGGGTATGAAAGGGAAGCAGTGATTGGGAAGGGAGTGAGACAGTGTAGTAGCCTATCCCCGATGTTATTCAATATATATATTGGCAGGCAGTAAAGACCCAAGGAAAATTCGGAGTAGGAATTAAAATCCATGGAGAAGAAATAAAAAACTCTGGGGTTCGCCGATGCCATTGTAATTCTCTCAGAGACAGCAAAGGACCTGGAAGAGCAGTTGAACGGAATGGACAGTGTCTTTGAAGGTTCAAAATGGTTCAAATGGCTCAGAGCACTATGGGACTTAACTTCTGAGGTCATCAGTCCCCTAGAACTTAGAACTACTTAAACCTAACTAAACTAAGGACATCACACACATCCATGCCTGAGGCAGGATTCGAACCTGCGACCATAACGGTAGCGCGGTTTCAGACTGTAGCGCCTAGAACCGCTCGGCCACTCCGGCCGGTAATCTGGAAAGGAGGGTATAAGATGAACATCAATAAATGCAAAACGAGGATAATGGAATATAGTCGAATTAAATCGGGTGATGCTGAGGGTATTAGATTAGGAAATGAGACGCTTAAAGTAGTAAATGAGTTTTGTTATTTGGGGAGCAATATAACTGATGATGGTCGAAGTAGAGAGGATATAAAATGTAGACTGGCAATGGCAGGGAAAGCGTTTATGAAAAAGAGAAATTTGTTAACATCGAGTATAGGTTTTAGTGTCAGGAAGCCGTTTCTGAAAGTATTTGTATGGAGTGTGGCCATGTATGGAAGTGAAACATGGACGATAAATAGTTTAGACAAGAAGAGAATAGAAGCTTTCGAAATGTGGTGCTACAGAAGAATGCTGAAGATTAGATGGGTAGATCACATAACTATTGAGGAGGTGTTGAATAGAATTGGGGAGAAGTTTGTGGCACAACTTGAGTAGAAGAAGGGCTCGGTTGGTAGGACATATTCTGAGCCATCAAGGGATCACTAATTTAGTATTTGAGGGCAGCGTTGATGGTAAAAATCGTAGAGGGAGACCAAGAGATGAATACACTAAACTGATTCAGAAGGATGTAGGTTGCAGTAGGTACTGTGAGATGAAGAAGCTTGCACAGGATAGAGCAGCATGGAGAGCTGCATCAAACCAGTCTCTGGACTGAAGACCACAACAACAACAACAACAACAACAACAACAAGCCTTCACTCAAACGCGTATGCCACAGAGGTTGTAAGTACAGCTAACGAGTCTGCAAATGATCATATTAACAGCTTATATCAATATGTCAATTAATGTGACGAGTCAACCGCTTATTATTGAAAACATAGTGGTTGCAGGATTATGCTGAAATTGAAGCCGTGGGAGCGATTTATTTTCGCCTTTGTTGTACATCGTTTTTTCTTTCACTTGTTGATATGTTAAAACTATCCTCTTTTGCCAAAACACAGTGACGTTTACACAATGCACCTCACCAACATGTTAATGCAGTTGCAATTGCGACAGTATCCTGGAACAGTCTACTACAGGAGTCAAACACTGAGGACAAGTAAGATCAATAGCTTATGTAAAACTAATGTTCAGTATAAACATAAAAGTGCACTTCCTGTACTTATGTTGTTGCAAACCCATATCAATTCTCGTTTCACCAGTTATCGATGACCCTTAAAGAACTAGATTACTTCATTGAACTAATCTGTAGTCACAGATATACTACAATAGATAAGAAAGTTTTGCATGTTACCTATGTGGCAAAATACTCTTTGCTTTGCATGATACCATTTGCCAATAATTCATTTCAGTATCTTGTACAGTGTATGAGGTATGAGGGATGTTACGAATATTTCTCTTTCACTCTGTCGTTTGCTGCACAGGTGGTCGGAAGTGAGTGCACTACATACAATCTATTTTCTCGAGATTGAAGTAGACGTAGACCTTTTCTCAAGTTTAACGAAAAATTCAATATTTTAACTTCACTTCGTATGCAGCAATTATTTAACTTGCACCAAACGCTAATCCATAATGATCTCTATTTTTCATTCGAAACTATTAGATTTTCACCCAGTACATCATTAAAAATAGAAATATCACAATAGCTACGACCGTTAACGAAATAATTGACAGTTCATTAAGAAAGTTACGAATGAAGGTATGAAATTCGTGAGAGTCAATTTTTTAATCGATCTTTTCTCTAAAATCGTTTAAAAAATGTTGTAGTGCAGCCGTCATGTCCACACCTCCATTCCCGCAGTGCAGCTGAGGTGGGCAAAGAATATTTCATTCGTAACGGACAAAACTCACGGCTTAGTAGGCAAAAGACAACTGAGAACGCTGCTCCTTCAGAAGATAGGAGTGGACCCGCCCAGTGCTTAGCACAATAATGCATTTCTGCACACAGGCCAAGTAATCTTCCACATAACCTACGCAACAGGCTCTCCACAGGTGACGGCGGATAGAGCTATGTGGTCCCACACTCACATCGCAAAAGATGTCAGCACATGGCGTCTCAGTGGAAGGCACCGTTGCCTGGCCAAACCCGCAGGGCACTGGGAGCTGACGGCCCAGCGTATCTACACTCCTGGAAATGGAAAAAAGAACACATTGACACCGGTGTGTCAGACCCACCATACTTGCTCCGGACACTGCGAGAGGGCTGTACAAGCAATGATCACACGCACGGCACAGCGGACACACCAGGAACCGCAGTGTTGGCCGTCGAATGGCGCTAGCTGCGCAGCATTTGTGCACCGCCGCCGTCAGTGTCAGCCAGTTTGCCGTGGCATACGGAGCTCCATCGCAGTCTTTAACACTGGTAGCATGCCGCGACAGCGTGGACGTGAACCGTATGTGCAGTTGACGGACTTTGAGCGAGGGCATATAGTGGGCATGCGGGAGGCCGGGTGGACGTACCGCCGAATTGCTCAACACGTGGGGCGTGAGGTCTCCACAGTACATCGATGTTGTCGCCAGTGGTCGGCGGAAGGTGCACGTGCTCGTCGACCTGGGACCGGACCGCAGCGACGCACGGATGCATGCCAAGACCGTAGGATCCTACGCAGTGCCGTAGGGGACCGCACCGCCACTTCCCAGCAAATTAGGGACACTGTTGCTCCTGGGGTATCGGCGAGGACCATTCGCAACCGTCTCCATGAAGCTGGGCTACGGTCCCGCACACCGTTAGGCCGTCTTCCGCTCACGCCCCAACATCGTGCAGCCCGCCTCCAGTGGTGTCGCGACAGGCGTGAATGGAGGGACGAATGGAGACGTGTCGTCTTCAGCGATGAGAGTCGCTTCTGCCTTGGTGCCAATGATGGTCGTATGCGTGTTTGGCACCGTGCAGGTGAGCGCCACAATCAGGACTGCATACGACCGAGGCACACAGGGCCAACACCCGGCATCATGGTGTGGGGAGCGATCTCCTACACTGGCCGTACACCACTGGTGATCGTCGAGGGGACACTGAATAGTGCACGGTACATCCAAACCGTCATCGAACCCATCGTTCTACCATTCCTAGACCGGCAAGGGAACTTGCTGTTCCAACAGGACAATGCACGTCCGCATGTATCCTGTGCCACCCAACGTGCTCTAGAAGGTGTAAGTCAACTACCCTGGCCAGTAAGATCTCCGGATCTGTCCCCCATTGAGCATGTTTGGGACTGGATGAAGCGTCGTCTCACGCGGTCTGCACGTCCAGCACGAACGCTGGTCCAACTGAGGCGCCAGGTGGAAATGGCATGGCAAGCCGTTCCACAGGACTACATCCAGCATCTCTACGATCGTCTCCATGGGAGAATAGCAGCCTGCATTGCTGCGAAAGGTGGATATACACTGTACTAGTGCCGACATTGTGCGTGCTCTGTTGCCTGTGTCTATGTGCCTGTGGTTCTGTCAGTGTGATCATGTGATGTATCTGACCCCAGGAATGTGTCAATAAAGTTTCCCCTTCCTGGGACAATGAATTCACGGTGTTCTTATTTCAATTTCCAGGAGTGTAGTTTTGTCAATTGCCAATTCTAGGAAAACACGTCCCTTGACGCCACCATAAGTTCACGTGATTCAGCAAATTGGCAACTTCAGCTAAGCAAATGGCGGTAAAGGCCAGTACCTTTGTTTTCTACATCACGGTTAGGTTCTAACAGGACAATCACGTCCCTAATTAGCGATACCGCATGCAAGGTAGCACACTGGGGAACAAAAACCAACATCTGCTTGAGAGACCCTGCAGGTTGACGAACCAGGCCACATATGATTGTCCAGGTCACTTGTGGTGCTGGCTAAACTTCAATCTTACCACCACCATATGGGTTTGATGTCCAAAATACTGTACGAGCAACTGACAGAGTTCCTCAAAGTTACGTTTCACAGGCTCATGGAGGCCTTCAAATTTTGCACCACAGCAAGGCGGCCTTATCTGATGGACTGCTGATATGCCTTACCTGGCAGTGCAACAAGAACCAGCGCAGATAATATTTCCACCATTTCGCAGACTCGGCGGAATCGGCCAATAGTGCTGGGGTAGTATGGAAGAAGGCTTTTCTGCAGGTTCCTAACCCACCACCAGTGCGGTGTGAAATGGAACAGTTTCGCATTTTGTCTGACTAGTTCCTGCATCTGCTCATGATGCAGCTTCTATCGGTTCAGGAAGAAGAGTAAACAAAGGTCTGGCGTTCCTCCGGTACGCAGTGCTGCCCTTGGAAAAGATTGCCAGGATACTGGAGAAGAACAAGATATAAACTATCTTCTGTTCTCCAGTAAAAATCAGGAATATGCTAGGCTCAATGAAGGACAACTTGGGTCTAAGAACACGGAGTGTCTACAGCATTTCTGGTGAATACGGAAAACAACATATCGGACAAGCGCAGCGTTGCACCATACATCGCATCTCTGAACATGTGAGAAGCGTTCGCCTGGGACAAAAGCGGTAGCGGAGCACAGCCTCCGTGAAGAACACACGTTTTAATTTGAACAAACCAAGAGACTGTGTAGAGCGAAAGGTTTCTGGGACTCTATTGTTAAGGAGGTTGTGGTGACGCGGGTCAGTTATACCTGGTCAACTGGGATAGTGGCTTCCAAGTCAGCATCGGGTGGAACACAACACTAGCGACAATAAGACGAGACTGTGCCAATGGAGGCAGGTCGCTGAGTGGCAGTCAAGCGTGGAGCATCGGTTCCGTTTATTTGCGCACATACAGGCATAGGCCCCGCTTGGACAGGAGTAAAACCAGGAGTGTCTACGGGCTTTGTTTTTATTAAAACATTGACGGGCATTAGCAACGAGGTCTTACAGCGTAGCCAAACGGCGCTTGGAAATTTTCGCGTGGCGTCGCCTGACAGCAGAGTTGTCGTGTCGTCTCGTGGAAGCGGAATGTCGACCTTGGGTGGTGCTTTGGGGTCGCGGCGGTCTCATTCCGCCGACGACACGAGGAACGCTCTCTTGTTGCCGCGGGCCGCCTTTTCGAGCATTTCGGCTGTCGCAGAACCAGGTTCTGCTTCCCCCAAGAATAGGGAAAAAGTAGGCCAGGACCTGGAAGCAGGTCGCGGAACCAAAGAAAGGTTTTCCGGTACCTCCGTCCAGAACTCCGCGGCTGCCATCGTGTTATTAGGGTCAGCAATGCAACTGGGAAACCCAATGGTGTCAACAAAGGTTGTAACTAGCAATCCCCTGGCAGCAACCCCCCTTTCCACTTGGGACATGGTGACATTCACACATAATGCGACTACACAGAAAACACAAACAAATAACTACATTGTCAGTATTTGCGATCCCCTCCCTCCCTCCCCTCTCTGGGGCCCGTTCCTGCTTGCCAGCCCCAAAAACAGACTCTCCCAACACATCCTCGACCTAAATGATGGCAAACAGAAGTCCCATCAACCGACTAAAATAGTCCCCAAACACACAACTGCGACCCAACCCTCCACCGGATCCCAATTCCTTAAATCCCCCCCCCCCACTCATGTGCACATCCACGAAACAGCGGCATGCAAAGAAGGACTGCAAGGATAGACACAATAAGAGCAGCAATTCCACCTTCTGAACCCAAATCACCCACACCCCTTACCTACCCCTGAGGAGCCCATGGTTCCTGAGCCACTGGCAGCACCTGTTGTTGTCCTGGAAGGGAACCAGGAAACCACTGCACTGGAAGGGAACCACGAATTTGGGGAGGATTCAGAGGGCTTTGTGCTGGTGAGAAAAACCTTTCGCCAGCCGAGACTTCCACCTACTCGAGGGGTGGAACCCACCCCAAACAGGTTTCAGGTGGTAGTCGATGCACCAGAGGAACCACACGGAACAACACAGTCACACATAACACCGCCCCCCACTGATCGTTGCGGAGTTTCCCCGTAGCTATGAGGAACTCCATGACATGATCAAAACACAAATCAAGGGGAACAACTACAAAGCAAAACCAACAGGGGAGGGACAAAATCAAAATGACACTACACAATATAGAAGACTACAACACCATAAAAAGGCCCTCACTGACAAAAATATACCACACTACGCGTTCCCCACCACCAAGACAAGAAACAAAAACATCGTTATTAGGGACCTCCCAGCCGGCTCTCCCCCCCCCCCCCCCCCCCAGGCAGTCAGAACAGACCTGACTGCCCAGGTATTTGTCGTAAAAACCGTTGATCAGATGGGAAGAATGGGGCAGAGAGAAAGTGGCCATTATTCCAAGTCACTCTGCCAGACATGCCCCAGAACGGGCGTGAGATCAAAGTTGTTCTGGCAGTCCCTGTCACCACGGAGCTGCTCCACCACAAGAACAAGGTGGTGCAATTCTTCAGGTGTCAGAGACTGTATCAGATAGCCACCCATTGCCAGATGCCCGTGCGCAGCAGAAAATGCGCCGAACCCTATGACACCAGGACTTGCACAATGATACACATGGACCCACAGATAAGGTGCGCGCTGTGTGGGAAAAACCACACAGCATGGTACCAAGGCTGTGAGGTCCACATCAAACACACACAGAAGGTAAAGAGGGCGAAGGCCGCCCCCCAAAAACGAAAACAAGACACTATCACCCCATCAAACCATACAGAGAGACAAAACAGAACAACACATACAGACACAACTTGGGTAAACCATGTCCTGACACATCAACGGCAACACATGCAGAAGTGGTTTCTCCACCAAAAAGCCAGGGAAACGTCGAGAAATCGACGCAAGCCCAGTCACCACAACACCAGACACACACGCAAGAACAACACTGGGAAAAACACAACGACCAGGTCCACCGAGACAAGGAAGGTCTAGGGAACCCCACACTTAGTCCACCCCCTCGGATCAGTTGTTATGCATTATGGTCCAGACCATGAACCTTGTCATGGAAATTATGAAGGAATTCAGGTAGGCCAAGAGGTAGAACACTCAGATCCTTGTAGCCCTTCAGGCAGCAATCCAGCATTCGCTCCCCTCTGCGACTTCCTCAGTAGTTTCAAAAACCCATCATAGATAGATGACCGAATATCCAAGGCCTGACAGTGTGTGTCTTTAATGCAGACAGCATTGTTAATCAAGAGGTCGAGTTCAGAGAACTCATGATAGAGATCACCATCGACATATGAATGATGGGGGAAACCCACCTAAAACCAGGAATAAAAGCGACAGTTCCCAACAACATTAGCTACAGCAAAGGCAGGCTGACCCAAGGTGGAGGTGTGGCCATATACATAAAAAGAGGGATCCCCCACCACCAGGTATACTTACCAGCTACCAATGAAGTCGAAGCAGTGGCGGTGGAAGTTATCACTGCCACCAGACCCCTAACAGTAGTTGCAATATATCGACGAGTTAGACGAGAGAGACATAGCTGCTAGGTCAAATTGAAGGCAAACCCCTAATAGAAGGCGAATTCAGTGCCGAACACCCTGATTGGAACTCTAGAATAACCTAAAGAGCAGACACCAAACTGCAACAACTAGCGAGTACCACTACTTCGAAACGATGGGGTCCAGTCGAGCCCACACATTTTCCAAAAAATGGAGGTAGGGCCGACGTACTAGACATAGCCCTCACTAGGAGGATCATAGGGTTTGTGGCCGCAAGGACAATCAACAGAATGTCCTCCGACGACAACCCAGTGATTCTAGAGGTCGATGTGGGAGAATGGGTACCACTCCCACGGTACCAGACGTCTTACAAACGTATAGACTTGGAGCGATACCGAGAAATAGTCGCCTCTTATATCGGTCGCGCTCCGCCACCAACTGCCGAAACAGTAGAACAAGCGCTACAAGACCTATCAGGTACCATCTTGCACGCAGCGGAAGATACCACTCCTTCACAAAGGGACGGCCCGCCCCCACAAGTACAACTCCCGTATCATTTTCTAGCCCAAATCCGACACAACAACAGGGTGGCAAAAGAGTGGGAGATCACCAGAAGTCAGGCTGCTCAATCGTCTACAGAGAGAGCTGAAGGTAACGCTCAGTGGGCACAGAAACCAGCAATGGCAAAACCTCCACACAGCTCTCAAAGTAGACGATCACACACTTTGGCAAGCAACTGAGCAATCCACCAAAAGACGCGTCAGGATGCCGCCCTTGCACAGCGATCGAGGTCTGGCCTACAGCCATGCTGAGAGGGCCAACGCCCTCGCCGACTACTTTGAGAAGCAGTTTCAAGCAGCAGAACTTCAGGATGACGAACATGAAGAGGTAGTCCGTCGTCAACTGGCTGTCTTCCTCAATGCTGAGGAGGAACCAGAGGACGAAACCCCACTTTTCGCCGCTGAAGACGTGGCAAAAGTAATTAGGTCCCTCGCTGCTAAAAAGGCGCCAAGACACGACAGTGTCACCAACCAGCTAGTTAAAAACCTACCGCCCTCGGCGATCACACACCTTGCGAACGTCTTCAAAGAAATTACTCGTACCTGCGAGTTCCCATCTTATTGGAAACACACGGAAGTGGTTGCGATACACAAACCAGGGAAAGACCCTTTATTCCCGCAGCACTACAGGCCGATTAGCCTCTTGCCAACTCTCAGCAAGATCTATGAGCGCCTCCTGCTAATACCCACACGAAATCACATCACCAACGTGCAACTTCTGCCAGATTTCCAATTCGGATTCCGACAGAAGCACTCAGCCCCATAAAAGATCATGAGACAGGTGGAAGCAGCCACAGAGGACTTCAACCACAGAGGCTACTGCGAGATCGTGCTACTTGGTGTAGTCAAAGCCTTCGATTCAGTATGGCATAAAGGGCTATTATACTAATTATACACACAGGGTTTCCTCGGGATGATAGTCAGGTTAATCCAAACCTATCTCACGAACATAACTTTCTCTGTCAAGGTAGAAGCAACCACCTCTACCAAAAGGCATATTCGTGCTAGGACGCCACAGGGATCGATCCAGGGGCCAGTTTTGTACAGTCTTTACACTATGGACACCCTCATAGCTCCCCTGATGCACACCGCGCAGTATGCTCACGACACAGCCTTTTACACTCGCAATGCAAATAAGGACCTGGTCATTCGTAGGCTACAAAGGGTTTTGGGTGACACAGAAACCTGGGCCCATCTCTGGCACATCACCATCAACCCTGAAAAGACACATGCTATGCTGATCACACAGAGGCTCAGGAGACGTGGATCCCCTCAATGCCATCCCCTTCACCTACACCTACATGTATACCGACGCCCCTGGCGCAAATACACCAAATGCCTCGGCGTAACCTTGGACTCGAGACTAATGTGGAAGCCTCATATAGACAAGGTCCATAGAAGGTTTGTGCCAGAATGTGCATCTTATACCCAATGCTCAACACAACCAGTTCCCTTCCCTGCTCTGTAGGAGAAATGTGTATCAGGTGCTTATACGGCCGTTAATGGAGTATGCATGCCCTGTCTGGGGATACGCAGTGAAGCAGCAGCCTGACAAACTCCAAAAGCTGCAGAATGTTCTTCTCGGTGATCGCGTTCAGAATAGGGCACGGTAGCTGTCACGAGAAGTCTTGTGGCTCATGGCGATGTCTCGGCGTGGCTTCATCTGCTGCCCAGAGTATTCTTCAGGAGAAGAATGCTAGGGCGGCATCTGCCCCTAGCTCTGCAGAGTTTGGCGCGTCCTCGAGGAGTTCGAGGGCTTTCATCCGAAAGCGCTTGGGATCGAGCCTGCGATAGCTTGGACGACTCTCTGGAAGAGAAGCTCCGACCACGTCGAGGCCAAAAGTGACCGGTACGTGGTCGGAGGACAGGACGTATTGCCTCTCGGCGGTCGTGAACTACCCGATACCCTTGAGAAGAGCAATACCGAACACGTCCGGTTGTTCCAGTACAGGGAAAATCGTGGGATTAAACGGCCCCACGGTGATCGCGCCGTTACAGAGAACAGCGTGGGGGAGGCAGCGACCGCTGCGGTTGACAGTTCGCGAGTTCCACTCGGTGTGTTTCGCATTGAAATCCCCGGCAATGAAAGCTCGCCCCTCCAACGACAGCAGGGCGTCGAAGTCGGCTTCATCTAGTGGTCTGCCGGGCTGCCGGTACACCGACACGAAAAGAATCTTTCCGGCGGTGGTGTTGACAGCCACTCCTGTGGCCTCCAGCGCATTAAGCGCCGGCAGTTGAACCCGGTGTTGGCGCAGTGACTTCTTCACATAGATGGCAGTGCCGCCTCCTTGGGTGGCTCTGTCATCTCGGTAGCAGCAAAAATTTGCTGCTCGCACGTCGACCCCGGGTTTGCAGAAGGTCTCCTGCGCAAGGCAGATGTCGACCGCCTCGTCTCGTAAGAATTGGTGAAATTCGCCCTGCTGGGGGTAGAGGCCGTAGCGTTGAACGTGCAAATGGTTAACCCATAAATACGGTCGTTATCCATTTTAAGGCTGGCTTCTCCCGGTGGTGGCCTGGAGGGCCTCCGTCACAGCTCCCACGAGCACTGGTAGCTGAGTCATCAGCTGGTTGAGCGACCGCAGAAGCGCGGCCAGCTCGGCGGTGTCTTCCTTCGCTGTTTCGGGAAGGTTTGACACCATCGCGACGTTTCCCGTAGTCGGCAGCGGAGCGGCGTGCTGGGAATGTCCTGTGCGGACGGCAACCCTCCTCGCAAGCCGGCTCCTCCGACTGCAGGTGGCGCCCCCGGCGAAGGCTGTTGCGACGGTTGCAGAGCCAGTGCGGCCTCCCCTGCGAGCGGCTCTGGCTTCTCGGAGGGGGCGGCCGGCTTCCCCTTGGCGACGTCCGCGAAGCTGCGACTAGATTTAACGCCGCTGGTGCGCTTCCCGCGCTTGAATGCGGCGCATCCTTTATAGCAGGCAACGTGGCCCCGTTGCAGTTGCAGCACTTCGGCCGGTCTTCTTTCTTCTTCGGGCAGTCCCGCGAATGGTGCTCCTTGGCACACTTGCAGCAGCGCTCAGGCATCCTGCAATATTTTGCCACGTGATCCATGCGCTGGCAGTTGAAGCACTCAGCTCGCCTGCCTTTCGTACGAAGTGGTTCGACTTTTACGTCGAAGTCAGCAATGTTGTCAACCTGAAAAATTTCCCGGATGTAAACGTTGTCAACCAATACCACTAGGAACAAGTGCATGTCCCTGTGGGTCCTGAGCGACCGCATCAGGCCGACGTGGCGGGTCTGGAAGCCTATTTCCTCCAGCTGCCACTGTAGGAACGCCGGTTCCATCTTCAGCAGCAGGTGGCGAAATACGACCTTCCGCTGTTTCAGCTGTTCAGTGCTCTGTGTGAAGCAATTCCACTTCTCGGTTTCGCAGAGCTGCATGAGTTTCGCGTGGTCCTCTATGCATTCTTCTCTAACATTGTAGGTGTCGGTCCCCACGATCATCTTTCACGGTTTTACGACCGAGTAGAGCTTCTCTCTGAGCTCACCAAAGCTCTCGCGCCAGTGGATGGTGATCAGCGACGGGCGGCGGGGCGGTTTCGTCGCCGTAGTCGGTGTGGTCCTGTCCCTGTCAGTCTCGGCTACTTCCGGCAGATCTGCATACCGGTTTGCAGCCTTCTGAAATCCGGCAAGGACGCACACCAGGCATCTGGCTACCGATCCATAAGCCTGCTCCCGTCCCTCTCGAAGGTTTTCGAGAGGCTGTACGCAAGAAGACTGATGCGGCACGTCACCCAGGAAGGCATCATCCTGGACGAGCAGTTGGGGTTTCGAGAAGAAAATGCCACTTCCCACCAGCTCCTGCGGTGGTAGAACCGGTGATGAGGGCACTGGAAACAACGGAATACCTTGGGACAGTGTTCCTAGACGTCTCCCGAGCGTTTGACTCGGTGTGACATGACGGTCTCGAGTTCAAACTTTTTGAACAAGGGATGCCGACGTCCCACATGGCGCTACTGCGGTCGCACCTGTCTGAATGAACCTTCCACTTGAGGGCCGACGATGGTACGTCTACAGACCGGCAGATAAGTGCAGGAGTGCCGCAGGGGTCAGTACTCGGCCCCTCGCTGCACTCCCTGTACACTGCCGACGCCCCGAAAGTGGCAGGAGTTGAACTGGCGCTGTACGCGGATGATACGGTCCTGTTCACTCACAGCATGAACGCCCAAGTGCTGAGAAACCGCCTCCAACGCGGGTACGACGCCTTGGGCTCATGGGCAACAAAATGGCGGCTGAAATTCAACGCCACAAAGAGCCAGGCAGTTGTCTTCACTCGAAGACTTCTGCCGCCAAGGATTACGCCAGTCGAAATACTGAGAGAACCTATCCCATACAGTGGAACGGCGAAATACCTAGGGGTCACCCTAGACCTCAGGCTCACCTGGAAGCATCACATCCGTGATGTCAAAGGGAGAGCAATATGACGCCTTCGTGCCCTGTATCCGCTGCTAAATACGCAGTCGTCATTGCCACAGCAACACGGCATCACGTTATACCTAACATTGGTCCGCCCACTGTTAGAGTATGCGGCGGTGGTCTGGGGGAAAGCTGCAGATGATAACATTGTGAGTCTGCAGCGGATACAGAATCGCGCCCTGAAGACTGCCATGCATCTTCTCAGGCGCTACTCGACGCCCCAACTCCACGAGGAAGTTTCAAAACCTCATCATGGATAGACGACCCAATATCCAAGGCCTGAAAATGTGTGTCTTTAATGAGGACGGCATTGTTAATCAAGAGGTCGAGTTCAGAGAACTCATGAACGAGTTCTCCATCGACATATGCGTGATGGGGGAAACCCAGGAATAAAAGCGACAGTTCCCAACTACGTTAGCTACCGTAATGACAGGCCAACCCAAGGCGGAGGAGTGGCCATAAACAAAAAAAGAGGGATCCCCCACCACCAGGTATTCTTACCAGCTACCAATAAAATCGCAGCTGTGGCGGTGGAAGTAACCACTGCCACCGGACCCCTAACAACTGTTCAATCTACCGACCCCCACGAGATGAGATAGACGAGGGAGACATAGCTGTCTAGGGCAAATTGAAGGCAAACTCATAATAGAACGCGACTTCAAAGACAAACACCCCGATTGGAACTCAAGAGTAACCTCCAGAGCAGGCGCCAAACTGCAACAACTAGCACGCAACCACCACTTCGAAACATGGGGTTCTGTCGAGCCCACACATTTTCCAAAACGTGAAGGTAGGCACGATGTGTTAGACATAGAACTCAAAAGAAGGATCACAGGGTTTAATGCCGCAAGGACAATCAACAGAATGTTCTCCGACCACAACCCAGTGATTCTAGAGGTCGATGTGGGAGAATGGGTACCACTCCCACGGTACCAGACGTCTTACAAACGTGTAGACGTGTAGACTTGGATACCGAGAAACAGTCTCCTCTGATATCGCTCGCGCTCCGCCACCTACTGCCGAAACAGAAGAACAAGTGCTACAAGACCTAACAGGTCCCAACTTGCAGGCAGCGGAAGAGCCCCCCCTGCAAAGGGACGGGCCGCCCCCGCAAATACACCTCACAGAACACCTGCTAGCTCAAATTCGACATAAGACCAGAGTGGCAAAAGAGTGGAAGATCACCACAAATCAGTCCAAGAGTAGGCTGATCAATCGTCTACAGAGAGAGCTGAAGGTAGCGCTCAATGAGCACTGAAACCAGCAATGGCAAAACCGCCTCACAGCTCTCAAAGTAGATGATCACACACTATGGCAAGCAACGAAGCAATTCACAAAAAGACGCGCTAGGATGCCGCCACTGCACGGCGAGCGGGGACTGACCTACAGCCTCGCTGAAAAGGCCATCGCTCTCGCCCTGTCCTTCGAGAAGCGGTTTCAAGCGGCAAAACCCCAGGATGAAGAACATGAAGATGTAGTCCGTCGTCAACTGGCTGTCTTCCTCAACGCTGAGGAGGACCCAGAGGACGAACCGACACTTTTCGCCCCCTGAAGACGTGGCAAAAGTGCGGAACTGGTCGCGAAACACAAACCAGGGTAAGACCTTCTATTCACGCAGAATTATAGGCCAATTAGCCTCTTACCAACTGTCAGCAAGATCTATGAGCGCCTCCTGCTAATACCCATACAGGAACATATTACCAGAGAGCAACTTCTGCCCGATTTCCCATTCGGATTCCGGCAGAACCACTCTGCCCCACAACAGATCATGAGAGTGGTTGAAGCAGCCACAGAGGGCTTCAAACACAGAGGCTACTGCGGGATAATGCTACTAGATGTAGCCAATGCCTTCGACTCAGTATGGCATAGAGGACCACTCTACAACTTGTACATAAGGGTTCCCCGGGAGCATAGTTAAGCAGATCAAAAGCTACCTCATGGATAGGACTTTCTCTGTCAAAGCAGAAACCGCCACCTCCACCTAAAGGCGTATCCGTGCTGGGGTGCTACAGGGGTCGGTCATGAGGCCCATTTTGCACAGTCTGTACACTGCGGACACACCAGTGGTCCCCCTGGTGCACACCACAGAATATGCAGAGGACACAGCCTTCTACACACGAAATGTGAACAAGGATCCGGTCATCTGTAGGCTACAAATGGTTTTAGATGACACAGAAACTTGGGCCCATCGCTGGCGCATTACCATCAACTATGAAAAGACACAAGCTATGCTGATCACCTGGAGGCTCAGAGGGTGTGGACCTCCTCAATGCCCTCCCCCCTCCACCTTCTCCTAAACGGAACCCAACTCCCCTGGCCAAGTATATTGACGTAACCTTGGACTCTCGTCTTATGTGAAAACCCCACACAGACGAGGTCCACTGGAAGGTCTGTGCCAGAATGTCCATCCTATACCCAGTCCTCAACTCAACCAGTTCCCTTCCCTGATCTGTAGGTGTGAATGTATATCAGGCCCTGATACCGTGAGTAATGGAATATGCATGCCCTGTCTGGGGATATGCGGCGAAGCAGCACCTGGATAAACTCCAGAGGCTGCAGAACCGCGCCTTCAGGAGGGCACTGCATCTACCCCTCATATTCCCTACTGATGATCTGCACGCCGCAGCTGAAATCCCACTCCTGAAAAAGCGTTTCCAGAATATGGTAAGGGCCTTCTATGAGAGCTCTTCCATATCAGAAAACATCCTCATCCACTCCCTAGGTCGGTATAACATGTCCCGCAACAAGCACAAACGCCCAATGACGACCTCTGACGACTAAGTCGAAGAGAAACTCCCTATACCCAGTCCCTCATTCTCCTCCCTCCACCATATTATCAATCATGTCACCAACCTCAGGCAAGTACCAGACACACACAGAAGATTCATCACATTATGCAGACACCCAAAAAATTACAGAAATAACCACACACACAAGTAAACACGTGGAGTAAAAGCCGAAAGGCTACAAACTCCCCTACAAACTTCCCCAAAGAGGGGAAAGTATAAGATGAGAGTGGGAGAGAAACCGACACTTCGCCCAGAGACGGCAAGTAAGAAACTTGCTGGAAAGTTGCCACGGAATGGCGCATTGACTCGGCTGTCAACCCGACAAGATTTTATCGTCGAGATTCGCCGAGAAAGCCTGCATTCTCATTTTTACGTCAATCATTTGCCTGACAGGTTCCTATCCTGTCACCACTACTGATTCCGAGAATACCACCAGTGAAAGAATAGCAAAATACTGAAAGTGATGACCTTATTTAATTTCTGTAACTAAGATAAAGAAGTGGTTCATGGTGTGGGTTCCTGTAGTCATGTCCTAGTTCGTGAACCACGGGCAACGTATGAGTGGCCAAGTAAGTGGTCCCGACAGTCGTGATACCAGTTACTTTGGAATAAGGCTGGGCATCTCAGACATATTCTGAGTCGTGGTCACCTTTGTGCTCATACGGCAAAGACTACCAAATACACCGGTTAGTCCCTCAGCCGTTAGGGGTAAAACCCAATGGGACTTGGGGCAAGTAAGGTTAGCAACCTGCTTCCCTGGTACTTTAAATATGATGCTGGCAACAATCAGAGCAAAATGCCTCGGACCTTTGGAGGTGACGGAGTCCCACCTCTAACTGACAAACCAGGGACTCCTAAGATACTACTTGGCAAACAAATGGTAATGAGATGGGGAGCTATTAATATCAATGGGGGCTACTCTGGGAAGAAGGTAGAGCTGGCAGAGGCTGCAAGTAAGATGGGGCTGGACGTTTTAGCTGTTAGTGACATTCGGGTAAGGGGTGAGAAAGAAGAGGAAGTGGGAGAATACAAGGTCTACCTGTCAGGAGTCAAAGCAGGAATAGCACAATGGGGTGTAGGGCTTTACATCAGGAAAGAAATGGAGCCCAGCGTAGTTGCAATAAGGTATGTAAACGAACGACTGATGTGGATAGATTTGACAGTGTCTAGCAAGAAAATTAGGATTGTGTCAGTATATTCGGATTGTGAAGGGACAGATCAAGATAAGATGGATAGTTTTTGTGAGGCACTCAGTGATGTAGTTGTTAGAGTAAAGGACAAGGACAGTGTTCGGCTCATGGGTGATTTTAACGCCAGGATTGGAAATCGAACAGAAGGGTATGAAAAGGTTATGGGTAAATTTGGAGAGGATATGGAGGCCAACATGAACGGGAAACAACTCTTGGATTTCTGTGCCAGTATGGGCTTAGTAATCACAAACTCCTTTTTTAAACATAAGAACATTCACCTGTATACTTGGGAAGGCAGGGGAACCAGATCTGTCATTGACTATATAATAACAGATCAGGAATTCAGGAAGGCTGTGAGGGACACACGTGTATTCAGGGGATTCTTTGATGAAACTGATCATTATTTAATCTGCAGTGAAATTGGGATTGTGAGGCCGAAAGTGCAGGAGGTCAGGTCCATATGTAGGAGGATAAGAGTGGAGAAACTTCAGGATAAGGAAATCAGGCACAAGTACATAACAGCGATCTCAGAAAGGTACCAGTTAGTTGAATGTAGTCAATTACAGTCATTGGAAAAGGAATGGACAAGATACAGGGACACAGTACTAGAAGTGTCTTGGAACAGTAGTGTGTAAAAGTAGGATGAAGCAAACAGCTTGGTGGAATGATACAGTCAAGGCAGCCTGTAAAAGGAAAAAGAAGGCGTATCAAAAATGGCTACATACCAGAACCCAGGTAGACAGAGAAAGTTATGTTGAAGAAAGAAACAAAGCCAAACAGATAATTGCAGCATCCAAGAAGAAATCGTGGGAAGACTTTGGAAACAGGCTGGAGACTATGGGTCAAGCTGCTGGAAAACCATTCTGGAGTGTGATTAGCAGTCTTCGAAAGGGAGGTAAGAAGGAAATGACAAGTATTTTGGACAGGTCAGGAAAACTGTTGGTGAATCCTGTGGATGCCTTGGGCAGATGGAGGGAATATTTTGAAGGGTTGCTCAATGTAGGTGAAAATGCGATCAGTAATGTTTCAGATTTCGATGTAGAATGGGATAGGAATGATGATGGAAATAGGATCACATTTGAGGAAGTGGAAAAAATGGTCAATAGATTGCAGTGCAATAAAGTGGCTGGGGTGGATGAAATTAAGTCGGAACTCATCAAATACAGTGGAATGTCAGGTCTTAAATGGCTACACAGGATAATTGAAATGGCCTGGGAGTCGGGACAGGTTCCATCAGACTGGACAAAAGCAGTAATCACACCAATCTTTAAACATGGAAACAGAAAAGATTGTAACAACTACAGAGGTAACTCTTTAATCAGCGTTGTGGGTAAAATCTTCTCAGGTACTGTTGAAAGGAAAGTGCGAGTATTAGTTGAGGACCAATTGGATGAAAATCAGTGTGGGTTTAGGCCTCTTAGAGGTTGCAGGACCAGATCTTTAGCTTACGGCAAATAATGGCGAAGTGTTATGAGTGGAACAGGGAATTGTATCTATGCTTTATAGATCTAGAAAAGGCATATGACCGGGTTCCTAGGAGGAAGTTATTGTCTGTTCTACAAGATTATGGAATAGGAGACAAACTTTTGCAAGCAATTAAAGGTCTTTACATGGATAGTCAGGCAGCAGTTAGAGTTGACGGTAAATTGAGTTCATGGTTCAGAGTAGTTTCAGGAGTAAGACAAGGCTGCAACCTGTCTCCACTGTTGTTCATATTATTTATGGATCATATGTTGAAAACAATAGGCTGGCTGGGTGAGATTAAGATATGTGAACACAAAATAAGCAGTCTTGCATATGCGGACGACTTAGTTGTGATGGCAGATTCGATTGAAAGTTTGCAAAGTAATATTTCAGAGCTAGATCAGAAATGTAAGGACTGTGGTATGAAGATTAGCATCTCCAAAACGAAAGTAATGTCAGTGGGAAAGAGATGTAAACGGATTGAGTGCCAAATAGGAGGAACAAAGTTAGAACAGGTGGACAGTTTCAAGTACTTAGGATGCATATTCTCACAGGATTGCAACATAGTGAAAGAACTGGAAGCGAGGTGTAGCAAAGCTAATGCAGTGAGCGCTCAGCTACGATCTACTCTCTTCTGCAAGAAGGAAGTCAGTACCAAGACCAAGTTATCTGTGCACCGTTCAATCTTTCGACCAACTTTGTTGTATGGGAGCGAAAGCTGGGCGGATTCAGGTTACGTTATCAACAAGGTTGAGGTTACGGATATGAAAGTAGCTATGATGATTGCAGGTACTAGTAGATGGGAACAATGGCAGGAGGGTGTGCACAATGAGGAAATCAAAGGAAAACTGGGAATGAACTCTATAGATGTAGCAGTCAGGGCGAACAGGGTTAGATGGTGGGGTCATGTTACACGCATGGGAGAAGCAAGGTTACCCAAGAGACTCATGGATTCAGCAGTAGAGGGTAGGAGGAGTCGGGGCAGACCGAGGAGAAGGTACCTGGATTCGGTTAAGAATGATTTTGAACTAATAGGTTTAACATCAGAAGAGGCACCAATGTTAGCACTGAATAGCGGATCATGGAGGAACTGTATAAGGGGGGCTATGCTCCAGACTGAACGCTGAAAGGCATAATCAGTCTTAAATGATTATGATGATGATGAGATAGAGAAGTGCAGTTTACAAAACTAAGTACTATCCAAAATTGTCTAACATCAGCAAACTTTGTTACTTGGTAGAATGGCTAATTAAAGAATACTGACTAACAGTAAAAGAGTAATAGCATAATTTAAATGAACGTTGAGATAATATTGCTTCACAATAATATATTTCATGTTTCTATGTGCATTGTAAACTATGGTCACAGTTGCTAATTACATAAGAGTGTACTGTAAAATTACTTATTCCTCACTAAATAAAAGGTTGTGGACTTTCCAGAAATAACTTACTATAACAGAAAACAACTATTTATGACCATTTGCATTTCTAAAGTTACTAACAGCATTACAGTGAGTAACGCAAAACTATTCATTAAGCTAACTACTTTCCAAACAATTAACTTTTACGTTATTTATTTATTTACACGTCAAGTTCCATAGGACCAAATTGAGGAGCAAATCTCCAAGGTCATGGAATGTGTCAGTACATGAAATTACAACATAAAGTTAATAACACATAAAAATAAATGTTCATAAACCTGGAAAAATGTCTGTCCATAAGTTTAAGTAAACGCTATCAGCAATACAAAAGAATCAGCTTAATTTTTCAAGGAACTCCTTGACAGAATAGAAGGAGTGAATCAGAAGGAGTGACCCATGAGGAAACTCTTCAGTTTCGATTTGAAAGCGCGTGGATTACTGCTCAGATTTTTGAATTCGAGTGGCAGCTTATTGAAAATGGATGCAGCAGTATACTGCACACCTTTTTGCACTAGAGTTAAGGAAGTCCAATCCAAATGGAGGTTTGATCTCTGCCGAGTATTAACTGAGTGAAAGCTGCTTATTCTTGGGAATAAACTAATATTGGTAACAAGAAACGACAATAAGGAAAATACATATTGAGAGGCCAATGTCAAAATACCCAGACTCGTGAACTGCGGTCGACAAGAGGTTCATGAACTCACACCACTTATTTCCTTAACCGCCCATTACTGAGCCAAAAGTATCCTTCTAGAATGGGAAGAGTTACCCCAAAACATAATACCATATGACATAAGTGAATGAAAATAAGCAAAGTAGACTAATTTACGTACCGAGGTATCACTCACTTTTGATACTGTTCGAATAGTAAAAATGGCAGTATTAAGTTTTTGAACAAGATCCTGAATGTGGGCTTTCCACAACAGCTTACTATGTATCTGAACACCTAGAAATTTGAACTGTTCAGTTTCACTTATCATATGCCCGTTCTGTGATATTAAAACGTCAGGTTTTATTGAATTGTGTGTTAGAAACTGTAAAAACTGAGTCTTATTGTGATTTAACGTTAGTTTATTTTCTACAAGCCGCGAACTGAGGTCATGTACTGCACTATTTGAAACCGAGTCAATGTTGCACACAACATCCTTTACTACCAAGCTAGTGTCATCAGCAAACAGAAATATTTTAGAGTTACCCACAATACTAGAGGGTATATCATTTATATAAATAAGGAACAGGAGCGGCCCCAACACTGATCCCTGGGGCACCCCCCACTTGACAGTACCCCACTCAGATACCACATCACAGAAATTATCAACATTGTGAGCGATGACCTTTTGCTGCCTGTTGCTAAAGTAAGAGGTGAACCAATTGTGAGCTGCTCCCTGTATTCCTTAATGGTCCAACTTCTGGAGCAATCTTGTGAAATCAACACAGTCAAATGTCTTAGTTAAATCAAAATATACGCATGTGTTCAGTGTAAATTATTTTGCTGGTTTTCTAATTAACTTTAAGTCATGGTATTAACTGTGTTTTTACATCTGAGCTCGAGTCAGTGCTTTTGGTTACGAACTCGCCTGATTACAATTCACTGATTTGTTTGTAATTACAGTCTATAAACAAATAATAATCATACAGTAATTTTTGCTCTCACAGTGAGCTGGCGACCGTTCTTAAGTAATTTTTAATCCAAAATGATGACAGATTATTTTATTTACTCCAAATTTCGTTAACTATCTCTTATTTTTACCTGGTTTGTCAAAATATCTTTTGATCGTTATTGCGCAAAAGTAGTAGCGCTATAACGGTTCAGTTATAACTGTATCTGCAATTATCCAGATATTTATTATTCTTTCATTATTCTTCAGAATAGATGCCTTTGCCAAACAATGGGGACTATTAGATACACATGTCATTTAGAAATCTTAATTAACTAGAAGTGGTGGTCCATTGTATGTGCAGACCATAGCAGGACAATAATTTGATTTGTCCTCAGCCTAACAAAATTAAACCCTGATAGTGAATTTAATACTAGTGTAAGTAGGCTGTTTATGTTTTCTTATTGGCAACGTTACGTAGCTCTCTGTGGCTAGTTTGCATTGTTGTCTGCCATTGTAGTGTTAGGCAGCGGCAGCTGGATGTGAACAGCGCATAGCATTGCGCAGTTAGAGGTGAGCCGCCAGCAGTGGTGGATGTGAGGAGAGAGATGGCGGAGTTTTGAAATTACGTATATTATGACTTGTGATGATATTAAGGTAAATACATTGTTTGTTCTCTATTGATATCTTTCCTTTGCTAACTATCCCTATCAGTAGTTAGTGCCTTCCGTAGTTTGAATCTTTTATTTAGCTGGCAGTAGTGGTGCTCACTGTATTGCAGTAATTCGAGCAACGAAGATTTTTGTGAGGTAAGTGATTTCTGAAAGGTATAGTTTAATGTTACTCAGGGCCATTCTTTTGCAGGGATCTTTGATAGTCAGATTGCGTTGCGCTAAAAATATTGTGTGTCACTTTAGTGAATGTTTGAGTACGTTCAGTTTTGCTCAGCTGTTTGAGAAGCAAATAGTGTAAGAGGTTTATCAGCACAGTCGTGTATAAATTGCTTAATGGGGACATTTGACTAGTTAGTGACGTTTTTGGTCAAACAACAGAGATAGCAAATATGTTGAATTCGACAATGGAGGTGGAGTGGCAACTACAAATGCTTGAGTCGGGTTCAGAATTGTTTGACAGTGAGCTGACTAAAAATAGTGAAATAAATAGTGTAATAGACATGCAGGATGTAAATCACTTGACCATTAAACAAGAGATTACTGATTCTTATCGGAAAAATTCCTAAGTGACATTTACAGAGGTTTAAATCATATGGATAAGGTAGAAACAAATACAGAACCAACATTAAGTCAGATGTGTGGTTCCATATCAAACAGTTTGAAAGTATTTTCTCAGATGATAGCGCATGCAATATCTTCCTCAAACTAATGTTTGAGGTGTGATATGGATCGTTAAGAAATGAAATATCTGCTTCAAACCTGTCACTGAACAATAAAATTACTTCTTTGGAAACAAAAATTGGTGAACAGATAGAAACTTTGACCTAACAAATGGACGGTAACACAACAGAAAAAATACATGAGCTAGACAGAAAACTTGATAGTAAAGCTGAGGCTTTAAAGAAATTGGTAAGCAATGAAATAAAATAGCACAAGGAGGATTTGTACAATGCAGTGAGTAGTAAAGTAGTTATCAGTTTTGTATTTATGGAAATTTTGGGGCGAAAGTAGACTAGGAGATCAATGAAGTCAGTGATAAACAAGAAGAAATCCGTGATGAATTGGATCGATCTGTAAAGACTTTGGAGGGACAGATCGTGAAGGTTCATCGCAAAGCAGAAACTAAGTTAAAGGATCCAGTGACTATGATCAACATTGATGCACAGGACAAAACCCAAACGCCAGTGGTTTGAACCATGGACTTGTGGAGTTCAAAAACAAGGAGGTAGAGAGTTTGGGATCAGAAACTAATAAAATTAATAATAAGTTCGGAGAGTGTAAAAAATTTGGCTACCACTTTGCGTTAGAAGGAGTCTACCCCACCATTGGAGATTAAAAAGTTCGATTCAAAAGGAAGGGTCCAAGATGGACACATGCAGGAAAGTAATCCCTTCAGCACTACCTGAAGAGAATAGAATAAGGGTAGCTAGGATGAAATTAAGTGGCGTCGCAAGTACGTTGGTAGTTCAGTCTATGGACGACTGCCGAACTTGGAAGAGTTTTTGAACTATTTCGAAGAAAAATACTGATCTGTCGATAAGCAGGACGACGTATTGCAGGAATTCATGCAAGCTTCTCCATACTGACCAGGTAAAGAAATGAATATCAAAGCGTATTGCACAGAATTATGCAAAAAAAGTGAAGTTTGTATTGGGACAAATGCCAGAAAAGAGCTTGTTAACAGTACTGTGGGGAAAATTGCAGTGGAGTGTCTTAGGTTATATCATGGGAGAAAGTGATAATACTATTTTTCTGAAAGAAGTAGAAAATATTTCTGCGTGGTATCGAAACAACGAAAACCGGTACGACAACAACAACAATAAATGAAATAAAAACAAGAGAGATCAGAAAAGACGAGTAATGGTAATTATGAAGTGTGTGAGATGAAGGGGGTGAGCAATCTGAGAGAGATGCGGCATATTATAGATGAAGTTATGAGTGTATAAATGAGTAATGTTGATGAAATTCATGAATATAATGAAGAGGAAGGGGAATGTGAAGTGCAGATGATAGAGGTTTTGTTGCTGCCATTCCCAATTCAGCCAAAGTCGGCCGATTTGAACAGACAGCTGGAAACTGATGATGATGATGTTTGGTTTGTGGGGCGCTCAACAGCGCGGTTATCAGCGCCCGTACAATTTCCCAACCTTTGCGCAGTCCAATTTCGCCACTTTCCTGGATGATGATGAAATGATGAGGACAACACAAACACCCAGTCATCTCGAGGCAGGTGAAAATCCCTGACCCCGCCGGGAATCGAACCCGGGACCCCGTGCTCGGGAAGCGAGAACGCTACCGCGAGACCACAAGCGGCGGACAATCCAGCTGGAAACTATAGTATACGGCAAGATATGTAGCTTCTGACAGCTGAATAAAATTAATGAGTGAAACCAGATGACTGCAAAGTATACGAAGTCGGGGTAGATGTAGTTTACTCAGAGGACACGATGAGAAGAGCAAACTTGCAAATCAGTTAAATGTGTCGAAAATAAAACTTGTTTGGGATTAAATGAAGGAATGGAACAGGAGAAGACAAAAAAAAAACAGATAAGTTGTTCAAAGGAGATGACATTTTGCGGAGTAATTTGGAAGTGGAGCAAGACCAGTTATGGGAAGATAAAGGTAGTGAATCAAAGCAATGTGATCAAATTATGATGCCTATTGGGGTACATGGAATAGAGACTCAGGTGTTAATCGATAGTGCCAGCCAGATTAGTGTCATGTCTCAGTCCTTTAAATGAGCATATTAAAGCCATAACAGATGTAGCTGATGTATCTGTTATGAGAGTAAAAATAGTAGGTGCTGCTGATGTCTGTAATAAACCAATCAAGACTCAAAGCTTGATAATATTGATAGGATGGTTGATGTTCAAGGTACAAGATTAAGTCTAATTATGTTACCTATAACTGAAAGGTTGAGTGAAGAGTCTGAGTGTTATCATGTTAGAAATGTGAATATGATGTGTGCCTCTGATGACAAATTGGCAACCATAGTCGAAAATGTTTCAGGTAAGTCTCCTGAAGAGGAGGAGTTGTATGATAGTTTGATTAATAATAGAGAGATATTTTCAGACAGTCCCAGTCAGGTATGGGATTTTGAATACAAGGTTGAAACGATACTCTATGAGCTATTTTTTTGACCAGTTTATCAGGTATCGCTATCTAAAAAAGAAGGAGCACAAAAAGAGATACACCAGCAGGAGGAGTGGAGGACTATAGAACGATCTAAGAACCAATACAATAATCCACTCGTTTCGGTAAACAAAAAATAATAGCATTAGAATCATGATAAATGCACATGAGCTTAACAATTCTGGCGCAGGACACAGACCATTCTGAATGTTTAAATTACGTGTTGCACAAGTTTCACAACATGTGGTACGTGATGAGTCTTGATCTAACTGCTGCTTATTGACAGATATCTCTGGAACAAGAATCACGAAAACTGACAGTATTCCTTTTTGCAGGAATATTCTACTGGTATATAATTACTCCTTTGGGATTAAATACTTCTGTATCAGTATTCATCTCAGCTCTGGATAGTGTACTAGGGAAAGAACTTAGTGCCAGAATTACAGTCTATGTTGAAAATTTATTGACAGTGACTTCTTCATGGGAGGAGGAACTGTTAAATGAGATTTTCCAAAAACTAAGATGTGGTGGAATGATATCGAAAATAAAAATAGTGAATTTGTGAAAAAAGAGATAGAATTGTTAGGCCATATTATCACAAGTTCAGGGATAACCAAAGGCTGACAAAAATTAGATGTTATAAGAAACTGCCCACCAACAGGAATCAAAAACCAATCGCAAGCACTCTTTGATGTCTGTAGTTTTCATTGTAAATGTGTGGAGAGGCAAGTTTTTAATCATCCAGAATTGTGCAGTTTATTGAAGAAACATAATGTGTTTATTTGGACCAAAAATGTCAGGTACTGTTTGTGAAGTTAGAGGAAGAACTTACGAAAGACTAATTCTATATTGTCCAGATCTAGCGATACTATTTCATATGGGAGCCGATTTGTGCAATTATGGTAGTGTGGTTCATATTTTCCAAGAAATACGAGAAGATGAGAACAAGCCATGCCAGTGTATAGCTTTTGCAAGTAGGATGATGATGAAGTATGGAAGAAATTATATTGGGCCAGAAAAAAAAAGCTTTGGCTATCAGATAGGGACTCAAAAAATTTAAAAGTTTCTTATGGGAGCACAAAGTTGTAGTTTATACTGACAATCAAGCATTAGCATTTTTAAAGCTATCGATTATTGTATGACAGATTTAGGAGATGGGCATTGCACATACAATAGTTTGACTACAAAATACATCATGCAAGAGGTGTAGACAACAGTACAGCCAATGCATTGTCAAGGGTACCATATGGTCCTGATGGGTCAATTAACAGGGAAAATTCAGAGGGAAGATTTAAACTAATATATTTCAAGGATGTTGTAGGAAAAAAGAAAAATAGAAAATATATCTAGGGAAATGTGTCCTTATCAAAATGATGATGAATATTGAAGTCATTTAAGACTGATATTTCGATGCCAAAAATGAAAAAAGTGAGATATTATGGAAGTATTAGAAGATCTATGGTGGTACTCTAAGATCATTAAAGATTACAAACAGGGAAGAATGGCATATAAAGTGGCCAGACAAATATGAATCGGAGTGAACAGATTATTTTCATTTATTCTTCTTTGATCACTGTGGGACAAAAAAGTGTGTAGATAAACAAAAGGTCAGTAAGTTTTGAGAGTATAAACAGAAGAGTGGCTGGAAGAGTAAAAACGTGTGACAGATGTCAGAATGTGAAAGTGACAAGTCGAAATATTCATGGTTCTATGCAGAGCATTCAACCTAAAGATAATTTAGAAATCCTGGAAACACATCTTTACAATCTTCTGCCCAACACAACTGGTAATTTTGCATACATTGTAGTCATTAGGGATACATTTCCAAAATTTGTGAAATGGTATACTTTACACAAGGCCACAGGTAAAGCAGTATTTAGGGAAGTGAGAGACTATTATTTCATAAAAATTGGGAAACCAAAGGCAATATTATCCAATAATGAAACTCATTCACATCCAGAATTTGGAAAGAAGGTATGGAGGAAAAGGTGTAGAGGTTATTCACATATCAGCATACTAGCCATCGAGTAATCCTTCAGAACACTACCTGTGTGAAATGGGTATGTATTTCAGAACATACTGCCACAACAGCCATAGGGCATGTGGCAAATATGTACCTTACATTGAAAAAATTATGAACTCTTTATCTCACGAAAATACCTGTTTCACACCTGATAAGATTATGTTGGATGTTAAATCGAAGAGTGTAATTGAAGAACTGATTAATTTTCCATGATGACAAGACTTACAGATTGTGCAAAAGAAAGAAGTGTTGAGAGAGAAGATGAGAAAGTGTGCTGAAGCATGAATTAAAGGACATGATACTAATCTAAAACCAATGAAATTCAAGACAGGGGACAGTGTCCTGATGAACACTCATGGAAAATCTGGTGGGATGGACAGTGAAATCTCTAAATTCAAATTTATAATCTACTGTATAAAACTGAAACCGTTCCTCAGCCTGATGCTTTGTGTGTGACATACACTCAGTCAGATAAATGATTAGGTGCTTGTAACATTGTGGATTTGAAACATTACCGTAGCAAAATTAATGACTAAAAGATTCTTACTTTTTCATTAATAATCAGTAATGCTGATGTCATACTGAAATAGTAATGCTTATGATAGCAAAATATCTGTCTGTTTTTAATTTGTAACTAGTAAACAAGAATATTAATTTTATAGTAATTTACTTTGTAAGATATATTGTGTATGTAATTAGTCCTTCAGATAAACTCACACTTGTCATTTAACTTGCAGGAGAAATTGAAATAAACAGATGTCCAAGCACAAAAAGGTGGTTGTTACCTAACAAAAGGAACAGAAAAATGAAAGAAACTAGATGTGGAAAGGTGTGTCTATCTGTCGATAACATGCAGGCACAAATGTTAAAGCTGAGGAAAAAGTACACCAATAATCTCTTTTTTGTTTTCAGGAGAAAGTAATTATAAAAAGAGTATATAATACATATGAGAACCATGTAACACCAAAATGAAAATAATGATTATAAATGTTTATATGGATGCAGATGTCAATGCTGTGTGAATACGTTTCATGATTTGCTTTGATTAGTGGTAATTAACTTTACTGACCGAGATGGCACAGTGGGTAGGAACACTGGACTAGCATTTGGGAGGGTGTTGGTTCAAACTCGCGTTTGACCATCCAGATTTAGGTTTTCCATAGTTTCCCCAAATCACTCTTGGCAAATGCTAGGATGGTTCCTTTGAAAGAGCATGATCTGAGCTTGTGCTCCATCTCTAATGACCTCAGTGTCAATGAGATGTAAAAAGCCAATCTTCCTTCCTTCATTGGTAATTAACTTTCATCATAAATTGACTAATTGAGATTAGTATAATAGGAAACAGACATTGCTTTGACCTAGATGCAATTAAACACTTTGTTTTGTAGCAGAAAGCTAAGCTAAAAAATAACTTATATAATAATATTACTTGTTTTGGTTAAAACAACAGTCGAGATCTCAATAACAATTGTTTATTATAACCGGTTTTGGTTTATGTTAAACCCATACTGAGATTTTTGGGTCCCCTATGGTTGTCGCTGGCGGATCCTAGGCTTTTTCACTTTATACCATGATGATACGTGATGTGTATTGAGGCGTAGCGCCGTATAACGATCCTGCCTTGGAGGCGGTTAAGTGGGAGGTGTGTCTCAGAGCTGGTTGGTGACAGATGGTGACACAAGACTGGACGCCCACGTAGTTTATGTATCAGCCGATAGAGGACAATATTGGATAGGGGGACTGTGATTTTAGTTTTGATTGTGGCCAGTAGAGTGTACTAAAGTAACAGAATGTTTTTCATAAACTGTTCTAGTATTTTCATAAAGTGTTATTATGTCTTTTTGTGTATGTAAAATGTTATAAATATGTTTTAGCAGGATGAATGATGCGTGAGTGTGGTTTAAGGTTAATATGAAGATAATTGTTTAACGAGTTATGTAGTAGGATTTAGTGTGGGAACATTTCGAAGAAGTATGGATATGAACAAAGGGGATTTTTGTGGAATAGATTTGTAAAGTAAGTTTATGGTAAAGGGAAAGTTAATTCAGGTATAAATAACAATAGTAAATAACTTTATGCATAAACAAAACTTCAGCATATTAGATAATTACGTCGGTAAAAAGTGCAGTCGTGAGGTTTACTATTTTGCGATTGGTTATGGATGAAAAGTGCGGACTGACGCGGGAGAATGTTATTTTGCTATTGGCTTTTAAGTAAACTGACCAATGGTAAAGCAATATTCTTCGCGCACCTTTCTCTGCTGGTAGAGAAGACAGACTATTCTAGAAAGGAGTCGGAACCTAGTCAAGAAACAGTTCAGACGTGTGTAGTAGTAGTTTAGATGGAAATGATAAGTTGCCGGATCTAGCAGTGTTTCAGTACAGCAATTTTTAACATCAAAACAAATTTCAGTACTACCACAGCCACCTTATTCACCAGATATCGCTCTGTACGACTTTTTTCTGTTTCCAAGAGTCAAAACAGCGGCCAAAAGAATACCATTTTCAAACAACACAAGATGTCCAAAAAGCTATGAAGGAGGTCTTGGAGGATATTAAAGAAGATGAGATCCAGAAATGTTACCATCAATGGCAGAAACGCTGGAAAAAGTGTGTGCAATCAGAAGGGAACTAATTTGAAGGAGACAACACTAAACTTGACTAAAACGGTCAGCAACATTTTTTTCACATCAGACTCATTACTTTATTGTCGTATCTCGTATGAAACGATAAAACTGAACAGGAACAAGAATGAGGAGAGAAAACTCCTGAGATTAAAGTATATCATGCCAGAAAGAGAAAGCTTGGCCTAATTCAGAGTACAACTAATAGTTTGGTATTAAAAATGCCTTACCACAAGTATTGTAAAATCACACTGTTCATTATTAAAAAAACAAAAAACACGAATTTTGCTCAAAAAATAAGATACTCTAAGAATAAAACAAAACAAAACCAGTTTGCATTTTATTAAGCAAAACACAAAAAATAGTAATGTACCTGAAAATGAATGCAGAGAACTTAAATGTAACAGAAATGGCGACACATTGAAATCAATGGGCACCAAATTCATTAAGTACTTCGTCACAGCGGCAGTAAACACTGAATCAGTCAATAAACAACCATGCAAAGATGCATCAAATTTACTTATTAGGTATTGCTGTACCACCAACACTAATATGTTTCAAAAATGAAACCCTTTAAGAATTTACTAGATTAATCATGTCACAAAATGTAATAAATCTGCTGTCTATGATGGTATTTATTTTAGAGTATTAAAATATTTTTCGGACTTCATAGGACTAGCATGATATTTATGATAAGTCAGCAACAAAATCATATTTCTCCAAGGAACTGAAAATGCTGTAATGATACACATATATACAAAGGGAGATAAGCAGATCACTTCTAATTACAGACCCATTTCATCCTTCCAATCTTTCTGAAAGTTTCAGAAGTTGCCTACAACAAAATACTGACTCATTCTTCTGAAGAGAACTTCTAACCTACATCTCAGTATAGCCTTTTTAAAGTATTCACTACAGAGAGAACCGAATAACACTCCAGAAAAAAAAGTACAGTCAAAGCTAAACAACAAAAATATTATCCTGTTGACATTTTCTCACACAAACTGACATGTGGACGAACGGGAATAGCATGATGTTTATTCCACTTAGCGGCAATGGGTGAAGATCGTAGGTGTGATGGTGGAAATGAACCCATGAAAGAAAACTAAAAGCCTTTTAACTTTCGTAACTTATGTGTAAGTTGGTATGACAGTGTGCAAGTAAGGTGTTTCTAAATGTACAGTGACTTACAGAAACTGTAGCAGGGCATGCACACATAAGTAATTCATGCTTGAGCAACCCTGCTAGAATCTAGTGAATAATGAATAATGTGTACATTACAAAACTTTTAACATTGCAGATGGTCAGCAATCGTGAATAATTTAATGATTATAAAGAATCCGCCTCGATTGCAAATAGAAAGCAGATGTTGAACTAGATTTCGGCGCGGACAACCATGCCTTCTTCGGAACACACTTTAGGCAGTTCGTAGTTTTAGTGTGTTCCGAAGAAGCCGTGGTTATCTGCATCAAAACCTAGGTCAACATCCGATTTCTATTTGCAATCAAGGCGGATTCTTTATAATCATTAAATGTGTACATTAGCTGGCAGAATAAATGAGGTAACCGATTCCCATTTCATGAACTAAAACCACAATGTCATTAGTCAGAAAACCCATTACAAAATTTTACTCGAATTCAGACATTCCAAAGGAAAATAGCGGTCAGTTTCCCACCCCATAAACAAAAAGCATTATCACAGTAGTTAGATAACTAACTGCAGAGCTTTGCTTCAAATCGAACACTGCGAAAAAAAGAAGAAAGGCTCTACTCAGAACTAAAGAAGTGCCTTAAGCTTCATCATTTTGTAATAATGACTGAATATATTATTCCTACATTAAAGTTAATAATTGTCCTTAAGAATGAGCACACAGTAAACAACTATAACACACGTCTACTTAATAAAAAAAATCGGTGAAAATGTATTGTCTTACTGGATACAAGCACAATGTGTGAGTTCCTGGTTCCTCACAGAGCCCGCAGTAATCTGTGTAATCTGTGGCAACACTTAACGTGAATAGATGCATAAATGTGCATATAATCTTTGATGAACACATATTTAAGACATGTTCACTTATTTTAAGATGACAGCTTACAATCAATCACTATTTTCACGTGCAGCTTTCTTTTCCCAAAGTTTGTAATTTAAAAACAACGCAAGCAGGGAACACCTTAGGAATAGATTTACCATAAGTAAATGCATTTCAAAGATATTGTAGCAAAGTTACAGTTTTTTTTTTGTTACAACATACAATGAAGAACTTGTTCTGTGCCAGTGTCGCGCAAAAACTCTGCTACTTGACGAGGACTGCCGTTTTCTGATCGAACTATAGCATACTGTGGAGACATACATTTTACGTTAGTAACACTTCTTACGAAAGGTTGACAGTTTGTTAGATAAAGCCCAGTCCACACGCAACGATCTTTCTGCACAGACGTCGGCGCAGACGTCTGTACATGCAAAAGATCGCTGCAAATGTGGTGTGTTCACACGACACAAACCCGAATCTACTACTCGCCCGCCATCTGCCGGTGTAGAAAAGAAATTTCAGTGGCAAGGGACTACGCTCCCCGTAAACGTCAAAAATTTAATTCAGTTATTTTGAAATATAGAAATGGAGGGAGTTCTGTTGTGGTCTGTGTTCGCAACTTGCGTTGCAAAAAGCATTCAGTCCAACCGCAGGAAACAGAGAAAGCGGGCAAAATGGTGTAGACAGCGGCTGCTAAAGCGAAAGCAGTTTTCTCACGTAAATTTACTGCGAGAGTTGCAGGGCGAACCTAACGACTGGCGAAATTATTTGCGGATGGATGTCGAAACTTATAATTATCTCTTAATGCTTGTAACCCTTCATATTATGAGAAATAATACTTGTATGAGAAGGGCAATTTCCCCTCATGAACGGCTGGCGGTAACATTGACACTCCAATTTCATCTTCAGTTGTACTCCTGCTTGGTCTTGGCGTTTCTTGATCACTAAGAAAGCCAAGCAGATCAAAATACCATAACATTGGCTGGTATACTTGATCTACTCCTACGCCAGATCTTCTAGATTTCTGAACTTTGGATAACTCTTTTCGGTAAACAGTTTGCAAGGATTTTTTTTTTATTACTGCTTCTCTGTTTGACGAGGCGTCAACTGCACGCAGTTTTTTCAATTAGAGCATTGTGTGCTGCTATCTATTTGTCTCGGTCGCCGGTCACTATATTCTTTACTTTTAATCTTCCACAAACATGGGTGGTTTCTACATATTTCAGTGAATTCACTTACAAACTCTCGAGAACACTGACGAGTATCAGCCATTTTAATGCCCTGTGTGCACAAATACAAACACTAGACTGAACAAACAGCTGTTTCGCGCCAGATTTGCGGCGATCTCCCGTCCACACGCTCCAACTTGTCTGCGCAGATGTGGTTTGAACCCACAGATTTGAGAGGTTTCGCTCAAACCTCCATCTCCAACTTCCAGGTTTGCACACACCTCAGGTTGGTGCAAATCTTCTGTCCACACGCAACGATCTGTCTGCGCAGATGCGATGTGCGCAGACATTTGCGTAGACAGATCGGTGCGTGTGGACGGGCCTTAAGTCCCACAGGGAGAATCAAATCACAGAACGATTATATGCCTTCCTTTTTGTTACCGCCAGGCCAACAAAATAATGAAAAAGATTTATGACACACCTCGACTTTCTTTAATAGTTCCGTATGATAATATGGTGCGTCACTGTCGACAAAATTATAGTCCTATGCATCTTGGACAGCGGATTCAGGAAATAAAAGACCAGAAAACTTGTCAAATAAATACCGTGAATTACGTGTTCGTTTCAAATATTGGTACAGTATAAGGTGGAATAAACTGTGTTGCTGAAAAAGGGGTAAAAGTGGTACTGAGTGTACAAGCTCAGTGATATAGAAATTAAATACCTTGTTTCTTCAATGGACCATCAACATTTTGACAGAGGAAACTATTGTGTGCTTGAGAAATGTAAATAGTGTCGTTTTTCTTTGCCCTAACGGATAAGTAACAAAAAGGACGATAATTGAGGCAGTAGACTGACTTCTCATACTTCGTTACATGTATCTTATATTTCCAGGATGTCTCGTTAACAGCTTATGTCTACAGTTTGCTTGTTTTTTTTTTTTCGTTAGGTGTAATACAACGTAAAAAGCAAGTAATATGACGCTATTCCGTACTGCATTTATTTACAATTTTGAAAGCTAATCTCTCGCCTCATATTTTCTTTAATGCCATCTCTTGCAACAATAATATTCCATACGATGTAAATAATGTTGTCGCTATAGCTTCTAAACTGTGTACAACTTGATAATTAGACAAATTCATTACGTTACAGTGTTGCATTTCTATTTTCTGTTCGGCGTTGGTTTTTGTAATTTACTGTGAATTCATGACAGGTGATTACTGATTTATATCTTCAAAAAATTCTGAAGTTTGTACCCTTAAAGTCCGCATGCTCAAGGAACTTATAATCTCCTTGTGCTGACTTTACACAAAGATTTTAGGCTTCTCTCGATCAATATACGAAGATATTAACACGAGAACTCTATCTGTGAGTTATGCACTACCTTTGACAACCATGCTGTATCGATGTACATGTGACATGTGTTTTATAAGTTGTGTGTGGAAGTTGTTTATATGAAGTATAGTGTTTGTTATCAAGTATGGAATCTCACAAAAAAACTACTTCTCAGTCGATATTGGAATTAGTTAACCCGGTTCCTGTGTCATTCGATCCGGAAGATGACATAAACATTGATAGTGCAGCCAAAGTAGTAGAAAATTATCAGGAAGAATTCAGTGACGACGACATAGTGATATCCCAGTTTAAGAAGAGCGTAGATTTATTAGAGGATCAGGATGCCAGGTATTCAGGCCGGAAAGTCTCTCGCAAGTCTCTGGGTGCTGAGCCACGAAAAAATGAAGTTTTCGTACCGGGACCCAGCAGCAACGATGATAACAGTAGCAGTGAAGAGGAAGCCGGGAATGAATCGTGGGAGCGAGGCGATTCTGGCGAGAGCGAAAATGACGCAGATTATGGATATAGTGAGCAAACTACTGATGCTGCCACAGATGACGAAGCCGTGGACACTGGCAGTTCCGAAGAAGGCGAAGACAGTGCAACAGACGATTCCTTCAGCATTACTGGTGGAGCCAAACACCTAGCCGAAAACAAACAGGTGTCAGATATTGCGAGTGACAACTTTCAGCATGTTTCGAACAGGAATACGAATCTAGAAATTGAGAAGGGCAGATGTGTTAGAAATCAGCTTAGAATGTGGGACAGTTTACTTGAATGTAGGATTCACCTTCAGAAGTGTTTGTTGACTGCTAACAGAATCCCATCTCATGCAGCGTTTGAAGATTACAAACAGAAAGGCGGAACACAGTTGAAAGATGCATTGAATAAGACCCAAAATTTTGTTACAGATTTGCTTGAGAAATTTATTGTGCTACGTGAAGCTTTATTACAGTCTTTCCCCGAAACCAGAAATTTGAAATCCTCACAGGCAGGTTCAGAAAGTGCTGACGAGGAAATACCAAGTGACACAGAAGAAGATGAAGAAGCTGAAGATCTACTTGAAGAAGACGTAGAAGACAAATCGTTGTATGAGCCTAAAATTAAAAAACGAAAGATTGATGATTATGGAACATTATTAGATACTCAGCATAAAGAATACCTGGAGTATCGTAACAGCACTATTCAGAAATGGAATGATAAGACTCGTGTTTCAAGTGGAAAAATTAGCAGCAGAAATTTTTCAAATTTTGAACAGTCTACTTTAAAACAAATTGAGCAGATTTTGAGTAATCGTCATCGACTTATTCAAAGAACGCAACTTAAGCGATCAACATACTCCCCTATATGTCAGGAGATACAGGAAGATGAGAATGCGAAAAACGAAGAACCAAAAGAGTCGGAAAGATTAAAAGAATACGATCCAGAAGTATTTGATGACAGTGATTTTTATCACCAGTTGCTTCGAGAATTGATAGAACGTAAAACTGTTGGTGTTACGGACCCAGTGCAGCTTGGCCGACAGTGGTTAGAGCTACAGAAGTTAAGAAGCAAGATGAAACGGAAAATAGACGTGCGAGCAACCAAGGGACGGAGAATTAAATATGTTGTGCATCCAAAATTAGTTAATTTTATGGCTCCTATAGCGGAAAGCAGTTGGACAGATGAAGCAAAAACTGACCTATATAATTCTTTGTTTGGAAAAAAGAAATTGTAATTACAATTTCTGTATGTACATAAATGCAGTAAATGACAATATAATTTGGTATAGAGTTGTCGTAATTTCATTTAAAAATCCTGAAATTCTTATGCTTTTGCTGCCAAGAAAGTGTCTCAGTTTACCAAATCACATGTGTCAATGGTCTAATGATAGCCTTTTAAAACATGGATATAACTTATATCAATTGATACTGTAGTTATGATTTTAAGTCCATAAAAGAAGCCTGAAATTTATTTAGGTTTTGTTTAACCTATCAACACCGAATGAATTAGTGGGTCTAACAAATGTGATATAGAAGCAGCTTGGTCACAATTCAAAGAATTATTCAGAGATCAGCCAGTGGTCGAAGATTGTGTGTGTCTTTCTGTGTTACTGATGTGGCTAGTCAAAGGAGATAACCTGTGTTGGTATCTCCTTTTTTTTCTCTTTGGTTCCATTAGGCAGAGTCAAATAATGTAGACCTAAATTAGACATCTTAGCAGGCAGGTAATGACTTACCACTGTCTGTCCTGCAGTTTCATAACTATCTGTGCAGGGCTTATGCAAATGCAACACTTTTCACAGTCTAATAAAAAGTGATAGAGAGAGTGCTTGTTTTAAAATGTTGATTCAGGATGAGAGTTGTTAAATAAAAGGTTCATTTACAGAACAGGAATGGAGATGTGCAACTAAAATTTCATTTATGTGACTCTATATTAGAAAAATAACCAGTTACCTATAGAGGATTTGTGTGTGGCACACAGAAATACATAATAGAAAACAGTTAACACGAGCTTTCGATTGCCTGCTCTTTCTGTAATAAGAGCACAGATATCCAAGTGTACATGCTAGTGGTAGCTGTCTCACTGCTACCCTGATCCTGTGTGTTGTCTGTTCAACTGTTTCTTGTTGTGTGTTTTTGTGTGCAATGGGTTAGTTGTCAATGGGTAAGAGGCTGCCTTTCCCTTATTTTACATATTTTTCCATCCAGGAATTCCCATTATTGTTATGGATCATTATTTAATAATGGCTCTTAGGTAATAAGGCCCATTATCCTTATAGAAAAGTTTGTTCTATATACTTATCATACTATGATCAAAATGTGAAATGCCCTTAATGTAAAAGAAAAAAATAAATAAACTGCCATATGATATATCCAATTTACCCATTACGGAATTGTTTAAAAGGAAGAAAATTAAGTAGGATAAGCCTCTATGAAACAAATTAAACAATCCAATACTTTCAAGAGCAGTGTTAAATTCACACTGAAATGTTAATGCATGTCATTAGCCAAGACAGTGTGGCCAGGTCTGAGCATTCTGGCAAACAGTATTTACTTTCTATATGAAGCCCCTAGATGTGTGTGTGACTACTCTTATGTACTCGTTAAAATTATTTTGTCATAAAGAAAAGACATCTAACTTACTTGCTCAGTTTTTTTATGCTAAACTATCTTGGAATGTTATTCCCAGAAATACTCAGTGAATTTTTTGGAATTATTGTGGGGTTCATAGAAAATGAATTATTTATGGTATATCCTCTATTCTATTGTTCCAAATCACTTAATCATAAGGTTTTTTTATATTCTCTTATGATGGCAATAAAGCTGGAATACCATATATACTAAAATAAAATATCAAGCAGCATACCGTTTTCCAATTCTCCATATAACTTATGATTAATGTATTGGTTAAAACATCCTTAACATATGCCTACGTCTACAGCTATACTCAGCAAACCACCACGAGGAGCATGGCAGAGGGTACTTCATATTATGTAAGTTATCAGGGTTTTTTCCTGTACCATTACGTGTGGAGTGTGGGAATAATGATTGTTTGAATGCCTCTTTGCATGCATAATTGTTCTAATCTTATCCCCATGATGACATAGGGGCTGTAGTATATATTTAGAGTAATCGTTTAAAGCTAGTTCTTTCTCGGGGTAGTTTACGTCTGTCTTCAAGAGTCTGCCAGTCCAGTTCCTTCTGTATCTCTGTGACACTCTCCCACAGATTAAACAAACTGGTGACCATTTCTGCTGCCCTTCTCTGTATAAGTTCAATATCGCTGTTAGTCCTATCTGGTAAGGGCCCCACATACTTGACCAATATTCTAGATCCATTCACACAAGTGATTTGTAAGCAGTATCTTTTGTAGACTGATTGTGCTTTCCCAGTGTTCTACCAATAAACCGAAGTTTACCACCTGCTTTACCTACGACTGAACCTATGTGATCATTCCATCTCAAATCCGTACAAAGTGTTACACTTGGGTATTTGTGTTCACTTTCATTTTTGTAGTGCAAGTGTAAATTCTGTGATAGCCAAAAAATTTGTACCTACACTATTCATTTTTGCTGATTAGCAACATATCACTGCTACACATGTTAACAGCTAAATGGGGCCTGCCTCAGTCTCTGCAGCTCGAAGAGTTGAGGTGCAAAGTAATTCTGAGTACCTTACCAGATTGCATGTACAACGGATTCAGCAAATCATGACAGGCACACATTTTCAAGGAAATGTACTTGTCAATAGTTATAAATGTGTTTGTTTTAATAATTAAATTTTATTAAAATAGTAAGTAGTCAAATAACATGAAATTCACTAAAACTTCATGCAAATGCATGTGGTATTTTTATTTATATAACCTCTGAAATGTCATATTTTATGTAATATGACCAGTGACTAAAAATATAGATTAAAAGTTCTGTTTGAGTGCAAGTCGAACTGTCGCCTCATCCATGTTCGTCTTACAGATCTGTAGCACCACAGATGCATAAAACTTATCTTGTGATTTTCTCGTAATTGCTCGGGTAGTGCACCTTACTACTTGCATATTACGTTTTTTTAATAGCCTACTTAAGGTTTACAAAGTTTGAAGTAAATTTGCGATCCTGATGTCGTGGTCTTGCCAAAGCTTTCAATATGTCATTTGAAAAAAGTGTGAGTTGGGCTTCACACGATAGATATTTTTGAAATCCGTGCTGGTTGGCACTGGGGAGGCCATTCTGTCGAAGATACCTCATTATGTTTGAGCTCAGAATACATTCTAAGATTCTAAAACAAATGGGTGTAAATGATATTTGACACTAGTTTTGTGGATCACTTCTACTACCCTTCTTGTAGACGGGTGTGACCTTTGCCTTTTCCCAAGAATTAGGCATGGTTTTTTGTTCGAGAGATCTACAATAGATTACAGTTAGAAGAGGGGCTAACTCAACTGCGAATTCAGTATAGAATCTGACAGAGATTCCATCAGAGCCTGGAGCTTTGATCAGTTGTAATGGTTGCAGCTGGTTCTCAACATCACTGACACTAATATTTATTCCATTCATCTTTTCAGTAGTACAAGGGATAAATTGGGGCAATTCTAGTGGGTTTTCCTTTGTAAAGGATTGTTTGAAGATGTAGTTAAGCATTTCAGCTTTTGCTTTGCTGCCCTCAATTCCAGTTCCTGTCTCAGTCACTAGGGAGTGGACACTAACTTTGGTGCCACTAACAGCTGTTACATACATTTGGGTTCTGCGAAAGATCACTTGACAATATTCTGTCAGTGTTAAGTGAAAGGAACAAATTAGACCCCGCAGACTCCTAATGATAACCATCAGTGTGCATAACATTAAAGCAATGATTGTTGTTGTTGTTGTGGTCTTCAGTCCTGAGACTGGTTTGATGCAGCTCTCCATGCTACTCTATCCTGTGCAAGCTTCTTCATCTCCCAGTACCTACTGCAACCTACATCCTTCTGAATCTGCTTAGTGTATTCATCTCTTAGTCTCCCCCTACGATTTGTACCCTCCAATACTAAATTGATGATCCCTTGATGCCTCAGAACATGTCCTACCAACCGATCCCTTCTTCTGGTCAAGTTGTGCCACAAATTTCTCTTCTCCCCAATCCTGTTCAATACTTCCTCATTAGTTATGTGATCTACCCATCTAATCTTCAGCATTCTTCTGTAGCACCACATTTCGAAAGCTTCTATTCTCTTCTTGTCCAAACTATTTACCGTCCATGTTTCACTTCCATACATGGCTCCACTCCATACAAATACTTTCAGAAATGACTTCCTGACATTTTAATCTATACTGGATGTTAACAAATTTCTCTTCTTCAGAAACGCTTTCCTTGCCATTGCCAATCTACATTTTATATCCTCTCTACTTCGACCATCATCAGTTACTTTGCTCCCCAAATAGCAAAACTCCTTTACTACTTTAAGTGTCTCACTTCCTAATCTAATACCCTCAACATCACCCGACTTAATTCGACTACATTCCATTATTCTCGTTTTGTTTTTGTTGATGTTCATCTTATATCCTCCCTTCAAGACACCATCCATTCCGTTCAACTGCTCTTCCAAGTCCTTTGCTGTCTCTGACAGAATTACAATGTCATCGGCGAACCTCAAAGTTTTTATTTCTTCTCCATGGATTTTAATACCTACCCCAAATTTTTCTTTTGTTTCCTTTACTGCTTGCTCAATATACAGATTGAATAACACCGGGGAGAGGCTACAACCCTGTCTTACTCCCTTCCCAACCACTGCTTCCCTTTCATGTCCCTCGACTCTTATAACTGCCATCTGGTTTCTGTACAAATTGTAAATAGCCTTTCGCTCCCTGTATTTTACCCCTGCCACCTTTAGAATTTGAAAGAGAGTATTCCAGTCAACATTGTCAAAAGCTTTCTCTATGTCTACAAATGCTAGAAACGTAGGTTTGCCTTTCCTTAATCTTTCTTCTAAGATAAGTCGTAAGGTCAGTATTGCCTCACGTGTTCCAGTATTTCTACGGAATCCAAACTGATCTTCCCCGAGGTCGGCTTCTACTAGTTTTTCCATTCGTCTGTAAAGAATTCGTGTTAGTATTTTGCAGCCGTGGCTTATTAAACTGATAGTTCAGTGATTTTCACATCTGTCAACACCTGCTTTCTTTGGGATTGGAATTATTATATTCTTCTTGAAGTCTGTGGGTATTTCGCCTGTTTCATACATCTTGCTCACCAGATGGTAGAGTTTTGTCAGGACTGGCTCTCCCAAGGCCGTCAGTAGTTCTAATGGAATGTTGTCTACTCCGGGGGCCTTGTTTCGACCCAGGGCTTTCAGTGCTCTGTCAAACTCTTCACGCAGTATCGTATCTCCCATTTCATCTTCATCTACATCCTCTTCCATTTCCATAATATTGTCCTCAAGTGCATCGCCCTTGTATAGACCCTCTATATACTCCTTCCACCTTTCTGCTTTCCCTTCTTTGCTTAGAACTGGGTTTCCATCTGAGCTCTTGATGTTCATACAAATGGTTCTCTTATCTCCAAAAGTCTCTTTAATTTTCCTGTAGGCAGTATCTATCTTACCCCTAGTGAGATACGCCTCTACATCCTTACATTTGTCCTCTAGCCATCCCTGCTTAGCCATTTTGCACTTCCTGTCGATCTCATTTTTGAGACATTTGTATTCCTTTTTGCCTGCTTCATTTACTGCATTTTTATATTTTCTCCTTTCATCAATTAAATTCAATATTTCTTCTGTTACCCAAGGATTTCTGCTAGCCCTCGTCTTTTTACCTACTTGATCCTCTGCTGCCTTCACTACTTCATCCCTCAAAGCTACCCATTCTTCTTCTACTGTATTTCTTTCCCCCATTCCTGTCAATTGTTCCCTTATGCTCTTCCTGAAACTCTGTACAACCTCTGGTTCTTTCAGTTTATCCAGGTCCCATCTCAAATTCCCACCTTTTTGCAGTTTCTTCAGTTTTAATCTACAGGTTATAACCAATAGATTGTGGTCAGAGTCCACATCTGCCCCTGGAAATGTCTTACAATTTAAAACTTGGTTCCTAATCTCTGTCTTACCATAATATAATCTATCTGATACCTTTTAGTGTCTCCAGGGTTCTTCCATGTATACAACCTTCTATCATGATTCTTAAACCAAGTGTTAGCTATGATTAAGTTGTGCTCTGTACAAAATTCTACCAGGCGGCTTCCTCTTTCATTTCTTAGACCCAATCCATATTCACCTACTACGTTTCCTTCTCTCCCTTTTCCTACACTCGAATTCCAGTCACCAATGACTATTAAATTTTCGTCTCCCTTCACTGTCTGAATAATTTCTTTTATTTCATCATACATTTCTTCAATTTCTTCGCCATCTGCAGAGCTAGTTGGCATATAAACTTGTACTACTGTAGTAGGTGTGGGCTTCGTATCTATCTTGGCCACAATAATGCGTTCACTATGCTGTTTGTAGTAGCTTACCCGCATTCCTATTTTCCTATTCATTATTAAACCTACTCCTGCATTACCCCTATTTGACTTTGTGTTTATAACCCTGTAGTCACCTGACCAGAAGTCTTGTTCCTCCTGCCACTGAACTTCACTAATTCCCACTATATCTAACTTTAACCTATCCATTTCCCTTTTTAAATTTTCTAACCTACCTGCCCGATTAAGGGATCTGACATTCCACGCTCCGATCCGTAGAACGCCAGTTTTCTTTCTGCTGATAACGACATCCTCCTGAGTAGTCCCTGCCCGGAGATCCGAATGGGGGACTATTTTACCTCCGGAATATTTTACCCAAGAGGATGCCATCATCATTTAATCATACAGTAAAGCTGCATGCCCTCGGGAAAAATTACGGCTGTAGTTTCCCCTTGCTTTCAGCCGTTCGCAGTACCAGCACAGCAAGGCCGTTTTGGTTATTGTTACAAGGCCAGATCAGTCAATCATCCAGACTGTTGCCCTTGCAACTACTGAAAAGGCTGCTGCCCCTCTTCAGGAACCACACGTTTGTCTGGCCTCTCAACAGATACCCCTCCGTTGTGGTTGTACCTACGGTATGGCTATCTGTATCGCTGAGGCACGCAAGCCTCCCCACCAATGGCAAGGTCCATGGTTCATGGGGGGAAAAAAGCAATGATAATTGTTAAAATTATTAGTACACTGAAAATATCACATGCTTTTTAAGGCATCTTGTATTCTATCAGATCTAAAAATTGGACAGGGGCATCCAATTAATTTAACGTGGGAGATATGTACATCATATGGAGTAGATGACTCTGTATGGAGCAATATAAATTACTTCCAAATGTGTCATTGTCTCTTTCAACATAACTAACTACAGGTTAAGTATCTTTTCAGAACAGTATAGGAGGGAGCAAATTTTCACCTTCGTGGTTGGCTTTAGGCAGTACAGATACTAAGATCCCCCTACCTGATGTTTTATTGCTGATGTCAAAAATGGGAATGACATTTGTAACACAGTTATGATATGTGGGTATTAGTGGGTACTCTGTTATTTATTTTCACACAAAGTAGTGAGTCACCATCAATTATAAAATTGTTTTGGGGCTACTATGCAGATTTGTATCTTAACTCAGGGACTATTACAAAGATACTGATGGTGTCAAAAATAAAAGAACAAGTGCACGTACAGAGCCTACATCTTGTCTGTGTGGGATACATTATTCAAGTCTATCTGTCTTCTGTTGCTGACCACTGTTTTGGTTCATAGCAGAGGAGGGTGGCACAGCTATAATCCAATGTTGCTATGTCAAACAATGGAAAATCCAGGATGGAATGTAACAATGTTATGAAGAGGAAAGTTGCTATTCACCATATAGCGGAGATGCTGAGTCGCAGATAGGCACAACAAAAAGACTCTCATAACTAAAGCTTTGTCAACAATGATGACAGACACACACAAAAAATGCAGCTCTCACACACTACTGCAGTCTCACAAGATTGTAGTTGTTGCTTTGTGTGTGTGTGTGTGTGTGTGTGTGTGTGTGTGTGTGTGTGTGCGCGCGCGCAACTCAGCATCTCCGCTATATGGTAACAACTTTCCTCTTCATAATTTTGCTGTTCTGTGCTTTTGTATAATGTTGTATAATGTCCTCATTAAACAATCTGTTTCCACTAGATGATTTAGGCTAGGTTATATGCAGGTTTAGGGTCTGTGCTAGATTAATAGCATATTGTGGATGGGTACATGTTGTTAACAGTTCCAGCTTGCTGTAGTGTGCAGTTTTGTAAATACCATTTCAACTTAGGGTATTGGTGTCGGTGTCACCTGACTGTTTACTTTTCAGTACCAGGGTCCCACCAGAGTTATGATTACGATTTTGTGAAGACCAGAAATTATAAAGTTTTTAACATTTCACTTCACCCCGTATTCAAAATTTGTAATTAAAATTTGAAGGGAAGATGAGGCATACTTCTTCCCAACCTTACGATACAAGCATTTCTACTGATTAAAAATCATTTGTTTGCCTTATATATGGACAGGTCAAAAAAATTTTTGTCACAAGTTGGTGGTGGTCCAAATTGTTAATTAAAAAAAAAAAAAAAAAATTGGACATGTGAAGCTGATTGCAATGATCTATGCAGCTGAAGATATATATGCGAAGGCACAATTCTTCTCAAGTTTACCATTTACTTTCTCGTAATGTGTGTAACCTTGCAATAACCTCACTGAAGTGAAATATAATGTATGTGTACGGATATACTACAAATTTTACAAACACTTTCAGTTACAGTAGTGTGACTACTGGAGTTTTTAATGTCTCAGTAAGGAGTATACCATAAATTCATATTAAGAACTTACAACAGAATGACTCAGTCTTCAAGGTTGTAATGACAAGAAGTAGATTCTGAAAGAAGTTGTAGAGTGTTACTAAAATTTGCATGTAACCAATAAGAAATGGACAGTTTTCTAATGAGCAGCAGTACACTGACTTTTTCTTTATCATTTTTTTTTTTAATCTTTTATTTCCGCAAGATCAAAGGTTAACATTATACCATCTAAATGGTGGCTATTCTCTCGAATACAGCTCATTATCAAAAGTTACTCATAACTTAGAGCCACAGGCATTTGTCAATTAACTCCGCCTCTTCTTTACTGGTAGCTTTCAACTCCATCAAACTTTGGGATTTGTTAACATAAACACTCTCCTTCAAATACACTCAGACGAAAATGTCACAAGCACAGGTTTGGTGGTATTTATGGCCACCAAAATGAGGACTAGGCATCCAGGGAAAATGTTTCTCACACTGCCATGAATGTATTTGCAAACATGTTGAAAATAAACTGCCTTCGTGTTTATCCATATCTCCGCAATTCTGGCAGACAATACATTTTCTGCATGTTCATCTAACATCCCTTTCCTGTAGGTCACCCTGTCTTTTGAGAAAACAATGTTCCTAGAATGCAATGTTACTGATCATCATCTACATCAGTAACTACTGTGTTTATAGCATTCAGGGTGTTAACATGCATCAACTTTTCACTGTCAGTTCTTCATACCTAGTGGCAGAGAAGTATCGGTTTATATTTTTATTTTTGAATCCCATATCATCTGCCCTTCTTTTGCTGTGATCTCATTATTTGACTTCAAAGGCAAACATTATAACAACTACTCAAAGCGATTGAATACTGTTTGGTGGCATTACTGACATGTGACACAGTGCAGAGAAGAAAGTATTACGTGCATCACATACACATGAGGAATGATTTTAACAATGAGCAAATGGGGAAATCCAGTGACATAACAGAAACATGTCAAGAACTTAAATCTGTGCAACGCAGAACAACTGCTGTATTGTGTTCCAAAAGGTGGTCTGGCATGCCATTACATTGGTGGTCGTAATGTTTTGCTTTATTAGTGTATATAAATTTAACGTTTCTGTTTGTTGTCTTAGGTACCACTGTGAAGTGGATAGCAGAGAGTGAATGACATGATAAAATGTGTTAGGATTTCTTATTGTTCTTAACACTTATGGAATGTGAGAAGAGACTGTGATCAGTCCATTGAATATCCCTATAAGTTGTTACATATAAGTATTTGTATTACTTAACAGATTATAATTGTGGCTCCATATTGCAGTCATAGGATATTACATAGTTTTGTTTTGAAAAGTGCATAATTTTACATTTCTGAATATTTAACATGACTTGCCATCCCTTGCATTGTATTAGTACAGATTTTTTTCAGATAGTACTTCATTACAGATAACATCATCATCTGTGAAAGTCTGTAGTTGCTGTTAATATTGTCTGCTAGATCACTGACATACAACATGAAAGGTAAGAGTTCCAACACCCTTGGGGCATACCTTAAGTTATTTCTAGATCTGTCAAATGACTCTCCATCCAAGATACTATTCTGCAGCCTTGATACCAAAAAATCATCACCAAGTCACATATTTCACTTGAATCTCCATATGACTGTACCACGTCTATCCTTATTGAAAGTACAATGTCAAATGTTTTTAGAAGTCAAGATATATTGCATCTACTTGACTGCCTTGATCCATGGTTTTCAGGATGTCACACAAGAGAAGCACAAGTTTAAACATCACAACAAGTACTAGTTGAGTTTTGCATTATTGTTAGTTTCAGAATTCTTACTCATTTGCTTAAAGCAAGTCATTTTCTTCAAGATACCTCCTTATGTTGGATGTCTGAATATCTTCTAGCATTCTACAACAGATGGATGCCCAATGAGAAAATGGTCAGTAGTTTTGTGGATCACTTCTGTTACTCTTCTAAGCTGTTCCATGGGCTTGCAAGCCTGTGTCGACTTCTTGCTATGACCTAACATTTAATTCAAATTATTAACTTTTTCTGATGACTTGTAATAAAATTATTAACATTTTCTATGGTCATGACAACATTAATACTAGAGATCTGTGATTTTCTCTTAAAGTTCTATCTTTTACTGTCTGCCTTATAGTTATGTTGCCTGAATTAATAAATTTTAGTTGTCAATGTGATACATTTCCAGGAAGAACTCAAAACGATAAATACCAAGTGAATGTGTCATATAACCTTTATGTCCCCCACCCCTCCCAACACCCTTCTTCCTTCTCGAACTTTATTACTCATAAAGGTTTTTCATTTGAGTGGAAATTTTTATATAAAATCAGCTACATTATTATTACAGCACTGGTCTCATTTTTCCTTGTTTTTCTGTTAGGGTATCCACAGACTGAAAATTTACTTTAGAAAATTTTAGTACACTAAATTTTGGTTATTGATGAGTGTCTGAGATGCATTATTGAGCTCCATTTAATCAAAGCATTCTTCCTCTTGACAACTAAAACATAGGCAATTAACATATAAATTATATCTTGTCACTGAACTGTTTCGTGATAGTTATTTATAATGATTAGAAAAACATGACTTGAGTCAGCATTCCTGTTTCACTACTTGTAGACATTCAGTTAGAGAAGAGTCACTGATAGCAGTTAATCAGACAATGGAAACTCGAGGTAGGAATATCATCACTGTAGGAAAAGACAGATTGCTACTTACCATAAAGAAGACACATCAAGTCGCAGACAGACACAATTAGAAGACACTTTTAATTGTACCTGTCTGCAACTTGAAATCAATAGCAATTAATAGTAGTTGTGCTAAGGATGTACTTGAATCATCATTTACATAATGTAGCATTTACTTAACTCTAATGCTTTTCTGTCAACCATGTATCTTGTGTGCAAAGTAAATGGCATGAGTAACTACACACTTTTGCCCTTAAATACTGGTATCTTACTGTGCAGTAGTCATCATCTCCCTTAAGTGTAACACATTACAAACTTCACACAATGTGAAAGTCTTAATGCTCCAATTTACCTATAGTTAGAAACAACATATATGAAAATTTATAATGCAAATAGTAGGAGAAAAATTGAGGAAGCTCTTGTATATTGTACTAGATGCATAACTGTTTCACATATACTGTTGAATGCAGTTCCTGAGTACAACTGTATAAAAGGTTTTCAAGAATGTTTTTAAGTAAACCAACAAAAGAAAAATTACATAAAAGTACTTCATCAAAATATTCAATACTTTGGTAACAAAAAATTAGAAGCAGAAGTACTCCTGAGTGAAGTAAGACCAGACATATTATGCATGGACTAACTGAAAGTAAAATACATAATGTTGCAATAAAGGACTACAAACTAGCTAGTTACTTCTGCAGATCTAAATATAAGGGTGGTGGCACTTGTATATATATTAAAACAGGTACTCTATCAAATAATGTAAACAGTGAAGCTGCTACATTTCCCATAGCTAGAGAAAAAGACTTTGAAGTTACCGGTATAGTGGCAGAGGATTTTAAAGTGTTTTGTGTGTACAGGTCACCATGTGGCAATATTAGCATCTTTCTAAAAAAAAAATTGCTAGCTTATTGAGAATGAATATGAAGAGAAATCTTACTATATGTGGAGACTTCAACATTGACATGGGAAAAGACACAAAAATAAGACAGGATTTTGAAGAACTGTTAATACAGCATAACATGAAAGTGACAATAACTGCACCAACAAGAGTGACTTCACAAAGTGAGACAGTTATTGACAACATAATCACTAATATGTGTAACTATGAGTCACATGTAGTTCAGACAGAAATATCTGATCATCATGGACAACTAATCAGCTTTTGCAGAAGTAATGACACAGTATCAGAACCAAAACAAACAACCAAAGAAATTAGGATCATCAGTGAACAAAATATCAACATCTTTAGAACAATGTTAAGTAAGGAAACCTGGAATGAAACCCTACAGGCCCAGAGTGTAAATGAAAAATATGATGCATTTATTTCAACAATCAAGTACCATTTTAATGTAGCATTTCCCAAAGTAAAGAGACAAGAAAGGCAGCAAGATCAAACACAGTGGATTACCAGTGAAATACTAGAACGAAGGAAGCTTCAGGATGTGAGACGGATGAGCGAAGCTGAAAACTATAAAATGTTAAAAAAGAAGTATAGAAAAACAATAAGAGAAGCCAAAGCAAGAGCAACTGACACCACAATAGCGAACTCAAAAAAACAAGGCAAAGGCAGCTTAGAATGCTATCAATGCTGAAAGAAAGGAAAAAGATGGGTCAAACAAGGAAGAAGGTATTAGGTCAATTAAAATAGACAACACAGTGGTCACAAATGGTATGGAAATAGCAAACATACTGAATAATAACTATATCAGTGTAGTAGAAAACTTAAAATTGGAAAAAATAGTCAAAAACAGAAGGGTATTGAGGTACCAAAAAGATAATGCAGTACTATGTTCTTAAGACCAGTCACGGAAGATGAATTGCAGAAAACTATACAGAAACTGAAGTCCAAGAAATCAGCTGGTGATGATGAAATATCAAATCATGTAATAAAGCTGGTATGTGAGGAGATAATAACACCACTGCTGAACATAGCAAACTGTTCTTTCAGAGATGCGATTTTTCCATAAAAACTGAAGATAACAAAGGTAGTGCCAGTGTACAAGAAAGGGTATAAGGATGATCCCAACAATTACAGACCAGTTTCACTGATATCAGGTTTCTCAAAAATCCTAGAAATGCTTATGTATACCAGATTAGTTAACTATTTGGACAAACATAACATTCTCATACCCTCACAACAAGGTTTCAGAAAGGGTAAATCTACAGAATCAGCAACTGCCAGTCTAACAGAATACATTTCACAGTCCCTAGATGAGAAAAAAGTTGTCTCTGAAATGTTTCTGGATCTTTCAAAGGCATTTCACACCATTGACCATGAAATGCTGATACAAAAATTAAGCAACTACGGCATTCGGGGGCAACCAAGTGAATGGATAAAATCATACTTGTGCAACCACAAACAGTATGTATCATTAGGAAACTCGTACCAATCAGAAACCAAATCCATCAAATATGGAGTGCCGCAGGGTTCAGTAATGGGGCCATTGTTATTTAATGTGTTTGTTAATGATATAGGTGTTGAGGAGGAAGAAAAGAAAATATTGTATGCTGATGACATGACAATACTAAATAGTGACCAAAATATGGAACAGCTTGAGAGAAGAGCATACATATCTGCAAATGTCACAGCTCAATGGCTGTTGGAAAATGAACTGGTTATAAATCTAAAAAAGACTATGTATGCAGTGTCTAAAAACAAGGAAAAGGCTGTAGACATGGATTTAGAGGTTGATGGAACAAGGCTGTAAGAAGTAGAATCTGCTAGATTCTTAGGTATTCTTGTGGATAATGAACTGAAATGGAAAAAAAAAACATATTAATAATGTCTGTAAGAAACTGAGCTCTGTCATATTCTTAATTATGCAGCTATCACAGTATTCAGATAAGAACCTTCTGTGTACAGTGTATCATGGGCTTCTCGAACCATACTTACAGTATGGAGTGACTGTGTGGGGAAACTCAAACAAACAAGAGACAAAACGAGTGTTCACTTTACAAAAAAAAAAAAGAGCAATTAGGACCATTTTAAGAAGAAAGACCTCTGAAACGTGCAGAAACTGTTTCAAGAATTTAGGTATCTTAACTTTTTCATCGTTGTATATATACAAAACAATAATGTACATTACAAAAGATAGTGAGGACTGGATTACAAATGCTAGTGTACACACCCACAATACAAGAAGGAAGAATGACGTACGGAGCATACCCCACCGACTGGCAATGCTAGTAAAAGGACCCCAGTACTCTGGTATCAGACTACTAAGAAGTCTGCCCAAAAACCTGCAAGATAGTGTACTTCACAATGACTTTCCAAAGAAACTTAAAGACTATCTCACTGAAAAAGAGTTTTACAGTGTTGCAGAATACTTATGCCATTAAATTTGTATATATTGTTATTCATTATCAGTGATGTAAAAATGTAAGCTAAAGGTGTAGAAAAATAAGTGATTAAGAATGTTAATACTTTGACATGTCCTATATTACACGCACATTTACTGTACACAATGTAATCTTACAGGATCAAATAAAATTCAATTCAATTCAAGTTATGCAATTTGCTGTCATATGGTAAATGAGTACTCACTCTTGCTGTTCTAACTAATTATACTTACTGCCTATCATGTTTCTGCAAAGGTGCTCAATATGCATTGCACCTGCTTCTTCCATGCTGTACTTTTATGGCTTCATTTTCATTACAGAGGGTGTTATAATAACTGCACCTCTGCAGATTCATTTATTCTGAATTGAATTTGTGAAAGATCTGCCAATCAGTGTCACAAAAGGGTGTGGATGCTGTACAAACAAGCTGAGGTAAACAAACCACACTACAGGAAGGTACAGCATGACAGCCATGTTCAACAGGGTATTCTGACAGCCATTGAAGAAACAGAACCAACTGCAGATTGGGACAAACAATTCCTATAGTCTGGGCTCTGAGATCATACTGGGAGCATTCCAGTGACTGGCAAAGAAGATTGAGCAGATCAGCCTTGTACATGAAGCTTCAATGAAACAAGGTGGGAACTGAAACTCTTGTGAGATTCTCTGGGCTAGACTCGGTATCAAGGACAATACAAGCTTATAATTGAATCCTTCTGTTGACCACCAGACTCACCTCCAGATGTTACCAAAAACTTTAGAGAAAACCTACAAAAATGGTGGAAATACATTAGAACTAACAATAAGAAATAGACCTGACTTCTTTGATGATACCCTCACAGAAACTGGTATCAATTATAGTGTGGCAGTTGTAACAACAACAATTACCAATATACAAAGTTCAACTAAAACAAGTAGAATAATTTGGATTTTCAGCAAACTAAATAAAGAGGCAGTAGTGTATCCAAATATGGAACTTCAATTGTTTATCTCTGGGAAGGGCATGTAGCACTGTCGCTCACTTATAGAAGAATAGTGACCAGTACTGGATAGATGCATACCTGGCAGAACAGTTCATGATTGGGAGGGATCCTGCATGGTATACAGTCACTGTAGAGAAACTTTGAAAGTAACAGAGGTGTAAAACAAAACATTGGGCTATACACAGGGAGACGCTGAATGAAACTCATTTGGCTGTCAAAAAGAACAACGTGTGAAGCCTTCAACGACTGCCGTAGCAGAAAATTATTGAATGCTCTCTCACAAACACAAAGGAAATTCTGGACATATCTAAAGGCTGTCAGTGATACCAAAGTTAACATCCAAACACGGATGGATCAGACAGGCAAAGAAAGTAAGGGTAGTAAATCAAAAACCAGAAATGCTGATCTCAATTTTCAAATCTAAAGATGTTCTACAGGGCTGTACTGGGTCCATTCCTGTTCAATGTGTCTGTTACCCTCATTTTTGCCCTGTCAGGCAATATTGTGTCTAGATTATACAAATCTAATCACACAAGTTGTCAATCCAGAGGAGCTGCGATGCAATGTAAATGTAGCTATGGACCGATGGACTAATTGATACCAGGGAAATTATTTACAAATTGATAACAATAAAACTGAAGATCCTGTTTTCAATTTAAGGGTTTCCAATGAACATAAAAAAATAATCAAACTCTTAGGTTTCCACATAGATCAGAAACTCAGTGGGGCGAGTCATACAGAAAAATTGTGCTCGAAACATTCTTGAGTAATTTATCTGCTTTACAAACTAAGGAAGAATGCAAGCAAAACCCTACTAGCATAAGAATGTTTTGCATTTTTCCACTCCCACCTTACCTAAGGAACACCTCTATGGGGTAACTGCCCCATCTCAAAAACTGTATTCAAGTGCAAAAAAAAAAGTCTATCAGATGTATAAAAGCAATGACTCCAAGAGAATCCCATAAAAGAGCTCAATATTATGACAGTCCTAAGCCTCTATATGTATAGCTGCCTTCTCAGTGCTCAAGAGAATTTGAATAATTTTAACCTGAAAATGTCTGTGCATGATGACAACACAAGAACTGGACAATCAATTGATATACCCCACAGCTCTAATTTCTTGAATTTTCTCCTTGTGGTGAATACGTGAGATGTATGTGGGGCAAACAACAGCCACAAATATCTAGGTCCCAGATTTTTCAATATGCTCCCAAATCTGTGAAATTAACTTATTGTAGAATCTTAGGATACATTCTGAATTCAAACATAATCAGGTAATTTGAGCTGAAGGGATTCAAAGACACTGATCACATGAAACGACAGCTCTACTTTTTCTCACATGACATAGTGAAAGGCACATATCAACACAATCAGATAGACGCAGTATTTCTTGATTTCTGAAAAGAATTTGACTTGCTACCACGTCTACAAGTATTATCAAATATATGTATTTGAGGTATCAAACACAATTTGTGACTGGAATGAGGATTTGTGGTACCAAGGACACAGCATGTTACCTCGGATCGCAAGTCATCAACAAATGTAGAAATAACTTTTGGTGTTCCTTAGGGAAGTGTGTGTTGGGGCTGTTGTTCTCCATCTACATCTACATCATATTCTGCAAGCCACCTAATGGTGTGTGGTGGAGGGTACTTTTGGTACCACTATCTGATCCCTGCAACCCTGTTCCACTTGCGAATAGAGCGTGGGAAGAATGATTGTCAGTCAGCCTCTGTATCGGCTCTAATTTCTAGAATTTTCTCCTTGTGGTCGATACGTGAGATGTATGTGGGGCAAACAATATGTTGTCTAACTCATGAAAAGTGCTGTCCCAAAATTTCAATAGTTTCATGCTGTATACTAATGACCTGCCAGACAATATTAATAGTATATTTATATTTGATGGCAAATTACAGATTCAGATATTGAAATTTATTCCTGACATTAAACTTCACTATAACAGGTATAGGTGTACTCCTAAAGCTACTTATGAAAATTTGTGCCAGACTGGGGCTCGAACCTAAATTTCCTTCTTATCACGAGTGCTCGCCTTACCATTTAGGCTATCCAAGCATGAGCAATTAATAACCTATGGTGGGGGGGGGGGGGGGAGGGGAGGATTGAAAGGACCAAACTACACAGGCCATTGGTCAATAACCTATGAGAAGAAATAGATAGGTATATAATATAAGAAAGTTTGGGTCAGTCAGTGTGCTTGGGTAGCTTAAGCGATACGGTGCCCGCTTGTGGTAACCGGGAAATTCTGGTTCAAGTCCCAGACTGGTATAAATGTTGATATGTCTCTTACATTTATACCTATCACAATTAAGCTGAATTTCAGGAATAATTTAAATATTTGAACTGTACTTCATCATCAAATATAAATATACATAAGGTGAAGAAGAGCCTCAGTCAAAAATGACAACAATAGTCTATGACGTCTCATTATCTAGATTCTAAAACTTGCACAGGAATCATGAGATGTGCAAGAGTCAGTAACTGTATTAATAATCTACGAGAAGAAATAGTTAGGAGTGTGATGTACAGGAATTTGAGTCAATCCATGGAGTGTGCTTGGATAGCTTAAAAGGTATGCCGACTGCTCACTATAGGTGGGAAATCCATGTCCAAGACCTGGTGCAGCACAAATTTTCATATGTCATTTTGGTAGTAGATCTATACCTATTACAGTTATGTTGAGTTTGAGAAATGAATTTCAATCTTAATAGTAATCTCAGCCTTTTTGCAGGTGATGCAGTTCCTGTACTGTAGTACTGTCTAGAGAACACTGCACATGTATTCAGTCAGCTCTTGATATGACTCAAAACACTTAGTGCTCTATAATGAGATTATGGGTGAGTCATAGTTGAAGCTGGTCAACCTATACAAATACCTAAGTGTAACACTTTGTAGGAGTATAGTTGTAGGTATGAACGGAACAACCACATAGGACAAGTCATATGTAAAACAGGCAGCAGACTTCAGTTTATCAGTCTAGAAAGAAGACTGTTTAGAAATCACTCATGCAACCCATCTAGAATATTGCTCAAGTGTGTGGGACTCATATCAAATATGACTAACAAGGGATATAGAATATATACAGAGGAGGACAGCATGAATGGTCACGGATGTGTTCAATCCTTGGGAGAGCGTCACAAAGATGTTGAAGAAACTGAACTGGCAAACACTTAAAGACAGATGCAAACTATACCACGAAAGTCTACAAACAAAGTTTCAAGAACCAGCTGTAAGTGAGGAATCCCGGAATATACTATAACCCTCTGTGTGTTGTTCCCATTGGGATCGTGAAGGTAAGGTCAGAATTAATCATAGTAGCTACAGAAACATTTAGACAATCATTCCTCCTGCACTCCGAATGTAAATAGAATGAGGATTTGCCTTAATAATTGGTACAATGGGAAATATCCTCTGCCTTGCATTTCACAGTGTTTTGCAAGGTACGGATGTACATGCAGAGTGTTAATAATTTTTACATATGAAATTGCGAATGAACTGAGCCAGTCATCAGCTCTGACCAATGATACAATATGTCACACGTGCACAAACAGAAAAAGACCAGAAAACTATTATTGTTATTACTCATTTTTTTGAGCGTTGGTTGTTGCGACACAATAGATCTGAGAGATTTGTTTATAACATTTAATTTGTACAAATACGCTCTTTTTACGCCTTTGTGTTTGGAACTATTGGTAAAATAGCATGTACAAAAGTACATACACAATAATTAATTCTATACCCACGTACTAGTGGTCTACATTCGAAGGCACTTTCCCAGGAAATACGAAAATTTATTATTCATCACGAGGATTAATTTACATTTTTTCTCCAATAACAGTCAAGGTATCAATTTTAAAACTACGAACTATTCTACAAATGGTACCGAGGGTGAAAACTTGCTACTGTCTTGGCCCCCCACGCGTGATCATTATCAATTACGTCACGAAATAGATCATAGTTTCCCGGTGCGTATCGCAACAAAACATGTCAATAAAAATTTAACTCTTCATGTGCTTTGCGTACATGAAACATTTAAAACTTTCGTAATTAATGTCAACAGGAAGGGGAAAGTATACTGGGTGACGATATTTTCTCCTTTCTGTGACTTCTTCATAATCGTCAGACAAAAATTAAGGTAATGATTGTGGCAAAACAACCGAAAACTTTAATCGTTTGCACGCTTTTCTCAGGGTTAAAACATCGCTGATTTCCAGAAAAAAAACAATAGTACAAACGTTCATAGTCCATCCATAATAACCAAATAATATAATTTGCAAGGTCATTAAGCTATCAATGCACAGTAAGGTGACAAGCGACAAGAACATATTTCGCAGTCGCAGTGTACTTGTGGATCGATTTGCACAGTGATTTCTGCGATATTGCGAGCATAGTACTTTGCCCCTTTTCTAAACATAAACAACTGCTGCAGGTTTGTTTTCCTCGGTGGCTGTGACAGATACTGGGCAAAGCACCTCAATGTTATGAATTCAGGAAGATTACTGCAATGCGTTGTAGGTGCAGCCTTTGGCAGAAGACTGCAATACTCTGATAAAACCTGTGGAATTGATCTGTATTTCAAGAGACAGCAACCCAGTTTTAGGTTAGCATCGACGAATACTTTCCTCAACATTGATTAAATAAATCGTAGCGTAACCCTGCTGATGACGCATTTGTGCTAATCATATTTCCAGTAATTATTTTTTTTCTATCATGTTAAGTGTTGTGGCTTGTATAATGCCTGGGCTGGTAACAAGAGCGTAATTATGTATTTCAAATGTACCTCAATAAATTTCCCACTGACAAATTTTCGTGGTCCTATGTCAGCAGCGACAATAGGCACCCTTGCAAGTGTTTAAATAAAGGAATGCAAAGACGTTATACTTAGTGCCATTACAACAGTTGCGCCTATACTATCAATTAATTAACTAGTTCGTTAACTGATACATTGCAACTTCGCCAATTATGATGAGAACGAAACTGACAATTTAGGATGTTTTGTATCTACATCTTTTCAATGTTGCAGGGTTAACGTTTATAAAGACGTGTCACAAATATTGCTTTGCATCAGATCTAATGAATTGGGTGTCAGTTACTGTTGTAGGATACAGTAAATATAATTACCAACGGCAAATTACCCAAATAGAATGTACCACACAGTCTTTCTCATAGCTTTCCTTTTCTATGGATGGTAGATTTGGTATCGCCCACTGTACCCAATTCTTGTCGTTTTCCTATAGAGTAGATATTCAATGTACTTAGTAATATTCAGATTTTACACAACAAAACATACAAAGATTTCAATTTAGTTTAATATTAATCTTCACTGAAAGAGCGCCTAAGCATTTGTCAATCAAAAATGATTTCAGTATCACTTGGAATAAGTTCCCTTTGTGTCACCTAAGCAGTTTGTTGTACCACATCTGGCCATTCATGTATGGACTATGGTCTGTTATTGGTGTAGTTCTTTATCTGTAACAATAGTCTTTCCTTCTTGTATTATATAAGTGGGTGTCATAGGACTAGGTTGCTTGTTTTGATGTGTCACAAAAAATGTAATTAATTTGTAAATATACAATGAGTAGCCTGTGAGATATTTAGATTTTCCTGCAGGATCCCCTGAACCGTATTCCAGGAATAATACTGATTCCTCTTTTTCTACAGGGTTAATATTATGTTCATATGTATTTCAGCAGCACAGTCTCATATGTATCCCATAATTAATCTGGGCAAAAATTGCCCCACCATAAACTGATTTGAGTATCTTACCTGAAACTACTTTTGACAACTGGCTAACCAGGGAAGCATGGGTTCAGCATTTATATTCTAGGGCCCAGGTTTACTTAAGAGTAAATTGTCATTTACTGAGTGAAAGGCTTTAGTGAGATCTACAAATATGCCTTTTGATTACATTCCTTGCTCATGGACCTCATACACTTTATGAGGAAACTCCGTAATTGCTGTGATCATTTCGGATGCCATGCTGTGTCAATGCCAGGAATTTTTTTTTTTTTTTTTTTTTTTTTTTTTTTTTTTTTTTTTTTTTTTTTTGATAAATAATCACAGAGTTGTGTCAACAGCACAATTTCAAATACTTTACTGAATATGTGTGTTAATGATGATGGCCTGAAGTTTAAAACCTCTTCTGTCAGTCCTCTATCTAACTTGTACTAGTTTAATTGTGCTTTATTTCAGTACATATAGAAAGTTGTGTTCTCTGATACTGCAATTAATTGGATGAATAATTATCTCAGCTAATTCCTTCTTACATTTCTTTAGCTGCACCACTACACAACCTGTCCCAACAAGATAAGTACTTATTCTTTAGGTTATTTACTATCCTGCATATTTCCTGTTCTCTCACTTCTTCGAATTCCCAGAATGTCTCTTGCACGGGGCTTCATCTTACTACTCACATTTATGGGATTAACTGGATTGACAGGTACTGATACAAAATATTTATTAAAAACACTTCAGACTTCATTGGGCTCTATAATTATTTTTCCTTAATTTCAGATGTTTACAATTTTAGTTTCTGGCTTGGGATGACTTTGCAAAGTTCGTATTTTTTCCATGAAGTCTTGGCTGTATTTGCTGACTGAGATATTTCACTGCTTTATATCTGTTTTCTTAGATTTGAAACTCTTTCTGAAAGACATTCTTGGCTTCATTGTACTTATTTTTGAAAGTCTGCAGCTTTGTTAACTAGTTGTGGATATTTTGCGTGCGTTTGATCATATTTGAGGCAATTGTCAGTCCGGTGTTTTTGCACATTGGTTATGGATTAGTACTATCTATATTCCCTTAAAAGGGCAACAAAAGTCAAAATGTTCTAGCATATCATCATAGAATGTGGTCTATATGTTTTCTGGCCCTTCAGCCTGGTAAACCACATTTCAGTCCTCAGTAGCTGTTACACTCTTCTATAATTTGTTTATTTTCCACAACTTTTATAATTTTGGGGTTGTTTATGTTTACATACTAGTTGACATTGGTGGTCAGGGTAGTAAAAAATCCATGTTCCTCTAAGTAACAATGAACAGTGCCTCGCATTCAGTGGTATTGTTCCACTGTATTGTGATGGCATGCAAAGAATTTTTAAAGAAATGTCGCTTATACGCTAGTCTGTTTAATTATTCAGAAGTGATTTGGTTTCACTTCTTTTATAAATAACAACATGATGTCCTATAAAACTTCTACTTAGTTGGTACATTATTTATGAGATAAACTAAATAACCTTTGATACATTATTTTTTAGTTTCTGCTTTCTTCTCTTTTGAACTGTACATCCAATGTTTACCCAATCACTATTTTGATGCCATAAAAAGTTTAAATGCAGAATTGATTCTTAAAGTGTATTTGGTCATTATTTTCACTCTGCTGTAAATGTCAAGAAAAATCTGTGAAAGTCTTGTGTTGAGATGAGTTTCTGTTCTTAAGATCTGTACTGCATGTGCCATAGGCATCTTACATGGCATGTATGTGTCTGAATTGCATATTTTTCTCAAGTTTATCACCAGCCATGGTCAGATGTCAGTTTCAGTTAAAAATTTTCCAGAGGGTGAAGCATAATTGATAAATCTTTCACAATAGCACTGTAATTCCCATCAATGCCTTGCATAATATGATGATAATGACAAAAAGACAAAAAAGAAGCAGTTTTTGATGTTCTACCATCATATTTATTGATATTCACAAACAAGTTTTTAGTTGCTTGTGCAAGTCATGATAAAGCAGTTGCTTGTGGATCAAGTGGCTAAAAACCTGTTTGTGAGAAAATAAAAATTGTAACAAAAGCTCAAGAAAGTGTTTTTTTAAATATAATTGACATTATGTTTAACACACAGTTTTGTAAACAGTTTACAAAGCATACTGCTTACAAAACACTTGTGTGACCCAGCCTGGAATATCGTATCTGTAGCAAATGGGACTAACAGGGGATGTTGAACATCTTTATTGATCATCAATGTTTATTAAAAAAAAGGGGCAGAAGAAGGAGAAGAAGAAGAAGAAACTTAAGCAATAGTGTCTGTATACCAATCGTACAGATAATAAAGTACATAAAATCGGACAGATAACCAGTTACATAAACCATACAAATTCTAAGTTTACATTATATCCAGTGACATATGGCTATGTTTAACTTAAGTTATGGATCTCCTTGAATTCATAAAATTCATGTACTCATCAACACTGTAAAAGCTTTTACTTATAAGGATTTTCTTAAGATCATTTTTAAAAATGTGCAACTTTGATATCTTTTTAACTCTTAAGGGAAGGGCAGTAAAAAGACATCTCTATGGAAGCCAGTTCTGTGTCCAGTTTCAGTTACAGTCACCACTGTTCAAAGCAAAGAACAGGGGGTGGGATTTCAAAAAGTATATATATATATATATATATATTTTGAAGAGTCATAACTTTAAGTTCTGTGAATACAGAACTCCATAGGTGCAACTCTTTTTTTATAATTCTTATTGCCCGTTTCTGAGTAGTGAAGGAGTGTTTTGCTATACTTAAAAAATACACCATATCGCAGTAGGCTATGCGTAATGCATAATAGGCACTCATCACTTTTTCTTCACCGCAGGAATTTTTCAGCATTCTTAATATGTAACAGCATTTACTTAATTTTTTATTGAGTCATTCTATATGTTTATCCCATTCAAGATGCTCATCTAAACTTCGCGAAGTCGCGCTTAGGCTTAAATTTTGTAAACGTGTTTGTTTCTTGTTTCACGGTAATTTAACTAATTTCTCGGTAACAAATAAGTAAACTACTGTAAATAGCGTATAACTTCATTGTTTTAATACAGATTTCAGAAAAACAGCGTAACTTTATATCAGAAACTTGCTTATATACATTTGTGAATAGGCTTAATTCTTGTAACGTCTTTTTTGATTTTCGGTAATTTAATTGATTTATTCTAGCTAAAGTATTATTTTTGCCATGAGTGAGAAGTGCCTGACTTGCCGTAGAATTGTTAGTTCCGGGATTTGGTGTGATGGATGCAGTAGTTTTTTTCACTGGGGGGACTGCAGTGGTGTGGGTGTCGGGAAAGTGGATCAGGCTCATCAGTGGTTATGTAGGATTTGCAGCAGAGATAGGAAGATAGTGGAACAGGGGGGGAAAATTGCTGCCCTTCAGGCTGAGCTAGATCAGGCTAGGGAAGATCTGGACAGGTTAAGGAGGGAGAAGGGCAAAGAGAGGTGGGAAGTGGCAACAGGTAGCAGAAGGAACAGGCCTAGAACTAAGTCTGACAGTTTTGTGGTGAATGTCAAAAATAAGTTTGACCTGTTGCTTCAGTTAGAAACTGATGAGCCTCAAGCAGAGGTAGGTGTAGACAGGACACAACAAACTTTCAACAGGAAATTGAAAAAGAATGTAGGAAAGCCATCGAAAAGGAAGAAAGTTTTGTTGTTAGGTAGTTCTCATGCCAGAGGTGTAGGCCAACTTCTGCAGGAGGAATTAGGACCAGAATACCAGGTCACAAATTTTTTCAAACAAAGTGCTAGTCTGGATCAGGTGACAGAGGATTTAGGTTCACTCTGTAAAGGATTTACCAGGAAGGACACCGTGGTTATTGTGGGAGGGCCAGGGAACAGCATCGACAGAGATCCTGGGTACAGTATAGAGTGTGACCTGGTAAAGATTGTGTCGGCATCGAGACACACCAATGTTGAATTTGTATCTGTCCTGAGACGCCATGACCAGCCTCATTTGAACTCTTTTGTTGGGAGAGTTAATTTGGAGTTGGAACGGCTCCTTGGGTCGGGTGCGGGGGCTCATATTGGTGTGGTTCCTGTTGATTCTCTCAGTAGGTGGGACTATACCAGGCACGGCCTACATCTCAACAGGAAAGGGAAGGGGAAACTGGCTGGGGTAATAGCAGGAAATTTAAGGGGGGGAGGCACTGCCATGAATGGTAAAATACCAGTGGTTACAGGTGTTGGAGCAGAACCTTTTTTAGGATAGGTAAGACAGAAAGATGTCAAGTTCTACGAGAGGTCAGTATTGAAACAAATCTTCAGTTTAGGAAAGAAATTAAACAGCACAATTCTAGCACATTGGATCACCAATCACAGCTGTCAATTATAAATTTTCACCAATCACCAGAAATTTTATCTCCACCAAGTTGTATCTCAGTCCTAGGTAATTGCATTGATGAATTAAAGTCACCCAACCCAGTTGACATAATCTGCCTCTATGAACGCCATGTGACCACTGGTATAGCAACTAGGTCTAAGCACAATGAGAAACTCAGACAGGAGAGTACTGCAAATGTTAGAATAAGGAAAGGTTCTCATAAAAGTATAATTAAAAATAATGTAAGTATATTTCATCAAAATATTGGGAGTTTAAAGAATAAAATAGATGAGCTTCTGGTTTGTTTAGAAGATTTAGAAGCTGAGGATGAAATAGATATACTATGCCTGTCTGAGCATCACATTGTTACTGATATGGATAAGGTAAATGTAAGTGGATATAAGCTCTCTGCACATGTAATGAGAGAAAATATGGAGAAAGGAGGAGTTGCCATATATGTCAAAAGTTATCATTGTGCAAAAAGTATAGAAACAAAAAAGTTTTGTGTAGAGAAACAGATAGAAGCATGTGCCTGTGAGCTTAAATTAAATAAAGGCACATTTATAATTGTAACTGTATATAGGTCCCCATCAGGAAATTTTCATCTATTTCTGAAAAAATTGGACTCCTTGTTGTGCTATCTGTCAGACAGGGGGAAGCAAATTATTATTTGTGGGGACTTCAATGTAGATTCTCTGAAAGAGGGTAATAGGAAAAATGACCTTGAAGTATTACTCGGTTCTTTCAATTTGACACTCGTTATTGATTTTCCTACTCGGGTGGTAAAGGATAGCAGCTCACTGATAGATAACTTCTTTATAGACCAAGATAAGTTTAACCAGATAAATGCTCAGCCTGTTGAGAATGGTCTTTCTGGTCATGGTGCACAGCTAGTTACAATATATGACATAGCTCCATTCAGCAATACTAAACAGTCCTCCAAAGTAGCACGTTCAGTCAACGATTTAACAATTGCAAATTTCAGGGAAAGCCTATAGCAGTTAGACTGGGATGGGGTGAACGGTGAACCTGATGCCAATTTAAAATATAATTTATTTCATGACATTTTTGTAAATGCATTTGAAAACTGCTTCCCCAAGAAAATAGTTAAATATACTCGTAAGAAACCTCATAACAAACCATGGCTTACTAAGGGTATAAAAATATCTTGTAACCGGAAAAGGGAAATGTATCTGACAGCAAGAAAGAGTAGTGACCCAGAAACTATCAAACATTATAAAAACTACTGTGTTATATTAAGAAAAGTTATTAAAAAATCCAGAAGTATGTGTATCATGTCTGAAATCAGCAACTCTGATAATAAAATTAAAACAATTTGGAATATTATTAAAAGAGAAACAGGTCAACCAAGAGCACAGGAAGACAGTATTACCATCAAATTGAATGAAAACTTTACGAACAAAAAGTCAGAAGTTGAAAATATTTTTAATAATCATTTTCTAAATGTTGTGGATATAGTAGGATCCAGGTGTTCATTAGAAGATGCTAGGCTGTTAATGGAAGAGGCCATACCTATGCAGTTTGATACAATTGAAAACTCACCCACTTCTCCCTCTGAAATTAGGAAAATAATAAACTTGCTTAAAAGCAAAAACTCACATGGAATTGATGCCATTTCCAGCAAAATACTAAAAACTTGTTCTCAACAGATAAGTAAGATTCTCAGCCACCTGTGTAATAGCTCTCTGGAACAGGGCATTTTCCCTGATAGACTGAAATATGCTATTGTTATACCTTTGCATAAAAAGGGGGATAGATCTGATGTCAACAATTACCGTCCAATCTCCCTTCTAACAGCTTTATCCAAAATTTTTGAGAAAGTAATGTATTCAAGAGTAGCTTCACGTATCTGTAACAATGAAGTACTAACAAAATGTCAGTTTGGTTTTCAGAAAGGCTTTTCAACAGAAAATGCCATATATGCTTTCACCAATCAAATTTTGAATGATCTGAATAACCGAACACCACCCATTGGGATTTTTTGCGATCTCTCAAAGGCTTTTGATTGTGTAAATCATGAAATTCTGCTAGACAAGCTCAAGTATTGTGGCATGAGTGGGACAGTGCACAAATGGTTTAATTCGTACCTAACTGGAAGAGTGCAGAAAGTTGAAATAAGTAGTTCTCATAATATGCAAAGATCAGCACATTCTTCAAACTGGGGAACTATCAAGAATGGGGTTCCACAAGGGTCAGTCTTGGGTCCTTTGTTGTTCTTAATATATATTAATGACTTGCCATTCTATATTCATGAAGAGGCAAAGTTAGTCCTCTTTGCTGATGATACAAGTATAGTAATCACACCTGACAAACAAGAATTAACTGATGAAATTGTCAATACTGTCTTTCAGAAAATTGCTAAGTGGTTCCTTGTAAACGGACTCTCACTGAATTTTGATAAGACACAGTACATACAGTTCCGTACAGTAAATGGTATGACGCCATTAATAAATATAGACCTTAATCAGAAGCGTATAGCTAAGGTAGAATATTCCAAATTTTTAGGTGTGTCCATTGATGAGAGATTAAATTGGAAGAAACACATTGATGATCTGCTGAAACGTTTGAGTTCAGCTACTTATGCAATAAGGGTCATTGCAAATTTTGGTGATAAACATCTTAGTAAATTAGCTTACTATGCCTATTTTCATTCGTTGCTTTCATATGGCATCATATTTTGGGGTAATTCATCACTGAGGAATAAAGTACTTATTGCACAAAAGCGTGTAATCAGAATAATAGCTGGAGTCCACCCAAGATCATCCTGCAGACATTTATTTAAGGATCTAGGGATATTCACAGTAGCTTCTCAGTATATATACTCTCTTATGAAATTTGTTATTAACAACCAAACCCAATTCAAAAGTAATAGCAGTGTGCATAACTACAATACTAGGAGAAAGGATGATCTTCACTATTCAAGATTAAATCTAACTTTGGCACAGAAAGGGGTGAATTGTACTGGCACTAAAGTCTTTGGTCACTTACCAAATAGTATCAAAAGTCTGACAGATAACCAACAAGTATTTAAGAAGAAATTAAAAGAATTTCTGAATGACAAATCCTTCTACTCCATAGAGGAATTTTTAGATATAAATTAAAAAAAATAAAAATAAAAAAAATAAAAAAAACACAAAAAATGAAAAAGTTGTTATATTAACTTAAGTATGTTGTTAAATTAACTTAATTATGTCATGTATTGGAAAATTTGACTCGTTCCACATCATTACGAAATATCGTATTCATGATCCATGGAACTAGTATTAATCTAATCTAATCTAACCAAATTCTTAAAAAAAATAGTATTTTCTGTTTGCCTAACTTTACTATTAAGTCAGTGATTACTTTATTTACTGTATGCCTATAATTCATCCCTAATGTTTTCTACTCGTTAATAGATAGACCATTATCTCTAAACCATTTAACTATATCTTCATTTGTTATTTCTATTTCTTTTTTATATAAGTCAGTCACATGCTGAGCTTTAACAGAGAGACGAGTATCGTCAGCAAACAGTACAGCATCAGCTTGTTTTAATAACTTGGTAAGTCATTTATGAATATCAAGAACCACAGGGGCCCCAATACCAATCCTTGAGGTACTCCATGAGTAACTTTATCATATCCAGAAAAAGTAGGATTTACCTTCATGAACTGTTTCCACTTTCTGGTATATATCAGATAAGTATGACTTAAATTACATATGAGCAGTACTATGGATTCCATGGCAGTATAGTTTGTGAGGCAAAATTTTATGGTCAGTAACATCAAATACATTAAATAAGTCTGCAAGCAATCAACTGTTCATTTCATTATGATCAATGGAATTTCAAACAAGTTTGTTGTTGTTGTGGTCTTCACTCCTGAGACTGGTTTGATGCAGCTCTCCACGCTACTCTATCTTGTGCAAGCTGCTTCATCTCCCAGTACGTACTGCAGCCTACATCCTTCTGAATCTTCTTAGTGTATTCATCTCTAGGTCTCCTTCTATGAGTTTTACCCTCCACACTGCCCTCCGATACTAAATTGGTGATCCCTTGATGCCTCAGATCATGTCCTACGAAACGAACCCTTCTTCTGGTCAAGTTGTGCCGCAAACTCCTCTTCTCTCCAATTTTGCTCAATACCTCCTCATTAGTTATGTGCTCTACCCATCTAATCTTCAGCATTCTTCTGTAGCACCACATTTCAAAAGCTTCTAATCTCTTCTTGTCCAAACTATTTATCGTCCATGTGTCACTTCCATACATGGCTACACTCCATACAAATACTTTCAGAAACGACTTCCTGACACTTAAATCTATACTCGATGTTAACAAATTTCTCTTCTTCTGAAACGCTTTCCTTGCCATTGCCAGTCTACATTTTATATCCTCTCTACTTTGACCATCATCAGTTATTTTGCTCCCCAAATAGCAAAACTCATTTACTACTTTAAGCGTCTCATTTCCTAATCTAATTCCCTCAGCATCACCTGATTTAATTTGACTACATTCCATTACCCTTGCTTCGCTTTTGTTGATGTTCATCTTATACCCTCCTTTCAAGACACTGTCCATTCCGTTCAACTGCTCTTCCAAGTCCTTTGCTGTCTCTGACAGAATTACAATTTCATCGGTGAACCTCAAAGTTTTTATTTCTTCTCCATGGATTTTAATACCTACTCCAAATTTTTCTTTTGTTTCCTTTACTGCTTGCTCAATATACAGATTGAATAACGTTGGGGAGAGGCTACAACCCTGTCTCACTCCCTTCCCAACCACTGCTTCCCTTTCGTGCCCCTTGACTCTTATAACTGCCATCTGGTTTCTGTACAAATTGTAAATAGCCTTTCGTTCCCTGTATTTTACCCCTGCAACCTTCAGAATTTGAAACAGAGTATTCCAGTCAACATTGTCAAAAGCTTTCTCTAAGTCTACAAATGCTAGAAACGTAGGTTTGCCTTTCCTTAATCTTTCTTCTAAGATAAGTCGTAGGGTGAGTATTGCCTCACGTGTTCCAACATTTCTACAGAATCCAAACTGATCTTCCCCGAGATCGGCTTCTACCAGTTTATCCATTTGTCTGTAAAGAATTCGCGTTAGTATTTTGCAACCGTGACATATTGAACTGATAGTTCGGTAATTTTCACATCTGCCAACACCTGCTTTCTTTGGGATTGGAATTATTATATTCTTCTTGAAGTCTGAGGGTATTTCGACTGTCTCATACATTTTGCTCACCAGATGGTAGAGTTTTGTCAGGACTGGCTCTCCCAAGGCTGTCAGTAGTTCTAATGGAATATTGTCTAATCCCGGGGCCTTGTTACGACTTAGGTCTTTCAGTGCTCTGTCAAACCCTCCACGCAGTGTCATATCTCCCATTTCAGCTTCATCTACATCCTCTTCCATTTCCATAATATTGTCCTCAAGTACATTGCCCTTGAATAGACCCTGTATATTCCTTCCACCTTTTTGCTTTCCCGTCTTTGCTAGGAACTGGGTTTCCATCTGAGCTTTTGATATTCATACAAGTGGTTCTCTTTTCTCCAAAAGTCTCTTTAATTTTCCTGTAGGCAGTATCTATGTTACCCCTAGTGAGATAAGCCTCTACATCCTTACATTTGTCCTCTAGCCATTCCTGCTTAGCCATTTTGCACTTACTGTCGATCTCATTTTTGAGACGTTTGTATTCCTTTTTGCCTGCTTCATTTACTGCATTTTTATATTTTCATCTTTCATCAATTAAATTCAATATTTCTTCTGTCACCCAAGGATTTTACTAGCCCTCGTCTTTTTACCTACTTGATCCTCTGCTGCCTTCACTACTTCATCCCTCAGAGCTACCCATTCATCTTCTACAGTATTTCTTTCCCTCATTCCTGTCAATTGTTCCCTTATGCTCTACCTGAAACTCTGTACAGCCTCTGGTTCTTTCAATTTATCCAGCTCCCATCTCCTTAAATTCCCACCTTTTTGCAGTTTCTTCAGTTTTAATCTACAGTTCATAACCAATAGATTGTGGTCAGAGTCCACATCTGCCCCTGGAAATGTCTTACAATTTAAAACCTGGTTCCTAAATCTCTGTCTTACCATAATATAATCTATCTGATACCTTCTAGTATCTCCAGGATTCTTCCACGTATACAACCTTCTTTCATGATTCCTGAAGCAAGTGTTAGCTATGATTAAGTTATGCTCTGTGCAAAACTCTACCAGGCGGCTTCCTCTTTCATTTCTTAGCCCTAATCCATATTCACCTACTATGTTTCCTTCTCTCCCTTTTCCTACTCTCGATTTCCAGTCACCCATGACTATTAAATTTTCATCTCCCTTCACTATCTGAATAATTTCTTTTATCTCATCATAGATTTCTTCAATTTCTTCGTCATCTGCAGAGCTAGTTGGCATATAAACTTGTACTGCTGTAGTAGGCATGGGCTTCGTGTCTATCTTGGCCACAATAATGCTTTCACTATGCTGTTTGTAGTAGCTTACCAGCACTCCTATTTTTCTATTCATTATTAAACCTACTCCTGCATTACCCCTATTTGATTTTGTATTTATAAACCTGTATTCACCTGACCAAAAGTCTTGTTCCTCCTTCCACCAAATGTCACAAATTCCCACTATATCTAACTTTAACCTATCCATTTCCCTTTTTAAATTTTCTAACCTACCTGCCCGATTAAGGGATCTGACATTCCACGCTCCGATCTGTAGAATGCCAGTTTTCTTTCTCCTGATAATGACGTCCTCTTGAGTAGTCCCCACCCGGAGATCCGAATGGGGGACTATTTTACTCCCGGAATATTTTACCCAACAGGACGCCATCATCATTTAACCGTACAGTAAAGCTGCATGCCTTCGGGAAAAATTATGGCAGTAATTTCCCCTTGCCTTCACCCGTTCGCAGTACCAGCACAGCAAGGCCGTTTTGATTAATGTTGCAAGGCCAGGTCAGTCAATCATCCAGACTGTTGCCCCTGCAACTACTGAAAAGGCTGCTGCCCCTCTTCAGGAAGCACAGGTTTGTCTGGCCTCAGATACCCCTCTGGTTGCACCTACAGTACGGCTATCTGTATGGCTGAGGCACGCAAGCCTCCCCTCCAACGGCAAGGTCTATGGTACATGTTTAGGAAATTATATATAGCAGTTTCAGTGGATCTATTTTTCCTAAGACCATTTTGTTCATTGGCAAATATTCCACATTTGTTCAAAAAAGTAGTCTTTGATACATTATTCTTTCAAAAATTTTTGAGAAACAAGACTACTTTGATAAAGATATGTAATTTTTTACATCGTAAGGTTCACTGTTTTTATATAATGGCTTTATTATTGATATCTTATGTTCTCTAAGGAAAGTATAAGTGGTGACAGAAGCATTAATTATATCAACAAACAGAGGAAAATATATTTGATGTGTTTAATTACTTTATCAGGAATGCCATCTGTACCACAGGAAAATTTATTTTTTAGTTTGCTAATTGCATTATCCGCCTCTTGTACTGTTACAGGATACAAAAACATAGTTTTGGGATTTACAGATGTGCCACGATTAGCCTTATATGACTTTGGTTTTTTATAAGGTGGTTGGTTTAAAATGGGAATGGGGGGAGGGACCAGACTGCTTGGTCATTGGTCCCTTTTTATGAGTTTGTACTATACTCATGTAGTGCCTGTTAAATATAGTTACAATTTGTAAAGAATCTTTTATGGTTTTGGCCTTGCAATTAAGATCAATGTTGATGTGTTTTGCTTTGCTTCTGCGTAAGTTTGTATATATCACTTTCCAAACTGATTTTACTTTTTTGTTACCCTTGTTTCTGTTGATGTATGAATTGTTGATTAATTTTTTTGCTGCTGTAATGACTTTCTAGTACACTTTTCTGCAACAGTTTACATACTGTTTCAGAGCTGGATTTTGCCTTGCCAATTTAATTAAGCTGGCCGCGGTGGCCGAGCGGTTCCAAGTTGCTCTGAAGATTTTCTTATCCCCTGTGTTATTCAGGTGTTAGTTCTGGTTTTACTTTAATTTTCTTAAGAGAGGATGCAATTTCATAGTTTGTAATAAGCTTAAAATGACTCAAACTTCACATCTGCATTATTGTATTTATACAATCCCCAGTTTGAATTTTTTAACAGTAAATTAAAAATCCTAATGTTGTCCTCAGTTATACATCTTTTGTAAAAGTATTTATCATTTTTCCTACAATTTTTGGTGAGTACATTAGTTAAACTAAATTTTATTGCTTCATTTTCTGATAATTCAATGCCAGTCACTTCTATATTATGATAAAATATTTGACCAATTGTAGTTTTAGTGATCTTTCCAAGTCTAGTATATTCATAGACAGTGAGTAATAAGTTATGTGAATATGACAAGTTATTCTATTTAGATGCATTTTGACAGGTTATTTTAAAGTTTACATTGACATCTCCAGCTATAATAACATTTTCTTTAAAATTCCATAAATCACTAAAGAGTCTTTCTACACTGTCCAAAAACTCCATAAAGTAGCCTGATGGTGATCGGTAGATGCACACAGTGATTATTTTGGGTTCTTTAAGTTTGCCAATGGTAACAAGAATGGTCACAGGTTTGTTTTACCTGTGGGATAGTGTCATGGGGATGCTGAAGAACCCGAACTAGTTAAGCCTTGAAGGTGAAACCTTAATTACGAAGTTTTAAGAACAAATTGTGAGTCATATATCTAGGAATATGTTACAAGACCCTATGTATTGATCCTCTAGGGTTCTCAAAGACAATATTAGACTATTTACAACTCTCACAGAGGTGTTTAAACAATCATTCCCACATGCAATACATGAAACTGGAAAAACCCTAATAACTGGTACATCATGAAATACCCTTTGCTGAACACTTTGTGGTTTGCAGGTGTATGGGTGTAGATTTAGGATGGATCAAATATTAAAAACAAGGAATTGTTTTTACCTTTTTTCCATCAGATGGTAATTGTACGATTCCTGTGCTGTAAATGTTATTGGAATGTATGTGTGAAAAATTACCTACAAACCACACCACTGATCGCCTTCAGACAGCTGTACTTCCAGTGCTTCCTATAGTGGCCCAAATCTGTGGAAACCATATAGGAAAGATCTGGTATTAAGGAAGGGTGTTTACAGGCATTCCAGAAGCACTCTGTTGACTACTGTGTTGTTTCCACCACAGTAGTAACCCATCTTTGACTTGGCAGTCTTTCAGTCTGATAGGCTGTAATTGCTATTGTCTAAAAGTCTGCAATAACAGGTGTCATTAATGATATTGCCATCAATAAACAAGTCAAAAAGGAGAAGCTCTTCAAGTACCATGCTGCAGAATTGCAGAAAATAGAGGCTGAAAAGCAAAGAAGACAACATGAAAACTACTTCTTTTCTTCACTAATTAATTTTGATAAGTCATCAGTCTGTCATCTAGTGCTAAATATGGACTTTATACCAGATAAGAATGTGCTGCATTTACTTATTCTCTGTTGCTTCTAGTGCATGCAGAGCCTATTAAAATTTTAGGTCATGTAGTTTTTTGATTATCACATGCAGTTTTGCAACACAACAGCGACTAGTTTTTTGAAATTTCTTTGTGTTCTTAAATGATGGACATAATGCTAATGTTAACATCCAGTGAAGTTTCACCTACAATAACCAGCAATCACCTTGAATCAGATTATTTAAATTGATGAAGGATCCAGGTTGACAATTATGTTTTATGCTTTGACGTATTCGCTTTAATGAAACACTCTGTGTCAGAATTTGACTTCAACTTTTGACATTGTTGATTCTACCTTGTCTGTGAAGTCATCACCATTTTTACTTGTACCATTTTTGTTCATATGAAATGTTACCTATTATGTAACAATACATGGATTTTTCCGCCTCTCTCTCTCTCTCTCTCTCTCTCTCTCTCTCATTGTCCTTTCCTAAAAGACACACTAAATGATCATAATTGTACACGCAACGGAACGCTTGTTAAGAGCCTCTCACTCTTCTCTACTAACTATGGAAATGCCCTTTACAGGAAAGTGAGTTCAGTTTACATATGATACCATACATCTTAGTAGTAAGCTCAAATAACCTGAATGTTGAGCGAGCCAAACCCAAACAACAAAATCTTCATTCTAATAGTTTTCAGCCACTGTATCAAAACAGTGAAAGTAGAAGCAGTTTTTGAGGACTAATATAGCATTTGCTGTTCATGTGATATGATCATCAACTGATGTTTATTTCTTTTAAGTCAGTACTGCCATTAGACTGTTTTTTGAGTCTAATAATGTATTTTAAATATGACAGTATGCCATCTTAGGCACTGTATAACATTAAAACACTTGATAATGGCATTTTACGCTGAAATCATGATTGTGTAAATGTAACACTGCAAATAAAAAAACAGTCTAATGGCGATACTGACTTTAAAAAGATATATCATGACTATGACCCTACATTATGAAAAAATTATTAGATGTTTATTTGGTTTTCCCCTTCAGGACTATGACAAGAGTGGTGTTACTTATGCTTTGTGATAAATATGTGGGAGTTAACTTGCGGTGTAATCTGCAATTTTTGTGTCAGTTTCAAAATTATCAGTAACAAAGCAGTCAAGTTTCATAATCTAATAATTGATGCTATTTCTCAGGAACCATGATCTCAGTTGTTACAGTAAACAAACAAATACTGCCTGGATCACAATTTCATTTATTAATGACTACTGGTTTTGATCTGTCCTGCAGATTGTCTTCGGATCTGGCACTCCAAAGTACAGTTCGTCAACTGTGGTATGAATGACATATAAGTTTTATAAAACAGTGCAAAGTCCTGGATAGAATAACAGCAATGTGCAAGGAATAGATTGCTACTTGCCACATAGAGGAGGCACTGAATCACAGTCCGGCACAGTGAAAAGAGAGTGTCAAAATGTTAAGCTTTTGGAAAAAGTCTTCCTTCCAAGATAGAACACACACACACACACACACACACACACACACACACACACACAAAAATCACAATCACAACTTGCACACACATGGCCCTGTGCTGCCCCTTTGACCTGAAATTTTATGTCATTCATACCACTGTTGGCAATACCTGATGTGACGGGCCTGGGTGCTTGTGTTGTCCTCATCATATTCATCATCATCATCATTTGTGGATGTGACTAAAATTGGACTGAGTAAAGATTGGGGCATTGTATGGGTGCTGATGACTGCACAGTTGAGTGCCCCACAAACCAAACTTCATCAATACCTGATCTGAACATAATCTGCAGGGCAGATCAAAACCAGTAATCATTAATAAAAGAAACTATGATTTAGGCAGTGCTTTTTTTCTTTATTTATTTTAATAATCTAAGCTGCAGCCACCACCACCACCACCATCATCACCACCACCACCACCACCACCACCACCAAAACAAGCACTGCTACCACTACCACCAGATTCTTTACATTGTCAGTATGTCTTCCATCAACTCATCCTCTTGGTCTTTTTATATAATGAGGAATCCAACACAGAATCTTTTTAGCCTATCTGCCATCACTTCATCTTACTATAAATCCAACCAATTTCTGTTTCAGTTTTGTAACATGCCCAGTCACATCTTCAACTTTGAATACAATATTCATTTCTTCAAATGAACTCCAAGTACTTTTTAGCGGTAGCCTTGCTGTGTATATTCTTCAACAAACTGATGTAGTTAAATCCTATTCCTCAGTTGTGATCTACTGCCGGAACAGGTTTTAATGTGTAAAATTCTTCTATTGCGTTAAATGCTTTCTCATAGTCTACAAACCCCTTACAAAGCGCCAGCCGCTGTGGCCAAGCGGTTCTTGATGCTTCAGTCCAGAACCGTGCTGCTGCTACGGTCACAGTTTCGAATTCTGCCTCAGGCATGGATGTGTGTGATGTCCTTAGGTTAATTAGGTTTAAGTAGTTTTAAGTCTAGGGGACTGATGACCTCAGATGTTAAGTCCCGTAGTGCTTAGAGCCTTGCAAAATGGTAACTGATTTTTGTTTCATTGACAACTTGTAGAGATGGTACATTGTGCTGTGCTCACTTGTACAAAGTGAACTGCTTTTTCTTCTGTGGTTAAAATCTGAAGTAGTAAGGATATTTGTAAAAATTTGGTGTAGGCATAACACTGACAGAAGACTTATGTGTGTTTACCTCTTTATGTCCTTACTGGATTACAGTTATTCCTGCATTTTTACAACTATCTGAGACCATCCTCTAATGAAAATATTCTCTGAATGACTGTGCATATTTCGCTTTCATCTTTTGTCCCAGTTGCTTTTATTATCTCCAGTATTAACCCATAACCCATCATTTCCAGAGCTTTTTCTTTTTCCATCTGCTGAATTGCTTTCCCTTCCTTTTGTGCTAGTATTTCTGTAATGCACTCATTCTGGCAATCAGTTGCCTGAGTGCTCGTGTCTTTAGTGGGCTATAGAGATTCTTGAAAAAAATCTCCCAAAATCTTTGGTATGGTCTTCTAGTTTGTGATAAATGTGCCACCTGCAATTCTTGTGATATTCGCCTAACATAGGGGGTGTGCTGAAAAGTAATGGCTCTGATTTTTTTTTTTTGCGTGGTCATTCTTAAAGCCTTTTTAAATAAAACAAACATTCATGTCAACATATTTATTTCTCAATAGTCATCCTGGCTACGAGTGCATCTCTCTCAAAGAGAGACCAGTTTGTTGATACTGTCACTGTAGGGCATTTGGCATTGTTGATGGTGCCACAATATCACCTTTGCTTGCTTCACTTCATCACTATAAATAAAGTCCTTGAAGGTGTTCTTCAAGTTTCGGAAACAGATGAATATTGGATGGTGCCAAGTTGGGACTGTATGGAGGATGATTGATGACACTGAACCCAAGGCATCAGACTATTGACTCTTCCCTACATATTGCAGCTCCTCTTGTCTTGTCATTTCTTGGGCTGCTACTTATTTTCTGTTCCTGTATTCTATTGGGCGAAGAAACCTTTGGTTCTGGAAGATGCTTGTTCATGACACCTTTTTTGTCCAGTGAATATATATTAGCATCTGGTAGGTACAGTTTGGCCCAGCAAAGTGTGTGGTTGTCATTTGAGAGGGGAAAGATTGAACTATTATTGTACTTAGAGCAAATGAAACATGGAGCATGAAGTGCCATTTTGTATTACCCACATTACTCCTGTCCTGGCAAAATAGTATAGAAGGAATATTCACTGTGCATACTGCACCTCACATAGATCCAAAAAACACTGTTGTTCATCCTGCTTCACTTGTTTGTATAACATAACTTTTTACAGTCTTGACTGTTGAGCCATTCTGAACATACTGCTTATGCAAATAATTGTTATTTTTGTTCTTTCCAGTTTGTTGGCTGCCAGGACAATGGCTACTGCTAAAGGATCAGAAGAGAAAGGGCACCAGAACCGACTGTCTTTTGAAAAATCACCATATTTATTGCAGCATGCTACGAACCCTGTGGACTGGTAACAATTTAAAAAGCTAGTTTGTTCATATTTTGTTTGATATTTAATAAGAAAATCACTGTAAAAATATTCTGCCATTTCAAGGTATCCATGGTGTGATGAAGCATTTGAAAAAGCAAGGAAAGAAAATAAGCTGATATTTCTTTCTGTTGGATATTCAACCTGCCACTGGTGTCATGTAATGGAAAGAGAGTCATTTGAAAATGGTGAAATAGCAAAGGTTATGAATGAACATTTTGTTAACATAAAAGTAGACAGAGAAGAAAGGCCTGATGTCGATAAAATGTACATGGCTTTCGTACAGGTAAGAAATAATTGTGTAATATTGTCTTCTTTTCATATTACTGGCAATGATCCTCTGAAAATAACTTTGTCACTGCATTTTGCAGTATTTGTAGTTGTCATTTAGTTTTAGTTCATATAACTCACTTGTGTGGTACTAATGATCTTTGTCGTAATCACACATATTATGGCAATGTTTGGTGAATATTTAGTTACGCAGTAAATGTGCAATGGACATAATCTCAGAGACAGCTTATGTGTTGAAACCATTGCTGACATTAGGTAGTGTAGAGGGTATTGTGGGGTACCAACTGCTATTTGTAGGGAACAAGCTTACTAGTATGTACAGATTGCATACTTGGATATTAATGTCATTTTTGAAGTAGAATGTTGGTGGAAGGAATGATCTACACGATGGAGTAAAGCCACACCAGTTGCTCAAATGAGAAATAACAAGAATTGCGAACACATGGTAATGGAATACTTGGTATTTAATATTAAAGAATTCAGTTGAACTGTGCAATCTCCAAGGCAAAAACCAGCTCCTGCCAATCCAGTATGAACAAATATTGATACAGTTGCTTAACAATAACAACACAGAAAAAAAGCCATTCATTCAGTCAAAATTAAGTTAAAAAATTCCACAAAATGTATTCATTATAATGTGTGCAGAAATAACCCAAAATTAACACACTGCAGAACTACCAAGAACCTTCCCATGTTCTTGTATGTTTTACATTTTCAGTTACCAGTCTTGTTGCATAATCGATAATTAAAAGAAATAATTTCTTGCTCTGGAAAAACTGATGGTCAATAACTCAGAAATTTTGACTGTTATAAAAGCTTTCGGAACATTGTTCCAGGAAAAACAACGATCTTTATAGTATTTTAACTTATTTCAATACACACAGTCACGATCACATTTACGTTGTTTGTTTTTATTTTTAGATGACCAGCTTCAATCTTCTAAGAAATCATCTCCAGATCTTACAGTCTGTGAAGAGGAATGAAACATAATGCTTCATTTACAACTGAAATCGACACAAAGATAAAATAGTGTAGTAAAAAAGTGCAGCTGATATATCTATGATGACTGTAGGAACCATTGGCGTGGAGGAGGTCCCACTGCTACATCGTCTCCTTATTTACCAAGCTGCATCCTACTGACAATCTTTACTATGTTTATGTTTACTGGAAGGCCCTGCCGAGTGCAGCCCATATTTAAAGAATACATTTCTAACTGTTTCTCTTTCTTGTCAGTTTTTGTACTGTATATTGTTCTTAATAAGATCAAAATATTCTTTGTTGTTTTCTCAAGGACCAGACTCCTGATAATTATACATGTAATGCAAATTCTTTGCACAGTGTAATTTAGTCTCATGGCCATTGGTTGCCAGTGACATTATGCTAGAGACAAAGGCCGGGGCTTTCACTATTTAACCAGTAGGAGCTGGGCCACATGTAGCAGTGTTCTTCACGCCTGCATAGATGGACCTGCTCCACACTGGTGGTTCCTACAGTTATCAGAGATTTATCAGCTGCATGTTTTTACTACATTATTTTATTTTAGGGTATGTTTTGATTGTAATGGAAGTATGATGTTTCATTCCTCTTCACAGAATATAAGAGCTGAAGGTGATCTCTCAGCTCAGTAAACTTATTTGTAATAAATAAGTTTATGAGAAAATAGAGCAACATAAGGACACTTCCAGGTGGTTCCCCATGAACCATGGACCTTGCTGTTGGTGGGGAGGCTTGCGTGCCTCAGGGATACAGATGGCCATACCATAGGTGCAACCACAACAGAGGAGTATCTGTTGAGAGCCCAGACAAACGTGTGGTTCCTGAAGAGGGGCAGCAGCCTTTGCAGTAGTTGCAGGGACAACAGTCTGGATGATTGACTGACCTGGCCTTGCAACATTAACCAAAACGGCCTTGCTGTGCTGGTACTGTGAACGGCTGAAAGCAAGGAGAAACTACGGCTGTAATTTTTCCCGAGGGCATGTAGCTTTACTGTATGGATAAATGATGATGGCGTCCTGTTGGGTAAAATATTCCGGAGGTAAAATAGTCCCCCATTCGAATCTCTGGGCGGGGACTACTCAAGAGGACGTCGTTATCAGGAGAAAGAAAGCTGGCGTTCTACGGATCGGAGCGTGGAATGTCAGATCCCTTAATCGGGCAGGTAGGTTAGAAAATTTAAAAAGGGAAATGGATAGGTTAAAGTTAGATATAGTGGGAATTAGTGAAGTTCGGTGGCAGGAGGAACAAGACTTTTGGTCAAGTGGATACAGGGTTATAAACACAAAATCAAATAGGGGTAACGCAGGAGTAGGTTTAATAATGAATAGAAAAATAGGAGTGTGGAGAGCCAGTCCTGACAAAACTCTACCATCTGGTGAGCAAGATGTATGAAACAGGCGAAATACCCTCAGACTTCAAGAAGAATATAATAATTCCAATCCCAAAGAAAGCAGGTGTTGACAGATGTGAAAATTACCGAACAATCAGTTTAATAAGCCACAGCTGCAAAATACTAACACGAATTCTTTACAGACGAATGGAAAAACTAGTAGAAGCTGACCTCGGGGAAGATCAGTTTGGATTCCGTAGAAATACTAGAACACGTGAGGCAATACTGACCTTACGACTTATCTTAGAAGAGAGATTAAGGAAAGGCAAACCTACGTTTCTAGCATTTGTAGACTTAGAGAAAGCTTTTGACAATGTTGACTGGAATACTCTCTTTCAAATTCTGAAGGTGGCAGGGGTAAAATACAGGGAGCGAAAGGCTATTTACAATTTGTACAGAAACCAGATGGCAGTTATAAGAGTCAAGGGACATGAAAGGGAAGCAGTGGTTGGGAAGGGAGTAAGACAGGGTTGTAGCCTCTCCCCGATGTTATTCAATCTCTATATTGAGCAAGCAGTAAAGGAAACAAAAGAAAAATTTGGAGTAGGTATTAAAATTCATGGAGAAGAAATAAAAACTTTGAGGTTCGCCGATGACATTGTAATTCTGTCAGAGACAGCAAAGGACTTGGAAGAGCAGTTGAACGGAATGGATGGTGTCTTGAAGGGAGGATATAAGATGAACATCAACAAAAGCAAAACGAGGATAATGGAATGTAGTCGAATTAAGTCGGGTGATGCTGAGGGAATTAGATTAGGAAATGAGACACGTAAAGTAGTAAAGGAGTTTTGCTATTTGGGGAGCAAAATAACTGATGATGGTCGAAGCAGAGAGGATATAAAATGTAGACTGGCAATGGCAAGGAAAGCGTTTCTGAAGAAGAGAAATTTGTTAACATCGAGTATAGATTTAAGTGTCAGGAAGTCATTTCTGAAAGTATTTGTATGGAGTGTAGCCATGTATGTAAGTGAAACATGGACGGTAAATAGTTTAGACAAGAAGAGAATAGAAGCTTTCGAAATGTGGTGCTACAGAAGAATGCTGAAGATTAGATGGGTAGATCACATAACTAATGAGGAAGTATTGAATAGGATTGGGGAGAAGAGAAGTTTGTGGCACAACTTGACCAGAAGAAGGAATCGGTTGGTAGGACATGTTCTGAGGCATCAAGGGATCACCAATTTAATATTGGAGGGCAGCGTGGAGGGTAAAAATCGTAGGGGGAGGCCAAGAGATGAATACACTAAGCAGATTCAGAAGGATGTAGGTTGCAGTAGGTACTGGGAGATGAAGAAGCTTGCACAGGATAGAGTAGCATGGAGAGCTGCATCAAACCAGTTTCAGGACTGAAGACCACAACAACAACAATATTAAACCTACTCCTGCATTACCCCTATTTGATTTTGTATTTATAACCCTGTAATCACCTGACCAAAAGTCTTGTTCCTCCTGCCACCGAACTTCACTAATTCCCACTATATCTAACTCTAACCTATCCATTTCCCTTTTTAAATTTTCTAACCTACCTGCCCGATTTAGGGATCTGACATTCCACGCTCCGATCCGTAGAACGCCAGTTTTCTTTCTCCTGATAACGACGTCCTCCTGAGTACCGTATTTAATCGAATCTAGGCCGCACTCGAATCTAAGCCGCACCTGAAATATGAGACTCGAAATAAGGGGGAAAAAAATTCCCAAATCTAAGCCGCACCTGAAATTTGAGACTCGAAATTCAAGGGGAGAGAAAAGTTTTAGGCCGCACCTCCAAATCGAAACAAAGTTGGTCCATTGTAATATGAGACACAATTTAGGTCGAATGAATGACGATATAGCTACAGTAGTTTGGTTCGAGTCGAAAGCTTAGCAGTTAAGCTTTACCAGGTAGCCATTGCTATGCGTCAGACGCTCCGTCCGTATTTATACGGATACCCTTCCTTTTTCACGTGCTTCGTCTGGTTTGAATCGATTGCTTATTTTGCTTTGATCTGATAAGTGCCGTTTTCAATGTTATAGGTGTTTATGTCAGTCACTCTAAGCTGAAAATGCATTACTGTATGTGTCATGCATTGTTTGTCGCATTCTGATAGTGCGTGTTTACGGCCTGTCGCTGCTCTCGGCATGGCTTGCTTTTCTGCGCGCTACCGCCGCCTACAATTAAAAAAAGAGAGGAATCGTCACATTAGCGAAACAATGGCAAGAGACTGCTATTTGTTGTTACTTACACTGCTGCTTTCTTTGATAATGATCAACAAGAACCAAATAATAGACTGCGTATGATATGTTCTGAACGAAAGTTTGGCGAAAATTTTTCTCCGTTTGAAAATCTTTGCGGCCGCTTCTTTAGTACATCAAATTCTGCACAGAAATTAGTCATCTTAGATTTAAAAATCTAGTCAGTTGCCGTGCTTCATTTCTGACTGTATCACTATTAGGCATAAGAGTAATACGAATATAAACATGACACGATACGTATATTCTTCCGCGTTTGCTGTTGTCTCACTCTAGTTTCGTAGTTTATTTGGCAGACAGGATTTAAATGAGATAGAAGCAAACACGAAAGAATACATGGCAAAATGTTTATATTCGTATTATTCTTGTGGTGAAGAGAATACTGCATGTGATTCACATTTCATCAGGTTCCTATTAGCAACCATCTCTTCTCACAGGTAGGAAAAAATTCAGAACGTAGAGTTGGCCATATTGACAAAAATCCCAGTATTACCAGTCGGATTTTCATAGTACATTGAAATTCGAAGATGAACAATACGGAATTTGTATTTACTTTGTTGGGTAATGTATGAAAATGCAGTGGTCGAAACTCGGGCGGAGAAAAATGCTCGTCTTCCAATTTTTTTAAAAATTTTATTTACTGACGCAGAGGTTTTGGCGCCAGTATTTATCTTTGTGCCTACAAAGGATACCTGTGTAGCGCTACATATATTCGACGCCAGAAGTTAGTTGTGGCGGCCCCTATCAACATTTTTCAGAACTTCCGCTTGCTTTGCACTCGATTCTAAGCCGCAGGCGTTTTTTTGGATTACAAAAACCGGAAAAAAAGTGCGGCTTAGATTCGAGTAAATACGGTAGTCCCCGCCCGGAGATCCGAATGGGGGACTATTTTACCTCCGGAATATTTTACCCAAGAGGACGACATCATCATTTAAGAGCTGCATGTCCTCGGGAAAAATTACGGCTGTAGTTTGCCCTTGCTTTCAGCCGTTCGCAGTACCAGCATAGCAAGGCCGTTTTGGTTAATGTTACAAGGCCAGATCAGTCAATCATCCAGACTGTTGCCCCTGCAACTACTGAAAAGGCTGCTGCCCCTCTTCAGGAATAAATAGACATAAATTAGCACATCTGAAAAATTTTTAGGAAGCAGTTTCATGGGGAGTCATAGATTTCTTACCCCAGTCAGGGTGGCTGAACTGTGACTTGCATGGAACTCTTTTTGTGTGCTTGATTTTACACAAACTGATTACATACGGCTTATTTCGCCATAGTTCCACATGGCAGAGCAAACAGCTCCTGTGACCAACACAGCACAAGGGTATCACAAGCCATCTGAGGAACTAGGCATCCTAGTGCAAGAACACATATTTAGTAAGCTGACATTGCGGAAAATGCCACCCAGGATCTCTGAAAGGAAGGGTTTCTATACATTACAGCACAATTGGTGGTGCTGACATGGTGGAAAAGCTGGGTAAATTATGTAATGATTGACCAACAGTTACACCTATCACATCTGGCCTATTATTACTTAGAGCTGGGAGAGTTGACATTCCAGAAACACTATCCTGTCAGGCTTGCATATATACTGCCTAATTCAGAAAGCATCATGCAGTCATCGTCAGCCACTAGCTAAGAGGGGAAGTCTACAACGATTGAATAGAGATGAGACAACAGGCTGCCATCACGGGTCTCTGTCTTCACTAGCCACAGGCTACTGCCTGTGATGATGTGTCAATTTAACATACATATAATGTAACCGAATACAGGCATTGAAACCATTCGGGGGAGACATCAATTGCTATTGCAAAGTCTGTAAGTTCCAAAGATATTGCGCACCTTCCCAGAAGAAATCCGTGTCATTAGATAATCCATGTAAAAAGAAATAACTTCTCCAAAGGAGACGAAAGTTAATGGGGTTTCTAGCAGAAGAAATAGGTGGAGTGCTCATCCCTCAGAAGATCCACAGAGAGTTACAACTGGACTCAAATGTTTTACCCTCTACATCAGGGATGAAATCCTGCCTCAACAACTTGCCTCGAAAGGCATATGTGACTATCATCACTTCTCTCTCTCCATATATGTCTATACATAGATGTATCTCAACTTCTGTGGACGGAAGATTGTGTGTTCGCATTTTTGGGGAGGCTTCTGAGGGAGTGCACTGTGCTGGCTTGTACATCACCTATGGTGAACACGGAAACACTTACCCACCTAATATGCAGTAAAAACAGTTTAGTGCCCGTCAAGAGAGTAACAATCCCACATTTCGAATTGCTACATACATTTTTGGGAACAAGATCTTTGGTATATTACTGCAATGATACCAACTGTGACACTGGCAATTTGATGCTTTGGACTGACTCCTCCATAGCCCAAGCATGGATACAGATAGACCCCAGAGTGTGGATGTTGATTGTCCTACATGCAGCTTTGTGGGAAGGCAGGTGGGAAAGAATGGTTAGTCTAGTAAAACAAGGCTCTCATAAAATACTCAGCCAGAGCAGTCTGGATGATAAGGGACTTCAAACTATTCATGTAAGCATTGAAACTGCAATCAACTTGAGACCGATCTCCCAGAGTCATGAGGAAGTAATCATGCCAGTTCACTTCCTGGCATGGCAGAGACGTACTACTTTACCAAATAGGGTTGAGCCTTCGAAGCCAACAGACTTAGTAAAAGGATTCAAACTTCAGCAGAAACTAACACAAGATGCTTAGAATCGTTGGAGCAAAGACTACTTACTGTCACTCAAGAGTTTTCACAAAGTTCAGAATGTCAGTAGAAGCCGGAAGATTAGAATCAGTGACTTCATCATTTTCCAAGTAAATGTCTTTCCCCAACGCATGAAAAAATCTGAGTGTAAAGTACTTATGAATTGATCAGCACAGGATTTGTTGGACTGTTATTCTCACTGCACCAGAGTGAAGAGAGATTACCAGGCCAATCAAGTTGGTGATACTCTTGGAGGTTGTTGAGGGTGTGGGGTATGTCACAGCTCAGTAGAATTATATATTATAATATATTTGTATAACTTTTTCTCTTTGGTATAAATAAGTATTCTTGTTGTTGTGAAAGCTAGTGGTGCATCTTACTTATTCAACTTGGAGCTACACCAGCTTTCCCACATGTGCATCAGACTTTCTGTCATGCCTGCTGTTACATCCCCCATTACTGGATCAGTGTCTACTGATGGGCTCTGTATCCCTTTGAGGTGATTTCATGTAGCTGATAGTATATGAACAATATCTTAAAACTGTAGTGTCATTGAATGTTACCTCCCTGTTGAAATCTTCTCCACAACCTGGCAATGATGCTATGGGTGGTATTCAACTCCTGCAAAATCTCATATCGATGGTGGCTGGCCTCTATTGTGATAATGATCAGGTCACAGTGTCATCCTAGTGTGTGCACTGTGTGCCTTCCTGCTTTTGTACAATTTGCATACTGTGAGTAAAACAAGTTCGACACACAGTCGGAACCACTATACCTAACACATCCGCTAACAGGCAATGTTCTTGTTACATGTTTCAGTCATGTTACAGGTAACTTTGTGGAATGTTTTCATGACAGTTCCTTTAACTTATGGACATGAGTGTAGGTGTTGCTTATTTCTTTATTTCAATGAGTCTGTAGCTATTAAACTTCAGCAGTCCGTTATTACATATTTTTTCCATGTTGTACTGCTGATGAGAGTAGTTGTTTCCTATACAATGCTACATCATTTCGAAACAAACTGTAGAGAAAGTATTTGTATCAGGACCTTAATGTCAACTTGTTGATGGACTCAAAACTGAAAGAAAACAAAAACCTTTTATAAAAGCAAAATTAAGTGAATTGTTGTAAGTATATGGTAAATAGGTTGTATTAATTGCAACAAAGTGGCAAATGATAGACTATGAGAATATTTAAGTTCTTAGGTTTCTGTGGCTAGTGTCATTCTGAATAAAATAATTTTGGATATTAGGTTGTGTCATTATAAAATCTTGGGGAGAGACAGGTCAATAAAGTGACATATTATCATTCAGTAATGTCATATGTAATTATGTTGTGGAGCAGCTCATCTTTCAGAAAGAAAATCTTCATTGCTCAAGAATTTGCAGTAGGGGTAATATGTAGTGTACATCCACGATCATATTTAGATATCTGTTTAAAGAGTTTGGCATTTTAACTGTTGCTTCGCAGTATATTTATTCCCTCATGATGTTTGTTGTAAATAATCCACTGCAGTTCAAAAGGAACAATGGTTTACATAATTACAATGCTAGAAGGAAAAATGTAATCCATTACTCCACATTAAGGTTGTCTATAGCACAAAAAGGGGTGCGCAACACTGCAACAAAAAAATTTTGATAACTTACCAAGGGATATAAAATATATGAGAGACAGCAAAGTAAAATTTGAAAACAAACTAAAAAAGTTTCTTTTTGACAACTCCTTCCATTCTGTAGACGAATCTTTATTACTGTAATATGTAAATGTGATGGGTAGGAAATACTAATTCACACCAGTAGGTACTTAAAAAAAGAAGAGAAAATGAAGTTTTCAACTTGTAGAAATATTTAAAAATTGAGTTGTGATGTGTATGTAAAATGCCTTGTTTCACATCATTATGAATTATTGTGTAAATGATCCATGGAACAGGAAACTAACTAACTAACTAAACACTAAGGCAACTCAATTACTGATGGTTTGGCTGAATTTGGAGTGATCCTCTTCAGGGTGGTTGACTACTGGATACTGGTGAATATCTTCCCCTACATACTGTGTGTTTTGGTTATAATATGGCTGCTGACATCACGTATCTGTGATGCCATTGGATAATTTGAAGGGAGATGATATGGAGAGGGATGGCTGTACAGTAGGCTGTTGCCTGTAGCACTGTGGTACTTGATTGGTAGGCAACAGCAAAATGGCAGGCTGTTGCCCATACTAGTCTAATACGTGAACAGTGTGCAATGCTCACAGGCGATTGGCAGACAGTAGCAAATCAGCAGCTTGTACCTGGGGGTAATGTTTTCCTGCAGTGAAATGTTAAGGAAGTATGGCAGTTCTCTCATGGTGGCTTTTTATGCTGTCAAGCCAGGTCAAGTTGTGCTGGCGAACACATGATCCACTGGACTGGAATTTGTGGCAGCCAGGCTGTAGGTAATTTGTAGCAGACCTTGACGTTCATGCTATTAGGGCATTTAATTATTTAAATAGCCACTCTATTTTCTGCTGCTGCATCCACAACTGCTGACCGAGCACATGACGTTCTTGAAAACTGATAGAGTGGCCATATTCCTGGTGGTGTTCTGCTACAGCTGTCTTGTTGTTCTGCCCCAGCCACACATAACATTTATGATCCAACATGCAAGTGCTAATGGGTCTCCCAGTTTCGTAAACAGAGATTCACCACATCCATATCAAAGTTCGTAGACTCCTGGGGTGTGGACAGCATTTATGGGATCCTTCCTGAGCCTCAGCAGATCTAAAATCTTGCTGCCACTCTAGAATTTGGGTTTGATTTCTCTGTAATGCAGAACCTTGTGTAAATGGAATCTTGTGTAAATGGTCACTGATTGCTCTCATATAAGGTAAGTGAAGAACAGGAAGAGTTTCTTCTGTAGCTTTGTCTGTTTTGAGTTCACTGCACTTCATAGCGTGCTGTAAATCTGTTTTGCTATACCTGTTTACATGGAATGTTGTCTTGAGCTCGCTCTGTTCATGTTGTATATGGTTATCATCTGGTAAGCTTGGGCTGCCATTATAGATAGTATTATTTTGTGCTGAATGGTGGTGCGAATCCTCATGCAGATATCTGTTGGTTTGCATAGGTTTCAAGTAAACTTTGTCATAGCTTGCTGCTAGATTTTCTGTACATCTCCACATCCAGAAAAGGAGTTCTCCATTATTTTTCATTTCTAGTGTGACCTTTATATTTTTATGTAACCTGTTGAGATACTTATGGAATCTGCGTAGTTCTGCTTCTCCATGCAGCCATATGACAAATGTGTCATCCATGTACCATGACCAGCAGTGGGTTGGAATTTAGTGCAGTCTGTTTGTTAACTTCCTTGATTCATCAGCTGTTACAGGTGAAAGGTGTGAGCCAACTGCCATTCCATCTGTTGGCTCATAAAATTTGCACTGATAACTGAAATGTGTTGGTGACAAGCACAGTTGCAGATGTCTGGCAGTATTTGCTCCTGTAGGATATTGATGGTTTCAGGCAATAGCCTACTGTACAGCCATCTCCCTCAATAGCACCTCTCTTCAAATTGTGCAATGACATCCCAGGTAAGTGATGTCAGTTGCCTTCTGATAGCCAAAATACACAGTATATAGGGGAAGACATTCTCCAATGTCCAGCAGTCAACCACCCCAAAGAGGGCCACTACAAAGTTGGTTGAAATATAGGCAGTTCAGTTGCCTTAGTGTTTTGTAATGATGTGGCATAATACCCAAAATTATTTTATTCAAAACATTTGAGTTGTTCATGATTTTAAAGCTGTTGATATTGATTATTACAGGCTACTACTGGTGGAGGTGGGTGGCCCATGAGTGTCTGGCTGACACCAGAACTGACACCTGTTTATGGTGGTACATATTTTCCACCAGATGATCGTTACTTTGGGAGGCCAGGCTTCAAATCCGTTCTCCAGACACTTAAAATACAGGTTAGATTCTTCATATTTTTACATTTCATTACATGTGTGATAATACATATAAAGGTGCTGCATTTACATGGAAACATGTTGAAATAATGAGCCTCACCTCCAGATAAACACTAGACAGCAATAAATGTGAACTGGGAAGAACAGAATTTTGTCTTGGAATAAATGGGTAGGTCTGTAATGTACTCATATTCTAATGGTACTGTGAAAAGTAACGAGGTATCCTAAACAGAATGACCTATATGTCGACCAGAATGGATTCTGAGAACATTGATCATGGGAAACTCAACTCATGCTTTTCTCAAATGACACCATGAAGACCATTTATTAAGGCAATCAAATAACCGCAGTATTCCTCGATTTCCAAAAAGTAGTTGACTCAGTAGCATACCAATGCTTAATATAAAAGGTGCACTCATATGGGGTATCAAATGAAATTTGTGACTCGATTAAGAATTTTTGATAGGGAGGGTGAAGCATGTTATCTTAGATGAAGAGTCACCAGCAGATATGGAAGTAACTCCGTGTGAACTACTGGGAAGTGTGTTGGGACACTTGCTGTTCATGTTGTATTTAATGTACAACAGACCTTGCAGACAATATTAAGTTACCTCAGACTTTGTGAAGATGATGTAGTTATCTATAATGAAGCAGTGCAGAAATAAACAGTGCAAATATTTTGTCAGGTCTTCATAAGATTTCAAAATGTGCAAAAATTCTCAACTTGCTTTAAATGTCCAGAAATGTAAAATTACACACTTCTCAAAAAAAGAAAAAATAGGATCCTATGACTGTAATGTCAGTGAGTCACAGCTGGAATTGGTCAACTCATACAAATATCTGGGTGAAAGAATTTGAAAGGTATGAAATGGAACGACAACATATACTCAGTTGTAGGTAAAGCAGGTGGAAGACTGTGATGCATTGGTAGAATACTAGGGAAATGCAATCAGTTTGCAAAAGCGACTACTTATAAATCACTTGTGTGCCTCATCCCAGTATATTGCTCAAGTGTGTGGAACCCATTCTGGATAGGACTAACAGGGGTTTTTGAACAGATATGATGAAGTGCAATACAAATGGTAACAGATTCATTCGACCCATGGGATAGTGTCACAAAGATGCTGAAAGAACTGAACTGGCAACACTTGAAGCTCATTGTATGTTGTATGTCTCTGCTGCTATATCCATTCACATGGAATGTTATCTTGAGCTTGCTCAGTCCATGCTGTATGTAGTTAGCATCTGGTAAGCTTGGACTGTTTTGTAGAACAATGTTCTTTTTTGCTGGATGGTAGTGCGAATCCTCATGCAGGAACCTGTTGTTGTGCATCAGTTTCCTGTAGATCACCTTGAATTTCATTATATATCAATGCAAATAAATGTGCTTTTTTGAGAATTTTCCTAAGTTATCATTGTCCTGAGCATAATCTAGTTTGTTGTAAATTGGTATTTGAGATGTAGTTGCTGTAGCAGATAATGTAACTACCATTTTGTGTTACATCTAGTTTTTCCTTGAAGAGGAGTATATAGTATCTGCATTTGTCATAAATTAACTCCATTTTTGAGTTTGCTAATAACTACAATGAACCTCAGATAGCTTTAGAAAACAAGTAAATTTTACCATAGGGTTTTCTGTTGCCTTAAAAGAAATATTGCTTCATGTATTTGCTTCAATTATTATAGGGAATTATTATTTTTTTAGCTCAACAAATATAAAAGATAATCATCAGGCTTAGTTTAAAATTATTTGTTCACTGACTTGTAATACATTGCACCAGCCAAAATGCAGCCACACTGTGAATGCTATTATCAAACAAGGGATGAGTTGGTTGATGTTTATAAGCAGCTAGAAGTTGCCCCGACTACTAACAAATGATTGGCATCTGCTGCGAATCGATGTGTTGGAAGAGATCCCAAGAGTCATGTACCTGTGGTATCTGTCATTACTTGTCCACATGACTGCAAGAGGCATCTTGTACAGTGGAGATGGGGACCAGTGAGGACTCAGGTTGTTATACTGATCCCTCTAACCAGTAACTAAAACTGAAACAGCCAGAGAGATTCACTTCACCTGTTTTGGGGAAATCTGTTTTGTCCAGTGTCAAGAGGAGACAAACGCAAAAGGGTAGGATCTGTTAATCATCAGCAGTTCAAATGTATGGCAAATGATGGTATGCATTAAAGAAATAGCAGCAAGTGACAGGAAAGACACCAGGAGCATTCAGTATGTATGTATGCTTCATTCAACATGTTGAAGAAACTATTCCAGCAGCCATTGAAGGAGCAGGCTGCAAACAACAGCAGATTGTGGCACATGTTGGAACAAATGATGCCTGTCATCTGGGCTCAGAGTTTATACTTGGATCATTCTAGTGACTGGCAATGAAGGTTGAGAAGACCAGCCTTGCACACAGATTTTCATCGTAACTCACAATTTGAAGCATTGACTGCAGAACTGATTGTGGCTTCTTGGTTCTCAGTTGAGCAGAGGAACTGAACCAAAGACTTCGAAACTTCTTTGACAAGTTAGGCTGTGACTTCCTGGACTTGTACCATAGGGTTGAGAAGTGTAGGGTCCCCATAAATTGGTCGGGTGTGCACTACACATCAGAGGCTGCTACCCAGGTTGCTGATTGTGTATGGGGTGCACACAACAGTTTTAAGATTAGGCGATTCTCCATCCAATCCAGATAACAATAGCTGTAGGAAACCCATAAGTATCAGTGTAAGATCGAAAAGAATGCCTCCCACATATGAGAGTATTAAAATCCTAGTGGTTTACTGCTGAAGCATTCACAACGAAGTTCTAGATTTTGAAGTGCTCCTGAAAAACAGTGAAGCTCACATAATAGTAGATACAGAAAGCTGATTGAAACATGAAATTTTTATCAGTGAGATTTTTATGGAAAATTTAAATGTACAGGATAGGTTACTGGGAAATGGAGGTGGTGTATTTGTCACAGTAGACAAGAAACTCAAATTCACTGAGATAGAAACTGAACCTGCATGTCAGATTGTTTGGGCAATACTCAGTATCAGGGGTAAGCTAAAGTATTAATTGTGGATCCTTCTTCACCCATGGGACTCAGCCAAAAACTTAAGAAAAAACCTCAGTTTGCTCGTATGTAAGTTCCCTGATCATACTGCTATTATTGTGGAGACTTCAATCATTCAGCAGTCAATTGGGAAAATTACAATTGTGATTGTGGTGGGCATGATAATATATCACGTGAAACAGCACTAAATGCCTTTTGCAAAAGCTACTTACAACAGATAGTTTGGAACCCCATTCATGATGGAAATGTAGTGGATCTAATAGCAACAAATAGATCTTACCTCTTTCAGGATATCCACACTGAAAATAGTATCAGTGGTCATGTTGCCATTGTCATAACAATGATTACCATAGTACAAAGGACAACGGAAAACAAACAGAAAGATATATATGTTCAATAAACTTGACAAAAAAATCAGTAATGTCATAACTCAAAGGGGAACTTGAAACTTTTAACACAGGGTAGGAGCATGTAGAGGAACTATGGCTCAAGTTTAAAGGAATAATTGACCATGCACTGGATGGATATGTACCAGAACAGTTCATTATGGTAGGGACCCTCCATTGTATAGAGTCACTGTAAAGAAACTTCTGAAGAAACATACCGAGCGAGGTGGCGCAGTGGTTAGCACACTGGACTCGCATTCGGGAGGACGACGGTTCAATCCCGTCTCCGGCCATCCTGATTTAGGTTTTCCGTGATTTCCCTAAATCGCTTCAGGCAAATGCCGGGATGGTTCCTTTGAAAGGGCACGGCCGATTTCCTTCCCCATCCTTCCCTCACCCGAGCTTGCGCTCCGTCTCTAATGACCTCGTTGTTGACGGGACGTTAAACACTAATATCCTCCTCCTTCTCCCTGTAGAAACAGAGACTACTGCACAATATGTAAAACCAAGCATAGGACTATAGATAGGAAGATACTGAATGAAATGCATTTGGCTGTCAAGAGAGCTGTGTGTGTGTAGCTGAGTATTGTCAAATGATCTTTCACAAAACCCAAAGAATTTCTTGTTGTATGTAACGGCTGTTAGTGGTACCAAAGTTGGTGTCCAGTCCTTAACAAATGAGACAGGGTCCAAAATTGAGGGTAGCAAAGCAAAAGTTGAAATGCTTAATTCTGTTTTCAAATGTTCCATTACAAAGGAAAATCCAGGAGAATTGCAGCAGTTTAATCCTTGTACCACGGAAAAGCTGAGTGAATCAGGATTAGTGTCAGTGGTGATGAGAAACATCTGGAATCGTTAAAATGGAACAAAGCTTCAGGACTTAGTGGAATACCTACCAGATTCTGTACTGAATTTGTGGCTGAGCTTGTCTCCCTTTTAGCTATAATGTATCATAGATCTCGAACAAAAAGTTGTGCCCAGTAGTTGGAAGAAAGCATGGGTCTCACCCATCTACAAGAAGGGTAGTAGAAGTGATCCACAAAACTACCACCGAGCATCTTTAACATTGATGTATTGTAGAATCTTAGAACATATTCTGTGCGCAAACATAATGAGGTATCTTAAACAGAATGACCTCCTCCATGTCAGCCAGCATGGATGCCTAAAACCCAACTCACACTTTTCTCACATGACATACTGAAAGCTGTGGATCAAGGTATTCAGGTAGATGCAGTATTTCTTGATTTCCAAAAATAATTTGACTCAGAACCACACCTATGTGTATTGGAAAAAAAAAGGGGGGGGGGGGGTTTGATCATATGGCGTATCAAGTGAAATTTGTGACTGAATTAAGGAATTTTTGATAGGAAGGACACAGCTTGTTTTCTGGCATGGAGAGTCATCATCAGATGTAGAAGTAACTTGGGGTATTCCCCAGGGAAGTGTTTTGGGACCCTTGTAGACAATATTAATTGTGAAATGAGGCTTTCTGCAGATGGTGCAGTTATCTGTAATGAAGTACTGTCTGATAGAAGCTGCATGAGTATTGTCAAATCTTGATAAGACATCAAAATTGTGCATGGATTGGCAAGTTGTTTTAAATATTCAGAAATGTAAAATTGTGTACTTCACAAAAAAAGTAGTATCCTATGACTGTAATGGCAGTGAGTCACAGTTGGCATTGGCCAACTCGTACAGATGCCTGTGTTGAACACTTTGTGGGGATATGAAATGGAATGATTACATAGGTTCAGTTGGGGGTTGAGCAGGTGATAGACTTCAGTTTATTGGTAGAATAGTGGTGAAGAAGCAGTCAGTTTATAAAAGAGTTTGCTTACAAATCACTCACACGATCTACTCTGAAATATTGCACAAGTGTGTGGAATGCTTACCGAATAGGACTAACAGGGGATATTGAATGTATATATAGAAGGGCAGCACAGATTGCCAGAGAATTGTTTGACCCACAGGAGAGTGATATAGTGATGGTGAAGAAACTGAACTGGCAAACTCTTGAAGATACATGTAAATTATCCAGAAAAAGTCTACTAACAAAGTTTCAAGAACTGGCTTTAAATGACGACTCTAGGAACATATTTGTTCCTAAAAGCTGTAATACATCCACCACTGATGTCATAGCTGAACTTCCTCATGTAAAACATGAATATGAAAAGGTGGCTTTTGCTGTAAATTTTATCATGTAACAGCATTTCATATGCAAAGTAATGTGATATAGTAGGTTATTTTGCTCAAAAACTATTATTTTTGCAGAGATTATTCACAATACCAGCAATAGCACATCTGTTGAACATACCTTTTTATTTTGCCATATTGTGCTTTCTTGATATGTTTGATACTAACTTGTAAGACGCACTGTTGACTCTTGGAGCTGCAGTCTGAGTGGTGTGAGTATTGGTTTTTGCTGGGAGGAGGGAGGTGTGTGTGTGTGTGTGTGTGTGTGTGTGTGTGTGTGTGTGTGGAATATATAGGTTCATGCCAGGGCAGATTTAGAGAGCTCTTGGCAGAAATACAGGAAAAATATTGCAGATCATGAGAAAGACAAAAGAAATAATTTGATGAGCTAGCATGGAGTAAAAAAGAAATTTGGAATGGACAAGTGTATATGAAGGTGAAATCTGCTAGGCACAAGAGACAGCATTAAGATGGATAGAGGGGAGAACCTAGTTGAGACTTAACCTTGGGGCCTATAAGCCCACAGGATATGTTCCAGGGAGAGAGGCAGATAGCGTAGGCTGTGGAGGTACCATTGAAACCCCACCATGTTTATTTAAGCAGCAAGCCCCTCACTGTCTACCGTATTTACTCGAATCTAAGCCGCACTTGAATCTAAGCCGCACTCGAATCTAAGCCGCACCTGAAAAATGAGACTCGAAATGAAGGAAAAAAAAATTTCCCGAATCTAAGCCGCACCTGAAATTTGAGACTCGAAATTCAAGGGGAGAGAAAAGTTTTAGGCCGCATCTCCAAATCGAAACAAAGTTGGTCCATTGTAATATGAGACACAATTTAGGTCGAATGAATGACGATACAGCTACAGTAGTTTGGTTCGAGTTGTAAGCTTAGCAGTTAAGATTTACCAGGTAGCCATTTCTATGCGTCAGGCGCTCCGTCCGTATTTATGCAGGTACCCTTCCTTTTTCATGTGCTTTGTCTGGTTTGAATTGATTGCTTATTTTTCTTTGACCTGATAAGCGCCGTTTTCTTTGTTATAGGTGTTTACGTCACTCTAAGCTGAAAATTCATTACTGTACTGTGTCACGTATTGTTTGTCGCATTCTGATGGTGCGTGTTTACGGCCTGTCACCGCTCGCGGCATGGCTTGCTTTTGTGTGCGCTACCACCGCTTACAATTAAAAAAATAAATAAATAAAAGAGAGGAATTGTCTCATTAGCGAAACAATGGCAAGAGAGTGCTATTTGTTGTTACTTACACTGCTGCTTTCTTTGATAATGATCAACAAGAACCAGATAATAGACAGCGTATGATAGAAGATGTTCTGAACGAGAGTTTAGCGAAAATTTTTCTCCATTTGAAAATCTTTGGAGGCGCCTCTTTAGTACATTAGATTCTGCACAGAAATTAGAGTCATCTTAGATTTAAAAATCTAGTCAATTGCTGTGCTTCATTTCTGACTGTATCACTATTAGGCATAAGAATAATACAAATATAAACATGACATGATATATGTATATTCTTCCGCGTTTGCTGTTGTCTCACTCTAGTTTCGTAGTTTATTAGACAGACAGGATATAAATGAGATAGCAGCAAACACGAAACAATACATGGCAAAATGTTTATATTTGTATTGTTCTTATGGTGAAGAGAATACTACATGTGATTCACAATTCATAAAAGTTCCTATTAGCAACCATTTCTTCTCACAGGTAGGAAAAAATTCAGAATGTAGAGTTGGCCATATTGACAAGTAGAGTTGGCCATATTGTCAAACATCCCAAACAGTCTTGCCAGTCGCCATCGGATTTTCGTAGTACATTGAAATGCTGCTATATTCGAAGATGAACAATATGGAATTTGTATTTACTTCGTTGGATACTGTATGAAAATGTAGTGGTCGGAACTCGGGGCGGAGAAAAAAGCTCGTCTTCCACCTTTTTCTTAATTTATTTACTGACGCAGAGGATTTGGTGCCAGTATTTATCTTTGTGCCTACAAAGCATGCCTGTGTAGCACTACATATGTTCCACGGCAGAAGTTAGCTGTGGCGGCACCCACCAACACTTTTCAGAACTTCCGCTTGCTTTGCACTCGATTCTAAGCCGCAGGCTGTTTTTTGGGTTACAAAAACCGGGAAAAAATGTGGCTTAGATCCGAGTAAATACGGTATTGTTATTGACCCATACCCAAACTTTGACTGTGTCCTTTTCATGTAAGTGGATATTCAAACTGGCATAGGACAGTGCCATTTGAATACCCATGCACATATATTTGTCATGGTTACTTATGAAGGAACAGCACGATTGCAAAATATCATATATTTAAAATGACCAGTTTCGGCACATACAGTAGGCCATCTGCAGATTGATTGCACCATTTGCTGGAGCTGGCGATGTGCTGAGCAGCTGCATGTTGTCAAGACAATAAATGCAATTATCATTTTGACAAATATACACATTAACACTCTGCCGTCTCGCACAACAAATATTTTATTCACCAAATCCCAACACCTCCCATTGAACAAATATTTTTATGTGCTTCCAACAATCTTGAACACTACACCACCTAAAAACACTACATATGAAACTTTATGTTGTGAAATCATACAATTTTACCAATTTCGGAATTTATCTTTGCTAAGAGACATAGTGAATAAATCGTAAAGCATTTCAAAATGGATCTAAGCACTATGGGACTTAACATCTGAGGTCATGAGTCCCCTAGACGTAGAACTACTTAAACCTACCTAACCCAAGGTCATCACACACATCCATGCTCGAGGCAGGATTCAAACCTTTGACCGTAGCAGCAGTGTGGTTCCGTACTGAAGCACCTAGAACTGCTTGGCCACAGCGGCCAGCATAAAGCGTTTCCTCTGTACTCAAATAGTTTATAGAAATATCACTCTTTTTTAGGTGATACCTAATAAAATGGTGCCCAATATCAGTGTGCTTGGATTGCACACTTGTTATTTTGTTTTGAGCTAACTTGGTAGCTCCCATGTTGTTGCAAAACACTTTGACTGGCTCAAAATCATATGTGGCTGAATTTCACCTGTTACACTCATTAACTGTAACACTTTTAATACGATGAAAGACAATCCTTCAACTGTACTCAGAGCCACCATTCTTTGTTTCTTGCAAGACTGGGATATTAATCCTCCAACCAACCTGAAACAGCTACCTGTTATAGAGTGCCTGTTATACACTTCACATCCCCAGTCTGCATAACAATAATGTTCCAGATACCAGTTTCTTGTCTTACAGTGCCTTAATTTGTAATCAACAGTTCATTTTAAATCACTAAATGTTCCTGTAACAGCAACCAAGTGTTTAAGTCTGAGGTCTTTGCAAAATTTACTCACAATATTAGTAGCAAAGGCAGTATCTGTCCCGGAAGTTTGAGCAAAATATAAAAGACTTTCCACAGCTTCCAGATACGCATTTCATCTTCTTCTGCTACTAACAACTGCACACTCTTTTCCATGGGTGTGAAAACTGCCTTAGAATTGTTTTCTAGTATTGTCTTTGTTTACATTGATTGGTCAATCGCTGAATCTTCTCCATCATCACTTCTTATGGTCATCATACCAAGATACTGTTTCACTTCACCTAAATCATGGTTATCAAATTCAAGTTGAAGTTGTTTCTTGAAACTATTCACTGAACTTTCACTTTTGTCAAATAAAAATCAATGCATATGGCCAAAATTATAGTTACTGCTTCAGTTCTTCTGTGATATATACGAGGATTAACAGCTGACCGACTCACGTTCATTCTTGTTAATGCTTTATGTAAGCACTGATTTCAATAGTATCCACTCTGTTTAAGATCGTACATGCTCATTATCTAATACCAAATTTTATCCTTTTCTTGATGAGTTTTCTTGTCATCCTGTGGTGGAATCACAAAAATTCTCACCTCCAACTCTCCACTGAGATATGCAGTCTTTGCATCCATGTGGTGGAGTAATAAATTTTCTTTTACAGCAAGGGACAGGAGATATCGTAAAGAAGCATATTTCATTAAAATGAGAATATTCCTTTACAGTCTATGCCCTCAGCTTTAAAATTTTTATTGAATTTTCAAAGTTTTTCATATTAAATATGCATCTTACACATAATGGTTTCTTACCTTGTGGTGCATCAACCTGTTCATAAGTATCATTCTTGGAAGAAGGCAATAATTCCTTTTCTATAGCTTTCTTCCAATTATCTGCATTCAGGCTGGCCAGGGCTTCTTCAACTGTAAGATCTTCATTGTTGAATGTTTCAGCAGCCATATATGTTTCATAATCTGGATACAACCTAAGTTTTATTGTATGTAATGAATGCCATAAATTTGTCCTCAGCCGCTGGAGTTTCCTGGACCTCATTATCCATTTCATGTTCAACACAAACATATGATTATTCTTGAATGACTTCTTCAAGTCTTTTAGTTCCTAAATTTACAGGTGCCTCTGCATGTTCGTGAGCATCTTCTCCAGGATTAATAGCTACACATACATTTTCACCATCCATTTCATTTTCACCAGATTCTAAAAATATTACATGAGGATTTATGAACCTGTAACCTTTGGAATCTTCACAGTACCCAATAAAAATATTTTTTTCAGATTTAGAGTCCATTTTCTTCTAACTTGTTTGGGAACTTGTACCATGACCTTAAATCCAAAAATTTTTGTATGATGTAGATCAATTTTTTTGCAGTCCAAACTTCATATGGAGTCTTGTTTGGTACAGATTTAATTGGCTACTTGTTACTTAGATACACTGCGGTTTATACTGCTTCTGTACAATAACATTTTGGTAATCCTGTATCCTTTGTCATGCTCCCGACTTTCTCTATAATTGTTCTGTTAACCCGTTCTGCTTCTCTTTGAACAGAACTGTAGCAAGTTATACACTGATGGGGAAAAAATCACAACACCAAGAATGCGTTGCGCGACATAAACGAAAGTTGGTAGGCATGTTTCTACATCTGAAAGATGATTTCTATTCATATTTCATGCCACTCACATAAAAGTGGTGCTAGGAGCAGCACTATGAAGATACAAATCAGGTTTGTTTTAAATACACTCTGTGACAGGTGTGAGCGTTAGTTACCTTTGAGATTGGATCTGATGAGTTGATGTTAGTCAAGAATGCTTTTAATGTGCCAGGTGTTTTTAAACACGATAACGCTCATCCACATATCACTGTTCTAACCCAAAATCCTCTACGGAGTGTTGACATACTGCTTTGGTCTGCTCAGTCACCAAGATCTATCTCCACTCAAGCACATCAGGCATTATTGGAAGACAGCTCCAGCATCAACCGTTAACAGCATTAACCATCCCTGTGTTGACCAACCAAGATGCAACAGCATGGAACTCCGTCCGACTAACTGACATCCAGCACCTGTACAACACAATGCATGCACATTTGCATGCTTGCATTCAACATTCCGGCAGGTGCACTGGTTATTAATGTACCAGCATTTCATATTTGCAGTGGCTTGTCTCACGCTTACATTAACTTGTGGGTACACCAGTACTATATTACAGTAGAAGGTACTAGACACACACTTTTCACTTACATACACTTTATTAATGATGTCTTTACACAATGCTCACAGCGAAAAATAATGACATACAAAATATGGATGAACAGCTCACACACAGCCAGACAATTCAGAAAAGCCTGCCGCCACCCCCCAGGAGGACATAGGGTGGAGGAGCTCTCGGTGTGCTTCGAGGCGGTGTAACCAGCCATGTGTAGCTGCCCTGTGGGGAAAGGCAAGTACAGTCCATTGCTCTGTAGGAGAGAAGGAGATGAGGAAAGCACATTATCTTCGTGCCAAAAAGGAGGAGTGGAGGGGATGACCTGCGTGGCATAAGGGAATGTGTGGGGAGTGAGGGTTGGTTATGGATGGGGAGAGAAGAGGGATGGTAATGGTAAGACACCCGATGGAGTCAATGGAGGCAGTAATGTTGGCTTTGTCTGCAGAATGAGGTAAAGAGTAATGTTTCAGAGGGGTAATGTGCACAGTGTTGGGGTTGTTGAATCAGCAGGGAAGAGTATGATGAAGGAAGAGAGTATTGTTGTGGATATTGATCAATAGATCTTCAGGGGTGGACGATGAGCTGTTGATGGAGATCATTGTGACACTCGGTGGTGCTGGTGAGAGGTGAGTCATGGGAATGATCACACGAGAATCACTTGTCATAAGCACAACACTGGGGGAATCATTGTAGCAGTGGGAGGGAGGGGTGGCAGAAGGGGATGCAAGAATTGGTGTGCTCAACTGGAGTAGTTTCACTGGGTGGTGGGTTGTGCATTGTGATGTCTTCAATTGTCCAGGCTGGTTTTAGCCAGTTCAAATATACAGTTTGCGGCTTACCATTTAAGAGAATAACAAAGATGATGTTAGTGTGTGGCAGTACCTTGCGAGGGTCCGAATAAGGGGGCTGCAAAGACGCTTGAACCAAGTCATCAGGGAGCATGACATACTTGCAGGTGGTGAGGTCGCTGTGAATGAAGATGTATGGAGTTGTGTGGGTTTGGGGAGGGGGCACGAGAATGTGTGAGATGTGAGAGATATGTGAGGGATGCGCTTAGTTAATGTGGATAGAGTGGAGGGAGTGAGAGGATCGGAGTCCTCGACATACTCAGTGCGAAGGACCGAAGGTTTGCTGTACTGTACCTTGGCTAGAGATGATTGAAGATCCTCTTTGAAGACAGTACGTTCGACCAAGAGGACCCATGTTACTGCTTTCGCCCAACCACTGGTGTGACACATGAGCATTGCTTTCAGAGTGTGATGCCTGCAGCTGGCCGCGGTGGCTGAGCGGTTCTAGGTCCTTCAGTCCAGTCACAGGTTTGAATCCTGCCTCAGGCATGGATGTGTGTGATGTCCTTTGGTTAGTTAGGTTTAAGTAGTTCTAAGTTCTAGGGGACTGATGACCTCAGATGGTCCCGCAGTGCTCAAAGCCATTTGAATCATTTTTTTGTGATGCCAGCATTCCACAAGTCCGTTACTTTGTGGATGGTAGGTGGTGGTATGGAACTTGGCAGTGCCTCATAGATTATTACAGAGCTTAGTGAAAAGGAGCGATTTGAATTGTCAATCCTGATTTGTAGTGATAGATGGCGGGCAGCCAAAGTGGGCGAACCAGATTTGAGTGAAAGCATGGGCAACCAAGTCGGCTTATATGATATGTCGACAAGAGGGACAGCTTCTACCCACCTACTAGTTCGGTCAGTCATAGAAAGAATGTACTTAAAACTTTCTGTAGGAGGGAGGGGATGAATTGCATCAAGGTGAACATGGCAAAAATGTCCTTTTGGGGTGTCGAAGTGTCCAAGAGGAGGAAGCGCATACTGGGCAACGTAGCTACATTGGCAGGGAATGCACATGCACACCCTGGCACGCAGTCACTTTTAATGTTTGGCCGAACAAAATACTCGGTAAGCAGGCGTGTGATGGTTTTGATACCCAGATGGACAGGTTGTGTCGCTAGAAGTGTCACACAACACTGGAGTGGCTGATGCAGGTAGCAGTTGGGATTTCACTATAAGGGACAGAGACAAGTCTTGTAATAAGTTCTGTACATCGGAGGCTTGTTGCTGTAAGTGAGCCAACTTGTCCCGGTCAAGTGGCCAAGTAATGGAGTTAATTCTTGGCATGTCACCAGTGACAGTATTGTCAGCACCTTTGATGTAACAGACATCCATAGTGTACTAGGAAATGAGGTCCATATGTCAAAAACAACAAGGGGGAGGTTAGCAGCAGGGTTCCGTAAAGCATCTGCGAGGAGGTAATGGTCCATAAAAATTGTAACTTCATGACTTCCAGTGTCTTGTTAGAGTATTTCACTGTCTTGTAAATGTGGTATAACACCCTATCAAAAGCAGAGCATTTGGGCTGGGGGAGGACAGTTTCTTGGAGAAGCAATGAAGAGGCTGTGAGATGCCCCCTGTATGTTGCTGAAGTATGCTGCTGACAGAGGAGTCACTAGCATCTTTGGTAATAGAGATGCACACATTGACAACAGGGTGCTTGAGTGTGACAGCACTGGAGAATGCGATCTTGAGAGTTTACCAAACTTGTAACATAGCATCAGACCAGTTTGTGCGTTGGGGAAGTGTTCTTACCTGCTGAAGTGTGTGAGAGGGTCTTGAAGTGAGGTGGGATGCGGTATATAGTGCCTGAAAAAGTTTACCGTACCTAGAAACCTCTGAAGATCGCAGTAGGTTTCAGGTAGTGGTAGTTCAGAGATGAAGGTGACGTGGTCAGAAGTTGGGCGAATGCCGTTGGGGTTAACTTCATGACCAAGGAAGGTGATGCTAGTTGAAGTTGAGTTTTATTATGATTAGTTTCGACACCATTGTGCACAAGGACTTGTAACAGATGCCACAGGTGTTTCTGATGTCCGTCTGTGGAAGAGCAAAAGATAAGGATGTCGTCCATATATACATAGTAGAATGGCAGTGGGGAAAATAGAGAATTAATAAAGCCCTCCAAGATTTGGGTGGCATGTTTCAGTTCTTAAGGCATGAAATAACATTTGAGTAGGCTGAACAGTGTAATGTTGACTGTTTTGGTAATGTCATCTGCGTGCATATGTACACTCCTGGAAATGGAAAAAAGAACACATTGACACCGGTGTGTCAGACCCACCATACTTGCTCCGGACACTGCGAGAGGGCTGTACAAGCAATGATTACACGCACGGCACAGCGGACACACCAGGAACCGCGGTGTTGGCCGTCGAATGGCGCTAGCTGCGCAGCATTTGTGCACCGCCGCCGTCAGTGTCAGCCAGTTTGCCGTGGCATACGGAGCTCCATCGCAGTCTTTAACACTGGTAGCATGCCGCGACAGCGTGGACGTGAACCGTATGTGCAGTTGACGGACTTTGAGCGAGGGCGTATCATGGGCATGCGGGAGGCCGGGTGGACGTACCGCCGAATTGCTCAACACGTGGGGCGTGAGGTCTCCACAGTACATCGATGTTGTCGCAGTGGTCGGCGGAAGGTGCACGTGCCCGTCGACCTGGGACCGGACCGCAGCGACGCACAGATGCACGCCAAGACCGTAGGATCCTACGCAGTGCCGTAGGGGACCGCACCGCCACTTCCCAGCAAATTAGGGACACTGTTGCTCCTGGGGTATCGGCGAGGACCATTCGCAACCGTCTCCATGAAGCTGGGCTACGGTCCCGCACACCGTTAGGCCGTCTTCCGCTCATGCCCCAACATCATGCAGCCCGCCTCCAGTGGTGTCGCGACAGGTGTGAATGGAGGGACGAATGGAGACGTGTCGTCTTCAGCGATGAGAGTCGCTTCTGCCTTGGTGCCAATGATGGTCGTATGCGTGTTTGGCGCCGTGCAGGTGAGCGCCACAATCAGGACTGCATACGACCGAGGCACACAGGGCCAACACCCGGCATCATGGTGTGGGGAGCGATCTCCTACACTGGCCGTACACCACTGGTGATCGTTGAGGGGACACTGAATAGTGCACGGTACATCCAAACCGTCATCGAACCCATCGTTCTACCATTCCTAGACCGGCAAGGGAACTTGCTGTTCCAACAGGACAATGCACGTCCGCATGTATCCCGTGCCACCCAACGTGCTCTAGAAGGTGTAAGTCAACTACCCTGGCCAGCAAGATCTCCGGATCTGTCCCCCATTGAGCATGTTTGGGACTGGATGAAGCGTCGTCTCACGCGGTCGGCACGTCCAGCACGAACGCTGGTCCAACTGAGGCGCCAGGTGGAAATGGCATGGCAAGCCGTTCCACAGGACTACGTCCAGCATCTCTACGATCGTCTCCATGGGAGAATAGCAGCCTGCATTGCTGCGAAAGGTGGATATACACTGTACTAGTGCCGACATTGTGCATGCTCTGTTGCCTGTGTCTATGTGCCTGTGGTTATGTCAGTGTGATCATGTGATGTATCTGACCCCAGGAATGTGTCAATAAAGTTTCCCCTTCCTGGGACAATGAATTCACGGTGTTCTTATTTCAATTTCCAGGAGTGTATTTGATGGTAAGACTTATAGCCTTATGGCAGTCTATGCTAAACACACACGCAACATTCAGCTGTTGCATGAAGTCGTGGATGTGCGAAATGGGCTAATTGTCAATTATGGCAAGTTGAACTGTGAGAAGCATACACTCGGATGATGGGTAGATGAGCATGTCACAGTGAGACAAGGGAGCTGTACCTAGCAGAGTGGACGAACTTGGTATGCGTGTGCCATAAGTATGATGCAGCAGTGCAGAAGACTGGATATCAGGTGAGAGGCCACAATGCTTAAGGAGGTTAATTCTTAGAACAGGACTCTCGACATCCGCCACCTGTAAGGTTCATGGGAACTGCAGGAGTGAGCTGCAGCTGTGGCATGGCTGTGCCGTGGACTTTGATGTCTGAATTATTAGCTGCGCTGAGTTTACCAGGTGAGGGCAGGATGCTTAATGGATCAAGAGCTGGTGATATTAAACTTGCATCTGCACCAGTATCATGCAAGTGTTGGTTGAACTGTTGAGCATGTAGAGGCATAGTAGACCTAAGGTGATCGTTGGATGATGATGGATGTTGAAGGCGTTGCCCTGGAGGAGCAGCATGGGATGTGGTACCTACTGTGGCCCTTGCAGCATGTTTTCCATTGCACACATGATGGGGGGGGAGGGGGGGGGAGGATGACTGAATTATGACTGTCATCCCTGAAATCCACTTTCAATCACCACAACGGGTAGGTGGGATGAAGACCAGGAAGTTGTGAAGTTCCAACATCTGCTGCTGCACTGCACTGGAAGTGACCGAAAGTAGAAGGTGAGGAGTGGGGTACAGGGATACAGGTAGTGCAGATGGTCTGCCGCTAGGTGGCTGCACTGCTCCACCGCATAATGTGAGAGAGATTGCGCATCCTCTACAGGTGGGGAAGAAGGAGGGGTAGCCATATGCAAAGCAGGACTGCCAACGCAGGAATTGGAATCCGGTCTTGCAGAAGTGAGACAAGCTGGCGGTTTCACATAGCTTGATACACATGATCCACTTGATCCACATGTTGAAGTCTACATTCCAGTGGTTCTGTAGACAAAGAGCTGTAGCTGGATGTTGTATAGAAGCATGAAGATCCAAATGGCCCACAAGGCAGTTTCCAGCAAGATGTTAGGCTCGACAAGGGCATATAGGTGATGCCAGAGTTGTGTGGGTGTCCTGTCACCTATTTGTTCTGCATGAATTACATCATGCACCTCCGGTGGTGAACGAGAGAGATGCGTGGTGATGATCTGCCTTGCGTTGAGGTATCTGGAGGGGGAGGTGGGTTCAGGATGATATCACTGATAAGTTCCATGTTGGGGTGTAAAATAAAAAAAAAGTCATGTGACTAGGGCCTCCCATTGGGTAGACCGTTCGCCTGATGCAAGTCTTTTGATTTGACGCCACTCCGGTGACTTGCGCATCGATGGGGATGAAATGATGATGATCAGGACAACACAGCACCCACTCCCTGAGTGAGGAAAATCTCCGACCCAGCTGGGAATCGAACCCGAGCCCTTAGGATTGACATTCTGTCGCACTGACCATTCAGCTACCGGGGGCGGACGGGGTGTAAATGTCCAGTCAGGGATACAAAGCATGCATCATCACTGATGATGCTGCTAAGGTTCAGAATAGACTCCACAGAGTGAACCAGGTGAGAGAGCTGTTGTTGGTGAGGGGAAGTAGCTTAGGAAAGTGGCCTGGGGGTTTGGCCTGAGCCAGCACTGGAATACAAAACTGTGTACTAGAAACTGTGTACTAGACGAGGGCAGTATACCAAATAGAGTAAGGGCTGTGTGTGACACCAGTACTGTGCCTGACATCTCGGTCATAATGGGGTCACTTCAGAGTGTGACACACCGCAGCAGACATGGAAGCCATAGATGACATGGGTGCAAATGTGGATGATGCAGAAGACCTGACTGGTGTGGTATGAACAGCCATATCATTATATCATGAAAGAGTCCAGAATGCTTGAACTGAGCGGACAGGGTGGCACTACCTGAAGGCCGAAAAAATGACAAAGGGTGTCAGGGGTAGATGCTCAAGTGCTGCACAGTATGTTGCGGGGACAATATCCTTGGATCCCATTTGGTCACCATTTGGTCAAGGGCAGAAACCGAGGAGGAGACACGAAGGTGGTGTGGAAATTGATGTTTGACGTACTTCAAGCGGCACTCTATAGAGCACTCGAACATTGAACATAGCAGTTGGCATGTGACGCCTGATGTGTAGTATGATGAGAAGGCACTGGTTGTGGGAAACGTTGTTCACAACAAAAGGCGATAATCACTGAGGAGAGTCAATGCTGCGTGGAAATGCACATTAACTGGGTCACAACGGTGGGTTCAGAAATGGCTCTGAGCACTATGGGACTTAACTGCTGAGGTGATCAGTCCCCTAGAACTTAGAACTACTTAAACCTAACTAACCTAAGGACATCACACACATCAATGCCTGAGCCAGGATTCGAACCTGCGACCGTAGAGGTCGCACGGTTCCAGACTGTAGCACCTAGAACCGCTCGGCCACCCCGGCCGGCTACAACAGTGGGTGCTCCGGTACTATGTCATAGTAGAAAATACTAGAGACACACTTTTCATTTATGTACACAATATTAATGGCATCTCTACACAATGCTTGCAATAAAAATTAATGACAACATACAAAAAATGGCTGAACAGAACACACACAGCCAAGCAAATCAAAGAAGTTTGTCCTCACAGAGCTGATGGTTGACTTGGCTGAGTCGACTGCCACCACAAACCTGTGAACTTTCAATGTTAATCATGTAAATATGTTACCTAGACAAATGCATTCCCAAAATTTCATTACTCTGTATTAATTATTTATTGGTGCTGTGATTTTTCCCCTATCAGTTTAGTTTACTGCCTGATACCAAATTCACTCAATTGTTGCCTAGTTGTTTATTGACATATTTGGTACCATTGTCTGATCTGAGAACACCTATCCTTCTTACCAGTCTGTCTTTCAACTGTGGCATGAAAACTGTCAAAATTCACTCACTTTGTCCCTGGTTCTCTGAAAATAAATGTGGGTATATCTTGAAAAATCATCAACTAAGCCAAGGAAATAGCAACTGTCTCCTATAGATTCTTTTCCCATAGGCCCTCGAAGATCTGTTTGTATCAGCTGTAAAAGCCAGTAGATATTTTTGGACCTGTTTTAAATAGTAATCTGGCTTGCTTTCTTTGCATTCAAATTTCACGAGTTTAGTTACATTATTACATTCCTTTACCGCCAGTGCCATATCTTTTATCAAGACCATACTTTTCCTATTAATGTGTCCAAGCTTTCAGTGCAATAAAAAAGTTTTTGCAGAATATGTTGGACAACTACTTCCAACTTGAAGAACATCTAATTTATTAATATCCATTTTCTTTACTCGCTGTGGCTATCCCACTGCTACTCTAATCAATTTTTTAAATAAAAAATGACCTTGTTGCCCTTACTCAGTATTTCACTTACTGAAAGCAAATTTGTAGCAACATTCTTCTCATGATGTACATTATTTGATGTAATATCTAGTGATCCTCCTTTAACCTTCAAATTAAAACTTATCTTTCTTACCAGCTCGCATTGTAACTGAGAACCTTCAGCTGTCAAAACACCAACATGTATTTTATGAGAAAATCCACATAAAACTGATTGCTCTTGGGTAATATGCATAGATGCCCCAGAATCCAGGAACCAATCTGTACTCTTAATTTCACTTTTACCATAACAATAACATGCAGTTAGTGCTTTATCTTTATTGCTTGCCTTCCTTTCTGGATCTTTTGAGACCTGACTTTTTTCTTGTGCACTTTTTTTTTCTGTGCTGTACGATAAAAAATGTCTCATTATTTGGAACATAGAACAGGTTTTTTTCTTTTTGTATTTTGAATACAAAGCGACTTCTTTGTCCTGGGTAGGGTATTCTTGTACAATTCAACATCTTCTAGAATCTTGAGTTTTATGCTGTTGCCTTTAATTGGTATTCCTGAACTGTCTAAGCCCATTATCAAGGGGAGAGTACTGTACTTATCAAGTAGTCTCACTAGTAAAAAGTACCAGTCTGTTCTTCAGCAGTGTCAAAGCCAATATTTCTTGGACATTTCAAAGTGGAGATGATTTTGTTTACATATTCATCAACATTTTTGTATTTGTCTAAATGTGTGTTAGTAAGTTCTCTTAGCAAACCCACTTTCCGAGCCGAACCTCTGCCTTCAGATACTCTCCTTAGATTGTCCCATATTTCCTTCACCATGCCATAATTTTCTATATGAATGTAATTTACAGGACTGTCTGTAAGTATTAACTGGGATTTTGCAGTACAATCTTTATTCTGGGAATCTAAAACTATGGACTTTAAGGTTCCATCAATGACATCCCAAAGGTTGTCCAACTATAGATAAGCTTCTACTGCAAACTTCCAAGTTGCATAATTCCCTCGACACATGGGTTTCTCAATCTGTGGAATGTGGGCAGCAGCCATTTACACAGCTACAATATACTTACTGTAAATTATAAACTACTCACTGGTCAGAATTATTCAATTCAATCAGCTGGGTCCATAACCTGTTGGGTTATACACTAAGGTGACAAAAGTCATGGGATGGTGGTATGCACATATGCAGATGGTGGTAGTACAGTGTACACAAGGTATAAAAGAGCAGTGCATTGGTGGACCTGTCATTTGTACTCAGATGATTCATGTGGAAAGGTTTCTGACATGGTTATGGCAACGGGAATTATCAAACTTTGAATGCAAGATGGTAGTTGCAGCTATACATATGGCAGATTCGGAACTGAAAATTGGTTCTCAAGAATTGGTTGAATGGAAGCTTTTGTACGCCACTTTTTCCATGGGTGCATTTCATTTTCATTGCATTCTTCAGATGAATCACAATCTAGCATTTGCCCTTCTGGTAACTAGTTTTATGTAGCAGTTCTTCTTTAAAGCACTCCAGATACATACTCCTGACATTTAGGACTTGTGGCCGTTTCCAGAGATTAGTCACCAATCACATTAGTGAAGAGTAATTGATCTTTTTGCCTATTTGTGCACAATAAGTTACATTTGTTTGTGTCAAGGGTTGGTTACTGAATGCTGCTGTAGGCACTGATTCTTTGCAAGTCTGCTTTCATTTGTTATAATTTTGCATCTTAGTGACTCCCCTAATACATTCACAGTCAGCCTCATCAAGTTTCCAATACAATCCACCAGACAATTTATATGTAGATCATGAACAATAACAACCATATACAACTTTCATAGGATATGCTGAAAACTACTTTCACATTTGACTACTTTTCCTTGTTAAGGCTAAACTGTATATTGAGTGTGTTAGCAAGTCCAAAATACAGTCACAAATTGGGTCTTGTATAAGCTATAGTTTGTCACAGGGTAACTGCAGAACTCTATGAAACATTTTTCGGGAGTCAAGGAACATGTCATTAACCTGGGTGCTGCTATCTGTCGCCCATGGGATCTTGTGTATAAACAGAATATGCTCAGTTTCATTAATTTACAGTTAGTGTTGATTCCTGCAGAGGAGAATTTTGGACTCCAAAACAATTCCATATACATATATGTATACCATAAATAAAAAAATCCATGTAAAGCATCGAAGTAATTCATGTGCAGTGGGGTATTGTTAAAACCTTAAATAATTTTTTCTTGATGTGGGCCAAACTTCTATCTTCTTATAATGAAGCATCAATATTTATTTTTATGCAAATATATCACCAGCAGTGTAAAACAAATGCTTGTACTTTTGTTAATTTGTAACATCTAAACTAAAAGTTGTTTTTTACCGTGTATTTCAGTGGGAAGAAAATAGGCAGAAGTTTTCAGACTCAGGACGGAAGGTAGTGGAGATCTTAAAGAGAGCTTCTGCATTAGATGCTGCATCATCTGCTGTACCTAAACCAGAATGCATAGAAAAGTGTTTCCAGCAGCTTGCGAAGAGTTTTGATAGTAAAAATGGTGGCTTCAGTGAATCTCCAAAATTTCCACAGCCAGTGAATTTTAATTTTCTTTTCCACATTCATGCAAGAAATCCTTCTTCAGAAATTGGAAAAAATGCTCTTGACATGTGTTTATTCACTCTGAAAAAGATGGCAAAAGGAGGAATTCATGATCATGTTTCACAGGTATGCTAATGATCAAACATTTGGGGAGTTTGTACTTACAGTGTGTATTTTGTTAACTATATTCTTGACTGACATCATGTGTAATTATATTATGTTTGCTGCCATACAAATGCTGCTGCTTGCACAGATTTAGTTATACAACGTTATATATTTATAAAATATATGTAATGAGTGTGACATAATTGGAATCAGTCAACTCATACAATTTCTAGGGATGTTGTAGTAGTCTTCAGTCCTGAGACTGGTTTGATGCAGCTCTCCATGCTACTCTATCCTGTGCAAGCTTCTTCATCTCCCAGTACCTACTGCAACCTACATCCTTCTGAATCTGCTTAGTGTATTCATCTCTTGGTCTCCCCCTATGTTTTTTCCCTTCACGCTGCCCTCCAATACTAAATTTGTGATCCCTTGATGCCTCAGAACATGTCCTACCAACCGATCCCTTCTTGTGGTCAAGTTGTGCCACAAACTTCTCTTCTCCCCAATCCTATTCAATACTTCCTCATTAGTTATGTGATCTACCCATCTAATCTTCAGCATTCTTCTGTAGCACCACATTTCAAAAGCTTCTATTCTCTTCTTGTCCAAACTATTTACCGTCCATGTTTCACTTCCATACATGGCTACACTCCATACAAATACTTTCAGAAATGACTTCCTGACACTTAAATCTATACTCAATGTTAACAAATTTCTCTTCTTCAGAAACGCTTTCCTTGCCATTGCCAGTCTACATTTTATATCCTCTCTACTTTGACCATCATCAGTTATTTTGCTCCCCAAATAGCAAAACTCCTTTACTACTTTAAGTGTCTCATTTCCTAATCTAATACCCCCAACATCACCCGACTTAATTCGACTACATTCCATTATCCTCGTTTTGCTTTTGTTGATGTTCATCTTATATCCTCCCTTCAAGACACCATCCATTCCGTTCAACTGCTCTTCCAAGGCCTTTGCTGTCTCTGACAGAATTACAATGTCATCGGCGAACCACAAAGTTTTTATTTCTTCTCCATGGATTTTAATACCTACTCCAAATTTTTCTTTTGTTTCCTTTACTGCTTGCTCAATATAGAGATTGAATAACATCGGGGAGAGGCTACAACCCTGTCTTACTCCCTTCCCAACCACTGCTTCCCTTTCATGTCCCTCGACTCTTAGAACTGCCATCTGGTTTCTGTACAAATTGTAAATAGCCTTTCGCTCCCTGTATTTTACCCCTGCCACCTTTAGAATTGGAAAGAGAGTATTCCAGTCAACATTGTCAAAAGCTTTCTCTAAGTCTACAAATGCTAGAAATGTAGGTTTGCCTTTCCTTAATCTTTCTTCTAAGATAAGTCGTAACGTCAGTATTGCCTCACGTGTTCTAGTATTTCTACGGAATCCAAACTGATCTTCCCCAAGGTCAGCTTCTACTAGTTTTTCCATTCGTCTGTAAAGAATTCGTGTAAGTACTTTGCAGCTGTGGCTTATTAAACTGATTGTTCGGTAATTTTCACATCTGTCAACACCTGCTTTCTTTGGGATTGGAATTATTATATTCTTCTTGAAGTCTGAGGGTATTTCGCCTGTTTCATACATCTTGCTCACCAGATGGTAGAGTTTTGTCAGGACTGGCTCTCCCAAGGCCGTCAGTAGTTCCAATGGAATGTTGTCTACTCCGGGGGCCTTGTTTCGACTCAGGTCTTTCAGTGCTCTGTCAAACTCTTCGCGCAGTATCGTATCTCCCATTTCATCTTCATCTACATCCTCTTCCATTTCCATAATATTGTCCTCAAGTGCATCGCCCTTGTATAGACCCTCTATATACTCCTTCCACCTTTCTGCTTTCCCTTCTTTGCTTAGAACTGGGTTTCCATCTGAGCTCTTGATGTTCATACAAGTGGTTCTCTTATCTCCAAAGGTCTCTTTAATTTTTCTGTAGGCAGTATCTATCTTACCCCTAGTGAGATAAGCCTCTACATCCTTACATTTGTCCTCTAGCCATCCCTGCTTAGCCATTTTGCACTTCCTGTCGATATCATTTTTGAGACGTTTGTATTCCTTTTTGCCTGCTTCATTTACTGCATTTTTATATTTTCTCCTTTCATCAATTAAATTCAATATTTCTTCTGTTACCCAAGGATTTCTACTAGCCCTGGTCTTTTTACCTACTTGATCCTCTGCTGCCTTCACTACTTCATCCCTCAGAGCTACCCATTCTTCTTCTACTGTATTTCTTTCCCCCATTCCTGTCAATTGTTCCCTTATGCTCTCTCTGAAACTCTCTACAACCTCTGGTTCTTTCAGTTTATCCAGATCCCATCTCCTTAAATTCCCACCTTTTTGCAGTTTCTTCAGTTTTAATCTACAGGTCATAACCAATAGATTGTGGTCAGAGTCCACATCTGCCCCTGGAAATGTCTTACAATTTAAAACCTGGTTCCTAAATCTCTGTCTTACCATTATATAATCGATTTGATATCTTTTTGTTTCTCCAGGGTTCTTCCATGTATACAACCTTCTATCATGATTATTAAACCAAGTGTTAGCTATGATTAAGTTGTGCTCTGTGCAAAATTCTACCAGGCGGCTTCCTCTTTCATTTCTTAGCCCCAATCCATATTCACCTACTATGTTTCCTTCTCTCCCTTTTCCTACACTCGAATTCCAGTCACCCATGACTATTAAATTTTCGTCTCCTTTCACTATCTGAATAATTTCTTTTATTTCATCATACATTTCTTCAATTTCTTCGTCATCTGCAGAGCTAGTTGGCATATAAACTTGTACTACTGTAATAGGTGTGGGCTTCGTATCTATCTTGGCCACAATGATGCGTTCACTATGCTGTTTGTAGTAGCTTACCCGCATTCCTATTTTCCTATTCATTATTAGACCTACTCCTGCATTACCCCTATTTGACTTTGTGTTTATAACCCTGTAGTCACCTGACCAGAAGTCTTGTTCCTCCTGCCAACGAACTTCACTAATTCCCACTATATCTAACTTTAACCTGTCCATTTCCCTTTTTAAATTTTCTAACCTACCTGCCCGATTAAGGGATCTGACATTCCACGCTCCGGTCTGTAGAATGCCAGTTTTCTTTCTCCTGATAACGACATCCTCTTGAGTAGTCCCCGCCCGGAGATCCGAATGGGGGACTATTTTACCTCTGGAATATTTTACCCAAGAGGACGCCATCATCATTTAATCATACAGTAAAGCTGCATGCCCTCGGGAAAAATTACGGCCGTAGTTTCCCCTTGCTTTCAGCCGTTCGCAGTACCAGCACAGCAAGGCCGTTTTGGTTATTGTTACAAGGCCAGATCAGTCAATCATCCAGACTGTTGCCCTTGCAACTACTGAAAAGGCTGCTGCCCCTCTTCAGGAACCACACGTTTGTCTGGCCTCTCAACAGATACCCCTCCGTTGTGGTTGTACCTACAGTACGGCTATCTGTATCGCTGAGGCACGCAAGCCTCCCCACCAACGGCAAGGTCCATGGTTCATGGGGGGGTTTCTAGGGATATGAAATAGAATAATCACATAGGCTCACTCATAGGTAAAAAAGGCAGACTATGAGGGAAATGCAATCAGTCTACAAAGGAGATTGTTTATGGAAAGCTTTGTGGACCATCCTACAATTTTTGCTCAAATATGTAAGATCCACACCAAACAGGACTAACAAGAGATATTGAATATATACAGAGAAGGGCAACATAAATGATTGCAGGTTTTTTTGGCGTATGGGAGAGTACCACAAATATGCTGAAGAAACTGAACTGGCAGGCACATGAAGAAAGACACAAACCATCCCGAGAAAGCTTGCTTACGAAGTTTCAAGACCAAGCTTTAAATGATGAATCTAAGAATATACAACAACACTCATGGATTGCTCCCAAATGGATAGCAAGGGCAAAGGGTTTAAACAGTCAATCTTCCTCTGCTCCACATGTAAATGAAATGGGAAGCAGCCCTCTAATAACTGGTACATACCATATGCCAGCTACTTCACAGTGGTTTGCAGAGTATAGATGTAGAAGTATTAACTCTTAGAATTTCAAGGCTAAGAGCATGCCGTAAGGTCAGTATATGCAAAAGACCAATATGGAAATATTTGTCATCACAGTTTTTTTATGATACTGGAGTCAGTAATTCATAGAAGTGTTTGAAAATGGCCTATGGCTGAAATGAAATGATATTGTGAAAAATAAATGAAAACATTGACATTTGCAGGCAGTAGTGCATCATTCAACATTGTCACTGCAGCAAAGGCTGTCCTTGTAACAGTTGTGACAAAATATTTAAATATATTGACAAAAAATAGCTGAATTTGTGCTTGCCTTTTATGTGTTATGGCAGAGAGAGCCATTACAAATAATGTACCCCGGGTAACAAGAAAATGTTGGCAGCTGATGTGAGCCAATGCTCCATCAATGATATGCAATGATACTGATGTGTCTGATGTAGCTCTGATGTAACTGACAGGAAGAGCTGCCATGAAGGGGGACCTGGACATTGTTGTCATGAGGGAAGCAAGCTGACCACTGGAAGGCAGAAACAGTGATGAGACTAGATGTAACCCAAAGTTCTGTTACAGGACTTTGATGATTGCCCTAACACATGCTTGAGGAAAAGGACAGAGAAAGGGAGCAGTGGCAGGACCACCTGTGGCGTGGCAGGAGGAAGTCATGCAGGAAAGGAGGATGCAGAGAAGGTGGAAAGGGCTGGTGGTAGAGGGGCTGACAGCAGGCAGTACGGGGCGATGGAAACCACTGACTCGGTGGTGCCAGAGTTGAGAGGAGAAAGTATCTGCACAGGTGCCCAACAGGACACCACTGCAGTGACAGAAGTGACTCCAAAGGAGCCTCTAGCGGCAGGGTCAGCTGCAGTGGGGAATGTGGCGGCAGTGACAGTAGTGGTGTTGGTGGCTTCAGGCTCAATCGAACCCACTAGCCGCATCAGGCACTGTGGAGGAAAAGTCAACTCTGCAAGTGCCTGACCTGATACCAAAGTAGTTGCAGAGTTGGCTGCAAAGGAACCAGCAGCAGCAGGTGGCATCAGCAGGACACCAACAGGCTCAGTGGGAAAATAACAAGCCATGTGTGAAAATTAAGCTTATCTACTGCAGAAGCTTAAGAACATTTAAATATGTTTGGGATATGGTTAAGATCTATTTTTCTTTTTCACATTTTAATTTTCTTCTTCATTGAATATGCAGGATATTCCAGGCCACATTGAATGATGTAAAATAATAATTACTAGCAGTTTTTTAACTGATCTGTGTTGACAATTTAAAATTTTAATGCTGGCAATTTGAATATTATATGTGGTCATATTAAATTTAAAATTTCATTTTAGGGTTTTGCAAGATATTCAACAGATGAAAGGTGGCATGTTCCACATTTTGAAAAGATGCTTTATGACCAGGCACAGTTAGCTATTGCCTATTCAGCAGCCTATACAGCTTCTAAAGAAGAATTTTATGCTGACATTGTTAGAGACATTCTTACTTATGTGGACAGAGATTTAGGTGATCAGGTAAGTCATATATTCCATTATTTCATAGAATATTATCTGAAGAACACTAGTGATTAGGAATTGTAACCCATGGTCATAAATGTATATAGCTAAGTACATAGAAAGTAAATAAAAATTGTCCATGAGAAATACAAGATGTAGAGTAACCAAGTCAAAATTAGAATTAAATAGAAAATCTTTTGCTACTAAATTATAGTAATGTTGACAGCCTGACAGTATAGTTTTTTTGGATTCTTCCTTATAACACCATTATCTGAGAACTCGCCTTTAACTTTGTCATTGGTCCCTACTATTCACCTGGCTTCAACTTACTCTAATGTCTTGTCATTACTGTATCTATTTAACCACCACCCCCTCAACCTCTAATCTGGGCACTAAATTTTTATCTGGCCCACCATTATTTCTGTCATCGTCTTCCACTCTTTCAGCTACACATGCTCCGCAGTTTTTCATATGCCAAGTAATGGGGAACTTCATCTGAATTGATTGGCTATTGGTGTGCAAACCTGTGGTTGTTCTCTAAGAGTTGTCCATGCTATCATTCAAATAGTATTGTGAACCCTGTGAATGGTTGACCCATTGGAATGTTATGTATTGTGCATGAGCACATGAACTAAGGTGGCAATAGACCTGGGATAATGATATGTACATACACAGATGTCAGTAGTATCGTGTACACAAGGTATGAAAGGGCAGGCATTGGTGGAGATGTCATTTGTACTCAGGTGATTCATGTGAAAATTTTTCCAACTTGGTTATGGAGACACGTTGGGAATGAACAGACTTTGAATGGGGAACGGTAGTCAGAGCTAGATGCATGGGACATTGAGTTTCAGAAATCATTAGGAAATTCAATATTCCAAGCTGCACAGTGTCAAGAGTGTGCTGACAATACCAAATTTCCATATTACGTCTCACCATGGCCAATCCAGTGGCTGACGGCCTGCAGGTAACAACCGAAAGCGGCGGTGTTTGGATAGAGTTGTCAGTGCTAACAGACAAGCAGCACTGCATGGAATAACCACAGAAGTCAATGTGGTATGTACAATGAACTTACCTGTTAGGACAGTGCAGCAAAATTTGGCATTAATCGGCAATGGCAGCAGACAACCGACACGAGTGCCTTTGTTAACAGCATGACATCACCTGCAGCACCTTCCTGGGATCATTACCATATTGGTTGCAAAAATGTGGCCTGATCAGATGAATCTCAATTTCAGTTGGTAAGAACTGATGGTAAGGTTTGTGTGTGGTGCAGAGTGCACAAATCCAAGGACCCCTGTTGTCTACAAGGCACTGTGCAAGCTGGTGGTGGCCCCATAATGGTGTGGGCTGTGCTTACGTGGAATGAACTGGATCCTCTGGTTTAACTGGACTGAACATTGACTGGAAATGGTTATGTTCGACTACTTGGAGACCATTTGCAGTCATTCATGGACTTCTTGCTCTGAAACAATAATTTTGTGTCACTGTGGACCACAGTTGTTCATGATTGGTTTGAAGAACATTTTGGACAGTTCGAGTGAATGATTTGACCGCCCACATCACCCAACATGAATCCCATCAAATATTTATGGAACATAATTGAGAGATCAGGTCATGCACAACATCCTGCAGTGGCAACACTTTCGCAGTTATTGGTGGTTATGTTTCTGCAGGGGACTTCTGACTCATTGAGTCCAAGCCACGCTCAGTTTCTGCACTGCACCAGGCAAAGGTGCCCCAGTGTACAGGAGGTAACCCATGACTTTTTTCACCTCAGTGTATCTTTGCTGCATGTTCATGTAAGTAACACAGTTTTTTGTAAGAGAATCTCATTCTTGAGATGAGCATTGTGGCAACCAACACACACGCGCACGTGGCCGCCCCCCCCCCCCCCCCCTCGACGAGAGAGAGAGAGAGAGAGAGAGAGAGAGAGAGAGAGAGAGAGAGAGAGAGCATGATCTTAGAAGCACCTGGTTGCATTAAATTTAACTGAGATTCTGTGTAGTCAGACTCTTATCACCCAGGTTGCTTAATGAAATGAAAAGCTCTTCTTCAGTTGTAACTCATATTTTTCCTGCAATTAAGGTGAGTTATTAGATGTACTAATGTGCAATTCAATGAAAGATGTGGCAAAGTCACCCAGCCAGAAAAATAAAATCCAGAATAAAATGAAATTTAGGTGATCTAACAAGGCAAAAATAGACCAAAATATTTTTGTGGTACTTAAAAGAAGATATAATCCTTGAGAAGCTGTCAGACAAAATCCATTAAGTATTGGGAAGGGCTTCTGGTAATCTCTTGGCTGTGAGGGGGAAAATTCATTGTTACACTTAATGAAAATTCATTGTTACACTTAATGCAGCAAGAGTCAGTACTTTTGAATTCCAAACAACAGACCAAAAGCACAGTGTCTTTGCTGAATGGTAACTGAATCTAACAATATCCATCAACATTCCCTAAACATATTGTTATGGGTTTGATAGAGAGAGAGTGAGAGGATGATCATGTGATAGCTATAAGATTCTCTACAAAAGAAGTGAATGTTAAGCGAGAAAGAAAGATGGATTTTGTACTGATGTTCACTGGGTCCTATCTGTATTTATGTGGGAGAATTAATTCACCCCAAACCTGTGTTATATGTTCAACCCATTGAGATGCACTAACACTATCAGTTTGACCACATGTTTTTGCTACGTGGAAGCAAGCAAACTGTGGACATTGGGACAAAATGATCTATGTTGCTGGAACTCAATGTTTCTGCCCAGGAGCTTGCCACAGCTGCTCAAGTAGAGAGTTGAAATTGTGCCTCATTCACAGGGGAAAGAAAAATTAAGAAAGAAAAGTTGCAAAGTGTATAATTTGTGATGCGAACTTCATTTATAGCTTAATAAACGTGTTAAAGTTTGGTTTGAAATTTTCAGTGCAGATACATGTAAAGATACAGTTAAATAACACCATAATAACTTTAACTGATACATGAATCAACAGATGTGCAATTGAACCTATAAGAATTATCAGTAAACCATTTTAAAGTAGAACAGCAATGCTAACATTAAAACAACATTCCAGACAGTATTAAGGTTCACCAAAATTCTTGTTCGTTGATTAATCTCAAGTTCCAAGCATCATTATGCATGATAAAACATAATGATGTGGAATGTGTCATTTTTCATTCACATTGCAAATTAATGTGCAAATAGGGCTTCATACTGAACATTCATAAGTGTTTTAAATTTTTATTTTATTTGCTATTTTTTAATGTAGAGATGTGAGTTAGTAATTCCCACCCATCACTTGCATGTGAGTGATGGTTATATGACTTTTTTGTCAAGGTGACAGAATTTGTTCACCCATTCATTTATTCATTCACAGATTATGTTTCATAAATTCAATCATGAATGAATGTATGTGGAACAAGTCAAGGTAATTAACAAGCAGAAGCCGTCACTGCTGGCTACTTGTGTAAAGTATACCAACAACAAATTATATTATTAGGAGAAACACAGCTACTTTGAATGAAAAAAGACCCTGATCCTTCTCCTATACTATTCAGCTACTGTTTTTATCTATTACTTCAAACAAAGCATTTGTATGCTTACTATAATCAGCTGCCGTATACTGACAAAGTCAAGATTTATCTAATAGAAATATTAGAGTTACATGGAATTTACATTACAGGCTCCAGATATTGTGATAAGTTATAAAAGGAGTAGCTAATGAGGTTTTATTTAATATGTTTTTGAATGTTTGAAGAGTTTCAGTTTCATGCCTGATCTCCACCAGCAGTGTGTTAAGATTTTTTTGCACTACAGTATAAATTTCCATTATTAACTCTAGCTTGGCTGTATGGACACTGTTTACATACCTTATGGGGTCATCAGTGTTATTTATGAACTTCAAAATAATTTTAGTTTGCCATATTTATGATGTAACTGCACAACTGTCATATTATTGATATATTTTTATAATATTGTGAAAAGGGTAGATTGCTATGCACCATATAGCGGTGATGCTGAATCACAGACAAGAACAACAAGAAGACTACTAAACACACAATCTTTTGGCCAGAAAGCTTTCTTCCCAAGTAGAAACACACACACACACACACACACACACACACACATATTGACACAAACACAGCTCACACACGCGACCACAGTGGTCATGTGTGTAAGTTGCATTTGCATGAATGTATGTGCGTACGTTGTCTATTTCAGAAGAACATTCTGCAAAACTTGGATCTTGCAGTTCTAACAGAAATCTTCCTGATAGACAACTGGCAACATAAAGATTTCTACAATCATCACCTAATGGCAAAGAAGGGAGAAAGAAGACGACCCATGGGAGGAATATCTATCCTACTGAAACCCTGGATGATGCCCACCAAAAAAATCATAAAACAAGAAAATAGTATGCTGGTAGAAGCAGCAAACATAAATATAATTGAGCCTATTTTAAACTGCACACAAATGCTGTAGAAATAATGGACAAAATAGTCACATTCATCAAACAATGCGACAGCAAACTCACCATTATTGCAGGCGATCTTAACTGCAGAATAGACACGGAGAACTATAAAACAAAACTAGTCATTGAAACCCTAGAAGAAGATGGTTTCACCCTACTGAATGCTAGACAGATACCTGCATACATATGCCACAATGGGAAAAGCACCATTGATATCGCATTAACAAGAGGAGAAATAGAAGAAAGTATTCAATCAATATGGCATGACTCCATGACTCCTATATGAAAGCACATTCCAATGAAGATAAAAATAAATAATGTCATGTCACCGCCAGCAAGAAAGACCCACCACATCACACAAAGAAAAATTGATGTAGAAAAATTAACAAACCAGCAAGAACAAATAACACAAATAGAAACTTTAATAGAGGAAGGAGACCTTGAAAAAGCAACAGGCCAAATATAAGACCTCCTAAAAAATTCAGTGATACAAACAAACCCAAAAATAAGGACAGCAAAAAGATGGTTCAATGCTGAATGCTACAGCAAAAGGAACACTGTTCTAAGAACGCTCCACAGATTAAGAAACCAGCATGACGAGGAAACATACAAACTGTATGCAGAAGAGAGGAGAATCTACAAAAAACTAATAGAAGAGAAGAAAAAAGAATACATAGACAGAGAGGCAAAAAGAGAAACGGATGAAGCAGAGAAAGACCCATACATAGCAGCAAGACCAAGAAAAGTGGCTCATACACCAAATATAGACATGAAGGAATGGGAAGACCACTTCAGTAAGATACTGAACAAATGAGGAATCAAAACAGCCCCCAAGAAAGAGAAACAACATCAAACTAAGGAAAGTGGACAATATATGGGAACCTCTAAATGAAGAAGATGTAAAAGAAGTAATAAAAGCACTGAAGAACAAGAAAGCAACAGGACCCGATAATATATATAATGAACATATGAAAGGTGCAAAAGAGGCCTCCCAACACCTATGGATCAAACTATTTAACAAATGCCTGGAACTTGGAAGAATTCAGACATAATGGAGACACTCGACAATAAAAGTTCTCTACAAAGGTAGAGGAGACACAACAGACCCAAACAAGTACAGAGGCATAGCCCTGGAAAATACTCAGTTCAAGATGTTTTCAAAGATAATTACACAAAAAATCAAAGCCTCTGTGGACAGTCATCTCTCAGAAAGACAAATGGGTTTCAGATCTGGAAGATCAACACTTACAGCAGTCAGGCTATTTCTAAACAACATCAACGAAGTGCTACAAAACAAACAAATGTTCTACACAGTGTTCATAGACTTTACCAAAGCCTTTGATCTGCTGGAAAGAGATCTCATAGTCCGAAAACTGGAAAACACAATGGGAGAAGATAGCATATGGGCAAGAATAATCAAGTCAATCCTCGACTACAACTTAATCACAATATCAGACAACCTCTCTTTTGCGAACCTCATTCTGCAATCGAACGGAGTCTTACAGGGTGACCCAATGAGCCCTTTGCTGTACATTCTTGCCACTGAAGAAGTACTCTGAATTGGAGAAAATGAAGAAGATTTATATGTATATGCATACACTGACAACATAGCTGTAGGTTCAACAGATATACAGAAGCTGCAGAAAATCATTGAGAAAATAGACAAATGGTGCAGTGAACACAAACTACACATAAATATAACAAAGGCAGAAATGGTAATTTTCAGAAAAGGAGGCAAAACACCCAAGAATGTGGAAATCAGCGTCAGAGGACCAAAAATAAAAATCTCATCAGACTTTAAGTACCTAGGGGTGACATTGCAACCAACAGCCAAATGCTTCACAAAACATACAACAGAATGTGCAGCCCAAGCAATAATAGCAATACAAGACATCAAAAACATCTGCCTACTCAGTCTAGAAACAGCCATGAAATAAATCAGCGCAAAAATCTTGTCAATCCTGGCCTATGAGGTGGAGGTTATATGGGACCACCTGACAGAAAAAAATCTAGAAACATCAGAAAAGATAAAATCGACATATCAAAAAAGAGCACTAGACAACAAGATCTAGACTAGTGTACCTGCTAGTGAGAGAGACATTCCTAATTGAAGACATCAAACTTCGATATATGATGATGCCGCACACCAGGGCTTCCAGAAAGCAGCTGAAGTTCATAGAGGACAAACGAGAAAAAAATGTGGCCAGAGTAATATGGCACTGAAGCAATGAAGAACCGCTCATGGACAGCACCAAACTTCGAGCTGCGACGTGTCGTAACTAGACTTTCTATTCACGGCTTTGATCATCTAATTTGCAAAAACAAAACTTATCATGACCCAACCACAACATGTGTATGTGAACTGTGTAATGAAGCCTGTGAATGATATCACATAGAACTCTGCAGTAAAAGAGTGAAATCGATAAATGAATATGCAAAATGTTAAGCAAAGTAACTGTATATGGCTATTTGGCTGCAATTTTATTAAATAAATTCCTTTAGTCAAGTGGTACCATAAGACCTTCTCACTCCATTTTGATTCAGCACCTCTTCATTTGTTATTTTATCTATCTACCTACATTCAGCACTCTTCTTTAAAGCCATAGTTCAGAAGCTTCTATATTGTACTGTTCATATATTTTGTAAAATGAGCGTGAGGAATCAGTCACATTAAAGCTCATGTCAAGACTTACTTAGAGTGCTTCTTTCACATTTCTTTTTGTTTTGGTTAGGATCACAGAGCAGGAGTACAGTAATTACTGGTTTTGACTCTTTAATGGACATCTTCAAAAATCTATTCATTGTACATTGAATATAACAAACAAAGCACCTGTGACGTGCATTGTCATACTGACACATGACAACACATTTCATTTTTTTGCCGTATACTGCCTATTGTGTAGACATTATGAAGAAAAACAAGTATATAATATGGCTATCATTTTTATCTATAGACAGAGTGTTATTTTTTCCAAAAGTTGTTCTTTCCACTCACCATTTGTGTACAGAACAGAAAGTGGGAAAATGAAAATGATATCCAAAGTATCTTCTACTATACACCTACAGGTGGCTTGTAGAGCATTAATGTTGATGTAGATGTATTATTGTTGTGATGTCTTGTGAAAATTACAATGACTTGAAAACCAATGTGAATATTTTCGAAAATCTGACTCATGTTTAATTTTGTACTACAATTTTTTCAAAATCTTCCTTCAGTCTGGAGGATTCTACAGTGCTGAGGATGCAGATTCTTATCCAACTCATGATTCTAAGAAGAAAAAAGAAGGAGCATTCTGTGTATGGACTTTTGATGAGATTAAACGACTTTTGGCAAAATCGCTACCAGAAATGTCAACTTCTGCCACTTTAGCCGATGTTTTTTGCTACCATTATTGTGTGAAACCAGGAGGAAATGTAAACCCATATCAGGTAATATTTTGGGAAATTTGTATATGGTTTGACCACCCCCCCTCTTCCACCCCCCCCCCACCCCCCCACACACCCACATCCACACATGTATTCTTTCTTGGTAATGCAGATTGTGATATGTACTTATATAATTACTCTTGCTAATTCAAACCTTGATAAATCAGACTTGTCAATAAATGAAACTAGTTGTCTGGTTCCTTGGCAAATGCTTGATAAATTGAATTAATTCTGTATTTTTTTGTATATTTGATAAATCAAACCTATTGCCATGACAGAGCATCCACAAACATTTTATAATTTGAAGTCAGCAGCTATCCAAGTCTCGGTAATTTGAACTGTTACATCAATTGTTTTGGTTATTTTTTTCTTATTTAAAGGGACTGTTTTATTAACACAAGGGCAAATCTTGAAAATACGTCTCAAGTTTCTAAATAGCGTAGCTCAAAGAATAGGAATTGGAAGTCCATGTAACGCTTACCATCTTTCAACAGACCTTTTGGGAACATTTTGATGTATGAACCACAGCTTTTGGTCTCACACTTTTTTGTGCACTGTATTTTGCGTTGGGCATAAAATAAAGCGTGTTAATTATTTATGTACAGTATACAAGGCGGAATACAAAATTTTTGGGACTGGTGCTGCCATCTGGAAAGTAGGTGTAGTAGATATTTTGGCCGCTAGGTGGAAAGAGCTGCATATCTGTTGAGTCAGCATGTTCACAATGATTTCCGCAATACTCTGTGTTTGGTGTGTGGTGATTTTTCGATGGATCCGCGAACAAAACAGCGTTTTGAAGTGTGCACGGACCTTTGTCAGACTGCATCTGATGATCCAACCTTCTTGTCATGGGTTATCACCAGCAATGAGAGCTGGATTTACGGTTATGACCCAGAGACAAAGCAACAATCGTCCCATTGGAAGAGCCTGGGCTCTCCAAGACCCAAAAAAGCGAGACAGGTGAAGAGCAAAGTGAAGACCATGGTCATCATTTTCTTTGATACCAAGGGAATTGTGCACAAAGAATTTGTCCCACCCAACCAAACTCTGAATTCCATGTGCTACTGTGACATTTTGCGACGGCTCCGTGAAAATGTGCGGCGATGACAGCCCAAACTTTGGCGTCAAGGGAACTGGCTGCTGCATCAAGCAGTGCACCCTGTCGCATGTCCTTGCTCACCAGGACCTTTTTGGCAAAAACCAACATGGCGGTTGTACCCCATCCACCGTACTCACCAGATTTGGCAACTTGCATCTTTGCACTATTCCCAAAACTGAAACTCAAGTTGAAAGGCCGTCGGTTCGACACTCTATAGAGGATTCAAGAAGCATTGCCAGTGGTGGTAAACACCCTCAAAGAATAGGACTTCCAGTAAACGTTTGACCAGTGGCAGAAGCACTGGGCCTGGTGTGTACATGCAAATGGGAACTACTTCGAGGGTGATGGTGACCATTAGCCCAAAGGTAAGGTTTTCAACAGATGGCACCACCAGTCCTGAAAATTTTGGATAGAGCCTTGTAGGTACCCACATCTTGAAATAAAAAGAAAGTAGAAGCTTTATTTTGTTTCTGGGAGATCTTTACGCTAGTATCTTTAAAGCTGACTTTTAAAAAGATGTTACTGACATAAATTATGGTTCAAAAATTCTTTTAATAATGATTATCAAAAATTTCAGTAGTTAACACACATTGTTTTCTGTAGAAAATCTTCAATTTTCAAATTTTAGCCATGAGAACAGTCTACTTCAGGGCAGTATACAAAATTTCAGCTCTCTGTCTTTAGTAGTTTTTAACCAATGTGTACCAGAACATCAGAAAAGTGAACTTTCAGGAAATTAAAGTTAAAACTTGTTTCTCTATCTAACCTGTGTAACACTAATGCATCCCAGGCCCATATTCATCTTCTTTCTGGTGTTGTTCTTCCTCCTCCTTTTTCTAGAATTATTCTTCTTATTCTTGCTACTTTGGCAACTTTCAGCACTGATTTCTCTGCTTCGAAGAGTCTTCTGCAGTCAATTGCAATTAGAGCTCTTGACATACAGTAGTGCTCAAAAGTCTTTTGACAACATAACATTTGTTATTATTCCTGTTGAAATAAAGCACTATCAGACAGTGTATTGGGTATAGTGGAGAGCAGTATAACTGCGATTATTTGAATGTCTCAGGTTGGACTTGTTTGTGTACACTTTATGCTGCCAGATGAATGTGACTCTCAGCCAGCTCAAAAGTATTTTGACACAACAGTTTGCTCTGTGAATTCATGGATGTCACTTGCTTCTTAGTTCTGATTTCTACTGATATTTACTTACAGTGATTATTTCAATATGCTGAGACGTAAGGAATATTCGAATGACGTTTGAAATGCAGTGATAAATACACTAAAGCAAGGACTGAAACTGAAGTTGGTCGTATTTTTAGTGACTCATCAGCTCGTTTGTACATGGAAAAAATTGCATAATAAATGAAAGACTGTTGAAAATAAGCCTCACAATGAACGTCCAAAAAACACGTCTCCTAAAGTCGATCATATCATAAAAAACTTTTCAACAAGTGATGTTCATGAGTTGGCTGTAATGATACAAAGAGAATTGAAAGGAAAATGTAATGATGACATTCATGTTTCCTTTGTCAAATGACACTTGAAACTCTTTGGAGTACATGGACTAAGACCAATCAAAAAGCCAGGAAGGCCCTACTTGGATTTACAAAATAAAACAGATCATAGTCCAGTTAAGACTAGTCTAAAATCGTGTGGAGTGATGAGAGTAAATGTAATTTAATGTGATCCGATTGTATCAAGTATGTTCAACACCCTGTAAATAAAAGACTGACTTTTGGTTCCAAATTCCCACGGTCAAATATGGAGATGGCAGTGTAATGGTTTGGGGATGTTTTTCACACTCCGTAGTTGGACGGTTAGTTCAAATTGAAGGTAATATGGATCAGATCATTTATGAAACAGTATTGAAGACTCAAACACTGCCATATGCTGAATACCACAGGCCAGCTGGATGGTATTTTCAACAAGACAATGTTACCAAGCACAAGTCCAAGTACATCAGCGATTTTTTTTAAAATGCAAAAAGTCAAGGTTTTGGAGTGGCCAAGTCAAAGTCCGGATTTGAATCTTAAAGAACACCTGTGGGAGGAGTTGGGTCACACAATAAGAATAAAAAATATATGAACAAAGACACTTTTTTTGAAGCTCTTAAAACTGAGTGGTATAAAATTTTGATTGATCGGTTCCAAATTCCAAAAGTTGGCAACTCAGTGCCAGCAAGGTGTGAGGCTGTCATAAAAGCCAAGGGATATACCACTAAATATGGTTGGCGATAATTGTGTGTTAAGAAACGTGTTTTTTTTTTTTCAACAATATCAAAATACTTTTGCACCACCATTGTCCTCATTAAAAGAGGTTACACTCTATTATGTTGCAAACAAGGGCTAGTTGGTCACTATTCTGTAGAACATTGAATATCCATCAATGAAATAAATTACTGAATTTCATGATTCGTATTTGTTTTTAATTAATCTAATTAATATATTTGTCAAAATATTTTTGAGCACTACTGTATTTAGTCCACCAGACACACTCATCAATTATACAACCTTAAACATTGCCACTGTTCCATTATTAAAACCTAGCAGAGCATCCAGCACAACTATTTTGGAAGTATTTAGTTCTACCAGAACTGTTTTTGGTACCTGTCCCCAAATATAATTGTTAAAACTCTCATTAGGGTTTTGAATACCAATTATCTAATAATTTTCTGTCACTAAGACTCCCATATATAGGTTTTACAACTTCCATTATAGTAAATGGCAAAGACTGCTTATGTTTGTTGGTCTTACCTTGAATAAAAGCCCTCTAATAGTTACACCATGTCTCATAGCCAGGTAGACAGAGTACATGACTTACGTCATCACATGTGGCAGCTTTATGAAAGAAGGTGGCCCATACTGCATTTTTAAAAGGATATAATCAGATAAATTTTAAAAGATTTCCTCTTCTGTAAAGGTGGACAAACTCATTATTGACTTTCTCAATTTGTGAAGCTCTTTCTCCTGAATAAATCATTCACTTTTTCTGAAGCTGCAATCACTTGTTTGTTTGTATGCTTGCATAAGATCTACTGATTTCTGCCCCATTCAGATAATAATCTTTTGTGGTGCATTTCTTTTTTTTCATTTTCATTTCTTTCTTTCTTTTCAAGGAGTGTATAAAAGAATGTTAGAAAGTAAGTTACATGTCATACAATGCTAAGACCTTTACACAGCAAGAATGGTGCAATGTTAGAAAAGAGTACAGACACAGATCTGCTTTGGTGTGGGTAACAGGTGCATCACAGAGTGCGACTGAAATGACAAAGAAACTGGAAGTGTACTCCAAAGTTGTACACAGGACAATATGATTCTTAGGTGTGTAAATTGCTCACAGTGTCTCTGTGATATGTTGGCTGTGTATGGACCAAGTGCAGTGTCATATCCAGCCATAGTGAAATGGATCTGTCAATTTGACCAAGGCGACACAGATGTGGGCAATACTGATTTGGAAGTCCAGATCTCGCACCATGTGTTTTATATCTTTTCAGCAAGCCGAAGGGAAGGAGATTTTCCTGCGACGAGGGTACTCGTACAGAGGTTCTCAGATGACCAAGGAATGAATTTTTATCATCCAGGAATTTAATGATTGTTAAAACATTCCAACCACTGTTTACAGAGACGTGATGATTATGTTGGAAAATTGTGTCATATATCTATGTCTCTTTGGTGTGTAGTGCAGCATTCAATAAAAGTTACTTGACCTGCCACAATAATGTGTAACTTACTTTTTGAAATCCCGTCACATTTAACTTCTTAGTTATGAAAATTAGCCAAGCTATTGGTACCCATTATACTTTTAGTTGTATGTTTTCATCATATAAATTTTTTGGGAACTTTACAAGAGTTTTTATTAACTGTTCCTTGTTTTCACCAATTTCAAATGTAGGATCCTCATGATGAACTGAAGGGGCAGAATGTTTTAATAGTTGAAGGAAGTGAGGAAGAGACAGCTGAACATTTTAAACTTACATTGGAACAAACACGAGTCTTTCTCAAAGAAGGTTGTAATATTTTGTATGAAGCTCGCCAAAAAAGGCCTAGACCCCATTTGGACAGCAAGATGCTTACAGCTTGGAATGGTAATTATTGCGTTAAATTATACTTAGAACTTGGTGGTAGTATAAAAATGCATTCTGACAAGTAGCAGTGTTTAGTTTGTTTTTATATATTTGTGTTTTACACTCCTATATGACTAATCTCAAAAGATTGTTGGAGTTGTATATCTAATTATTGCAAATCATCGTTCTTTCTTAAATATGTTTTGGAATAGTTTTGTCATCATCATGAATTTTATTTCAGATAACATAGAAAAGAAAAATGCAGATGGTGCACAATGAGAGTAAAGTGATTTATGATGTTTTTCATTATTAATTTTGTGATTAAGTATGTAATGTTTTTATCTGTGCTTCAATGATCATCCCTTTTTTGTTTTAATCATCTGATACTACTTGCTTTTTGTAGTACTTTCACTGTGTGCTATAAGATCCACACTCAGACCCCATGATCCCTTTAATCTTTTAAATTTTTGTGAATTTCAGGTTGTGTGATGCTACACTATTGATTGAACTGTGTTCTGCTGCAGTGATTGGTATTTCAAGCCAATAGCTTCTCAATTCTTTTCCAAATAGTATATTTGTAAGGCAGTGCATAAGAGTTCTAATCAGTTGACTTTAATTGCAGATAACAAGAAACCCAGTGTATGTGCTTTTCATACCTATTTCATTGCCTGTTCCTTTCCGTTTGACTCCATTGTTCAGCCACTTTCTTGAAGTCATTCTCAGCAGCAGTAACCCAACTCTTTAATAACCTCCTGCTTTGTATTAGAGAACTGAATAACATCTCCAGCTTCAGTGGACAATTAATGTCATACCTATCAAAGCAACAACAATGATTACCATTGTCCCTGTGCACACTTGTTATGCTTGTATGCCCTTCTTTCCAACCACAATTTCCTCATTTCCCAGTCTGATAAGTCTGATAAGCTGGTTCAGATACAGAACTCACTGTATCAGAAAACATTTATTTTGTGCACCAATAAATTCTTTTTATATCTACCACTATCATTATTATTATTTCTTTCTTTCTCAGACGTTATGTCTGGTCAAAAATGGAAAGTGACGCGGATCTTGATCAAGCATGACTTCCTTTTAACTGTACGGTATATGTTATATTGCATTTAGGAACTTTTGGGTAATTGAACATGTATCAATAATTACGGATTTCTGTAGTTGTGTATACAAGTTTGGATGTAGCTGTATTGCATTGATGTACTGGTGGATAGTGTGTGGTATGACTCCTGTAGTTGATAGTATAATTGGTATAATGTCAACTTTATCCTGATGCCACATGCCCTTGACTTCCTCAGCCAGTTGGATGTATTTTTCAATTTTTTCTCCTGTTTTTTTTGTATATTTGTTGTATTGGGTATGGATATTTTGATTAGTTGTGTTAATTTCTTTTTTTTTATTGGTGAGTATGATGTCAGGTTTGTTATGTGGTGGTGTTTTATCTGTTATAATGGTTCTGTTCCAGTATAATTTGTATTCATCATTCTCCAGTACATTTTGTGGTGCATACTTCTTTGTGGGAACGTGTTGTTTTATAAGTTTATGCTGTAAGGCAAGCTGTTGATGTATTATTTTTGCTACATTGTCATGTATTCTGGGGTATTCTGTATTTGCTAGTATTGTGCATCCGCTTGTGATGTGATCTACTGTTTCTATTTGTTGTTTGCAAAGTCTGCATGTATCTGTTGTGGTATTGGGATCTTTAATGATATGCTTGCTGTAATATCTGGTGTTTATTGTTTGATCCTGTATTGCAATCATGAATCCTTCCGTCTCACCTTATATATTGCCTTTTCTTAGCCATGTGTTGGATGCGTCTTGATCGATGTGTGGCTGTGTTAGATGATACGGGTGCTTGCCATATAGTGTTTTCTTTTTCCAATTTACTTTCTTCGTATCTGTTGATGTTATGTGATCTAGAGGGTTGTAGAAGTGGTTATGAAATTGCAGTGGTGTAGCCGATGTATTTATATGAGTGATTGCTTTGTGTATTTTGCTAGTTTCTGCTCGTTCTAGAAAGAATTTTCTTAAATTGTCTACCTGTCCATAATGTAGGTTTTTTATGTCGATAAATCCCCTTCCTCCTTCCTTTCTGCTTAATGTGAATCTTTCTGTTGCTGAATGTATGTGATGTATTCTATATTTGTGGCATTGTGATCGTGTAAGTGTATTGAGTGCTTCTAGGTCTGTGTTACTCCATTTCACTACTCCAAATGAGTAGGTCAATATTGGTATAGCATAAGTATTTATAGCTTTTGTCTTGTTTCTTGCTGTCAATTCTGTTTTCAGTATTTTTGTTAGTCTTTGTCTATATTTTTCTTTTAGTTCTTCTTTAATATTGGTATTACCTATTCCTATTTTTTGTCTGTATCCTAGATATTTATAGGCATCTGTTTTTTCCATCGCTTCTATGCAGTAGCTGTGGTTATCCAATAAGTAATCTTCTTGTTTAGTGTGTTTTCCCTTGACTATGCTGTTTTTCTTACATTTGTCTGTTCCAAAAGCCATATTTATATCATTGCTGAATACTTCTGTTATCTTTAATAATTGGTTGAGTTGTTGATTTGTTGCTGCCAGTAGTTTTAGATCATCCATGTATAGCAAATGTGTGATTTTGTGTTGGTATGTTCCAGTAATATTGTATCCATAATTTGTATTATTTAGCATGTTGGATAGTGGGTTCAGAGCAAGGCAGAACCAGAAAGGACTTAATGAGTCTCCTTGGTATATTCCACGCTTAATATGTATTGGCTGTGATGTGATATTATTAGAATTTGTTTGGATATTAAGTGTGGTTTTCCAATTTTTCATTACTATGTTTTGGAACTGTATCAATTTAGGATGTACTTTGTATATTTCCAATATTTGTAGTAACCATGAGAGGGGTACACTATCAAAAGCTTTTTGGTAATCAATGTATGCGTAGTGTAGCGACCTTTGTTTAGTTTTAGCTTGATATGTCCCCTCTGCATCTATTATCAGTTTCTCTTTACATCCTCGTGCTCCTTTGCAACAGCCTTTTTGTTCTTTGTTTATAATTTTGTTCTGTGTTGTATGTGTTATTAATTTCTGTGTAATGACTGAAGTTAATATTTTGTATATTGTTGGTAGGCATGTTATGGGGCGATATTTAGCTGGGTTTGCTGTGTCTGCTTGATATTTAGGTTTCAGATAAGTTATTCCATGTGTAAGTGTATCAGGAAATGTGTATGTGTCTGCAATGTAACTGTTAAATAATTTATATCTAAAAACAAAGATGATGAGACTTACCAGACAAAAGCGCTGGCAGGTCGATAGACACACAAACAAACACAAACATACACACAAAAGTCAAGCTTTCGCAACAAACAGTTGCTTCATCAGGAAAGAGGGAAGGAGAGGGAAAGACAAAAGGATGTGGGTTTTAAGGGAGAGGGTAAGGAGTCATTCCAATCCCGGGAGCGGAAAGACTTACCTTAGGGGGGAAAAAAGGACAGGTATACACTCGCACACACACACATATCCATCCGCACATACACAGACACCTATTATATTCATATTGTTAAATAATTTAGTTAGATGTGAATGTGTTGAGGTGAACTTCTTTAGCCAGAAATTTGCTATTTTATCTTTTCCAGGGGCTTTCCAATTGTGAGTAGAATTAATTGCTTGGGTGACTTCATGTTGCAAAATTATCACTTCAGGCATTCGCGGTATCATCTTGTATGTGTCTGTTTCTGCTAGTATCCACCGTGCATGCCTGTTATGTTGTAATGGGTTTGACCATATGTTGCTCCAGAAGTGTTCCATGTCTGTTATGCTTGGTGGATTGTCTATTTTAATGTGTGTGTTATCTATTGTCTGGTAAAATTTCTTTTGGTTTGTGTTGAATGTTTGGTTTTGTTTCCTTCTATTTTCAGTTTTTTTGTATCTTCTAAGTCGTTTGGCCAATGCTTGTAATTTCTGCTTCTTTTCATCTAATTGCTCTATCGCTTCTTGTTGTGAGATTTTACCTAACCTTTTTCGTTTTTTGTCTGATATTTCATTTCTTATAAATTGTGTTAGCTGTCCGATGTCTTTTCTCAGTTTTTCTATTCTGATCTGTAGCCTGTGTTGCCATGCTGGTTTTGTGGGTTTCTTCTGTGTCTGGGTTGGTTCTGATCTCTGCCTAGTGTGTATATTTAGTGTAGTGACTGCTCCTATATAAACCAGCAGTTGTAACTCTTCCATAGTTGTGTTTTCATTTATTTTGTTGTGTATGATTGTGTTGATAGTTTTTATTGTTGTTTCAACTTGTGGGTTATTTGGCGGTCTATGCAAGAATGGTCTAATGTCTGTATTTGTGTCTTTGTATTCTATATATGTCAGCTGAAATTTCTCTTCTATATCTAACATGTGTGTCACTTCGTGTTCTATTTGTGCTTGTTCTGGTGGCTGTCTTAAGATTTCGTTTTCCTCTGATTGTTTAATTGATGCGTGTTGGTCTTTGTTTGCTCTGGGATGTTTGAGTCCATTAATCTATTTTCTTCTTCTTCTTCTTCTTCTGATTGCACATTATTTTGTTCCAGTATTTGTTGTACTTGTTGTTTGATGTTTTCTAATTCTGACTGGGGAATCCTGTTATTTTTGATTATTACACGGATTTGATCAGCTAGTCGTTGTTCTGTTAAAAGTTTTAATTCTGGGTATCTGGTAATAAATGTTGTGTATACTTGTGATCTGTATCCAGTTGTGTTGGTTCCTATGTTTGTTGCTTGGTAATAACAGAACATGAGGTGTCGATTAACTTCATCTGACCATCTCATCCTCTGTCTTTGTTTTCCTTCTAGGGTGGTTGCAGGAAGCATATCCTGCAAAACACCTCTATTTGGATTTAATTCATTTTCCGTGTGGCTAGCAGTGTCGTTACCATTGTGGGTGGGCGTAGGGTTCAAGTGTCGTCCCTGACCATGACATCGCTTGTCCGAGGCTTCATTAGTTCTGTCCTGAACCAACCAATCACACTAAAAGGGGGGTTAGCCCTATTAGTGGTTTGTTCTTTTCGTCGCCTTTTACGACTGGCAGGACATACCGGAGGCCTATTCTTTTCCCGAGGCCTATTCTTTTCCCGGGCCTCCACGGGTTTTATTATTATTATTATTATTATTATTATTGTTATTATTATTATTATTATTTATATTGTTTTTATTGTTGTTGTTGTTGTTGTTGTTGTTGTTGTTGTTGTTGCTGCTGCTGCTGCTGCTGCTGCTGCTATGACGACGACGACGACGACACCGACAACTACCATTACTATTAATATCCCTGTTAGTGGTAACAGCAACAGCAGTAGAGGTGCTGCAAGTTTTAACTTCATTAGTTCATAGTCTGTTTTATTTACTTAAATTGCCACTATAGACATTCAAACCTTTTTATTACTATTTGTCATATTAAAATTGTTATTTCTTGGAGGTAACTATAATGTGAAAAAGATCCTGTGTGTGCGAAATCCTGGTCTGATGCAAGAGAGGGCCTGATACCTCTAATCATATCAGGCTTAATACATAAATTTTATTTTAAGTACAAGCTTTTTGCTGCACTATTTATTTATTTATTTATTTATTCATAGTGATACAAATTACATGATAAGCCCATTTCGGCTTGTTATCATTATTAGATCTACCTGTGAAGATGGTATAATATGTACAATATTGTTTCCTACGTCTACGTTAGTCTGTGTCTGCAAGTGACATCTTCTGCTTACGTCATAGCTAGCAAGATGTTTTCCATATGGCATCGTGGAGTGTCAATGTTGGTTGTCTTTTTGTTATGATTGATCACATTGTGTATATGTTTACTTTGTGTTTGCATGATCTTGTTAAGTTATTTTTGACAGCTTTGGCTCCAGTGATAGTATATGTTCGCAATGGAATTTCTATTTTTGGTAAAGTCAGTGATTACGTTCAATTTTACAGAGATAGTATTTTATGATTTTTCCACAATTTTTATCACAATAATTTACCCATTTTCTTTTATTATGTCAGTAAAATTTTCAAGGGCTTTTCATGTTGAAAATCTGTTGTTTGTTGAGGGTATCTTCTGGGTACTTCTCTGTCTGAGTCTAAATTTCCATTTCCTCCAAAATATTCATTGTATGTCCTCTAGGCACTTTGTGTAGAATGTTTAGGGCATTTTCAATATTTTCTACTCTATGTTCTTGGCCTTTAACAAGCATGTAGAATGTGGATTGATTACTTTAGTAGTCTCGTTTGTATCCTTTAAATCTGATTCTGAAATTCCTGCCGCCTGCCTACCGTCTGATATAAAATTTATTGCAGTCGTTATAAAAAATTTTGTAGATGCCTTTATCTGAAAAAGTGAAGATATTATTTTTTGTTGCTTAAACAAATTGTTCATCTTGTCTGATATTTGGCCTATGTATGATGTTGAACATGGGTAGGTTATTTGCAATTTTTTTTCTTTTTAATATTATTTCTTTATATATACCATCTGTTTTTGGTTTTATATGCTGTTCACATAATTTTTGCACCATTTTGAGATTGAAGTCAGTTCGTTGTGCTGTTTTTTCATAGCATTTTTGTTTCATTTTGCATCACATTATTATTGGGAGGGAACTTTAAAATAAAGTTGTATTAATCATTGATTTGAACTACTTGTAATTATTCAAATTTGGATGACAAGAATTTTTATTTATGATTATGTCAATCATATCAGATTTTCCATGTATTTCAAATTTGTGGTTGCTGCTGTTGTTGCTTATTTTTAGGTCTAAAAAGTTTATGGGTTTGTTTTGTTCTATTTCCATTGTGGATTTTATGTTAGGGTGCAAGTTGTTAAGTTGCTGATGGATCATTTTTATGTCTTAGTCATCTCCGCCTACTGGTAGTAGTGTGTTATCAACATATCAGTGCTGATAGATTGTGGCAACTTCTTCCATCACCTCCACGTGTAACACCAGATGATGGGCTGCACACACCGAAAACGAGCAATTAGCCAAGCGCCTGCCAGCCAAGGTACCATCGCATCCCCCCCAACACCCGTCCTGGTCACTGCAGCCAGGGGTGAAGCTTAGATGGCCACGTTCTCTGAATGCCAGGCATGCCAAGCGATCACAGAGCATTCTCTTCTTCTGCTTTGATGGGGCAACATCTCCTGACTGCACTCTTGGCAGCTCGCCTGCACAATGCCACGTAGCTCACATTGCCGGTTTATACACGAACAGCAGGATTCTTACCCCACAGCCAATGTCAGTGTTTTGTCACGATTCATTTAACAAGAGGAGTACTACCACATTTTATGCACTATATTCCTGAGCAGGGTTCTTTTAAGATGCTTTAATTGACAGCACTTTTACAAAGCCTGATGCTAGGCACCTGATTTGTCCCCCAGGCATCAGCACCTGGAATACTGCGTGCAGTGTGGTGTAAATAGTGCAGTGAAGTGCAGTGCGTGTCAGGAGTACCAGATGTGTTTATTACCATTCCATCCCTGGCAGTTTTGACACGCCTTTGCCGCCAAGCGTACCACGAGGAGATGCCAGACAAAGGCCATTCACAATCTGCCCCATTCCAAGACTCCACTGTGAGTGAGGTGGGCCCTCCTTGATTAAGAAGTAGTAACTTGTTGTATTTCACTGTAGTTGTTAGCTTTCAGGGCTAATATCTCCAAACCAGCTCTTGAAGTTCTTTCAGCATGCCCCATTATTTATTGTTATTGTTCTTAATAAGTGCACCGCTATAAGCTTGTATTCCCCTTAGAAGCATAAAAGGGAACCTAAATTGTTCCTTTACTGGTGACCACTGCGAAATCACAGTGCATAGTGTCATGGCCAAAACATGCTGTTTTTTCTTTTTTATTATTCGGATTAGTACAGCCCCACGTGGTAATGAAATCAGTTCCCGTTAGGTTGACCGGATCCCACTCACACCACCACCCGCTGCTCACCTTCTCCACCCCTACCCGCACCCATCCACACACCCATCCTCCTGCATGCATCACCACTCCCATCCTGCACCCCTCCACACACACCATATGTTTGAGCACACCAATGCTTCCGTCCGCAGCCCTCTCAAGCCCCTCCACATCCACCAGACCCTTGTGTGCTCTACCATGCTCCTCCGTGCCGTACCTGCAGCTGACACATGTGCGCCCAGACAAACCGCAGTTTACCATGCTGCATACTTTACACTGCTATCCACAACAACACACAGTGGAGATTGTATTGCCTGGTCCTTACTATGCTTGTTCTGTCTACCTTCTTCTTTGCAATATTGCTCCCAGTACCACCCCACATCTGTGACATGCTGCCTGCACTGTTAAGTCACAATGTCACCGAAAAATGTATGCCCTGTGGCAGTATGCCTTACATGCTCTCTAACTAGCAGCCCCCCCCCCCCTCCCCATTACCCCTCCTGCTCCAGCAACTACAAGCACTTCAGAGGTGTCGGAACTTCACATGCAGCTGTCAGCACTACAGAATCATTTGACTCATCTGCATCCAGCACAAGCTGACTCTGCAGATCCTCTGTGGTTGTGGGGCTGCTCACTTGCCCCCCTTCAAACTGTGAGCCCCATGCCTGTGGTTTGCTTCTATCGAGGCAGTTTTCACAGGTTTCTGTATCATGAGCTATGGAACAAAATTCGGGATGGTTTTCGGCCACCTTGACCTAACCACCACCGCCAACGATCTGGGATGTTATTTCACGTCCACTCCTATCCAGGAGCTACACTAAATTAAAAGAATGCATCATATCCAGTTTCACCCCTTTGGAGCTGCAATGGGCCCATAATTTGTTGTAATCCAAGCAGTACGACAACGTGTGCCCATCCCTGTTGCTGGATCACATCCAAGCACTCGGCGAGCCACAGATCCACCCCAGAGGCCTGCACCTAAACTACTGGCTTTTGCACCTTCCCCTCCCCATACAGGCTGCCTTTCCTTGCACACCCATGTTTCGTTAGGTGATGTAATGATCGTGGCCAATAAATGGTTTGAAACCCTGAACTTCTTCTCTGCTGCATCTGCAGTACAGAATGCTGGCTGTCAGCCTGCGGTTCCAGCTGGCTATTCACTCACCCCTCCTGCCCCACCCCAAGCCACCACATGCGCAATGTCACTCGACCCCCTGCTGCGAATGACCCTCCACTCAGGATGGAGGCCCCTGTCCTGACCTTCCTGAGCTCTGAGATGGCAGCACTTACCACCAGTGTCACCCACCTGCACCTCAAGCACCTGCTGTCATGTGCTGACTGCCTCCAAGCATGTGATGCCGGCCCAGGCAGAAACAGCCACCCCCATCAGCACGGCTCTAACCACCCCCTTGACAACCATCGTGAACTAGGCACAACTTGCTGGTACCGCCAAAGGTTTGGCTAGAACATGACCAGCTGTGGACCTCCATGTTCCTGGTCCCCAAACCATGGCAGCCCACGGAAGTAGCCATGCCCTGTTGCTGTATCACTTCACAGCGCCTGTTCATATGGGGTTTGAATGACACTAGTGCCCTTGTCCACTACCTCATCGACACCGGCTCCAGCCTGTCCATATTTCCTTGCAAACTACTACTAAAGCCCAGATCCCCCTCCTCCCCTCCTCATTACTGCTGCCAGCAACTTGGCCATCCCTACTTACAACGTGCATACTTACTTGCTCGATATAGGCTTACAATGCGAACTCCAGTGGACTTTCACAGTTGCAGACATTAGTGACCCCATTCTGGATGCCAACTTCCTCACTCATTACAGCCTACTGGCTGGTGTTGCGAAGCATCATTTAGTTGACAGCACCTCTGGTAGGACCCGACGGCACCTCTGGTAGGACCATTTGCTACAGCTTCTGCCCTGCTGTATGTTTTGCTAAGAAACAGTGGCAGTTTCAGGCCCATATGCTCAGCTCCTTGCAGAATTTTTCCTCCTCATCCAGCCAGCCAGCACCCAGTGCCGCCGCCCCCCCCCCCCCCATGTTCAGCATGACAATATGTGTTACATCACCACAACCCTTACCCCGGGTTTTCTGCCATGCTTGCCCCCCATGAGTGCAAAATCATACAAAAGGAGTTCTAAGAGGTGCTCAGCACCGACATAGTTTGCCCATCCAAAAGCCCCTGGGCTTCAGCTCTTCACCTAGGCCCAAAGAAGGATGGTTCCTGGGTCCCTTGTGGTGGCTACTGTAAACTCAATGCCTGCACAATCGCTGACCACTATCCTGTCCCACTCCTCTGCACCAATAAGAACACCATCTCAGGAGCTACTATCTTCAGTAAGATGGATTGCACTAAAGCTTGCATACAAATCCCAGTCGGCCCAGAGAACATTAAGAGAACAGCCATAATCACACCTTTTGGCCTGTTTGATACTGGAAAAGAGCCATAGCCATACCTTTCTGCCTTTTTGAGAGTGCATTCATGACATCGGGCCTCCACAGTGCTGCATAAAAATGGCAGTGACTTTTGGACAACATCCTCGTAGACACACTGGGGTGTTTCGCGTACCTGGATGATATACTCATCTACTCCAAGGCCCCTACCGAACACCACCAACACCTATGCAAAATTTTTTCCTACTTCAGAAAGCTAGAGTGAGCCCCAACATGGCAAAATGCATTTTTGGGGCAAGCGAGGTCGAATTCCTTGGAGACTTTGTCCCTGCTGCTGGCTTCTCCCCTGTCCTTGAGACAGTACAGGCACCTTGCATACCGTTCTACCTTTAAAGGCCTCCAGTGTTTCATTGTCGTGGTTACCTTTTTCCGTTGCCATCTTAAGGATGTCCCTGCCACCCAAGAGCCCCTTACTACAGCACTCCATGGCGATAAAAAGAAAGGCAACAAACTGGTTCCTTGGACCCAGGCCATGTTCCTTCCAGAAAACGAAACGGGACCTCCCCAGTAAGGCCCTTTTGGCCCACCCCCACCCTAGTGCCTCCCTCCCAATAGTGGCAGACGTGAACCAGATGGCTATCGGGGCTGTCCTACAACAGTATGTGGATAACATCTGCAACTGCTCACCTTCTTTTCATCCAAGCTCTCTAATGCCAATTCACCTACTCACAGCCCACGAAGCCATCTTCTATTTTCAACATTCAGTTGAGGGATGCGTCTTTTCGATCTTCATGGACCACTGCACCCTCGCCTCTGGTTTTTGCAGAAAAGACATAGACCAGATCTCATTCACTACCAACATCTGGCATGTTGTTAGCATCAATAACATTGTGGCAAATTGCCTTAGCTGCACCTGCGCCATCACCCAACCTTTAGATTGCATTGTCCGGGACACTGCTAAAGAGACCTGGACATAGCCCACACCCTTCAGAATGCTGACTCTGGCCCCAACCTGCAGCTAAGATCCATACCCAGCTCTGACTGTAAGATCTGGTGTGATGGTCTCATGGATTCTTCACAATCTGACAGTTCCAACTATCGCTCCTACTCCTTATTCCCTCCTTCCTTCCAAAAACTGACATTTGACTGTGTCCACAGCCTCATACACGCAGGCCTTCCTCATGAACCAACACTTCATGTGGTTGGTCATCCGTTGTGAGTGCAGCAACTGGGGCTCAGTTCTGTTTTCTGTGCCAGTGCACCGAGGTCAGGTGGCACATTCACTTCCCTGTGGCTGCCTTTCCTCCTCACACGACACTGATTCATGCACTTTCACCTCGACATTGTTGGCCCACTACCTTCCTCCATTAGATATCGGTATCTGCTGATTATTATTGACAGATTTATGTGCTGGCTGGAGGCCACCCCCATCCCTGACATTTCAGCTGAAACTGTGGCTGCAGCCTTTGTTCCGACCTGGGTGTCCCACTTCGGGTGCCTGTGCAACATCAGTACAGATTGTGGGTGCCAGTTACCTTGGCCCTCTTCCGATCTCTGACAGCCACCTGTGGCTCCAATTTCCAACACACCACCAGCTACCACCCTGCAGCTAATGCCATGTTGGAGTGATTCCACTTTACACTTAAAGCTGCTCTCACATGTTATTCTCCCAAATGGTCCAATGTACTACCCCTGATACTCCTAGGCCTGCGGATTGTACACAAAACTGACCTGGGAACTTCTGCCGCTGAGCTGGCATATGGACAGCCACTCGCCATTCCTGGCAGTTTTTTGAAAGTGACTCTGCTCCCTCCTGACAGAACATCTCAGGTTTCATGCAGCAGCTCCAGGGCTTCATGGATCAGTTGTGACCAAAACCTCCGCAATGTCATGATGAGCACTCTACCTTCATCCACCATTACCTAACACCATACTTTGGGTGGATGCCTACCAGCTGCTGCTCTGCCCTCACTATTCAGACCCGCACTGTTGTGATGTGGGGGCTAGATGTTCTCCATTTGTGTGAACGGGATCGAAACAACTCTCTTCATAGATGGGCTCAAGCCGGTCTAAGTCGTAGAGCCCCATCCAGCCAGCAAGTACAGCACCATTGAGGTGGAGTTGCCCCCCTCTATCACCGGCCCCAATTGCGGCACCACTAACACAGCCCCTCAAATGACACAGGCCAACACCATCCCCTGTGCTGTTCCCCACGTGCCACCAGCTGATGCCACCCACTGACACCATATAGCTGCAGATGATGGCTGCATAGACCAAAACCAGTGATCAGCAAAGTGCCTGCTAGCCAAGGTACCACTGCGTTGCATCCTCCCACCACCTTCGCTGGTCACTTCTGCCAGAGGTAAAGCTTAGATGGCCACTATTTTTGGACACTGAACACGCCAAACCATCACAGGGTAGTGTCCTTTCCTGCTTCAATGAGGCAACACCTCGTAAACATGCTCTCAGCAGCTCGCCTGCGCAATGCCACTTGCCTTGCATCGCTGTCTGCTCCAATTTGCTGGGGTATGCATAAACAGCAGGATTCTTAAATCTTGTCCAGTGTCAGTTTTTTGGCCCAGTTTATTTAACAAGAGGAGTGCTACCACATTTCCCACTCCACCTTCGCGAGCTGCATTCCCTCAACTCACTTCCATTGACTATGGGTGTACAAAGCCTGATGCCCGATGCCTGGTTTGTACCTCCAAGTACCAGCACCTGGAAAACTGCGTGCAGTTGGTGTAAATATTGCAGTGAAGTGCAGTGTGTGCTAGGGGTACCAAGTGGGTTTATTACCATTCCAATCCCATGCGTTTTGCCACCCCTTTGCCACCAAGCACCTCACTGAAGCGGGTTTTCCCGCACTGCCAGACGACTCTGAACAAAGGTCCTAGCTTTTAGGGATAATATGTCCAAACCACCTCACGCAGCTCTTTCAGCACAATGTGTTATTTATTGTTATCTTACCTAATTAGCACACCACTATAGGCATGTATGCCCCTTAAGAACATAAAAGGGAATGTAAATCATTCCAGCAAGATAATTTTTGTTATAATTGGTCAGTCTGAACTGAAGAATTTCTCTTCCAACATATTAATAAAAATGTCTGCTGTGAGCATGTGATACAGTTTTCCACAGCTAAACCATCTAATTGTGTACGTACAGCATACAAAACGAAAAACAGATGGCATATGTAAAAAAAAAAAAAAAAAAAAAAAAAAAAAAAAAAAAAAAAAAAAAGGGGGGGGAAGGAAAAAATCACAAATAAACCGTATATATATATATATATATATTCCAGCTCTTCAAATCCAGGTATCTACAAATTTTCTCATGACCATTGCAATAAATTTTACATCAGCCAAACAGACAGGCAGGAATTTTGAAATTAGATTTAAAAAAACACACATGAAGTGGCAAAAGCAACCAATCTGCATTCAACATGCATTTAAAAAGCCAAGCACATAAATCAGAAGATATTGAAAAAAACTGAAGAATTCTACACAATGTATGTAAAGGACATACATTGAATATTTTGGAGGAAAAAATTGACACTCATACAGAAAAATACCCAAAAGACATCTTCAATGAACAAACAGATAATAAAAGAACGTATTTTATGTAAAGATCCCAAAATGGTATCTCTGAAAAATTAAACATAATCACTGACTTTCTGCAAAACAGAAATTCCATTGAAAACATATAGCATAACTGGAGCTGAAGTAGTCAAAAAGCTTTGCAAGATCACACAAATAATAAATAAACATATAGATAAAACGATCATATCACAACAAAAAGATAATGCATTTATGCTCCAATATTTCATATGGACGACATCGTACCAACTAAGATGTAAGCGTAAGGTGGCATTTGCAGACATGGACTAACATAGATATAAAGAATGATATTATACGTATTATACCATCTTCCCAGGTAAACTTGATAATGGCAAAAAGCCAAAACAAGCTTGTCAAGTAACGTGTGTCACTGTGAGTAAATAAATAAATAGTGCAACAACAAACTTGTACTTAAAATAAGTAAATAAGAAATAAAATAAAAGTTAATATTATTTGTTAAAACTTCTAAAGTGCTATGTACGGTTGCAGGGTTGATGATATCAGGATATTCTAAAGCTTATGAAGCCTTACAAGATAAATCATATGCTGAGAGAGCTATTAAGGCAGCAAATTTCATAAAGGAACACTTGTACAATCCCCAAACTCAGACTCTATTACGAAGTTGCTACAGAGGTGAAGATGGCAGTGTAGTTCAAATGTAAGTTTTACTATCATAAAGTTTGAGTTGTATATTTATTTAATATTTTCGTAGTTGTTTGCCAACCTTGCATGTTGAAATCGCTTAGTTTTCTGTTGAAAAAATCATTAACCACATATGTTTTAGGTGTGAGACTACTTCAGTAACAAATGAAAACGAGTGTTTTATTCATTGAAAAAATAAGTGTGAATCCTGGCAGACAAGGACTTTTCTAAAGCAGTCTCTTTCAATTGTATACAGTTGGCCGACAATTATGCCATGTCTGGAAGTTACGCTGGAATTTGTATTTTGAAATTGCCCTTATAACAAACACCCTCTACCTCACCCTGAATGATCTCTTGTAATTAAAAGAAATTTATCACAATTCTTTGATTTAACGCTAAGGCTACCTGTCTTCTGCTTGGTTGGTTGGTTGATTTTTGGGGAGGGGACCAAACAGTGAGGTCTTTGGTCCTGTTGGATGAAGGAAGGATAGCGAAGGAAATCGCCCTTACCCTTTCAAAGGAGTCATCCCACCATTTCTCTGAACTGATTTAGGGAAATCATGGGAAACCTAAATCAGGATGGCTGGACATGGATTTGAACAGTCATCCTCCCAAATGTGAGTCCAGTGTGCTAACCATTGTGCCATCTCGCGCGGTTGTCTTTGGTTGCCAGTGACTATCAGCATTGACTAGCACTGTAAAAAATGTTGCTTCTTGTCTTACACTATTATGATGCTGTTTTTATCTAATATTTCAAATAAAGCATTTATGTAACTTTACACGGACTACTATCAGTTCAATACATGCAGATAAAGTCTGTGTGCCACTACATTAGAGTTAATCGGTAACAGAGCAGGTTTTGGCATAACAGTATAAAGCTTCTGTAAGAGCCTGCAAAAGTAGGGCGTGTGAGTGAGTGCATACCTTGCAGTGTTCAGTACACACATTACACGTCAGCTTACTCTGTGCAAGGCAACAGGCAGTCAATAAAAGCTGTTCATGATAAATCAACACCATCTATTGCTCTGTCACCATCATCAGTGACTTCTGCGTACAAATGTTTAATAAGTGGAGTAGCTGGTTACTCAGTCATAATGTACACACAGCAAGACATGGATTTTCATTTTGTTACAGACTAATTACAATTAAAACTTTGGGAATTAAAAGCATAACTTATGCAGAAGATAGAAGTGATGTGGGTCAAGCAAATAGCAGCCCTCAGATAGAACCACTGAAAGTGCAATGTACCCGGTGGTAGCTAGGAACTTTTCTTTGACCCCTACAGTTCTGGTTTTTTGCAAATCATTTGCACTTACGACAAATTTAAACAATCACTTGTGCAATGGTACAAGAAGAAAAACACAGCTAAGTTTTGCAGGAAGCAGCTCCACAGCAAACACATTTTAAGCTGAGAATCCATAAAACATTTTGTGGGTCGCATTAGGAAAATTAATGTTAACATGTATGAGCTCAGTGACAACAATGAGGGAGAATTGTTTGAAGCTGGACAAAGGATATTAGATACATTTTTGAATGGGCTGCAGGATGATGGGCAAGCAATAAGATTGGCATGTTGTGAGACATTTGAAGAAGCAATACAAATGAGAGATTGATTTGTTGAAGAGCTACGGAGACCTAAAATTAATTACAAATACATTGGTGCGGATTTGAAGAAGTGTGCTCAGGAAAAAACTATTTTTCATGTTTATTCATCAAGCACTGATCATGTATATCACTTAGAGTTTGATGTGTATACAGTAATAATATTTTATTTTGAAAAATAACTGTTGCATTTAAATTTTATATTAAAAATTAAGCAATGGAAACTCCAGGTTGAAATATCAACAATCTAGGAAAAGCTAGTTTGCTACTTTCCTTAAAGATGACATATTAAGTTGCAGACCAATTCATTCACACAAGCAAACACACCTCATGCGCAAATGACTGCTAGCTCCACCAGCTCAGACCAGAAGAAATACACACCATTCATTCACACAAGCAACATCATCTCGCACACACATGACTGCCAATGCTGGAAGCTCAAACTAGAATGTATTCTGGTCTGATGTGCCAAAGTTGGCTGTCATGTGCATGAGATGTGCTTGCTTATGTGAATGAATGGTGTGTTTCTCTTACTTTTTTGATGAAGGCTGTGCCTTTCTGTAACTTAACGTGTCATCTTTATTGTAAGTAGGAATCTTATCTTTTCATACATTGTTTACATTAAAAATTATATGTGTGGTTTATAACAATACCAGAGAAGGAAAGTTGCTGCTTACCATATAGCGGAGGTGCTGAATCGCGATAGGCACAATAAAAAGATTCACACAGTTTGGTTTAGAAACAATGTGGTTTAGAAACATGCTATTATAACTATGTAGGGACTTACTTAATCTAGTATATTCTAAAACTATATTATTTATATTCTTTGTTCCTTAGCAGTGGATAGAACTTCTGTAAGTTAAAGTCTCTGGCTGTGTTTTTTTTACTATGTAGAGACAGGCTTTAATAAGGGGGGAAGGTACTGATGATATTTTTAGATCTTTGAAATGTGGCTGGCATGACTGTTGGAATGCCTGCAATTGTTCTCATTACTTTTTTTTTCATAAACACTGTTTTAACACCAGAATAGTTGTCCCATAAGATATTTCTATAAGTTAAGTGAGAATGGAAGAAAGTATAAAATGAAGACTGAACCTGTTCCTTACTGACACATGGTTTTAATTTGCATGGTAAGTAAATTACACATGATAGTTTAATGCACAATTGGTCTGTGAGTGCATCTCATTTCAGTTGTGGAGCCAAATGAATTCGTAATAGGCTGACAGATTCACTCTCATGTACCTTTTCATTTAGAATGGAGGTAGAAGTATATTGTCTCTGTTTTGTTCTCATTTTTCTGTAGTCACTGTGTAAACGTATCAACCAGTCAGTGTTTCCTTTTCACTTCATCTGCATTTATTATCAACATATAGTCTTGTAGGAAAAAGAACTAGGTAGTTCATTTATGTATCTAAGAAAAAGGGGCCAAGACAGAACCTTGTGGCACTCCTGTAGTAACAAGTAGGACACTGGACCTACAAATACTTACAGTGGCAATTTGTTTTCTGTCTAAGAGATATGATTTGGTTAACAATAGTTCTTTATCCTTGATACCATAGCTTTCAAATCTAAGCATTAGGATGTCATGTGATACAGTGCCGTATGCTTTGCTGAGATCAACAAGTCCCAGCACAGGTAAAAAAATAACTTTCAAACCATTCCAAAATATCTCTGACTGGACATTTTACAGCTCAAGTGGTGGATAGAACACGATGAAAGCCATACATCAAAGAAGAGGTTAGATAATTGTTCTCAAAGTAGGGTGAATAGTTGCTCTTTCATGCAGTGCTTAGTGACCTTAGATATTATGGGAATGATGGGTATTGGCCTACAGCTGTCAGGATTGTTTTTATAAATTGGAAAAACAATTGTAGATTTCAATGCATCAGGGAAATATCCAGCTTGAAGCATGAAGTTTATAAGGTAAGTCAGAGGAGACACTTTAATGTCAGTGGTGTGTTTAAGGATGTAATTTGAGAAAATGTAGGTATTTTTACTGTGTGTGTTATCTAGTTTAGATACAATGTTGGGTTCAATCTAGCAACTAATCTGAGTCCACTTGATAGTTCTGCCTCTCAAATCAGATAGGCCTGTATTATCCAAGGTATTGTCAGAACTATTTTCATCTATTTATGAGGTAACAGATTTTCCACGATTTTCACTGTTTGTGAAAAAATTACTTAGCACCTCAGGTGATACTGGAGTCGCTTGCTTGTTCCTGTGTTTCATTGATACTGAGGTGTGTGTGTGTTTTTTTTTTTTTTTTTTTTTTTTTTTTTTTTTTTTTTTTTCCCTCTATGTCTCTGTTTCGTAACAGGATCGCCACCTTTTACCATGTATGAAGCAGGAAGTTTATCTGTGAATTCTTTTAGGTCAGGGGTATCAGTGTGGTTTATTCTGGTGCATGATCGGTTTTTGACCATCAGAGTTACTTGTGGTCAACATTTATTAAATTAGAGTATCATTAAACATATCAAATGCACTGTTAGTGTTGTCACAATTACTCAGACTTTTACACTCAACTTTGGATAACTTGTCCCTCGAGCATAATGCGATCTGCTTTTAACATCTAAACTTCTTAACCTAGGAGGTTTACTGTACATCATAATTAACTCTTTCAACAATCACCCATATGCCTTGGTGATATGATAATATTGGATCTATCAAGCCACAGTCTAATCCAGTTTTATTAGTGTTGGTAATTATATTGTCCAAGCAGACATCTTGTCTTGTTGGACGTTCATCAATACAGTACAAACTGACAGCTTGTAAGTGCCTTAAAAAGCAGGCCGCAGTTTGAGTCTTACACCTAATGTCAAAATTGTCACCAAATAAATACAAGCCTGAAGTTGCCATATTCCATCTCCAAGTAATTAGTGTGATTCTCAACATGTTCATGTAATGCAGTAACATCAGATTGTGGATTAAGGCAGAGAGAGAAAAGTATTGTCTTAATACTAGGAAAAGATAAATCCAGCAATTTCAAAAACTTCGTCTTGAGAAAACATTTCAACATTTAGTGTCTCATAGCTAGTGTTAAACACTTTATTTACAAAAATAGATAATCCATCATAGCTAATTCTAGTCCCACAGAAAGTATTTGTTTGCACATATCCATGAGGAATGTACACGTCAGATTCAGCTTGCCTGTGCCAGCACTCATTTATACAGAAGATATGATAGGGGTTTGTGTTTAAGAAGATGTTCATTTCATTTAATCTGTTTCAAAATGACTGTATATTTAAGCAGAAGATTAGAAACCTATTGCCAGTTGCCACTGGTTGGAAAAGCACATGACTGTTAGTCTCCTCACATTTAGTACGGACTGTGGGGCCCCCCACACAGTAGCTTTAGATATCTGCTTTGACTTAGTGTTCTAATTTACCTCAAGTTATAATAATTTTTTCTAAGACATGGAATGTTTAGGCTAAAAGTCTGCTGGCAACAAGGATGAGAACTGGTCACAATTGTGTTATTAACTTTGGGCCAAATCTGGTTGGAATTGGCCCCTCTCACTTGCTTCCCTATGTGGGAGCCTTTAGGGCAATGGCTGGATTTCTTTTATAGCTGCTTTCATCCATTATTTTGTTGACGGCTTTATTTGTAGCTCATGTGATTCTCTTCTTACCAGATCGATTTTGATGGTGTCCAAGTATTGTGAAACTAGCTTTTTCATAACTGTTGACTTCAAACAGTTTTATGTTTTTAAACTACGAACAGAAGTGTTATCATCAGAACAGGTAACAAAGTACAACTTCTCGTAAGAGAAAGATTCAGTGTTTGAGCAGTAGAGTGGAAGGACATATTACATGAAAGTGTAAGAAGGTGAACACAAGGCCAAGAATGGAGAGATTTGGGAAGAGTACATTATATAACAGAAGGGATGGGAGGGCCACTGCCAGTCCACCTCTAATAAGCAGTAATTACTGCAAGCTGCACTGAGGACAGTTCCAAAAATCTGCTCATTAATGCAATTTACCATGGACAAAATGTTTGTTTCCTAGTCAACATAGTGCAATGGGATACCCAGGATTCTTTTTTTGCCATGAGATGTTGTTATTCTGTTAGTTAAGTTAGGGTTCAATCACTCTGTCCCCTGAAACTTTGCGTATTTTCTTTTGACTCGTGTTAAAGTCTCGATGGCATACCAACAAGAATTCTACAGCTTCGCTGACCGATTTGCTTTTTTACTCATAAAATTTTGATACATTTAAACCTCCATTCATTTTCCTATCATGGTGCATTAATCACCTATGTTGCAACACTTTGCAGCCATCTCTGAAAATGCTGGCTGGGCATGTGCCGTGCCCACCTGCTCAGGACCATAGCACCCACAGTTGGTCTTCCAGACCTCTCTTGCTTTCATATAGCATCAAAACACTTTGCCACTGTGAATATTTGACAGCTAACTTCTTATATACAGTGGAAATTCAATTTTACGTTCTTCAATTTTATGCTTTTTGCGATTCTGCACCGTAAATTTATAGCCCCGGTGAAAAACCCATAAGATCAATGCTAAAAATTTTATATTCTTCCTAGTAAGGTTCACCTTGATTCTACATTCTTACTCAACGTCTCACTTGACTTTGCCCTGTTTTCTTCCTATTAACATTTTATGTGACTGAACAGTTATATAAGTGGCATAAAAGACAGACAGTTTGCACTATGGGTGGTGGTGGAGTGAAGGGAATATTTTAGGTCATTGTGGGATTTGGGAGAGGAAACGCTTATATAATCCATGATTGGCATTGCCAATACAGCTTGCAATGTTTAGCTTAATTTTGCTGTTATGATACAACTACTGCTAAACTGTGGCAACAATGGAAAAACAGGGCAGTTGATATGAAGTGTTCTGGACTGAGTCAATATATGATGATGGAGCCCAGCTGCCACCTTTTCCTGTGCCACTTGTAACTCAGCCCTTTCTTTTTTCATGTATTTCCGATGTACTGTATTCAGCAACAATATCAATTATCAACCTTTTAAATTCAGACACGGGGTCCGAAGAAAGGAAGCGTCCATATCTGGCTAGTGAGCTCGTATTGGCTAGTGACTTGTTACATCACCCACTAGTCAGCACAGTCACCACACCACACCACACTGACACTCATAAAATGAGCTCTTCTGCTAAATGTGTGGAGAGGGGGAGTGACCCTTCAACAACAGGAGTGCAGGTAGGGGTGAAGCATTTTGTGAAGTGCTGAAAATATACTTTTTGTGCAGATCATGTGCCACGGCAGAGATATCACATGGAAATAGAGCAAGGGTTTTGCAACAGCACATTTTAAAGACTTCCATGTTCAAATCTGACATGAAACAGTTCAACAACTACATAAACTACTCTTGTAATTACTTGCACCACACACTGTTGACAGTAATGATTGGCAGCAATGATAGAAGGCACGAAGCAAAACTGTAGCACCTGAGATATCTTTTAAATTTGCATTTTACACAGTGTATGGAAATTCACTGAGCCAACTTCTAATAAGCTTGTAACATCAACTTGGGAAGTAAGCTCATTTTTCATATCTCTCATTGAGAGAAGGAAACACCCTTTCACAGTACTCCTCAGTTTTCAGTTTAGCTCACAATGTTCATCAATTTTTGCTTTTTTCTGAATGTGCCCAAAGGAAAGAGCTCTCAAAAACTCATTTTGACATATAATTTGTGTGATAGCATGCTGGAATATAGCTACAGTGAAAAATACACCACATTGTAGAGCATCTCAAAGAATTTATTTGTTTATCATCAATATACCTCTACATGTGAACCATTTGTAGCACAAAGAATATCGAGTCTATATTCAATTTCTTGCCAAGTTCTTTGTAACATTTCCTCTGTTATTGTTGCAATCACATTAGTGATACAATGTCCCAATGTGGGAATATCGTCCACTTTGGTTGCATACACGCGGTCCTTCATTAATCCCCACATGAAGAAATCAAGTGGCGTAATGTCAGGTGAACGTGGTGGCTAGGCAATGGGTCCTCCACATCCGAACCAATGATTGGGAAATTTCCTATCCAGGAACTTGCGAACAGCCGTTGACCAATGCGGTGGAGCTCCATCTTGTTGAAATATGATGTTGGGTTGCAAGTCTTGTATCTGAGGGTACACAAACTGCTCCAACATGTCCAGATACACTGACCCATTCACTCTTTGCTCTGCAAAGAAGAACAGTCCAACAATCCTGTTGTGCATTAGCTCGCACCAGATGTTTAGTTTAGGTCTATCACAAACATGTTCAATGACAACGTGCAGGTTTTGTGATCCCCAGATTCAAACATTATGCCTATTAACCCTTCCTGATAGATGAAAGGTTGCCTCATCTGAGAATAAACATCTTTCCAGGAAGTTGGCATCCATATCAATACGCTACAGCATATCCGCAGCAATTGTTGTTGGCGTGGTTTGTCGTTCGGCGTCAGATGTTGCAGAATTTGCACTTTGTAAGCACACATACAAAGACACTAGTGAACTACATGATGCAATGTTGATCGAGGTACATCATGTTGCCTAGATGCTTGACAAATTGACTTACTTGGGCTTTTTTTCTGATGTCCTCCACTGTCTCTTCTGAAACTCTGTAATGTGCACCGCCAGAATGTTTCAGAACACTTCCTGTTGCCAGAAACTTCCTGCACCATTCCTTAATTGTTTTCACATCAGGTGGATCACATTCATACACATGACGATAATTTCTTTGCACAGTAATCGGCAATTTTGTTTCTGCAAATCACACTACTGCTTGTGATCTCTGCTGTGGAGTCGCCATTTTCACTTCATGCGACCTCGCTGCACTCTGGCGATGATACTTGGCACTTCTGATGTGGGAATATAAATTCTGTGAGATTCTCTACAATGTGGTGCAATTTCTGTTCTCGTATCTACTGTGGTTTTTCTCTCCTGGGTCCTTGAAATCAGGGAGATTTGAGTGGGACACCCTGTGTATATGAAACAGCCACTTTCCACTCTCATAAATAACGTTGTGCACAATTGCCAGAATAGCAGTGCCAGAGTAATATTAATTAATATATCTGCCGTTTAATAGTTTACTATTTCCTTAATGTTTATGTGAATCGAGTTAAGTTTGCTTTAGTTACTGGAAAAGTTTTAGCTCAACTGCAATTAAACTTTGCTAGCTAGAAGTTTTATAACAGAACCGGCCGTAGAACATAACCTCTAACTGCCTCTTTAAGATTCCTTGGAAAGATTGTTGTTCACAATAGAGTCTTGAAACTTGGTACAGCTGCATTATTTAATGAAGGTAATCAAGCACTGTAATTAGAACTCTTTATTAACAAATACAAATGATACTTAACCTAATATGAAATTTAGTTTTTAGTGAATAACTTGAAAACTAATAGAGTTTGCTTAATGGAGTCATGTAGTTAATGTTTTTACATTAACCTAAGGCAACATTAGAATTTTCATCTTTCTGAATCTAATATTTAGCCCCTTCATTTTCTTGTAAAAATGCCGATTTTGACCAAAATATTGCCCTGATCAAATTGAGACTTGTAAGTTTTGATTGTGACACATTTGCACATTCTGAGCAATTTTTAGCTTACAGTATCGTTATTTAGTGCCACCTATTTTTTCTTAAAATAACATATTCATTTGATGATTCTGAGACTTCACAATGTTAACATTAATATACTGAAGCATACACTGACAAAGTTTGGAAAAGTTACTTTAATTTTTAGTTTCATTCTTGGAGTATGGCACAATAATTTATATGCTATGCACAGGCACTTTATGACAACATGGCACTAGTAGTAGTGAACTGGGGTAAGTCCCAGCACAGTTGCACTCGCTCACCTCCGTATCTCTCGCAATGATGATACAGCGCTTGTTTGCTATAGGATATCTCCTGCCAGAAGCCACCCAGCACCCTTGAACGGGCCACCAAAATCAATATGCACTTACAGTAAAGGTGTTGAGTCATCGACAGGCACATGAACAAGACTGAAAACTTTGCTAGCTTTTGGACAAATCCTTTCTCAAGCTAGAATGTTCTCTCTCTCTCTCTCTCTCTCTCTCTCTCTTTCTGTATGGCTGCTCTGTGCCAGCACAATATATTAATTATGTTTATTCTGTATCGTGTTCATTGTGGCTATCTAGTTCTTGTGCTCAAGGAATAGTATTTGAGATCAAGCAATTCGTATCTTATTGAACATATTCTGTTTATTTTTCATGTAGCATAGCTTTGTAAAACTTCAGAGAATGAAATATATTTCCCGTGTTAAGCACATCTTTCAGTAAATGGTCAACATACAAAAGGTTTGTACTTTGATCAGGCCAGAAGTGAATGTGCAATTTCTTATGATGTATTCTGTTTTTGCAGTTCAAGTCCAATTTCTGGTTTTCTGGATGACTATGCATTTGTCGTCCAAGGCTTGCTGGACTTGTATGAAGCTAGTCTGGATGACAGGTGGCTAGAGTGGGCAGAGAAACTTCAAGATCAACAAGATAAGTTGTTTTGGGACACTGAAAGTGCTGGATATTTCACTTCACCGGCAACTGATGCTTCAGCAATTCTCAGGTTAAAGGAAGGTAAGTTTCAACTTCCCTTGGGTGAGGATAGTGAGTTTGGCATCCATAGACATGGGCTCAGTATCTTGTGACATTAATGTATCTGGATACCTATAACTATCAGAGGACATGAAGTATGTAGTGTATAAACTCTTCTATTCCAAAATAGTGTCTGTGGTGCTGGGAAAAAAGTTTTCTGTTTTAAACATATCAGTTTCTCAACTTATCCAAGATACGGGAGAAGCAGTTGCCACAAGATAACCGCTTTATTCATAGTATTCTCATTGTTCATTTTTTATGCGAGATAAATAGTGACCTGTTCAATAACAAGTTTTTCATCAGTTGTCGTAGTCAGGCATTCCAAGATTTAAGTTATGTGTATACACTGGAATGACATAACTGTATAATTTATTAAAATTTACAGAAATTTTCATTAACATTAAGGCTGTTCTGCAGTATTGTGAACTATTTATGAAACAATGTTGACATTATTTAATGAAGTGATAATCAAGTATAAATTTATTATAAATTAAACTAAACTGGTTTTATGGATGTGCAGAGAAATACAGAATAATCTTGACACAAGTACCAATAAACTACACTGATGAGTTAAACATTATGACCTACCTACCCTGAGATTAACGCCACTTGGTAGGGTTGCAGGCACATGACGTGGTAAGGAAAGTATATAAGTGGAGCAAAGACAAACAAGGAATCATTCTAGTGATGGTATGGGCTGCAAATGGAGAAATCCACTGGCATAAATGACTTTAACAAAGGGAATAATGACAATATTATGAAAAGGATAGATTGATACTCTCCATATGGTGGAGATGTTGAGTCGTAGATTGTCACAATGAAAAGACTGTCAAACAAGTAAGCTTTTGGCCAAAAGGCCTTCTTTTGAATTCCCCCCCCCCCCCCCCTCCCCCCGCTCCACCCCCTCCACACACACACGTCCGCAGCTCGTGGTCTTGCGGTCACGTTCTTGCTTCCCAAGCACGTGTTCCTGTCGGGGTCGGGGATTTTCACTTGCCTTGAGATGACTGGGTGTTTGTGTTGTCCTCATCATTTCATCCTCATTCATGAAAGTGGCAAAATTGGGCTGAGCATCTTCATCATCATCATCATCATCCACACACACACACACACACACACACACACACACACTCACGTGCGTGCGTGCAAATACAACTCACATGCACATGACCACTGTCTCTGGTTGCTGAGCCAGAGACAGCGGTCGTGCGTGTGAGCTACATTTATGTAAGTATGTGTGTGTATAATGTCTAATTCAGAAGAAGACCTTTTGGTCAAAAGCTTACATGTTTAACAGTCTTTTTGTTGTGCCTAGTAGAAATCCTTAGGTAACAGAAGAAATATTGAATTTAATTGATGAAAGGAGAAAATATAAAAATGCAGTAAATGAAGCAGGCAAAAAGGAATACAAACGCCTCAAAAATGAGATCAACAGGAAGTGCAAAATGGCTAAGCAGGGATGGCTAGAGCACAAATGTAAGGATGTAGAGGCTTATCTCACTAGGGGTAAGATAGATACTGCCTACAGGAAAATTAAAGAGACCTTTGGAGATAAGAGAACCACTGGTATGAACATCAAGAGCTCAGATGGAAACCCAGTTCCAAGCAAAGAAGGGAAAGCAGAAAGGTGGAAGGAGTATATAGAGGGTCTATACAAGCGCGATGTACTTCAGGACAATATTATGGAAATGGAAGAGGATGTAGATGAAGATGAAATGGGAGATACGATACTGCGTGAAGAGTTTGACAGAGCACTGAAAGACCTGAGTCGAAACAAGGCCCCCGGAATAGACAACATTCCATTGGAACTACTGACGGCCTTGGCAGAGCCAGTCCTTACTAAACTCTACCATCTGGTGAGCAAGATGTATGAAACAGGCGAAATACCCTCAGACTTCAAGAAGAATATAATAATTCCAATCCCAAAGAAAGCAGGTGTTGACAGATGTGAAAATTACCGAACAATCAGTTTAATAAGCCACGGCTGCAAAATACTATCACGAATTCTTTACAGACGAATGGAAAAACTAGTAGAAGCCGACCTCGGGGAAGATCAGTTTGGATTCCGTAGAAATACTGGAACACGTGAGGCAATACTGACCTTACGACTTACCTTAGAAGAAAGATTAAGGAAAGGCAAATGTACGTTTCTAGCATTTGTAGACTTAGAGAAAGCTTTTGACAATGTTGACTGGAATACTCTCTTTCAAATTCTGAAGGTGGCAGGGGTAAAATACAGGGAGCGAAAGGCTATTTACAATTTGTACAGAAACCAGATGGTAGTTATAAAAGTCGAGGGGCATGAAAGGGAAGCAGTGGTTGGGAAGGGAGTGCGACAGGGTTGTAGCCTTTCCCTGATGTTATTCAATCTGTATGTTGAGCAAGCAGTAAAGGAAACAAAAGAAAAATTCAGAGTAGGTATTAAAATCCATGGAGAAGAAATAAAAACTTTGAGGTTCGCCGATGACATTGTAATTCTGTCAGAGACAGCAGAGGACTTAGCAGAGCAGTTGAACGGAATGGATAGTGTCTTGAAAGGAGGATATAAGATGAACGTCAACAAAAGCAAAACGAGGATAATGGAATGTAGTTGAATTAAGTCAGGTGATGCTGAGGGAATTAGATTAGGAAATGAGGCACTTAAAGTAGTAAAGGAGTTTTGCTATTTGGGTAGCAAAATAACTGATGATGGTCGATGTAGAGAGGGTATAAAATGTAGATTGGCTATGGCAAGGAAAGCGTTTCTGAAGAAGAGAAATTTGTTAACATTGAGTGTAGATTTAAGTGTCAGGAAGTCGTTTCTGAAAGTATTTGTGTGGAGTGTAGCCATGTATGGAAGTGAAACATGGACGATAAATAGTTTGGACAAGAAGAGAATAGAAGCTTTTGAAATGTGGTGCTACTGAAGAATGCTGAAGATTAGATGGGTTGATCATATAACTAATGAGGAGGTATTGAATAGGATTGGGGAGAAGAGAAGTTTGTGGCACAACTTGACTAGAAGAAGGGATTGGTTGGTAGGACATGTTCTGAGGCATCAAGGGATCACCAATTTAGTATTGGAGGGCAGTGTGGAGGGTAAAAATCATAGAGGGAGACCAAGAGATGAATACATTAAACAGATACAGAAGGATGTAGGTTGCAGTAGGTACTGGGAGATGAAGAAGCTTGCACAGGATAGAGTAGCGTGGAGAGCTGCATCAAACCAGTCTCAGGACTGAAGACCACAACAAGCTGCTAATTCTTGGGAATAAGCTCATATTGTTAACAAACAGCATTAAAGAAAATATATACTGAGAGGCCAGACTCTTGAACAGGGGCCAACAAGAGGTTCATGAACATATACTGCATATTACTCAAATTGCCTTTTTTTCTGAGCCAAAAATACCCTTTTTGATTGGGAAGAGTCATCTCTTAATATTCTACTTTATGTCACAAGCAAATGAAAATAAGCAAAGTAGACTTATTTTTGCATTGGACCATTTACTGCAGATACTGTTCTAGTGGCCAATGTAGCAGGACTCAGCTTTTAAGCAAGATCCTGAATACAGGCTTTCTGTGACAGTGTACTGCCTACTGAACACTTAGGAATTTCAATTGCTCAGACTCACTAAACCTATGCCCATTATGTGTAAACAGATTGTAAATTTTAATAGAATTGTGTCTTAGAAACTGTAAGAGTTGAGTTTGCAATTTAACATCAATTTAGTTTTTACAAGCCATGAAGTAATATTTGGAACTGCAGCTTTTGATACACTGCCTATATTGCACTCAACATCCTTCACTACCAAGCTAGTGTCATCAGCAAACAGAAATACGTGTGAAAAAAATGGAAGATTGCCACTCTCCATAAAGATGACACATTGAGTTGCAGACAGGCACAATGAAAAGACTATTACACACTGAGATTTTGGCCAAAACCATCTTCAGAAAAGAAAGGAAAACACACACACACACACACACACACACACACACACACACACACACACACACACGCACGCGCGCGCACGCGCACACAAATGGCTGCTGCCTCTGGCCAGGGATTATATTGAGAGGATTATATTGATAGTTTTTGAATTAACTTTGAACTTTCTTCTCATAGAACCATCTCGTGGGGTATCCTTCCATGTTCCAAAGGTATCCGTTGAATGCAAGATGGATTGCGAAAGTCTTGTATATATTGAGAAAGTTTACATTCCATGATGAATTAAGGCTACAAGAAGAGACTGCAATTTGTTCTGTTTTTATTTTCTTTATCAGTATGTAAGTTGAAGCATGATCCTGCATCACTTCAGAAGCCAAACCACCGTAATTGGACTTCAGAACTCTTTCAAAATGTTATATATGTGCATCAGATCATCAGTAGTGATACCCCTCGTGTAAGTTTACACAGACTGAAAAATCTTTTTGTGGTTCCTGTTCCCTGTTTGTTGCCTTAATCTTGTGAATCAGAAATGAAAACAGTATACTGAATCACAAAGCAGAACCAAACACAAGAACGGAATGACCAAGTTGTGCGAAGTGGCCTGTGGCTGAACAAAAAGAAAACTTGAGTACATGACATCAGACGCATGAGAAGTTGGGACAATCTATGTTGATGGAGGAGATCTACCAAGAGTATCAAAATTTAAGTACATCAGTTATACAGTCTCTGGTGATGGTCATCTTACAGATGAGATCAACTCAAGGACACAGGAAACCTGGATGGAGTGACGCATGACTTAAGGTATCACCTGTGATTGTCAAAGTAAGGATCATCTGAGGTAAAAGATCTATTGGACTGTTATTCGTCCTGTTGCCCTCTATGGCACCGAGTTTTGACTGGCTACAAAAGAGGCAGAATGATGATGGGGGTCATGGAAACTAAGACAGACAGGTGGCATCAGTCGACTGGATCACATTTGGAGGGGTCACACCAAACCAGAAGAAAATGTGAGAAATCCACATGCGGTAGTTTGGACAGTCTGTGATAGTTTGCAAAGGCAGTATGTACAGTGGAAGTTATGGGAAAGAGGCCCAAGGGAAGACATAGACAGTGATGGGCTGACACTGCATGCTTACCTGAAGGCTGTAAATCTTCATCCAGACATTGCCCAAGTTGAACAAAATGGAGACAGTGAATCCATGCAGTGGACCCTGCCACCAGTGGGATAAACACTAAAGAAAAAGAAGAAGAAAGAGGTAATCTTCCCCCCCCCTTTCCCTCCTCCCCTCTTCCCCCCCTCCCCTCTCTCTCTCTCTCTCTCTCTCTCTCTCTCTCTCTCTGTGGAAGGAAAAGACCCACCACAATGGAATTGTCCAAATGGGACAGAAATCAGTAGATGTGATGTGTATGTACAGACAAACAAATGATATAAAATTTGATGATTATTTGGCTTGGAATTGATTGATAGAGTTGTTGGATGTTTTCCTGAGGGATATCATGCCAGATTCTGTCCAATTAGCACATTAGATCATCAAAATCCTGAGCTGGTTGGAGGGCCCTGCCCATGATGCTCAAACATTCTTAATTGTGGGAGAGATCCAGTGACCTTGCTGGCCAAGGTAAGGTTTGACAAGCATGAAGACAAGCAGTTGAAACTATTGCTGTGAGTTGGTGGGAATTATCTTGTTGAAATGTAAGCCCAGGATGGCTTGCCATGAAGGGCAGCAAAACAGAGTGTAGAATATTGTCTGTGTACTACTGTGCTGTAAAGGTGTCATGGATGACAACCAAAGGGGTCGTTCTATGAAATTTGACACCCCAGACCGTCACTCCTGGTTGTTAGGCGACAATCAGATAGGTAGCCTGCTTCTGTCTGGGACATCTCCAGGTGGGTCTTCACTGGTCATTAGTTTACCAAAACGTTGGTTCTGTAGTTTTGGTACAGTACATAAATGACATAGTAAATGGTAGGATTACCAGTAGTATTGGTAGCATTGGTAGGGAAATAAACTCAAATGAATGTGTAAGAGAGAAGACGACTTCTCCTGTTTGTTTTGCATATAATTAGAACAGCACAGCATTCAGTTTTAGCCCTTTGTGTATTTGGTATCCTTACAGAATATAAGATGCATTTTATGAGTAATAGGAATTAGTTGATTGCATCACTTCTTTGCTTTTATCTAACCAAATAAACTGCTTTTGATGCAAGTACTGTTTACATATATTTTGTGCTCAGTAGAACATACTTCATCATGATCAAAGGCAAGAGAGTCATATTATTATTGGTAAATGAGAAAGTTGTTTATGAATAACAGAAACATGTTTTACAGAAGCTTGATGAAGTATTGAAGTGATGTTTAATGTATCTTTGTTTTGCATTTTATTTTATTTTTTCTTTTTTTTTCAAGTTTTACCTTTTTTTGAGGAGCTTTTGTTTTCTAGCATTATAGGATAAATTTGCATTGTTGTTTTTATTTTTACTATGACATCCCCGTGTTTCATGTTACAAACCAACAATTTTCAATTTAAAACCTGAATTAAACATTGACAGTTTCGGTTGTGCCATAAACACTATTTATTTTTAAGTAACAGGCAGGAGGGTAACGATGTAGAGCAAAAGTATTACATAGGTTACACAGCCCTTTACATATCCTCATTCAGTTTCTAGACAGTTAACCACTTCTGATTTCTCGGGAATCTCGTATGACACTAATTGCATACGTAAACAAAGTGACTGATATGATGTAATGCCTGATAGGTATACAGCACACCTGACATAGGGTAACATGGGTAATATCTCAACTGACTAAGGTTACAGGAAAACTACCATAGTGTATGCTTACTTATAATAATCTGTGGTAGTTTTACAACCCTACCGGTGCTCAGTTTTAAGTGGGACTCATCACGGAAGACAATTCTACTCCAGTCAAGGCTATTCAAGGCCAAAGACGTGTCTGTAGACACCCAAGACTGCTGTGGGATACTGCCTGACAACTGGGAGTGATGGTCTGGGGTGCCATTTCATTTCATAGCAGGACCCCTTTGGTTGTCATCCATGACACCTTTACAGTACAGCAGTACATTGGCAATATTCTATACCCAAATTTGTTGCCATTCGCAGCAAGCTATCCTGGGCTTATATTTCTACATCTACATCTACATGATTACTCTGCTATTCACAATAATGTGCCTGGCAGAGGGTTCAGTGAACCAACTTCAAGCTGTCTCTCAACCGTTCCACTGTCGAACTGCGTGCGGGAAAAATGAGCATTTAAATTTTTCAGTGCCAGCCTGATTTCTCTTATTGTATCATGATGATCATTTCTCCATATGTAGGTGGGTGCCAACAATGTTTTCTCAATTGGAGAAGAAAACTGGTGATTAAAATTTCCTGAGAAGATCCCATCACAACGCCTTTGTTTTAATGTTTGCCACTCCAATTCACATATCGTGTCTGTGGCTCTACCTCCCTTATTTTTTGATAATACAAAACGAGCTGCCCTTCTTTGTACTTTCTCAATGTCATCCATCAGTCCCACCTGATGGTGATCCCTCCAGAATAGGGCAGACAAGCGTGGTGTAAGCACACTCTTTAGTAGACCTGTTGCAGCTTGTAAGTGTTCTGCCAAGAATCACAGTATTTTGTTTGCTCTACCCACAACATTATCTATGTGATCATTCCAATTTAGGTTATTTGTAATTGTAATCCCTAAGTATTTTGTTGAATTTACAGCCTTCAGATTTGTGTGACTTATTGTGTAAATGTCAGTGAAATAATTCCCACCTGCACATGGTGAGAGTTTCTACTGCTTGTCTTCATGCTTGCCAAACCCTACCTTGGCAAGCAAGGTTGCTGAATGTCTTCTCAAATAAGAACATTTGAGTATTCTGGGCAGGGCCCTACAACCAGCTCAGGATTTTGATGATCTAATGCACCAGTTGGACGGAATTTACTACAGTGTCCTTCAGGAGAACAGCTAACAACTCTGTCAATCAGTACCAAGCTGAATAACTGCTTGCACAAGGGCCAGAGATGGAGAAATGTGTTATTGACTTACTCATTTTGTTAAGCTCTGTCTCTTGCATAAAACAACCACTTTTTCTTAAATTGTAATCACTTGTTTGTCTGTACATATACAGCACATCTGCCAATTTCCATTCCATTAGGGTATGCAAAAATCACAAGTTTTATGTAAAATTTTTTGCACTACAATAAAGAAATGATTAAGGCTTAAAAAGTAATCATTAAATCAAACTGGTGAAACTTAAAAAATATGCAAATAAAAAAAATGGCTGCTCATTTTACTTGGTAAAAAAACCAACTTGTGTTTTTGTGTGTTCTGCATTTGACCAAAACAATGAAGAGATAAGCAGATATCTCTTTTTGTAGCCTGAAAAATGTGTATGTATCACATAGAAGATAATTTTTATATGTTACAAAATTATAAAAAAGTTGAACTGGAACAAGTGACGGCACAAAAAAGAACAAAACCGACCAAATGAGATGGAGGTGGGAACGAGGAACTAGCCTAAGAAATGAGACTGAAGTGGTTACAAGACTGGCCAAAGTGAATGGTGAATAACATTCTCGGGAATGAGACCTACTGCAACTGTAGCAAATGAATGTTCGCAGCAATGTGTCAAAAATAAACGTTGAATAACTGTTGTTTAGAAGTTTTTCCATGATCTTTCCGTTTGTTTCACTTAACTGTTCCTTTGGACCCATTTGCTTGTGAACAACCCACTTTTGGTTATTATCCCTAATGTCTAGGTATAATTTTTACTTTATTCTATGATATCTTTAGCCCTTTAGACAGCCATCCAACTTGCCTGTTAGTACCAGTACTCTCTTCTAAATATTCTAATGAAAAGCAAATTTCAAAGAGCATGAGAAATGTATTGAGGGAAGCACTACGTTTATCGTCTATGTTATCTGCACTTTAAACTTCTTGTCAATCTTGTTCTTTAAAATATGTTTTAGAAATGCCTTTATTGCCATTGGATTAAAATTTCTTGGTCTGAAAGGCTATTTACCCTTTGACTAACAGAATGTCGCTCTAGTAATGAAGAATGGACAAAAATATTATCTGCTGTTGTGCTACTACTCCCCCTGCACGCTTTTTGGAAAGAATGCAGTCTGCATCAGATGATATGTGTTTAAGAGATCTTCCAGTATTCTTGTCCTTGCACAACCACTTGTAAAATTAATATGAAAGTTGCCACACACACACACACACACACACACACACACACACACACACACACACACACACACACAAAACTAATTTATGATACTTTGTATAAAATGAATCCTGGGAACCTGCAGATGATTATAATTAAAAGTGTAGTTTTAATCAGTTAGCTGCCCCTGCGCAACATTCAGTGCATTGCTTCGATATGTCAATAGAGTCAAATGGAAACCATTTTTCACATTCGTGCCCCCCCCCCCCCACTGTGCAAAGAGCTCGGTGAGAAATAGCTGGCTAATCTCTATCCCAGTATAGGAAGCCTCAGATTTGTCAAATTGCCGGAAAGGTGCTCTGATATACCAATAATGTCAGAGTCAACAACAACAAGACCAGTTCACTAACTTTAATACCTTGTATATTTTGATGAAATATGCTAATTCCTTCATTAATTAGATACCTGACCATTTTTCGAAGTTAGTTCCTTTGTTAAGTCTACATCTATACTCCGCAATCCACCGTGAAGTGCATGGCAGGGGGTGCATCCCATTGTACTAGTTATTAGGGTTCCATCCTCTTATGGAGTGTGGGAAGAATGATTGGTTGAATGCCTCTGCATGTGGCGTGCTCTGATGATTCTGATTTGTCTCAGTTAACATGGAAATGGTATTACATCACCAATACGGATCTTGCCACAAACTAGTTCATTATTTTGCATGATTGCACAGAGCACAAGAACCCAGGACCTGCCCTGTAGACTTGACTGACAGTATTTGACGCATGCATATGCCATTATGTGACTGCCGCACTGTACTGCTACAAATAGTATTATATGGAGCTGTCAGCCACAACGCATCAGCTACCTGCGGCTGATGCTTGGGCTGGAAATGGCTGCAGCCGAATCGCTTGGGGAGCGATGTAGATGCAGCCCCAAAGGGGAAAAAGTGAGCATCTCCTGGGAAAAGTACTATTTATGGTGGCGGAAGATGAGAAATTGGTGGAAATGGTTTCAAAACTTCCTTGTATATGTGATGTAGCCCTACCACTATACAAGGACCAAAATTCACAGTCAACTACTCCAACGCCAACAATTGTGGATAACATTGCAACCACACAATCTAATTGCAGAAAGACAACAGTGCAAGCTTACGAACCATTTTAATCTTGTCTCACGATGACTTTCTATTTCTTATTTTTATATTATACTATTTTAAATTTTATACTGTCTGCATTATTAATGAATAAATAACACATTTTCGAAGTTTTTTAATTTTATGTGTTTCAGTGTTAAAGCTTGTTTTTCATCTGGGCTGAGAGGGTATAGATATCTGAGAGGGGACCCCATCTTGATAACTTCTTTGACAAGATTGAGGGCATGGCTGAACTGCGCTTTGTTCAACGTGAAATAACGCCCAAAATTTTTGGTCTTTTTCGCAAGTGTCGATTGAAGAGTTGTTCAAAACAGCCTTCCTCAGTCCACACTTGCATTTCAGCATTTCCCTCACATATCTGTAGTTGATTTCTTCTTCAACTTTTTCTAACATTAGGTTAAAAACAATAAATTGTGTTCACTCATCCTGTTGGTACTGACACAAGATACATACAAATAATGTGCAACTGATGCAGTATAGCAGCAGTCGTCAAACGTCTTGGCGGGAGAGCCAATATTGACAATGTAGGGAGGCACCTGCGACTGCATAAGTGCCTATTTGGGCGAGGGGCGGGGGGGGGGGGGGGGGGGTGTCTAAAGTGGCCACTCAGAGGAAATTGACTTTTCATCAGACCATCTTTACTGATAGAAGCTTACCAGTGATTCATTCTGAATCTACATATTACAAGGTATCGCACAAAATATTTTAATTGATAAATTAATGTATAGGAAGGCATACATAGTGACCAGTTTTCTGTACTTAATTGGATAATGTAGCCAGTGCCATCGCAACAGGATCCCATTTTTTTTTTTCAGATTTTGAGCATGTTTTCAAGTCATCTTCATGCCCTACTAGCTGAAAGATTACCAGGCGACTGCAGCAAGCCATTTTCAGTCATACTTTTGTATTAGGCCTAATATAAAAGTAACTGATGGTTTTAAAGTCCGGAACTTTATTAATCCAAAATTGTCACAGAGGGATAAAATGACGGATGGTAAGGGTTTAGGAGTTGGTTCCATCTGTTGCATTATGCGTGGTTTTTGGAAGTAGCTATAAAGCCAAATTTACATGTACAACAAAAGTGTCAACAGAGGTAGTGGCATACTGCAGTTGCATATGTGAACTCCCAGGTTTTAGTGGCACAACTTAAGAGATGCAGTTTTTGTCATACTGCAAAAAGTTCTGCTGGATTGTATTTTATTGCACCACTTTCCTACCCCCTTTGCTCCCTGGTGGTAGATTTCGAAACATGAGCATTCCGTTGCAGTTATTGAGGGGTAATTTCTGGAGGGGGGTGGGGGAGGGGGAATTTGCAAACCAATGATGTACCCCCCAGCCTTAAAAGATTTTTGAATGAATAAATAAATAAAAAATCACTTAATGTATGTAACCACAAAAGTGAGACATATAAACTTTGTAATTTGTGAGACCAAGCAATTGTATAAATTGTGAGTTATATGCAGAACTTGGCTCCAGTTTGTGATATGGTACCTGTTAAAATGATTAGTTATCCAGAATGCCTATATCAACAAATACAGTAAGATTCTAAAATCTTGGAAGAGTGACATGTCTGCAGATGATATTTATATGCCAGCTTTTGGTAAGCTTGCTGTTGCAGGCAGAATTTTGGTCTTTGAGTGCTGTTTCTTTTATAAGTTTGTTTGTTTTCTCTGAATTATCTCTGAGCGATATTTTTTTTTGGATCCAACATTTGAGTTTCGTCTTCCTTGCTTAGGCTACAACCTGCACCATTAAGTTCATACCCAACCATATGATTTCAATTGATGCCATACTGAAAACTGTACAACTACGTAGAATTTGTGGCATCCTGTGTGAACGGTACCTCACTATGCCACTACAGCAAGCCACAAGCTGTGGCACCATATTAGATGCGTCTGTGAACCTGGCTGAACTCGTTATAGGGGTAAGCATTTTGGCCACTTTTCTTGATGAGTGGGGTGGCCACTTTAACCAATCGGATGCCATGTCGGAATTATTGATCCACAAAACAAATTATCAGACTGAAAGAAATAATTAGGAACCACATTTGTTTAAACATCGATGTTGTAAAAAAAAAAAACAAAAAAAAAACTACTACTATTCATGTAAGTAAGGTAACAAGATTAGCGTAAATTACTTACCTTACATTGGACAACTCAGAATAAAAAATATTTTAAAGATTTTACTAAGAAATGATGGAACAAGCTTCCTCTGTAAATCTCACTGACAACATGAAAATTTATATTAGCACTAGTGTCAACATTTCTTGGCAGGCAGCAGCAGTGCTCAGGGCAAAAACTGTGCAATGGCCACTTTTCAATCTTCCCACTTTACGACATCTTGCCCTGTTGTTGTTGTTGTTGTTGTTGTTGTTGTGGTGGTCTTCAGTCCTGAGACTGGTTTGATGTGAGTCCATGCTACTCTATCCTGTGAAAGCTTCGTCATCTCCCAGTACTTACTGCAACCTACATCCTTCTGAATCTGCTTAGTGTATTCATCTCTTGGTCTACCTTTATGATTTTTACCCTCCACACTGCCCTCCAATGCTAAATTTGTGATCCCTTGATGCCCCAGAACAATTCCTACCAACCAGTCCCATTCTTCTTGTCAAGTTGTGCCACATACTCCTCATCTCCCCAATTCTATTCAATACCTCCTCATTAGTTATATGATCTACCCATCTAATCTTCAGCATTTTTCTGTAGCACACATTTCGAAAGCTTCTATTCTCTTCTTGTCCAACCTATTTATTGTCCATGTTTCACTTCCATACATGGCTACACTCCATACAAATACTTTCAGAAATGACTTCCTGACACCTAAATCTATACTTGATGTTAACAAATTTCTCTTCTTCAGAAACGCTTTCCATGCCATTGCCAGTCTACATTTTATATCCTCTCTACTTCGGCCATCATCAGTTATTTTGCTTCCCAAATAGCAAAACTCCTGCACTATTGTAAGTGTCTCATTTCCTAATCTATATCCCTCAGCATAACCCGACTTAATTCGACTACATTCCATTATCCTTGTTTTGCTTTTGTTGATGTTCATCTTATATCCTCCTTTCAAGACACTGTCCATTCTGTTCAACTGCTCTTCCAAGTCCTTTGTTGTCTCTGACAGAATTAGAATGTCATCGGCGAACCTCAAAGTTTTTATTTCTTCTCCATGGATTTTGCTGAATGATGTATCACTTTACGTTCTGATGCCGCAACTCTTCCTTTCCTATATCTTTACTAATTTTTATCTATATAAATGATGAACTATTGGTTTTGCCATTTAACACTTTTTTAATAACTGTGGAAGTATTACAGGCATCGGGTCCCACCTAATGTGTCACCCGCCTATATGTTTTACATGAACCTTTTAAGACTCGATCGATCTGTTTACAAAGAGAAAGCAGAATATCTTTTCCTTTGACGTTGTCCAACAACGACCTAGGAAGCTCGACGCCCTTCGGCCCAGGCTCTTCCATGGCTTGCGGTAGTTTGCAGCCTTAATTTTTTTCCTTGCCCACTTGCCGCTACGTCGAACTTTTGTGGTGATCGTTGGGCAACGTCTTCCACGTTATCTGCAACATAAATAAACTTTCTTCCCACAGTATTTCTGAAAAACCAAAAACAACCTTAAAGAACATCATAATAATAACTGTTCTTACAATTATTTGTATAAGTCTTGGTCGATTTAATGAGGGGTGGGACAGGCCTAAGCCTTTTGACACCGCACCTGTTTCACTCCCTTCCCAACCACTTTTTCCCTTTCGTGCCCCTCCACTCTTATAACTGCCATCTGGTTTCTGTACAAATTGTAAATAGCCTTTCACTCCCTGTATTTTACCCCTGCCACCTTTAGAATTTGAAAGAGAATATTTCAGTCAACATTGTCAAAAGCTTTCTCTAAGTCTACAAATGCCCTACTGAAGTTATTATTAACCAGTAACCTACATAAATTAGTATACAGAAGAGTATATCAAAAAGAATCATCCGATTTGGGAAGTCTATACGTCTGAAACTAAAAAACATGTACAGTGTATTTTGGTTTTTGATGAACGATAAACTCTAAAAGTTTTTTTTTCATACCTTGTCATAGGTGTTCAATATGCCCCCCTTGAGTTGCATGGCATATGTCAGTGTGGTACTCAGATTGGTCCCACACTGGATCGAGCATGTCTTGAGTTACAGCTACCACAGCTGCTGTTACGCAATGTATCACTTCGTTCATTGTTGTTGGTAATGGAGGCACATAAACGGAGTCTTTTATAAACCCTCACAAGAAATAATCACATACAGTCAGGTTAGGTGACCTTGGAGGACTGTAATGTAAGGCTGAATCATTGGGACCAATGCGACCGATCCATCATTCAGTAATCCTTTGATTTAAAAATTCCTGCACTTTCAAATGCCAGTGTGGTGGTCCCCCATCCTTTTGGTAAATGAAGTCATTTGAATCAGTCTCCAATTGTGGGAAAAGAAACTTCTCAAGCATAACGAGATATGTGCTTCCTGTAACAGTTCTCTCGGCAAAGAAAAATGGACCATACACCTTATCTCAAATAACATAGTAGTTATGGTTTTTTTAAAATCAGATGATTCTTTTTGATGTACCATGTAAAACTTGAGTATTCATGAACATATCTCCACTAGCATAATAGTTCTGATTTTTAAAAAATCAGATGATTCTTTTTGATACCCACTGTATTATATTAATTAATCACAGTAATTGCAACATTAGATCCCGTCACTCATTGCATTGTATTCCAACATCCTTAATTTGGTTTCAGATTGCTTGCTAGAAACATGTACCACATTTGAAGATGTCCTTCTCTGTATTGCTCTTTCATGAATCCATGTTGCATCCATTTGACATTTATACCGTAGCAGCTCATCGTGTGAGTTGCCCATGCTCATGAGTTATCAGCATTGTAAGACAGACAATAAGATATTCCTCCTCTCACTTCTGTTAACCCCTTAACATGGCAGTGGCTGTGCTACTGACCATTATGCCCCAGAAGTAAGCAGCAATCTTTACTTGACCCACGTCCGAATTCACCCAAATCAATTAAAATTAAGAACATATTAAAATATTAGTCTCTGTAAGTATTTTTGTTTGTTACTTAACAAGAAAACATACCCTCTTAAGGAGTTCTTAATGTGGATTCTGCTGTAATGCAGTTGCTAGAAGCATATTATTGTAGACACATCAAAAAAATTTTGCATCACCCCGGTTCTCAGAACTTCCGAAGATAGATGTTGACTGTGGATATTGTATCATTGACACAGTCCCTTTGACTGTTCAGAGGTGTCACTAAACCTGAGCAAAGATGTGAACAACCAGGTACGAGCAGTGCCAATTAGACGGAAGGGGATCTGACAGCCGATCACTTCCAGTCATTCGACCAGAAAGGACGTACACGGCAAGTGTTGTCTATAGTTTGACCATGCCTAGATGGTCAATAATGCGGTTTGATTCCGTACACATTGTTGTTTTGTGCCAGGAGGGGATCTAAACAAGGGAAGTGTCCAGGCATCTCAGAGTGAACCAAAGCGATGTTGGTCGGACATAGAGGATATACATAGAGACAGGAACTGTCGATGACATGCCTCACTCAGGCTGCCCAAGGGCTACTACTGCAGTGGATGACCGCTACCTACGGATTATGGCTCGTAGGAACCCTGACAGCAACACCGCCAAGTTGAATAATGCTTTTCGTGCAGCCACAGGATGTCATGCTATGACTCAAACTGTGCGCAGTAGGCTGCATGATGCACAACTTCACTCTCGAAGTCCATGGCGAGGTCCATCTTTGCAGCCATGACACCATGCAGTGTGGTACAGATGGGCCCAACAACATGCCAAATGGACTACTCTGGATTGGCATCACATTCCCTTCACCGATGGGTGTCGCATATGCCTTCAACCGGACAATCATCAAAGACTTGTTTGGAGGGAGCTCGGTCAGGCAGAACGACTTAGACACACTGACCAGCGAGTGCAGCAAAGTGGAGGTTCCCTGCTGTTTTGGAATGACATTATGCGGGCCGATGTATGCCACTTGTGGTCATGGAAGGTGCCATAACAACTGTACAATACATGAATGCCATGCCATCCTCCGACCGATCATGCAACCATATCGGCAGCATATTGGCGAGGATTTAGTCTTCATGGACGACAATTCGTGCCCCCATCGTGCACATCTTGTGAATGGCTCCGTTCAGGATAACGAGATTGCTCGACAAGAGTGGGCAGCACCTTCTACAGACAGGAAACCTATCGAACATGCCTGGGGTAGATTGAAAAAGACTGTTTATGGATGACGTAACCCACCAACCACTCTGAGGGATCTATGCCGAATCGTCGTTGAGGAGTGGGAGAATCTGGACCAGCAGTGCTTTGATGAACTTATGGATATTATGCCACGATGAATACAGGCATGCATCAGCAGAAGAGGACGTGCTACTGGGTATTAAAGGTACTGGTGTGTACAACTATCCTGAAGGTCTCGCAGTATGGTGGTACAACATAGTGTGTGGTTTTCATGAGCAGTAAAAAGGGCAGAAATGATTTTTGTGTTATGTTTTCTGTACAGGTCCCGGAACTCTCAGAACTGAGGTGATACAAAACTTTTTTAAATGTTTGTAAAATATGGTTGAGAACCGCGGGCCGCACAACACACTATTAAGACCGCACGACCGATCCTCTACAGGGGCCGCGCTTGAGAGTCGGCCGCGCTACGTCTGACGCACGTGTCTGCTGCTATACAGCGCATGCGTCAGACACTGGTTACACTAGGAATCCCACCTTTGCTCGCCAAACCTAACAGAGGGCGCCAAGCCACACCCTTCTAGTACAAAGGGGCTTCCCCGTCAGCGACGCCAACTCGTTGGAGCGAAGATGCCTAAAGCCCTCCTCACATGGGGCGTTTTTCTCGTCGCGAAGCACGACGGACGTGGTGTTCATCGAGGTAGCTGCACGTTCCGAAACAACCTGCTTCTCACGGAACGTGCTCCTGACCGTGATTTGCGACCTCTGCACTGTACAGCGGCAATTCCGGCTGCGATTTATTTACCAAACTGGACACGCGTAAAATAGTAGGCGTAATATCTGTTAGCGAATGTTGAAGCGGAGAAAATCCTGAAGAAGATTCTCCACTCGTCGATGGCCTGAACAGCGAATTGCTGGTAGAGTAACACCACTTAACGCTTTACAACGATCTGAGATACATACTCTGCGCATAATAGAAATTATTTGTTAACTCAATTGAATCTTCATCCCATTTTCGGTTTCAAATTTAATATCGTTTATGTACGAGGTGTGATCAAAAAATACATCGAATAATTTTATTAGAAACAAAGTAATAAGCTTAAATGGGATTTGATGTAATCTACTTTAGAGTACTGCCCTTGACTAGCAATATACTTACTCCAACGTTGAATCCACGACTGGAAGCATTTCTGGAAGGATTCTTTGGGAAGGACGTAGAGCTACTCCGTCGTGGCCCTCTCAATGTCAGGAATAGTGTCAAAATGTTTTCCTTTGAGCACGGTTTTAATTTTTGACAAGAGCCAGAAGGCGCATGGAGCTAAATCTGACAAGTAAGGCGGATATGGACAGAAAGGAATACTTTTTCCGGCCAAAAACTCGGGAATCAAAAGCGAGTGTAGAACGGTACGTTGTGATGAAGAAGGAAGCCACTGGCCAATTTCTCTGGTCTCTTTCTTTGTACGTCGTTTCGCAAACGTTGCAGTACACCCTTGTAAAATTCGGTGTTTACAGTTGTTCCCCTTGGAACGAACTCTGGTCACACTGTGCCCTCAATATCGGGAAAAAAAAGCAGTGAGCATGACTTTGATATTCGATTTTGACTGACGTGACTTTTTGGGAGAAGAGATTCACTGGTTTTCCATTTGGAACTCTGAATTTTCGTCTCGGGGCCATACCCATAGACACAAGTTTAATCTCCAGCCACAATTTTGGACGTGAAATCCGGATTTGTGTGAAGACGATTCTTCAACTCCATGCAAACTTACACATTATTTTCCTTCCGTTCATCACTCAAAAGTATAGGAACAAATTCTGCACTCGCTCGTCTCTTATGCAAGTTACCAGTTAAAAGTATTTGCACGGACTCATACGAGCTGCCAAGTTCTTTTGTAAGCTATCGAATAGTTATTCGCCTGTTTGAACGAACAATTTTTGCCAGTTTTTACACGTTTTCGTATGTTACTGAGGTTAACGTAAGTCGCGAAAATTGCTCACCTTCTACCAACTCATTTTCGCTTTTCATCAACTCATAACATGTATAAACAGCCTTATCGCCGGGCGCCAATTTCTACATTTCATAAACTTCTTTGACTCTTATTTGCAGCTGGAAACAGAACTTAAAATGTTGATGCGTTTCTCGAAATCCATGATGCGCGACAGCCACTGTAAACACAACCTCACTCTTATCGTATGTGGACGCTGACTGACTAGTCACAACGTGTTCCAACTTGACGCTGCCTTTCACAATGAATCAAGCTATAGGACAAATTACAGCAAATGATTATACCGCCAGAAGTTGCTGCTAAAAATTAATTAACCGTATTTTTTTGTATCACACACAGTATAGTGTCTAATGTCACTTTGCACATGCATAATGTCCGTATTCTCGATGTTGCGTAGGCCATCATCGCTCTAAAGTAACTGGTTATTTTGTGGATAATGAAACTTGAGCTGCATTCGCACTTAGCAGCATGGGTAATTCTCAAATTACCTTATGTACGATTGTGTTGGATTTTGTCTGAGCATAGAATCGGTGGTTTGGTCGTTTGTGTGATGAGTTTACGAGTGTGATAGGCAGATTGCATAAACGACTACTGAACCCCGGTCGACTCGCACATAGTACAACAAGAACGATTAGAGACGTAAACATTTCACAGTGTTTGCTTTCTGACGTAGCCTGGCAGTCGTGTCAAGATTTCTGGCCACTGAGGAAACATTCCAGTCGTTGGCCCGTGCAGCAAAAATTTCAGCAAAAAAATTGCTTATTGTAAATAACATTGACTATTGCACTAATAATTCTGTTAAATTATAGTAAAGGAATTTTTCGAAAACAAAAAAAAAACAAAAAAATGGAAGGAGGTGGACGCGATCCTGTTACCTTTCACATTACAGCTCACGACGCCTCAACTACGCTACACATTTGCATACGGCAGAAGGACCTTCGCACATGGTGTACACTGTGTGAAAACTGAATCTGCAAATTTCATTACTTGATATTTGACCATGACAAAAATACCCAAACGACACGGTTTTGGTAGATCGTTGCGCTGTAGCACTGAAACGGTATTCTTTCATAGCACACAAACTGTAACACTGAAAACATCAAATATAGGATGCCTTTAACTACCAGTGTGTAGTTTCCTGTCGTTTTATTACACCAAATCATATCTGATACGACACGTTTTCGAGAGATCCTCAATTTGCTGATTCTTTGAAACGTCGTATATTCATGCCACATACTCTGTGATAAAGTAAACAATATGGCGCTTCTTGGCAGATTAAAACTGTGTGCCGGACCGAGAACGAACTCGGGACCATTGCCTTTCGCGGGCAAGTGCTCTACCAACTGAGCTGCCGGCCGAAGTGGGCGTGCGGTTCTGGGCGCTACAGTCTGGAACCGCAAGACCGCTACGGTCGCAGGTTCGAATCCTGCCTCGGGAATGGATGTGTGTGATGTCCTTAGGTTGGTTAGGTTTAACTAGTTCTAAGTTCTAGGGGACTAATGACCTCAGAAGTTGAGTCCCATAGTGCTCAGAGCCATTTGAACCAACCAACTGAGCTACCCAAGCATGACTCACGCCCCGTCCTCACAGCTTTACTTCTGCCAGAACCTCGCCCTGGTCCCGAGTTCGAGTCTCGGTCCGGCACACAGTTTTAATCTGCCAAGAAGTTTCATATGAGCGCACACTCCGCTGCAGAGTGAAAATCTCATTCTGGAAACATCTCCCAGGCTGTGGCTAAGCCATGTCTCCGCAATATCCTTTCTTTCAGGAGTGCTAGTTCTGCAAGGTTTGCAGGAGAGCTTCTGTAAAGTTTGGAAGGTAGGAGGCGAGGTTCTGGCAGAAGCAAAGCTGTGAGGACGGGGCGTGAGTCGTGCTTGGTTAGCTCGGTTGGTAGATCACTTGCCCGCGAAAGGCAATGGTCCCGAGTTCGAGTCTCGGACCGGCACACAGTTTTAATCTGCCAAGAAGTTTCATATCAGCGCACACTCCGCTGCAGAGTGAAAATCTCATTCTGGAAACAATATGGCGGCTCCTGTGTTGTGCTTGTGACGCATCTCATTGGCTACTTTCCTCTCCACGAGCAATCTGACATACCAAATTCTTCATTTCATACTCTGCTATGTATGGGAGCGAGGAATTCCACGCTTTGACGTCACCAGCACCTCGTCCACGTGCGTTTTCACGTCCCGTGAGAGGACGGCTTAAGGGCAGATTCGATCTCTTCGGGACAGGATCGATATATGTACTTTTACTCTGACCTTGATATACCTGAATTCACTAACAGCAGCAATTACTGTCAGGTTTGAAATCGGTTGTCATTGCCAAGACATAACACTCATCCCCGGATCCTACCAGTTGGGATCTTTTTTCGTCCACTGTTGTGTCGTCATGTTACGTGCTGCGAGTGGTGCACTATCCCCAGTAGGTGTGTTGGACAGATCTTGTTGGTGCACCAACAAATCAGGCACCTCTCGTCCACCGTATAGTAATGGGCACGTATAAACAAGATAGCTCCTTTCTGGGATTCTGTCATGTCTCCTCGTTGACCCATCTTATCTGCGCTAGTTCCGTTCAGTCGACTGGCACATAAGCATCGCTTCACTGCCATGACTTGAATCAACGGTGGAGGGTCACATTACTGCCTGGCACTAGTTTTATATAATGTACAGCACTCCAAAGCGAACATTGTGAGTTTATATTCTACAGGAACGAAGGACATTTGACATGTGTAATTCATGTGTGTCACCACCTGCCGTATTTTAACTTGTGAGGTGGTGACTGGTTACGGCACTGGCCTTGCGTTTGAGACAGACGTTTTAAACGTCCATCAGCCCATCAACATTTAGGTTTGGTGCGGCTTACCTGACTCGCTCAAGGCAAATGCCTACATTTAAAAACAACAAAATGTATTTTCTTCCTCCCTCCTCTGTCTAATTCCAGCTTGTGCTCGACGGAAATTTAAGTCCTAATCGTTCTTCCTTCCTCTTGTTCTTATGTTAATACAATTGTTTGCGTTGGTTTAAGTAATTTTTTCAGTATTTTCTTTTTTCTTAACTTAAAAACAAGATGCAATAGTGTAATACATGCTTCTGGTATCAAATACAGCACGACTTTAAATAAAGTGAAACGCAGCTCAACAATAAGGCATCGCCAACTGATCTCTTTACCTTGTATTTGTAAGCATGTGCCTTTCCGTTAGGCCTTCACGGTTTACATATGACAGCAATACACTACTAAAAAGAAGTTGACGCTTTTGCGAAACCCTGTAATTGTCTTCCACTGCGAAGCGTTAAGTTTCGCATTTGGCTCAAAGCTGCCTTCAACATTGTTCTGTAATGATCCAAAAAGGTGCGCCCTGCAACGACACTCTCAGGCATGGCGACGCATCAAACAGCAAGGTGTCGAAACATAAAGAAAAAGTCACAGCTCAGAAGTTCATGTGGAGTAAGTTTGGTTAGCCCGCCCGGTTAGCCGTGCGGTCTAACGCACTGCTTTCCGGGCGGGAAGGCGTGGCGGTTCCCGCCACGAATCCGCCCGGCAGATTAGTGTCGAGGTCCTTGTGCCGGCCAGTCTGTGGATGGTTTTTAAGGCGGTTTTCCATCTGCCTCGGCGAAAGCCGGCTGGTTCCCCTTATTCCGCCTCAGTTGTACTATGTCGGCGATTGCTGCGCAAACAAGTTCACGTACGCGTACCCCATAATTACTCTACCACGCAAACATTGGGGTTACACTCGTCTGGTGTGACACATTCCCGGGGGGTCCGCTGGGGGCCGAACCGCACAATAACCCTGGGTTCGACGTGGGGCGGCGGCGGGGTGAGTGGACTGCTGTAGCCTGTTGTGGGGTTGTGAACCACGGAGAGCAACGGCGGGGACGAAGCCTCTCCGTCGTTTCTAGGTCCGCAGATCCATACAATACAATATAATACAAGTTGGGTTAATGATGTTACATTGGCGCAAAATTTCTCTACAATTCTGTCCAACACCATCGTGGACGTGTTACTTGATTGGAAAGTCGCAACACTTCCTCTTCCCAACATACCACCCTTCTTTTGAAGGAGCGCCTGGTCCCCGGCACGAATCCGCCCAGCGGACTTGGATCGAGGTCCGGTGAGCCGGCCAGTCTGTGGATGGTTTTTAGGCGGTTTTCCATCTGCCATGGCGAATGCGGGCTGGTTCCCCTTATTACGCCTCAGCTACACTATGTCGGCGATTGCTGCGCAAATTCTCCACGTACGCGTACACCACCATTACCACGCAAACATAGGGGTTACACTCGTCTGGTGTGAGACGTTCCCTGGGGGGGGGGGGGGGGGGTTTCACTGGGGGCCGAACCGCACAATAATCCTGGGTTCGATGTGGGGGGACGGAGGCGTGAAGTAGACTGCGGTAGTCGTCGTGGGGTTGTGGACCACTGCGGTTGCGACGGGGACGGAGCCTCTCCGTCGGTTCTAGGCCGCCCAGATCCTTACAATACAATAAAATACGATTCTTTTTGCGTCTCTGCGCTGCAGGAGAAAACCACGACATCCAACGTTGGGTGGTCGAGTAAAACATTTCAGACACACCGCCGCTCGGAATCGATACGAGAAGCCGTCAGGAGGTGGCATATAGGGCATCATTGAAACTGCTCTTTTCCTTGGGGTGTTGATTCTCACGAGGTCGAAAACGACCGTTCGCAGTGTGCTGAGTGACGATAAGACGTTGTTAACAACGTCCGACACTGCTGACACCCTCCGGACTATTCAGCCCTACTCTAGGGACGTCGTGGGGCTGCAACCAAATTGTACGTGATCTTATCCTGTTGGTGTGTAGTACCGATCGAAACTTTTTGCTCTGGTATATCGGGTGGAATCACGAGGGACTGTTCAAAAACACTCGAAATTTGAACGTGATCCAGAGCAGCAAAGGGTGTTATGCGTTTTTAGCCACTTGTTTGACGTTTTCGTGTGGCGTGATTAAGGAGCGGTGCAATCCCTTCGACACCCCTAAGGTGCGGTTGTCGGCCCTCAGGCGCTAGAGCAGCCGCAAGACACCACTCAGGTGAACGGCTGTCGAAGTCTTTGACAGCTACGTCTGTTATATGCGTGGGTGGCACCGAGGGTGTTGCTGAACTGGGTTGTTCTTAGAGGGACCCTTTGCCGTTGTATTCGTGCACATGTCAGTATTGTACCGACTCTGAAGTAACGCCACAGGAGAGCGCTAAACAGGACGGCTAAAAATGCATAAACACTCTTTACTGCTCTGGATCACGTTCAGAATTCTTCGAATGCTTTTGAATGGTCGCTAGTGATTCCAACCGATATACCAGAGCAAAAAACTGCGTTCGCACTACACGCCAAAGGTGTCAGATCACGTTCAATTTGTTTGCAGGCCCACAACGTACTTAGATTAGGGCTGAATCGTCCGGAGGGTGTCAGCGGTGTTGGACATTGTCAAGAAAGTCGTACTGGTGCTCATCGTACTGCGAACGTCTATTGTCGAGTTCGAAATGTAAAGGGATGGTTTCAGTGGCGCCCTACATGCCACCTCGTGAGGGCTTTTCGTGTCGATTCCGAGCGGTAGTCTGTAAAATATGTTCCTCGGCCACCCCTAAGAAAACTGCGTGATTCCAGCGCTGGGTGTCGTAGTTTTCACATCCATCGCAGAGACGCCAAAAGAAGAGGTAAAATGTGGGTAAGAGGAGGTGTGACGACCTTCCAGTCACGTGACACATCCACGATGGTGTTGGGCAGAATTGTGGAGAAATTTTGTGCCAGTGAGACGTCATCAACCTACCTTACAGCTCACGTGAACATCTGAGCTGTGTTTTAAATGTTTCAACGCCTTGCTGTTTGATATGTCGCAGAGTTTGAGGGTGACGTCGCAGGGCGCCACACTTTTGCACCATTACAGAGGAATGTTGTAGGGAACTTTGAGCCAATGTCAACTTCCGCTTCACAGTGGGAGACAGTCACAGGCTTTCGCAGAAGCGCCAACTGTTTTATTTTGACCACTGTATTTACATTGTTGGTTTAGGAGTTTGTAAAGATATTAACACTGTAAAACGCAAAAACTGCAGCTTGTACCGAAATTTTTGTCTTTTTCAAGAACATCTCGAAGAATAGTTACCCCCATGATCCTTTTTCATATACAGGCTCTTATATTTTAATTATTATTTGCGAATGACTTGTATTGAATAACTGCAGAAACATCATGAAATCGTCGAATTGTTTTATTTATTCATATGTGTGCGAGAAATGAAAAAAAATTATGTATCAGAGGCTTGACCGAATATTAAAGTGAGGCACTTCTCTGCCCTAATACTTCTCTACCACTGCTGAAGGCCGAGTGAGTTGGAACAGTGGAAGAAGCAGTAGTCCCATTCTGGAGAACAGTGGTTCAAATCCCTGTCCAGCAACAGAGATGTATCTTCTCCGTGGTCTCCCTAACTCGCTTAAGGCAAATGAGTGTTTCCTTTGAAATGGGCACAGCCGATTTCCCCCCTTTCGTCTGAGCTCCGTCTCCAGTGACCTCGTCGATGGGACGTTAATCGTTTTTCTTTCTTTTCTTCTCGTATACTGGCGTGCTGTTGAAGTGGGACAGAGAGCCGCGACACAGATTTAGGCTATCACCGATTCTACATCTACATCTACATCCATATTCTGCAAATCACTGTGCAGAGCATGAAAGAAGGTACTTTCCATTTTACCAGTCATCAGGGCTGCCTCTCGTTCCATTCACGTACGGTGCACGGGAAAAATAATTGCATAAACGCCGGGCGTCGCTATCCCTACAGAAGTGATACGTAGAGGATTGCAGTATACCCCTAGATTTCTCACTTAACGGTAGATTCCTCACTTAAAGCTAGTTCTTGAGACTTTTAAAGTACGCTTTCACGGGATAGTCGGCATCTGTCTTCAAGCATCTGCCAGTTCAGTTTCATTGCTGTCTCTGCGACGCTGTCCCATGAGTCAAACAAAGCTGTGACGATTCGTGCCGCCCTTTCAGAATGAATTTTCACTGTGCAGCGGAGTGTGCCCTGAACTGAAACTTTCTGGCAAACTGCGTGCCGGACCGGGACTCGAACCTTGGGCGTTTGCCTTTCTCAGGCAAGTGCACCACCGAATGAGCTATCCAAACACATGGAGACAGGTAGTGCTATTTTCATTGTTTTCTACAAGAAGTGGCTAGCAACCACAGTTTAGTGAATAAACAGCCGCCTTTAGTGAATTAGCAGTCTAGTTAAAGGTTGATTAACTCTCTTTAGTAAATTGATTTCTTAGGATGGATAGGATGTGTGACTGCTGTGTACGGACGCAGGAGGAGCTGGCCACTGTTCGCGAACAGCTGAGCGTGTTGATGGCCGCGGTCAGCCGTCTTCAGGCTGCTGCCTCGGAGTGTAGCGGCAGTGGGGAGTCTGGTGCGTCGCAAGGTACACCCCAGGTGTTACATGCTTCACCCACTGTCCCTGCTGTCGAGACATCTTCGCGGGTACCGGGCGCGGTTGGGCCACCCTCTCCCCAAGGGGAGTGGCGGGTTCAGCGGCGTTCGCGGCGCACGAGGCGGAGGGTCAATGTGGAGGCTGGCCGTGTGGCATCGCCCGCTCTGCCTGCGAGTGGACATGTGGCTGCTCCTTCAGCAAAGTCCGAGCAGGCACACGGGGGGAGGGGTTTATTAGTTATTGGGAGCTCCAACGTTAGGCGGGTGATGGAGCCCCTTAGGGAAATAGCGGGAAGGTCGGGGAAGAAGGCCAGTGTTCACTCTGTCTGCTTGCCGGGGGGTCTCATTCGAAATGTGGAGGAGGCCCTACCGGCGGCGATAGAGAGCACTGGGTGCACCCGACTGCAAATTTTTGCTCATGTCGGCACCAATGACTCCTGCCGTCTGGGTTCAGAGGTCATCCTCAGTTCGTACAGGCGGTTGGCGGAATTGGTGAAGGCGGAAAGCCTCGCTCGCGGGGTGAAATCAGAGCTAACTATTTGCAGTATCGTTCCCAGAACCGATCGCGGTCCTCTGGTTTGGAGCCGAGTGGAAGGCTTAAACCAGAGGCTCAGACGATTCTGCGGAGATCTGGGGTGCAAATTTCTCGACCTCCGCTATCGGGTGGAGAAATGTAGGGTCCCCCTGAATAGGTCAGGCGTGCACTACACGCCGGAAGCGGCTACAAGGGTAGCGGAGTACGTGTGGAGTGCACATGGGGGTTTTTTAGGTTAGAGAATCCCCTCCCTAGGCCCGACAAGACGCCTCCTGAGATGCGGCAAGGTAGGAGTAGGCAAAATGCAACAGGGAATAACAATATTAATGTGCTAATAGTAAACTGCAGGAGCGTCTACAGAAAAGTCCCAGAACTGCTCTCATTAATAAACGGTCACAACGCCCATATAGTACTAGGGACAGAAAGTTGGCTGAAACCAGACGTAAACAGTAATGAAATCCTATACTCAGATTTGAATGTATACCGCAGAGACAGGCTGGACAGTGAAGTGGGAGGCGTGTTTATAGCGATAAGAAGTGCAATAGTATCGAAGGAAATTGACGGAGATCCGAAATGTGAAATGATTTGGGTGAAGGTCACGGTTAAAGCAGGCTCAGACATGGTAATTGGATGTCTCTATAGGCCCCCTGGCTCAGCAGCTGTTGTGGCTGAGCACCTGAAGGATAATTTGGAAAATATTTCGAGTAGATTTCCCCACCATGTTATAGTTCTGGGTGGAGATTTTAATTTTCCGGATATAGACTGGGAGACTCAGACGTTCATAACGGGTGGCAGGGACAAAGAATCCAGTGAAATTTTTTAAAGTGCTTTATCTGAAAACTACCTTGAGCAGTTAAACAGAGAACCGACCCTTGGCGATAACATATTAGACCTTCTGGTGACAAACAGACCCGAACTATTTGAAAAAGTTAATGCAGAACAGGGAATCAGCGATCATAAAGCGGTTACGGCATCGATGATTGCAGCCGTAAATAGGAATATTAAAAAGGGTAGGAAGATTTTTCTGTTTAGAAAAAGTGACAAAAAGCAGATTTCAGAGTCCCTGACGGCTCAACACAAAAGTTTTGTCTCAAGTACAGATAGTGTTGAGGATCAGTGGACAAAGTTCAAAACCGTCGTACATAATGCGTTAGATGAGTATGTGCCAAGCAAGATCGTAAGAGATGGAAAAGAGCCACCGTGGTACAACAACCGAGTTAGAAAACTGCTGCGGAAGCAAAGGGAACTTCACAGCAATCATAAACATAGCCAAAGCCTTGCAGACAAACAAAAATTACGCGAAGCGAAATGTAGTGTGAGGAGGGCTATGCGAGAGGCGTTCAATGAATTTGAAAGTAAAGTTCTATGTACTGACTTGGCAGAAAATCCTAAGAAATTTTGGTCTTATGTCAAAGCGGTAGGTGGATCAAAACAAAATGTCCAGACACTCTGTGACCGAGATGGTACTGAAACAGAGGATGACGGACTAAAGGCCGAAATACTAAATGTCTTTTTCCAAAGTTGTTTCACAGAGGAAGATTGCACTGTAGTTCCTTCTCTAGATTGTCGCACAGATGACAAAATGGTAGATATCGAAATAGACGACAGAGGGATAGAGAAACAATTAAAATCGCTCAAAAGAGGAAAGGCCTCTGGACCTGATGGGATACCAGTTCAATTTTACACAGAGTACGCGAAGGAACTTGGCCCCCCTTCTTGCAGCGGTGTACCGTAGGTCTCTAGAAGAGCGTAGCGTTCCAAAGGATTGGGAAAGGGCACAGGTCATCCCCGTTTTCAAGAAGGGACGTCGAACAGATGTACAGAACTATAGACCTGTATCTCTAACGTCGATCAGTTGTAGAATTTTGGAACACGTATTGTGTTCGAGTATAATGACTTTTCTGGAGACTAGAAATCTACTCTGTAGGAATCAGCATGGGTTTCGAAAAAGACGGTCATGTGAAACCCAGCTCGCGCTATTCGTCCACGAGACTCAGAGGGCCATAGACACGGGTTCACAGGTAGATGCCGTGTTTCTTGACTTCCGCAAGGCGTTCGATACAGTTCCCCACAGTCGTTTAATGAACAAAGTAAGAGCATATGGACTATCAGACCAATTGTGTGATTGGATTGAGGAGTTCCTAGATAACAGGACGCAGCATGTCATTCTCAATGGAGAAAAGTCCTCCGAAGTAAGAGTGATTTCAGGTGTGCCGCAGGGGAGTGTCATAGGACTGTTGCTATTCACAATATACATAAATGACCTGGTGGATGACATCGGAAGTTCACTGAGGCTTTTTGCAGATGATGCTGTGGTGTATCGAGAGGTTGTAACAATGGAAAATTGTACTGAAATGCAGGAGGATCTGCAACGAATTGACGCATGGTGCAGGGAATGGCAATTGAATCTCAATGTAGACAAGTGTAATGTGCTGCGAATACACAGAAAGATAGAACCTTTATCATTTAGCTACAAAATAGCAGGTCAGCAACTGGAAGCAGTTAATACCATAAATTATCTGGGAGTACGCATTAGGAGTGATTTAAAATGGAATGATCATATAATGTTGAGCGTCGGTAAAGCAGATGCCAGACTGAGATTCATTGGAAGAATCCTAAGGAAATGCAATCCGAAAACAACGGAAGTAGGTTACAGTACGCTTGTTCGCCCACTGCTTGAATACTGCTCAGCAGTGTGGGATCCGTACCAGATAGGGTTGATAGAAGATACAGAGAAGATCCAACGGAGAGCAGCGCGCTTCGTTACAGGATCATTCAGTAATCGCGAAAGCGTTACGGAGATGATAGATAAACTCCAGTGGAAGACTCTGCAGGAGAGACGCTCAGTAGCTCGGTACGGGCTTTTGTCAAAGTTTCGAGAACATACCTTCACCGAAGAGTCAAGCAGTATATTGCTCCCTCCTACGTATATCTCGCGAAGAGACCATGAGGATAAAATCAGAGAGATTAGAGCCCACACAGAGGCATACCAACAATCCTTCTTTCCACGAACAATACGAGACTGGAATAGAAGGGAGAACCGATAGAGGTACTCAAGGTACCCTCCGCCACACACCGTCAGGTGGCTTGCGGTGTATGGATGTAGATGTAGATGTAGATGTAGACTGCTCTCACAGTTTTACTTCCGCCAGTAGCTCATTTCCTACCTTCCAAATGGAGATGCGGCGCCACCTTCCGCAATGTTTGTTGCCAGTGGGCAACGGTTCCATCGAAACAGTTTGCTTTTCTCATGCCGAAAGGACGAGAGTCAGAGAGTCATTTCTACTAATTGCTAGCCGTTCATCACGTGACCTAGCGGGCTACACCGTGCTCCGTCTGGATGCCCTCATCCCAGGCGTGCGTCACTCAGTAAGCACTTAAAGCCCGTTACATAACTACCCTAAACGACGTGCTTTTAATAGGTCACCATTGTGCCGTAGCACACAAGTCATAATACTAGAAGCATCAAACATGAGAAGCCTTTCACTACCGATATGTAATTTCCTGCCTTTTTGTTCTAACAAATCATACCTGAAACGACGCCTTCAAGAGACCGCCATTGTGATGATGCTTTGAAACAGCTTATATTCGTTCCACGTACTCTGTAATAATAAAAAGCACTAAATGCGGAGTTAATTCCTTACAATATGGCGTCTCCTCTATTCTTGACGTAAAACCGATGCTGCATCTCGCTGTACCCCCTCTCCACGAGGCAAAAATCTGTCTTCATTTTACGCTACGAAATGTTGTGGAATTCCACGCCTTGACATCAGCTCCTCGTCCACATAGATTTCCACGTCCCGTGAGAGAACGGCTTTAAGCTGATGGTGAGCGTTCCGCGCGCGGTTAACAGACCCGTGTCGATGGTTTTCACAGTCGAACCGGTGCGCGTGGTTCTATGAAGTAGAGAGAATGCGAGTTCTGTACTCGTTTGATCTGTCCCGTAGCATATCGCTTCCTTTTATGGGTCGGGTGAGTGCCTCTAGGCATCGACAAGTCAGGCGTTTTATTTACTGCAATATACACTGAGGTGACAAAATTTGTGGGATGTCTACTAACACCGTGTCTGATCTCCTTTTGTCCGGCGTAGTGCGGCAGTTCGACGTGAGATGGATTCAGCAAGGAGTTGGAATCCTCCTGCAGAAATATTGAGCCATGCTGCCTCTATAGCCGTCCATCATTGCGAAAGTGTTGCCGGTGTAGGTTTCGGTGCACTGACTGATCTCTCGATTACGCCCCATAAATATTCGGTGGCAATCGAATCGAACGAGGGAGTCCAAATCATTCGCTCGAATTGCCCAGAATATTCTTCAAACAAATCGCGAACAATTGGGGTCCGGTGACAGGGCACTTTGTCATCCATAACAATTCCATCGTTTTTTGGGTACATGAAGTCCATGAATTGCTGAAAATGGTCTCCAAGTAGCCGAACATAACCGTTTCCTGTCAATTATCCGTTCACCTGAACCAGAGGACCCAGTCCACTCCATGTAAACACAACCCACACCATTATGTAGCCAAGCTTTCAGAGTGCCTTGTTGACAACTTGGGCCCATGGCTTCGTTGGGTGTGCGCCGCACTCGAACCTTACAGTCAGCTCTTACCAACTGAAATCGGGACTCATCTGACCAGGCCATGTTTTTCCAGTCGTCTCGGGTGGCAACGAAACCAGGAGAGGCGCTATAGGCGATGCCGTACTGAAAGCAAAGGCCCTCGTGTCGGTCTTCTGCTTCAGTATTCCATTAACGCAAAACTTCGCCACACTGTCCTAACGGATATGTTCGTCTTACATCCCACATTGATTTCTGCGGTTATGCTTGTCTGTTTGCACTGACAACTCTACGCATAAGCCGCTGTTCTCGGTCGTTAAGTGAAGTCCGTCGGCCGCTGTGTAACGCCTGAAATTTGGTGTTCTCGGCGCACTTTTGACACTGTGCATCTCGGAATAGAATTCCCTAACGAGTTTCGAAACGAAATATCCCATGCATCTAGTTCCAACTACCATTCCGTGTTCAAAGTTTGCCATAATCACGTCGGAAACCTTTCCACTTGAATCAACAGAGTACAAATAACGGCTCCGCCATTGCACTGCCCATTTATATTTTGTCCACACGATACTGTCGCCATCGGTGTTTGTCAATATCGTTGTCCCATGACTTTGGTTGCCTCAGTGTAGACCGTCTCTGTATTCCTTCCACCTTCTACATTTCAGCTTTCCCTTCTTTGCTTAGTACAGGCTTGCCATCTCAGCTCTCGATATTCATACAGCTGCTTCCCTTTTCTCAACAAGTCTCTCTGACTGCCCTGTAGGCAATATCTTTCCTCTAGTTATGCATGCTTCTACAGCCTTGCATTAATCCTCTACACATTCCTGCTTAGCCATTATGCATTTTCTGTAAGTCTCGTTTTTTAGTTGCTTAAGTTTCTTTTCGCCTGCTTCGATTTCTGCATATATTTTCTTCTTTCGTCAGATTCAATATATCCTGCGTTGTTCACGGATTTCTACTCGGCATTGTCTTTGTACTTATGTGATCATCTATTGCCTTCTCTCTAATGTACCCATTCGTCTCCTGTTGAATTTCTTTCCCATGTTTCACTCCAACGTTGCCCAGTGCTTCCTCCGAAACTCTCATTCTCTGGTTACATCAATTTATCCAGATCTTATGTCCTCCTCCTACCTTTTTGCAGTTTCTGCAGTTGCAATAGTAGGACAGACAGCAGTTCCTCGTGCAAAGTGTCACAAAAACAAAACAAGCAAGAAAATAAAGATCAAGAAGACTGGTACGCACAAACTCGGTTACCGTAATAGGAGTGAGCTCGGCGAAAATACGTTAACTTTCTAGTTCCTGTGTCAGCAGACGCCGCCTGTCCTCTGTTTCTGCGCATGCGCGAACTTCAGCACACACAAAGGTTTAGAACTCCACGTAAGCACTTTCAAGTATAAAACGATTTTGTCCACACTTGGCACAGTCGGTTCATCATAGACGTCACGGACCCATTACCGATGTTGTTGGTAGGTGCTTCACACACACACACACACACACACACACACACACACACACACACACACAAACACATGACGCGGACCGACAACGAGTGGACTCTAGTTGATTTTGAACAGAAAGTCGCTCGTGTAAAACGTGCTTAACCCTGCTGCTGCCACTGGGGTCAAGATAACCCCATAAGCACACTGGAAACGCCCCATGTTTTCAAACCGTTACAAGTATTTTCAAAATACATGAATTTCTCCCTCTGAGTCAATGGTATACAATGAAGTTTTGCTCAGTTTTACGCACTCTAAGGGAAAAAAAAGACCCACCACGAAGGAAGTATCCCAGTGGGACGGAAATCGGTAGATGTTATACACATGTGCAGACAAACAAATGATTACAGTTTCAGAAAAAAGTGGATGATTTAATCAAGAGACAGAGCTTCACAAACTGAGCAAGCCACTAACGCCTTGGTCGACCCATAGCCCTTATGCAAGCAGTTATTCGGCATGGTATTGATTGACAGACTTTTTGGATGTCCTCTTGAGGGATACCGTGCCAAATTCTGTTCACTTGGCACGCTAGGTGGTCAAAATCCCGAGCTGATTGGAGGGTCCTGCCCATAATGCTCCAAACTTTCTCAATTTGGGAGAGATCCGGCGATGCTGCCGACCGAGGTAGGGTTTTGAAAGCGCAATGACAACCAGTAGAAACTCTCGCTTTGTTCTGGCGGGCAATATCTTGCTTTTTACCAGGATGGCTTACCATGAAGGGCAACAAAATAGGGCCCAAAATATTGTCGACGTACCGCTGTTCTGTAAGGGTGCCGCACATTAAAACCAAAGGGATGTTGCTGTGAAGTGAAATGACACCTCAGATCATCAGTCCTGGTTGGTGAGCTGTATGGCAGACGACAGTCAGGTTGCTATCCAACCACTGTCTGGGGCGTCTCCAAACACTTCTTCGCTGGTCATCAAGGCTCAGTTGGTATGGGGACTCATCACTGAAGAGAATTCTATTCCAGTCAATGGGATTCCAGGCTGAAGACGTGTCTGGATCCGCTCTACGTAGAGACGTCCTTCTGAGGGATATCGTGCCAAATTCTGTCCAGCGGGCGTGTTAGATCATCAAAATTCAGAGCTGGTGGGAGGGCTCTGCCCATAATGCTCCAGAAGTTCTCAATTGGGGAGAGATTCGGCGATGTTGCTGGCCAAGGTAGACTTTGGAGCAGCTCGGGATTTTGGCGATCTAACGCGCCAGTTGGACAGGATTTGACACGATATCCCTTAGGATTACATCCAACAGCTCTATCAATCAATGCCAAGCCGAATAACTGCTTGAATAAGAGCAGAGGAGAATGAACGCGGGTCAGAGGTGGGCCAACGCGTTATTGACTTGCTCAGTTTTTGAACCTCTATCTCTTGAATAAATCATCAAATTTTTCTGAAATTGTAATCATTTGTTTGTTTGTACATGTACATCATACCTACCGACTTCCGTCCCATTCGAATAATTCCTTCGGGTGCGTCTAATTTTGTCTTTGAGTATGTCAAACTTTATTCATTTTTTTTCCCTTCCACTGAGCACCACTAGGGTCATCCCAGTGTAAATTTCTATCGGTTTCTTGGAAGTAACTTTTCTAAACATGGAATGATGACTGTTACGTTGACCAACCGAAATAAATGTTTTTACGTTAGATCACTCGAATACTGGCAGTTATATCCCATGTAAATTACTTGGGGTCTTCGTGACCATAGTGGTATTTAGTGAGACAAAACTATCCTTCCAGTAGGAGGGTTAAACGAACGCAGTAGGTAGTGTAATTCATACCTAGCTCAGTAGATGCCGTAGTGCGCAGGTTGTAGTGTGGCGAGGTAAGAGAGCCGCTGCGAGGGTCGGCCTGTGTTTGTTATTGATCACGGCCGCAGCGGGGCCGTGCTACCTGCCGGACCGGACGGCCTGCGTAAACAACTGCCGGCGCCGGTATTCGAATTACACTGAGGCGCAGGGGCGGCCGGGACTCGCTAATCACGGCGGCTCCTGCCAGCTGCTCCTGTTACGCGCGGCCCGCGGCGCTGGCTCTGCTTGTGCTTGTGCTTCTGGATCTGCGCTGCCGCGTCTTCAGGATGTCGGCCGTGCTGCGGCAGGCCAGCTGAGTCGCCGCGCCCGCCCCTTTGCCCGTCAGGCACAGCCGCGATTTAGGGTCGCCACCTCTCAGGCCAAAGGTGATATGGCAAATATATATGTCAAAGAAATTTGATGGTGTAATAGGACACTTCGTCAAATTTCGCCTGTCGTCACATAAATACACTACTGGCCATTAAAATTGCTACACCAAGAAGAAATGCAGATGATAAACGGGTATTCATTGGACAAATATATTACACTAGAACTGACTTGTGATTACATTATCACGCGATTTGGGTGCATAGATCCTGAGAAATCAGTACCCAGAACAACCAACTCTGGCCGTAATAACGGCTTTGATACGCCTGGGCATTGAGTCAAACAGAGCTTGGATGGCGTGCACAGGTACAGCTACCCATGCAGCTTCAACGCAATACTACAGTACATCAAGAGTAGTGACTGGCGTATTGTAATGAGTCAGTTGCACGGCCACCATTGACCAGAAGTATTCAATTGGTGAGAGATCTGGAGAATGTGCTGGCCAGGGCAGCAGTCAAACATTTTCTGTATCCAGAAAGGCCCGTACAGGACCTGCAACATGCGGTCGTGCATTATCCTGCTGAAATGTAGGGTTTCGCAGAGATCGAATGAAGGGTAGAGCCACGGTCTGTAACACATCTGAAATGTAACGTCCACTGCTCAGAGTGCCGTCAATGCGAACAAGAGGTGACTGAGACGCGTAACCATTGGCACCCCATACCATCACGCCGGGTGATACGCCAGTATGGCGATGACGAATACACGCTTCCAATGTGCGTTCACCACGATGTCGCCAAACACGGATGCGACCATCATGATGCTGTAAACAGAACCTGGATTCATCCGAAAAAATGACGTTTTGCCATTCGTGCACCCAGGTTCGTCGATGAGTACAACATCGCAGGCGCTCTTGTCTGTGATGCAGTGTCAAGGGTAACCGCAGCCACGGTTTCCGAGCTGATAGTCCATGCTGCTGCAGACGTCGTCGAACTGTTCGTGCAGATGGTTGTTGTCTTGCAAGTGACCGCTTGGAGCACTGGCGTCGCTACATCTGTTTGACGTTTGTGTAGTGTGTTCGTAAACATGGCTTCAAATTTTTTGTTTTCCTTCGACTCTTTTTATTTATTTTTTAATAATTTTGCTTCGAGTAGAGTGGGTGTTTAGCAAGGGGCACAATGTATGCTATTAATTGTGTGTTGATGGGCAGGTGGAATATGATGCAGGCGACTTCGTGTCCACAATCACAGCCATAACCATCCACCTCTGCGTCTGGAAACATCGAAGCAGCTTTTCAGCTAGTCGGAATAGAGGATTTGGTCACACTCTAAAGTAAAAAATTCTTTCTTAGCTTTCCATTGTACTTTGTCTATTTTTGAACTCTGGCTGCCACAAGTTAAAAAGCGCTTCATTTGTTTCGTATTTCTTATTAATTTTCTAGTTGTTGGAACACTAATTCCATTAATTAAATTATTCAGAAATAAAAATAGTTCTTATTGCCCAAATATTGAACCAACATTTATTTACCTTCACATATTCCCCCTTTAGTGCTTTATAAATCGCTTGACACGTTTCTGGTGTTATTTTGGTTAATATGCGATGTGATATTCGAGTGCTGTGCTGTAAAATAGAGTAGCTCTCTTCTGTGTAAAGAAATCGCAGTGTCACAGTTTGTCTGTCTCCCTCGCAAATATCATTTCTCAAGAGTATTCTGTTATGTGATATGAGAAGCCACTTTACTGAACAAATACTGAAATAGACTTTCATCCATTTGTAAGTGATTTACATATTAAGACTTGACTTTCTCCTCTTGCAGCTCCCGTAACAAATTTTGCTGAATAATTTTACTATCTCGACGTAATACCTACGGCCTCATCCAAGTATGTTTCATTTTTTTCTGTCGCTTTTCTTCCAAATTGACACACAATGCAATTGTGGTAATAGCGACTGGAGCACTAAGTAAGAACTATTGTCTAAAAATTTCAGTAAAAAAAAACCAAAATTAATGGCCTTCAAAAGGCTCCGCCGGCCGGGGTGGCCGAGCGGTTCTAGGTGCTTCAGTCTGGAACCGCGTGACCGCTACGGTCGCAGGTTCGAATCCTGCCTCGGGCATGGATGTGTGTGATGTTCTTAGGTTAGTTAGGTTTAAGTAGTTCTAAGTTCTAGGGGACTGATGACCTCAGATGTTAAGTCCCATAGTGCTCGGAGCCATTTGAACCATTTTGAACCACTACGCTCCAAAAAAAGTAATAGGTTGACAATCAGTAGAACAGGTGTCATATTTTCAGATATTAGGCTTCGTTATTAACTACGAATATGAAAACGGTGTCACTAATAAATTGAGTGAGTTTCAAATGATACGTGGCAGAATACATCAGAAATCTGGATGACAAGACAAGGAAGGATACGAAACTAAAATTTTTGCAAATTTGTGTTCAAACATATGGAAGCGGAATTCTTTATGTTATCTAAGAAATACAAAAGAATAATACAGTCGGCTGAAGTGAAATTAAAGAATATACCCTAAGAGATCAAATGCAACTACACCTATATGACTTCCCATCAATTTACACTGAAGTGTTTGGCAGACGGTCCATAGATCTTCGGTTACGGTTCGGTCTGTTAGCTGTTGGTTGACGTTGGGACACCTCTCCTAATGTGACGTCGTGTCGAATATTCGTTGGTTTAGTAGCGATTTGTTGTGTCACTAGAAGGGGTATGTATTTAAGTTTTCAGGACAGCCCCATTCGCACTTAATATATTTTATTGACCAATTTTGCTCTTCAGTTTAACGAGAGCGTCATCAGAAACTCTGGAATTTACAGTTTGTAGTACAATAGTTGGCTTTTAAATTAAAGAGGGAAACCATTCAAAAAAACATACAGAGTGCAGCTTGAGCCTGTCCTAAGAAAACTTAATTTCGACAGTTACTGTTTCCCCTGCAGGCAATGCCTGCTCTCACTAAGGGTATGTATTTATTGTGCTTAAAAATACTGGTGTATAGGGTGGAATATGGAGAGAGAATTAAAGCTGATAGAGTTGTACCGTGAACGGGAATGTTTGCGGGCTCTACGAACTGCGATTACAAAAACAAACTGAAAAGACTAAGCATTTGGAGGAAAATAAGTCAGGTATTAGAAAGTAATATGCTTGATGTGAAAAAGAAAATGGTGTCTTCATTGACAGCTTGTCGTCGTGAACGATAAAGAGAAACAGAACTTGTAAATAATAGATTTCAGCTATCCTTTTTAAATTTTATTGGCAGATCTAGATTTCAGCTAGAAACTAGCCATCCCCAATGCTAAGAATGCAAGAGGTACATATTTAGATGATGTCATAAAAATTTTCAATTAATGGCTTAATTCATATGGTTTGTATATTACATAACACTATCATTTTTGTTCAATGCATTTAATGCCTGTTGGTCAGGCTTCATCCACAGTTCATTGAATACTGCTGTTTGCGGAAGGCGGACTGTATGGATAACACATCGGTTGGTTACATGGCGGCATCTATGTGAACTACGTATAAACCTCAAGGGAAGTAAACCACTTCAAATTTAATTACATAAAATGAAACACAAGTAAAATTCACTACTTATATACGTAAAATATGCATGTAAAAAATAGATAAATCGATTGATGGCGGATACACCAATGATACACACATGATCTAATTAAACTAACGGGTATATCAATGAATGAATGTAGCATTTGCGTAAGTTCTTGAGCGGGTCCAGAGGAAACCCTAAAAAAAAGCGATTCTAACCATTTTTTCGCCGTCAGCAGCGGACCAAACACGAGTCGCAGATTCCAAGACGGCTATGCACAGCAGATGGCTGAAATTTTTATGCTATATTTCTAATATCCAGATCTCAAACAACCTTGAAAATTTTCTAGATATCTTTATTGGTTTCCGAGATACAGAGGTTCAAAGTTACCTGCTTGTGCACGTAAAATCCGGTGAGGCAAAAACATAGTTTATGAAGTGTTGTAACACGGAGAAATGTGCTTTGAAAATGTGTCTGTTATCATGAGAAAGGTTCTGGGAACTCCCTGTTGTATTAGTGAAACAGCCGGCCCGTGTGGCCGAGCGGCTCTAGGCGCTTCAGTCTGGAACCTTGCGACCGCTACGGTCGGAGGTTCGAATTCTGCCTCGGTCATGGATGTGTGTGATGTCCTTAGGTTAGTTAGGTTTAAGTAGTTCTAAGTTCTAGGGGACTGATGACCTCAGATGTTAAGTCCCATTGTGCTCAGAGCCATTTGAACCATTTGTATTAGTGAAGCACATGCAAAATTTTTTTGTGCATGTAAAATCCGATCTGAGGTGTAAGATTAGTTTTGCGTTATTTCAGTTTGACATAAATAAACTATCAAAGTTTTACTGACCCATGACGTTCTTTTCCTATGACTGCCATGCACTGCTGTCGAAGGGGAAGGAGGGAACCAGCGGAGAAGTGAACTTATCGGAGCACAAAAAAGGCGAATGTGCTCCTGTTTAAAAGACTCTGCGCGAAAAGTGGGTTACCAGCTCTCTCATTCTACCTTCTTCAGCACCTTTAGAAATTTTTCCAAAAATTTTGGCTTGCAGACGTAGTCGCGCTTTTTATGCGGGCAAGGGAAATTCCCCTTGGCAAACCTCTCAGATTTAGTAGTAAGATGGCCCAGTTTTTACCCCGTCAAAATCTGAACTCAGACCAAGCATGAGAACAGGAAGAAGGTGTACTGAACTGTGAAAAAAAGCAAAATAGAAATAGTGAACGGTCCAAGCTCAAGTGCAATTTTGAGCGTAGGTAAACAGCTGCGACGTCATGGTTATTTGGCTTGGCGTTGGACTGCGACGCGGATGAGCCGTGTTCAAATCTCTCTCGTGTCAGTTCTTTTTTTTTTTTTTCCTCGCAATATTGCGAACTGACCGTCCGGTCATTGAAATGTTTGTTCTCTTTCGGGTAGTCGTGGCAGTTGTCGTACTATACAGTAGTAGAATATGAGTCAAATGGTAAGAATGCGTTATCGCCGCAAGTAAAAGTGATGAATAGTGAGAGCAGGCGAGATACCACATAGACGTCTCACAGAAATGAATACAACAAATAAACGGTTGTAAACTATGTTACAACAAAAGAATTCGTGATTTAAAACTTCCAAAACGAAACGCAACTCCAATAACTTTTGGTTTGACAGAGCACAGAGAAACTGTGTGGTTGTGGAACTGTTGCGTTCAAGAAATGAATACAACAAATAAACGGTTGTAAACTATGTTACAACAAAAGAATTCGTGATTTAAAACTTCCAAAACGAAACGCAACTCCAGTAACTTTTGTTTTGACAGAGCACAGAGAAACTGTGTGGTTGTGGAACTGTTGCGTTCATTTTTTGCAGCTTATGTGACAAATTATTGTGTTTTCACCATTTCCTTGTGAGTGATCAAATGTGTGTGAATTCCTAAGGGACCAAACTACTGAGGTCATCGGTCCCTAGATTTACTCTCTACTAACTTTTGCTAAGAACAACACACACACACGCCCATGCCCAAGGGAGGACTCAAACCTCCGACGGGAGGGGCCGCGAAGTCCGTGACGTGGCGCCTGAAACCACGCGGCCACTCCTCGCGGCTTTGAGTGATCAAATTCACATTCATAAGAACACGTGAATTGGGCAAGGAGGCATATGTCACTTACCAAGTGTATAGATTATGTGCTTCGGTAAGAGAGTCCTGTCATATGACACACGTACTGTCAGGAATGCCGTGTATGTTGAGGATTCGGTTGACTTGCCGCCCTGTCATCAAACATTTGCGGTTCCCATTCGAAAGCCACTTCCTTTCGACTGCTAACAGAGTAGTTATGCAGAATCAACTGTCATCATAGGTCCATTTCTTATACCTCGCCCTTGCGAACGGAAATTACACAGGCACAAATTTGAACACACCAAACAGCGTTTTTGTTTTTTAATCAAAAGAGCACAAGAAAGGATTGAACACGGTTCGCCCGCTTATTAGTCGAACACGTTGAACACCTAACCACGACGCCGTTGCATATGTAGGCTGCTCTACATTGCACTTCTTGTCCTTCGACCGTTCACTGTTTGTATTTGCTTTTTCTGTTTTGCTTTTTTTCACAGTTCAGTACAGCTTCTCCATGTTTTCGTACTTCATTTGTGTTCAGGTTTTTACAGGCTGTCCACTGAGCCCTTTTACCACTAAATCTGTGGGAGGGGGGGGGGGTTACGATGGGGAAATTGCCTTGTGAGAAAGCAGGAGACAGTGGAAGTGGGAAAGAGGCGGAAAGGTAATAAATAATGGAATATAGGAGATAGTGGTTGTGGTATAGAAAGAACGAAGGAGACAATGACAATGTGAGAGAAAGAGTGGAACGTGGTTGACAGTGAGAAAACAATGCTAGGAAAAAGAGTGAAGGAGGCAGTGCCAGTGAGTGGGGAATAAAAAGGAGAAAGTGGAAGTGGGTGAGAGCCCGTGTCGTTGACAATGACAGCGAGGAAGAGAGACATAGTGACAGTGAGAAAAGACAGCAACAAGGGGGAGGAATGAATGAAACAGTAGCACTAAGAGAGGACACTGTATTAGGGACTGCGGCTGTGAGACAGTGACAGTTGGAGAGCCACAAATAGATAATGACAATGAGTTTTGGGAATGGGCATTTGATAGTGGATGGGCATGAGAGATTTTCAGCGGTGGACTTGTGGGTGTGAGCGAGTTAGAGTTATGGGAGCTTGAGGGAGTGAGAGGTAAGTTGCATGTTAAAAAGAGCGCGAATGTGTTCACGTGCCAATCTTTTTGAAGATGCTGAGGAAGGTAGAATGAGTCAGCTGGTACCCTACTTTTTGGTTAGAGTATATTCACGTTGTTTGTGCTCCGCTAGGAGCTTTTTTTCCGCAGGTTTAGTATATGGTTTGTAAATCAGAAGTAGAACAAGGGTGCATGAAGCCGAAACAAAAGTATCAATAGAATGGTGAAAGAAAGATCAGTTAAATAAGTAATGAATTGTAAAAAGAGAGATGTAAGACGACCGATGAACAGACGACTTCAGTGAAGACGTAGCAGGCCGTAAGCGTTCGCCATGAACTGAAGTAGAAGAAGGAGAAATATTTTTTTTTAAACAAAGAAAACTCGTTGGGTAGACTGCACACTCACCGGCCAAAAATAGCGGCGCGGTCCCGTGCTGGGCGGGACACCTGTGCTGCCTTGGCAAGGTGCGGGTGCGGGTGCGAGCGCGGGCGGGGCGCTGGCGGCGCGCCACGGGCCGCGCGCTGCGGCCTGTCCGCGGGTCGGCCTGGCTAATTTGTTTCCACCTTGGCTCGCAGCGGCGGCTGTAAACTTTCATTAGGGCAGCAGCCACGGCTGCCGATCCGCCGCTCATTAATCCGGCCGGCCGGCGCTGAATAGCAAGGGCCTGGCCCGCGGAATCCTCATTGAGGGGAGACGGACGGACCTCGGCCGCGCCAGCTTCACGCTCACTGGCCGGCGCACCGCGGCAAAGAGGCCGCGCCGGATTCCCAGCCGCGTGTGCTTGGCAAACTCCGCTGCGGAAGCTCTGTGTAGGTAACGCCGCTCCTCCACAAGCACCACACAGGCCGTCCCTCATCGTCTGTCTTTACACTGGACCTGTTACGGGGATGCTCAACCCTTTTAGGCATGAAAAGTACTACAAGCAACGTAGTCCATTCACAGATCTACTCACTTAAAAGTGCCTAAAGGTTTACGCACATAACAATAATTTGTCAGAGCCAACCTTACACAGGTTGAAAGTTGAGGATCACTCTTGTATTTCACTGTTGAAAACTCTGCCTCACATGGATAAGTTGATCCAAAAACGATAAAACATATATTGCCACTTTTACACAGTTAGGGTAAGTTTTTACACTCGCCACTTTATAAAAGTTTATCTTCATTGTATTGTGGCTTTATGGGGACGTCACTTTGAACTCGAATTATTTGCTCTTCAAGTTCACGCTCACAACAAGAGAAGAGAGTACTCACTTCGCTTGAAATATTTTCACATCCTCTTTTCGGAAAGGTTCAGCTACACTACTGGCCATTAAAATTGCTACACCAAGAAGAAATGCAGATGATAAACGGGTATTCATTGAACAAATATATTATACTAGAACTGACATGTGATTACATTTTTACATTTTCACGCAATTTGGGTGCATAGATCCTGAGAAATCAGTGCCCAGAACAACCACCTCTGGCCGTAATAACGGCCTTGACACGCCTGGGCATTGAGTCAAACAGAGCTTGGTTGGCGTGTACAGGTACAGCTACCCATGCAGCTTTAACACAATACTACAGTTCATCAAGAGTAGTGACTGACGTATTGTGACGAGCCAGTTGCTCGGCCACCATCGACCAGACGTTTTCAATTGGTGAGAGATCTGGAGAATGTGCTGGCCAGGGCAGCAGTCGAACATTTTCTGTATACAGAAAGGCCCGTACAGGACCTGCAACGTGCGGTCGTGCATTACCCTGCTGAAATGTAGGATTTCGCAGGGATCGAATGAAGGGTAGAGCCACTGGTCGTAACACATCTGAAATGTAACGTCCACTGTTCAAAGTGCCGTCAATGCGAACAAGAGGTGACCGAGACGTGTAACCAATGGCACCCCGTACCATCACGCCGGGTGATACGCCAGTATGGCGATGACGAATACACGCTTCCAATGTGCGTTCACCGCGATGTCGCCAAACACGGATGCGACCATCATGATGCTGTAAACAGAACCTGGATTCATCCGAAAAAATGACGTTTTGCCATTCGTGCACCCAGGTTCGTCGTTGAGTACACCATCGCAGGCGCTCCTGTCTGTGATGCAGCGTCAAGTATAACCGCAGCCGTGGTCTCCGAGCTGATAGTCCATGCTGTTGCAAACGTCATCGAACTGTTCGTGCAGATGGTTGTTGTCTTGCAAACGTCCCCATCTGTTGACTCTGGGATCGAGACGTGGCTACACGATCCGTTACAGCCACGCGGATAAAATGCCTGTCTCGACTGCTAGTGATACGAGGCCGTTGGGATCCAGCGCGGCGTTCCGTATTACCCTCCTGAACCCACCGATTCCATATTCTGCTAACAGTCATTGGATCTCGACCAATGCTAGCAGCAATATCGCGATACGATAAACCGCAATAGCGATGGGCTACAATCCGACCTTTATCAAAGTCGGAAACGTGATGGTAATAATTTCTCCTCCTTACACGTGGCATCACAACAATGTTTCACCAGGCAACGCCGGTCAACTGCTGTTTGTGTATGAGAAATCGCATGGAAACTTTCTTCGTGTCAGCACGTTGTGGGTGTCGCCACCGGCGCCAACCTTGTGTGAATGCTCTGAAAAGCTAATCATTTACCTATCACAGCATCTTCTTCCTGTCGGTTAAATTTCGCGTCTGTAACACGTCACCTTCGTGGTGTAGCAATTTTAGTGGCGAGTAGTGTACCAAAGAGAGAACAGGTTTCATTCTCCTGAAATGTGGAATCGCTTTTCTAATTCTGCCTGCAGTGCTGTCACGTTGGTCATGCACTTCTTTGCAACTTCTCGACCCAATTATGTTTGCTGATCCGACAGTTCGGACTCGATTTGAGGGAACTGTTTCACGTTTAATTTCTCTAATTGTGCTGTCGAAAGATCACGTTTTTACACAAAATACTTGATAGAAGATGTAAGAATTATGATAGTTCGGTTTTTTCCATGAGGTTCTGTGCTTTACTCATTTAGTTTGTCATATCAGTTACAAATGCCAGATTCAACCACCAGCTCAAAGTATACAGTTGTCAGTGAGCTTCCTCTCTTGTCAATACGAACAGCACTCTCAGTTTCCATAACACAAGAAGTGAGATGATTCTCGTGGATGTGGAACATGTCAGAAAGTATAACATAAAACATTTGAATATAATATATACTACCCTGACCATTTGTCAGGAATTGTCAAAATAGGTGAATACAATACAGTAAACTGGATCAGCTAATATTTACAGAATTATTACGCTGTCAGAATGAAACATCGTTATGCACTATTAATAAATTTATCATACAGAAAATACTTAATCTTGACTGTTGTGACAAAGTGCTGTCAGAACTGAAATCCAACAGACATTTTTACTTAAGCTAGCCTAACGGTCTCTTTTAAGATATTCATCTATAGAGTAGAAGGAGTTGCCAATCAAACGGTCTTTCAAACTCTGTTTAAACCGTGCTTTATCTGACACAAAGTTTTTAATGGTTGCTGGCAATTTATTGAAAATGTGTGTTCCTGAGTGTTCGACCCCTTTATGTACCAAGGTAAGTGATTTTAGTTCTTTACATGGATTATTCTTATTCCTAGTACTGATACAATGTATTGAGCTAATGGTTGGAAACAGAGATCTATTACTTGCAACAAATTTCATTAAGGAATAAATATACAGAGAAACAGTGGTTAGAATACAAATTTACTTGAACAGGTTCTTGAATTTACACCAAATGATTCTTATTACACACTTTTGCACTCTAAAAACTTTTGCTCAGTTTGATGAGTTGCCCCAGAATATGATCCTTTATAATATAATGAAAGTAAGCAAAGTATGCAAGTTTTTTTGTATTTATATCTCCTACATCGGACATCATTCTCCCAGCTAATACAGACTTGTTTAGATGCTTAAGCAATACTGTGGTATGCCCTTCCCAACTGAATTTATCATCACGTTGTAATCCCAGAAATTTAACACTGCCAACCTCCTCGATCTGCATGTCTTCGTAAGTTGTACACATGCTGGAAGGAAATCTCTTCCAGGTTCTGAACAGCATATACTGGGTCTTTTCAAATTTTAATGACAGTGAATTACCTTTAAACCATTTATTATTGTCAGTGAAAATTTGATTAGCATCTATTTCTAAATTTGTACCTGACTTGCTACTTATTGCAATGTTTATATCATCTGCAAACAAAGCAAACTTAGCATCTGGCAATGTAATAGATGAGAGGTTATTAATGTACACAAGAAAAAGCAATGGACATAAGATGGAACCTTGAGGAATACCACATGTAATTAATTCCCTATCAGGTGAAAACATTGCTTGCTGCACAGATATTTCCCAACGACACCCTTTGTTTCCTGTTAGATAGATAAGACTCAAACCATTTCGCAGCACTGCTGGTGACACTGTAATATTCTAATTTACTTACGAGAATGGTGTGGTTCACACAGTCAAAGGCTTCTGACTGGTAACAGAAAATGCCAGTAGCCTTTAATTTATTATTAATGGGTTAAGGAAAGACTTGCTTGGCATGAGCGTGAAAGGCCGTGAAATGCAGATGGTGACGACAGAGGCGGAGACGGTGTTGTCAGATTTGCTGTACCGCCTACAAAAACCGCGCGGAACACTCATTGTCAACAGAACGGTATTTTATAAAAACGGTTTATTTAAACAGATTTCTGACACAGGTTTCGAAAGATCGACTCCTAAAACCATACCGATCGACTGTCGATCGCGATCGGCGGGTTGAGCACTCTCGATCTATTACAAGCTAATTTCTACACTTCTACATAATCAGAGACTCTTTCATTTTTTTGGGGGAGGAGGGGGGGTTTGTGGTAAGTTCCTATGGGACCAAACTGCTGAGGTCATTGGTCCCTAGGCTTACTCACTAACTCACTACTTAATCTAACTTAAACTAACTTATACTAAGGAGAACACACACCCATGCCCGAGGGAGGACTCGAAGCTCCGACCGGCGGGGGGGGACCGTGCGAACTGTGGCAAGGCGCCCCAGACCTCGTGGCTACCCCACGCGGCTTACGTTATGTGTAGCTTGTTCTGCAAAATGACAGTCCCGGTCCTCCTTTTGCAATCTACCCTTTTAATGTTGCTTCTAGGACACATACAGGGAACTGGTCGTGTCGTGTTATACGAGCAGTCCACCTGTCTCTTCTTCGCTGTATTATTATCCTAAATGTACATTCTTCACCAGTTCTTTGCAGGAATTCGTGTTGGTGGTTTTATCTGTCCACTTGATCATTAACAGGGGTCTCCAGCACCATACCTGAAATGGTTCAAGAGATTTCATTTCATTTTTAGACTTCGTACGTCAGTAGCTAAAAACGGAATTCATATAGTATCACTGCCTTGTCCTCCCGTCAGTCCGTCGTTCCGTCTGACTGACTGTTAGAAAACCTTTTTGTGAGCACCGAATATACGTATGAAGTTTAAATTTATATCGCATACTAAGGTCTGTGGTCCCTTGGCAGTGTTTGAAATGTAAGATGCTAAGTCAGTGCTGTCATAATATATGGCCATGTATGTCATATAGCCCGCATCTCGTGGTCGTGCGGTAGCGTTCTCGCTTCCCACGCCCGGGTTCCCGGGTTCGATTCCCGGCGGGGTCGGGGATTTTCTCTGCCTCGTGATGGCTGGGTGTTGTGTGCTGTCCTTAGGTTAGTTAGGTTTAAGTAGTTCTAAGTTCTAGGGGACTTATGACCACAGCAGTTGAGTCCCATAGTGCTCAGAGCCATTTTTTTTTTGTATGTCATATACTAGTACATTAATAACCCGTGTAACCGCCGGAATGTTGAATGCAAGTATGCAAACGTGTATGCGTTATGCTGTACATGTGCCGGATGTCAGTTCGTGGGGTGGACTTCCATGCCTGACGCACTTGTTTGGTCAATAAAGGGACGGTTAATGCTGGTTCTGGATAACCCTGGAGCTGTCGTCCGAAAATGTCCCGTACGTGCCCGATTGGAGACAGATCTGGTGATCTATCAGGCCAAGACAACGCTTCGACACACTGTAGAGCATGATGGGTTACAACAGCGGTATGTGGACGAACGTTATCCAGTTGGAAAACATCCCCTGGAATGCTGTGCATGAATCGGCAACACAACAAGTTCAGTCACCAGACTGACGTACAGTTTTGCAGTCAGGATGGTGTGGGATAACCGCGAGAGTGCTCGTACTATCATACGAAATCGCCAGAACATAACTCGAAATGAAGGTTCTGTGGGTCTAGCACGCAGACAGGTTGGTTGCAGGCACTCAGCTGGCCTCGTCCTAACCAACACACCCGTCGATGGCGACGAGGCAGAAGCAACAGACCTCCACTCTACCCCCAGTGAGCTCCCGCTTGACACCACTGAAGTCGCAAATGGCGGTGGTTTGGGTTCAGTGGAATATACGCAACGAGGCGTCTGGCTCGGAGCTGTAACGCTTAGTTGCCAACAGCTGCTCAAATTGCTGCTGCAGATGCAATACGATGGGCCAGTGCCGTAAGCCGAACACGGTGATCTTCCCACTCTGTAATGCCACGTGGCCTCTAGGAGCCCGTTCCTCTTGCGACCGTACGTTCTTGTGACCAACTCTGCCAGCAGTCATGTACAGTAGCTACATTACTGCCTAGACTTTGAGCAATATCGCAGAAGGAACATCCAACTTCTCGTAGCACTGTTGCACCAATCTCAAACACAACTAATGCTCACGACCGTTATAGCGTGTATTTAAAGGAAACCTGATTTGCATCCTCATAGTGACGCTATTAGCGCCACTCTTATGTGAATGGCGCGAAATTGGAATACACGTCTTCTTTCAGATGTAGAAACACGCGTACCAACTTTTGTTATGTCGCACGAATCTATCTTGGCGTTGCGATTTTTTTTTCTCGGTACCGCATTTTCATATTCCCAAACTCACTCATCAGAACGAATAGGGTACTTCCCTTTGACTTACAACACAATCCTGAAATTTGGCAAGCAGCAAGCTTTCACAGTAAAAGTAAAGGTAAAAATTTGAAAATTGTTAATTTGTAATTACATCACACGAAAAAAATCTTTTGTCGTTTGCTATCGGACTGACTTTAAGTCTGCAAAAATCCCTTTTTCTCAGGAACGGGTGGACGTATCAAGATGAGTTTTACGTCACCTACTAAAGCCTACGGTCCCTTGGTTGTGTGTACTCAATGTAATCTTCTTAGTCAGTGCAGTCAAAACATATTTTGCTACTCGCATTCTCACATCCGAACTTATAGGGTACTTTGACCAAGAATCATAAAATTTGCTAAGAAGCAAAGTTTCGCAGTGCAACCAAAGAAAAAGTATACAGTATTGTAAATTTTTATTTATGTGTCACGAAATAAGTTCTTTTCCCATTTTTAACCGACTTCAAACTTCTCTATTGTCCGTGTTTTTCTATCACACAGTGCTACATTCAGAATCGAGCTCCTAAAACCACCTTACTCCACACTTAAGTATTTATGGTTTTTGAAAAAAACATTTTTCTTACGTCGCTTTTGCTTTTGTAATTCTTTTTTGCATGCCATCCTTGCTTCTTACGTTTGTGTTTGTACGTTTGCTGTTTTCGTAGTCTACTGTGCACAGAAAATGTGTGCAATCTTTGTGAGAATTTTTGCATAAGTGGCCAACATGAAAATACACTGAAGGGCCAAAGAACTGGTATCGGTCTTCGTATTCAAATACAGACAACAAGTGTCTGGCGCAGTTGTTACGTCGGTTACTGCTGCTACAGTAGCAGGTTATCAAGATTTAAGTGAGTTTGAACGTGATGTAATCGGCGCACGAGCGATGCGATACAGCATCTCCGAGGTAGCGATGAAGTGGGGTTTACCCGTACGACCATTTCATGAGTGTACCGTGAATATAAGGAATCCGGTAAAACATCAAATCTCCGACATCGCAGCGGTCGGAAAAAGATCCTGCAAGAACGGGACCACCGACGACTGAATAGAATCGTTCAACGTGACAGAAGCGCAACCCTTCCCCAAATTGCTGCAGATACCAGTGCTGCGCCTTCAACGTGTCAGCGTGCGAACCGTTCAACGAAGCATCATCGATATGGGCTTTCGAAGCCGAAAGCCCATTCGTGTACCCTTGATGACTGCACGACACAAAGCTTTACGCCTCTCCTGGGCTCGAAACACCGACATTCGACTGTTGATGACTGGAACCATGTTGCCTGGTCGGACGAGACTCATTTCAAATTGTATCGAGGGATGTACATGTACGGGTATGGAGACAACCTCATGAATCCATGGACCCTGCATGTCGGCAGGGAGCTGTTCAAGTTGGTGGAGGCTCTGTAATTGTGTGGGGCGTGTGCAGTTGGAGTGATATGGGACCCCTCATACGTCTAGATATGACTCTCCTGACAGGTGACACGTACGTAAGCATTCTGTCTGACCACCTGCGCGGCCGTAGTGGCCGAGCGGTTCTAGGCGCTGCAGTCTGGAACCGCGCGACCGTTAAGGTCGCAGGTTCGAATCCTGCCTCGGGTATGCATGTGTGTGATGTCCTTAGGTTGGTTAGGTTTAAGTAGTTCTAAGTTCTAGGGGACTGATGACCTCAGCAGTTAAGTCCCATAGTGCTCAGAGCCATTTGAACCATTTGACCACCTGCATTCGTTCATGGCCTTTGTCCATTCCGACGGACTTGGGGAATTCCAGCAGGACAATACGAACCCCACACATCTAGAACTGCTACAGAGTGGCTCCAGGAACACTCTTCTGAATTTAAAGACTTCCGCTGGCCACCAGACAGCCCAGACATGATCATTATTCAGCATATCTGGGATGCCGTGCAACATGCTGTTGAAAAGAGATCTCCACCCCCTCGCACACTTACGGATTTATGGAAAGCGCTCAGGGTTCATGGCGTCAATTCCGTACAGCACTACTTCAGACATTAGTCGAGTCCATACCACGTCGTGTTGCGATACTTCTGCGTGCTCGCGGGGCTCTAGACGATATAAGGCAGGTGTATCAATTTCTTTAGGTCTTCAGTGTTTATGGACAGCAAAACAACACGGCACCTCACACATCGAAACAATCAAGAATGAATAGCATAACACACACACACACACAAAACGCACTTGAGGAGGTGAATAATTTCCCGAAGTGCCTCGTGGAAAATATAAATAAACAGAATCGTGACTGTTACTAGAAAAAGTTAGTTTTGTAAACAAACGCATTGTTTTCACAGTCGCAGGCTTTCACCAGCCATTTCTAATGGACAAAATCAAATCCATTACTTGTTCCAGCTGACAATGGCGATTGCTTGTGTAACGTCTACGAAAGCTATGTAAATTTTTCTTTCGACTCTGAAGCTGGCTTCAGTAATACCGCAAAGACATAGCACACAATCTCTTTCTGCCTCTGCCTTCTGGGAAGCCCAATTGGCATCTTACAGTAAGAGGGAAATAGTGGAACCTCAAGTGAAATCGCACATTGAGCCGTTCTTCTGTTCCTGATTCTCTTATTATTATTATTATTTGCTCACTAATTTTACGTGGTGATCTCACTGTCACGAACTTTAAAATAGCATATTGGTCACTTTGGAGCTCTGGTACCAAGCGGTCATGTGGCCTTCCACCGCCGACGCAAGTCATGGCAGTGAACTGGTGTGTGTGTGTGTGTGTGTGTGTGTGTGTGTGTGTGTGTGCGCGTGCGCGTGCGCGTGTGCGTGTGCGCATGTGCGCACGCGAGCTGTGTTCACACAGAGCTCCACGTTTACGTTCCTGGTCTGAGGAACACTCTGGCATCCTATCCTATCTCGACTGGCCCGCTAATTCAACTGATGTTAGTTAATCCCTGAAACGTCGCATTCAACATCGTTGCAATTTGTTAGCTCTACGGAAAGTGACCAATGAACGACTGCAGCTGAATGTGGCATATCTGGCTAAACTTGTGGACTCACTTCCTCGACGAATTGAGGTCTTATCTAGGCTAGAAGCGGTGTCACACGCTATTAGCGTGATTTATCACGGAGGTGATTAATTTATTTGTCCCCTGTGCTGACTAAACACGTATAACTTGCACAGTAGCTCGAAAGTCTTTAGGTTGCTCGAGCCAACTGTATGGTTTAAGTTACTGCTGTTATCAGTCAACAGTGAGTCGGATGTTGCGATTGATTTTTGTCAGTGAGACATTTGTAATTAAAACTTATTTCTGTAAAGAATCAAGGCTTGGTGTACATAATATTCAATTGTAACGAGTAAAGTTCTTTACACTGATGAGGCAAAACATGATGACCACTGCCGTCCGCGGGACTGGTGGTGCTGCGGGCACGTGACGCAGTATGGAACGAATGTAAGCTGAACAGAGACGATTGGGCAGTCATTGTAGCGAAGATGCGGGCTGCAATTGCGGAAATCCACTGACATAATCAGTTTTAACGGAGGGCATTTTAAAAAGGGCACGTTGTTGTGGCGCTGCGGGTGGAAACGAGAATGGCTGAAACGGCGAAGCGTGTCGGCTGTTGGCGTACTACTGTCATGAGCATCTATGTAAGGTGGTTGTATTACGGCGAAGGTCGTATAGTATTGGACGATCACATCTCATCAGAAAGCGTAGGGTTCGGATGATCACCCGATGTGTAATCTAGGACAGGCAGCGAACTGTGGCAGGTCTGACGACAGAGTGCAGCCACAAGTGCTGCGGAGCACAGCGTTCAGAGGCCACTGTTGTGCATGGGGCTCCATATCACACGAGCCCTTCGTGTTCTTCCTGTGTTGACCACAACGACATCGTCAGTTACGATTTCACTGGGCACAGCAACACTGAGTTTTCACCGTGGATCAATAGAAACGTGTCGCCTGTCGAATGAATAGCACTTCTTGTTACATAAGCTCCAGGGTTGGGTCCTTACACGCCCGTCATCCAGGCGAGTGGCTGCACGAAACATGCACTGCGCCACAGCTGCAGGCCATCGTGGGCAGAATTATGCTATGGCGCACATTGAGTTGGGCTTCCAAGCGATCTGTGGTGGGAATCTAAAGCACCATGACGGCAGTGAACTACGTGATCATTATTGCGGACCACCTGTATCGCTTCATGCTCGATGACATCTTTCAGCAGGATAACTGTCCTTGTTGCAAGGTCAGAATCGAGTTACGGTGGCTTGGGGGCATTATAGTAAACTCAAACTGACGTCTTGACCAGCAAATGTCCCTGATGTGCACCCACTGCAACACATATCGGGCGCTAGCTGGGTACCCGTAAACCATCATCCCGTAATTTGAGGAAATTACTTGACCTATGCCTAGACATATGGTGCCACATACTTCTGGAATCCTGTCAAGGAACTGGAGAATCCATGCCAAGCAGAATCTCTGTTGTACTGTTTCAAAAGTGCAACGAAAAGCTATTAAATAGGTGGACATAACGTGTACACGACAATGTCATGCTGCACTCACTGATTCCACAATGAAATTTTTATTCTACGGTGAAGTATGCGCTGATATGTAACTTTCTGCCAGAAGAAAACTGTGTGCTGGACCGAGACTCAAACTCGCGACATTTGTCTTTTGCGAGCAAATGTTCTACCAGCTACGCACACTCCACTGCAGAGTGAAAATTTCATTCTGGGAGCATCCCCCCAGGCTTTCGCTAAGCCATCTTACCGCAATACAGTTTCTTCCAAGAGTGCTGGTCCCGCAAGTTTCGCAGGAAACTTCTGTGAAGTTCGTAAGGTAGGAGATAAGGTCCTAACGGGAGTAAAGATTTGAGGACGGGTTGTGAGGCGCGCTTGCGTATCTGAGTTGGTAGAGCACTTGCCCGTAAAATGCAAAGGTCCCGAGTTCGAGTCTCGGTCTGGCACACAATTGTAATTTGCGAGGAAGTTGCACTCAGTGTTAAAAATAAACAAGTATACCATGATGAAGAAACCATTGCGAAGGCATCTCGCAGTGAATGTGAAAACAACAACTAAAGTTGAGCAATATAATATATTTTAGGTAATTAGTAAACTGAAACTTATTTGGAGAACCGATATTTGTAATAATGTTAAATAAGGAATAGTTCCTAATGTTCTGCAAAATATTATCACAGTGTGGACTGCCAGGTTAAAGTTCGAATGTATCGATGTGTCTCTTATTGTAAACTAATGTATCGTGGAGAAATAAACTGCAGAAAAAAATAGTACACCTTCAAAGACGACGTCGATTTTGATCCGATGGCAGCATATGCCACCTGGGGTCTAGTAGATGTATTGATAATGCTTTCATCAGTAGCTTAGTGGCGGCAAACTACTAGGATGCCTCTTTGTCTACCCTTTAAGACGGGATGTTCACGGCCAAAAGGCTCAGTGTGGTGCAAAAGTGTGAAGCAAGCTGGCAACCGTGCCATGGAGATTTACTCGTGCTTCATAGAGCCAACTATGCGAGTTTGAAATAGGTCAAACTTTGGCCTTCCGAGTGGCGGTATGGCCCTTTCGGCGAATAGCCAAACACGTTGGACATGCTGCACCAGTTGTGTAACGTTGCTGGTATCTGTGGTCACACAAACATTCTCACACCCAAGGACGAGGATCTGGTTGTCCACACACATACCTGCCCGCCATTATTGTCGTATTGTAAGGGCAGCAGATCGAACAGCTACCACAGCACAGATAATAGGGCTTGTGAGTCTAGACGTGTCAACACGAACTGTTGCGAACCGGTTGTTGGCGGTGGGAATACGGACACACGCACCAGTAGCCTGTCTTCCACTCACGGCACGGCATTGACGTGCACTTCTCGACTCGTGCCGTCAGAGGATCACTTGGAAGGTAGAACGGCGCGCCGTGGTCTTCAGCGATGAAAGCAGATTCTGCCTGCACACAAGTGATAGTCGTTTGCACGTACGACGTACACCTTCTGAGCATGTTTCGTAGAGTGCATTCGTCCACCCCAGGCCGTACGGTCTGAGGTAGATGTAGCACCGTTGGTGCTTCTGGAGGGAATGCTGTCCGCGCCCAGTACGTGAAGAATGTAGTTAGACCCATTCTTTTGCCTTTCTTGCAACAAGAAGGTGATGTGTTGTTCCAAGAGGATAATTCTTGCCCATTTACTGCCCATAAACTCAACGTGCTCTGCAAGTCATGCAGCAACTTTCCTGGCCACCGCAATCTCTGGACTTGTCTCCAATCGAGCACGTGTGGGATATAATGGGATGAAACTGACTCGTGCCATTTGTCAACCAACAACTCTTACAGAACTAGTGAACAGGTCGAACAGCGTGGCATAACGTATCCCCGGACAGTACTCGCCATCTGTACGATCGACTGGATGCAGAATCGGCTCCTGCACTGCCACACACAGGAAGTACTAATATGAGTGAATGCTTCAGCATGGGCCGATACTAGGTACCTCAGAACCGTTTGCGCTATTGATCCGTAAATGAAATCATTTCATGTAATCCACAGGCACCGTTGCAGCCATAAATCTTGAGTGGGTCGAAACGTTTAAAAGGGTGTACTAATTTTTCCCAGCAGTGTATGAAAACAGTGACTGTAGAAAGACAAGTTTACCGAGTGAACTGACTTCATTATTGAGCACACACTCCGAACGGTGTACCATACACAAAAAACTACAACCTTTGTACAGTGATTAGAAGTGATTATTATATTACATAATTCAGTACGAACTACATTTGTTCTACAGTGTATGCTACAACTAACAACGAAAAGACGTGCAATTTTACCCATCACTTTCAACCGAAAAATTCCAGCGACATTATTTAACATAGATCGCAGTACTGGAATGTGCTTGTGGGCCGTCAGCGTGAGACGAAGACTCGCCGTTTCTAACAGCCAAGTATCTGTTGTAGAACATTTTAGGGGTCTCTCCTCTCGTGATTATGTTTCTGAGACGATTTTCTAGTCGGGCGCGGTGGTCGAGCGGTTCTAGGCGCTGCAGTCCGGAACCGCGCGACTGCTACGGTCGCAGGTTCGAATCCTGCCTCGGGCATGGATGTGTGTGATGTCCTTAGGTTGGTTAGGTTTAAGTAGTTCTAAGTTCTAGGGAAGTGATGACCTCAGATGTTAAGTCCTCAGAGCCATTTGAACGGTTTTCTAAATAAAACAAACTAAAACAAAACTTCTAAATAAAACAAACTTGTTTTTCACTGAATCCAAATTCATGGTTCCACTTTGTTGTTACCTAGATCACGTATGTTCGTTACAGAAACTTTTAAATAATTCTTCCAGTAATTTCAAAGGATAAACTAAAACTAAATTCACTGTGTAATTCTTTTTGCTGTAAAATAAGCAAACCGTATCTGTCTAGGTTAAATTCTCCTGAGACTTGCGTCCTCTACATATTCGTGACTCACTACAATGATAATAAATATACTACTTTATTTTTTATTTTATCTTGTTATATATTGTATAAATTGGTATTGCGAGTATTTCTCTTTATTTTCAGTGTTTTGGGAGTATTTTGCAGTGGGTCATACCATATTTCATTCGAAGAGATAGTGAAATAAGCGTGTTGTAAAGTGGTCAGCCAGTTAGCTTCGACCAGTCACAGCAGAGTACGTGGATTTTCAGTGGCGGAGCATTTAGACGACGGGGAAGCTTTAATTTGGTCGTTTGGTGGTGAATAAAGTTTATCAGATTGCGGTGTTCTAAAGCCATTGTGGGAACTTGCCTGGTTGTCTTAATGAGCGATAATGATTATTCCAGTACAATGAGAGTACTATTCGGTAAACTGTGGGAGCAATAAAATTTTATAAACCACAGTGACAATAGATGCAAAAGATGATTAGGTAAGGAAAGCAGAAAATTATGAGAGATTACAGAAGCAATGCGTTTAGGAACTTGGTAGCTGCTCTGAAGAAATCAGTCAAATTGCAAATGAGGATACTGGAGATAGCTTATACTTATTCTTAAATTACTAACAGCTTTGAGCGAAATCGAAAGAAAACAATACTCAGGTAGTGATGAAAAACCAGCGGAACACTTACTGGGAACACAAGGTTAAAGAGCAGAGCAAGAACTAATATTAGTTATTCCAAAATTACGTACGACAGAGTTTTGTACTCGTTTCATAGATGATCAGGTTACTTCTCCTGTCTTTAACTTCATTCGCTGTATTTCGCTTTTATGTTACAGATTGATTAAATTTAAATTTTGTTATGTTTCTTCACGAACTAGGTCATTTCGGATAGGAAGAATAATTAAGGAGGGAATCCAGTTTCGCTGCTCGTGGCAGTCTGTAGTCACTGCTTCCGTTTCGCTGAACATTAGGAAGTGTTTTTTATTTAATACTGTTATCATGTTATGCGGAGCACCAGTGGAGAATTTCGTTCATGTTATAAGGATATTCGTAGTATACATTGTGTTTGTTGAGGTCGAGATCTTCAAGCAATATCACAGAGGAAGTCATAAGCCGGTTTGTTCTTGGTACAACATTCTTGCTATCTTACTAATTTATTTTAAGCGTTTCGCTCCTGGAGGACAAGCCTTAAACCCCAGGGAGTTGCAACTGAAGTGTGTCATTTCGCTGCACAGAAGTTTCTTAAACTCAAGCTCTCTCTCCAGAAGGGGGCCTGCTTTAGTCCCCAAATTGATGCAAATATATGCCGCTTAATGCAGGAACACGCAGGTGTAATTAGCAACTTCAGAGGCGGGTTCTCCGCCGACTCCTGAGTGACGCAGTCCTTGCGTCACACGGAAGAACCCTACTACTGCTAGGGGAAGTGACGGGTGAGGGCCTCTGCAGGCGGAGCTTTAGCGCGGCCCACATTGGGACGGGTTGAATACAACTATTTCGCCCTCAGACGTAATGTTATGTGTCATCAATTGTCAATTGTCAATTGTCCATGTCGCAGTCAGTCGTCGGTCTTTACGTTTGTATTCTCTCTCTCTCTCTCTCTCTCTCTCCCCCCTCTCTCCCTCTCTCCCTCTCCTCTCCCCATCCCCTCTCCCCCTCTCTCTCCTCCCTCTCCCCCTCTCTCTCCCCCCTCCCTCCCTCTCCCCCCGGCTCTCCCTCTCCCCCCGCCCGTCTCTCCCTCTCCCTTCCTCCCTAATTAAGTCGGGTGATGCTGAGGGAATTAGATTAGGAGATGAGACACTTACAGTAGTAAAGGAGTTTTGCTGTTTGGGGAGCAAAATAACTGATGATGGTCGAAGTAGAGAAGATATAAAATGTAGACTGGCGATGGCAAGGAAAGCGTTTCTGAAGAAGAGAAATTTGTTAACATAGAGTATAGATTTAAGTGTCAGAAAGTCGTTTCTGAAAGTATTTGTATGGAGTGTAGCCATGTATGGAAGTGACACGTGGACGATAAATAGTTTGGACAAGAAGAGAATAGAAGCTTTCGAAATGTGGTGCTACAGAAGAATGCTGAAGATTAGATGGGTAGATCACGTAACTAATGAGGAGGTATTGAACAGAATTGGGGAGGAGTTTGTGGCACAACTTGACTAGAAGAAGGGATCGATTGGTAGGACATGTTTTGAGGCATCAAGGGATCACCAATTTAGCATTGGAGGACAGCGTGGAGGGTAAAAATCATAGAGGGAGACCAAGAGATGAATACACCAAGCAGATTCAGAAGGATGTAGTTTGCAGTAGGTACTGGGAGATGAAGCTTGCACAGGATCCCGTTTCATTGTGTTTTCTATTAGGCGTTTTTTTTTCCTGGACTTGTAAGCCGTCTTCATTCCTTTCTCGATAAATGCACCAGGTAGTCCACTCTTCAACACCACCTTTAAAAGTCATTTAAGAGTCGACTGGGGGAAAATACCTTGTTAAGTTTATCGAGATTTCGGCTGATATTAATATATTTTGTGTTTGCATCAGAAAGGTCATATTCTGGAAGATATTTAGAAATAAAGCTTCATTTAGTGCCTATGTAAGTATGGTGTTTCTTCCTTACATCGGGGTAAGATGGAAGATTTAATTACATCACATTTACCCAAGAAATTTACAGTATGTTACACTTAAATGTGGTAAGAGCCTTAAACTGATTCTTAGGATTTTTCTTTACACTTTTATTCCACAAGCATTGCACATATTTTCTTCTTGTGTACAAGTCTTGAGAAACTAATACTCAAAAACGCCGCGCGGGTAGCCTAGCGGTCTTAGGCGCCTTGTCACGGTTCTCGCGGCTGCCCCCGTTGGAGGTTCGAGCCCGCCCTCGGGCATGGGTGTGTGTGTGTTGTCCTTAGCGTAAGTTAGTTTCAGTTCGATTAAGCATTGTGTAAGCCTAGGGACCGGTGACCTCAGCCGTTTGGTCACATAGGAATTTACCAACACTGGTAAAACACGCATCTTATCAAGTCTGCCTGAGGTCCTACACAGTCGCAGTAATTTACCTTCCGAACTACACTCCTGGAAATGGAAAAAAGAACACATTGACACCGGTGTGTCAGACCCACCATACTTGCTCCGGACACTGCGAGAGGGCTGTACAAGCAATGATCACACGCACGGCACAGCGGACACACCAGGAACCGCGGTGTTGGCCGACGAATGGCGCTAGCTGCGCAGCATTTGTGCACCGCCGCCGTCAGTGTCAGCCAGTTTGCCGTGGCATACGGAGCTCCATCGCAGTCTTTAACACTGGTAGCATGCCGCGACAGCGTGGACGTGAACCGTATGTGCAGTTGACGGACTTAGAGCGAGGGCGTATAGTGGGCATGCGGGAGGCCGGGTGGACGTACCGCCGAATTGCTCAACACGTGGGGCGTGAGGTCTCCACAGTACATCGATGTTGTCGCCAGTGGTCGGCGGAAGGTGCACGTGCCCGTCGACCTGGGACCGGACCGCAGCGACGCACGGATGCACGCCAAGACAGTAGGATCCTACGCAGTGCCGTAGGGGACCGCACCGCCACTTCCCAGCAAATTAGGGACACTGTTGCTCCTGGGGTATCGGCGAGGACCATTCGCAACCGTCTCCATGAAGCTGGGCTACGGTCCCGCACACCGTTAGGCCGTCTTCCGCTCACGCCCCAACATCGTGCAGCCCGCCTCCAGTGGTGTCGCGACAGGCGTGAATGGAGGGACGAATGGAGACGTGTCGTCTTCAGCGATGAGAGTCGCTTCTGCCTTGGTGCCAATGATGGTCGTATGCGTGTTTGGCGCCGTGCAGGTGAGCGCCACAATCAGGACTGCATACGACCGAGGCACACAGGGCCAACACCCGGCATCATGGTGTAGGGAGCGATCTCCTACACTGGCCGTACACCACTGGTGATCGTCGAGGGGACACTGAATAGTGCACGGTACATCCAAACCGTCATCGAACCCATCGTTCTACCATTCCTAGACCGGCAAGGGAACTTGCTGTTCCAACAGGACAATGCACGTCCGCATGTATCCCGTGCCACCCAACGTGCTCTAGAAGGTGTAAGTCAACCACCCTGGCCAGCAAGATCTCCGGATCTTTCCCCCATTGAGCATGTTTGGGACTGGATGAAGCGTCGTCTCACGCGGTTTGCACGTCCAGCACGAACGCTGGTCCAACTGAGGCGCCAGGTGGAAATGGTATGACAAGCCGTTCCACAGGACTACATCCAGCATCTCTACGATCGTCTCCATGGGAGAATAGCAGCCTGCATTGCTGCGAAAGGTGGATATACACTGTACTAGTGCCGACATTGTGCATGCTCTGTTGCCTGTGTCTATGTGCCTGTGGTTCTGTCAGTGTGATCATGTGATGTATCTGACCCCAGGAATGTGTCAATAAAGTTTCCCCTTCCTGGGACAATGAATTCACGGTGTTCTTATTTCAATTTCCAGGAGTGTATATGTTCATTTATTTTGTCTGCCTTTCGTTTGAGCACAGTCTTCAGCTCTTTTTATTTTGGCAGTGAGTCGATCCAAATTTTTCCTGTCTGTCAGCACTGAATGTGCTCTCTTCCTTCGTCTTGGAACGGGAGCAGAATCGGCATTTCTTGCATGTTTCTGTCCTTCTGCTCTGTTGGCGTTGTGGAATGTGTTTTAGTAATGGCAGTAAGCTCCGTCGTGAGCGCAATGTATCGCAAGAATCAGCAACATATTGTCATGACACATCTTTAAAGACAGCCAGAATTTTAATTGTAAAATGAGGTCATTATTAACTAATTAGCTTCCCCTGATTAGTGTTTTTTTTATTGCAAACGGCACCAGATGATTTCCTTGAAAGAGAAATACAGGAAGTTAAAACCTAAATATATAAAAAAAATGTAGCCTTTTATTCCAAAATTATGTGATTTTATAAAGAATATCATTTACTGAGGTTTGTTTTACAGATTCTGTTCCGACACTTCTTCTGAGGTCCCATTCCACTCTTGTTGTCATCGTATTTCTACAGGCGTCGTTCATAAGCAAGTTAAGGAATACCGTAATCTTTGGATACTCAAAAACAGGTTATTCCAGCTCTTCTATCTTGCTACATGACTATCTGAACACTTTCTTCATTCCATGGACATCTATTCGACGGCCCTAAGCAAGTTCGAGCCAACGGAAAAAAATTCGGCATTGGGTTGGTTTCTTACCCCGATGAAAATTAGGCGCCTTCACCAGGTATCGGATTGCGACGCCTAGATGTCTCATCTGACCAAATATGGAACAAAAAACTTCGGTTGTTGGTGGCAGTGGAGTTTTTGAAACTCAACCTGCATTTTACAGTAGTAGATATTCCCAGTTTTCAAACAGAAGAGTACGTGATAGTATTCACTCCACTCCATCATTGGACAATAAGAGTACATATTTCAGAATTGGCGGCATAACTTTGTAACAACATAACCGTAGTGAAATTACTTCTTCCAAGGATTTTCACGTTTGACAACGCTAACCCTCGACCAAATAAGGTAGCCATAACTCTTCGCTGACGTACACCAGTGCGTGGCGTTCCCTGTAAATTAGCCAACTTACTCCTATAGCCATTTTCCTCTGATCCACTCTAGAGAACTGTGCTCCAAACAACGCTTTTTATGAACCCTTTTTCCGGTCAATTTTATACTTTTGGCACGATGCAGGTTTTTTTTGTAGAAAGTCCTTTTTCCATCTGAAATCCAGTCTACTATGTTTTTCTTGAGTCTTCCTTGTTTCTCTGTTCTGCTTCCGAGAAGCAAAATTCGTCTACCTCTTCAGTAGTCTCTTGTCTGAGTTTAAAATTTGACCACACAACATATCCCCTGATACGCACAGCATTACTTAGTTTTATTTTTCTTTGTGTGCATTTTACACTAATTGGCCAATAAATTTCGTTAAGGATCTGGTTCAGTCACTGATCAGTTCCGGCGACTATTGCTGTGTCATCCGTCAACCATATCATTTTGATTTTGTATCCGTGAGGAACCACTTCCTCATCGAGATAATGCTTGACTTCCCTCATACCCTTATCAACATGCAAATTAAATATCAGTGATGATAATAAGCAGTTCTGCCGTACGCCGTTTCTTATTTTGGCCTCTTGCATCACCAGTCTGTATTATTGACCAAATTCTTGAATTGTACTCTAGTGCCTTTGTTTCTCAGAAAACCAAACTGGCCCTCTTTTAACCTACTTTCAGTTTTCCCTTCTATGCACCGCTAAAGTTCTCTTGTGAGTAGTTTTGGCGTGTGTGATACTAGACTGAGATTGCTATAATATTCTCGACTATGAACTTTCGCTTTCTTCAGACGCGTAATAACTACATTCGTTTCAAAATCTTTTTGAAATTTCCCCAGTTACATACATTTCATTCGCAAGCTTGTATTTGTTTTTGCTGTGCCCTTTAACCTTGTGTTTCGCTGGTTTCTCATTACTACCTGAGTATTTTCTTTCGATTCCTTTCAAAGCTATTAAGAATTCAGAAGTTCGCATAAGTTATCTCCCTTATCCTCATTTTCAAGTGGCCTAATTTCATCAGAGCATTTATAAAGATTCTGCAAGTATTGCTTCTGTAATGTAGCATGATTTTCTGCTTTCATTACCTAATCACCTTTTCCATTTGTAGTTGGTATGGTCCACAATCAGTACTCCCAAAAAGAGATTGCTTGTAGGTCCTATTTTCTAATTTCCTACGTTTCCGGATAATTTCATTTGTAAGTGACTTTGCTTTCATTTCCAATGTGTTTATATTTTTGTAGTTCCTTTATTAATTCCAGTATCTCATATGTAACATGTCCCGTCAAGGAATCCTGACTATGTAATTCCTTCAACTTGTCTACGTTCCACTGTTTCAGGCGCTTTCTCTTTAACTTCTTGAATTTCATGAGTGCTGACTTAATGTACCGCAGTGAGTGTGAAGCTGACCTTAACCTGAAGACAGGTCTGAACACCGCAGTGCTTCACTGGATATGGTCTTGTTTAATATGGTATGCCCTTGCCTTTCTCCTTCTTTCGAACTGATTTACCCATCCATTTCCAGGGGTAGTACAGTTAAATGTGGACTCCGAACCGTAGTGTTCGTGACTTTTTCACACTGACATATCGTCACCAAATGTGAAAAATGCCATAAACGATAGAAAAAAAATCATAGGACTAGCTGACGATTGTATTTCAGACCTCCGTATTAACGTTCTGACACATTCATAGTAACCAATTCACAATACTAAACTATGGTTACTGTCAGTGTCGATGCCTGGATAACTAATACCGTCCTTAACCTGATTCGTGAATGTGTGTTTTACCAAAATGTAGTCAGTTTTGTATCTTCATTGATCCTCTGGCATCACATGCTTTTCTAGAGGTACTCAAAAAGAGTGTTCACTACAAGCAAGCAGAAAACAGTTCAGGTCTTCTCTTGAAAATTCAAATTTCTGATTTTAGCCACAGGACAGTTTTGCAAATTCTCCTTAATATTGCATTACTGCGACAAAAGCGTTCTGTGTACAATGTAACTGATTATTGCGTAGTTTTGGCACACAGCTGTTCTGAAAATTTTTGTCACAACGTATCAAATGACCAATTGTGATATGCTTAACCAAATAAAAATCCAATTTAAGTTGTCTGCACATGAAAACATTTCATACGGTTTATTTTTCACCTGATGCTTCAAAACGCGTAATTTCCTCATAAAAGCCTGGATTTTATGTTTCAGCGTGTCCTCCCACTTGAGGTATATATTTAGTTTATGTTTTTCAAATGTAATCTTACAGATAGCATAATTTGAACAGACAGTTTGCATTGTGAATGAAATCGACATATTCAGAATTATTTTGAGACAAAAATATTATTACCTTCTCTCTACCGAGCGAGGTGGCGCAGTGGCTAGCACAGTGACCTCGCATTTGGGAGGACGACGGTTCAAACCCGCGTCCGGCCACCCTGATTTAGGTTTTCCGTGATTTCTCTAAATCTCTTCGAGCAAATGGGATGATTCCTTTGAAAGGGCACGGCCGACTTCCTTTCCTAATCCGATGAGACCGATGACCTTGCTGTTTGGTCCCCTCCCCCGAATCAACCAACCAACCAACCAACCAACCAACCAACCAGCCAACCTTCCCTCCCTCTCTCGCATCGCACTTCTTTATGTGGTAGTGTGCCGAAATTCGATTCCGTTTTATCACACAACTCTGCGAACATTAGCCTTTTAATGAGGTGGATAATCTTGGTAGCATACTTTTTTTTGCAGCATTCAGATCTGCAGAAATATTCGGAATCGTTAATCCTTGTGTGAGAGTGGTAGGCTCATTATTTGCTGTTTTGACTTAAATGTGATGTCCAGCTGATTTTTCTTGTCGTTGCCACTGGAACATCAGTACATACTCCAACACGTTTACGGCATTCCAAGCCCATTTGATCAAAAATAAGTTCACTTGTTGAAAAACTTCCTGACCCGTAAGATGCTCAACTACCAGCCGATGAAAATATTAAATCCTGTTGCACACCCTCATAACTAAAATAAATATAGTAACAACTGCGCGAACTTGGTAGCATCAGTTTATTCATCTACTTGAATTACAAATTTCCAGCTTCGTCTAGTCCTTGCAGTATGTTGCTTACACTGATCGTTCTAATTTTCAACATACGTGTAACTATTGTATCTTTTGACTGTGGAATTTATTTAAATTTGTGTCTGAGGTCTGCCCAGAACAATTTCATTCATTAGTGAAGTCTTACATTGTCAGGAAGGAGACAACGGTCTTAACGTGATTACTGAATAAAAATTTTAATATAAAAAACATTTACTGTCCTGACCGCAGCACATGATTGATTGGGATTGTGGCGTTTTACTTTTAATCCTTGTAAGGGTGACTATTTTATACACATCGATGAATCATTCTTTTGTAAACCAAGCTGTGGAACAGCTGAAAATTCTTGTTACCGTCGAATATATTTTTCTTACTGTAATATCTGATATACAAATGCAAATAATTGGCATTAGATGCAGTGTTTACTTATTGAAATGGTCATTTTCCTTCTTTATTAGCTGCATCTTGAGAGATTCGTTTTTTCAGTTTGAACGATCTGAAGACGGTTGTTTTACTCAACCGAAACTAGTCATCATGTTTTAATTGTATAATGTAAATTGTGATCGAGGCAGTAAAAGTTTTTTTATATTAAAATTTTTTATTCTAAAATTTCATTCATAGTTGCTACATCTGCGCATGTAGTAATGGTTTCTTAGCCTTTGCAATTAATTACGAGGCTCATAAGATCCTCTTAAATCATTCTTATTGAGCAGTGTATAAGATTCGATAGATTTTTTCTGGATTTAGTTTGATTCCAATAGCTTTTCAGAAAAATTTAGAGGTTTGTTGGAAGCGCTACTAACCTCCATGTATAAAACAGCTTCAAACTTCTGATTACTTTGCAAATGAGTTAAGTTCTGATGTTTAGCATTTATGCGAGTAGTTTGGAAAAGGTTTTAAATTGAGTTTAAAGTTTGTTGTAAGACGATAATTGCACTCATTATGAAACAATGGATGAGTATTGTCTCGGTAATTTGCGCTCCTTTTTAAGCAAAAACTGGTTTTCCACTCATCTCGATGTTTATGATTTCATGCCTCCTGAACTATGTATCGTACAATAATATAACGTTGCAGGTACATTCAGTGGTAACGTTGCAGGTACATTCGGTGGTATGTGTCGATACCATCTGCAAAACTTGTCGCGAAAAGAGTTGGTAGTAAAGAAGTACTAAATTAAAACGTCATGCCTAATGATATGTTATTGCACGAACAGCGAAAATGTAGTAAGCGACCAAGTTATTTCCTTTCGTCATTTTGTGTGTGTGTATGTGTGTATGGGGGAGTGGGGGTGGAGGAGGGGGGGAGCGGGGGGGGGGGGTGTCAGCGAAAAAGTGTTTCATAAATGTTTGAAATCATGTTCAAAGTATGTTCTTCATCAACATCTACATTCATACCCCGTAAGCTACCGTAGGGTATATGGCGGACGTTCTAGACATTCTCTTTCCTGTTCCACTCAAAAAGGAAGGTAGGTGAAAAACGATAGTCTCTATAGTTCCGTACGAGACTTAATTTCTTGTATCTTGTCTTTGCGATGCTCACGCAGAATGCATGTTGGTAGGAGCCGAATCGTTTTGCGTTTTTCTCTGAAGTTGGAATTCTTTAAGTGCTCTTGTTATCAGATATTGGATGCATACGATCTATTGGCGCGCGGTGAGTTACACTGCCTCAGGAGACATACAAAACCTTATAAGGGAGTTGCAGGGTAGGTTGTGCTGAGAAATAACTATTCAGAAAAAAATTCGGTACGTTGCCGCGCTTCCGAGTTAATTGGAATCGAAGTTAGCCCATACGGACGTTGCGAGCGCAAATTCAAGCGGCCCGCCAGAGACAGTGTCGTCAAACGTATGCTTCGTTAGGCTTCCTAAAACCGAACAAGGGAGCGATACAAAAATTGGACACGAGACGGCAGTAAGGATCGAACCCGAACCAAAGGCTGAAGAGTCTCGTGCGCTATTATCTACGCTATGAGAACAACTGACACTAATTGTATGTGCGCGCCCAACGCCCTGATTGGCTAACTTTAATAGTAATTATGTCGGAAATGGCACAACATATCAGTTTTTTTCTTAATAATTATTTCGCAGCACAACCTACCTTGGAACATGCTTACAAGCTTTTCAGACTGTTTCTGACCATCCTGTACACACAGTTTCGAACTGCCACACTTTTATCATTGTGCTAAATCTTTAACATAAGATAGTCTCAATTAGTAGTTTATGCCAGTATTTTAAAGTTTCAGGCTCTCTCAATAATTATATAAAATACTGAAACTCAAATTTTTGTTATTCCTGAAAACTGTTAGATAGGCAACTTGCAACTGGGTCATGAAGCGGTTAACCTTTTATTAATATAGATGTGCCAAATAAACTTGTGAGAGATTGAAAAGATACCCCGTGGTTTGACAACGTTCTAGACAGGTGCTACGAAAACAAAGAAAACTTAACTGCAAAATTAGACATAGCCAAAACGTCAAAGAAAAAAAACAAAACAAAAACTGAACGAAGCCAAAATTTAGCGTAAGGAGAGTCATGTGTGAAGCCTTCAACTAATTCGAAAGTAAAATTGTGTCTACCATTTTGATAGAAAATGCAAAGAAGTGTTGGTCTTCTGTTGAATCAGTAAACGAATCGAAGCCATCTGTCCAGCCCATAATGGCATCGAAACAGAGAATGACACAGAGAAGGCCGAATTACTAAACATTTTTTTGCTGAAACTTTTCCATTGATAAAGTTCAAATTGTAGTTCCGTCTTTAAATTGTCGCAACAGACGTAAAAATGGCTGATATCGGTATAAGCGACCATGGAAGAAAAGCAACTGCGATGGCGCAGCATAGGGAAGGCCACACAACCTGACGCAATGCACGTACGATTCTACGTAAAGTATGCGAAAGAACTTTTTCCTCTTCTTGTAGCTATATATTGCAGGACTGTATCAGCAGTTATGAATATGATAAGACTCCAGCTACAAAATGTATTGGTAACAATGAAAATTTGTGCCGGACCGGGACTCGAACCCAGATTTACACAAGCGGTCGCCTTAACCATCTCGGCCATCCGAGCACACCTCCAGGACCGACTCAAACTTCCATATGTCACCTTGTCTGTACGTCCTGTACTCGCACAGTTGCTACGGTTCCCGGAGAGGTAGCGACTTAAGATTATTGCCGCGACCTTGTCTTGGTATGAAATACTACATTGAATGTGCCAGTGTTTTTATGATGTACTCTGTAATGCCCTTCAGACATACCTGTATATCTGAAGGACATTGTATAGTACATAATAAAAACACAGTTACTGCAGTATAGTATGTATCGTAGGTCGCTGGGGGAGTAAAACGTTCCTAATGACTGGAAAGAAAACGTAGGTCATATCAGTTTTCAAGAAGGGTCGTAGAACAGACGCACAAGACTACGGGCGTGAACCTCTGACGCCGCTCTATCATTGTATTTAGGAAGTTTTTATAAACATAAAACGTAAATACAACTCACGGATCAGGCCCTCGGCTGGTTGTGACGGGCAGACGTTCGTCTACAATAGAGGGGTGATCTATGGTCGTGGGCCACGTCATACGCATGTCGCCAGGTCCTCCATCTGTTATTGCCAGTAGATGAATCCTGATGGTGCCACTTTATTCAAGCAGCTGTTACTGATGGTGCCACTTTTATTTATTCAAGCAGCTCCTCATTTGGCTTCACGCGGGTAAGGGGAACCGCTACAGACGTCACGAACCTAGTAAAAAATCTGAGGAGGTACCGGGAATTGAACTCTGATTATTCCGTACCAAAGGCAGCGAATCTAACCAGTCTCTTTTCCGATCTATTTCTTCGTCGTTATGATGCGTGATCGGACTGAAGAATTTCTAGCTGAAAGAACACAGCATAGCAGTCTGATCGGAAAGAAATCTTCAGATGTGCAGGTAACTTAGGCGCCCACCAAGGGAGTGTTACTGGACCATTACTTTTCACAATATATGCACTGAAGTGACAAAAGTCATGACATAGCGTTATGCACATATACAGATTGCGGTGGTATCACGTACGCGAGGTGTAAAATGACAATGTATTGGCAGAGCTGTCATTTGTACTCAAGTGATTCATGTGAAAAGATTTCGATGTGATTGTGACCGCACGACGGTAATTAACTTACTTTGAACGCGAAGTGATAGTTGGAGCTTGACGCATGCGACATTCCATTTCGAAATCATTCGGGAATTCAGTGAGTGGAGAGTGTAGTGAGAATACCGAATTTGAGGCATTACCTCTCACTAAGGACAACACAGTGGCCGACGGGCTTCACCTAACGACAGAGCAGCGGCGTTTGCGTTGTGTTGTCTGTGCTAACAGACGAACAACACTGCATGAAATAACCGCAAAAATCAATCAAGAAAACCGTATCCGTTAGGTCAGTGCGTCGAAATGTGGCGTTAATGGATATGGCACCAAACGACCGACGCGAGTGCCTTTGCTAATAGCACGACATCGGCTACACCGGCTCTCTCGGGCTCGTGACCCATGTCGGTTGGACACTAGACGATTGGAAAACGGTGGTTGAGTCAGATGGATCCTGATTTCAGTTGGTAAGAGATGTTGGTAGCGAGCGAGCGTGGCGCAGACCCCATGAAACCATTGACCCAATTTGTCAACAAGGCACTGTGCAAGCTGGTGCTGACTCCATAATACTGTGGGTCGTTTTTACATGGAATGGACTGGAGCCTCTCGTCCAACTGAACCGATCACTGATTGCAAACGTTTATGTTTGGCTAATTGCAGACCTCTTGCAGTCATTCATGGGCTTGATGGTCCCAAATGACGATATCACTTCACCAGGCCACAGTTGTTCGCTATTGGTTTGAAGAACATTCTGGACACTTCGAGCGAATGATTTAGCCATCCAGATAGCCCGACATGAATCCCATCGAACATTTGTGGAACGTAATCGAGAGGTCAGTTCGTGTCCAGTAACCTGCATCGGCAACACTTTCACAATTATGGACGGTTATAGAGGCAGCATGGCTCAATATTTCTGCAGTGGACTTCCAATGACTTGTTGAGTCCATGTCAGGTCGAGTTGCTGCACTACGCCGGGCAAAAGGAGGTCCGATACGATATTAGGAGGTATCCGATGACTTTTGTCACCTGAGTGTATAAATGAGCTAATGGATAACGTAGAAAGTTCAGTGAGGCTTTTCGCAGATGATCCTGTTGTATACAGAGAATTGGCAACGTTAGAAAAAAGGGGGAAGACCTGTTGAGGATCGACGCCTGGTACAGGGATTGGCAATTAACACTCAACGTAAACAAACGTAACGTATTGTGCATTAACGGCAGAAAGACTCATTATTCTTTTATTACACGATTACCGAAGAACGACATAAAATTAAAAGCAGGTGAAGCAGATGCCAGACAGGTTCATTGGAAGAATATTGTGGAAATGTTATTGGTAGTCGTCCGTCCTCGAAGGATGATGGTGTAGCATACTTGGTTCAGAGTCTGCAACGTCTGCTCTGGCTGAAAAGTCCCACGTATAACGTGAGAGACTTCGAACAGAAACCGCCCTCCCTTTCCATCTTGTCCTCTTCGTGATTTGTTATTGTGTGCATTCGTCTCTGGAAACTTGACCCCATTTCGCATAGTTAGTCGTCATCACCAGTACTTTCCCAGCGACTTGGGTTAAATGCTGAGTTTGGTCAGGTCTCTCTTGCAGACGTCCTTGAAGCGATTGTGCGGTCTTCCAACTAGCCTCACGCTCTTTTGAAGTTTTTTCGGCGTTTGTTCAAGATCCGTGCGCCTGTCATGTCCCAGCCACCTTAGACATCGGTGGCTCAGGAATGAATGAATGCTGGTTGTGCTTGTGAGCTGTAAGACTTCGGTGTTCGGTAGTCTATGTCTCCAAGAGATTTGAAGGAACCCCAGGAGACAATTGAGACGAAAACTTTTCAGTCGAGATCCGTGCTGAGTGAGAGTTGTCCATGTCTCAGAGCTATAGAGAAGGGTGCTGATAACACAAGCATTGTATATTTGTAATTTAGTTTCTATTGTGAGCAGTCCCTTGAGTCTGGGATCCGTGCCCAGATAAGGTTGATAAAGGAAATAGAACAAAGAGAAAGAAGAGTAGCGGGTTTCTTCACAGGTTCATTTAGTGAACTCGACGTCGTCACAGAGATGCTCAACCAACTCCAGCAGCAGCAGTTGCTGCAAGAGAGGCATCGTGCACCACTGAGTGATTTATTATTAAACTGCCACAATATAACAATCCCCATGGACAACATTCAGACGTGACAACAAAGCCTTATCACCGATAGCCATCTCACTGGACACAAATATCGTCAAACCCTTATGCGAAATTGTCAGGCCTGGCCTCTTCTTAACATTAACAGCAGCCGGCCTACCTTCACAAATTCATTTCAATATATGTGTATATTGACGCCAACAGGCCCATTCAGATTCCTCAAACAATTTACTTTATGAACCCTGGTATTATAACCTCCAAAATCAAAGTCAGAACAAAACGGCATTTGCGTTTTTTGATAATAAGTATAGTGCAGTGATTATTAACAAGTTCTAACGGACGTGTATAGTGTTCATGTACGTATGTAACAAATGATGATAAGCAAGGGGAAAAATCGAAGATCAATGGTTCCAAGAGAATGTACATATACCATATAGTAATAAGTCTACTGGTGTACAATGGAGGAAGTATAAAGGAAAAAAAAAATGCATGGAAGTTTGTTACTTATTCTAAGCCTGAGACATCATGTGACATTAAGGACGCTAAGGATTGGCCTGCTATGGAAAAAATGTATAACTTGAAGCAAAGAATAAGTTATTTCAGGGTGCTAACTGTTTTTATTTTGGTGTACTTTTAGCCTGGTTTGGAACCTAAACCTTATGATAATGTTCAAAATGAAATTAAATATGTGTCAGTTATGGATCGCAATCGAGTATATATGAATTTTTGTAAATGTAAGGGTATTACTACTTTCTGAATATAGGTTTTTTTACAGCGTATGTCGGCTATATAGTTCTTTTCCAGCTGGAACAGGGGAAGGGGGAAGGTGAAGGTGAGGCGATGCTTAGAACGATAGGGTGAAGCGGAGTTCAAAGACTGTGTGTGTGTGTGTGTGTGTGTGTGTGTGTGTGTGTGTGTGTGTGCGTGTGCGTGTGCGTGTGCGTGTGCGTCTGTGTGTGTGTGTGTGTGTGTGTGTGTGCGTGCGTGAGTGATTTTTATATTTGGATACCGTTGTTTTCTTGCTGATAGCAGATCGTCGACTGTGGAAAACACACTTTTGAGGGGTCGTTGTTGCCTTTACGTTCAGGGAAGGTTGCTTTGAATACTTAGTTTTCAAATTTGAGTAGATAACGCTAGCATTAATCATGGAGGATGGAGGGAGATTGTGATAAATAAACTAACCACATCGGTCACAGACAAGTGGGTGAAGTACGGATGTGTTTCAAACTACAAATGTGATGTTTTGGGGCTCGATATCTGTCGTTCGTGTGATTATTTCCGGCGTTGGAAGTTGTTTTACTTGTATGTTGGCTAAATGACAAAATATGACAGCGATATGGGTTTTGCTTAAAGCTTAAACATTCAAGAAAGTCGTCAGAAAATAGCCTCCCTCCGATTCCAAAGAACAAAATATTGGTTGCAACCCCGAAGAACTTGGGAATTAAAGCGTCTCAGCTATTGATTTGACAGGCAGAAACGGGATAGGAAACACTGAAATACACCGTCGGAAAAACATCCTAACACCAAGAAGGAATTTTTCGACGTAAACGAATGTTGGTAGACGTGTTACTACATATGAAAGATGATGTATATACAAATTTCGCCCAAGCCGCATAAGGGTGGCGCTAATAGCGCCACTGTGGGGATGCAAATCAGGTTTGCTTTAAGTACGCGCTGTAATGGTGGAGAGCGTTAGATACATTTGAGACTGGATGTGGTGAGTTGATGTTAATGAAGAATGCCTTTAAAGGGACGAAGAAGCTGTTGTCAACACATCATTGAGTTTGAGCGAGTTCATGTAATAGGGCTACGAGAAGCTAGATGTTCTCTCTGCGATACTGAAAGACTGCGCAGAAGTCAAGCCACTGTACGTCATTGCTGACACTGAGGTCATGAGAACGTACGGTCGCAAGATCAGGCTCTGGACTGACACATGGCACTACCCAGCGGGAAGATCATCGTGTTCGGCGTATGGCTCTGGCGCATCTTACTGAATCTGCAGCAGCAATTTGAGTAGCAGTTGGCACAACTTTGACACAGCGAACTGTTACAAATCGGTTACTTGGAGGACAACTCCGAGTCAGACGCCCTGTAGCGTGCATTCCACTGACCCCAAACCGCTGCCATCTGCGTCTTCAATGGTGTCAAGCGATAGCTCATTGGAGGGTAGAGTGGAGGTCTGTTGTGTTTCCCAATGAAAGCTATTTCTGCCTCGGTGGCGGTGATGGCCGTGTGTTGGTTAGTACGAGGCCAGTTGAGGGGTTGCAACCAACCTGTCTGCGTGCTACACACACTCGACCTGCACCTGGAGTTATGGTCTGCGGTGCGATTTCATACGGCAGCAAGAGCACTCTCGTTTTCCCAAGCACTCTGACTCCAAATTTGTACGTCAGTCTGCTGATTCGACCTGCTGTTTTACCATTCGTGAACAGCATTCCAGGGGCTGTTTTCCAACAGGTAACTCCCGCCCATATACTGCTGTTGTAACCCTACATGCTCTACAAAGTGTTGACATGTTGCCTTGGCCTGCTCGATCACCAGGTCTGTCTCCAATCGAGCATATATGGGACATCACTGGACGACAACTCCAGATTCATCTACAAAAAGCATTTACCATCCCTGTGTTGGCCAACCAAGTGCAACAGGTTAGGAACTCCTTCCCACAAACTGACAACCGGCACCTGTACGGCACAATGCATGCATTTGTGCGTGCTTGTATTCAGTATTCTGGCTCTTACTCCAGTTATTAATGTACCAGCATTTCACGTTGCAATGGCTTACACTTAAATATGTCAGAAAAATTGTAAGTGAGGAAGCATTGCAGCGGTGACGGACCGCATCGCGTGCTTGTTCCACAAGAGAAAAAATGTGTGGGGTTGCAATCACAGTTTCTATTACTCGACAGATGTTTGCGGTTTGCATATTGCATTGAAAACAATGGAAACGTGGGTTTTTTACCTGGTGAAAGGACCCATGGTCCCGCTGCGACGGTAGCTGGAGTATAAAAACTAATTAAAACTTTAATGGTACGAAATAACTTGGAGGTAAACCGCTGAGGGAACAGCAGACACAATTAATAACCGCGCTCGAAAGTCGAAAGTAGGTGCACAGCACCGCTAACCAAACTGCTAAAATAGACGATACACTACGTGGCGGTGTTATCATGATACAATAGCGGAGACTTCGTAGGAGTCTCGATAGAAAATAGAAGCGTTTGCCGCGTCAGGCGGACGTACTTCACGCTCAAGTGCCTTGTATTTGTGATAGAACCGTTGCAGTCAGATAAGACGACTAGTAACCGATCAGACGTCACGTTAAATTTTGTAATAGTTAGCAGCTATCCAAATAATATTATTGCAGTACGGATTTCGTAAGTACAGCTACTATCAGTTGCCCATTTAATGATTATTACCATATAGCTGCTTTACAATGTACACTTATGAGCCAAAACATTATGACCATTGCCCACTGCGAGACTGAATGTCACGTGATGACGTTGTGAACACTTGACTCGGTGAGAAAGGTATGTGGAACAGAAACGAATGGGAATCATTCTAGCGACGATACGAGCCAGGGGAAATCCAGTGACATCAGCGACTTCGTCAATGAACAGATTGTTATGGCCCAGCGCCTGGAACGATGTTGTTGGAAACGGCGAAGCTAGTCAACTGTTCGAGTGCTGCTGTCGTGAAAATCGGTGGCATGTGGTTGAAGGAAGGTGAAACCACGAGTAGGAGACAAAGTGTAGGACGTCCGCGTCTCATCTCCGATGAGGTTAGAGGCTCTTCCACTCGTTGGAGTAGGATAGGGGGCGAGACGTAGACGATCTGACAACACAATACTAATGCAGGCACAAGTGTTTCGTAGGGCACAGTTCAGTGCACGTGGTTGAATATGTGGCTCCGCAGCATACGGTTCCTTCGTGTTACCATGTGGACCCAACGACATCATCAGTTACGGCTACAGTGGACACTGGATCACCGAGACTGGACTGCTGTAACAAGAAAAGTCATTCCTCTGGCCATGCAACAAGTTCCCATAGATTTTGAAATCTTATCAAGATCTGACTGAGTACTTACGCAGCCTTTCATTAGAGATAACTGTGTCATCTGCAAAAAGTCCGTGGCTACTTGTCCGCAAGGTCACTAATACACAACATGGACAGCAAGGGTCCCAACACACTTTCGGCACACCCTAAGCTACTTCTACATGTGTTGACGGCTTTCCATCCAAGATAACTTGTGCGTCCTCCCTACCAAAAAATCCTCAGTCCAGTCACAAATTTCGCTTGATAACCTATACGGTCGTAATTTTGATAATAAGCGTAGGTGTCATACTGGGCCAAATGGGGGACCCTACCGTGCGCCAACTCCATACACACAAAGCACCAAATGTTCAAATGTGTGTGAAATCTTTTGGGACTTAACTGCTAAGATCATCAGTGCCTAAGCTTACACACTACTTAACCTAAATTATCCTAAGGACACACACACACCCGTGCCCGAGGGAGGACTTGAACCTCCGCTGGGACCAGCCGCACAGTCCATGACTGCAGCGCCCTAGACCGCTCGGCTAATCCCGGGCGGCCACAAAGCACCGGCCCGTAATTTATTGGAAATGCTTAACCTACTGTAGACATCTTGTGGTACGTATTTCCGTAAACCTACCAGTGACTTGTCGAATCCATATCACGCGGAATCGCTGCTGTATTGAATTACAGAGGTGGACCAACACGCAGGCATATGCGTAGGAAGGCAAAATACTTTCTAACAAAACCAAGTATTTTAAGTTACCGTCAGTTCATAGCTGTACCCTCAGAGGCAAGGCGATTTTCGCAGTCTTTTTCTACCTGCGTGGTCCGATACTCATCTAATTCCTTCATTAGAAAAGTGGATCATGTACCTCTAATACAAGGGAGGGGTGCAGTGCACCCCAGTACCTACATTTATCCTGCCTCATTTATTTTTAGCATAAGACTTCTGCTATTTTGTTTTTTTAAATTTATTTGTGGCTTTTTACACTTTTTTATCGTATATTTACAAGGAGAAAAATACTGCTTACATAAAAAACCCAAATTACAATAAAAATTGCAACTTCAATATTTGTGCCTTAGTTCATCCTTCCCACACACTAAGATCCAATCGCCAGGTGCTCGAGGGAGAAGTTGGGGCAAAGGAAGGTTGACTGCTCATAGAGGCAGACGTACTCGTAGAGACAGATGTACAGGCAGCACGCTTTGCATTAGTACTTGATCTTCCTGTCCTCGCGACTGCGCGGCTCACACCTTGTGACACTGCTGCAACAATCTGAGAAGGAACCTGGATGCCTCCTGGCGCTTGCTATCTTGAAGAAGGGCGAGAGCGAGTGTTTTCAGGAACTGGGGAAGTGTCAGGGATGCCGCAAGCGCGTAGCAGAAGTATATAACTTGCGGATTCATATCAGCCACGTTGAGTAACGAGAAGAACATCTTGAGAGAACATCTTTTGCAGGTTGGTTCACGTCAGAATTTCCGCACAATTGATTGACTGTGTCGACGCCGCCTTTGGCCGTGTTGTAGTAGGTGATTACCTCAGTGTTTTTCTTGTTCCGAACTGCTTCGTCGATATGATCACTGCGGCAAAATGCGGAGAGAATCACAACATTCTCCTTTTTTGGGCCGTATGGCGCCGAAGTGATCTGGTCAGTAAAGCGGAATGTGCTGCTACAGACTAGGTGGCCAGTGGTCTCAGTGAGTTGCTTAGGGAGTTCATTTTTGTTTTTCCAGTTTGTTCCAACCATCTTGTGCTTGTGTAGGACCATAGTAGCCTGTGGGACGCTGATATACCAATTGACTGTCGTTAGCTTTCTTCTCGATCTGGAAATCGTTGGTTATGAGCCATTCAACCACATCAGCTAGGCAGTTACTCTTCTGGAAAACATCGTCAGGTTGCTGGAGGTGTACAACACCTCGGAGTCGCACATGGCGAAGATCATGTACCATACTTGAAAGAGCACCAGGCATGGAAACTCTCCAGTTTCTCGTCGGTCGTGACGTTGCTACCGAGGATGTAGTTGTCCTGGCAATTCTTGTTGAACAGACCAGAGACTTCGCGGAGTGAGTTTATCCTTTGCACACCGAACCTGCTGAGTGCTGAGATCATCAAAGCTGAGACAACGCAGGAGGAACTCGAATCAAGTGACAGTCATCGTCAGAGGGAAAATCTCATCACCAGTCCCTTCGGTGGCCCAGATACTTCTCAGGTTCGTTTTTCCCACTTTCAACCTTCCAATTAGAGAAGTCCAAGGAGGAACATTGCTTCAGGTTTGTACATCTTTCTGTACAGGCCTTCTGTCTTGGTGGTGTAGTTTTCAGCAAGATTCTCGATCTTCTTGTTGGGACAGTTGAGTTTGATCTGGACAGTCTTGTGGATAGTGAAAAGACTGAGGGTTTCTTAGGGAGTCTTCGCATTCTTTGCGTTTCTCATCGCTGCAAACCAGAAAGTTTCTTCAACTGCTTGGTGACCCCATCCTTTCCGAGGTAGAATTCTACACATCTCATCTGACTGTTGGTTTCATCGTCACTGGCATCCTCACTTGCGTCAGCGTTGTGTTTGCTCTCTGAAATTTGACCATCGGACTCCTCGCCCCCATCATAATCGGGCAGCGGTTCTTTCTCATGGCCTTCCTCCAACTTCTCTGCAGCCTCTTCCTCTTCCTCGACTCTTTGTGGTAGCTCCATCAACCTCGTGGTTTCCTGTTGATACGGCCACATCTGAAATATAATACAACACAATAAAATAATTATAATTTAGTATTATACACGAATGCCGATAGCCCAGATATAAAACAATTGTTATTTACATCTGAAATTATTATAATATTGTGATATGTTATGATATAGCAGTACAGATATAAAAAGTATCTATCACTAACGACTGGCTCAGCAGTGGTGAAAAAATCAGGAAACACGCCTAGAAAGGTGGAGTGGGGTTAAATCCACTCGAAAAGCAAGTACGGGATTGTGGGGTGCAGAGAACGGAGATGTTTGCTCGTCAAGGTCTAGCGCGTGAATGAGGTAAATGTGTGGAGCGCAGCTGGGTAATTGTCATTGATAGCAGTTCAGAACCTCAGTAGCACCCGTGGCTCCATGTAGTGCTGTAAACAAAAGTAAAACCCTTGGTGTGCAGTGCATCACAACTTTCCTACAGAGAGTTTAGCAGTGACATGTGGTGTGAGAGACTACGTAGCTTTTTTCAAGTCCATCAAGAGCAAACGGCCTGGGCTGCTCACGGAGGGAGTGATTCTGGACCACGATAACGCGCGTCTACATCAAGGTCACACGAACTGTAGTGGCCAATTTCAAGTGGTTGCTTGAGAATCCGCCCTACAGTCCGGACAGGCCGCCCTGAGACTTCCATGCGTTTGAAATGATAATTAAAACAAGACCCTAAGCTGTGTGACAGGCGTTGATATACATCAATGAGGACACTTGAAAATGTGTTCCCCGACTGGGACTCGAACCCGGGATTTCCTGCTTACATGGCAGACGCTCTATCCATCTGAGCCACCGAGGGCACAGAGGATAGTGCGACTGCAGGGATTTATCCGTTGCGCGCTCCCCGTGTGACCCACATTCCCAACTTAATGTCCACACACTACATTCGTAGTGCCACTGCTCATTACACTCATTACTCGCGACAGACAATGTTACCGAGTCCCGTAAGAGTTCGGGCAATGCGTGTGCATCCAGCGCAGAATAAGGTCAATGGCTGGCTAGCCTTAACTATCTTAATATTCCGTTCGTTTGGTCCGCTAAAAAGACATTTCATCTACCGGTACATCTACATATACGTGATTACTCTGCTATTCACAATTAAGTGCCTGGGAAACGCTTCTACATGGACTACGAACGGGACACAGTGGGGAACTGGCTTCCGTCACAGCCACAGGAATTCTGGGAACAGGTCAGCTCGTGAAATACTGGGATAGTTGTACTCAGGCCTCAGGTGATTACTTCTGAATAAAGACTTCAATTGTACCCACAGTGTTTTATACCTTTTCTTGTGAACACCTCTCAGAAGAATAAAATAGTTAGCGCGCATGGACGGTATCAGTGATAAAGGCTTGCTCACATCAGCGAGATCAGTAATAACTGGTAGGTTTGATCATCACGCGAGTGTTACGGAAATGCTTCAGGAACTCGGGTGGGAGTCTCTAGAGGAAAGGAGGCGTTCTTTTCGTGAATCGCTATGAGGAAATTTAGAGAACCGGCATTTGAGGCTGACTGCAGTACAATTTTACTGCCGCCAACTTACATTTCGCGGAAAGACCACAAAGATAAGATAAGAGAGATTAAGGCTCGTACAGAGGCATATAGGCAGTCATTTTTCCCTCGTTTTGTTTGGGAGTGGAACAGGTAGAGAAGATGCTAGTTGTGGTACGAGGTACCCTCCGCCACGCACCGTATGGTGGATTGCGGAGTATGTATGTAGATGTAGATGAACTGTGATAGTTGTCACTGATTACATCCCATATTTTTACAAAATGATATGGACAAAATAACCAGAAGAAAATAGATAAGGCATGCGTATCATTGTGGTCGCTCTGAGTGGCTACGAGGAAACTTTTGTCAGTCACAGCTGCATCTTCGTTGATCTTGCAAGCTTGGTTGCGCACATGGGAAACTCCTGTATCATTGGACCACGATGTGATATTTTGGGGCATTTCCTTCGTACACAGAAATCAATTCATCAGCCATTTCCGTATTGTTGGTTCAGATGTAGAAAACGAATGTGCTAGATCTTCCATTTTTTCAAGAATGTGCACTTCAAGAATGTGGACTTTCTGGATTTTGTACCACAGGGAATTTGTGCCCATCAGCAACCTTTACAGATACACGTGGTTACCTTACAATGTATAACACGACGTTATTCGTTATTGTTGCCATCGAGAATACAAGATGGTATCCAAAAGTTACCGAAATTCGAACTTTGCGCTTAAGTGGTTACACGTTCGCTAAAATACCGCTAGGTATCTCTCCATACATCCTTTTCGAATTTGTGTGGGAAATCGCAGCGAGCTTAGTGATTTGGTGAGATGTTGGTGAGCATATTTCCAGTGTCGTGTAACCGTGAGTTTGTGATTGGAAGCGGCTGACCTGTCATGTTTTGCTTTAAACTTGGCTAAAACTGTTTCAAAAACGATAGTTGAGAAAAACCCAGGTATTCTTAAAATACCTAGCCAGTGATAAAAGTGTAAGTTTTACAGTTCCGAGGGAAAGTATATTGTCAATTAACACAGAAAGATGTATTTTCACCCGGGAAAAATTGTATTTTCACCTGGGAAAAAGTGTATTATTTAACTGGGAAATCAGTATTTTTTTTCTTGTCCGCCTATACTCCCTGATTGTAGAATCATGTACCTGAGGTGTAATGTGGATACCAACCCGGAGTTCACCCAGTCAGATGTTGGAAACCGCTTGAAACCCATACCCAGGCAGGCTAGCACACAGACCTGCGTCGTTGATCCACATAGAGCAGGGGCGGGCAAACGTTGCACGCGGCTCATGAGCGCACAGCGCTGCACGTGTGCTGCTCGCGTGCAGGCGTCGACCGGGGCTGTGGCGACAGCCGGCACGTTGCGGCAGTGTAGTGCCAGGCTGAGCTGCGGACATTGATGCGAAGTGAGCACTATGTAGTGAACGTTGTATTTCAAGAAACGGAGAAGTGGAGATTTGCTATCTTTTAAAAAGTAATGGGAGAATCATTTTTTCTTTGTGCAAAAACGTGAAAATTCGAAATGTTTAATATGTGGCAGTATTCTCTCTGGTCAACGGAAGTTTAGTATTGAAGGTCATTATAATAAATTTCACAAGGACGAGTACAATTTATTGTCGGATTCTGAACGGATGGGGAATTGACTGAGCTTAAGAAGAGCGATCTGACGATACCAGATGAATCTGTCGTAGTTGGCCGGCCGGAGTGGCCGAGCGGTTCTAGGCACTACAGTCTGGAACCGAGCGACCGCTATGGTCGCAGGTTCGAACTGATGACCACAGCAGTTAAGTCCCATAGTGCTCAGAGCCATTTGAATTTGTCGTAGTTGCTGCTGTCACGAGAGATCTGCGACTTTCTCTCGTCATGTCTCTCATCTAACTGATTTAACATTTTATGGAGCACTGTTTTCAAGTTTTCAGGACGACAACAATAATAGCCCAGCGGTATGTGCAAGTTATAAGACTGCGCTTAATATAGCGAGAGCTGGAAAACCATTTGCTGAATTAATAAGTCTCGGTTAAGAGCAAACATCAGTGATGAAAATTTACGTAACTGTTTGTGTTTGTCTGTATGTAGAAATTTTGTTCCAGATATTAAACGTATTGTAAACTCCACCTGTGATAATTAAATAAAACGTATGGTAGGTAATAGGTACTCTTTCAAACCATGATTTCTTTCAAGCACTCCTACTAACCTTATTCATTCACTCAATAAAGCAAGCTAGGAAACAAAACGCATTACAGAGGAGGGAGCGGACAGAAGGTATGGTGGGGATGGGAGATAAGCGGGTGGCCAGCTTGCCCCTGTGTGCACGCGGAACACCTGTTAACTGCACGCGTGCAAGTGCACCGCACTTCGCACATGTGCAGGATTCCTGCCCGCCCCTGACATAGAGGATTCGATCGATGTCAGGTGCGCCTTCCGGAATCCCGATAGCGGCATGATAACGAGCACTGCTATCCGGGCAGGTCCTAGGTAAGAGGTCATCGTTTTAATTTACGTATTTTGGGGATCGTCGGATAGCACTGTTACGAATCGATTGCTCGTCGTACTTCAGTCGAGCCACCCGATTGCGTCCAATACGACCGGGGGCGAGGCCGTATGTGAGCAACTTGCATTGGCGCGGCGGCCGTTGTGTGGGGGCGAGTGCTCAGACCGCGCCGCGGCACGTTCTGCGGTGTGCCTCTGCCTCTGCCCTGCCCCCTTGTCGCCGCCCACGCACACGCCTGCGGTCGGCCGTCGCTGTTGCGGCGCCGTGGTGGCCAGCTGCTGCCAGGGCGCCACCGTCCAACCTGCTGCACCGCCGCAGTTTGCGATTGCTTACCGTCTGCGGCCGATTCGATTGGTCCAGAAGATTTTTTTTTATCTTTGCAGCTTCAGACCTTCTAGCCCAACCATACTTTCTTTCTACGTCACTCAGTTTTCGCGTTTATTTCTACAAAATCGTGCAGTAACACGTATCCACAACTTTGTGGCTCCCAAATTTATTTCGTTCCCAGTTACGTCACTTTTTTTTGTACAATATCGTTATAATGGTTATACCGGTCGTACGTACATTCTTGCTATCTTTGGCACACCGGAACGTAAGTTGAAAAGATGAACGTGCATACAACAAACACGCAAAAGTAATGCGCAATTTATTGTACAACATTCTTGTCCCTCATTACAACAAGGCGTAATTTTCACATGCACATATTACCGCGACGGACAAAATACACTACTCAAAAGAATTAGGGGAACATGACCTTGGGCGTCACAAATTAAGTACACAGCAAAACATCGTTTCACGCTCGAACGTTTACGTTAAAAGAACTGAAATGTACTACAGGTGTCGAAAACGAAGTGGAAGTTGTCATTCATCCCGTCATCCTGGGTGCTTTGCAATGGTCTTTGAGAGCTTCAATATCGTGTATGCCCACCGTGAACGTGACACCTATGCGGCATGCTTCGCATAAGCCTACGGAAGTTTTTCCTTGAGAGCCCTTGAGCGTTCTTGGAGAGTCTGTGGCGGAACAGAACTACCACGAACACGACTGTCAAGCTTGTCCCCACATATGCGCGATGGGATTTAGGTAGAAACTCACTGCCAACCATTGCATTATACAATGTCCAGGCTTCGCAAGGCATCCTTGCTGACGAACGCTACAGAGGCCCTGGCGTTAGAAGGAATTCAGGGCCACCACGGTATGCAGCTGCCACCACATGGTCCGACAGGATCTGTTCGACGTACTGCATGAAATGTCAAGATCCGTATGGCCTCGCCACACATCACAGAATCGGTCGATTTCCAGGACAAGTTCCGGGAGGTACCACTCACCACGGGTCTCCACAGGCCAACACGGTCATCACCTTGCGTCAGAGGACTAACACGTTTCGCCAGTGACTAAGTTGCCAGTTGATGTGGGAACGGTAGAACTGAAGGCGAACTGCAAGATGTTGTCGTGTCAAGAGGGGTACTCGAACAGGACGTCTGGGTCGTAAGGTTCATTCTTGTAACCTGTTTATTGCAGTCTGATCGGACACAGTGGCTACAGTGGCCCTCTTGAGGTCGTCTTGCAGTGCTCTGGCGGTATTCTTGAGTCGCTATAACGCGAAGATGGCCGGATATCGGTCTTCTTGTGAGGTTGTAAAGCGTCACCGACCTTGTCCAACTTGCCTTGTGTACTGAGCTGCCTCCCTGAAGTATGTGCACAACCTGTGGATGACGGATGGAGAGAGATTGTCATCTGGAGCAACACGACTGAAAGCCCATCCTTTTTAGATCAAACAGACAGTCCTTCCAACTTGGATTGCACTAAGGTTTCGTATTCCATGTGCTTGGTTGAATACAAGGTCCACAAATGACAACTGCCAACTGTTTACCTCACTAGAAAACAATGGGTCGCTGGAACTCACTTCCTTCTGTGGGGTTACCTGACGCGGTAATGCATAACGCAGCTAATAGGCTAATGATTTTAATCATTGCCTACATTGAAAGCGAAGATCTTAAGGGATGCAGTAGGACCACAGGTACCATCTGTATAAAAATAAATTTAACAAACCATACGTCGATACGCATGTTCCCCTAATTGTTTTGAACAGTGTAGAGGGGCGTTCGAAAAGTCCATGCAAAAATAAAAACTACTTATGTGTTTGGGGCAAACCTTTTTTATTTTTCGACATAGTCTCCTTTTAGACTTACACACGTCGTCCAACGCTAATTTGTTGATCCCTTCCGAATAATAGGAATTGTCCAAGTCTGCAAAATAGCTATTAGTTCTGCAATCAACTCCTCGCTTGAATAAAATCTTCATCCCGCCAGCCATTTCTTCAAATTGGGGAACAAATAGTAGTCCGAGGGAGCCACGTTTGGAGAATATGGGGTATGTGAAACGAGTTGGAATCCTATTTCCATTAATTTTGCGACCACAACCGCTGAGGTATGTGCTGGTGCTTTGTCGTGATGGAAAAGGACTTTTTTGCGGTCCAATCGCTGGCTTTTTTCTTGCAGCTCAAACGGTCAAACAACGACGAATAATATCCACCTGTAATAGTTTTACGCTTTTCCAGATAGTCGGTAAGGATTATCCCTTGCGAATCCCAAAAGACAGTCGCCATAACCTTTCCGGCCGAAGGAGTGCTCTTTGGTCTCAGGAGTATAGTAATGTATCCATGTTTCATCCACAGTGACGAAACGGCGCTTAAAGTCCTGCAGATTCTTCCTCAACAGCTGCAAACCATCCTTGCAAAACTTCACACGATTCCGTTTTTGGTCAAGCGTGAGCAATCACGCAACCCGTCTTGCAGTTAGTTTTCTCACGTCCAAATGTTTATGCAAAATATTATCTACCCGTTCATTCGAGATGCCCACAGCACTAGCAATCTCACGCACCTTAACTCTTATGTCATCAATCACCATATCATGGAGTCGTAACCTCCACAGTGCGTCCAGAACGTTCAGCATCACTTGTGCCCATATGACGACTCCGAAAATTTTGAAACCACTTATAAGCTTTTCTAATCGAAGGTGCAGAGTCACTGTAATGTTTATCAAGCTTCTCTTTAGTCTCCAGAGGCGTTTTGCCTTTCATAAAGTAATGTTTAATCACCACACGAAATTCTTTTTCGTCCATTTTTTGGCAATTACTCGACTTCCTTGATTCACACGAATGCCAAACACAAAGAAATAGACCAATATGGCTGAAACTTGGCGTGCGTTCCTTCCAAAGATGCTACTAAGTAAACATGACCTTGATATGCGCCGGTGGTGCCATCTCCCGGACTTTGCACGGACTTTTCAAAAGTCCCTCGTATTAGTCACCCCGTTAAATGAGCACATTGGTCGTTTTAGAGCTTCGGAGATGATGTAGAACAGGAGCAGGCGGTCGTCCACTGCTGGCGTAAGTCATCGGAATGAAGTGGTGCCACTCGGACGTATGGAGTTTGCATAGTAAGGGGGTTCGACGTGGAGACGTGACAGAGTGGCAAAAAGTGACTATCGTGTCTGTGCCTGCCCACAACCACCCCTTGAATTAAGTTGACGTGTATTGGTATCATATCCACAAAATATCCTGAGTTAAAATTACCGATTTTTTGGTGCATCACCGCGGATTGTCCAATGTGTCTACAAGGATTGGTGTACCACTCTCAGCCATGTAACAGGGCTTAAGCACAGTGGTCGTGAAAAGATCTTAACCGACACTGACTGAAGACGAGTATCACGCCTTGTTAGTGTCAGTCGGTTTCAAACCGACATGAAATGCTCACGTCAGTGACGGCAGGTCCATATCAACCAGTCGGCGAACGGAAGCTAGAAAGGAAACTGCATGCAGTGGACGCACGGTTGGACTAGGGTACCTCGCAGAATAACAGCGGCACGTGCAGGTGCATGTCTTCAGTGGAGCAAATAACACAGAAACTTTACAGTAGCTGACCGGAGGGGTGTAGTGTGATTCGACTAGTCGGGATTTGGGCCTGCCTCATTTTCAGATTTTGTAAGGCGACGAGTGCACCTATAGCTCAGTAAAGCGTTTAACTCCCAGTGCGAGGAGGATGTAGTTCGGGGCGGAGGTACTTCTGTGACGTTTCGAGAGTTTTGCATTGTACCATAAATTGGGTCCACTTATTCTGGTAAGCGTAAACATGAACCAGTACGTTTATTTCAAATTTCTCGGCGACCAAGTGTTGCAGTTCCTTGTACTTCATGATGAGTAGTGCTGTCGGACACTCCTTTCTTTCAAGATGACAACAGCGCTGTTCGCAGGGCTGCACGCATACGTTCCAAGTTTGACGAACGCACTTGCACACTATCGCGCCACACTGGCCGACACGGTGTTATCATAATGTGTCAAAGTGGTTCAAATGGCTCTGAGCACTACGGGACTTAACATCGGAGGTCATCAGTCCCCTAGAACTACTTAAACCTAATTAACCTAAGGACATCACACACATCCATGCCCGAGGCAGGATTCGAACCTGCGACCGTAGCGGTCGCGTGGTTATAGACTGAAGCGCCTAGAAGCGCTCGGCCACTCCGGCCGGCCATAATGTGTCCCGAGATTGACTATTTTTTGCCTGATATTCCTACGTAGCCTTTCGGTGACGTCTCCCAGCTGGTTTGTTAACGTTTCCGAAAGCATATAGGACCAGTGGAGATAGGTTGAAGGCTAGTAACGGCACTTTGTTTGTGTTTTCAGCTTTCTTGGTTTAACGACGCTCTCCTGGCAGCACAGTACTTTCTTGCATTGGTGACGGAAATACGAATGAGTATAACAAACATTAGGCAGAGTTCGGCCCATGACACAGGTTCAGAGGAAACATGTATGACCTAGAGTGTACGCATAGTGTTAACCAGTGTGCGGCTGCAGCTTTGCTCGCGTGTTTCGTAGCTCTTGGTCTCTTTCCCTCTCTTCCTCGCACTTCACTCCTCGCGTTTTCCCCCTTCCATCCGCGCCTCTCTCTGTCTCATATCTAAAGAGCAGCTGTAGCTCCGGAAATTGCACGGGCGCTTCTGTCCGCCCACTCCCGCCCACACTGCTCTTGTTCTCGTTACTGGCGACCTCGCAACGAGTGTAGCATGGCCTGACTTCTGTAATATTGCCCTATTCAGTCCTCCGAGCACTATACATCAGAACAATATTGGGAGAATATCGATACCAAAATGCTCCTTAGCAACCATACTCTTTTCATGATGCGTAATGCAACGGACAAATTAAAAACTGTAGAGTTCGGATAAAAGAACAGAAAATTTAGTATTGTATAAACTAATTACGTAACAGCCACTCCTTTATTATTACTTAGCAGCTGCAACACATATACTCAGCATGTTTTTTTGCGTGTTCTGCGTCATGAGCTATACATGATAAGCACCGGAGCTAACTGAAGTGTTTGAACAAGCGGCACCTGAGAACGTAACTTCTGAAATGGGTATTATTTTGTCAATAGCGCTGCGAAATAACACGTTTCATCCATATGAACCGACCAAGGCGGCGTAGTGATTAGCACAATAGACTCGCATTCGGGAAGACGACGGTTCAAACCCGCGTCCGGCCATTCTAATTTAGGTTTTCCGTGATTTCTCGAAACCGGTTCAGGCAAATGCCGGGATGGTTCCTCTGAAGGGGCACGTCCGATTTCCTTCCCCATTCTTCCCTAATCCGAGCTTGTGCTCCGCCTCTAATGACATAGTTATCGACAGAACGCTAAATACTTCTCATCACCATCATCATCATCATCATCATCATCATCATCATCATCCATATTAGGAGCTTAAATATGAAAACGGAGAGGAAAGTTACTTAAGTAATAATAAAATAAGATAGGAGGGTCTTCAGCAAATATTTTAATAGGTAGCGCTAAACAACATATCGTATTCAAGAGTCTACTATATCCACGGTGAATGTCTTTCCTGTTGTTTGCATATCGAGGTGAACAGTTGGGCATTTCGGTGGGCGCTAGAGCAGTCGTTACTGGATCGGGTCATTCACATTTTGGGATTCACTACTGTCCTAAATCTCTTGATAGCCAAGACGTTGTAATTGTTGAGACTCGTTGCCGTTCACTACTGAAGTGCTCTGTGGACTGTTCAATCGCTCGCATGTGGATAAAGAGCGGAATCACAGCTCTACTATAGAGACAATGCTTAAGCTCCCTCGGTGTCAATTTGTCAAAGACAACGAGAGAAATCTCGTCCACAGGACTGCACCCACGCTGCGAGCCAATACTGGGACAGCCGTTTAAGAGATTGGACTGAGCTGGTACCTGAAGTTCCTTCAGGCCTGACGAAGCCGTTAGGAAGACCGCACAGTGCTTATTCCTAAATTGTCTACCCAGTTCCTCAGAAAAGGAGAGTGTTTATACATTGGCAGAAAAAAAAATGAGCAGCATAGGTTAACGCGCGAACGTTCTCAAGCGCCACACTTAAAAGCGTGGGAGAAATCGTGCCAACACGAGTAGTTTAGTACGAATTCCATTGGTTCAGTTGCAACTGGCTGAGAATATGACTAACCTATGCTCGACAGTGGGAATGTCTGGCCAGTTTGGTGCACGGTCTCTGTATGGATTCTATTTTTCGTTTCTCTATAAATCGTACGGAAAATGACAAGACGGTTTCTTTGAAAAGGATATGCCTGATTTATTTACCGATCCGAGTTTCTACCTTTTCTGTAATGAATTAGTTGTCGACAGAACTTTAAACCTTAATCTTCCTTCCTTTCTGTGTTCGGAATTAGAGATGGATCGACCGCCAAGGAACAAGTACAAAAGAACAGTTTACTAAATTGAATAGAAGGTCTGAGGAACGAGTTTTAAGGGACGATATTTCAGTGTTCAGGTCGGTTCAGATCAGTCTCCTTTTTTGGGAGGTCACTCGTTTCTCATCCCAGTTCTGCCGTTCCTCGTTCCCACCTCAGTCTCGTTCTTTACCAGCGACCGTTCATTCCTCGTTCCAGTTCCATTGTTCTGTCGCGAGTTGTAGTCCTTTTTATTCGTGCCGTTAGCCTGTTCTTCTTCATTTTCAAACTGTTCTCGAAATCTCGACTTCTGTTTCTTTGTATAACCCATTCAATAGCCCCGATCGTTAACTTTTTATGTTAAAATTGAAACTAAAAGTCCTAATTCAGCTTAACTCGCGTTTAGACGTGCTAGTCTAGGTTTTTGAAAACAAAGAGGTCATAATTTCTACTTTAACGGTTCTCGTATTGTATGAATTAATTAAAGAGATGTTCGTTGAGAAAACTGTTTTGTCTAAAACACTTCCAGAATTCATTTCTGTGTTTCGAAACCAGGAGGTGTTGCTCATAGTAATAGTTTCAATATCTGAAATTTGAGATGCCGCTCATAGCTCAGATCCTGGATACGCTTTTGTTACTGGTTACAGCAATCCTAGTTTTCCGTTCGGCTATTTCAAAACCTGTATGTAAAGCGTTTTAAAATTTTATAAAAAACCGAAGGGTGGACGAATGAAATTGAATGTTTACTAGAATGCACCAGCCACCAGTGAACTAATTCTCAAAGACGAATGAGTTAGCGATCTCTAGTCGCCGCTTCTTCGTGGAAAATCCTGCGTGTTATGCCGTGAGTAATGGTCGACGATTTTGTTAATCCCGGCCGGCGGCTAAAGGTGCTCTTCGGAGGCTCCGATACTTTATTAATTTATCGGGGTGACTTTTTTCGAGCTGGTTTCCGTTTCCGTCTATGGAGCTGATGTGTAAGGTTACGCCCATCCTTTTAGAACTGAGTTCTTGCCGCAGTTGTTATAATACGAATGTCGTTTGTGTAGCTGTAGTTCAATCTCCTTCTCTGCAGGGAGAGGCACCTAAGAAAGTTCGTCTCAGGTATATCCAGATCCAGTAAATACAAGGCTATTCAAAAAGAAGGAACAGATTTCAAACATTTATTGCTTCCAAACTACAAAAGATAGAAATACAGTTCCAACGTTCTTGTTAAAATGAAAAGTTCAAATTTTTATGCATTAATGTGGGCACCATATGTTACACGAAAAATGTCAAAACGGTGTTTCATTTCCTGCCACACACGAAGCAACTGGTCTCTCGTTACCGAATTCACAGCTTCAACAATGCGATGTAACAGTGTCGAGCTTAGGGGGATAAAAATGCGTTCTTTTACGTAACCCCACAGATAAAAGTAACAAGTTGTGAGGTTTGGAACTTTGGATTGGAAGAAGAGGAGCAGAAGATGACCTTCAATGCCGATGGCGTCCCAGGCCTCCAGACCTCTTACCGTGTGGCTTCTATCTTAGGGGTTACGTAAAAGACCGCGTTTTTATTACCCCTATGCCTGACACTCTTGAAAGCCTGCGACATGGCACTTTTGAAGCTGTGAATTTGATAACGAGAAACCAGCTGCCTCGTGTGTGGCAAGAAATGAGCCACTGCTTTGATATTTGTCGTGTAACGCATGGTGCTCACACTTAATGCACAAAAATTTGAACTTTTCTCTTTCAAGGAGCGTTGGAATTTTGTTTCTATCTTTTGCAGTTAGGAAGCAATGGATGTTTGAAATCTGTTCCTTCTTTATAAATAGCCCTGTATAATGAGGTCGGGCAGTTTTAAAGGACAATTTGCCGAATTTTCTGATGTTAGCAAGTAATTTTTAAAGTTTACAGCTGCCGAATTATGACATAGACATTAAACAGAACTTCATACCCTTTCTGAGGTGTTGGACAGAGCCTCCTAAGCGGACTTAAACGATATAACATGTGCGGAACTGGATCAAATAGTAACAAGAAAGCAGAGCTGCAAACCACCATCCCGCCCTCGGTGATACGATAGGGCAGACAATTGTGGGTCCTCTTGTGCTGACGGCGGGATGGAGGTTTGTGGCGCTGTATTACTGTTAATACTTGATACAGTTTGATACATGCTGTGTCGTTTAAGTTCTCTTCGGAGGTTCTGTCCAGTGCCACAGATAAGGTAGTTCCATTTCAAAAAATTAAAATAAAGTCTATGTCATAATTCGGGCAGCTGTAAACATTAAAAATTACTTCCATTTGGTAGAAAATTGGCCACTTGCATATATTAGGAGTGGCATGTCTTAGCTGCCTCATCCTGAATTTCCCTCACGCTAGAATTTATTAATAGGCAGTGGGTGATTTTATACATGCCTCCGTGTTTCTGTGATATTACTGCGCGACCACTACGAGCGACATAACAGTAGCACGTACATAAGTTGCTATAGAAGCTCTCCAAGTTTTTAACACATCCCACAGGAGCTCAGCTACATTAGCCTAAGAAATTCTAACTCTTATCATGGATATACTCCCACGTAATTCTGGATATCAGCAACAGCATTCACCCTCCCTCACATCTGTCGGTCCACATGCGACAGCGTGCTCTGAGAGACGGGAAAATAGTAGACAGAAGTTGTGGTATGGAAAGGGCGAAGGAAACAATGGTGTGTGTGTGTGTGTGTGTGTGTGTATGTGTGTGTGTGTAAAGAGAGAGAGAGAGAGAGAGAGAGAGAGAGAGAGAGAGAGAGAGAGGTATACAGTGGCGGTGGAATATACTTGACAGTACTTGGAGAAATTCATGGTAAACACTGTGCTGTTTACAACGTATTTACCCACAACCGGGTTCGATCATTGATCATCTTCACAGTGGAAATATGTCGTGATAACTTCACATGTCATACAGACTATTTAACCAGAAAAAATACCACCGTTGCTCACGCACAATGCAAAATGCCTGAACAATGGTGCTGTGCGCTTACTGCTGCCACAGGGTTTCATTTTTCAATGTTTTGTGTTTGCTTAAGCCGGTATCTTGGCGTGAAATATCTTTTTGTGATGTTAACAAGGCAGCTATGGTAACTTTTCTGATTAAATAGCATGTACGACATGTGAAGTTGTCACAATATATTTCCGCTGTGAGGATGATTAATGATCGAAACCGGTCGTGAATAAATATACTGTAAGACAGCACTGTGTACCAAGCATTTCTCCAAGTGTGTTGATGATGTTGACAGTTGCCTGAAGAAAAAGTATCAATACTTGACAGTGACAGAACTGTTCTGGAACAACCAAACAGAGAGTGGAGGAGGACAAGAATAAAAAGGAGGAGAAAGTGGAAGTGGGGCAGAGCTAGTGATAATGAGGCACAGTTTATGACAAAGACAACGAGGAAGAGAGAGAGATGGTGACAGTGAGAAGAGATAGTAGTAGTAGGACAGAGCGAAGGGGGCTGTAACTGCGAGGCAGGAGACGGTGACGGCTAGAGAGAGACAAAGAGATAATGACAATGGTTTGGGGCTGAATGAGTGAGTGAGAATGGGCAAGTTGGAGTGGATGTGTTTGAGCGACTTACAGTGATGGACTAGTGGGTGTGAACGAGTTACAGTTACAGGAGCTTGTGTAGTGAGAGATGAGTTGCATATTAAAGAGCGCGAATATGTTCGCATGTTAAAAATTGTGAGAAAATTTTAAAGGTGCTAGGGAAGGTAGAATAAGATAACTGATGCCGCACTTTTCAGTCGGTGTTTTAAATTGGAACATATTCGCCTCTTTCGTGGTCTGGTAGGAGCAAAATGAGGTCAACGGTGTCTTGGCGCAACCGGCTTGTAGATAGTTGTTGGAGAATATACAGGCACACTGTACCAGTACAGTTTTTCCTTGTAAATACAAGTAAACCATGCCTTTAAAGGACGACGTACATTTGCTTTACGGGAGGACGAATGTATCGCGAACTCGCAAGAGGGCTTTGTGTGTCTCACACACGTACATTAATGATGATAACCATTACAGACACATGAAACGTGGATTCACTAGCGAAAATTAAGTAATTAATCGTCACAGGATGTCTGTGCGGAGGTCAAAAGAACTTTCATGACCCCTGGGCCTCAAAACGCGACCCAACATGTTTTGCGTAAAATGTGAGAGACCATTGGTTACGATATCTGTAGGAAGCGTCTTCAATTTACGGAGAATCCCTCGGGCTCCACCTTCTCTACTGTAGATCACAGCCGACCTGCCTTTTCCAAAGAGCACATACAAGAAGTTTCAATAAATTTTGTTAACAACTATGAATTGTTTTATCTCTTAGAGTTGCTGAATCCTTGTTGACGCATATTACTCTGTAGCTCACGTAAGCAGTACTTACGCCACGTTCTAGTACTACTACTCGTCTTAGGCTGCTTCCAGGTGTACAGTATTCTCCAAAGGTTTAGTATAGTGAGGATCAACTTGTCTACAACAAGCGTAGAGCACATCGTAAAACATGATCACATGACACGCCGGTGCGATAGTGCTTGACTCGTATGTTGCCTATTCGAAGCTAGTATTTCGCCGGAGAGAGCGGGAAAGATAGGGTAAAGATTCTGATCAACTCACTTTACACCAATGTCCTGCATTATATTCGCCGGCCGCTGTGGCCGAGCGGTTCTAGGCGCTTCAGTCTGGGACCGCGCGACCGCTACGGTCGCAGGTTCGAATCCTGCCTCGGGCATGGTTGTGTATGATGCCCTTAGGTTGGTTAGATTTAAGTAGTTCTACGTTCTAGGGGACTGATGACCTAAGATGTTAAGTCCCATAGTGCTCAGAGCCATTTGAACCATTTTTGCATTATATTCCAAACCTCTCACCGGTGACTTGGGTGAAATGGCGCGGTTTTAATATCCCTCCTACCGAATATGTCAGCTCACCTTACAGTGATCTTCTCGTCCTCTGCAGGTCGAACGTATGCCTGCCCCGTTAGAGAGCGAACCGTCTATATTGACAGGAAAAGCTGTAGTGGAACCAGTCGCACTATCCACGTCTAGATGGTGCAACAAATATTTTCTAGTTTCAGGACGACTAAGCTTTTAAATTATGGGCAGTTTGGGAGTGGAAACTTCTATATATTCTTACTTGTTTGAGTCAGAAACAACGCAAAGCCCTTGTTAATCTTAAGTTACAGTTGCGACACTCGCACGCAATCGCTGTCACTCGTAATAGCCAGGTTATTGCAATTAACCAAACAAGTTATCTGTGACAGAATGCTCGCTCGGATATTCCACAACATTACGCCTCTGAACGTTCGGTTCTCTGTCCCTGCTTGCACAATACATCATGTGGTTTGTAATTAATTCAGAAGTCACAGTTCATACATAAAGATCTGGTTTTCGCACGTTCGTCTCTCTCGCTCGTTCACGTTCATTTTTCAGTACTCCACGGTCAAGTGTAATTCATAATTACGCCAACTTTATGTATTCATAGCTGCTAATGCACGTCTCCGAACTTTATGAGTACTGATCTCCAAACCTAAGTTAGACTTCAAAAAGCTATTCTTTAGCCCACAAAATACGTGCGAACGCCCGCTCTTCTCATTGGCTGAAAACATTACAGCCAATGATCTGTCAGTATTAAACCCCACAATCCCACGTGTTTTATTACGAGCCTATCACTACACAATGGTTTTATGAGCAATATATTAAAAGAACAAATTCATAAAACCCACAGATACCGAAATAAACCTCTCCGTAAATAACTGAATTATCGTAAAATGTTTCTTATTTTCCCAGTAACGTAAACTGGCTTGTTGGACTTTTACAAATTTCCCCTGAGAGGATGCTACTTACTTTACAAGGACACATTTCTCACGCTAATGTGTACTCGGTTAATGTACACAACAATATTCGTTTACTATGTTACTTCACAGACATATCTTCATTCACACTAAAAGCTAAACATATTCAATTAGCAATAATAAATAAACTGAGCAATATTCACAGGAGATGAAATGATTTCCAAAATATTACAGTCTTGTCTACCCATAATTTCTAGTCCGTAAGACGTTGACCACCTTTTGGCGTCAGCCGCTGCTGCTTGGAACTACTGCATCTGTCATGCTAGAACCATGACAATGTATGAAGCTACCTGCCCACTGCCGGTCGACGTACATAGGCGCGATGCAAGGCACTACGCTTCAGGTGGAGTAAGGACAGGCGTGTCCTTACTCCACCCGAAGCGTAGTCCTTGTATCGCACTTGCTATGGTGCTATTAGAGAGGAGTAGACTTTGTGTCAGCTCAGGCCTTCTGATCATCATACAACACATATACACGATACACACTATATATTGTTCACAAATCCATTACTGTCACCTACAGTCACAGATGCATCTCAGAACGCAACTCACACAGCGCTAGGAATGGGAGCCATTGTGCACATAGGAAGAAAACCCTTACCAGTTAGGCGGTTGGACCTACTCGTCAGAGTCTCCTTACCAGTAATGCCGTACAACTCCTTAACGGTAAGTTAGGCGTTCAGCACTGTCCGGAACAAAATACGTAACTACCAAAATGCAAACCTTAAAAAGGCATAAAATCAGAATATTCCTTCCAGAACAATAAAACAGTTGGTAGGAAGTTTGGTTATCTCTAACTGCCACACATCCTTTTGCGCTCCATGAGTTTACAGTCCATCACATTGCTGAGAAAGAATTGTACATAAGTCTTGAAGAGTATTGACCACTGCAGTAGTAGCCCTGCTACTATAATCAGTTTACCTTTAGGGAAGGTAAAGACACCAGAGGGGCAGTTCTGACGTTGCGGTTGATAATGAGAGCAAGACTAAAGACAAATCAAGACTATTTCATAGCATTTGTCGACCTGGAAAAGCGTTCGACAATGTCAGATGGTGGAAGATGTTTGAAATTCTGAGAAAAATAGTGGTAAGCTACAGGCAAATACGGGTAATATAAAATACGTGCAAGAGCTAAGAGGGAACAATTAGCGTATAAGACCAAGAACGAAGTGCGCGGATTAAAAAGTTTGTAAGACACGGATTTAGTCTTTCGCCTCTACTGTTCAATATATATACAGTGAAGAAACAATGACGAAAATAAAAGAAAGGTTTAAGATTGGAATTAATATATCAATGATAAGATTCGCTGATGACATTGCTTTCCTCGGTGAAAGTGAAGTAGTGGTACGTGATCTGCTGAATTGAATGTAGAGTTTAACGAGTAGAGATTATGGATTGAGAGTAAGTCGAAGAACAAAGTGATGGGAAGTAGCAGATATGAGAACGGCGAGAAGATTAACGTCAGGACTGGTGATCACAAAGAAGATGAAGATAAGGAATTCTGCTACCTAGGCAGCAAAATAATCCATGATGAACGAAGCAAGGAGGACATCAAAAGCAGACTATCATTGGCCAAAAGGGCGTTCCTCGCCAAGGGAAGCCTACTGAAATCAAACATAGGCCTTAATTAGAGGAAGAAATTTGTGAGAATGTATGTCTGAAGCATAGCATTGTACGGTAGTGAAATATGGACTGTGGGAAAACCGGAACAGAAGAGAATCGAAGCATTTGAGATGTGGTGCTACAGAAGAATGTTGAAAATTAAGTGGACTAGTAAGGTAAGGAATGAGAGGTTCTCTGGAAATCCTCCAAGGAAAGGAAGATATGGAAAACACTGACAAGATGGTGGACCAGGATGGTAGGACATCTGTTAAGATATCACGGAATAACTTCCATGGTACTAGAGGGAGCTGTAGAGGGTAAAAACTGTAGAGGAAGACAGAGAATGGAATACATCAAGCAATTACTTGAGGACATAGGTTCCAATTGCTACTCTGAGATGAAGAGGTTTGCACAGGAGAGGAATTCGTGGCGGGTCGCATCAAACTAGTCAGAAGAGTGATGACTAAAAAGATAAAAAAGGAACTACTTTCCAGACATGCTCTAAAGCACTGAAATCCAAAGGCGTGCTGTCCAGCCGAGACGCTAGCTGTCCTCACCTGCGAGTAATTCTCCCGAGCAGCTCGATACGAGGAAATATCGCGATCCAAGACGATGCCTCCCCACTCAAGGATCCAATTGCCACTACACAGAACACGGGTGTAGGTTGCCAGCCCTGCGAGAAAGAGAGATGGAGCTTGTTCTCCCGCTCCTTTCCTCCCCTATCGGGCGGTCTAGTTTCTCGTTTGTGTAGCTCGCGGCCGACTGTCACCTTATAGCCTTGTGCACTGATTTTACTTGACTTTTAACCTTCTGGGAAAACATATGTCTGGGATCTTTTTTGAACCCAAAGTGACTCTTGCAACTTTGTGGCGAAAAAATGTAAAATACTTACACAAATATGATAAGATTTATTGACAGACCCATACACAATGTTTAAATTGCAACTCCATATTTGGCTGATGTAATTAAATTACGTATCAGTTGTAATTAATAGCTTTGTTTGAAATATGAAAGCTACGGTCGCAGGTTCGAATCCTGCCTCGGGCATGGATGTTTGTGATGTCCTTAGGTTAGTTAGGTTTAACTAGTTCTAAGTTCTAGGGGACTAATGACCTCAGCAGTTGAGTCCCATAGTGCTCAGAGCCATTTGAACCATTTTTTGAAATATGAAAACATATGTACTGTTTAGATTGTTTCATACTGTGTCACAATACTGTAATTAACAAATATGATGTCTAATATCAATTGCAAGGCATTGTGCTAAAAATAAACTTCTACTCGCTCTGCACGTCATATGACGAACACTCGTCATACAACACTCTTACTCTGGCATGTTATTTGCAGACAAACTTGTTACACTCATCATATTGTTGATTTACTTTCCTGTCGTTTGACTTTCGACAGGAATCACATCTTTTTCGTTTCAGACGTGGAACTTTGTCTGATTGTGGTCTAAGGTGACGTGACGTGGAATGTGTGCAATTTCGCGTATTACATTCACTGAATCCTGCTTGTGCACATCATGCGGTACTATGTCGTATGTTATCTGTCCACTTCTAGATACAAGTGTAGGCGCGCTAGTTCCCTTTATTGTCCATTCCATTATTGTCTTCTTCACGTTCGCTCACATTCTTTTCATCTCCGACTTGTGGATATTCCTCTCTATCATGTGTAGATCAGCATCACTCTCGTTCTCATTTCCAAAAATAGTTTCGCTATCACTATCACTCACCTGTAAATCTGCTAAAGCCTGCTTTAGACTGTAGCCCCTTTCAAAATGTATATCACCATCCATGACGAAACGATATAACACCACGTCTTACTCGAACAAAACGCAATTCCTAACCGTGAATTTGTCATAACAGTGCACATGTACGTATTTTTTACGAACTGTTTACAACAGTGGACATATAAATGTCGGTGCAGGAAGTGCGTTGTTGCCAAATTTTACTTTCGTAATGAAGTTGAAATATAACATTGAAAATCACATATTGTGTACCTGGGGTATTTTCTGACGCCACTGCAAAAATGTCAAATTATTGTACTACGAACCGCGATATAACCATAAATATTTACCCAGTTATAATAAAAAGTCCATGAGAAGCATATCTGGAGCATGAGAAGTCTACATCCACATTAAATTTGTTTCTTTACAGATAAACGAGTCTTGGGATCAAAAAGGATCCCAGATACCATTGAGGGTTAATCACGTGGCTATTGAAAGCTTGAAGATCTCCTTTTCTATACGTATAAAATTTGTGGGGAGATCGTGGTCGTCATTTACGTTGATTGGTCTCCTTTTCTTTTCCCATTTTGCTGTTTTTCCTATAATCGTTAACCCTCGGACATTAATAACAGGCCAAAAACTTGAAGTCATTGTCTGTGTCATATTGTAGACACTCTAATATATTTATGAAAATCACAGAATTCTGTGTCGCACTGCAGAATGAGGGAAATGTTAGTAGAGAGGAAAAATTGGTAACATTTCAGGCAAACTTGAGATGAGCTGGTAGTGTAGAAGAGGATGTCTCATATAATTCGCTAACGCTACTTTGTCTCGTATACCTCTTTTTGTACGAAATTATTTAGGTTTGCCCATTCCACTGTTACACTGTCATTACTTTCTTCGTTGTTTATTGAAAAGTGATGGGAGAGGAAATCGGTCCACTGCAACTACGCTATTCAGCATTGTTTCTGTGGACAAGTTGACTGCTTCGTTCCGAATCTCTCCATAATCTTATCTCCGACAGGTGCGTGGTGTGCAGTAAAACGTACTTGGTCGAAAGTGCATTAACAACGCACGTGCATATCCTATGCGTGGCCTAGAACTATTCGATTATTTCTAACGCGGACGTACAAAAGTCGCGGTAATTGTCTCTGAACGCGAAAGTAATGTCATTCAGTTGTTACTCTCCTTCGCGAGACTGTTTTATTTAGTGTTTTAATATTCGTGTAACCTAATTTACATACCGACCCCTCCGCTCCGACAGGGAGAATGCGCTAGTGAGCGAGTGCACTGTGTGCTATCGTCTACTGAAGAGCTTCCGCTTGAACATAAATAAGCATTTCATTCGAGTTGTTTGTAGAGTAATGGGAGCTAAAACCGTGCACCCGTCTGATGCGTGCCAAGAATCCATCAGTAGCGGCAAAAATGTAATTTGCGTAGTCTGACTGACAGCGTCGTTCACAAGATTCCATCCCACAAATTATACTGTCAGCTCTGCAGCGGCAAAGCTCTTTGGCACTTCATCTCTCATAACAGACAGGGAGATTCTCTGCAGCCGCATTTGCCAACAAGGACGCCGGCACGGAATGGGTGGGACCAGGAAACGGTTTCCTTGTAATGTGACGGTAATCTGTATTTGCTTTTTTTCCTCTTCCTTGGCCAACTTTCTAAAGAATGCTATGTAGCAAAGCGAAAAACCTCATAATTTAAAACACGGATTGGAAATCCACCGTCTGTTAAACAGGATACCAGCGGAACATTTTGTAGCACGGTTCTTCGATAGATGTTACTTTAACGCTTTTTTTTAAAAAATACTGATTTCCAGCATTGACCTACATTTCCTACTTGGAGCCTAATGGAGGTGTAAATTAAATTTGTTTTAAGACACATTGAACAGTTCACATTGTCGTCCCTTTCAGCAGAGTCATGTAGTATTAAGAATAGTTAATAACTGGGTCCTGCCGTTGTATCTGCTAGCTTCGTGCGCCATCTCAAAAATGGTGGGCAAGGTGATCCGTTGCTCGTCCTACTGTTCTCGTCTGTTGCGCTGTGTGTTGCAGGTAGAACCGCGTTCACGATCAACTTCACTGAACGCTCTGCGCTATGTGGTATCATCTGCATCTACATAGATACTCCGCTAGCCACCGTACGGTGCCTGGCAGTGGGGACCCTGTACCACTACTTGTCATTTCCTTTCCTCTTCCACTCGCAAATAGAGCGAGGGAGAAACTACTCTCTATATGCCTCCTTATGAGCCCGAATTTATCGTATGTTGTCTTCGTGGTCCTTAGGTGCAATGTATGTTGGCGGCAGTAGAATCGTTCGGCAGTCAGCTTCATATGCCGGTTGTCTAAATGTTCTCAATAGTGTTTCTTCGCCTTCCCTCCAGGGATTCCCATTTGAGTTCCTGAAGCATCTCCTAACACTTACGTGTTGTTCGACCTACCGGTAGCAAATCTAGCAGCCTGCTTCTGAATTGCTTTTATGTCTTATGTCAATCCGACCTAGTACGGATCCCAAACATTCGAGCAGTACTCAAAAATGTCGCACCAACGTCCTGTATGCGGTTACCTTCACACGTGAACCACTCATTCCTAAAATTCTCCCAATAAAGCGAAGTCGACCATTTGCCTTCCCTGTCACAGTTCTCACATGCTCGTTCCATCTCATATCGCTTTGCAACGTTATGCCCAGATATTTAAATGATTTGACTATGTCAAGCAGGGCACTACTAATACTGCATCCGTACATTACAGGTTTGATCTTCCTACTCATCCGCATAACTTATATTTTTCCACAGTTAAGGCTGGCTGCCATTAATCACACCAACTGGAAATTTTGTCTAAGTCTTCTTGTATCTCCCTACAGTCACTCATCTTCGACACCTTATCGTACACCATGGCATCATTCGCGAAACTTAGGCACTCAAGTCTCACTCGAGGGGGAGGAGGAGGAATCTAGTTTTGAACTTCCCATCGACAACGACTGGGGAAGGATGGAGAAGGAAATCGGCCTTGGCCTTTCGAAGCAACCATCCTGGCATTTGCCTTACGTGATTTAGGGAAATCATAGAAAACAAAAATAAGGATGGCCGCACACGGGTTTGCACGATCGTCCTCCAGAATGCGAGTCCAGTATGCTACCCACTGCGCTATCTCTCTCGGTAAGTCTCACTTGACACCTCGCCTGAAGAATCTATCATTCGGACTGAAGGCTAAGTAACAGATTACCGAAAAGTACATGGTGAGGATTCAATTCATCCGTTTGCTACCTAACGCGAGCCCAGTTGTGTTACAGCTGCATGTTGAGCGTTATTGTCATTTACGATATGTACCTGCTCCAGAAATATTTCACATTTAGTTACTTTACTAATGTTGACGAACTTTGATCACGTATGTTTACTCCCCCGATTTCTTATTTCTTCTACCTTGAAAACCTTCTAACCTTAATAGTTTATCCTTAAAAAAAAAAGTGTCTTTCTGTTATTCCCGATTCTTCGATGTTGTTTATTTCTTGTTCTTTTCTTTATGTCTGTAGTGCATGGTACTGTTATTTTCTTTTCTCAGAAATACAGGAATATTCGTTTCGTTAGTCTGTTCTCATTCATTCGGTAGTGGTGTGTAAAGAAGTTTGGCTTTCGCTTTGCCATTAGTTTTACTATTTTTTCTATATTTTGATAAAACGTCCGTATTACTTTTCATTTTCCAAACACCTGTATTTCGTATTGCCCCATTATTTTCCTAATAATCCGTCTTTCAAGTTCTTCTGCTCTGCTTAGCTTATAATTCATCGTTAACCAGTGAGCTTATAAACATCCTGTTCTCGAGACTGTGGTATAGTGTTTTAGTTTTTTTCTTTCTAGATACGCGTTTCTTGAGGTAGATATTATTTTGTCAAACCATTGTCTTTCGCATTTGTTAACTCTTATAGCTATTGCAAATTTTTCCAACCCATTCTCCTGGATGTCTCTCCAAGATATTTAAATTTACAGGCTCACTCTTCTTTGCTTATTTATACTTCTATGTATTTTGGTGCTATCTTTTAAAGGTTTATTGTGAATTTTGGTTTTCGGCGGAAATTCTGAGACCAGTTCGGCTCGCCATTCTTTTCAGAAGATTTGGTTGAATAACTTATTCTGACACACTTTCTGAAATTATTGCAAAATTGTCTGCAAAATTCTAGTCAATATGCTGCCCAGAATTATTGGATCAATTTTGTCAATTTTAACTCCAAATCCCAGATCTCTATAATTTTGTCGAAAACACAAGGGAACAATAAAAGTGATAAGCTGTCCTCTTGTCCAACAACAGTTCTTATTTCAAATGGGTGAGAGTTTTTCTCTCATAAATTTCACTTTAGATGTCATATTTGTAGTTCCTCCAATCATGTTTGTTAATTTTGCTTTAACACGAGTTTCTCTAATGAGTTTCTTTCATTGCTTATCTGTCTGCGTAGTCAAATGCTTTCTTGAAAAATATGTGATTGGTTTGCTGATAAACATGCTGTGGCAAATCGTCGATTTTAAGTTAAAAATCTGTTCTGTGTAGGCTCTTCCCTTGTGAAAAGCTTGCTGATATTCTCCAAGTTGTTTGTAGAAAGTATCTTCAACTCCGTTCAGAAGGATTTTTGGCGATATTTTGTATGCTACTGGCAGAAATGACACTGATTTGTAATTGTTGTCATTTTATTTGTATTCATTTTTATGTAGCAGGTATTGTATTGTATTATAATTTTTACTCTTTTGGACTCTTTTCTGTATTCCAAATGTTCCCACAAAGCAATGGTATGTGTTTCATAGTCTTTGGTTCGGCCCATTTAAAAAATTTGTAGTTTGGGGGTGAAGTGGCGGTAGCTAGGAGAAGTTGTGTATGTGTGTGTGTGTGTGTGTGTGTGTGTGTACACTGTGCGCGAGTGTGTGCGTGAGAGAGAGAGAGAGAGAGAGAGAGAGAGAGAGAGAGAGAGAGAGAGAGAGAGAGACAGAGAGAGAGGTACAGGTTCCGTGTATACAGTTGTACAAATTAAGAACGCTGTTGGTTTAGAGACTGAGTGAACAAAACGTTTGCAGAAGTATCTGTCGAAAAAATTGAATTCGTAAATTATTTCGTTCCCAGTAATTTATTGACAAGTTCGAAATGGAATCGATATAACTTTGTCTTCTAGTACATGATTTCTTTCTTAAACTTTCAGATTAGAACTGTATGCTGGTCTGTAACTTAACCTGGATCTTTGCCTTTTGCGGGCATTGTTAATGCTGGTTGACCTATTGAGGCACACCTCACTTCCGACTTAAAAGGTTGAATTTTGTAGTATGTTTATCTCCAGTTTCTGTTGTGTGCCGACTTCTCATGTATATTTCAGTTGGCCCTATTTCATACGAGTTCATAAACGCATAACGTTTGCTCTTGCTGAATTCATCCAGTACGCGCGCAGCAAGGTAGACAATTTCACAGGTAATTCCTTTTCTGTAGTGGAAACGAAGAACACTTTTAATCCAATATATAAGCGAATGAAGGTCGTCCTGTTCATCTGAATGTGGACTAAGTGATGTATTCGAAAACAGTTTCAACGAACAACGGTCTGCTGCCAGATTCTCATTCTAAATACGTGTCTAGTTATTATTCGAAGCCCCACCTCCGTAAACTGCATAACTACTGCACGCTAGTACGGTAGTACGCATTTCAAAGGTGAATGCTTCGAATCGAGGCGGCAGAGAGAGAGAGAGCTACGATGATGATGATCTGCCCGTTTGATGACAGCACCGAGCATCCACGTTAGCAGAGTAAAATGTATTCTGTCAGCAAGTTTCACTATCCATTCTCCCTGAGCTTTCCGTAACACCCCTACCAACACAAACACAATACTACACTGCACAAGCATTGATCAATCACCTGCGCAGTTTATACACGTGCTGGCATCTGTCTCATTCCGGAGAAAGACAATGGGAAACCATCTCGACTAAAATATTGCCCAGGCAAGATCTGCTTGTCAACGAGTGTGGTATTGACCTTAGGTTTAGAATTAACAATTAAAATATACGAAAGACTGATAGAGAGGAGTAAAAAAAAAAAAAAAAGGCGCAAACATTTCGTTCTTTTACATATATCTCTTGTACTAGTATTGTCATCGAAAGTAAATGGTACTGCCATCCGTCAGTATGTATTGCCTAAGCCCCTTTGGGATAATGTAATGAGGCATGTAGGAGATCGCGTAGCAGCAACCCTGAGATGTCGTCTCCCCCTAAAAAATTCAAAGCTGTGCCCCCAGCAGGCAACGTGATGTTCACCGTCTTTTTCGACTTCCGATATCTGATACTCATCGAATTCCTCGAACACGGAAAAACTAAAAAACATTGACGTGTAGTGTGCGACACTTCGTAGCCTAAGCAAGTCCGTGAAGAGAACGGCCTGGGCTGCTCTTCGGAGGGAGTGATTCTGCTCCACGATAACACGCCTCCATACGTCCCCGAGATCACATAAAGAGTAAAGTGGCAAGTTCAAGTGGAAGCAGCTTGAGAATTCGCCCTACAGTCGGGATTTGTCGCCCTGTGGCTTTCATGTGTTTGGTTCGCTACAAAAACATCTCAGAGGGAATCGTGTCAACCTGAACGACGAAGTGAAAGACACAATGAGGACTGGCTCCTGTCAAAGCCTCAGGAATTCTGGAGATAGATAATCTTTCGGTTCTTGAAACTGTGAGCTAGTTGTGCTCAGGCATCTGGTGATTATTACTGAATGAAGGCTTGAATTACACTACTGGCCATTAAAATTGCTACACCCAGAAGAAATTCAGATGATAAACGGGTATTCAAAGGACAAATATATTATACTATATCTGACATGTGATTACATTTTCACGCAATTTGGGTGCATAGATCCTGAGAAATCGGTACCCAGAACAACCACCTCTGGCCGTAATAACGGCCTTGATACGCCTGGGCATTGAGTCAAACAGAGCTTCGATGGCGTATACAGGTACAGCTGCCCATGAAGCTTCAACACGATACCACGCTTCATCAAGAGTAGAGACTGGCGTATTGTGACGAGCCAGTTGCTCGGCTACCATTGACCAGACGTTTTTAATTGCTGAGAGATCTGGAGAATGTGTTGGCCAGGGCAGCAGTCGAACATTTTCTGTATCCAGAAAGGCCCGTACAGGACCTGCAACATGCGGTCGTGCATTAACCTGCTGAAATGTAGGGTTTCGCAGGGATCGAATGAAGGGTAGAGCCACGTGTCGTAACACATCCGAAATTTAACGTCCACTGTTCAAAGTGCCGTAAATGCGAACGAGAGGCGACCGAGAAGTAACCAATGGCACCCGATACCATCACGCCGGGTGATACGCCAGTATGGCGATAACGAATACATGCTTCCAATGTGCGTTCACCGCAATGTCGCCAAACACGGATGCGACCGTCATGATGCTGTAAATAGAACCTGGATTCATCCGAAAAAATGACGTTTTGCCATTCGTGCACCCGGGTTCGTCGTTGAGTACATCATCGCAGGCGCTCCTGTCTGTGATGCAGCGTCAATTGTAACCGCAGCCATGGTGTCCGAGCTGATAGTCCATGCTGCTGCAAACGTCGTCGAACTGTTCATGCAGATGGTTGTTGTCTTGCAAACGTCACGTCTCCATCTGTTGACTCAGGGATCGAGACGTGACTGCAGGATCCGTTACAGCCATGCGGATAAGATGCCTGTCATCTCGACTGCTAGTGATACGAAGCCGTTGCGATCCAGCACGGCGTTCCGTATTACCCTCCTGAACCCACCGATTCCATATTCTGCTAACAGTCATTGGATCTCGACCAACGCGAGCAACAATGTTGCGATACGATAAACCGCAACCGCGATGGGCTACAATCCGACCTTTATCAAAGTCGGAAACGTGATGGTACGCATTTCTCCTCCTTACACGAGGCATGACGACAACGTTTCACCAGGCAACGCCGGTCAACTGCTGTTTGTGTATGAGAAAGCGGTTGGAAACTTTCCTCATGTCAGCACGTTTTAGGTGTCGCCACCGGCGTCAACCTTGTGTGAATACTGTGAAACGCTAATCATTTGCATATCGGTTAAATTTCGCGTCTGTAGCACGTCGTCTTCATGGTGTAGCAATTTTAATGGCCAGTAGTGTATATCCATAGTGTTGTTTTTACTTTATATTTTGAATCCCCGTCATAGGCGGAAGGACGTTTGTTACATGCAATACTTGGAAGGGCTGTAATACGTACACAATCAGGATAGTAATAAAATGGAATGATGAAACTGCGTACGCCGGTTTCGGTAATTCATTGTTATTGTCTTTCTACGCAAAATGTGATTAGGCTATATCTGTCACTAACGTTGCCACAGAAGATTTCTTGTGCTTTACTGACATACGTGTTTACCAGATTTCTTTTATGGGAGAATGACTTGTGATAATGGTGTTGAACTCGAACCACAACTGATCGTACACTTACGATGTAACTTTTTGTGCAGTGGTCGTATTGAAGAATTTTTGACATTGGTTCCTCTCTTCCAGAAATAAGGTTACCATGTTTTCTTGAATCCATTAACTTTTAATTGCAATCAGTGGTACCAATAAGAAGTTAACAAAAGCAAGAGTAAATACGACTGAGAAATAACATATATCCTTTTTCATTTCGTCATGTAGGCGTAGTTTATGCAATATTTAATTTCTTTTGCTAGGGCTTTCGTTTTGTTAATCGTAGGCAAGTAATGATACGAATCTTCGATGTTAGTTATAGGATTCCGGTTTTTAAATCCACGAGAGCACCATTTTAATTGTCGTAGTAGTGCCTGCGGCACAGGAAATTATCGGTGATGCTTTTTTAATCTTCATTCGTGCTGCGCGGTTTTTCCGACATTTCACGACGTGAATTAATGTTTTCTGAATTCGTAACAAAATGTTCGAACGAGTGGGCAAAATGTTCGAACGAGTGGACAAAATGTTCGAACGAGTGGGTGGATAATATGCTCTGTCTTCTGTAACGTCCTGCTGTTACAGTTGACTCATAAGGAAATAATGTATCACTCAGTTTTTATAAATAAGCCAGATCACGAAAGGGAAATATGAGGTCGTTATATTCTATAGTAAATCTTGAATATTCGACAACTGCTCTGTTTTTATTAGACCCGTTATATTTGTTTCTGTGTATTTTGCAACGTCTACATCAGTATTCCGTAAGCCAGTTACGTGTGATGGAGGATACCTGTAGTACCATCATTATTCCTCTTCCTTTCCTGTTCCATTCGCTGCCGGTAAGCCTTCGTATTAACTCTAACCACTTGCATTTTCTCGTTGTGTACATTTCGTGAGATGTGTGTCGGATGAAATATGCTGCCCGTCTCTCCCTGGAACGTACTGTGTCGGAATTTCAGTAGTAAACTTATTCGAGATGCACAACGCCTATCATGTAGCGTCTTCCAGTGGAGTTTATTGTGTGTTTTCGTAATTCTCTCGCGGCGCCTAAATCCTCTCCTGACGAAACGCGCCTTTGTTCATTGGATGTTATCCATTTCTTCCTGCTAAGGGTCGCAGACTAATAAGCAGTACGAGTATTCTGAAGCTACTTTTTTCGTTGATGAATAACATTTCCTTAAGATTCAAGACCCAACTTCATCAAGGCACTGTTGGTCCAGATTGTCCCACTCCTCAGCGGCGTTTCGGCGTAGATCCCTCAGAGTGGTTGGTGGGTCACGTCGTCCATAAACAGCCCTTTTCAGTCCATCTCTGGCATGTTCGATAGGGTTCATGTTTGGAGAACATGCTGGCTACTCTGGTCGAGCGATGTGGTTATCCTGAAGGAAGTCATTCACAAGATGTGCACGATGGGGACGCGAACTGTCATTGATGAAGACGAATGCCTCGCCAATATGCTGCCGATATAGTTGCGCTATCAGCTGGAGGATGGCATTCAGGTATCGTACAGCCGTTACGGCGCCTTCCATGACCACCAGCGGAATTCGTCGGCCCCACATCATGACACCCCAAAACAGCATGGAACCTCCATCTTGCTGCACTGACTGGACAGTGTGTCTAAGGCGTTCAGCCTGACCGGGTTGCCTCCAAACACGTCTCTGACGATTGTCTGGTTGAAGGCACATGCGACACTCATCGGTGAAGAGAACGTGATGGCAATCCTGAGCGGTCCATTCAGCATGTTGTTGGGCCCCTCTGTACCGCGCTGCATGGTGTGGTTGCAAAGATGGACCACGCCATGAACGTCGGGAGTGAAGTTGCGCATCATGCAGCCTATTGCGCACAGTTTGAGTCGTAACACGACGTCCTGTGGCTGCACCAATTATTCAACATGGTGGCGTTGCTGTCAGGGTTCCTCCGAGCCATAATCTATAGATAGCGGTCATCCACTGCAGTAGTAGCCCTTGGGCGGCCTGAGCGAGGTATGTCGTCGACATTTCCTGTCTCTCTGTATCCCCTCCGTGTCCGAACAACACCGCTTTGGTTCACTCCGAGACGCCTGGACACGTCCCTTGTTGTGAGCCCTTCCTGGCTCAAAGTAACAATGAGGACGCGATCGATCCGCGGTACTGACCTCCTAGGCATGATTGAACTACAGACAACACGAGCCGTGTACCCCCTTCCTGGTAGAATGACTGGAACTAATCGGCTGTCGGACCCCTCTGTCTAATAGGAGCTGCTCATACATGGTTGTTTACATCTGTGGGTGGGTTTAGTGACGTCTTTGAACAGTCAAAGGGACACAGTCTGTGATACAATATCCACAATCAACGTCTATCTTCAGGAGTTCTGGGAACTGGGGTGATGCAAGACTTTTTTTGATGTGTGTGTGCAATGAAGGTGATGACGTCCAATGATCCGTCCAGTGCATATGTACAGCAAGGTCGAAATCTTACGGGAATCGGCAAGATGCCGCGAGTAATTAGTGTGTGGTATAAGTTGAGAATTTGGTTCTGACAGCAGGTTATAGTGAAAAGCATTTCAAAAGAACAGTACGTTAGCCTGGCGTCAGCAAGTGTACGAGAAAGAGAAATTTTTCGCTTGAATCTTGACGTTTGTGTGCAGTATTGACTTTTGATTTAATGGTTGATTGATTTGAGGGGTGCTATTGGAATAAACGGCTTGGTCATTAGTCCCGCCTCAGATGTTAAGTACCATAGTGCTTACAGCCATTTTTCATTAGTCCCGCGTATTTGTGATATTCTAGTATACAGTTTTGTGTTCCAAGTAATAATGAGTGGTAATAAAGTGTACTCGGGCAGAATGAGTACGAAAGCATCCTATCCAACTCGGCGTCCAAAGAATAAATATGAGGCTGAGAGCATTTCGGAAGGAGTCGGTACCTTTGCTAAGAAATTGTAAGACACACCAGGACTTTGATGTGAATTACGGTCTGAGCTCTAGGATTATAATATTGTTTTGCCGTTTTCTCTGTTATTTCTCAACACTGAAACGTAAAACGTGCAATGCACACATCTCGTTGTAAGAACGAAGTTCTTAAGGTTTCGGCTTCACACTAATTGTTGCTTGTCCAAACGTAAGTTCATACGGAACGTATATGAAACCAACCGTCGAATCGTCCTAGCAATGCGCCTGCTTGGAGTAGATCTAAACGTAATTGTGATGTTTTGTGTATTCACGGAGTTACCACGACAAAATGGTTCAAATGGCTCTGAGCACTATGGGACTTTTATCTGAAAATTTAACAACTCTGAACCACGTAGGGGATTTTCCGTTACTTAATTTAAACAATATTTATTAACAAAATACTGTCCCTTTTTGGTGAAAATTGACCGACTTTATTCAAACGCTGGCCAATTACACAAAAAATGTCGACGGGATCCGGCTGCATACCCGGAAATTATTAGAAGAACAAAAATCAATATTTCTGACGTCCCGTATGTGTGTCTCTGGCTACACTCATGTAGATTACATAGATTGTTTTTCTTTTTTCAAAGTGGCACCAGTTACGACGTGCCGCAGATCGCCCCAAATTCAACATGCCTAGGGGGCATTGCTGCAGTGTCGCCATATTGTAATATTTTCGGACGAAAACTTTTTGTAGTATACTTAAATATATGCTCAATAACTAGCCTAAGTATTATTTCTCTATCACATTTCCTTCAGCAAAAAAGTCAAGAAAACGCTTTTTTTTAGGCCGTTGGAGTGGTGTTACCCCTTAAGCTCACTGGCCGTTTCGTCATAACGTGACACTAGGGTTCCTAGCGCATAAGGAGAAAACTATAGCGACCGTGATGTTAACGCTTATGAGGTAACGCACCAATGTTAATGGCACGCCTTTCCCGACACGCCAACAAATTATACCTCAAAATTGGCGTTTTCATGCCTAAAAGGCAACTGCTTGCGGTTAATTCATTATAAATTATCTGCAATTTCAAGAGTTGCAGCGTTCTAATACGACCATAACGGAAAAGAATTATATACTTACCCTACTGGCCATTAAAATTGCTACACCACGAAGATGACGTACTACAGACGCGAAATTCAAGGAAGAAGATGCAGTGATATGCAAATGATTAGCTTTTCAGAGCATTCACACAAGGTTGGCGCCGGTGGCGACACCTACAACGTGCTGACATGAGGAAAGTTTCCAACCGATTTCTCATACACAAACAGCAGTTGACCGGCGTTGCCTGGTGAAACGTTGTTGTGATGCCTCGCGTAAGGAGGAGAAATGCGTACCATCACGTTTCCGACTTTGATGAAGGTCGGATTGTAGCCTATCTCGATTGCGGTTTATCGTATCGCAACATTGCTGCTCGCGTTGGTGGAGATCTAATGACTGTTCGTAGAATATGGAATCGGTTTGTTCAGGAGGGTAATACGGAACGCCGTGCTGGATCCCAACGGCCTCGTATCACTAGCAGTCGAGATGACAGGCATCTTATCCGCATGACTTTAACGGATCCTGCAGTCACGTCTCGATCCGTGAGTCAACAGATGGAGACGTGACGTCTGCAAGACAACAACCATCTGCACGAACAGTTCGACGACGTTTTGCAGCAGCATGGACTATCAGCTCGGAGACCACGGCTGCTGTTACCCTTGACGCTGCATCATAGACAGGAGCGCCTTCGATGGTGTACTCAATGACGAACCTGGGTGCACGAATAGCAAAACGTCATTTTTTCTGATGAATCCAGGTTCTGTTTACAGCATCATGATGGTCGCATCCGTGTTTGGCGACATCACGGTGAACGCTCATTGGAAGCGTGTATTCGTTTCGCCATACTGGCGTATCACCTGGCGTGATGGTATGGGGTGCCATTGGTTACACGTCTCGGTCACCTCTTGTTCGAGCTGTCGGCACTTTGAACAGTGGACGTTACATTTCAGAAGTGTTACGACTCGTGGCTCTACCCTTCATTCGATCCCAGCGAAACCCTACATTTCAGCAGGATAATGCACGACGGCATGTTGCATGTCCTGTACGGGCCTTTCTGGATACAGAAAATGTTCGACTGCTGCCCTGGCCAGCACATTCTCCAGATCTCTCAGCAATTTAAAACGTCTGGTCAATGGTGGCCGAGCAACTGGCTCGTCACAATACGCCAGTCACTACTCTCGATGAAGCGTGGTATCCTGTTGAAGCTGCATGGGCAGCTGTACCTGTACACACCATGCAACCTCTGGCGTAGGCGTATCAAGGCCGTTAATATGGCCAGAGGTGGTTGTTCTGCGTAGTGATTGCTCAGGATCTATGCACCCAAATTGCGTGAAAATGTAATCACATGTCAGTTCTAGTATAATATATTTGTCAAATGATTACCCATTTATCATCTGTATTTCTTCTTGGTGTAGCAATTTTAATGGCCAGTAGTGTATGTTAGTACGAGAGAGAAAAGAATAACAAAAGACGACAATGAAACAGGCAATGCCAGACGGCAAGCATTTAGGAGTAACTGCGAGTTTTGGCCATAGGCAGGTCAGTAGGGTGTTTGAAATTTAGTGTTTTTGTATCCACAGACACTGTGGATACAAAACCTTTTTTAATATTTTTTTTAGTATTTGACTAAAAATGCTTTTGATGAGACCTGGGATAGTTATGTGTTTCCGTAACAACAAATAGATTAAATCATCATTTCTTCGTTCATTTTAAATGTTTAACGGCATAAATCACATGAACCTAAGATGTATCGGCTGTATTGTACAAAAGCTAAACTGAAAAAATGCGATCAACGGCATGAGGAATATCCGAAAACGCGTCACGGGCGGAGTAAAATGGGAGAGCGTCACTTCCGACGAATTTGTTCCGTGGGCTGGATTGAAGATATCGCGTGCCGCATTCGGCTTGCGGGCAGCCGGTTGCCTACCTGTGAACTAAATTCTGAGCTGTGTTTGCTTCCAGAGGTGGCAGCTCTACTAAATTTCAAATCCTGTTTATCCCCGAATCACCTCCAGAGTTAATCCTGTTATCAGATACCGTCTTTTATCTTAATTTTATTAAGGTGGCTACGTAATACGACAGCGACAACTACTGTTAAATATTTCGCACAAGCCTGTGCAATATTCTTGGCCCAGCATAGCCTCAAATTGAAGAAGGTTGTATTTGATACGCCTTGTGGAATTAATACGGTGCTTAATCATATCCGGCTAAAAATTATGATTTTCTAAGAACCTTAGAATGCCAACTGCTGAATGATACCATGATAAATCACTCGGAGTTTTGTTTCGTGTTTTACGAGATACTCGGAGTGGAATGAGTTCTTCTTAAAGCTATCACCAACTCACTATTCTGTCTGCAAGGGTAAATAGATTATGGTTTTTAGCATCAAAAATGTATTATAATCGGAGTTTGAGTAGCAGTAACGACACTGCTCAAGAAAAGTTTGGAGTTATGTTGGTTGTACAGCGTAGTCACGATACTATAGGTCTCATTGACCTAGCCACTTCATGCACTGTCTAGTTAGAGCCCACATTCTGGACGGTGGTTTCTACTGGCATGTTTTGTGGCTGTTTATCTTGGAGTATGAGGTCCTACTCCTCAATGGCATCTTCAGTGAAGTCCTGAAGATTGTCAGGTGGATTCGGACGCTGTGCAATGGCCCCCTTCAACAGCTACCATGCGTGCTCAATTGCTTTCATGTCTGGGGACTGAGCGGGCCAATGCTCTCGGTTGATGTTGCACCTTTGAATATAGAGACACTGCTAGAGTACGGTGCGGTCTTGCATTGTCATCGACTAGTATGGAGCTCCACGTTTGTGGGGCTTCACAATCGTTTTTAGGACCTCTTGGACGTGCCGGCGACTAGTCAAATTGCCTCAGCTGCAGCACCACACCGTGAGCAGCCCAGTATCAACAACAGCGTCATTCAGTTTGCGTTCAGCACTGCAGGAAAATGTCACATAGAGGCACACATCACTTTGATAGAATCAGCATAGTGGCTTTATCGTCAGCAGGTCATACACAGTAAGATGTTGCCGGTCGGTTACTTGTCATTCAAAGTGGTGTGTTTAAGGTGTGGAGAAAATACAGAGAGGCGGGTATTGTGAACGACAGACCTCGCAATGCTCTTCCTTGTATGACAACACAGATGCAGTAACGTTTCCTTCAACTGTCGGCTTGCAGGCGCCCAACATCAACTGCTAGAAATATTGGAAATGACTTCTCCCGGGCCACAGGGATTTGTATTTTAGAACAAACAGTGCTTAGAAGATTGCATCAGGGTGGTCTTCATTCCAGAAGACCAATGGGAAGTTTTGCACTGAACCAGTGGAACTGACACATTCGAAGGACCCGGGCTGTTGCACATGAACATTGGACTTTCTAGGTGAGAGTGTAATGTTCTGGGCGGCAGTAACGATGGGATGGTGGGCCTCTCTAATTCCCATCTGCGGCAATTTGACTAGTCGCCAATACGTCCAAGAGGTCCTAAAAACGATTGTGAGGCCCCACAAACGTGAAGCTCCATACCAGTCGATGACAATGCAAGACCGCACCAGGCTCTAGCAGTGTCTCTATATTCAAAGGTGCAACATCGACCGAGTGCATTGGCCTGCACAGTCCCCAGACATGAATGCAATTGAGCACGCATGGGAGCTATTGAAGGTGGCCATTGCACAGCGTCCGAATCTACCTGACAATCTTCAGGACTTCACTGAAGATGCCATTGAGGAGTAGGACCTCATACTCCAAGAAAAATTTGATGGTCTCGCAAAGTGGAAGAACTCATACGTGTGTTGGGGGACATACTCACTTCTAAAGACTGATAATCATCATCTTGAAATAAAGATTTTCAGAGTTTTTGTTTCCAATATATACACTTACGGGAGGGCTTGCTTTGTTTTCTAATGATTTTTTGTAACTGACCAAAATCGTTCTTGTTTTCAGAAGGAATTATATTTATTTTGTTAATAAGGTATTGTACAAACTTCAATGGGTGTACATAAGAAGTAATTGTAGTGAACTTTATGAAATTCCAAACTTTTCCGGAGGTGTGTATTTTATGTGTGGCTAGCTGCCCGAGCATTATCCTTGCCTCTGAGATATCGCAGCATAGCCGATGCGCAAAAAGATATGCTTTTATTATTTCACTGGAAATAAATATATAACCTTTGATTTATATTGTAAAAGTTCTTTTGCATCTGACTGCGCTGATTTAATGATGTTACTTGTCCTATTTCTCATTTAAATATTTTTACCACCTTCAAAGAAATACTACGACATTAAAATCGCAATGGTGAAAGAATAAACCTTTTTTCTGTCTACAAAATTTGACACGGGGTACTGGAGCACTGGTGATTATTCTTCAAAATTAGTACTTTCGTTGCCGTGGTGCTGAGTCATCGAAAAAATCTAATAATACCAATAATTTTCTAGCAGTTCCAATCTACTTGCCTCCCTGAGCATAGTACGTTGGTTGGCGTGGTGCTGAGTCATCGACAAAATCTGATACTCCCAATAATTTTATAGCAGTTCCAGCCTACCTGCCTTCCTGAGCAAAAAGAATAAAACAGAAATCGGAGCTTATCCACACGAATCCACCACATTCACTCTCACAACAGAAGAAAAAGTAATTTTGACGCGTTGCCTTTCAACCTGCATCCAACTCTCCCACTATTATTTTACACAGTATTTACAAATTACACTCTAACGGACAAAGGAGTTGTCCTTTGATTCTGTACATTAGTTGTAATTAATAACTCTCTTCCAAAATCTTAAGTGGACCATCTTAAAGAACAAAGGAGTAGTGATTTGATTTTTTACATTGATTGTAGAAATAACACACTTCAAATTTAGCGGCCAGCCGGTCACCGACCTCCGACAGCATCTGTGGCCCAAGCTCTCGTTTGTAGAAGACTCTTCTGGTGCCACGTCTCTCTCAAGTGGCGTAATACATGCAACCGTACCTGATAGTCACAGTGAATAGACGTTTGAAGGTAAAAATTTGCCCTTTGCACAACTGTTCACGAAAAGTTATTTTTAATCAGCGATTCAACATTCCGATGTGTGAAATGTGCAAACCTACTGATATCCGTTGGCCAAAGTAATATCGCACTTTACTTTATCCGCACAATGAGTAAAGTTTCGTCATTTGGTATTCTCCGTGGTGCTACAGTATATTGGCCGACAGTGTTCATTTGGCACTTTTATTAATTTCTCTGTTATAGTTCGAGTAGGCAGTGTTTACAAAATACATATTCTCTGCCGTCATAGGAGAGACTTGGCTCGCGTTGCAGAGTCTGTACGAGATGTACAATGGCAGCGTGGTAGGGCGACACGCGATCCGAGCAGAGAGCGACTCCTTGCCAGCTGGCGCCGAATACGACGGGGTGCGTGTCGTTAGCAGTATTCTGTGAACTGTTGGAGATGTTTGGCGAGGCATCTGCCGAGTTCGTAGCAGGTGGTTCCAGAGGCTGCCAACACATCTGAAGTGTCTTCGCGGAAACGATACATTTGGTTCGGAGTTCTGGGACGCTCAGTGACACACACGGCGGAATGTACAGCGACACTCAAAGCGGAATGTTCCGTGACTCACTGCTTGTAAATGTGGATGACTTTTTTTTGTACATGCAAGCGTGAGGAACAGTTATATTTTCCTTTGCGTGTAGGCCCCATTGTCGGAATTCTGATTGATATAGAGAATATAGTGGTATGATGTTTACAGCTGGTAAAACTGTTGTTTACTAAAACACGACTGTTTTCGCGGCTTCAAGCCGCATCATTAGGTGAACCTACAAAATTTTACGAGCTGTAAGCGGAGTTCTTCCTAACATCGAGCTTTCAACTGCTGTCGTTGCCCGGAATATAAAATAGTTTGGGAATATAGTGGTGTATCTACAGTTACGTGCTTCAGCAAAATGCGAAACGCGTCGTAAGAGGAAAGGGCAATTGGCTGGGTAATGCGGGTCAAATAGCCCAAGTGCATAGCGCAGTTGTTGCTTTTCATGTGCGTTCTGAAAGTTAAACTGACTGCGAAAATAAACAGTCTGTGCATTTGTAACATGCGGTAAGTGATTTCACTTTTCACTGCAGAAGTGTGTACCGTGACTGATGATGAAATTCGAATAGCCAAGGCAAATTAAATTAAGAGAAACACTAGCAGTACAAACAATCATAGCAAGTATGTATCGGTGCGACAAAAAGATGTTCTTGATGGATAACGAAGTCTCAAAATCTGTAACACCCGAGGCGTACTTTCGAATTCTTTTGTAACTGAGAATTCTGAAGTGAAGTTTTGGACGGTCGTATTCACAACACTTCTAGACGATTCGAAACTTCGGATAAGAAAAGTAAAGCTGTGCACGCCTCGAAAGTTGATTTGGAAACTAATCCCTTACTAGGCGTGGTGCTTCCCTTCCTCCAACCTTTGTACTGACTGACTCATCGAGTCATAAGGAGACCTACAATTTACGGACTCGGAACCACCGTGCAACTTGGCGCTTGTGACATTGCCAAATCGTTACCAGAGACAAAAAAAGCGATAAATGACAGAATGAAATCTAAAAAGTAAAATTAAAGACACCTTCAGCCGTCTATATTTTGAATGCAATTTATTTATGCGAGCAGTTCGGCATTTCGCTATGCCAGGACTCCAGTTTCCTGTGTAGTTGAAGCAGGGGGCCACCATTAAGTCTTTGCGCAGTCTTCAGTTGTTGAACGAAAGGATCGCATTGTTGAAACTAGAAGTCTACGGATGCCAGTTACTAAATACTGGCCCCTTTTTCGACTGCATGTGAGATCGGATTCCTCCTACACGTTGGTCAGGGGGCTGAAGGTGGCATAGGGTATCGCCGAAACTGGTCGCAAAAATAAATTACACTCAAAATACAGATGGCTGAAGGTTTTTTTAACGTTACATTTTATAGTGAACGGCTAAAGTCCCTGATCCATTTGGTACGAAGTTGGACTTACAGAGAAAAAAACTCTGGTCCGATTGGTAATGAAACCCCAGATGTTAGGATAATGTAGTCTGCGACAAAGTCATCTAGTCGCCTTTCCTTTAAGGTAAGCACCTGCTACGAAATATTAATTCGGTCTGTTTTAGCGTGCTGTTCCAGTGCCTGGAATTCTTGAAGAGTGCTTAAGCAAGACGTGGAAGGAATTCATAGACGCACTGTTGCAATCCCCTAACCATACTCAAATGGAATGAGGCAAGGACTAGCTAATGTAGGTATTAAATAACCTCCGTTATGCTCTGTACAGTGGTGTTGTGTAGTATATATGTAGGTGTAATTGGTGTAATACCGAAATTATTCACACACTGAAGGTTGCTCAGCATCTCATGTTGGAGTTACCAGGGCAGGCATGAAAACAATGAAATTTATTAGGTAGAAGACAGGAGTGGAAGATGTGATTGCGATCGTAATGACAATTCAATGGAGGTGGGCATAATATGTATCTATGTTGTGCTGTATCTTTCCTGGCCTTACCTATCGGTTCGTCCTATTGCTATTGTGACTGCCATTGCTGGTTTCTGGGATCCAGGTAAAGGGCATTTTGTCCAGGCGGTAGATAATTTGAAGGTCTTTCTGTTAACTTATATGGCTTGTGCGCCCGGCCTATTGTGCGGATTACGAGAGTGAGTAATTTCCAAAGGATGGCTGGTATTTTCCAGCAAATATCGAAATAAACTTTACAAAGCCATGGCAGGAAGCAGCTGTTTGCTGAAGAGTACTACTAGCGAGAGCAGGAAACAGCCAAGGGAAACGCATGAATTCAGTTCCTGAGGTTGTGACTGACAGAAAGGGATGGATGTCAAAAATAATTTAGGGGAGCTGCATGGATTACGAAAGCGAAACGGAACCAGTCGTCAGCCACGTGGGTTGTAGGAGTAGGAGGCAACCTGTGTGTATTTCTGAAGTGTGAAGTACGTGATCTCCGTGATCAGCTAAGTTATTATTTTAGCATGGAATACGGAGAGAATCTAAAAATGTCTTCCCGTGCGCGGATGTGCATTTCTGATTGAGTCGTTTTCGGTTTTCTAGACGAGTGTTGACGTGTAGCGAGAGTACACTCTTTCAGGACGTAAAAACTTGAAATTAGGTTGTAGAGGGAACTGGAAAGCTGTGCGTTGGTGTTTAATGGACGAGATGGAATGGCGATCCAATAAATTATATTTATTTCCGTGGAAACTTGAAGTGTGGTATTTTGGTGTGCTTTTCTCCTTACTGTTAATCTTTTATGTTTTAGCTGGAAATTATCGGTGGAAGATGTTAGAAACTAGATGGAGGTGTTGTATGAACTTTTAGCGTTGTGCAGTTTCCAGTCTAGTGGTCGTACCGCGGAATCTTTTTGAGTGTAGTTGACCTACTGCAGTGCGTTTATTGGTAGCGACAATTTTAGGCCTGTCGCGCGGGTGAAACAGAGGCTGTTGTCTCATACGTACACTGGTTCGATAGTGTGTCAGTTCAGAAGATTGATTTGAGTCGGCTAATAAATGCATCCCAATAAATCTGCGGACCTGTAGCTAGGTGGCGTGGTTGTCCCGCACATCGCAGTGTGTGCGTGGATTCTGGCGCGGTCGCGAGTGGGACTCGGTGCGACGCAACAGGTTCCGACGCACCGACGGAAGGTAGGTTTAAGTATGGGTGGATGGAAGATGTATCGAGGAAGATCTGCGCTGCTTTCCAAAAGGTGAGAAGAGGCACAGAGACGACCTAATATGTATTGAAGGCATGAGTACGTATGATGGAAAAACCACATTGCGTATGAAAGTCTACGGAAGACGTCCATCCGTGTCAGTAGCTGATGATGTTGGTGTAATGAAGAACTCATGATGCAGCATACTAAGATTGAAGACAAAGGTTTCGTGAGAACTGTCCCAGGAATGTCTTGATAGGTCAGCTCGTTTTCTCTGTATACATAAACCATGGGACATGGTCAACAGCAGTCTGCTGCTGTTTTATGATGACGCTGTAGTGAATAGGAATGTGTTGTCGTTGAGTGACTGTAGGGGTGGTACCAGGTAGCATTAAAGGAAGACATAGAAGCAATTCAATGGCGGACTGCTAGATTTGTTACGAATATTTGTGAAAGAAGTTATAGCAATCAGTAGGAGCTTGTATTTATTGTAGCAGATCTACATTTCGGTCACTCAGTGACTGCCTTGAGTAATAGACTTGATACAGGAACCAATTAGAATACAATCGCATAGATGTTAACACCAAAGTACAACTGTATAAATTTCACGTATAAGTCGGTGGAACATAGCGACAGGTAAAATTAGTACATTTTCAACCGTTATTTTACATAGTCCCTGTTGGATTACACACATCAAAAGTTCCAATTGCACTGAGGCAGTTATCTCGTAGGTGACCTCAGTGTATGTCAAACATGGCGGTTCAATCCCGCGTCCGGCCATCCTGATTTAGGTTTTCCGTGATTTCACTAAATCACTCCAAGCAAATGCCAGGATGGTTCCTTTGAAAGGGCACGGCCGACTTCCTTCCCCATCCTTCCCTTATCGATGAGACCGATGATCTCGCTGTCTGGTCTCCTCCCCAAACAACCCAACCCTATATATATATATGAGAGAGAGAGAGAGAGAGAGAGAGAGAGAGAGAGAGAGAGAGAGAGAGAGAGAGTTGGTTATTTATATTATGACGAACTACATCTACACAATGCATTACTGATTACTGTAACATGAGACACAAGTAGAGGGCGCCGTAGTCAAGTATGATGTGCACTGAGGCCCGCTACTGTAAACAGCGGCCTCTTGACGTATATAATCCAAGAGGGACTAATGCCAAATAACAGCTGAAATACGTTAAGTTTATCAGCTGGTATGTACCATCAACTTATACCTAAAATTTATACTAGTATACTTTGGTGTTAACATATATGCAATTGTATTACCACTAGCGTTGAAGATGGTTACTTAGTGATCGAAATGTACATCTGCTACAATTTGAGACTATTGTTGCACCTTCTTTCACCAACTGAAATAAGTACGGTCACTGAGCATTTTCAGGTTCCAGATGGATTCAAATTTAAAAATATTGGCATCCGTAGGTTCGGTCACTATGCAAGTATTACGGAGATGTTTCGGAAACTCAAATGAGAATCCCTGAAGGGAAGCCAACGATCTTTTTTTGAGGAACACTTGAGAAAATTTAGAGAACCGGCTTTTGAAACTGACTGCAGAACGATTGTACAGCCGCAAACATACATCTCGAATGAATGAAATTTTCACTCTACAGCGGAGTGTGCGCTGATATGAAACTTCCTGGCAGATTAAAACTGTGTGCCGGACCGAGACTCGAACTCGGGACTTTAGCCTTTCGCGGGCAAGTGCTCTACCAGCTGAGCTACCCAAGCACGACTCATGCCCCGTCCTCACAGCCTTAATTGCGCCAGTACCTCGTCTCCTACCTTCCAAACTTCAAAGAAGCTCTCCTGCGAACCTTGCAGAACTAGCTCTCCTGAAAGAAAGGATATTGCGGAGACATGGCTTAGTCACAGCCTGCGGGATGTTTCTAGAATGAAATTTTCACTCTACAGCGGGGTGTGCGCTGGACGGTAGGAGACGAGGTTCTGGCGGAATTAAAGCTGTGAGGACGGGGCGTGAGTCGTGATTGGGTAACTCAAATGGTAGAGCACTTGACCGCGAAAGGCAAAGGTCCCGAGTTCGAGTCTCGGTCCGCCACACAGTTTTAATCTGCCAGGAGGTTTCATACATCTCATGTAAGGACCGTTAAGACACGATGAGAGAAGTCAGCGCTCATGAGGAGGTATCTAGGCAGTTGTTTTTCCCTCGCCCCGTTTACCGTTGTAACAGGAGAGGCAATGATGACTAGTAGTGGTGCAAAGGACCCTCCACCATGCCCCACATGGTGGCTTGCAGAGTATGTATGTAGACGGAGAGGTTGGCAATGCAGAGAGAATGTGGTGTAGGTGTTGCAGTTGTTAGGCAGGAAGCCGAGGTGGCGCGCTGCGCATTGTGTGGCGGCAGTGTTTGCCGGCGGCGCCTGCGCCCCTGTCAGCGCTATCTTTGGCGGGCGGCCCCCACGTGCCAGCCGCCTGCTGCGGGCTCGGCCGGCCACTCGAGCCCAGTTCCGGCCGCATTCTCCGCTCGCGTTCCCCCCGAGAGCCGCCACGCCACTGGCAGAGTGCGCGCCCTCGATTGCCGCCTTGCCTTCTAAATCCACGTCACCGCTGGGCCGCTCACATTCCGCTCCAGAGTGCTGGGAGAGTGCTGCTGGCAACCTTTCAAGGTCACGCTCTCCGGTCAACTAGACAAGATTCCGGTAAAATTACCTGTGTAACCTCTCTAATGAAGGTGTGTGCTACCCGTAAAAAGCGAGTTTGGCCCCAAAATTTCGGGACTGAAATTTGAGGATTAGCGATGGCGGTCTAATCGAGGACGTGCCGTCTTCTAATAATGTGTTACAGAACAGTACTGTGACGAACACAGCGCAGCGTATTTCTGAGGCTCAAAAGTGTCTTTCGCACAAAATCTGTTAAGGTACATTACTGGTGGTTCCCTGGATATGTCCGTTGGATATTGCTTTACATGGTACTTTACAGCCAGAGTTTTATTGGTTGGAGCCATCAGAACTAGTCAACGACTTTACGGCCCTATAGCTTAGACAAATGATTGTGACACTAGAAGCACTGCAAGACGGTTGTGCAGCATATTACTAAGCATTTGATCAGAAGAACATCAGCAGCTGAGGAACATATTAACGGAGTAACTAAAGCGTATTTTAATTCTATTAATATATTCCCAAGCATTGGGAACAACTTCGTATGAGCGATATTAACCTCCCCCCAACCCGGCGAGGTATGATGCGTCTATTAACACAATACCTACTTCGAGTGGGATGTAGTAACAAGGAGGAGGAGGAGATTAGTGTTTAACGTCCCATCGACAACGAGGTCATTATAGACGGAGTACAAGCTCGGATTAGGGAAGGATGGGGAAGGAAATCGGCCGTGCCCTTTGAAAGGAACCATCCAGGCGTTTGCCTGAAGCGATTTAGGGAAATCACGGAAAACCTAAATCAGGATGGCCGGACGCGGGATTGAACCGTCGTCCTCCCGAGTGGTAACAAGGCAATCTGTGAATGTAAAGGAGGTCCCGCTCATCACGTCGTAGAGTGGGAATGCAGTTAGGTTACGATTTACAAATATCTGTAAAAGATAAAAATTTATGTACTACAGTTAATTTAATTGCTCATCGCATTTCAAAAAAGCAACTCTTCCCCTTAAGATCAAGTGGACGCTCCGAGTATCAAACTAGACACAATGTATCCGAAGATCAAACTACACTCCTGGAAATTGAAATAAGAACACCGTGAATTCATTGTCCCAGGAAGGGGAAACTTTATTGACACATTCCTGGGGTCAGATACATCACATGATCACACTGACAGAACCACAGGCACATAGACACAGGCAACAGAGCGTGCACAATGTCGGCACTAGTACAGTGTATATCCACCTTTCGCAGCAATGCAGGCTACTGTTCTCCCATGGGGTCGATCGTAGAGATGCTGGATGTAGTCCTGTGGAACGTCTTGCCATGCCATTTCCACCTGGCGCCTCAGTTGGACCAGCGTTCGTGCTGGACGTGCAGACCGCGTGAGACGACGCTTCATCCAGTCCCAAACATGCTCAATGGGGGACAGATCCGGAGATTTTGCTGGCCAGGGTAGTTGACTTACACCTTCTAGAGCACGTTGGGTGGCACGGGATACATGCGGACGTGCATTGTCCTGTTGGAACAGCAAGTTCCCTTGCCGGTCTAGGAATGGTAGAACGATGGGTTCGATGACGGTTTGGATGTACCGTGCGCTATTCAGTGTCCCCTCGACGATCACCAGTGGTGTACGGCCAGTGTAGGAGATCGCTCCCCACACCATGATGCCGGGTGTTGGCCCTGTGTGCCTCGGTCGTATGCAGTCCTGATTGTGGCGCTCACCTGCACGGCGCCAAACACGCATACGACCATCATTGGCACCAAGGCAGAAGCGACTCTCATCGCTGAAGACGACACGTCTCCATTCGTCCCTCCATTCACGCCTGTCGCAACACCACTGGAGGCGGGCTGCACGATGTTGGGGCGTGAGCGGAAGACGGCCTAACGGTGTGCGGGACCGTAGCCCAGCTTCATGGAGACGGTTGCGAATGGTCCTCGCCGATACCCCAGGAGCAACAGTGTCCCTAATTTGCTGGGAAGTGGCGGTGCGGTCCCCTACGGCACTGCGTAGGATCCTACGGTCTTGGCGTGCATCCGTGCGTCGCTGCGGTCCGGTCCCAGGTCGACGGGCACGTGCACCTTCCGCCGACCACTGGCGACAACATCGATGTACTGTGGAGACCTCACGCCCCACGTGTTGAGCAATTCGGCGGTACGTCCACCCGGCCTCCCGCATGCCCACTATACGCCCTCGCTCAAAGTCCGTCAACTGCACATACGGTTCACGTCCACGCTGTCGCGGCATGCTACCAGTGTTAAAGACTGCGATGGAGCTCCGTATGCCACGGCAAACTGGCTGACACTGACGGCGGCGGTGCACAAATGCTGTGCAGCTAGCGCCATTCGACGGCCAACACCGCGGTTCCTGGTGTGTCCGCTGTGCCGTGCGTGTGATCATTGCTTGTACAGCCCTCTCGCAGTGTCCGGAGCAAGTATGGTGGGTCTGACACACCGGTGTCAATGTGTTCTTTTTTCCATTTCCAGGAGTGTAGAAGAATAACAAGAAGTGTTAGTTTCACAGTAGAAAACGATGTAGAAAACGACTAAAATGTCATTAGAAGAATGTGTAAAAATGTGATAGATATTACCGTGGCACACACAGACCAGTGGGGGTAGCATACAATTGTTTCGTAAGTATACGTAGCTCTAAATAGACGTGTAATTATCGTTGCCTGGCAAACGTCGAACTCTTTCAAGACAGCCAGTAACAGCTGGTTTATGTTGAAAATAAGCTACAAATTACTTCAGTTATATTCCTTTTTTTTGTTTTAGTTATTCAGTTTTCAACATTGTTTGAATTCTTCATTATATATTAACAATAGCTGCTACTATTATACTGTATCAATACTGTATATACACACTGATTAGCCAGAACATTATGACCACCGACCTACTATCGATGTAAACCCGTCCAGGTGATAGCGGCTTCACCTGGCGGGGAACGACTTCTAGTCAGACACACGCGTTGTGCATGCAGTATCAGTGAGCGTGCTGCCTGTGTACAGTGGGGAGGGAGAATAATCTGAGTCTGACCGAGGGGAGATTCTGTTGACCTGGAGGCTCGACATGAGCATTTCGGAAACTGCACGACTTGTCGGGTGTTCGAGGAATACCGTGGTTAGTGTCTTCTACAACTGGCGAAACCAAGGTGAAACCACGTCCAGACTTCGTGAGGTTGGATGTCCACCCCTCATTACAGATGTAGGACGTTGTAGGCTGAGCAGACTGGTGAAAGAGGACAGGTGGCGAAATGTGGCGGAGCTAACATCAGCCTTTGATGCTGAGTAGAGTAAAGTGTGTCCTAACACACAATCCTCAGTACGCTCCAAAAGATGAGCCTCTGCTGCCGAAGACCCATGCGTGTGCCAATGTTAACACCAGGACATCGTCAACTGCGACTGAAATGGGCACGTGAGCATTTGGATTGGACGTTGGTGCAGCGTCAGAGTGTTGAATGGTCTGATGAATTCGGATTCCTTCTTCATAATCCTGATGGGACTGCGTGAATCCGTCGTCTCCCAGGGGAACAGTTCCTTGACAAGTATACTGCTAGGCAGAGGCAAGCTGGTGGCGGCTGCAATATGCTCTGGGGAACATTCATGTAGGCATACACGAGTCCAGTGGAGCAGATGCAAGACACCATGATGGCCAAAGAATATCGCAAGGCGTATCGAATACTGGTTGCAGATCACGTACATCCCTTCCTGACGGTCATGTTTCCCTATGGCATTCCAATTTTTCAACAAGAAAATGTGTCATGTCACAAGGCCAGGAGTGTGATGTACTCGTTCAAGGAATACAGTGGTGAGTTACAATTGATGCTCTAGCCACCCTACTCGCCAGACCTGAACCCAATCTAACCCATCTGAGTTGTGACTGAATGTGGTGGCGGGGCTCATCGGCACCCTCACCAGAATTTGCTGGAATTAGGTGACTAGTGTGTGCAGATGTGGTGCCAAGACCCCTCCAGCGACGTACCAAGGCCTCACTGCTTCCATGCCACGACACATCGCCGTTGTTACCCGTGTTAGAGATGGACATGCCGGGTATTAGGTAGGTGGTCATGTTCTGGTTGATCAGTGTGTATAATATCAAACATTATATGTTATCTTGATTGTTAAATACACCTTCCGTCCAAAAACTTTGATTATTCCCTTGAACTAACAACTGTAAACAAGCTGTTTTCAAGATCCTATCCACGCGTTCAACTGCTCTTCCAAGTCCTTTGCTGTCTCTGACAGAATTACAGTATCATCGGGAAACCACTAAACTTTTTTTTTTCTCTCCTCCCTGAACTTTAATGCCTTCTCCAAATTTCTCTTTGGTTTCCTTTACAGCTTGCTCAATATACAGGTTGAATAACATCGGGGATAGGCCACAACCCTGTCTCGCGTCATTCTCAAATAATGCCTCCTTTTGACATCGTTCGACTCTGATACCTCCAGTCCAGTTTTTGTACATATTTTATGTATTCGTGCTATCGGTAGAATTTTAAAGAATGTATTCCAGTCAAAATTCTCAGAAGCTTTCTCTTAAGATACAAATGCTACAGAAGTAAACTTGCCTTCCTTTAACCCATCTTCTATGGTAAGCCATTTGCTCAGTATTGGCTCGCGTGTTGCTACGTTTCTCCGGAACCCAAACTGATATTCCCTGAAGTCGGCTTCCACCAGTTTCCATTCTTTTGTAAATAATTCCTGTCAGTATTTTGCAACCTTGACGTATTTAGCCCATTGTGTGATAATAATCACAGCTGTCAGAAACTGCCTCTTTTGGAATTTGAATTATTGTATTCTTCTCAAAGTCTGTCACATATCTTGCACATCAAATGCAATAGTTTTGTCATGGCTGGCTCTTCCAAGAATAACAGCAATTATAATGCGATGTCATCTAATCCAGGGGCTTTATTTCAGCTTAGGTCTTTCACTGTTCTGTCAACTTCTTCTCGCAATATCATATCTGGTATCTCATCTTTATGTACATCTTCTTCCATGTCTATTATTATACTCCTACTATTCAGCTTTCCTGTCCTCGCATAGTAGTGGTTTTCCAGCTAAGCTCATGATATTGATACAGCTGCTTCTCTCCCCTCTAAGTGTCGCTCTAATTTTCCATTATGCACCATATATCTTTCCCCTTGTCAGTCACGATCTGTAGCCATTTCTGCTTAGCCATTTGCACTTCCTGCCAATTTCATTTCTTAGACAGCTATATTCCCTTTTCCCTACTGCATTTTGTGAATTTTTATGTTTTCTGAAATATTATATTTTCTCTTTTCGTCAATTAAATTTAATATATCGTGTCTTATCCAAGGATTTCTACTGGGCCTGATCTTTTGGTCTGTTTGTTCCTATGCTGTTTTCACTTTGTTATCTTTCAAAGTTATCCATTCAGCTTTTGTTCTATTCCTTTCCCATGTTTTAGCCAATAGTTTCCTAATGCTTCCTTTGAAACTCTCAACAATCTCTGGGTCGTTAGTTTATCCTGGGCCCATCTCCTTAATTCCGTAGTTTTCTGAAATTTCTTTAGTTTTAATCAGGACTTCATGAGCAACAAAATATGTGGTCAGAGACCACATCTGCGCCTGGAAATGTTTTGCAGTTTAAAATCTGGTTTCGAAGTTTCTGTCTTACCATTATGTAACCTATCTGAAATCTTGCATTATCTCCAGGTCTTTTCACCTGTACAGCCTTCTCCTGTGATTCTTAAAACAAGTGTTACCAATCTGAAACAGAGATACAAAGAAAACGAATACTTCTTACAACGGTTCTCTTAAGAAAATGTTGGACGTTGTTGCAAATTGTCTCTTAGTGTTGACTCACCTGGTCATAAATAAGTAAATAAGCGGTATACTGACTTTGGAGGGAAATGGCGGTCGAGTGAGTCAATTGTAAACACCAAAATGTAGCGAGCTAGTAATGCATGCTTCTGCAGCCTTGAATTAGTCCTGAAGGCATTCATGCTTAGCCATGCTTTCTTCGCATGTATTCAAGTAGGGATGAACAAAAGCCACAAGAAACGAGACACACAGTTCTGCATAGATCTTTTTAACATGTTTTACAAATGTACAGACGAAGTCGTGCGAAGTGACATGTATCGAAGAAATGAAGAAATGGAGACACGCGAAACAATCGTCGTACATGTTTAGGTCAAACGAATGGACTGTTCGATCTGCTGGTGTATTGAATATAACCTCACCCCTTAACAGAGCGCACTGGTCGCTTTTGAACTCCTTATATGGTGTAGAATTGGTACCAGCCGGTCATGTGACCATCCGTTTCTGACGTGAGTCATCGCATGGTAGTGGCATGTCGATTATATACACTATGTGATCAAAAGAATTCGGACACCTGGCTGAAAATGACTTAAAGCGCCCTCCATCGGTAATGCTGGAATTCAATAAGGCGTTGGCCCACCCTTAGCCTTGATGACAGCGTCCACTCTCGCAGGCATACGTTCAATCAGGTGCTGGAAGGTTTCTTGGGGAATGGCAGTCCATTCATCACGGAGTGCTGCACTGAGGAGAGGTATCGATGTCGGTCGGTGAGGCCTGGCACGAAGTCGGCGTTTCAAAACATCAGAAAGATGTTCTGTAGGATTCAGGTCAGGACTCTGTGCAGGCCAGTCCATTACAAGGATGTTATCGTCGTGTAACCACTCCGCCAGAGGCCGTGCATTATGAACAGGTGCTCGATCATGTTGGAAGATGCAATCGCCATGCCCGAGTTGCTCTTCAACAGTGGGAAGTAAGAAGGTGCTTAAAACATCAATGTAGGCCTGTGCTGTGATGGTGCCACGCGAAACAACAAGGGGTGCAAGCCCCCACCATGAAAAACACGACCACACCATAACACCACCGCCTTCGAATTTTACTGTTGGCACTACACACGGTGGCAGATGACGTTCACCGGGCATTCGCCATACCCACACCCTGCCATCGGATCGTCACATTGTGTACCGTGATTCGTCACTCCACACAACGCTTTTCACCTGTTCAGTCGTCCAATGTTTGCGCTCCTTACACCAAGCGAGGCGTGATGTGTGGCTTGCCGGCCGGAGTGGCCGTGCGGTTCTGGGCGCTGCAGTCTGGAGCCGAGCGACCGCTACGGTCGCAGGTTCGAATCCTGCCTCGGGCATGGATGTGTGTGATGTCCTTAGGTTAGTTAGGTTTAATTAGTTCTAAGTTCTAGGCGACTGATGACCTCAGAAGTTAAGTCGCATAGTGCTCAGAACCATTTGAACCATTGAACCATTTGATGTGTGGCTTATGAGCAGCCGCTCGACCATGAAATCCAAGTTTTCTCACCTCCCACCTAACTGTCATGATACTTGCAGTGGATCCTGATGCAGTATGGAATTCCTGTGTGATGTTTTGGATAGATGTCTATTACACATTACGACCCTCTTCAACTGTCGGCGGCCTCTGTCAGTCAACAGACGAGGTTGGCCTGTACGTTTTTGTGCTGTACGTGTCCCTTCACTTTTCCACTTCACTATCACATCGGAAACAGTGGACCCAGGGATGTTTAGGAGTGTGGAAATCTCTCGTAAAGACGTATGACACAAGTGACACCCAATCACCTGACCACGTTCGAAGTCCGTGAGTTCCCAGGAGAGATCGTCCGACGTGTCTACAAGGAATGGTGTACACTCATATCCATATAAGACATCGTAAAAACACTGATTGTAAAAAGAACCTAACTATCAGGGACTGAAGACGAGTGTCATGTGAATGACATTCAGTAACATACCCGACAGTAATTGCTACTGTCAGTGAATGCAAGTCGACCTCATCCACTGTCCAAGAGAACATCACGAAGGGCGCTGCACGCAATTGACATTTTGCGGCGACACGGTCTCGTTCATTTTCTTGAACTACTCTCTTACTTCAACGAACTCCTGAGAACAACTGTCTACTCTGAAGCAACATGTAATGTGTAATTACCTGGAAAAAACTGTTTATAAAGCAGGCTGCACGAAATGTGTCAGCAAGGTGCGTAAAAGTTTAAATAATATGTGCGTAAATCACACATCGTTTTTATCTCTCTGCGCGACATTAGAAGCCGATAGCTGATTCGTGACCAGATAAGTATAATTTTGGATAATATTAGGAAGTGTTTTCCTTTTTTATATTACCACATTCTGACAAGCACCGACGGAAAATTCAGTTAGTGATTACTGTCTAATTACTGAAAAGATGTATCGTTCCGTCAAGTCCGACTGCAGCTGCTAAAAAGTAAACTAAACTAAAAAAGTTCTTGTCTGAAGCGTCTGTGCTGCATTATTACTTCAGCAATACATGTGCTACTATGTTGTCCACCATCAAACACAGTTCCGAACGAGAGAGTAAAATAAAACTTTATCAGACTTTGTACTATTCTATTCATTCACACACCACATTCTCTCACAAGTAGCCATGGTAAGCATAACTCTCCAAAGAACTGCAGCTTTAACCAGACAGTAATCAAATTTGAAAGACCAGAGGATGTTTATCAGTTTAGAGTAGTCGCCCAGTGTTATGCAGTTCACCACTATCCACTAATCTAAAGTTTTTGAAGTACGTGTAGTGTGCCACGTTGAGTTTTCGCCCACTGAAAGAAAGTAACAACTTTCACTAAAAATCCCAAACTTGCTGAAAGTTCATTTACAACGGTTCGCATAAGATTCTCAGCAAAAGTAAATCAGAAGGTTTTTTAAAAAACTAATAGAGACCCGGGCAACACGTCCTCACGTTAATAAACTGAATCGGGACTTGTAGTGACAAACGCGCGCGAATCCCTCCCGCTTCCAGAACCCGCAGTCGTTTCTCCTTTCTGTTTGGCTGAAACATACTGTAGGCAGTCAACTTCATAGCTTTCTTCGAACAGCGTGGTAGTTTCCCTCCTTGGCTAATCCTCAACTCGAAATCAAATTTGATCTTATGTCAAAATTTGTACTGTCCGAAAAGCGAACAAACTAAAAAAAATCCCATCTCCGTCTATCTGAAGGACCGAGACTCGACCTCGGAACTTTTCTGATAGGAAATCACGAACCAAGTTGCATAACTGAGACGATGCTCCATGACCAATTAGTTTGATTAGAAACACTCTAGTGAGAAACAATGTCAGATACTTTTTCTGAATCGGTGCTCATTGTGTGTCAATAGAGCTTTTCCTTCGAGATTTTTCATATTGTTTGTGCACACTATATATTGCAAAATCCTGCTGCAAATTGATGTCAGAGATATGTGTCTGTAATTCTGCGGATTACTTGTGTTTCCTTTCATGTGTGTTCCTGTGAACTGTGCAACTTTCCAGTCTTCAGGTATAGATCTTCCGTGGAGCGTGCTGTTGTATATGAGTGTTAAAAATTGAGGTATTTCATCAGCATGCTCCGAAAGAAACCTAATTGATGTACAGCCTGGACAGGAAAACTTGCCTTTACTGAGTCACTAACGTTGCTTCGCTACATCGAGGTTATCTACTTCTAAATTACTCATGTAGGCAGCAGTACTTCATTCGGATTCCAGACTATTTAATGCATCTATTTGCTGAAGGAATTTCCGAAAATCGTGTTTAGTAATTCTGGTTTAGTAGCGCTGTCGTCGGTAAAGTTAACACTGCTATCGCGTTGTATTAATTGTGTGATGCTGCTGGTGTGCTTTACATACGACCAGAATCTCTTAGGGTCTTTTGCCATATTTCGAGACAGAGTTTCTTTGTGGAAAATTGAAGTCCATGTTAAATTGTGAGCTTCTGTAAAGAATCGCAAGTCTTCATGATATGTATGTTGTGGAAAGCAGAGGAAATACCCGGAACTAATTTGAGAAGCAGGTGAAACGTACCAATCAGTGACCCTGTTATTTGGTAGCTCTATGGGAGCAATTGTCGAAAGGTGCCTTTAGCTCAAAAGTTGTGGACTTTCTTCCTCGCTGAGCTGAGACTGTTAACACGAAATTTCGATCACCAACTTTCTCCTCTGTTTGCGAAAATAGACTCCACAACAAGATTAAAGTATCACTGTTTCGAAACTCCATAACTGCCTCGTATTGCGAAGCATAAGTGTGAAATGTGGCATGAAAATGCGTACAACCTTCCTCTATAATAATATAAAAACGACGTCACCCATGGGCTCGACGACGCTTCAAACAACAAGGTGTTTGACACGCGCGGAGAAAAGGGCACCACTCAGAAGTTTATGTGAGGTGTGAGGTGGGTCGATGCAGTCATATTGGTGTCAAAACTTCACCACAATTCTGCCCATCGCCACTGTGGACATATCACACGATGGGGAAACTCGTCACAGTCGAGGTAAACAAACTGCACTTCATGTCAGTCGAAATGGTTGCCTAAACCGCAGGCGCTAGAGGAGCCGTGATGTTGAATTGCTGTAGAAATTTCTGACAGGTACATTTGTAACGTGCTCTATGAAGGTGCATGAGCGACACCGAGGGTGTTGCCGAAAGGGGGTGGGGTGGTCATAGAGGGACCCGTTGCACATGTTAACGTTGCACTCCTCCCAGGATGATGTCAGAGGAGGGCGCAAAACGGGAGTGCTGAAAAAGCAAAAGTACCTTTTGCTGCTTCGAATAGCTTTAAAATTTCGTCAGATGGTTTTGAACGGTCCCTACTGGCTCCAGCAGTTACACGAAAGCAAAAATTGTGGTTGCTGTCACTCCAAAGGGTTGCGATCACGTTCAGTTTGGATGCTTTTCCACAATGTCCTTAGAGAATGTTTGGGACGTCCGACGAAGTCAGTAGTGTCGAAGGTTGTTAAGAACGTGTTCCAGTTGCTCATCACACTACGAACTGCCGTTTCCGACCGCAAAATTTATGGGCATCAACGCCTCAGGGAAATGGTTGGTTTCGTTGAGGTCCTTTATGCTACTCCCTGAGGCCATTTCGTGTTGATCCTAGGTCCTGGTGTGTCTGAAATATTTTCCTCAGCCACTCATAAAAATCCGCTTGATTTCAATACTTGGTGCCGCGGTTTTGACCTCTGTAGCAGAGGCGTCAAAAGAAGGGGTGAAATGAAGCGATCATAAAGCGGTTACTGGATCGATGATTTCAGCCGTAAATAGAAATATTAAAAAAGTAGGAAGATTTTTCTGTTTAGCAAAAGTGACAAAAAGCAGATTTCATAGTACCTAATGGCTCAACACAAAAGTTTTGTCTCAAGTACAGATAGTGTTGAGGATCAGTGGACAAAGTTCAAAACCATCGTACAATATGTGTTAGATGAGTATGTGCCAAGCAAGATCATAAGAGATCAAAAAGAGCCACCGTGGTACAACAACAAAGTTAGAAAACTGCTGCGGAAGCAAAGGGAACTTCACAGCAAACATAAACATAGCCAAAGCCTTGCAGACAAACAAAAATTACGCGATGCGAAATGTAGTGTGAGGAGGGCTATGCGAGAGGCGTTCAATGAATTCGAAAGTAAAGTTCTATGTAATGACTTGGCAGAAAATCTTAAGAAATTTTGGTCTTATGTCAGAGCAGTAGGTGAATCAAAACAAAATGTCCAGACACTCTGTGACCAAAATGGTACTGAAACAGAGGATGACGGACTAAAGGCCGAAATACTAAATGTCTTTTTCCAAAGTTGTTTCACAGAGGAAGATTGCACTGTAGTTCCTTCTCTAGATTGTCACACAGATGACAAAATGGTGGATATCGAAATAGACGACAGAAGGATAGAGAAACAATTAAAATCGCTCAAAAGAGGAAAGGCCGCTGGGCCTGATGGGATACCAGTTCGACTTTACACAGAGTACGCGAAGGAACTTGCCCCCGTTCTTGCAGCGGTGTACCGTAGGTCTCTAGAAGAGCGTAGCGTTCCAAAGGATTGGAAAAGGGCACAGGTCATCCCCGTTTTCAAGAAGGGACGTCGAACAGATGTGCAGAACTATAGACCTATATCTCTAACGTCTATCAGTTGTAGAATTTTGGAACACGTATTATGTTCGAGTATAATGACTTTTCTGGAGACTAGAAATCTTCTGTGTAGGAATCAGCATGGGTTTCGAAACAGACGATCGTGTGAAACCCTGCTCACGCTATTCGTCCACGAGACTCAGAGGGCCATAGACACGTGTTCCCAGGTAGATGCCGTGTTTCTTGACTTCCGCAAGGCGTTCGATACAGCTCCCCACAGTCGTTTAATGAACAGAGTAGGAGCATATGGACTATCAGACCAATTGTGTGATTGGATTGAAGAGTTCGTAGATAACAGAACGCAGCATGTCATTCTCAATGAGGAGAAGTCTTCCGAAGTAAGAGTGATTTCAGGTGTGCCGCAGGGGAGTGTCGCAGGACCGTTGCTATTCACAATATACATAAATGACCTTGTGGATGACATCGGAAGTTCACTGAGGCTTTTTGCGGATGATGCTGTGGTATATCGAGAGGTTGTAACAATGGAAAATTGTACTGAAATGCATGAGGACCTGCAACGAATTGACGCATGGTGCAGGGAATGGCAGTTGAATCTCAATGTAGACAAGTATAATGTGCTGCGAATACATAGAAAGAAAGATCCCATATCATTTAGCTACAATATAGCAGGTCAGCAACTGGAAGCAGTTAATTCCATAAATTATCTGGGAGTACGCATTAGGAGTGATTTAAAATGGAATGATCATATAAAGTTGATCGTCGGCAAAGCAGATGCCAGATTGAGATTCATTGGAAGAATCCTAAGTAAATGCAATCTGAAAACAAAGGAAGTAGGTTACAGTACACTTGTTCTCCCACTGCTTGAATATTGCTCACCAGTGTGGAATCCGTACTAGATAGGGTTGATAGAAGAGAGAGAGAAGATCCAACGGAGAGCAGCGCGCTTCGTTACAGGATCATTTAGTAATCGCGAAAGCGTTACGGAGATGATGGATAAACTCCAGTGGAAGACTGCAGGAGAGACGCTCAGTAGCTCGGTACGGGCTTTTGTTGAAGTTTCGAGAACATACCTTCACCGAGGAGTCAAGCAGTATATTGCTCCCTCCTACGTATATCTCCCGAAGAGACCATGAGGATAAAATCAGAGAGATTAGAGCCCACACAGAGGCATACCGACAATCCTTCTTTCCACGAACAATACGAGACTGGAATAGAAGGGAGAACCGATAGAGGTACTCAAGGTACCCTCCGCCACACACCGCCAGGTGGCTTGCGGAGTATGGATGTAGATGTAGATGTAGAAATGTGGGTCCGGGAGGCTGCGAAAAGTTCCCCATCGTGTGGCACGTCCACGGTGTTGTTGGGTTGAACTGTGGCGAAATTTGGTGCCAATGTGACATCATGAACCCACCTTACACATCACAAGAAGTCTTGAGCTGTGCCCTTTATTTCATATGTGACGACACCTTGCTGTTTGAAGCGTCGCCGATCCGAGAGTGACGTCACAGGGCGTCACGCTTTTCCACCATTAGAGAGGAAGGTTCTTGGCATCTTTGAGACAAATTTCAAACTTATGCGTTGGATTGGGAGACAGCTCGTACAGAAAGATTTGAGTGTTCGTTTTCCCCACACGATGTTAGAGAGAGGAACGGCAGAGAAATAGTCTGAAGGTGTTTCGAAGAACCCTCAGGCACTTAAGTGTAAATTGTTGAGTTATGGTGTAGATGAAGAGGCGATGTCACACGGTGTTAGCTTCAGCGTTTTTAATTTGGTGGAACCAGTGAAGTAAGAGAGAGAGAGAGAGTGCAGTAGGCGCAGTAATAGAGCGAGCGGCGTGTGCTGCGCGTGTTGCAGACCAGGACGGCGCGGAGCCGTCGGGCAACTCGGTGTCGTGCCTGAACCTGCTGCGGCTGTCGTCGCTGCTGGAGCGTGCGGAGCTGCGCGAGCGCGCCGGCCGCCTGCTGGCCACGTTCTCCACCAGGCTGGCGCGGCTGCCCGCCGCCGTGCCGCAGCTCGCCGTCGCGCTCTCCGTCTACCACGACTCGCCCACGCAGGTGAGTCACGCTGTCCAGTCCCAGCATCTACTCACCTCTCTGGAGCTAATACGCAGAGTATTCAAAAAGTCCGTGCCCACACTTCGACGCATTACGACTGAGCCAACATCGAATATAGACTGAGGTGACAAAAGTCGTGGAATACCTCCTAATATAGTCTCGGACATCCTTTTGTCCGTCTTAGTGCAGCAGCTGGACGTGGCATGGACTCAACAAGCGGTTGGAAGTCCTCTGCTGAAATATTGAGCCATTCACGTCCGGCTCTCTTGACGAAATCATTCGCTCGAATTACCTAGTATATTCTTCAAACCAACCGCGAACATGGCGCATTATCGTCACTAAAAATTCCATCGTTTTAGAACATGAATTCCATGAATGGCTGCAGATGGACTCCCAAGTAGCGAAACATAACCTTATATTTTTATATTTATTGTATCATAACAGCATATTAACGTCAGTAGTGGGTTACGGCTCGGGAGTCTGGGCACACAGGCACACGAGGGTGGTGCCCGCCATGACAGTGAGAAGGGTACAAAGGAACGTGTTACTAAGATCTGTGGGGGCTTATAGAACATCCCCAGGGGGAGCCCTGTTAGTCATAATGGGGCTCTGTTCTCTGGACATCAAAATAAGAGAGCAGGCAGCATGGTAGTGGCCTAAGAAAGACAACATCACAAAAATAGAAGAAATTATGGGAGCACCTGTTAGGGATAAGAGTGAGATAAGGAGGAGGGGTGAAGATTTATGACAGGAGTTATGGGAGATGGACGAAACTGGCAGAAGGGCTTTTCAGTTCTTACCAAATATAAGGGAGAGAATGGGAATGAAATATTTTGAGCCGACTCGGGGATTGTTCCACTTCCTCACTGATCATGGCCCCTATCCGACATATCTATGTCGGTTTGGGAAGAGGGCGTCGCCCGCGTGTGACTGTGGCGCATCAGAGGGTACTCCTGACCATGTGGTTTACGAGTGCCCCCTTTTCGATGATGTAGCAGCCGCACTACGACAACAACTGCCGAGTAACAATACTTACGACCTGCTGAGGCAAGAAGAGACTTTTTAAACACTGAATACATTAGCCAACGAGGTATCACGAAAAGTATTGACAATATTCTTGAGAGATTTTCGTGACTAGTTGCTAATCACCAATCGCGTCCAGCACTCCGATCCCGTACCGCCTGTTCGTGGATAGGTCAACTAAACAGTTGGAATCCTGGGGTGATCTATTTCACGGATTTGACACATGCACCGGATAAGACGTAGATTAGTTAGTTGTTTATTAGAATAGAATAGGACAGTAGACTAGGAACTTGCAGCGACAATAAACTCCTTGCCTGCCTTGTGTCAGGGGCACGCTCATCGGGTTTAGCTCGATGAGCCAGGCACTCAAGTAGGTTTATACTAACACTGGTACACATGTAACGCTGCAGGCAGTTAACAAAAATCACCAGTAGTTATTAGAAATTAATGTTAAAATTAGAAATAGTCTTCCCATTAACCCAAGTAATACTGTCTGTAGTCTTGCAAATTAATATGTAGTAGCTGCAATTATAAATAACATTGTAGAATATTAAGACCCACTAATCAGTAAGGTGGTGGGTTATTCTTGTATAATTATTATGATTGGATATAAAGGATTTAATAAAAAAACCGCAAGCTTTTCCAGTCAGTGATCGGTCTGGTTGGACCAGAGGACCCAGTCCATTCCATATAAATACGGACTACACCATTATGGAGCCACCACCAGCTTGCACGGTGCCTTGTTACCAACGTGGGGTCATGGCATCTTTAGGGTCTGAGCAAAACTCGAAGGAACCCTAACATCAACTCGTACTAACTAAAATCGGGACTCACCTGACCAGGACGCGGTTTTCCAGTCCAGTCTGGGGTCCAACCGGTATGGTCACGAGGTCTGGAGAGGTGCTGCTGGCGATGTCGTGCTGTTAGCAAAGGCACTCGCGTCGGTCGTCTGTTGCCAGACCCCATTAACGCCAAATTTCGCGAACTGCCATAACGGATACGTTCGCCGTACGTCCCACATTGATTTCTGCAGTTATTTCACACAGTGTTGCTTGTCTGTTATCACTGTCAATTTTACTACCCAAACGCTGCTGGTCTCGGTGGTGGTTGTTCGTTATGGGAGGTAATGCCTGAAATTCGGAATTCTCGGCACACTCTCGACACTGTGGATCTCGGAATATTCAATTCCCTAACGATTTCCGATGGCAGTTATAAGAGTTGAGGGGCATGAAAGGGAAGCAGTGGTTGGGAAGGGAGTGAGACAGGGTTGTAGCCTCTCCCCGATGTTATTCAATCTGTATATTGAGCAAGAAGTGAAGGAAACAAAAGAAAAATTCGGAGTAGGTATCAAAATCCATGGAGAAGAAATAAAAACCGTGAGGTTCGCCGATGACATTGTAATTCTGTCAGAGACAGCAAAGGACTTGGAAGAGCAGTTGAACGGAATGGATAGCGTCTTGAAAGGAGGATATAAGATGAACATCAACAAAAGCAAAACGAGGATAATGGAATGTAGTCGAATTAAGTCGGGAGATGCTGAGGGTATTAGATTAGGAAATGAGACACTTAAAGTAGTAAAGGAGTTTTGCTATTTGGGGAGCAAAATAACTGATGATGGTCGAAGTAGAGAGGATATAAAATGTAGACTGGCAATGGCAAGAAAAGCGTTTCTGAAGAAGAGAAATTTGTTAACATCGAGTATAGATTAAAGTCTCAGGAAGTCATTTCTGAAAGTATTTGTATGGAGTGTAGCCATTTATGGAAGTGAAACATGGACAATAAATAGTTTGGACAAGAAGAGAATAGAAGCTTTCGAAATGTGGTGCTACAGAAGAATGCTGAAGATTAGATGGGTAGATCACATAACTAATGAGGAGGTATTGAATAGGATTGGGGAGAAGAGAAGTTTGTGGCACAACTTGACTAGAAGAAGGGATCGATTGGTAGGACATGTTTTGAGGCATCAAGGGATCACCAATTTAGCATTGGAGGACAGCGTGGAGGGTAAAAATCATAGAGGGAGACCAAGAGATGAATACACCAAGCAGATTCAGAAGGATGTAGTTTGCAGTAGGTACTGGGAGATGAAGAAGCTTGCACAGGATAGAGTAGCATGGAGAGCTGCATCAAACCAGTCTCAGGGCTGAAGACCACAACAACAACAACGATTTCCGTAATGGAATGTCCCATGGGTCTAGCTCCAACGACCCCTGTTAAAAGCCTGTTAATTCCCGTAAAGCAGCCATACTCACGTGGGAAACCTTTTCACATGAATCACCGGAGCGCAGATGACAGCTCCGTCAACGCACTACCCTTTTATACATATGCATATCGCTATGCTGTTACTTTTGTCACCTCATATCCTGTTGGAAATACTGCAGCTAGCCCCAAGTTTCCTTGAAATGATTATGTAATACCTTTACTAGTTTCGGGCTTGAGCCCATCGACAGGTGGTAGCGTTGACTTCTTGCAAATTTTACATTTGTTTTCTAAAATATAACAGAATTTTTTTAGTGCAGGATCACAAATATTTTGTTAAATTTTAGGACGCAAATGCATTTTTTTTGTAATCAATTCATTACAGAAAGCTGATATGTTTTAGGATACAAATGTGAAACTTGCAAGAAATCTTAGGTCAAAAACTAGTAATAGTATAATAAAATCATTTGACGAAAACTTGTGGCTGGTTGCAGTATTTCCTACAGCATAATTTACGAAAACAGATGCGGTGTTCTCCTACTGAAATGTATGAAATAATTTTGTCACCCCATTATATATCCTTATGTCGTAAACTCATATCAAGCCAGCACTAAGAACGCATTAATACGCTTTTGGCGAAGGAGATAAACAAAAAGTATAATCATCGAGCATCGTTACGCCAAAGTGTTGGGATGTCCTGTACTTCGTGCTGAGCCATTAAAAAACATGTACTGCTGTAGTGCCGGCTTGATTGTCGCAGTACATAACTCTGAGCGCTACACATGGGAGAACTCTGAAACATGCACTTTGCTGCTGGTGTAGCTGAAGGCAATGATCAAAGGGCTCAGCGAATGTACCGTTGACGTTTCTCTCCACGATTATATGGGCATTGTCACGCGTTTCCTCCAATCTGCGTTCGATTGGACAGTACCAGCAGTTTGATGGTGTGCAGGCCCAGTGCTAGCAGACATCGTACCTTGAATATACCTACATTCGAGGAAGAGATGTTATTATGCATTTAAAACATGACCGAAGCAAGTGCACGAGCAATTGCTACCGTGTTCGGTGTTCATCATACTTTGGTGTGAAATGTTTTGCGTGAACAGGTGGTTCCTCCTTTTCCTCCTACCAGAGTACAGGTCCTGGGACCAAGTAATCATTCACCACAATTTTGTGTACTGGTTTCTGCAGCAAGCTAACCAGGACCCGCATTGTCTTCAAGTTGCTACGTTGGTGGATGAGGCTGTAATGTGGAAGGCATTTACATTTATCATAACTGGCATGTATGGGCAGATGAAAGCCCAGATATAATTAAGAAGGGTATTCGGAGTAATCCATCGAACTACAGACCTATATCATTGACGTCGGTTTGCAATAGGGTTTTGGAGCATATACTGTATTCAAACGTTATGAATCACCTCGAAGGGAACGATCTATTGATACGTAATCAGCATGGTTTCAGAAAACATCGTTCTTGTGCAACGCAGCTAGCTCTTTATTCGCACGAAGTAATGGCCGCTATCGACAGGGGATCTCAAGTTGATTCCGTATTTCTAGATTTCCGGAAAGCTTTTGACGCCGTTCGTCACAAGCGACTTCTAATCAAGCTGCGGGCCTATGGGGTATCGTCTCAGTTGTGCGACTGGATTCGTGATTTCCTGTCAGGAAGGTCGCAGTTCGTAGTAATAGACGGCAAATCATCGAGTAAAACTGAAGTGGTATCAGGTGTTCCCTAGGGAAGCGTCCTGGGACCTCTGCTGTTCTTGATCTATATAAATGACCTGGGTGACAATCTGAGCAGTTCTCTTAGGTTGTTCGCAGATGATGCTGTAATTTACCGTCTAGTAAGGTCATCCGAAGACCAGTATCAGTTGCAAAGCGATTTAGAAAAGATTGCTGTATGGTGTGGCAGGTGGCAGGTGATGCTAAAAAACGAAAAGTGTGAGGTGATCCTCACGAGTTCCAAAATAAATCCGTTGGAATTCGATTACTCGATAAATAGTACAATTCTCAAGGCTGTCAATTCAACTAAGTACCTGGGTGTTAAAATTACGTACAACTTCAGTTGGAAAGACCACATAGATAATATTGTGGGGAAGGCGAGCCAAAGGTTGCGTTTCATTGGCAGGACACTTAGAAGATGCAACAAGTCCACTAAAGAGACAGCTTACACTACACTCGTTCGTCCTCTGTTAGAATATTGCTGCGCGGTGTGGGATCCTTACCAGGTGGGATTGACGGAGGACATCAAAAGGGTGCAAAAAAGGGCAGCTCGTTTTGTATTATCACGTAATAGGGGAGAGAGTGTGGCAGATATGACACGCGAGTTGGGTTGGAAGTCATTAAAGCAAAGACGTTTTTCGTCGTGGCGAGATGTCTTTACGAAGTTTCAGTCACCAACTTTCTCTTCCGAATGAGAAAATATTTTGTTAAGCCCAACCTACATAGGTAGGAATGATCATCAAAATAAAATAAGTGAAATCAGAGCTCGAACAGAAAGGTTTAGGTGTTCGTTTTTCCCGCGCGCTGTTCGGGAGTGGAATGGTAGGGAGATAGTATGATTGTGATTCGATGAACCCTCTGCCAAGCACTTAAATGTGAATTGCAGAGTAATCATGTAGATGTAGATGTAGACAGTAAACAACTAGGACATTATTGTGGGTGACTACTTTTTGGGCCGTACATGTTGCCTCCGTAACTCGATGCGCAATATATAGCCTGTTCTGGCAACAGCTCCAGCAACATTGCTGGAGGAAGTGCCCACCGTATCGTCCATCTCCGTAGCCAGTGGTCAGCGTGGGTGACTGCAATTTGGAGGACCTGGGTTCGGTTTCTGGTACTGCAAGGGATTTTCCCTTTGTGGGACTGGTGTGGGTTGTACTCAGTCTTGTGAGGCCAACTGAGGAGCTACTGGATCGATTTTAGTACCGTTTCCAACTTCAAGAAACCCGATAATGACCGGGAGAGCGATTTTATTACCATATACCTCTCCATACTGCGTCCAAGACGCCATTGACGGCGGATGACAGGACAGTGGATCGGCCCCGATTGGCCCGTTTTGGGCAGAATGAGAAAAGTGGAACACATGTGTCAGACAGTGGATAGGGGCCGGGGGGGGGGGGGGGAGGAAGCTTACGCACTTAGAAGAGCCAGTACATACAGCATTAACCAACACTTTGGGCGATTGATGGATCGATCAGGGAAGTCCTGTACATTGTCTTGCCAGATCCCCAGACCTCACCCCATCAGACTTCCGTCTCTGGGGTTGCATGAAAAACGAAGTCTATATAATCCCTGTACTCAAGAGAGGAATTAATGAAAATAATTCTTGCAGCGGTTAATAACATACAGAACACGCCACACATTTTCCATTGAACACAGGTTGCTCTGCTGCATCATTACTGGTTCTGCGCTGAGATTATTAGTGTTCAGTTTGAACTTTCATTGTAACATTGGACAGGGCGATAAAAGAATGAAACATACGTAACATTGCTTTAGTCACAATCGTGCTCAGTGACGTAGATGCCCCATACTCACTGAGTATGCACTTCTGACACCTAGTTGTCTAACATCATGTAAATCAACTTGGGCTTTGAATTTTTGAACACTCTGCTTACAGATAAATTATGGCACGCTGTAATTATAAGTCTATTTTGTTGAGAGAGAGAGGAAACAAACAAACAACTGTAGGCCTTTCCCTGTGTACTGGATACAGAACATTTGTCCTGAAATATTTAGAATGGTTCAAAAAGATTCATCCGAATTCACAAGACTGGATCTACTACAGTAATGAAAATAGAAACTATAAGTTGCACATGCGACTGCAAAACTTTTATTTTCAAACGAACCATTCAGTTTTACAAGGATTTATGTATGTACATAACCTTGGACTTTTTTTTTACAATTTAGTCGAGGATCAGAGTTTACACTTACATATTCTAGATGCAGATAGTGTGTTGGCAGATTGATATAAGCGAGGAGTTCTATATGTCACCGTTTCCCGTACCACCAGATTGAAATGATTTTGCCTGAGAATCTTCTGCTTGCTGGACTGTGGAGCTATAGGATAACTTCTCTTACATCAGGGAATTTGACAGCCGAAATAAATAACTTGATTTAATGAAGGGAACAGGGGAGACTACAGACTAGTAATAAACAATTGTAATTAAGTCAGTTATATTCTTGATAGACAACAGAAATGCTAAACAGTTCTGTTGCAAAAAAGGAGCAATCTGCTAGCCCACAAATCTGGCCTGTACGGTAATTCGCAAGCTTGCTGTGGGTCAAGCCAAATTTACATGAAGAGAAATATAAAAACATAAGAATTAATGACAACTTAACCAGTCCCTAGAGAGAGTATTTATCACGAAACCAGAAATGAGTCTCCAGGAATTAGAATCACGAACGAAAGTAATGAGCCATGAGTAATCAGGCAATGCGTGCGCGCAGACTTGGCAGTGCGACAAAGTTTACCGCTCTAATATTGATGAAACCGTAATGCTGATTTCTCGCGGTGCAGATCGCGTATTTGCATCTTAATCACGGACGGATTTGCTACGAGCGTTCTAGCGCGAGTGTTCAGGCAAAAGCATGGTTGCTTCCAACGTGGTGGAAACCTACACATGCATAGCGAAAAAGATGGCAACTACCGCTAGTCATGAAGTGGTGCTTACCAAGAACGACTATGAACTGAGACTGAGAGAGCATCCCTCCGTAGTGTCGTTTCCTCGGACGCCGCATAATAGTATGGTTCATCCGACAGAGAATGATACCTGTAGCCAACCTTACTGGGTGGCAACGCAGATGTTGCTACGGCTTTCTGCGGAGGGCAGATCGGCCGACCCAAACTGCAGGCACCAGTTATCTGTGCATGGGAAGGGTAGGTATCCCAACGTGCCGCCGATGACTTGGGTTGAATATTGATGGTCACTGGAACTTCTGCAGATTTACGCCATCTTTTGCATTTTATGAATTAATGACTGATGATTGTGAAAATTGCTCCTCCCCACCCCCTAGCATACGATAGTCCTTTAATTAAACATGCTATCGGTGGTTTCGACTGTCTGGGGAAAAACACTATAAATATACGAGGTGCATTCAAGTTCTAAGGCCTCCGATTTTTTTTCTAATTAACTACTCACCCGAAATCGATGAAACTGGTGTTACTTCTCGACGTAATTGCCCTGCAGACGTACACATTTTTCACAACGCTGACGCCATGATTCCATGGCAGCGGCGAAGGCTTCTTTAGGAGTCTGTTTTGACCACTGGAAAATCGCTGAGGCAATAGCAGCACGGCTGGTGATTGTGCGGCCACGGAGAGTGTCTTTCATTGTTGGAAAAAGCCAAAAGTCACTAGGAGCCAGGTCAGGTGAGTAGGGTGCATGAGGAATCACTTCAAAGTTGTTATCACGAAGAAACTGTTGCGTAACGTTAGCTCGATGTGCGGGTGCGTTGTCTTGGTGAAACAGCACATGCGCGGCCCTTCCCGGAGGTTTTTGTTGCAGTGCAGGAAGGAATTTGTTCTTCAAAACATTTTCGTAGGATGCACCTGTTACCGTAGTGCCCTTTGGAACGCAATGCGTAAGGATTACGCCCTCGCTGTCCCAGAACATGGACACCATCATTTTTTCAGCACTGGCGGTTACCCGAAATTTTTTTGGTAGCGGTGAATCTGTGTGCTTCCATTGAGCTGACTGGCGCTTTGTTTCTGGATTGAAAAATGGCATCCACGTCTCATCCATTGTCACAACCGACGAAAAGAAAGTCCCATTCATGCTGTCGTCGCGCGTCAATATTGCTTGGCAACATGCCACACGGGCAGCCATGTGGTCGTCCGTCGGCGTTCGTGCACCTGGATGACACTTTTCGCATTTTCAGGTCGTCATGCAGGATTGTGTGCACAGAACCCACAGAAATGCCAACTCTGGAGGCGATCTGCTCAACAGTCATTCGGCGATCCCCCAAAACAATTCTCTCCACTTTGTCGATCATGTCGTCAGACTGGCTTGTGCGAGCCCGAGGTTGTTTCGGTTTGTTGTCACACGATGTTCTGCCTTCATTAAACTGTCGCACCCACAAACGCACTTTCGACACATCCATAACTCCATCACCACATGTCTCCTTCAACTGTCGATGAATTTCAATTGGTTTCAGACCACGCAAATTCAGAAAACGAATGATTGCACGCTGTTCAAGTAAGGAAAACGTCGCCATCTTAAGTATTTAAAATAGTTCTCATTCTCCCCGCTGGCGGTAAAATTCCATCTACCATACGGTGCTGCCATCTCTGGGACGTATGGACAATGAACGCGGCCTCATTTTAAGACAATGCGCATTTTTCTAGCTCTTTCCAGTCCGGAGAAAAAAAATCGGAGGCCTTAGAACTTGAATGCACCTCGTATAGGTAAATAGATGCAATTTATCGACTTTTTAATTGATTTATTTACCACCCCTTGCTCAATATTATATAAGAAGTGCAATTCTGTTACTGAAAAAAAAATACGGTCCAATCAGGCCTTAAAGACCCAACAGTTCCGACGGCCGCCGTGTCATCCTCAGACCTATGGCGTCACTGGATGCGGATACGGAGGGCATGTGGTCAGCATATGGCCCTCCCAGCCGTTGTCAGTTTTCGTGCACGGAGCCGCTACTTCTCAATAAAATATCTCCTCAGTTGGTCTCACTGGGAACACGAGAAACATCCAGACTATAGTCATATACATCCTGTATTTTTCGTAGCATCTCTGCAGTGTATCGGTGCGGGGGGAGGCGAGTAATGAGAAGTTGTTAGGATACTGCAGGATGTGGATGTCTGTGGGTTGTTTAAATGAGGTTTGACAGGTAAAAACTCAATATACTCAACAGACATAATAACCTAGGGACGGCGCCCATGCTGCCAACGACCTGGAGGATCCATCGCAGCTGAACTGAGGCGGACCGAAGTTCAGAAAGTGGAAAACGTGCAGTAGGATATGGGAAGCGTGTCCAACCAGCCTCAGAGTCGGTTCCAGAGAGGCAAGAGCCTTCCACGTGCTGCTGTGGCCGCGGCTCTGTGGACAGCACGTGATTCTCTTCCCATGCATCCTATTGGTTTCCCACAGACGACGCTCTGAAGAATATGGCCTGTGAGCAAGCCTAACTATAATTAGCTGAATTTGGCAATTAGGTCATGGGAAGCGTACCGAGCACGGGCGCTAATACTGAACTCGAAGGAAAAAATTGAATTGTCGATAACTTGTCAATAAATCACTCGCATTAACTCCCCAAAATAAACGGTGGCCTGCGCTGGAGTATGTCCGTTTACTACTATTCGTGTGCAGCATCGCAGTTCACACAGTGTTGTTGGAAGTAGAGGCACATAGACAGAGCTTTATACGCTCACCCTCCAGCGATACGACGTGTTAAGTTACCCTGGCTACCTGCACTGTGTGCAGATCTAGAAGAGTCAAAGTCACCTTTGTGTTATGTTTTTAATGACGTCATGTTTATGTGACTGGTATGCTGTGAAACGTGTTAGAACAGGTATTGAGGAGAGAAAGTGAATTACCGGATAAAAAAAGAGGTGCTATTTAAAAAATGACGTAGTGGTTTTCAGAACTTCGTAAGTAACCAAGTTACAAGAAAGGCAGTCATGCTAGTTAATGTCCTCCTGGTAGCTAAAAAATTCCTTATAATTTTTTTTAATTTTCCTATTGCACAAAATATTATTTTAAGTAGTCAAGATAAATGGAACACGCTGCGTACAGCGGTGACCCTGTCATTGCACTGTAGATCTGCTGTAGTTGTTTCTGGGTCTGTTTCGAACAATGAAGTCTTCCAGAAAGTAGTAAGCTCGCAGTGAACGTTTCGGTAGCTTATTTTATTGTCGGAAGGAAACGGATGATCTTAACGGCATTGGAGATTGACTGTATATTATTTCCAATTTCTATGCTGTTTGCTTCTGTATTGCCTGGCGAACAGGCTATACAGTGAGCTGACAAAAGTCATGGAATTGCTCCTAATATCGTGTCGGACCTCCTTTTGCCCGGCATAGTGCAGCAGCTCGATGTGGCATGGACTCAGCAAGTCGTCGGAAGTCCGCTGCGTAAATATTGAGCCTTGCTGACTCTATAGCCCTCCATAACTGAATCATTACCTCACTCGCCTTTCACTCATTATTCACAATGTTCGTGATAAATTTCAATTGGTTTGCAGTTTTTTTGCCAACAAAAGCCTAATGACAGAACGCACCTCACAAGTGGCAGGATTTTGTGCACGAACTGATGTCTAGAGTATGTCCCATAAAAGTTCTATGGAATTCCTGTTGTGCGATCTGGGTGAGAAATCGCTCGAACTGTCCAGAGTTTTCTTCAAACCAGTCGCGCATTGACATCCATAAAAATTCCATCATTGTTTGGCCACATGAACTCTATGAATGGCTGGAAATGGTCTCCAAGTAGCCGAACAGGACCGTTTCCAGTCAATGATTGGTTCAACTGGATCAGAGGTCCCAGTCTATTCTGTGTAACCACAGCCCACACGATTATGTACGCACCAACTGCTTGCATAGTGCCACGTTGACAGCTTGAGTGCATTGCTTTGAGGGGTTTGAGTCCTGCCATCAGCTCTTACAGACAGAAATCGGGACTCATCTGATCAGGACACGGTTTTGCAGTCGTCTAGGGTCCAAATGATATGGTCACGAGCCAAGGAGAAGTGCTGCACGCCATGTCGTGCTGTTCGGTCGTCTGCTGCCACAGTTCGATAACGCCAAATTTCCCCGCACTGTCCTAACGGATACGTTCGTCTTACGTCTCACATTGATTTCTGTGGTTTTTTCAGGCAGTATTGCTTGTCTGTTAGCACTGACAACTCTTCACAAACGCCACTGCTGTCGGTCGTTAAGTGAAGACAGTCGGCCTCTGCGTTGTCCGCGGTGAGAGGTAATGCCGGAAATTTGGTTTCCTCGGACTCTTGACTCCGTGGATCCCGAAATATTCAATCCCCTAACGATTTCCGAAATGGAATGTCACATGCGTCTAGCTTAAACTACCATTCCACGTTCAGAGTCTAATAGTTTCCGTCGTGCGGCCATAATGACGTCGGAAACCTTTCACATGAATTACCTGGCTACAAATGAGAGCTCTGTCAATGCATTGCCCATTCATACCAAGGTTATGGGATACTACCGTCATTTGTATATTTGAGTTTGCTATGCCCTGACTTTTGTCATCTCAGTAGATGTAACGTATTGGTTTGTACTGGGTCATCTTGCTAAATGTATGAACTGCTACGACCATAGTACTGGAATTTTTTTTTTGGAAACTGAAAGTGATTAAACTACTGTAGTATAATACACAATAAGTTATTTAAATTGTAATCAACGTTGAGCCTACGAGTATTGTAAATAAATAGATTATCAGTGACTCATGTATTACTATAGATTTGTATCTTCTACAGCTATGTTTTGTTTTCAAGGCTGGCGATGTTTTTATCAACGGGAACGGAACTGAGAGACAAGTCTCTCTCTCTCTCTCTCTCTCTCTCTCTCTCTCTCTCTCTCTCACACACACACACACACACACACATACACACACACACATTTGTTTTTCATTGGAACATTTTATTTTTAATTGAGATGTGTGTTTTTAGTTCTTTTATGTTGCGTAGCTTATGAACCTTTAAAACATTTTATGTATGTGAAATTCAGGTCGTCAAAGACCTGCTGATAAAGAATTCATTGGAATTCAGGAGGTACAACAACGTGAATAATCTGAGAGGAGGAGGAGGAGGAGGAGGAGGAGGAGGAGGAGGGGACAAGAGAGCTAAGCCCTTCGACAAACACAGAAACTGGGGCAGTGTTCGTCTTTCTCTCTGACAAATCTCTCTTTGTTTCCAGTGACATTTTCGCATTTTCAGTTCTTAGAATTGAACTCGGCTAGTACTTTTTTTTCATTTTGTTTCTTCAACGCGCCCGGAAAGATGTAGTATTGTGATGGGCTGTTTTACTTTTTTAGTGACACATGTGATGCACTTTAAAATTCTTTGAACATCTATGTGATTATCTTTTGTAGAACTTAAGCGCTGAAGTAAGATTAGGGTTTAACGCTCAATCAACTACGATGTTTATAGAGATGACAAGCCAAACTGTGATAGGACAAACTTGGGAGAGTAATTCCTTTTCAAATGAACGGACACGCCATTCGACGTGGTAGGTTTACTGAAACCACTTGAGAGAATATAGAATTATATGTAACGCAAGTACAGAAATACTCTGACGTCGTATAGTGGCTCAGTGTAAACTCAGCCATGGGTTTGCGAGCTACTCAAGAAAGTTTAGACACATTTAGAAGTTCCTTCCGGGCAAGTAACCCCAGCATAAACATTTGCATCCTGCGAGTACAGCGGAGGGCATTTCTGGACCAAATATAATTACTCCTTACTTGTACCATCCGCAACTGATGCAGCAGAAGAACGCGTGTTACCAAGCCACCGTATGACATCAAATTTAGCAAGATGTATGTGAAACGAAGTAATATTTCCGTGACTTCATGAAACGTGTGCTCTTGGAATTTCAACAGTGTCCTTCAACAGTGTCCTCCACGAGATGAAAAGCGCCCGTCTTGCAGTCTCTGCTTGTAGAGTTTGGTGAGCATCTCCATGGCGCTCCCGCGCTTATGAAACGAACCCTTGACGAAGCGCGCTTACCGCTCTTCTTTGGATCTTCTCTACTTTTCTGTTATGCCTACTTGGTAGGAGTCCCAGACTAACAAAAAATACACAGGAATCGAAGCTACCGGTTTCTTGAGCGACATTCGTTAAATAAATCTCACTCAGGCATCTGTTTTTCTTATAAATACTTTTGTATGGTTGAACGCATAGTTTTAGGTATTTTACGCTCGTTATTGTTATTAGCGAGTGAAAGTTGCGTAATCGATGGACCCTTTCGGTTATTTATTTGCGGTAGCATTATACACTCCTGGAAATGGAAAAAAGAACACATTGACACCGGTGTGTCAGACCCACCATACTTGCTCCGGACACTGCGAGAGGGCTGTACAAGCAATGATCACACGCACGGCACAGCGGACACACCAGGAACCGCGGTGTTGGCCGTCGAATGGCGCTAGCTGCGCAGCATTTGTGCACCGCCGTCGTCAGTGTCAGCCAGTTTGCCGTGGCATACGGAGCTCCATCGCAGTCTTTAACACTGGTAGCATGCCGCGACAGCGTGGACGTGAACCGTATGTGCAGTTGACGGACTTTGAGCGAGGGCGTATAGTGGGCATGCGGGAGGCCGGGTGGACGTACCGCCGAATTGCTCAACACGTGGGGCGTGAGGTCTCCACAGTACATCGATGTTGTCGCCAGTGGTCGGCGGAAGGTGCACGTGCCCGTCGACCTGGGACCGGACCGCAGCGACGCACGGATGCACGCCAAGACCGTAGGATCCTACGCAGTGCCGTAGGGGACCGCACCGCCACTTCCCAGTGAATTAGGGACACTGTTGCTCTTGGGGTATCGGCGAGGACCATTCGCAACCGTCTCCATGAAGCTGGGCTACGGTCCCGCACACCGTTAGGCCGTCTTCCGCTCACGCCCCAACATCGTGCAGCCCGCCTCCAGTGGTGTCGCGACAGGCGTGAATGGAGGGACGAATGGAGACGTGTCGTCTTCAGCGATGAGAGTCGCTTCTGCCTTGGTGCCAATGTGGTCGTATGCGTGTTTGGCGCCGTGCAGGTGAGCGCCACAATCAGGACTGCATACGACCGAGGCACACAGGGCCAACACCCGGCATCATGGTGTGGGGAGCGATCTCCTACACTGGCCGTACACCACTGGTGATCGTCGAGGGGACACTGAATAGTGCACGGTACATCCAAACCGTCATCGAACCCATCGTTCTACCATTCCTAGACCGGCAAGGGAACTTGCTGTTCCAACAGGACAATGCACGTCCGCATGTATCCCGTGCCACCCAACGTGCTCTAGAAGGTGTAAGTCAACTACCCTGGCCAGCAAGATCTCCGGATCTGTCCCCCATTGAGCATGTTTGGGACTGGATGAAGCGTCGTCTCACGCGGTCTGCACGTCCAGCACGAACGCTGGTCCAACTGAGGCGCCAGGTGGAAACGGCATGGCAAGCCGTTCCACAGGACTACATCCAGCATCTCTACGATCGTCTCCATGGGAGAATAGCAGCCTGGATTTCTGCGAAAGGTGGATATACACTGTACTAGTGCCGACATTGTGCATGCTCTGTTGCCTGTGTCTATGTGCCTGTGGTTCTGTCAGTGTGATCATGTGATGTATCTGACCCCAGGAATGTGTCAATAAAGTTTCCCCTTCCTGGGACAATGAATTCACGGTGTTCTTATTTCAATTTCCAGGAGTGTATTTGAGTTATGTAAAATGTCAACTGCGACTCTCGGTGAAACGCATTGGCCCTCCGCAGATCATCCTGCGTCTGGCTGCAATTTTTTTGTTGCTGTTACTTCAGTTTGTACATAAACATCCTAATCTAGCCTTATCGAGCTTCCGATGTTCTCCACCAATACATGTATGTACACTGATGAGCCAAAACATTATGACTGCCTGCTTAATACCTTGTTTGTTCATCGATGGAACGAAATATATCACTGGTTCTGCGCATCAGGGGTCTTCCCGTTTCTTGGTAGGTTGTGGAGGTATGTGGCATTAGATGTCTACGCACAGATCATGTAATTCGCATAAATAACGGGTCGCTGATTTGCGCATGCGGCGTTGGCGCCCGATATCTACCTAGATGGGTTCTATTGGACGTAAATCAGGGGAATTTGGTCGCCGAGATATCAACGTGAGTCGACTATAATGCTCCTAAACCACTGTAGCACGGTTCTGGCTGCGAGACACGGACAATTATACTGCTGAAAGATGACATCGCCGTTGGGGAATACATCAGTCACGAAGGGATGCAGGTGGTTCGCAGGTGTCAGCGTGCCCTCGATTACTACCCCATGTCACATGTAAGCGCAGGAGAATGTCTCCCATACCATAAAACTGCTCCCGCTAGCCTGCGACCTTGCCGCGCTGCACGTTTCGAGCCGCCGTTCACCTTGATGACGGCGTTTGTGCAGACGACCAGCGACCTAGTGCGACAGAAATGTGATTCACCTGAAGAGCCGACACGTTTCCACTGATCGATGGTGGGATCCCGATGGCCCCAGCCGCGCGGTCTAAGGGCGCCTTGTCACGGTCCGTGCGGCTCCCCCTGACAGAGGTTCGAGTCCTCCCTTGGGCATGGGCGTGTGTGTTGCCCGTAGTGTAAGTTAGTTTAAGTTATATTACGTAGTGTGTAGGCTTAGGGACCGATGACCTCTGCTGTTTGGTCCCATAAGACCATAAATTTCCTGGAACCGCGCGACCGCTACGGTCGCAGGCTCGAATCCTGCTTCGGGCATGGGTGTGTGTGGTGTCCTTAGGTTAGTTAGGTTTAAGTAGTTCTAAGTTCTAGGGGACTGATGACCTCAGAAGTTAGGTCTCATAGTGCTCAGAGCCATTTGAACCACATATTTCCATTTCCGGTGGACCTGTGTCCACAGCTATCTTAACTACCGATGTCGTTGGTCCAGCATGTGAACACCCAGGGATGGTATGTTGCGGAGCTCCATCTTCAACAATGTAGGATGATCGGTTTGCTCCAAAACATCTGTGTGTGCACCAGCATGGTGCTCCTTCGGCAGAGATGCCACAGATTACCAGCCATCATACTTTACAGAGCAGACAAGCCTCCGAACCCAATTTTCTGTGAAGAGTCGTGGAGGTCCAACAATTTAGCGCCTCGTGGTAGTTTCACTTTTCTTATACCTCTTTCCATAGATGCTCACGGCAGTAACACGTGAACATTCTACCAGCTTCGCCGCTATCGAGATACTCGCTCACAGGCTGTGCGCAATAATAACCTGCCCTTTGTCAAAGTCGCTTATCTGAATGGATTTCCCCATTTGCAGCCCATATGTTCACTCCGGTGATCCTCCACCCGTGTCTGCTCCTTTTACATAGGTTTGTTACCGCGTCATGCGCACGCAACGCCACGAAGAGGCATCCAATGTCGCGGTAGGCAGGCACTCCTTGCTTTCGTTCAACTTTTGTTCAACAGGTTTTGCTTTCGTTTACATCTGTAATGAAGCTCCTGTTGCTCTAGTAACAGTTTTCTAACGCAGCTATTGAACCACGACCAAACTTTATCCGCCTCACAATCTTGCTCGACGTCTACCCGCCTGAACAGTAGTGTACTGTTGGAAACGTATTTGTTCATTTTGTATACTAAGGATGCGGCTGACCTTACGAGTAATAACCTCAAACTGTTCTCAGATATGCAGTTACCTGTAATGTGTTACTAGCTGAAAAATACTGCACAAGTATTCAAACAAAATTTGGTAAGATTTCAAAGTGGTACAAAGATTGGTAATTTGCTTTGAATGTTTAAAAATACATCATTGTGAACTTCAAAATACGGAAGAAATCGTAGTTATTCAATGACGACAGTGAGTCCCAATGGAATCAGTGAGTGTTCAGCAATTTGTACGGAATTGTTCAAGTGTGTAGGACCCAGACCAATTAGAAATAAAAGGGGTAGCTTTATTTATAGATTTGTTTGACCACAGGGCGAACATCACAGATATGTAGAAAAACCTGAACGTGCAGACGCTTGAAGACAGACGCAAACTAGCCCACGAAAGCCTACTTACTAAGTTTCAAGAACCAACTATAAGTGAGGAATCCAGGAATATAATACCTATGTGCTCTTCTGTGGTCATCGTGAAAATATGGCTAGGCTAATTATACGAGGAAGCCCGCCCGGTTGGCCGTGCGATCTAACGTACGGCTTTCCGGGCGAGAAGGAGCGCCTGGTCCCCGGCATGAATCCGCCCGACGGACTTGTGTCGAGGTCCGGTGAACCGACCAGTCTGTGGATGGTTTTAGGCGGGTTTCCATCTGCCTCGGCGAATGCGGGCTGGTTCCCTTATCCCGCCTCAGTTACACTATGTCGGCGATTGCTGCGCAAACAAGTTCTCCACGTACGCGTACACCACCATTACTCTACCACGCTAACATGTCTGGTGTGAGACGTTCCCTGGGGGGGTCCACCGGGAGCCGAACCGCCCAATAACCCTGGGTTTGGTGTGGGGCGGCGGAGGGGTGAAGTGGACTGCCGTAGTCGTCGTGAGGTTGTGGACCACTGCGGCTGCGGCGGGGACGGAGCCTCTCCGTCGTTTCTACATCCCCGGTTAACATACAATACAATACAATACAATACAATTATACGAGGGCTACCCAGAAAGTAACAGACCTTTTGAAATAAAAAAAATTAACAATGTGGAAAAACTAAATTTTGCTATACACATTTTAAAGGTAAACTCTTAAGATATTTTTCTACATAATCACGTTTCAAACTGAGGCACTTATTATATCGTGGCACAAGTTTTTCAATGCCGTCTTTGTAGGAATCTGCCGCTTGCGATTGCATCCACTGGTTTATACCGGCATGCAGTCGGGCGTCAATATCAAAGCGTTGTGTAGCGAGCCATGTCTTCATTACTGGGAAGAGGTGGTAGCTGCGAAAGTTCCGTAATCGTTAAACGACGATTTTTACGGCTTTCGTCGATGATTTTCACCACCAGTTCGTCAGTCACTAGGTCTACCACTGAAGTCCTCATCGTGCATCCTCGTACGACCATTTTTAAAATCATTAAACCATTACCTCACTCGGCTTTCACTCATTATTCCTTTTCCGAACACATCATAAAGGTCGTGATAAATTTCATTTGGGTTGCAGTTTTTTGCCAACAAAAACCTAATCACAGAACGCACCTCACAAGTGGCAGGATTGTCTATTGCAGCGCCCAGTTTAACATGTCACAGAAAGCAGGGGCACAGAACACACACTACCGCCGCTGGATACGTACTGAATGTAGGAACGTTGTGGCACCAAGATGGCGGCTGTAGCCTCACCCACTGCCGCGATAGAGCTAAAGCCTGTTACTCTCTGGATAACCCTCTTAGCACACATGGAGACACTTAGGCTCCATACGTGAATGTAACAGGGAGAAGACTTAACAAGTAGTACAGTGGGAAGCACCATCTGCCATGCTTTTCACAGTGGTTTTGTGAACGTTAATGTAATTGGAAACAAAACTTGGAAAAGTCAGATGGATTACTGGAGATGTTATACTACTGGCCATTAAAATTGCTACACCAAGAAGAAATGCAGATGATAAACGGGTATTCCTTGGACAAATATATTATACTAGAACTGACATGAGATTACATTTTCACGCAGTTTGGGTGCATAGATCCTGAGAAATCAGTACCCAGAACAACCACCTCTGGCCATAATAACGGCCTTGATACGCCTGGGCATTGAGTCAAACAGAGCTTGGATGGCGTGTACTGGTACAGCTTCCCATGCACCTTCAACACGATACCACAGTTCGTCAACAGTAGTGACTGGCATATTGTAACGAGCCAGTTGCTCGGCCACCATTGACCAGACGTTTTCAATTGGTGAGAGATCTCAGGAATGTGCTGGCCAGGGCAGAGGTCGACCATTTTCTGTATCCAGAAAGGCCTGTACAGGACCTGCAACATGCGGTCGTACATTATCCTGCTGAAATGTAGGGTTTCGCAGGGATCGAATGAAGGGTAGAGCCACGGGTCGTAACACATCTGAAATGTAACGTCCACTGTTCAAAGTGCCGTCAATGCGAACAAGAGGTGACCGAAACGTGTGACCAATGGCACCCCATACCATCGCGCCGGGTGATACGCAAGTATGGCGATGACGAATACACGCTTCCAATGTGCGTTCACCGTGATGTCGCCAAACACGGATGCGACCATCATGATGCTGTAAACAGAACCTGGATTCATCCGAAAAAATGACGTTTTGCCATTCGTGCACCCAGGTTCGTCGTTGAGTACACCATCGCAGGCGCTCCTGTCTGTGATGCAGCGTCAGGGGTAACCGCAGCCATAGTCGCCGAGTTGATAGGCCATGCTGCTGCAAACGTCGTCGAACTGTTCGTGCAGACCTTAATCAAAGTCGGAAACGTGATGGTACGCATTTCTCCTCCTTACACGAGACATCACAACAACGTTTCACCAGGCAACGCCGGTCAACTGCTTTTTGTGTATGAGAAATCGGTTGGAAACTTTCCTCATGTCAGCACGTTGTAGGTGGCGCCACCGGCGCCAGCCTTGTATGAATGCTCTGAAAAGCTAATCATTTGCGTATCACAGCATCTTCTTCCTGTCGGTTAAATTTCGCGTCTGTAGCGCGTCATCTTCGTGGTGTAGCAATTTTAATGGCCAGTAGTGTATTAATTGGAAGCAGGCAGAGGTGACAAGATGTTACCATTCATTAAAGGTCATGTCTGAAGAGAGCACAGCTAGAGCAAAACATGTAGTGGTGTTCTACAGTCTAGCGTAGTGCGGAGCTGCATCCTGCCTTCAGGGCACACGGCACGGCACGGCGCGATGCCGTACCTTGGTACACCGGCGGCAGACATGTTTGCTGCTCCGCGCCGCCGCGCGCACACTTTATGCACAGCAAGTGGCACGCGCCAACCCTGCTGCTGTTTGTTTGTCCTGTCCTCCGTGTTTCACCTGAGCCGCTGTTTTAACCTGCGCCTTCAGTGCCTGCGGTAAATTGTTTAGTGCATCTCTGTGTTTGCTGTTTACGTCTCGCCGGAAACGGCTGGTGACCACCTTGACTCAGTCGCCCACTTCCTGTCCAGAAATAGCGACCTTTTGCGGTAACCGTTCTGTAAAGAAAGTTTCGACACAGGTATATGTACTCCTCTCGCTGCCGTTACTATACATTTCAGTCAGCGCCTGCGCTAACGTTACTCAGTAACTTTTTCATCGTGCCTTTCTCGTAACAAGACGCCATGTGTTGATTACTGTTACGAGCTTTATCGTGGTACAAGAATGTAGGGTCAGACTTAATCGAAAGCAGCATCATTTATTTGCTGGGTCAACAGAGGTTCATCAAGTGCACGAGTACTTGCGGTAAAAGAAAGCTGGCCGGACGCAGGTGGCTTACGAACTTCAAGAAATAATGGATCAGTTCTTACTGTGTTGCAGCGCTCGTTTACCCATTTTACCCTGCGGTGACACCATTTACCGCTGTTTCATTGCTTTGAGAGAAACCTTCTATGCTGTCGAGCCACACTGCGATATATCAAAGCTTTGTACCGTTGGTCGATGTAGGATGTTGTCTGCCACACAACTGCTTTACCATGCTCGGTGAATGTAACCGGTAAAATCATATCAAGTGTAACAGATACTGTTATTCAGAACATAAAAGTAAATGTATTATTTCAGTAGAACTACAGGCGTAGACGTTTTAGTAATTGCTTAGAAACCACCGACAAAACGCCTTGTTTTGATGAATTAATTTCTCAAAAGTCTTGACAAATCTATTTATGCGGTCATTGATCCTTCGATAAAGTCCTTGTAATTTCAAGTGCTTCCTCTACTTATGTGGTCATTGATTCTTCGGTAAAGTCCATGTAATTTCAAAAACCACGCAAGACAATTATATGGCTGGACAATTTATGTCGGTTTGGCTAGCAGATGTATTTAGATTACTATACAACAGATAACAAAGCCTGACACTGTTGAGTCCCAGACATTTAAAGTCGGTCCTCTTAATTGTGTCTTTTAATTTCTCACGATGGCGAAGTGTCAGTCTCAGAAGAAATTGATAAATTCACCATAGAAGTTGAATTTCAGGTGAAAAGTAAAACTGAGGGCACCCGTCTCATAATTAATTCCCAGCGATCAGTAGAAGGTAACATTAGCGAATCTCTTCCTCGAGTTCAAGGATTGAACGAATACAACGATACGCACACCGCACAAAAAATTAGTCGCCCCCAGAAGACATCACGCTAATACAGTATACTATAACATGTTCCCTTGTTAATGGCCTCAGTTCGGCGAGGGAGAGTGTCCACAAGTTTCTTCAGGTATGCGCCAGCCATTAATGACTAGATCTCACAGAGCTACCAAACTACGCAGTTGTCGATTGATACATGTCATATGCTGTTCAAAATAGTCGGATAATTAGGCGAAACCAGAGGAAATGTTCTAGAGAGCCTGCGTGTAGCCCCGTGAAAACGGCTGCCGTCATCTTGGACGACGGAAGTGTCCACAGCATACTCACAATAAAGATGTAGAAGACGGGCAACGCTCGTTAAAATAAACGTCCTGTTTTGTGTTCACGGTATCCTGAACGGTTCTGCCCAAGTCACGATACGAAAAAAATCATCAGCACATCACAGAACTACCTTCGGCGTGAACTAAACCCTCCACATAGTTCCCGTTTCTGCATTCTTTACCGCTTTTAAGAAATGCAGCTGTGAGAAATAGCGTTTTGGGACGAACACGATTCCAAATGTCCATTCATACAGTTCACTTCACAATGTTCGTTCGGAAACAGGCTGACATCGATCTGCATTCACTGAAAGCAGTAACTGCTGTCGGGTTTGAAACACGTTTCATTGAAAAGGGGGTGACAGTCGTCGAGGGTCCGTATCATTTATGACCTTTTTAGGACCATTGTTCTTCGAGCGATACTCCATTCGTTGTAGTCACGTTGAACAGTCGCTTTTAATATACCGACAGGGCGTGGAACTGCTTTTACGGTGTGGTCATGGACACGTTAAAACAATTGTTACTTTATGCCATTATTCATGCCTCCACGCCGACCCATCTTACCCCACTGATTCCATGCAACCGACTTGTACATATTCCTCACTTCACCGCAATGACTTATGTCAGTTGTAGAGCGTCACACTACCGCCTCGTACCAGTTGTACATATCTACAGTGCCCTAAAGTGACCCGTGTGCTCTTTTAAGGTTGTGACTAGTATTTTGTTCAGTGACGGTCCTCCAGTCAAGCTGTAGCTTCTAACCGCCCAAATTCTCCGAGAAGCGCTGAGAGCTATTGAATTCCTGGATTCAACTTACTTAATGATTTTCTATGCAACCAGGGAGAGAATTAAATTTATATCCAATACATGACGCAATCGTGTGCCGAAATAAATGGATAATAATAAAAATAAGAATTTTTATAACTTGCGTCCTTTTACGTAGTCAAAAGTACAAATATCTCATGGAAAATTACGGTAGTTAAAATTTGTGGGTACTGGCAGTATGTTGGTCTCATCCGTGTTGTGGAGGAGGCCATGCCGGCGGCTATCGCGCGCACTGGGTGCAACCGGCTGCATGTAGTGGCACATGTCGGCACGAATGACGCCTGCCGCGTGGGTTCTGAGGCCATCCTCGACTCCTTTCGGCGGCTGGCTGGTTTGGTGAAGGCAAATAGCAACGCACGTGGGATGCAGGCTAAGCTGTCTTTGTAGCATCGTACCCAGGATTGATTGCAGTCCTCTGTTTTGGAGCAGAGTGGAAGGTCTAAACCAGAGGCTCAGACGAGTCTGCGACGGTATCGGATGCAGATTTCTCGACCTCCGCTACCGCGTGCAGAATTGTAAGTCAGCCATGCACTACAAGCAGGAAGCGGCTACTAGGGTAGCATGACCGGCCGCGGTGGCTAAGCGGTTCTAGGCGCTTCAGTCTGGAACCGCGCGAGTGCTACGGTCGCAGGTTCGAATCGTGCCTCGGGCATGGATGTGTGTGATGTCCGTAGGCTAGTTAGGTTTAAGTAGATCTAAGTTCTAGGGGACTGATGACCTCAGATGTTAAGTCCCATAGTGCTCAGAACCATTTGAACCATTTTTACTAGGTTAGCGGAGTACGTGTGGCGAGCACATTGGGCGTTTTTAGGTTAGAGAACCCCTCCATTGAGATCAAAGGTGATTTGCCTGTTAAATCAGCCACAGCGACCTCAGAGAATCTTGGTTCTCGCAGGCCAGAGATAGATAGTGAACTGCAGGAGCATCCAAGAAAAGGCCCCAGAATTAGTACCGCTTACTGAAGGTTATAATGCACAAATAGTATATATATATATATATATATATATATATATATATATATGTGTGTGTGTGTGTTGTTTCAGTTAGACTAAGTAGTGTGGAAGCCTAGGGACCGATGTTCTTAGCAGTTTGATCCCATAGGAACTTAATACAAATTTCAAATTTTCCATTGTGAACGACGGCTCGAAACGTGCAGCGCGCCACGGACGCAGGCTGGTGGGAGCAGTATTATGCGACGGGAGACACACTCCTGCGCTTGCGTGGGACGTGTATTAGTAGTAATGGAAGATACGCTCACACTTGCGAACCACCTGCTTCGCTCCATGCTTGATGTTTTCCCCGACGGTGATGTATCTTTCAGCAGTGTAATTGTCCGTGTCTCGGAGCTAGAACCATGCTGCAGCCGTTTGAGGAGCATTATAGTGAACTCATGTTGATGTCTTGACGACCAAATTCGCCTGATATAAATCTTATGGAAATCATCTGGATAGCATCGGGCGCCATCATAGTGTATGTAAATCAGCGGTCCGTTATTTACGCGAATTACATGACCGCTGCATAGCCATCTAATGCCACTTACCTCTACAAACCCACCAACAAACTGTCGAATTCCTGATATCCAGAATCAGTGATGTATTTTCTCCCAAAGAGGGACAAACAAGCTATTAAGCAGGTGGTCATAATGTTTTGGATTATGAGTGTATTCTGTACCCGTATTGTTGTTCGAATTATTTTTATAGTAATTGGTTGTATTCCTCATAGACGATTGTGTGAGTTATCGAACAACCACGCCGTCGCCACCATCAACAATTCGTGTCTCGAGACTGAAGTTGATACTCAGAATCGAATAAATAAAAGTCTCTATCAAGAAACCCTGTGAGTGCGAGGTCGGAAGTTCAGTCTTTAGTAAGGCTCATTTAAAAGTGCCGTGTTAACAATTATTACAGGGAAAATATTAGCTGCTGATGACTCGTCATGTGCATCAGTAGAGCGACCGAAAATGAGTGTCCGGTAGGTACAGAGGTCAACCTTCTGTGGGATGAAGGTATTAATGGTTCAAATGGCTCTGAGCACTATGGGACTCAACTGCTGTGGTCATCAGTCCCCTAGAACTTAGAACTACTTAAACCTAACTGACCTAAGGACATCACACACACCCATGCCCGAGGCAGGATTCGAACCTGCGACCGTAGCAGCAGCGCGGCTCCGGACTGGAGCGCCTAGAACCGCACGGCCACCGCGGCCGGCTGTAGGTATTACACTTCAAAAAATTGATATCATTCAAGAAACTTTCTAAACAAACCGTTAGCTTGCACTATGAACACAGAATAAGAAATGACGCTCCACAGTGTACACAAAGTTTCGCAGCCTCAAGATCGAAGACGAATTCATTGGGAGTTACGAACCGTCCAGGACGTTCAGCTAGGTATCAACTCTTAAGGAATGCGTATATAATCATATTGGTTTAACGGGTTGATGAACTGATTGTTTCGCATTCGGTTACATGTCATCACATTCAATCTGTCGTGGAGTTTATCGTGAAACTATCTATCTATTAAAGTGTAGCTGCAGATAATGCAATAATATTTTTTATAGACACTGAAAAAGCAAACATCCAGAGGCTGAATTTATCGAGGCGGTATTAACTGCAGTGTCACACGCGTTTCATGAGAGATAGTTTGCTCTTGAGTGTGATTTTTATACCCAGACCAGGAATCAGGAAAAAGCAAGTTACGAGGGTCGTCCACAAAGTTAAGTTCCGTTTTTATTTCTATCGGCGGCAGCGCTGAGATCGCAGTTCCGAGCATGGGCGGCTGTTACTTTGACTCAAGGAGAAGACATGTACGCCATTTTCAGATCGCTGCTGCCGACGTGTGATTTGTAGTGCATCTTTATAATGTCAACCGTATTTGAAAATGCCACTACGTGTGAAATCAGATCTGTGATTCGTTTTCTAAATGCAAAGAAAATTAAACCAAAGGAAATTCATCGGCAAATCTGCGAGGTTTACCGACAAAATGCTAGGAGTGATTCAATGGTTAGAAGATGGGTCAGACTGTTCAATGAAGGACGTGATCAAGTGCACGATGAAGAACGAAGTGGACGCCCGTCTGTGGTTACTGATGACCTGGTTCACACAATTGAAGAGAAGACTAAGCAACTTTACACTTAGTGCCCTCAATCTGTCCTTGTTGGTCAACACTTCAACGATGATGACGAGCTGAAAGAGCATGTTACCACATGATTGAATACACAGGCGGCAACCTTCTATGAAGACGGGCGTACAAAAACTTGTGCCACCCTATGACAGGTGTTTGCAAAATTTTAGAACCTATGTAGAAAAGTAGTTTAACAGTTGTAGATTTTTGTACAATAAATATTTTTTCTGTGTCTGTACACATTTGTTTTACATAACTAAACGCAACTTACTTTGTGGACATACCTCTATTTTGACCAGCTATTGGCCAAAAGCAGTGCTCAAGCCATAGTTGTAGCTCTCTTCCTTCCATTTTCCCACTCTTGCTGTGATGTGAATATTCCCTATTGCCCTTTGAAGACCACAGACAGGGGCCGGCCGGTGTGACCGTGCGGTTAAAAGCGCTTCAGTCTGGAACCGCGTGACCGCTACGGTCGCAGGTTCGAATCCTGCCTCGGGCATGGATGTGTGTGATGTCCTTAGGTTAGTTAGGTTTAATTAGTTCTAAGTTCTAGGCGACTGATGACCTCAGAAGTTAAGTCGCATAGTGCTCAGAGCCATTTGAACCATTTTGAACCACAGACAGGAAAAATAATCGTATGGGCAGGGCACCACCAATTTCTCGCAGTGCTACTTTCCAGCCAATTTTTCACGCAGATTAACAGTCAGCATAATAGTATAGGAATGCGTTAAGGCATTATGTTAGTTGATCTTGATACAAACTTTCCTGGTACCTCTGATTTCCAGAGCTCCTCTCTTTCAAATCGCGATTGATCGGAGTTGAAAACAGATTCCTTACTGAACGATGCGTTAAGTCTTTTTAACTAATCTGTAGATTTTCGAACCGATTCTGCAGTGTGCTGCGCATCGCCAAGTTGACGCTTTTTTGAAATTTCATTATGTTATGTCTTCCAAATCTGTAGTACCGTTTGTAGTTGTGCAACCATTGACTGCTTTCCTTGAAATCATCGTAATCTTTGTTGCGCGCAATTTGATATACATGAAGTAGTAGGTCACTATCATGCACACCCTGTAAATTGTATCGAGCATCCTTGAAACGCGGAAACACCAGTTTCTGTAACAAGTGCGCGTTGCCCTCCTTTGAATATCCGTAGTTTTTGTTATGCACTACACGATCGTGTTGCTGCGGACTTATTAGAAATCTGTTCAGAATTCTTTTTTAATATACTGCGGATGACCTTCCATGTACCTAATTATATGTAGTACCCGCTCCTTAGACGACTATTGTCCTTTACTACAATCCACTAGGGCCGGAATTGTGGCTCCCTGTCTGACAGGGGTGATGAGCTTCGTGGCTCGATACCTGTTTCAGTATCACTTTTGCTGCTGGTTAAGCACGCATTGTCATAAATGTGCTCCTCATGTACATTGTCCGCACAGCTGAGCGTATGCGATTCCATACATTCCGCTGACTCATCTTGCAGGAACGCTAATATTTCATGTGCCTATTCTTTCTCACTCTGCGAAATTCGTTTGTTTCCTTTCTAAGGCAACGTTAACTCCTGCAGATGTTGTTGTAGATATAATTCAATGTGTGCTTTGTCTGTCGTTGCCATTGCCCTGCTTTGTATCAACACCACAAGCACTGTAGCACTGTTGTGAATTACTCGTCGACTAAGCAGCTCAACTACGCTTCGTGAGCTCATGCTGTGCTCACCATTGTAGATCTCCAGTCATTTGTAGCCAACATTGTGGTTGCGTGGCAGAGAATATGTGAGGCGTGGAATGCCGTAAACATCATTGGCCTTTTGCAACCTCGCACTTGTAACGACGTTTGACCCAACCATTTTTGACTAGGGAATGGTTGTAGTTTCTTCTTTACCCTGTCGTAGAATAGTTGTTGGAGATACGTCAGTAGGGGAGAAATTGGATGTCTGGTTTCATAGTCCAAGGATAGACTGGCTATTACAATATTGTTGCCGCAACAACTCGGAATTCATTATTCCGTAATATATTAGAATTTTACCATTCCAATTAAAAATGTCTACTACATCTTGATCTTTTATAGGAAAATGCTTCAGATAAATTGAATACTGCGTCATAAGATTATTTTAACAGATATTCTACAATAAGAGCATATTACACAGGTAGTATGTAGTGAAAGAACACTTGTTCAGTTTAATTCATCAAAGTTACTGTTCACAACAGCAATATAAGTTTTCTACAAATACTTTTAGAGAAAAATGTGTAAGGATAGGATAGCACGTTCGTTGAGTATAGAAACGCGGCGTCTCATTAACGTCAGTCAGACCTATTTCTCACGGACGATACTCCGAAGGACTGCCAGAGAGAGTCAGTGTCATGAATGTGCTGTGCTTAGTAGATAAAGCTCGTATTTCTGGTATTTTTACGATGGTATCCCCCAGAATGCTTGCGGAACACACAACCTATAGACAAAGTTAGGTTAATGTTATAGAATAATGCAGATTTTATTCAATGTGATATGTAGATTTAAGTTTATTATAATATGTAATGGCGAAATAAAATAAATATTAATTGGTAACCAAATAAAACTGCAAATTTAGGTAATATTCGCGATTTATGATGCCGCAAGTGAGTGAAATTATTCATAATAGCGAAGTGCAGATTATTTTGGAAAAATGTATTTAGTACAAGGTGAGCCGGAATCACAGACAAAATTTCAGAGATTGTCCAGGAAATTTTCTGATTGTTTTAGTACTAGAGACCTCTGGCCTCCAGCGCCTCATTAAAAGGAAATTTCGTTTGATTTCACGTCGTTACTTGCTGTTGACAACAGTAACTCCCGCTCTTTATTCTTCACCCTCAAGATGATTGCATTCAGTGCTGCTGGCTTCTCTCTCGTTTTTTTTTTTTTTCTGACAGCGATGCAGAGCAGTATCGATAATTTTACTGCCGAAGTATTGATGGCTATATGCCTCGTTACGGGTTCTCAGAGCGCAGTGAAGGAGCGATACGACGATGTTATGCTGAACTGTTTCCATAGCGGCGATCACGTCAAAGTATTACACGCACACTATAATGTGGCAGTTTTAGGTGGGGACTGTTTGCACTATGGTTGGGGGAGATACCGGTAGAGGTCGGGCCTGGATTACCACTGCCAACTGCAGCAAGCAGTTGCGCTTAGCCACTACCACTATTCCAGTTCGCTTTGTGTTGTGGACTGCCTTTTTTTTTTTTTTTTTTTTTTTTTCAAAAGGGATTCGAATGCGACTCTCACCACAAGACCACAACACCAAGGAACCAGCGATCCATATGCCCGATATGTTGTCAGGTCTGCTTTCGTGGAAGCATAGAACGCGGACGTTGGACGGCAGCCCTTCGAGAGGAAGGCGGGGCTTATTTCCCCGCACCGTTCCGCTCACCTCGGGCAGTTTACGGTCGCAGCCGACTGCCATGATATACTGTCCGCATAATACTTCTACATCTGCATCTTCTGTAAGTCACTAACGATTCATTTTTTTAGAAGGCGAACGAACAACTACCAAATTTCATCCAAATTCGTGATCCACAATTTAGGACTCTGTTTGTGGCAATGACCAACGGTCGGTTCTTAGGGTCATCGTGAATGGCCTCATCATACTAATAGAGCCTAATTTTCTTAGTACCGGTTTCGTTGTCTCATGTTCTGAGATCTGAAATCGTATGGCGTCCGATCACAAATGTTTCGGTCAGCGTTCCCTCGTAGCCCAAAGACACGTCAGTGAGATACTGTAGTGCAAACAGTGTTATTGCCGTTTGTGAACGCTCAAGCTACTGCTGTGTTTCAGTATAGGTCCATCACCACGCAGCTGCCGTTTCTGTCATCCACATCCCTACACCTGCTGTTAATCGACAAAGTGTGTTATACTTTCAGCGCGCCCTGGAGATTCCACAACCTCTGCAAAACTGCAACAACTCAGGTCGAGATTTTACAGGAAAACATTATTGACTTCTAAAACATTGTGTCGCGAAGCGTTGAAAAATTCCATTTGCAAACATTGCCTACCGCCGCTATACTGTTATACACCACATTTGCTTCCGTATATTGATACATACTGTTTCTACAAATGTCGAACAGGACAGGCTTATGACATTTACTTTTCTGCTAAGCGTTACCGCTATCAACCTCGTCCAACCATGTTCTAATATTTGCCTTGC